>NW_026693881.1:1496250-2992500 GCF_021218885.2 Marmota monax | reverse complement strand
TTGGGAAAACAGGGGATAGAACAGTGGGGACAGAGAAAGAAACAAATAAGTACATGTGATACGCTTATAAAATACATGAGTATGTATTATTTTATGACACATACATCATTTAAATACATGTTAGAAGGTGAAGAGAGCCACTGGGTACTGATACTAGGTAACTCGCTTTTGAATGAGCTGTTGTCATTTTCTTGGGCCAGAGTGTGATAGTCAGTGCGAATCTTACAGGAACAAATGGCCTTCCAAACTGTGAGACAACAAAAACCTTTGCTCATTATAAGTTAATTATCTCAGCTATTTTGTTATAGTGATGAAAACCTGACTGATACCTTTGGTCCATCTTTGTTTCCAGTATTTTGGCCTGTGCTTGAGGTAAAATTTGTCTTTAAACATTAGATCTAAAAAATGGAGCAGTGAAACACTGGAATGGCTTTTCAATTAACATTGCATCTCTGAATTTCCACTGCACCTCAGCTCTCCTCGGAGGCAGGCCATTTCCAGTATCTTTTCAGCAGTGGGCAAACAGGAGGGTCATGCAGCAGGTTGACCAATGAAGCCTTTACCTTCCAAAGCCCGTCAAGCAGGCTCTCCCTCTGCACATTTCCAGCCAATGAGCTACTTGCTGTGCAAGGGATCTTTGGTGGTTAATACCACGGTGCAGAGCTGACATCGCCTCCTGGATGGTAAGATTTTAAGGCTTCCTTTTTCTTCAAGTGGACTTTGAACTCGTAATAGCTGCTGTTCCAATCTTTTGGAACATTTTGTAAAATCACACAACAAGGCAGTCCCCCAATCTCTTCTACACCTTGTAGTTCATGAAAAAGAAGGGTGAAGGCTGGGGATGTGGCTCAAGCAGTAGCGCGCTCACCTGGCATGCGCGGGGTGCTGGGTCCGATCCTCAGCACCACATACAAATAAAATAAGGATGTTGTATCCACCGAAAACTGAAAAATAAATATTAAAACTCTCTCTCTCTCTCTCTCTCTCTCTCTCTCTCTCTCTCTTCTCTCTCTTAAAAAAAAAAAAAGACCCACCCTCCGGGGATCCCAGGCAACCCCTCTGTGCCCCAGTGTTGTCTCCACACACAGCTGAGGAGTGTGAGTACACTGAAGGCTTGTGATTCGTACGTCATTTGCAACCTCCGACATGTTGTTGAGAGACAGTTGCTTGACACTTCTTTCTTCTTCTTCTTCTTCTTCTTCTTCTTCTTTTCTTCTTCTTCTTCTTCTTCTTTTTCTTTTTTGATACCTGGGATTGAGCTCAGGGGCTCAGCCATATCCCTCACCCCTTTTTGGTATGTTATTTAGAGATAAGAGTCTCACTGAGTTGCTTAGGGTCTTGCTAAGTGGCTGAGGCTGGCTTTGAACTCACGATCCTCCTGCCTCAGCCTCCCGAGCTGCTGGGGTGACAGGCGTGGGCCACTGCAGCGGCTTCAATACTTTTCTTGATGGACTTTTCATTTTGTAAATATTTATTCCCCTAGAGTTGTCCTTCTGGGAAGAACCACAGCCTGTTGGCAATGAAATAAAGATGAAGAGAACTTGGCTGCACTGATCCTCTGACCACGCTGTTGAACTGACGGGAAATGCGCACAAGTCGCACGTTTAACAACACCGTCCAGCTCTGTGCAGAGCAGACTAGCAGGCAGACAGCTTCTCCGTCACACTGATTTAGAAGGCAGAGTGTGCACCTGCCACTGGAGTGCACCACGGATGTCTCCCATCTGCAAGTATTAAATCAATTTTCAGTAGAACAACATTCTGAGAAGCTTTTTTGCACAAATTTTTAGTTTCTGTAGACCCAAAGTCCTCCAGGTATTGTCTTTTTAAGGAATTAAAATGTGAAGTCTGTCGATTTGAAATTGATTTGTGAGAATATAGGATTGCTTCAAGAAAGACCAAGGCCCATGTGGACCAAAAATACTGTTAGACATTTATTATTAACTATATGACTCATATAGTTATATACTTCCTTTCCTTTCCAAATATTCCTCTAAATGTTATAGTTGTGATGTGATTTGATTGATATTTTATTCTATATGATTAAATTTTTATGATTCTATTCTTTATGATTTATTGCAAATTACTTTATAATTTTATTTTTTAATTATTTTATTCTAAATTATTGGTATATGGTTATTGGCTTCAAAAGGAAACAATGTTCATTCTAAATTTACTTAGCTAGATTCTCTTAATATTTGTATCAATCATTTGTTTCTTACTTAATGGTTGGAAAGTTGCTAGAAATTGTTTTTCATGTGAAATGAATAGTTTTCACAAGCCGTACAATTTATGCCTGCACTTTGCTCTTGAAGTGGTAGTAATTCATTTATGCATTAACTGGCTGATAGAATTTAAGATCTAAGACACAGTAGGAGGTTCACTCTGTGTGGTATTCAGAATGCTTACCTGATCTGAAATGGGACCATCAGCTATTAATAACCAGTTTACATGGTGGGTCTTAACGTGCTCCTCTGCTGTTATGGTGTGTGGATTAGATAGGACATGACTTTATGGGATATTACAGTTATTGATCACACCTAAGTGTGGAGAGACCAGAACCGATGCTGAAGTTCGACTGCAGCTCTTACACCTTCCACAGTCTGAAGCCGAAGCTGAATAGCAAATTTTGGCAAAAATCCAAGATTGGATTTTGAGTCAAAATGTCTGAACGTTCCTACAATTCAGGAGAAACGATTCTGGTTTGGGAGGTATGCACACGCTTCTGTGTACATAATGTCATGCATATAATACATTGTATATGTTCATTCAAATAACTTTTTTGTGGCACTGGGGATTGAATCCAGGGGTGTTCTACCACCAACTTACATCATGCCCTTTTATTTTTCACTTTTTATTTTGAGACAGTTGGTGAAGTTGCCCAGGCTGGCTTTGAACTAGTGATCCTCCTGCCTCAGCTACCCAAGTCATGGGATCACAAGTGGTCGCCATCTGCCTGACTAAGATAACATTCTAAAGGTCATTTAAAGATGTGGAGATTGACCTGTGTTACATTCGTTAAATAACAGGAGGCAGCAAAACAGCACGATCATATCATCTCAGATTGAAACTCAACTGGTGTCTTTTTATTTTGCGTTATCAGCGGGGCATCCCAGGGGAAAATGGAAGCGTGTCCTTTCTACACGGCACGGAACCCACTCCTGACACGTACCCTACGTGCCTACAAAACCAGACCACACCAGGTACACGACCCACAGCGGCCCTGGTTTCTCTGGGGAGAGGGAGCAGGGGAGATTCTCGTTTTAATTTCATTATTCTTATTTCACTTCCAAAGTATCCAGAATGAATTTGTATGAATTTCACTATCAGGAAAAGTAATTTTAATAAGCCCGCTGAGAACAACAAGCAGGATCCTCACCAACAAAGACACTCAGAAGGGCAGGAGCCGGGCTCCCTGTCTGCTGGCCCTCCTGACCCGGCGTAAACAACGGCTGTTATTTTTTGAGAGATTTTTATGAGCCAGGCATGAAAAAGGCTGGCTCAGCATTTTATGTGAATTATCTTAATTTCCCTTCACAATAAGGCAGGACCCATCATTATCAACCTTTTAAAGATGAAAACATTTATAAAGCATTATTGAAAGAAATAAAGTAGGGTCTGAAGAATAAAGAGACTTTAGAGATTTTATGTAGCAAGGATTGATGGAATGTTTTTAAATAAAAAGTGGGATAATACTAAATATGTTAGGCTGCACAAACCAGAGAGTTTCTGTGTCTATGATTCTACACTGACATTGTGCTACAGGAGCAGTCCCAGAAAATATGTGACAAACTTTCTTTAAAATACTGGTGTTGGTCTGCAGGTCACAGTTAGCCTCACCATAGAATAAGATAATATCATAAACACATGAAACTTCCAAAACTAATCACTTATTTAAAGAAATCCTACTCAAGAATTTTGTATCCTGAGTAGATTTTGTTTTTGAGGGAAATCTTTTTAAAATAAGACAGGAAGTCCAAAAACCTTAAGGGGAAAGTTTGACAAATCTGGCTAAAAAAAAAAAATTAGATAAAGTTGCATGGCAAAAGAAAATGCAAAAATATTGAGAGAAGATGCACTAAGGAAAATATTTGAAAGAAGATTAATACCTCTCCTATTGAGAAGCTCTTATCAATTATTAACAAAAAAAAGACAGAGAACAATTTACTGAAATTGAAATAAAAAGGAATGTCAAATATTTGAATATATGTTCAACATCACTAGTAGTTGGGAGAATGTTAATTTGCCAATCTGATGAGTAAATCATCAGCTCTCACAATAATAAGGAAATAATATTATTTTATGAGCGATAATAAAGAGACCTGATGATTTACTCCTCAGATTGGCAAAAAATAAAGATGATGATATTTAGGGCCCCTGAAGGTGGGGGGAAACTGGTACCTCACGGGGGTTCTGAATTGGCATCAACCTTGGAAAAAATAATCTTGAGGTGCTCAGCTCAGTGAGATTTTTAAAAAAGGCAAGTTTGAAATAATTAGCTAAAAATTTATGAAAGGAAAATACGTCCTTTCAAAACCCACGAGGTGTAGTCAAAGGATGTACTCTGAGAAAAATGTGTGGCCTTAAAATGACGTCAGTATTTCTGCAAAGAACCTGACACTCTGTTTCCGTTTGACATGTATCACGTAAAGATTCCGTGATCCTTTGTGACATCAGGGAGGTGGCTACTTTCTAGCTCTGATCAAAGTGGGTCAACCCCTCAGACCTGGGCTGCTTCCGGAGTTTTGCTTGACTCATCTCTCGGGGCCATTCTGTGACTTACTTGTTTTATGGAACGTTGCTTTATTCCTGCTCAGCTCTGGTCTGTGATGTGGGCTCCTGATGGATATCCAGTTAGAGATTGTGTCTCTCTTAGGATACACCAAGGCTTAGTGGGTAAACCCTGGGTGGGTCCTTCTTCAGTGATATCACCTTGGGAAAGTCATTTCTCGTCTTAGGAACAGCAGACACATACATCAATAACTATAAATACTGTGACCCACTGAGACATCTCATTCAATCAAAGGTCCTATAAAAATCTAAGTTGAAATTAATTGTCAAGGGGCGGGATTGGGTGGTAGCGTAGGCACGATAACTTTTTAAGATCCCTAAAGCCTTTTGCTTTAATAATCATGCAACTTGAAGACAGAATTTGTTATAATGAACAGTGTTGTTCACGTCCTTCCAAGTCAGAACGGTGACTGCCTCTCTGTGAACCCAGGCTAGAAGCTACGAATGCAACGATTTTGTATTATGTCTTCCTCTCCCTTCAAAGAGGAACACACATCTGTCGGGCCCTTCACTGCGGCACATACCCGCAGCCTAAAGGCGCCTACGAATCCTGCTAAGTAATCTCTCACAACCAAATAAATATGTTACAGGGCCCAGATCGTTTTAAACAGAGTCCCTGCAAGAATTGAAGACAACTGAGTGAGAAATGGGAAGGGAATTTTCTCCATCTGGATGTGTCTCCAGAAATGTCACCAGGACTGTGGGTCAAAAGTTAGGGATGAGAGGCTTAGAAACCCAACCCAGACCCACAGATCCCACTCTCCTCTGCTTCTCTGAACTTTGTAGGAACGGTGCGCCCTGGTATCTGTTGGTTCCCAGAATTGTCACATTAGTGCTGTGCTCCACCTCCAGAATAATCAGACCTTGCACAGTATTATTTGAACTTCAGTTTTTTCAGTGGTTTATTATGACATTCTTTAATGTGAAAATTGAGGGGTCTGTCTGCCTGCGGGAGGTAGGGTCGTTTCAGCTGGCCCGTGGCCCACCCTCTCTCCTGTCCCTAACTGTGGTGCAGTCTTCGCCCCTTCCTGGCCGGGATCCACCTTCTCAGATGCTGGATGAGCCACATCAGGGAGGTCAAGGACAGTATGGCGATCACACAAAATCCCCTTCATATATTTTTATTTGCCCCGAGTTTGGGGAGGAAATACTCATCATCAGAACATCAGAAAGTGAGCTCAGTTGCATCCCGCGTCCCGGGGTCCTGTGTCCTCCCTTTCTCCTGGACACAGTCCACTTCAGGCCCCGGGTGGCACAGGGCTTCAGGCCCATCAGAAACCTAAACCCTGGGAACACGGACGGCAGTCAGCCCAGGACGCGAGAGACTCACAGATGAACAACAAATGCGGGCGAGAAAGGCCAGACCCAGGGGGCCCATGTTCTTCGGGACCCTGGAGGGTTTGATCCAGGGCTGTCCAACCATATGGCCCGCTGAGCAGGAGCCGGGAGGGTCCGGGGGGCGGGGGAGGGGGCGCCTGGCCACAGACCAGGGAAACATAAGCGCGAGGCATTTTGTTTCCTTGTGTGTGTGCTTTTTCTCCCTTTAAATATTTACTTTTTGTGTTTTGCCAGGACACAGTTTCCATCCATATGCAGAACAGGCTGCTTCTGCAAATGGGGGCAGGGGCGGGAGGGGGCAGCTGGGCTCAAGGGACCTGCAGTGGCATATTGATTCTGTCGCTGCCAGGAGACGGTTTTCTCCTTCCCAGGGCCAAGGTGAGCAGAAACCTGTTGCCATCCTAGTGTCTGGGTTGGGGTGGCTTCTGGAAAAAAAAAATGGGTGGGTGGTCTTGCTTCTTGTTGGAGCCCTTCCTTCCTTTGCAGGGGCCCAGACCCCCACCCTCACGCCTACATGGACACCTAAGGAGAAAGCTCTGGAAAGTGCAGGCCCGCCACGGGCTGTCGGTAGGTGGTCCCCACCCCGGGCTGAGGCCGTGGGTGGCGGCTGAACAGGCAGCAAACAGCACTGGGGTAGGCAGAGCCTCTGGCTTGGAGGCTGCTGCCGGGGCCTGGTCCACACAGTTCCCGTGGCACAGGAGAGGCAGGCCTGGGAAGAAGGGTGGCCAGGGTGGGTGGTAAAGGGTGGCAGCTGGAGGGGGAGAGGGCGGCGGCCAATTCCCAGTGGAATGAATGCACCACGTAACAATAAATAAACTGCCCTGGGCTGCGAGCCATGTTTGAACGAGGCTAATGTGAGCACTTGGATGCTCAGTCGCTGATCCACCCAGGCGTCCAAACATGCCATTTAAAAGGAGATGAAGGGCCTGTCCTAGAAGCAAGCATTGCTGGACAATAACGCTGACCACGGGGTTAGAGGGCGGCCCCGGGGCTGGCAAGCGCCCACGTCCTGAACTAAAGATACACAGCCTGCTGCGCTTTCCCTGGGCTTTGGGGGATGAGGGTCACAAGACACTGGCCGGTGTCTCAAGACACCCCTGAGCTGTTCTGTTTGCTCCACACGCATCCAGAGGAGAAGGAGACTTTGAGAGGGACAAACACTGCCCAGAGGGAAGGCTGGACACAGCACGCGCCCCTTGACCTCCACACAGAGCAAGCCAGGGACCTACACCAGGGGAGGGACCTGGTGTGCATCTGCTTGTAGGTGGTGCCCAGGCTGCCTGTCCAGGGACCACAGCTCGAGTTCACTGTTCACACGAGCTTGAGTGACACTCCTGTCACATCATTCACCTGGAGCAGCTGGAGTCTAAACCCAGAAACTGTGGTGTTTCCTACCCCTCAGGACTCCCCTGACAGTCATGGGGCCTGGACTGGTTCTCAGAATCCTCCCGTCACAGTCCTCTTGGCAGCCACCACATGGAACCAGAGCTGTGCAGATGAGCCAACTTGTCATCTTTGAGTCGCTGGAATGGGGATGGCCTAAAGGTCACAGAACCTAGATTTAATCATGTCTGGGCCTTTAACCGCACTTGGGGACACAGGAGATAGGGTTTTTTGGTACCAGGGATTAACCCAGGGGTGCTTAACCCCTGAGCCACACCCCCAGCCCATTTTACTTTTGAGACAGGGTCTCACTGAGTTGCTGAGGGCCTCCCTAAGTTGCTGAGGCTGGCTTTGAACTTGTGATCCTCCTGCCTCAGCCTCCAGAGCCACTGGGATGACAGGTGTGGGCCACTGTGCGTGGCTGGATGTGACCTTCAGCCTGGCTTCCCTCCCTGTACTGAGAGGGCTCCATTGGGCCTTTTCAATTGGAATGAGACTGAGGATCTATTGTGTGAGTCTACTTGAGAGGCTGTATCAAAATGCTCTAGAACACGTCCTATTAAACAGCAGGAATTTATTTTCCACAGGCCGGGAAGGCCAACATCCAGATGCTGGCTACTGGCTGATGGATGGCTGATTTCTCGGTGGGCGGGTTTGGGAGGCCGGGAGTCCAAGATCAAGATGTCAGCAGGGTTGGTTTCTCCTGAGGTATCTCCTTGGCTGGCAGATGGTCACCTTCTTACTGTGTGTCCATGTGTCTTTATGTAGAAGGGCACTAATTCCCTGACAGGGGCCAGCTCCCTCCTCACGACCTCAGCTAAACCTAGTGACCTCCCAAGGATCCCACCACTGGGGCTTCAGACCTCACATGTGATTCTGGGGGACACCAGTTAGTACATAGCATGTGTGGGGGGCCTCTTTTTAAGACACCCAGGCCCTTAGTCCAGGCGTTCTGGTCAGCGTGTCCGGGCTCACAACAGAAGTTCTCAGCAGGCACCACACGTGATTCTCAGCTTCGTCAGGTTTAGGGAGCCGGGGGTGAGCCGATGACTGAGCCCCTGGCTCCGGGCAGTGAGTGAGCCACTGGGGCCTCCAGCTCTGGGGGGGAGGTCACGGTGGCTTATCAGTACGCAGATCAATGGCCCAGAGGACTTCGGGGAGCCAGGCACACAGTGGGCGCATTATCAGGGTTTCCTGAGGGCCTCTAAGTTAAAATTTTTTGAAATGTGTAGGTCACCTTGGAGGAGCGCTGAAGGGGTTCCGACAGGATTCAGGGACAGGAGGCCTCAGCCACAGCCAGACACTGACGTTTCCCCCACTGAGCAGCCGAGGGCAAAGCAAGGTGAGCCGGAAAACAACAGAGAGAAGCCCAAGGAGCATCCGGCCCCGGGCCCTCTGCCCACTGCTCCCTCTCCTCCTCCTCGGCTGACTTCAGGGCCAAGGGCCCAAGTGGGAGGCGGAGCCCAGCCTCTTAGAACAAGATCGTCCAGAACAAGAGGAGACCGTCTTCTCCACGCCTTTAGTGCCACGAGAAATGACAAAGAGGGAAGGGAGGGACACGTGAGAAGAGCTTCACTTCGTGTGGCACTGAGGAGAAGTGTTAGGTAGTAGAACTGACAGGGACCGTCCCTGAGAAGTCACCACGAGATGTCACTAGTCACTGGAGTGCAGCTAAAACAAAGAGCAACCACATCAAATGCAGGTGATGATGTGAAGTCGCTCTCTCCTGTGTGTGGGGGGGTGGGGGTGGGGGTGTAAGACGGTGCTGATGGTCTGGCACTCAGGAGGGGACCGACGTTCAACTCACAACCTTGTGACTCTACAACGGTGGAAAAGCCAGAAGTGTGGCCAAGCACTGTGGTTCACGCTTGTCATCCCAGGGCCTCAGGAGGCCGAGGCAGGAGGATCGCCGGTTCCTAGCCAGCCTCAGCAACTTAGCGAGGCTCTAAGCAACTCAGTGAGACCCTGTCTCTAAATAAAATATAATAAAAATATAAACTAGGGCTGGGGGTGTGGCTCAGCGGTGGAGTGCTCCTGAGTTCAACCCCCAATAACAAAAACCACGCCCCCCCCCAAAAAAAAAAATTAGTGAGAATGTTCCATAGAAACCACACTTCAAAATCTGAATTCTGCTCTTCCTCTGGCTCACGATCCGGGGTGCACACTCTCTCCCTGTGCTGGGCAGCAGCAGCCCCGGCTCTCAGCCCGCCACGAGGTCACAGGGACGCCACCAACACTCTCCAGGGTTAAGCCAGGGTGTTTGGTCGCTGAGGATAATAAATTGGTTTTCAACTGACAGCGGTTTCAGTCATGAGGGTTACAGGGGGACAGCCCCGTTGTGACTCGAGGAGCGACATGTCACCATTCTGGAAACGTGTCCAGCGTCTTGTCCACCTGAGCATGCCACAGGGCCCAGCAGCTGCGCTCCAGGGAGTTTGTCCCAGAGAATTAAACGTATGTCCACACAAAGACACGTCAGGAATGCTCATGTCCGTTTTATTTGTCATGAGTGAGAACGGTGACAACCCAGGTGTCACTCAGGGAAGGGTGTCTGAATCCCCTATCTCCTGTGGAATCCTCCTCCACACAGAACACCACCGTTGAGGCCTGGGAGATGTGGCTCGGTGGTAGGGCGCGTGCTGAGCAGGCCCAGGGCCCTGGCTTCGATCCCCAGAGCCAGGAGAAGAAATGGCGGCTGGTACAACGACTGGGACAGGCCTTCACGGAGTCAGGCCGGGTGAGAACAGCGTGCTGCGTGATTCTGCTCATGTCACATTTTTGAAATGGCAAAATCATCCAGATGGTGAGCAGGTCAGGGGTTGCTGGGCTCAGGGAGGGGACACGGGGGACACTGGTGTGGCTGCAGGAAGCCATATGAGCATCCCGTGGTGCGAGAGCTGTTCTGCGTCCGTCCTGGCTGTGGTGGTGATATAAGTGTAGGGCTGGGGATCAAACCCAGGGCCTCCTGCGTGTTGGGCAAATGCTCTACCACTTAGCCACATATTCACCTCCACCGTTTCTTGATTTTGATAATTTGCTATAGATTGCTAAGATCTTGTCACTGGGGAAAACTGGGTGGAGGTGCACAAGATTTCTGTACTTCTACAGCCCTCTGTGAAGCTATAATTATGTTAAAATAAAAAGTAAAAACAAGAGTTACTGAAGAGAAAAATAAGTAACTTAGGGAAATGAATTTCTCACTGCGTTAGTTAGTTTTCTGTTACTATAACAAATACCCAAGATAATCATCTTAAAAAGAAAGAAGGTTCATTTTAGCACACAGGTCTGGAGATTTCAGTCTAGGACTGATTAGCCCTTGCCTTGGGCCTGTGGCTAGGCAGCACATCATGGAGGGACTGTGGTGGAGGAGGCCCATTTATCTCATGGCAGGGAAGTGAAGGAGAGAGAGGAAAAAGATGGGAGTCCCACAGTCCTCTTTGAGGGTGCCCCTCACTGGCCAACTTCCTCTAACAAGGCCCCTTTTCTCAAAGGTCCTACCACCACCTCCCAATAGAGCTACCGACAGGGGGCCAAGCCTTTAACACATGATTTTTTTTGGAGGACACTTATCCAAACCATGTCATCACACTGGGGGTTCATCGTAGTTATGAGAAACGTGACTTCTGTCTGTTTTGTAATGGATTAGGTTTTGGGGGGTGCAGGGGGTACTGGGGATTGAACTCAGGGGCACTCAACCTCTGAGCCACACCCCCAGTCCCCTTTTATATTTTATTTAGAGACAGGGTCTCACTGAGTTGCTTAGCACCTCGCTGTTGCTGAGGCTGGCTTTGAATCTGTGATCCTCCTGCCTCAGCCTCCCAAATTAGTTTTCTCAACAAAAATTATGTTGGCTGTAAAGCACTTGAAAAATCATACATTGTGTGGAACAGAGAACTGAGAAGTAAACCCACACGGATGTGGTCAAGGCCATTCAGTAGGGAGAGGACTGTCCTTACAATGAGGAACACCAGGGAAACCAAATATCCACATGTAAAAAAAAGGGGGGGGGGGCTGGATTGCCGCCTTACGCCATGTGTGAAAATTAGTTCAAAATGGATCAAAGATGTAAACATAAAAGCTAAAACTATAAGATTTCTAGAAGAAAATGGGAAATGCTTTCTGGCATTGGATTTGGCAGAGATTTCTTGGATTAACAATGAAAAAAATAGATAAATTGGAATTCATTAAAATAATAATAATAAAAAAAAACATATATACCATCAATAGAGTGGAAAGGCAACCACAGAATGGGAGAAATCAGTTGTTTGGTAAGGGGTTAACATTCACACTCTGCAAAGATTCTTACAACTCAAGAACAATATTAAACAACCCAGTTAAAAATGGGCAGAAAAAGCTGGGCGCGGTGGCACATGCCCGTAATCCCAGCAGTTCAGGAGGCTGAGGCAGGAGGATCGTGAGTTCAAAGCCAGCCTCTACAACTTAGTGTGGCCTTGAGCAACTTAACGAGACCCTGTCTCTAAATAAAAAATAAAATAGGCTGGGGGTGTGCCTCAGTGGTTAGTGTCCCTGGGTTCAACCCCTGGTTTAAAAAAAAAAATGGACAAAATACTTGAATTTTTTCATTTCTTCAAAGACAATCTCTAAAAATGACCAGCAAACACAAGAGAAGATGCTCAGCGTCTAATTATGAGGAAACACAAATTAAAACCCACAATGTGATACTGCTTCATATTCTCCAGGACCCCTTTCAGAATGGCTATTAAGGGAAAAAAAATAAAAATAAAAACAAAAACAGAAAATGACAGGTGTTGGTGACGACGTGATGAAACTGGACCCTCTGTGTGTAGCTGAGGAGTTGGAACACGGTGCCATAGGGTGGGAATCAGTGTGGTATTTCCTCAAAAAACTAAACATAGCATTAGTATATGACCCAGAAATTCTACTTGTAGCTACGTACTCCCTGAAATTTAAAGCAGGGTTTTTGTACATTTGCATTTACAGTAGAGTATTCCTGAAGGGTGAAATTATCCAAAAGTTCCTCAACTGATGGATGGATAAATGTGTGTAGTGTGTCCATGTGGTGAAATATTATACAATCTGAAAAAGGAATGGGATTCTAACACGTGTGTTAACATGGATGGACCTTGAAGGCGTGATGCTAAGAGAAACAGGCTGGACACAGAGGGACACAGACACCACTTATGCCAGGTACAGAGAACAGTCAAATCCACAGAGTCAGGAAGTCGAACAGTGGCTGCCAGGGGTTGAGAGGAAAGAGGAGTGGGGAGTCTGTGTTTAATGGACACGCTTTCAGTTTGGGATAATGAAAAGCCCTGGTGACATAAGCTTGAACAACCATGTTCATGACACTGACCCTCATTAAAAATGGCTGGAATGGTACATTTTGTGCATATTTACCACAATTAAAAAGACAAACATTAGTAGAGATAAATAGTCACATGAGCAAGAGGCAACTGCGTGAGCGACTTTCTCTTGTTCACTGTATTCTCTCACTTCCTAGGAAGGGTCTGCCGTACTGTAACTTTAAGTAATGGAATAATAGTAAAATAATTAATGCCAGATGGGAAAGGTGCCGAGCAGGAACTGAAAAGCTGAGATGTCCCGTTGTTTGCAGCTGTGTCGCCTCTGAAGTCCCTTGCCCTGTGCCCTGCGCCCTGTGTCTCCCTGTCTGGCCTCGAAGCATTCAGGCTACCCTGGACCCTCGAGGTGTTCTGAATGCAACGTATTGTCCCCTGATTCGCCCCGTTTGTCCTTCCTCAGGCCACCTCTGTGCTCTGCTCCGTCTCCACCTGTCCACATGGAACCTGTCCCCAGATCCAGCTCCAATCCCACCACCCCACCCGGGGGCCGTCCGGGATTTCTCTCCCTCCTCTCTGCACCGGCCTCAGTTCTTGTTCAGTCCCGTGTTCAGGATTTGCAAGTGCAAGTTTCAGATTCCTCCAATTTGTGCCTAAGATCCTCAGGACACAAACCAAAGCCTTCCACTCCCCAGAGCGGCCACATCGTGGGTCGCTGTGATTGTCCGAGTGGGTTCTTCATCCATTTTTGGAGCTGATGGAAAACAAGTTGCCGCCCATCCATTTCCCTATATGATTCTAAAACATCTGGAAAAAAACTTTTGAATGAAAGTTAGGGCAGGATGACCGTCTCTGAAAAAACGGAGACACCTTTTGGAGCTCTGAGAGGAGCACAGGGAAGGCCGGAGTGAAAGATGCGTGTTGGATGCAATTGCAGATGGCAAGAGTGACGGGGACCTCAGCCCTTGGGTTCTGCAATTTCCAGATCTCACGGATCAGGAAAAATAAGAGCACGCAAGAGGGTGCAGAGTGGAGACTAGGACCCGGTCTTCTAAATTCTTACCTTGTTTTTTCCCCCTGGCTGCAGTTGCCTGATGGAATTACTTTATTTACTTGTGGGATATATACTATGCAGAAATAATCAATGTCAATTATAATTTCCCACCTGCGGTTGAAGCCCATTAAATTAATGGTAAAAATAACCTTGAATGTTCCCATTAGCAGGTCTGCGGATGTAAACATTTCCATGCTGGATGAGCGGGAGGTAGATGGCCGTTGGTGGTGTGGAAATAAACAGAGACCACCCAAAGAGAACAAGCAGAGCTATTTATTCAGACCTTGCTATAGCGAGCGACCGGGCAAAGACTCAAAGGCAGGCGGGGCAGCGGGACAGGGTTACAGTGGGGAAAGGAAAGGCTTCTCTCCGACTGCAGGCTGCTGGCACGGGGGAGCTGCAGCAGGCTAGCCAGAAACTAGCTTCCGATGGGACTGGTTGGGTGCCTGGTTGCTCCTAAGCCGGAAGGGGGAAAAGAAATGGGGACAGTTGTCAGAAGTTAACCAAGTCCTAGCCCTCTGGGGTGAGTGTGGCCAAGCGTGGCCATGTTCAGAGACTCGCCTGGACATGGGTGTCGAAATGCAGAGTCCCGGGCCGTGGTTTAGAAATGTCCCCCAGTGCTCATGTGCTCTGTGTGCCGATTCCCGCGTCCTGAGTGGGTTTCCTCCTTCACACTCTTCTGCCATAATGATCTGCCTCACCCCGGCCTCAGAGCCATGGATTTGGCTGTCTATGGATGGACACTTCTGGAACTGTGAGCCCCAAATAAACCTGCCCCCCCACATGGTCCTTGTGGGGTCTTTGGTTCACAGCCACATCAAGCTAAGGCGAGGGCCCTGCCTCAGGGGCTTGATGGTTAGATGCAGGCAGGTGGAGAAAGAGCGTTTTTGTTCAAAACCAAGAAACATGCCCAAAGCCACCGAGCTGGGACGGTCCAGTGCACGTGCCTACATACAGTAGGGAGAATTGGGAAGGACTTTGGAACAGAACAGAAAGACCGGAGGGTCCCTCCGTGGGAACCGAGGCCTTCCCTGCCTGGCCCCTCTGGACGCTGTAGTTCTGCAGAGTCTCTGTTCTTGCCTGGTCTTTGACTGTGCCCAGCTTTGTCAGTTGTGGGTAACGGAGAGCATCGCCGAGGAATTCTGTGTTGGGTGGAGGTTCCATGAACGTCCCTCCCCCACGGTGGAAAGAACCATTTTTGCATCTGTGGCCTATAAATGTGTTCATTCTTCGAATTTTCCTTTAAGCCAGTTCTGACATCTTCCTTACTCTGCCATTAATTAATAAGTGCAATAAAATATTTGGCACAAGTCCACTTTATATTGCCAAGAGATGCAGTTTCAACTTTAAAAAATCCCTCTCTTTCACACACACACACACACACACACACACAGAAGCTCTACTTGCCTCAGCCAGTTTACCCTGAGTACGTACGTGGTTTAGTTTGGTGAGAAAGCTACTCAGGGCCTGGACGGCCAAACCTTGTGTCTGGAACGTTATTAAGTAATCAGTCCCTAAATGGTCCACCCTGTGAGACGGAGTCACCACTTTACCATCATCCCCCCCCCCCGCCCCCCCCCCCCCGGCAGGAGGCCTTTGAGTGAGAGTGCGCCTCTCCATCTTCTCGCTGCTTGTCCGGGAGTGATGGGTTGAGTTTAGCTACAAAGGTCTTGACTCTTCTGTCTGCAGGGAGCCAGGGAACCAGCCCACAGGACTGAGCCCTCCTTCCTCCTGGGCAGCAGGAGCCGCTAGCCACCCTGAGCAGAGCCTCCCAGCCACCCCACTCCAAAGAGCAACTACGTCTCCGGCTCAGGGAGGCTTCATTCTGCTTCGGGTCCAGGAGGCAATGGGCCCAGGTACTTGTCTTGCCTTTACCCTTGACACCTCCCACTGACAAAGGCTGTCTCCGTGACCAAACTGTAGTCTGTGCGCTCTCCTCCTTGGGTCCCATCCTTGGGCTCCATCTTGGACCTGCATGACCCCAAGGAACCTAAGCCACTTTAGCAAAAATCCTACCACAGTGCATGACTACCACCCCTAAAGTCCCATTGAATTCCTCACCCCCTACCCTGGGTGCTGGATCACGCTGGCCTGCCTTCAACAAGAATCCGGTTCAGCGGGTGCAGCCGCCGTCCCCTGCCCTCGTCGATGTCCCCTCTTTGTGGTTTTCTATCCACAGGTGCCCTCGCTCTTCATCAGCTGGAAATGCCCAGTGGCCTTCACTGCCTTCAGAGTTGGGCCCGATTCCTCCCCTCTGTGCCCAAGGTCTTACAATTGTCCTGAGTAAAGTTTCTCTTATTGTTTTAACAAGTGTCAGAATAATCCTTTTAGCACCACCAGGGGCCGAGCGCCACGAGATGCCTTCCCAGGCCACTCTGACCCATAAGCAAAAGTTATCCAAGAGACTGGGCTGCCTCTGCTTTCCAAGACCCCCCTGCCCCACCGCCAACCCAGGAACCAGCTCTCCGTTCTCCAGGGCATCCTGCCAAGCCTGCACCCCTGGAGGAGAATGGCCTCTTCCCCTTGTGTCCTCAAAAAAACTTGTCAGCATGCAGACCCTGTTTCAATTGCTGGGATGTCCTGGCGTTAAAGGTCAAGTGAAGGACGTTTAGGCTCAGTTGAGGGGCAAGGACCAGATACACTGTATCATTGGGGCCTGATGCTTGTGTAACCCACCCTGGAGGGCTGCTGGAGGAGGTGTCTAGGTCTTCAGAAGGGGAAGATTCTACAGGCTTCAGGCTCTCTCTTTTTCTCCTAATTGCTCATCCTCATGGAACCCCAATAGATGTTGACCCCCAAAACACACAAGGACAAAACAGGGCCGGGAAACGGTTCCAAACGGCTGAAACAACAAACCCTTTTCCTAAAGAATGATTTCTTACGTTAGAAAGAATTTACAACCGTGCTTGGCTTCCCTTTCTTCTCCCCGCCCCCCCCCCCAGATTCCTTCTCGTGCAGTAAAGGAGACGGTTGGTCTGGGAGCCCCTTCTTTTTGATGGAAGTCTGTCTCTGGGAAAGGGCTCGTGCTTCAAGGAACACATAAAAGTAAGTAGTAAAAAATAAAGGCCAGCACGCCTCACAGTGCCACCCCCGGTCGCCTCTGACTGGCAGGACCCTTCCTGGTTGGGTCCATCGGCACCATGATAAGAGCAGCTTGCAGTGATGTCAGCCCAATTAGCCAGGCCAACGTCTGGCTTCCTGGAGAGGCCTTTTGTGAAGCCACTGGCTGCCTTGGGGTCAAAATGCAGTAATTACAGGTCTTTCTTTTTCTTTTTTCTTTTTTTTTTAAGGCTAAATGAGATAAACAGCCTTTAATTCTTCAAGCAAGCAAGCCAATCACACAGAGAGACTTCTCTTTGTGCCCCAGAGCTGCACTGGGTATTTTGACAGGTGATTTCAATACCGTGGAGCTATTTATTCATCCTGGGTTTGGGACATAAACACAAACATCTTGGCCTGTGGTTCTCCATGTTCTCCAAAGGCGGGATTGCCGGGCAGGGAATCTGCGGCAAATTCTGCAGTTAGAGGACAAGGTCAGCAGCTATTTTGAGCTTAAGCAGAAATCCTACCAAGGTTTTAAAGTCGAGGGAACAGAATTCCCCATGCAAACCAGCTCCCCCCCCCCCCGCTCCCCCCGTTGTTTGCTTATTTTCTTTGTAAAAAAATCAACAGCAGAGGAGTCTTGGAAGGCCATGGGAAGCTAATAAAGTTTGGAAACGTCATTTCCAGTTCAGGAGGCATGGAGGCCGGATCAAGCACAGCAAGATGTGAGCACGATTTGACCCCCGCCTTGGCTGAGGCTGAACCCACGGGTGGAAAGAAACTGGTGATCGAAAGCGGGGAATGTTTTATAAATGAAATAAGCAACATTTGTCACCTTTCAGGTCCCAGCCCATGGCAAACCAGCTGACCTTAGCAAGCCCCAACATCCCGGGTGGGGGGACTTTGACACACAGGGTCCTGGGGCCACGGCAGACCTCCTGAGTCACCATCTGCACTTCACCACAATGCACAGTGAATTCTTACGCTGGTTGCAGTTTGAGAAGCTCTGGTTTCAAAGTCCCCAGTGACAGGGTTTGTTCTAGGGAGTCGAGGCTCATTTTGATCAAAGACATGGAGAAGGCGTTTGTGTGGGGTCAAAAGATGAGAAAGTCCCTGGGTGCTGAGTGACGATGTCTTGGTCTCTTCAGAAGCAGAAGGGTTTGTAGATGGTTCTTCTATTTTCCCCGACGTCAAAACCTCAGTGGGCTGCTGGTGGGAATTTGGATCCGCCCACCTCTCCTTTACCCTGACAGCCCACCTGAAGGAGACAGGCTTTCTGGTCTACCCAGCCAGCGGCTGAACACTCTGGAGCAACTACTGTGGGAGCAGGTGGCTGGGAGGTCACCACGCTTCCTCAAATAGGGTTTGCTTTTTTAAATAGACATTTTTTTTTTAGGAAAGTCCAGAGTCATTCTGACTCCCACAGCCCACTGACACTCTACCATCAAGGACACTCGGAGGAGCGCTGCAGAGCTGGCCTGTGGCCATCTTTCTAGCACACGGGTAGAATGCTCAAAGACTCTGCTGTAGGACAGTCGTCCACAGCACGGGGGCAGTAAGCCATTTAAAGGTGTTTATTGGCCCTAAGTCATTACATGGTCCCACTCGCATCTATACACTGAGAACAGGACCTGGTCCAGCACTCAGCAGCCCCCAGGGGAAGGGAAAGGAGTTAGATCACACTACAGTATTTCCATTATTTTAATGGACATTTGAGAACGTGAAAGCCAGAAGTGCTTTCAAAGCATTCTGGAAACAAGTCACTCTATAACAGTCCCTGTGTTAGCTTTATGTCACTGTTGACCAAAATACCTGACCAGAAACACTTAGAGGAGGGAAGTTCATTTTGGCTCTTGGTCTCCGAGGTTCGGTCCACCGTCCCCTGGTTCCATTGCTCTGGACCCAGGGTGAGGCAGAGCGTCATGGTGGACGAGCACGGCAGCGGGAAGCTGCTCAGCTCAGGGTGGCCGGGGAGCAGAGAGAGGGCGGGCAACGGGCATCAAGGAAGAGGCACACCCCCAGTGATCCTGCCGGTCCTCCAGCCACGCCCACCTGCCTGCAGTCCCACCCGGTTAGTCCACTCAGACTAGGGTGGGCTGATCAGGTCCCAGCTCTCACAGTCAGACAGACATCCCACCTCTGAATATCCCTGCACCAACACCCGAGCTTCTGTGGGACACCTCATATCCAAGCCGTAACAGCCCCCTGTCATTGTACTTGATGACACATTCTCTGTTCCTGGAATCAGACTCTTCTCCAAATCATTCTTTAGTCTTGATTCTGCACAAAACACAAGTTATTTACTCAAAACTCTTAGCCCCGTTGTGGAGTTGGTGACTGGGCATACGTGAGCCACAATACTACGCAGAATAAAGAAGAGTTTTCAATCTACCACTGGTTTTAGAGTCCATCCTGTCTAGATACGGGTCTAGAGTGAAGAAATGTGATGACAGTTAGCAGCAAGTGTCTGCCGCATGTCAGGGAGTGTTCTCTGCAAGTCTCATCTCATCTAATCCCAATATAATACCATGTCTCTTCTAAGAAGACAGACCCTACCCTAGGTTTTGTGGATATGAACAATTAATTGCTCCTCTGATGAGTTTTAGAAAAGGCTGTTATGAAGTCTGAAGACTTCCTGAATAAGGCTGGTGCAATTTGCTACTAGGACTTCGGGGGGGGGGGGGCAGGTTTTCATGGGAAGGGTGGAGGAGTGAAACCGGAGCCACATCAGGGTGAGCTCTGCTGAGCCTTGGCGATGACATTGAATTGTATTTAAAGAGCAGTGCAAAACCATTAAAGCACATGAGAGAGGGATGCGGTCCAATGAAGAGCCGCAGCAGGGTTGAGAACGTGAGGTTCAGAGGTGGATAAGGTGTGGATAGGGGGTGTCCCCAGCAGCTCCTGTGTGACACGGTGCCAGGATGTTCAGTGGTGAAGGGGTTAGGATACCAGTGGTATAGCCTAGTCATGGCTTAATCCACTGATATGGATTAGCTGAGCGGTAACTCTAGGCAGGTGTGGCTGGAATAGGGAGGTCACTGGGGGAAATCACTTTGGGATTTACATTTTGTCTCTGGTGAGATGAGCTCTCTCTGCTTCCTGATTACCACATCCTGAGCTGGTTTTGCCCTCCACGCCCTCCTGCCATGATGTTCTGCCTCACCTTGGGCTCAGATGGAGTTGGCTATCTATGAACCGAGACCTCCAAAACCATCAGCCAAATAAACCTTCTCTCCTCTAAAATTGTTCCCGTCAGGTCTTTTGGTCACAGTGATGATAAAAGGCTTTCTAAAGCAGAGGAGGCCAGGGGATGCCCGAGTTGGAGGCTATTGCAATAAGATACAGCGAAGGCTGGGAGGTGGGGGGAGTGTTGGCCAGGGCAATGCGAGATGTGGTTGATTGACAGCTGCTTAGAGGTGTCATCTGTGGGACAGGGTTTAGCTGGGGAGCAAGAGGAAGGAAATTTGTGGCTCCAAGATGTGTTTAATATTGACCCATTGACTTGATAACATGTAACCAGGTATTATAAATCATGCTGTGGAAAGTCCCTCCCCCATGCCAGGCACTCCCCAAAGTGGTCCATGCACCTTGTATCCTTACTCTCCACCACAACCCCGCGAGGCCAGTCCTGTCAAGACTCCCATGTTACAGGTGAGGAAGGCAAGACCTGGGAGGGCGAGGCGGAGGGGCCAAGGTCAAGAAGGCTGCACCGAAGCTCATTTATCTGATTCCACAAACCTCGGTCCTCAGCTTGTCCTGATGATCACAGTCCTCTGGGACACTTGTGAAACTCACCCATTGCCAGGCTCCACCTGGACCTGGGACCCTAGGATCTGTATTTTCACAAGCCTTGTCACCTGGCCACTTGGGGAAGCACTGACCTTGGCTGCTTGGGACGTGGCTGCAGGAGGGGTTTCAGGCCACACTGCCACCCTCAGTGGATCCTGGGAGCTGTTTCTTTATACCCCTCGGTTTTCCTCATGAGTCTTATCCCTCGTTCACAGAACTTATCACAGTCTGATATTTTGTTGTATTATGATTGAGTCGTTGTCCTTTGGACCCCATAGAATGTAAGCCACCAGCAGATTTGACCCATCCCTGGAAATCACCTGGAATAATACCTGTCCTCTTCATGTCCCTTCTTCTCTCCACAGAGAACCAGGGGGACACCCAGGCCAGGCTCCCTGCTTCTGTTCTTGCTCCTCTTTCCTCCGGCCTCCATGCTGAGGCCCAGGGGATCTTCATGACACATAAATCTACCCCCCATCAGTGCCTTGCCCACTGTCTTTGCAGTAAGTCAGGCTGACGTGTCCTGCCTGCCCCCTCCTCTCCCTGTCCCTTGGCTCCAGGCAGCCATGCAGGCCTCCCGGGTATTTTCCCATTATTCCAAGGGACCTTTAGTTCCCCAGGACACCCTCTCTGGAGATGCCAGCCCTGCTCAGCACACTCAGTGGCCACCCTCTGCCTGCTTCTTCTCTGGGATTCCCAGGGCCCTTTGGGGAGATTCCCCCACTCGCTGGCTGGGAGACAGCATGGGAGGGGCGTGCACCATGAGCCTGGGGAGGAGGGCATGAGAAGGTGCCCTGGGCAGGAGGGCAGGAGGCTGTTCAGCCTCCTCGGTGGCCGGGCAGGAGAGAGGAGCCTGTAGGGAGGTCCTCCCACATGGGAATCTGGCTGCTCCCTGGGTGGCCCGGCCAGCACAACCTCTGTGCAGTTGAAAGAAAGCTGCAGGGTGGAGGGAACCTTGCTCCCAGGGCCTCAGCCACGGGTTACACCACACATGGGCTAAAGTACACAGACTATTAGCAATCAAGGAAGGACCTCCCTGCAAGGGAAAGTGACACAGGGGTTACTTCTCTGTAAACATCTTGAGCAAAAGCACCCGTTTCTTTTAAGGGCTGTCTTTGCTTCCTTTGAGAAGTTGCAAATGCACCCATGGAGCGAGCTGGTTCTCAGCTCCCACGTGGGGGAGGAGGGACACACGTAAACACACTGGCTTCCAAACAGAAGAAAACCCAAACACCACGAGGCCGTGCAGGCTGCGGCAGCAGGGTGTGCCCTGAAATGGATTCGGTGGGACACGCAGGACCAATAGAGCCTGCAATAGGAGAAGGCAGAGGGTTCTTTTCTATTGTACTGTCCTAGCCCATTTGTTCTTAAGAGAAGAAAATATACCATTTGTATGTCGCATGTATTTAAGTCACAGGGGTGATCTGAAGAAAGGAGGGAGAAAAGGAGAGAGAGACTCACAGGTTTTAGGAGCCTCCAACCCTACCCAGGTGTGTGACCAGAGCCCCTGGGGTCTGTCTTTTCACTAGGGCTGTGGCAAGCTGTCCCTGTGTGCCTGGGAGATGGATGGGAATGCTCTAGGGGGCAATGATTTCTAGGCTGCAAGGATGACTGATAAACTTGAAAGTGACAGAAGCCCAGCCTCAGCAGCTAAGGGAATTTCTGGGCTTCTGTAGCTGGAAAGTTCCTAAAGGGACAGGGCTAAAGGTGACAGTAGTATGCACTGAGCCCTGAGCCGAGATCACACATACTCACGCATCTAACCTCAGCCAACCTCCAGAGGGAGGTTCCAGCCTCCTCCCATTGTGCAGAGGGAGAAGCCGAGGAGAAGGACCCAGCGCTGGGGACAACAGACCCGCGCATTGCTCTGCGTCACCCTCATTTTTGATGTCTTTGGGGTTTGCTCTTCCTGCTTCTTGGATCTGCCACCCTCAGCATCAGTCCTGATCTTTCCCACTGGGCACCAGTTTCCTCCCTGCATGGGGGACGGTGGTGGCTGGACACTCCCACTGTTTGGCTTCCTTGCCTGGGGACCAGGTGAGGGCAGCCTGCTCATGGGCCAGGCAGGAATGTGACATGTGCCGGGCGCTGTGACAAGTGGGGATTCCGAGTCAGCCACTGGAGGGACACAATCCAGAACTGGTAGATCCTCCCATTTTCTGGAAAAGTCAGAAATCTGGAATATATGTATCGGCTTTTGGAAATGCCACTCAGAGCTGAAAAATAGAGTCACCTGTGCCAACCCCTGCTCTCCAGAAGCCAGGGGACCGAGTATGAGCTGCTCACCTATCCCCAAAGCAGACCAGGGCCTGAGGGCTCTGGCCAGTCTGAGACTCCGTCAGCCCCTGATGGAGGAGGGGCTGTGACTGACAGCCCCGAGGAGCCCAAGTCCTGTGTGGATGGAAAGTCCTCCAAGGAGAGTGATTGAGAAACCTCTAGGACTTCCGGAGAGCTGCTCCTGTGAGGTTCTAGCCGGGGAGACCAATTTATCAGCAGAGAGGAAACACGGATGTTACAGTTGCTTATTTTTTGCAACAGTGTCAAAGGAGAGATTAAGACTCTGGGCTGATGGGAAGAGGAGTGACCCTCCTCCCGTCTCCTCTATTGAATGCACCCTGCTCAAAAATTAGGGGACCCCTGAGGTGGAGCCTTCTCCTTTCCCCCAGTGCCCGGAGTGTTTTGATGGGTTCCACTTCTGTTTGTTTCACTTACTGT
Source organism: Marmota monax (assembly GCF_021218885.2). Classification (NCBI taxonomy): domain Eukaryota; kingdom Metazoa; phylum Chordata; class Mammalia; order Rodentia; family Sciuridae; genus Marmota; species Marmota monax. The sequence goes on along the minus strand of NW_026693881.1, from coordinate 2,969,110 downwards.
GATAAGTACCTACTTCCTGGGACTTTGCCACCCAGAGGCTTCGTTCCTTGTGTTCTGGGAAAGTCTCTCTTTTTTTAATCCTTTGAAAATTTTCTTCCTTTAGAGTGAACAAAGTTTAGCTCTCAAATTTGGTGAATAAATCTTCTAATTTTCTCAAATTTTCAAATCCCATTTTTTATGTCCTTCATTTAAAAAAATTCTTCAATTTTAATCTTCTTTCTTTTATAAGGAAGTCTTAAAAAATTCATGGTATCATTTTTATGTGTCCCTTTTTATATGGTATTGTGATCTTGCTTTATGGATGCAATTTCTCACTTAAAAGTGAGTTTTTTTTTTTTTTTTCCAAATCTTATTCTCTACATCATCCCCCCACCCCCTCTGTATGTGTGTCTCTGTCTCTTTTTTTTTTTTTTTTTTTGGTACCGGGGTTTGACTCAGGGGTGTTTACCACTAAGCTACATCCTCCAGTCTTTTTTATTTTTTGATACCAGGGATCGAACCCAAGGGCACTTAACTGTCAAGACACATCCCCAGCCATTTTTGGTATTTTATTTAGAAACAGGGTTTCCCTGAGTTGCTTAGGGCCTCGATAAATTGCAGAGGCTGGTTTTGAATTCATGATCCTCCTGCCTTGGCCTCCTGAGCTGCTGGGATTACAGGTGTGCTCCTCCAAGTCTGGCTTTTTTTTTATTTTGAGGCAGGGTCTTGCTAAGTTGCTTAAGTCTTCACTTTAATTGTCAAATTTGTAATCCCCCAGTCTCTGGTATTACAGGCATGTGCCAGTGTGCCCAGCTATCCTAACTGCTTCGTTGTCTTTCTTCATAAAGATGCTCCTCAATTCTCTATTAATATTAGAGTTCATTTATATTTAAGATTGAAAGACTGGAAAAGTGATCGGAAACTCTGTGTGCAAGACTTTTTCTTTGGGTGAGGTGGTTATTTTGCTGATAAACTTTCAAATGTCATTACTGAAAGTCTTTGGGGTTGATCAAGGTCTTATCCTGTTTTCTGCCTCTTTAACAGAATATGGAGCAGTTGATAAGCAACAGGAGTCCGTCTTTTCTAGTCCTGGAGCCCAAGGTCCTGGGGAGGGTCTTCTGGCGGCCTCCCAGCATGGTGGAGGCTGGCTTTTACACACAGCCACTTGGGCAGACTAACCCTGAGATTGTGAAATGGGGCATCAGTACATCCATCCATACAGGTCCCACCTCCCAACACCAACACAGTGACCATTCGATCTCAGCATGAGTTCTGGAGGAGACGTCAACACCACGGCAGTCGGTTTCCTTGGAGGGGAATTCTGCCATTTCCCGCTGTGGGGTGGGGCGAGGAGGGCCCAGGAGCCTGGCTTTCAGAGCTCATGACTGCCGAGCCTCTGCTCCATCCTGGGGTGACTCTGTCACCTACAGAGTGACCCCACCCCACCTTCTCTGGTCGAGGGAGGCGAAGTCCAGTGCCGGTGGAGCATGGATCTGGAACTTCTTCTATAGGTTTGTAGCGTACCCTCAGACCTCCTGTCTGTTCCCCGGCTCTCTGCTGTGCTCAGGTAATGCCCTCTGGATCAGATTTCACAGCCAACTGACCTCTCTGTGCTGTGACATCTTCCCTGTTTTCTTTGCCTTTGATGCCTTATGGTCTCCTTATTGTCACTTTAATTGGGAACTTTACTGGGGGACGTTTGACATGTTAATGGACAAACGTGTTGATTTGTCAGCTTGGACCGATTTCCACGAAGCCTCCTGTACATCTCTCCTCCACCCTCACCCCACAGCTGGGATGACCCCGGCACCCCCTGGCTGACCCATACACTTCCAGGGACACAGCCTTTCATTTGGGGTTGAGAGGCAGAGGGAGGGAGCTCCAGCTCAGGGCAGAATCACTTAGGGGATGAAGCCGCGCCTGTTGGGTTCTGGAATATTGGATGCCACTCTGTGTCTAAGTAACGGAATATGCCAGACGTTGGTCAGTTAGCTAAGCCTTTGCGAGATCTCCCAGTTTAAATTCTGCCGTAGGAAGGAAGGGTCTAACAAGAAACAACTCTAGACACACACCCATCTGAAGGGTCGCCATTGCTCGCTCCAAGCCCTGCTCCAAAGCCTGTTCTCTGGCTGTGGTGGAGGAAAAGGCGGGTTGGAGGTGGGAGTGTGGAGATCGGAAAGCCCCACCCTTCCTTCTGGAAAAGGAGGACACGTGGGCAGCCACGCGGACCAGGGCTTGCGGCCCTCCCAGCCTGAGCCCAGTTGCGCTGACTGGTCTGGAGAGCTGGGCCCGTTCCTCCCTGGACAGGGGAGGTTTCCATTTGCGGTCACCCCTCGGAAGACAGTGATCAGGGGCTCAGTGCAGAAGCCATTGCCCCCTTGACTACGGGGGCTGAGTTTGAGTCTTGTAACTGGGTGCCCGTCAGATCCCGTGTGCGATGCTGTGCCAAGCGGCTCCCAGGAGGCCAGTGGGCATGGGAAGGGACCAGAGGGAATGGACTCACTCTGGATACAGAATATTTTATTCAGTGGGCAAAAGAAGGGCAGGAGCATACGAAAAAAATTTGCATAGGGGGATATTTAAATTTGTCCCTCTTCCCCGTACTCTGAGCACAGCCAAAAGCTCTTGGAATTTGGCCCACACTGAACATATCATAGGTGACAGTGGAATCCGGGCCACCAGAAATCAGTGAATTCCTAACAAGGCACAGCTGACTGTTGGAACTTGTCTCCAGAACTCTGACATTGCCAGCTGGGTAAGTCTTTGAATGCACCCTTCCCAATGGGCAAAGTGTCTCCTTCCCACAGAGAGGCTCTTGAAGAGCTGCTTTTCTGTTCACACTGGAGGCTGAAAATGCACCCCCTAAGTCTTGAGGGTCTTGATGCGGGGACCAGAGGCAAGGTCTGAGCATCCTACTCTAGTTCCTGGGCAGCCCCAGGTTCTGTGGTCAAGAGATGAAGACAGAAGCACAGGGCTGTGTGTGGGGGGGAGCCCCAGGATGGGCGGGGAGAGAGGAGGGATGTGTAGGTGTGGGCAGAAAAGTGGCCCTGAAGAGAAATGTCCTTGTCACGTCCTCATCACGTCCATGTCCTAACCCCCACACCTGTAAATGTGTTGGAAATAGTCTCTGCAATACGATGAGGTTGAAGATCATCCTGGACCCACGGTGGGACCTGAATTCAATGGCTCCTCTTCTTATGAAGTCACCAATCCCATCACAAGCCACTAATCTAAACCTATTTATGTCCTGGAGGCTCCCTCTGCAAACACCATCATTCTGGGAGTTAGGCCTTCAACATATGAATTGGGGGGAGGGACAGGAACACGGTTTAGTCTGCAGCAGTACCCCACTACCTAGGTAGCCCAGCATAAGTCTGGCAAATTAGACCCGCACTGGACAGAGCCCACTAAAGCAGGTGAGTCCACTGTTGACCGTAATTTAGCCTGGAGAGAGAGATAAAGGGGACCAAAGACAGACACCCTCGCCTCAGGTTTAATCAGGCTCATCATAAGGGAGACCCAGCCGTCCAGCCGAGGCTGAGAGCAGTTAGGGCAGCTGCGCATCAGACCTGTGAAGTGGGTGGTGGGGCTGCTTGGGCCCCACCCCCTCCATCTTCCAACATGTTCCTGCCAAGGGAGATTCCCTGGCTGGTCCCCTTGTGGCTTGGGGCTGATTTTGTCACTGGACAGGGAATGAGAAGGTCCTCCAAAATGGAGAAGGGGATCTCAATTCAACCTTGGAAAGTCTTTGACTTACACCACAGAGAGAAACTTCAAGGCACCTCAAAGAGGCACAAAGACTTATTTAGGAAAGCAAGGGGGCTTTTTTCAGGAGAGCAGCCTTGGAGCAGGGTCCACTCTAAGAGAGAAGGAGCACGGTGGGCCACGGTGTTCTGGTTCTCTCGGGATCTCTAGGGTGACATCTTCTAGTTAATAGAATTTGGAATATACCCATATAGAAGCCTCTAACCACCTTTTCCCTTGGCTTTATTTAGCCTAAAGAAAATACATTATGTAAGCTAGCAATGGACCTAGGTGCTAATTAACTGGACTCCCAAGAAGAGTCAAGACTTTTAGATTTCAAGTCTGGAGGAAAACAGGCTTGAGGAGGAGAGGGGAGGGTGCCCATGGAAGCTTCTCAGATGTAAAAAGTTCATAACCCACTTGAATCTAATGTATGAAATATGATATGTCAAGAGCTTTGTAATGTTTTGAACAACCAATAAAAATGAAAAATAAAAATAAATAAATAAATAAATAAATAAAATCACAGTTTCTTTTTCCTTCCCTGTTAGTCTCTTTTCCATACCTGCCTTATTTCTTCTGTCCTAAGTCAGGTTCCCCATCCCTCCTTTCCCCAAGTCGTAAGTTGGAATCCTAACCTTTAGTACCTGAGAGAAAGACTGTCTGTGGAGACAGAGTCTTGAAAGAGGCAATTAAGTCAATTAGAACCTGAGGGGGTCCCTGATCCAACATGACTGACATCCTTACAAGAAGACAGAATTAGAACCCAGGCGTGGGCAGAGAACGACCCCAGGCAGCGGACGGCCTCAGAACCCATCAGCCTCCATCCCTGACTTGCCTACTCCAGGCCTGTGGGAAGACAGGCTTTCTTGCCTAGGTCATCTGCTCTGTGGGACTTTGTTATGTCACCTGTAAAGTGGATACCTTCCTCCCAGGCCAGCTCTGAGCAGAAGCCTTGCCCCGCAGAGGCCTGACGCCCAGTCCACCTCCCCTCCCCTAGTCCTCCTCCTCGCTTGGTGGGTCAGACTTCAGGGGAGGCCATTTGGAAGCAGCATGGGCTCTGTCACAACCAGGTCATGCTGAAGTCACCCGTTGGTGTCCTTCTAACTCTCAGCAACCTCTCTGAGTCTTGGCCATCCAGAAAACTGGAGGAAATGAAATCTTTCTGCACCTTAAGTGAACCAACATATGTAAAAGTTTTAACAAGTCCACAGCCCAGCCCCCTAGTGCATTCTCCAATTCTGTTACAGGGGACATTGGCCATTTTTCAGGTGCACACAGAGCAGCCTGTCCTACTGTGTGCAGATAAATCTTCCAACCACTCCTTTTCTGGAAGTCGGGCAGGCAATGTGACTGGTTCAGATAGACTCTCCCTCAGGCCTTGGGTTCTTCAAGGAGTGACATAAAGAATTTGTGATGTGACAACAGAGACCAGAGGTGTGGCACCCAGGGCCAGTGTCCTGGTGGTGCTCATCCACGGCATGGAGCCCTTGGTGGTCCCCGGAGCAGCGAGCCCTGTGGGTGAGTTACTGTACTGGGGGCTGCAGCCCATCTCCGTTCCTGCCCATTCCCAGCCCTGGTCTTCTTGACCGCCCATTCATTCCACGGTGTGCCTTCCAATAATTTAGATCTTAAGTCTTTCCAGTAAATTCCTTCTCTGTGAGATTTGTTGGCCACCGAGCCCTCTGAGTGGTCCATCTTTGTTTGTATCTCTTCTTCTTGTCAATTTCCCTGTTCTTTGTCCTCTCCTCTCGGGGCTGGTTCTCAGCCAGAATCATATTGGAAAGTTTTCTACAAGTTATTTCACACTAAGGGGGAAAGATTTGCATTCAGTAACAACTTTTCCAAAGGCACTTGCCTTTAAAAACAAGAAAAGGGATAGGAAAACAGGCAGGCCAAGTCATTAGCGTGTCATTGAACTGGCAAGGGGAAAGTTATCCTTTGGGGCTCAATATGTGGGTACAGTGGGTCTGTCATGCCTCTCGAATCCCGTTGATCCAGGTATCACCTGGTCCCTCATGTCCGAGACCCGCTTATCTGAGTGGATGCCTCCCATGTTGGCTCTTCTGTGGCCTAGGTGGAGAACTTAGCTGGTGTCCAGGTCTGCAATGTGTTTAGATTTTACTGGTTTAACCAGAAGGCTCTGGATTTATTATTTGAATGTCCATTCAGTTGCCCAGCTGACCAGTCCTGGCAGGTAAAGGTCACATGTTGGTCAAACAAGGAAGGGGGTAGGGAGAGGACAAAGGGATATCATTCCAAATGTCTTAAGTCTGTGTTCCATTTCCATGACTTGTGGCATGACCGAGGAAAGAACTTTTGGAAGGTCGGATGAAGTGGGCTGGGCTGGTGAACCAGTGCACATCAGAGATTCCAAATTCACACTCAAATGCAGATCTGGCCAATTCTTTTCCCCAGCCCACACTACTACTGTCTCCCTACCCACAAATTATTTCCCCTGTGAAATTAGTTCTTAATTGATCCTTGAGGGCTTTGATTCAGGAGAAAGAAAGGTAATCAAGGACAGAATCAAAGAGCAGGATCAAACAGTGGTCAGGAATGGGACATTCTCCATTAATTCATAACTTCTAAGAAGGGCCTAAGCATGCCTCGGGAGAAGGACAAATTGTTACATGCAGCAGAGTCAGGACTGAAGTCTGGCCAATGGCACCATCCCCATGACTAGGCTCCTTATGACAATGCTGTGATGCTCCAGTCCGTGAAGCACGGGGACTGTGTTTGTCAGCTGTGACTGGTCGGCCCCATTGCTTTGGGCCAATGGCAAGATGGCAACCCTGGGGAGAGTGAGTGGAGGAGAAAATCTGCTCACTTCACACCCAAGAAACAAGAGAGTGAGAGGAAGGGGCTTCCCTGTCGCTCAAGGTCACTTCCCCAGGGACCTACAGTCCCACCTTTCAGTGGTTCTACCACCTCCCAAAAGACCCCTTGGGGACCATGCCTTTAATATATGGACCTTGGAGGACCATGATCATGGCCTGCCTGTCCGGGTCAGTCTGGGAGAAAAGATGGACGACTTGCTCTGCTTGGAAAAGGGAGGGCAAGTTGATCTTCTGTTCATGGGACAAGAGCCTCCAAGAAGCAAAAGCAAGAGTCAGCCTTCTCCCCAACAAACCTGGTGACTCTCTTGTGCCTAAGGAGAGGGTCAGCTGCCATGGGAATAAATGAGTCACCTTTGAGCATTCTCAAAGTAGAGTCAACAGGTCGTGCTTGAAAATCTTCCCAGGGCTTTGAAATGGACTCTCGACTCTGTGACATTTATGCAGGTCAAAGGCAATTCTGGCTTTGAGGCTGGGGGGCTCTCGGAGGCACTTTTCTAACTCAGACCCACGCCCCTGACAGGAGCATTTCTGGACTTGCCGTCTCTCATCTCCAAGCTCCTCCCTCTGTGCTCCCCAGGTCTATCAGTCACAGACTGACAGATGGGTGTCCTGCAGAGTCACCTCCCCGTTCGGCTTCCACCGGCCCGACTTTGTCCTGCTCTGATGATGTTCAGTGGCTCCTTGTGTAACTTCTGGTTCTACTTTATTCTCAGCTCAATCCATCTGGTCTATACCAGATTAATAATTTTTTAAGAATTCAAGCTTCCACATTATATACAAAGCATTAAGGCTGACAGTCAATATGTTATTCGATCTGGGCCCTTCTGTTGTCTTTTAGGAAGGAGAGAAGAATTTCAACCAGCTGTGGTTTGAGAAGAAGTAGTATCCTGGAAGAAGGATAAAATTGGAAAAGTCGCCACTGGCGGGGTGTCTTGGTTCCACACAGATGTCCAAGGAAACTCAAACAACGCTACAACTCAGAAAACTAAAGCAATGCCCCTGGAGACATATTGTAGCATGTTTTCTTCCTTAGATTCGTAAGCCATATAACCACAATTATGTGGCTGATTGGCATCAGAAGGACAGTCTGGTAGGCTTCTAACTAAAGGGTGGTATATTGTAGCAGAGGAGATGGAAAAGAAAAGCCAGGGTGGTGACCTCAAGATAGAAGCCGGATGAGAAGACTGTGTCCACTCAGGCCCACGCTCCAACACCAGCACCAACACACACACACACACCGAGTTACCCATGGGCACATACAGACATGCAGAACCCCTTAGACACACCAACTCACACACACCCAGATTTCTAGAGCAACCATATCATGTCTGATTGCCTTGTTCTTTGGATTCCTGTTCTCTTTGTTTGGAGGTTGTCTCTTCTTTGGAGAAGTACAATAGACACGGGCCAGACACACAGACTGTCCCCTCAGTGGTCATTCTTTTTGATGTCCTCCTTTCTTTCTATGTTTTTTCTTTCACTTTTCCTTGTGGTCCAGTACCCTTAAGTGCAAGGTGATGCAAAAGTTCTCCACACCTTGGAGCACCCAGCCTTACGTAAGTCATCACTTTCAATACTATTGGGAGATACCTTTACCCAAAGATACAAAAATTACCAACATGGTAGTTCCCCCTCGATTTGGTTTTAGTTATATGGGTTCAACTGCCGTTCAAACATACTAAATGAAAAATTCCATACGTAAACAAGTCATATATCTTAACTTGCATGCTGTTCTGAGCAGCATAATGAAACACAGCACCAATCCACTCTGTTCATCCATCCTTTGTCCAGGGTATCTGTGCTGTATATGCTACCCACCCATTCATTCCTCACTTCGCATCTGTTTAGATGATCACATCCACTATTGTGATATCAGTGTTTGGGTTCAAGTAAGCCTTATTCTCCTTTCATATTCTCCTGTCCCCAAAGCACAAAAGTAGCGATCAAAGAGGCATCAGGCATAAAATATGAAAGGACAGGTTAACTCTGGTGCTGTGTAGCCATGATGCAAAGCATGTAGGAAAAAAAATATGGTCTATGTAGGATCTAGTACTATCTGTGGATAGAGGCCAACATTGGGCATCTTGGAATATATGCTCAGGTAAAAGGGAGGGAGGGTCAATTGTAGTTGTTTAAGACACTCCACTGCCAGCCCGGGAGCTTTTCTTCACTATTACATGTATCAATGTGGACATCCTTGAATTTCACTGTTTGGGATGAGCCGTATTGTAGAGACCAAAAAAAAATGTGATATGTGAGAAATAAATTGAAAAAAGATCTGGACCAACAGATTTTACACCATAAGAGTAAATTATTAGGTGTTAGAAAAAATATAAATGTTGCAAACAGTGTGTTTTATATACTGCTTCCAAGAATAAAAATATTCTGAGTGTAGGGGGGAAAGGTGTTGGTTAATCAGGTTTCTGGCTGGCCTCGTCCCTGTGACCCCCGGCACTGCTGGGCTGTTTTATAAGGCAGTAACCCAGTCACCAAAGGGAAGAGAATCCCAACGGAGGCCTGGAGGATACACCAACTTGGAGACTAATTATTGCCTTGTTAAACAGTGAAATGGGGCTGTTATAAATCTTGGGGTATGGCAGTTAAAAGTTACCTTTAAAACAACTTTCTAGAAACCAAGAATTTCCCCCAATTCAAGAAACTACTAAAAGAGTAGTTTACAGAAATGCAGTCTCCCCATGGAGCCAGATTATGGGATTGAAAAAAAGAAAAAGGGATGATGATGATGATGGTAGACTGGAGACCTGATCCTCTACCATCTTTACCTGATTACATCTGCAAAGAACTTAGTTACTAGTACGTTCCCATTCACAGGTATATGGTGTTAGCATTTTACCAGCTGACTCCTCATCCCCTACGTCACGGAGAAAAGACCCAGGCTAGAAGCTCCTTATGGCTCCCGTGAAATGGTCATAATAGCTTCAGACTCAATATAAAACTCCCCAGAGTGAAATCAACTTCTGTCCAGACAGTGTGAGGAGATAACTCTTCAATGAAACTGCTGAAAACTATAAAAATAACCACTTAAGCCTTCTGGAAATGTTCCAAAGGAAAAAAATCAGCAAAGGAAGACAACTCTATTCAAGAAAATGTACAAATTTACTGAGACCAGTGAGTCTGTAGGGCTTGAACCCCTCCTGGCTTAGCAGAGTGGAGATTCTACTCCAGACGGCTACATCCCCAAACCTAGGGGTCCCCCTTCCCCCAGGACACAGACAAAGGGATTTCCGTCCTGGGAAGAGCAGGGTGGTAGTGCTGGTACCACGGCTACCTGTTCTGGTGCCAAGTCTTGTGCAGTCGACTGCGAAGGCCTCCCTTCTGCTACCAGCCTCCACTTGTGGAATGGAGGCTCTATCATGGATGCAGTACACTGGGAGTCTGTGGCTCTGGTCAAACTTGTCCCAACCCTCGAGGTGGTGGTTCCATGTGAAGAGATGCAAGCCAAGAGGACATCTGGCTCCCTCCAACCTCTCCACCAGTGCTTGGTTCCTGGAATGGAGATGTCACGCAGATTGAAGCTGCTCACTGTCTCCACCCCCAGCTCCTCCTGAGCCCCAACTCTGATAGTTCCTGGAAAGTAGGGGAGAAGTGGGCCAGAAAATAAAAGCAGTTCTTAATGTCATCCCAAGGAAATTGACTCGCCTGTAGTAGAGCTTGGAGAAAGTCAAGCGTAAAGGTGTCTGAATATCAGTGAAGGACGTGGCGACGGGCATTTGAGAAGAGATTCAAGATTCAAGCTAAACTGTAAGCTTGTTAGTTTGCAGGGAAGAACCCAGAATAAATCACTGGAGAGTAATACTCCTGAGATCAGGAAAAAAAATACCAAACGCACACCTCACAGACGATTTCATCAAAGAAATCACAATTTGATTGCATTGGTTTTAGAGTGATTTATGCACCAGGACATTGCTGAAAACAATAGAGCAATTAGCCACCAAGTAGTAGAGGTGGCAGGTAATTGTGGTCAGGGAAGTGACCAGAGCCCTTGCAAAACCACTGTCATATCAGCAGATGAGGCCTATCCAAAACTGTATATTTTTGAGAAATGATATCAGAGGCTTGACACTGTGTGTCTGTGTCATGTGCGCGTAATAGATTTCATGAAATTAACTCAGTCATTAAACAAATAATGAAAAGAATGACAATAGCAAGCCCTTGAGGAGGGTGAAAGGAGAGCAAAGAACCGGGAGACCAGCGAGTGAGAAATGAAAGACAGACCAGGGAGAGATACACACCGGAGTTTGTCTGTCAGAGCTGACAAATCAAGGCCATCTCTCCATAGACGGAGAGAGGCAACACAGGCTTGGGGTTCGGGACTTTTATGGGGCAGGCTCAGGGATTAGAGGGGGGGTGTTCTAATGTGATGGTTAAGGGTGGGGTTGGTATGAGGGAGTGGTGAGCCTTTCTCAGGAATGCCCTTGAGTGGCAAAGCAAAGCTTCTTCTTGAGATGGCAGCTGTCACTTAAGATGGTTATCTAGATGCTAAGCAAGGACCTTACAGAGACCAATACTCAGATGTATTCCAATATGTGATCTAGAAGGTCCAGTTTCCAAAAAAATTACAGGCAAGCAGACAAACAAGAAAGTCTGAACCACATACCTCATAGAAAGCAGGAAGAGAAACTGCCTTTGAGAACGGCAAATGCCAAATTCTTCTGGAAAAGACTAAAAAAAAAAAAAAATCCATTATAAGAAAATTCACTGAGCTAAAGGAAAGCAAGATACTATGACTATGTTGCATAAAATAGAGACGATCAGTAAAGGGACAGATGTTCTAACGAATGCATGGAATTTCTGGAATTGAAATATATGAATGAAATGAAATACACCAATACCCCTATAAGAGTGCCGGCAAACTGCTGGGCAGAAACAACAGGGGCTAGGACGCAGTGGGATAGCGTATTCAAAATGTTCATTGACAAAAATACTATAAACCAAGAACACTGAAGCCAAGTCCTTGTCCTGGAACAGTGGACCAAGTGAGCTGGAGTGTGGCCCGTCACATGAGCCAGAGGGGGAGTGAGCCAGGATCCGAGACAAGCCGACGGGCACCATGTTGCTCCCCGGTAGCCCAGCCCAGGCTGGTGCTGCTGCCCACTCCCCACTGGGCCACAGCTCTGAATCCCCGAGCATCCACTATCTGCTGACCTTAATTTCCTGGGAAGCTGGGATTGCAGGTCATCAGCAGCAAATGGAAATAGGGCAGACCTGAAAGTGATACAATGCAACCAGACAGGAAAGGAAGAAATAAAACTCTCCTGATCTAAAGAGGACAGGATCTTACGTATCGAAAATCCTCAGGAGAAGGATTTTTCCACCAGAGAAAACTATTCAAAGTAATCAGAAAGCTTAGTAAAGTTACAGGGAACAAGACCAATATATGGGAATGAATTGGATTTCTATACATTTAAAGTAAGCCATCAAAAATTGAAATGAAGAAAACAATTCCACCTACAATATCTTCAAAAAGAATAACATACTTAGGAGTGAATTTAAGAAATGTGTAACTCAGCCTCTGAAAACTTCAAATGTTACTGAGTGAAATTAAAGATGGTTTAAAGAACTGGAAGCATAATTTGTGGGTCAGAAGATGCAATATCATGCCAGGCACTGTGGCTCACACCTGTAATCCCAGTGGCTCAGGAGGCTGAGGCAGGAGGATTGCAAGTTCAAAGCCAGCCTCAGCAAAAGTGAGGCGCTAAGCAACTCAATGAGACCCTGTCTCTAAATAAAATACAAAACAGGGCTGGAGATGTGGCTCAGTGGTTATGTACTCCTGAGTTCAATCCCTGGTGCAAAACAAAACACACACACACACACACACACACCCCGAGAGAGAGAGAGAGAGAGAGAGAGAGAGAGAGAAAGAGAGAAAGAGAGAAAGAAAGATTCCACATCATTATGATTGCAGTACTCCACAAGCTGATGTAAAGACTCAGTCAATCCCTTTCAGAATCCCAGATGAATTTTTTTTGTAGATATTGACAAGCTGATTCTAAAATTCATATAGAATTGCAAAGGACCAGAAGAGTGCAAGCAATCTTGAAAAAGAAAAACAAAGCAAGAGGGTTCATGCTGCCTGATTCCAAAACTCACAACAAAACAATGTCACTGAGAGAGTGTGGCACTGAAGCTAGGATAGACATGTCGAAATGGAATAGAACTGAGATTCCCGAAAAAAAAAAAAAACCCACACAGCTAGGACCAACTGATTTATGACAGAGCACCAAGACCATCAAACAAGGAAAGAAGGATCTTTTCAACGAATGACGCAGGACAATTGGATAGACATTTTTCAAAAGCACGAAGTTGGACTCTTACATCAGACCATATGTTCAAGTGCACTCACAAAGGATGAAACCCCCAAGGTAAGGATAAAACTATAAAACTTTTAAAGAAAACAGAAGTGTGACTTTGGATTTGGCACAGGTCTCTTCCATAGGACACCATCCAAAGAAAATGGATAAATTGGACTTTATCAAAATAACAACCTTTGGTGCCACAAAGGATTCTACCCAGGAACTTATATCAAGAAGACATAAAGAAGTCTTACAAATCAATAATAAAAAGCCAAATAACGTAATTTTCAAATGAATAAAAGATTGATATCGGGTAACAGGCATTTCTCCAAAGAAGATGTCCAAATAGCTAAAGCATGTGAAAAGTGTCTGACATTATTAGTCGTTAGGGAAATGCAAATCAAAAGCACTTCCCAACCGTGGGAATGGCTGGGGAAAAGATAATAATGTGTTGACATGGAGGTCGAATGATTGGAGCCCTCGTGTGCTGTTTGGGGGGGAAGGTCAAATGATGAAGTCATTTTGGAAAACAATCTGGTAATTCCTCCAATGATTGAACATGGAATTACCATACGACCCAGCCATCCCACTCTTAGGTACATGCCCAAGAGATACGAAAACATATCTCCACACAAACATTCACGTGTGAAGGTTCTTGGCAGTATTCCTAAGAGCCAAAAGGTAGAAACCACCCAAATGACTACCATCGGATGAATGGATAAACAAAATCTGGTAGATGCACCCAGTGGAATATTACTCAGCATAAAAACAATGACGTGCTACAACATGGATAAACTTGAAAACACTGTGCTAAATGGGGGAAAAAAGAAACCACCCACGAAAGGCCACAATTACACAATTCCATTCACTTGAAATGCCCAGAAGAGGGAGATACATATAGACCACAGATCAGCCTCAGCCGGGAGTCAGGGAGGCTGGCAGGTGACAGGGGATAACTAACGGGCATCAGGTTTCTTTCTGAAGCGATGAAAATTAACTGTGGCGATTGATGGTCACTTATTTTTGTGCATGTAGTAAATGTCACCGAATTGTACCCTTCGGAGGGCAAATTGTACCATAGTTGAACTACCTCTTAACTAGAGTTGTCTCTGTATCTGTGGGGGATTGGTTCCAGAACCCCTTGAGGATACCAGAGCCCTCTGGGACACCTGCAAGTCCAAATCCACATATGGGGTGGGGTAGTATGTGCACCTGGTCTCCCTATTGCCTCCTCTATGCTTTGAGTCATCCCTGTGTGGCTTGAACCACCTCATACCCATTAGCTGCTGTGTAAAGAGTTGTTGTTCTGTATTGTTTAGGAAAAGATGACGAGAGAGAGAGAGAGAGAGAGAGAGAGAGAGAGAGAGAGAGAGAGAGAGAGGTCTGTACTTGTTCAACACAGACATTGTGTTTTTGACACGTTTTTGGTCCTTGGCTGTTGGAATCTGCAGAACTGGATATAGAGGGCGGACTGTCCCCCTCAATCAAGCTGCTCAATCAAAGCCAACAACTAACTGTCCAGAGTGGACGTGTCCTTGGGCTCCAGAACTCCCACAACTCAGGGTGTCCCCCTTCAGTAAGGGACAGCCATCTGCAAAGCCCCTGTAATTGGGCACTGCTGGAGATGGGAGAGGGGCTGTTCTGATCCGCCTCCTTTCACTGCATGTGTGCAAAAGGGCCTGGGGAGTGGGTGCTTTGTTTGCCTCCTGTCCTGTTATTCTCCCTTGACTCCGCCTCGCACAACATCTCCCACTTGTCAGCTGAGGAGGGCTCTGAGCGGGGTCTGCTGTGAGCAGAGACTCGGCTCAGGCCAGGCAGAGAGCAGCAGCGCCAGGTTGGGCCCTTTCCCTTTCCGGTCACCCTACCCTCTCCGGTCATTCCATGCTGCTTCATTTATTTGTACTTTCCAGATCCTTTCTCATTTCTCTCCCGCTCTCCAGTTTGCTTTACATAATGCGCACTTATGTTATAATAGCGTCTGATTTTCCACAGTGGGCTTTTTTGTGTGCTTTCCAGTCAAACACAAAAAGCTCTTCTTCAACAAAACAAATACCCCGCCATGATTGTCCTAAGTAATCCACAAACCTCAAAACCCTGGGAGGCAAAGGCCCTTCCTGTCCTCCCTGTTAAGGCCCCTCTGCCCAGGCCTCCCTCCCACCCCCCCAGCCTTATTAAGGAGCCTGAAGACAAATCCCTGCACTTGGTGGACAATGAGTTTTTGAGTCTGAATAAGTTTGCAGTTGGAGTGTGGGTCTGTCTCTTCCCCAGGGAATTGTGAGGCTGCGGGATGCAGGCCCCAGGATTCTGGGGCTGGACGCACCACTGGGTCTTTTTTTTTTTTTTTTTCTGCAGGCTGATTTTGTTCAGAGCATTTTTGTGCTCTGGGCAATGTCCCCCTCGGTGCCCCCACCCCCTTCCAAATGCTGGGTGGGTGAATGGGGAGGAATTTGGAGAGGACAGAGCCGGAGGGGTAGCTCACCTCCCTGCGTGGTGGAGGCTGCTTCCCATCTCTGCCACTCAGCTCCCACTGGCCTCTGCCCTTCTGCAGACATAGGACTCCTCATCTTAACCCTTCACCCTTTTGTCTAACTATGGAAACCCTCCCGGCCTGCAAGACTGCAGGGGCTGGCCTCCCACCGTGCAGACTCCTGGCCCTCTTCCATTCACACACAGGTCCTTTCATGAAGTCCTGTGGGACTCGGGGCCTGGGGCAGCTGCTAGGAGTTCACCCACAAGCCCTGCTGTCGCTGGTTGATTTTGTTGGTGAACAGGTTCGTTCTGGTTCACGTTTGCAAATTGACTACAGATTTCTGGAAGGTAGGATCCCCACATTAAAAGTCGTTATAGTCACAGGGTAGCCTCTCCTTTGACTTTCAATACCACATCCTTTGACTTAAGAAAACTCTCCTCTTAAAAACTCTCCCACTGTGTATTTCTGGGAGTGCCCAGGAGCATGGCTTACGCAGGTGCCCATAAAAAGTCTCTACCCAGCTGAGGTGTGGTGCACACCTGTGATTCCAGCAACTTAGGACATTGAAGCAGGAGGATTGCAAGTTGGAGGCCAGCCTCAGCAATGCAGGGAGGCCCTAAGCAACTTAGTGAGACCCTGTCTCGAAATAAAATATATATATATAAAAAGGTCTAGGGATATGGCCCAGTGGTTAAGTGCCCTGAGTTCAATCCCTGGTAGAAGACAAAAAAAGGCCCCATTCCCCCAGCCCTTCCTCTCCAGTTCCCTCCAGGGACTTACGCCCTATCCCTCCAGTGTTCAGATGCTCTTCCACAGCCGCCTTTTTCACTATTTCAAAATAAAGCGACATTCCCTTTCATCCCTGTCATACAGCAGTTCATGCAGGGTTCAGCTCCACTGGATTGAATCTAAACATCATGTGCAGATACACTCAACAGTGGGAAAATAGGTTATGCTGGGTAACAAGTAGGACCCCCCCCCAATATAATCCTTTATTTCTCTGTGACGTGAAAAGTAGGAAAGTCCTTGGTGTGGGACTGACATGGAGGCTCCATAGTATCTGGGCCCAGGTTCCTTCTATCTGTGGCTCTGCCACACCCTAGAACAGCGTTTATTAAACAGTCTGAATTATTATTACCATCGTCATTATTTACATTTCCAGTCAATCTCAGATCAGTGTATGGGTTTTTCTTGTGCCTGACTCATGTTCATGTCTGGGCTACGTAGGAGTCCCCCCTTATCTGTGGGGAGCACGTTCCAAGATCCCTAGCAGATGCCTGAAGCCATGAATAGTACCAAATTCTGGATTTAAATCAACCTTCTGAACCCCTGGGTTCCATATCCATGGAGTCAATTGCTGCAGATCAAAAATATTTGGAAAAAAAATTGCATCTGAACTAAACCACTACAGATGAGTTTTCTGTTATCATTCCCTAAACAATACGGTGTAACAGTGATTTGCATAGCATTTACATTGTAATTTTTGTATTATAAGTTACCTAGAGATGATTTTAAAGTACAAGGGAGGATGTGGCTGATTGTATGCAAATACTGTGCCATTTTACATCAGAGATTTGAGTTTCCTTGCAGTTTGGTATCCACAGAGGTTCCTGGTCTCCTGAAATACCAATGCATGAGTGCATTATGTTTTTCCTATCCATATATAATTACGATACCGTTTATAAATTAGACACAGTGAGAGATTAACAATAACCTCAGAAAGGAGAGCAATTTTAACAACAGACTATCATAAACGTTGTCTAAAACCTGTGAATTGCATGACCAAGGTTGACTGTGGGTAACTAAAACCATGGAAAGCGCAACCATGGACAATGGGGTGCTCCCGTATGGAGGTGGCTCCCCAGGTCACGTGCTTGGGATATCTTGGGCAAATCCATGCACCCAGCTAAAATTTAAAATTTTACTAAAGAAAGGAGAGAGTAAATGTTAGGAGATTGGAGACTTCATGTAAAACAACCCCAAGTCCAAGTTCCATCAACCAAATTAAGAGGAAGTGAGAAGTCCTTGGTGTCCTTAGTTGGTGGGATGCTCATTCTTCACGGGAGGAAGGAGTTTAACTGCACGCAGGTGGAAACTGAGGCACGCAGAGATTAAAGGCACTCACTCTGGGTCACACTCACAAATAGGAGGGGCAGGATTTGTCAGGCCTTGTGGTCTGGGTCAAGAGGCTGTGTGGGAGGAACAGGAACTTAGCCAGGTCCATGGTGAGTCGGAGGGCCTCCTTTCCCAAGGTAGGGGCAGCTTTATCAACTGCCTCTCTACTGCCAATGGCCCTCAGAATATGACCACTACACAGCCCCCCAGAGATGGGATGTCCCAAGTGAGGCTTGGGGTTCCCCTCTGTACCACCAACCAGCCCTTCCCTTCATTTTCTATATGACAGCAGAGACCAGACCTTGTAATGGACTTTACTGACAGTTGAGAAGAGAGAACTTATCGTCAGTGGACAAGCCCAGGACTTTCGAGGATTCTGTATCAAGTGGTTCTCCCCTCCTGTCCTCTAAGGGCTCTGGGCACCTCTCTATCTGAAACTCTGGGCAAAAATGACCCTAAGGTACTTGGGGGGCAGGAGATATGCAACATTCTCTTTTAGATCCAATTCCAGTGTCCCATTCCCTGTACTAGAATATCCCCTTCCCAGGGCTGTGACCACATCTGTTCCTATGAAACCATCCATGGGGTGTGGTGCAATCCATGGTCCCCCAAATAGTGACATAATCGTCAGATAGAACATTCCCCAAGTCTGGGTGTCAGAACTCTAAGGACCATCATAGGAATTTCAGTCCAGCTTCTATGAGTTTCATCTGATTAATTATTCATTCTAATTATTCAGTCACAACCTAAGCCATCTTAAATCCCACCATTATGTACAATTGTAATACAACAACAACAACAACAACAAAAATACCTTCCCTTCTTTCCCCAGGACTTGGATTTAGTCCAGAGTTTGGCTGGCAAACCAGATATGACGTTCTTCCCTTCAGTTCACCTGTTTCTAGATATAGGATCTTTATCAATTAGGATGGGTTTGACTGAAAGCCAAGCCTCTGGTGTCAAGGACTCTGAGTTGGCACTGTTCTTGGAGAGAACAGGGAGACTAGGAGGTAAGGTGTAACAGCAAGCCACCCAGTAATCCTGTGTGACAAATTTATATTCTAGGGCTGGCTTCTGCCTGATTTATGGCCATAGTGTCTCAGACCATAGGATTAGTGGGAGGGTACAGAGGCAGCTGGGGAAGGGCAGGTGTCCACCTGGACCTGATACCTTGTAAACCAAGAGCATTGCCTTCAAACTATTTCTGTTTTACTAAAGGAGTAACCTCCTAACCTGACTCACTGAAAATTAATGAGAGTACCTGTATTAGTTAGCTTTCTGTCATTATAATCAAACGCCTGAGATAACTAACTTATAAAGACAAAAGTCTTGTTTTGGAATCATAGTTTGGGAGGCTCCAGCCCATGATGATGGGCCTAGTGCTTTGGGCCTGTTGCAGACAGCACATCATGACAGGAGCACGTGGTGGAGAGGAAGAGAACAGGAAGGAGCCAGGGGCCCACAATCCCCAGAGGCCACACCCCCAATGACTGGAATTCTTCCTACTAGACTCCACCTCTTAAAGGTCCCACCACCTTCCAAGAATGTTAGAGTCTGTAAACAAGTCAAAATAACACCTGGCATTTTGCCAGGGGAATGTTAGAGTTCGAAACAAACAAGTCTGGATGGTGCCTGGCAAAATGCCAGAGGGAGTGGTTTGAGAAGTAACAAAAGCGAGCCATTAAGTGTGGAGATTCCTGATTGGTTGACTGATGTATCTAGTTTATGCTAATTAGATAAGCTGTGTGGAATGTATAAATACTGCTCCTGTCCTACAATAAACGGCTCCTACTCCTGCTGTATCAATGCACACAAGTTGTTCGTCACCCCCCGGTTATTTTGCTGCAGCCGGACTGCGGCACAAGAACAAGGCCCGTGGACCAAGCCTTCAACACATGCGCTTTGGGGGACTCTCAAGATCCACACTACAACATTGCCTCTAAGAACCTGAAAAACAGAGAGACACATTCTAGCTGCAAAAGGGCACTCTGCGTGGTGCCTGACTCCTTGTGGGGTTCTCTTCTTGTTTTCATGACACCAATGCAGTGAAACAGCTCATCAACTAGAAAGGTAAGAATCAGTCGTGTTAATGTGTATAACGGGGCTTTGAGTGAGACTCTGATGAATTTCTCAGCACATCTGGAACTCTGGTCTTCTCTCCCTGGAATTGCTAGGGCTTATTGGATGTGAGGGAGAGGCTGCGTTGATCTTCTTGAACATACTGCATGTTTGGAATGGGGCCATCCCTCTATCCCAGTGTCTCTACCGAGGTTTCCTTGCTCCTAGGACAGAACGTGTCCACAGTCTTATTATTCATGGAATATCCTGCTGTCTGAATTTTTTAGTTATAATCTCAGCTGTGATAAAACAGTGGGAGAATATCCTTAACTTTGAGGTGCAGCATTTTTGGGTGAAAGAAATGGAGAAAAGAGGAAAGGTGGAGGGGTAGAGACAGGGTCACAGGAAGGGGGTTCTTTTGTATTTTGTCCTGTGTAATGAAAGAGGAAGCCCCGGGCGGCCCTGGGGACTTGCTACAGAGCGGGGAGCTCGGGTTCTTTTCTTCTATCAAAATGCCCAGCGTCACAAATCAGAATGCGGGCTTTGGAGTCAATTTTCTTTGAGTTTGCAGAGCCTATTTAGAACTGAAAACTCAAGAGTCTGATTCTTTGGTCACTGTGTTTAGCTCTGTTCCTGCAGCGTTGATGGACTCGGACAAAGGGTTGCAGGGCAACTTTGGAATGAGGAAATTATTTCCTATCCCAGGCGGTCACACCATCACCCTGGGCTGTGGGGCAGCTGGATGGTCAGGGACATCTACAGCAGCTACATTTTTTTCCCCCTCCTAGAAACTACCCTGCTCTTTTCCTTAGGCCAGGAACATACTGCAAAGTCCAAGTTCTGTTTTATCACATGCCAGTCTCAGAGGAAGAAAGGAAGGAGGAGGAGATACCTGGTGTTGATGATTTCTGTTTTGTTCCATCGGGATGTATACAGAAAATGTATCCAGCAAGGAGAGGGAGCGAGGGGAGGAGAGGGATGGCCGCCATTAATACGCAGAGAAACTGATCCACGAGAGCCGAGCTCTGGGGAGGGCGTGGCTCTGGGGAGGGCGGGGCTCTGGGAGGGCGTGGCTCTGGGGAGGGCGGGGCTCTGGGAGGGCGGGGCTCTGGGGAGGGCGGGGCTCTGGGGAGGCATTCAAGGTGTCACTCAAGGCGTGGCCAAGGCCTGCGAACAAGGGCTTTGACCCTGGGAGTCGGCCTCCCTGCTCTGTGAGGTGAGGCTGGGCAGCTTCAGCATCCGGGTCCTGGTGCAAAGGTTAATCTTGGTTGTCAACTTGACAGGATTGAGAGACGGCTGGGAAATTGGTAAAGCACAGCCCCGGGAGCGTCTGTGAGGATGTTTCCAAGATGATTGACATGTGGGTCCGTGGACTGAGTGGGGAAGCCCTGCCCTCAATGCGAGCTGTGCCAGGCAGTGAGCCCCAGGCCTGGGCCAAGGTGAAGTGCGGTAAGGAGGGGTCACGCGCTGCCTGTGGCCCTTCAGGACTGGTTTTCCAGGCTCTCCAGCCTGCAGACAGCCACCTGAGACTGTCACCTGATGGTGTCAGCCAGTCTAGTAAAAATCTCTCTTATAAGTACATGTATTCCATTTGCTCTGCGCCTCAGGAGAAGCCCGACACACAGGGAGGTCACCGCGGCCTGCGTTCACACACACCCTCCGCAGCCTTCTCAGACGAGCCACCTCCTCTGTCTCACATCCTCGTGGCCTAAAAGGCTGGCCAGAACTCTCCAGAGTCGTGGTGAACACTCAGCAGTTACAACAAGAAGTGACGAGTGTCCCCCACCCTCCAGGACCTTGAGTTGTCCCAGTGTGAGCTGTGGTTGGAAGCCCCCTGCATGATCAGGACGGAGGGTGGTGCCTCTTCCCATGCAGAAGGCCATTTGGAAAACCTCCTTGGTGGAAAGAAATCACGAGATCATGGACACAGCCCCAGGTAGCACAGGGCATCCAGCCCTAGTGGCTTCCCACGTTTTTGACTGTGGGGATGAAGTAGGTGCCCCACTCATGGGGGACAGAGGTGATGGAGACCGCACTTGGTCTCTCAGCCGCAAAGCTGACCAGTGCTGCTCACTGAAAACGCAGAGGAGATTCAACTCATGTCAGTGGGCCAACCAAGCCGCTCAGTGGGAGGACACAGGAACTCGGGGATGATGAGGACGCCCACATCCACACAGCCTCTTGACCCAGACCACAAGGCCTGACAAATCCTGCCCCTCCTATTTGTGAGTGTGACCCAGAGTGAGTGCCTTTAATCTCTGCGTGCCTCAGTTTCCACCTGCGTGTAGTTAAACTCCTTCCTCCCAGGAGGCCAGACTCCCCGGGAGGTTTCTATCCTCATATGGCACATCCCTGGATGGGACTCACCATGTCATTGTTGCCCTCAGAGAGCCAGTTCATCACAGAGATGAAGGGGCAGGTACCCTGGGGTCTGGGACTGTGTCCTCATCCATGAAAGGGAATGGCTAACAGCACTTATGGGTGGGGGAACCCAGGGAGGAACATGGGGAGAGATGAGAGATGATACCCCACACTCAGGGTCCTCAACCTACCCAAAGTCACAGGCAGCAGCAACTACAGAAATTTCTTTAGAGATTTCAGAGACAGGAGGGTGCGGTAAAGTCATAGGCCACAAGGAACCATCCTCATGAGCCACTCCTATCTCCAAAGTCCCCTGAGGGTGGCCACTGGCCAAGGCCTCTCTGCCATCTCGTTTGCCTGTGTGGATGTTGCTATTATCATCACGAACATTTTAGCTGGTGATAACAGTGGAGAGTATCAGCAACACCATTTTAAAAGGAGGCAAGGGCTGTTTTAAAGCAGCCTGGCAGCACTTACCCAAACTCAGTACAGTAGTTTATCTGTGGGGGACACAGAGCAAGACCCCCAATGGGTGTCTGAAACCCCGGAGGGTACGGAGCCCCACCAGTACTATGCTTTTCCCCATATAAACACACCTAAGATAAAGTTCAGATTTACAGACACTGTGAGAGATTAACAACAATGATAAACTGGAACAATTATAAACCACAGCACAACTTACTTGAAGTTTATGAATTGTTTATTTCTGGAATTTTCCTTTTTATATTTTTGGACCATGGTTAATGCAGGTGACTGAAACTGAAAAGGGAAACTGCAGAGGGGACGGCTGACCACTCAAGGCCCAGCGTGGCAGTGCTGCTCCTCCGCACCCACGGTGGTGGGGTCCTGTACGCCCCGACTGAGGTTTATTGCAGGGTGACCTGGGAGTTGGGAGAGAGCATGAGAAGTGCCCACCATGGAACACTGTGCCATTCTTAGAAGCCGCAGAGTAGGTGGGCTGCCCACGGGAATGGAGGGCCTTCCAGCCGTTCTCAGTGAACCACAGTCTAGAGCCTCCTGCTCCAAGCCAGGGACCAGAGCAGGCAGATGACACACACCCACTGGCACTTGTCCGGAATGCAGACGTGCCTCCCACCTCCCCAGTCTGCCTCTGTCTAGGAACAAGATGCGGGGTGAGCACACTGGGGTCGAAGAGGCTCTGTTTACAGCACAGACAGCAGAGCCCATCCCTTCTAGAGCCACAAAAAGCAGAGGGACTCACGGCAGTAACTTAAATGGTTGCTTCAGGGGGGAGGAGTCCAGGTTCTCGACCAGGAGACCATGTGGGTAATGGAGGGAGCACAGAGGACGTCACAGTTGCTAGATACAGACAGAAGAGACACCTTTCCCATCCAGCGATGGCTCCCAGTCCAGGCAAAATTCCAGGGATTGCCAAGGGCAAAGTCGATGAGCAGTAAGCTGGAAAGCATCTGTGTCCAGCGTTCAGCCCTCTGTCATTTGCTTCCAGTATCTCTGCCGCCTTGCAGAGCTGCTTCAAAACCTGATGGTGAGTCGGGGGGGAAAGATCAGTAACAAGCATGGTTTAAAAAAAAAAATAAAAAAGGTCTGGGGAACTGAGGGTGGAGGTGGGGAGATGGGTAGAGCATCCACTCCAATGGTTCCGAGGATAGCCTCAATGAACTCATTGGTGGAGCTGGAAATGTCTCCACCAAGAAGCTGGTTTTTTGGCCTCCTTATTTGGCATGGTGTGTGTGTGTGTGTGTGTGTATTTCAAATTTTACAAACTGGGAATTATTCAAATATGAGTTCTGAACACTCTGGCTCAGAATTAGAAAAAACGCTGACATGAGGGATGTTTTTATTGACCATGACCCTTCCCAGATGGTTTATGTAGGAACTGTCACTAAAGCTACTTTGAAAAACTGGAGAGAAGAGGTGAGATTTTAGGAAGGAATGAAAAGTGGAGGCACTGATGCAGCTAGGCCCAGTGACTGGTTATGGGACCAGGCCAAGAGCTCACGCCCCCACTGCAGACATAAAGCAACAGGGACCTCCTGCCCAACACTGAGGAGAAGCCCCTTTTACAGAAATGAGGTCCTCATTGTTCCTGAGTGCTATGATTCCTGTTTCACAGATAAATTAATGAATGAGTCATGGAAATCCATCTAACCCAGGAGCCCTGATTTTTCCAAATACCTTGCTTGAGTGTTGAACATGGGCTCTAGAAAAAACCTTCAAAAAATTATTTTGTTTATACTCTTAGTCTGTTAATGGTATTATACCAAAATACTACAGATTGGATAATTTATAAATAATAAAAATTGATTTCCAAAGTTCCAGAGTCTGAGGAGTCCAAGATCAAGCTACCAGAAGAGTCAGCGTCTGATGAGGGCTTGCCCTCTGCTTCCAAGATGGCACCTCTTGCTACCACCTTGCATGGCTGAGAGGCAAGAGGAGCGAGTGTTGTTTCTTCAGGTTGAGGAAGAGATGGAAGGGCAAAAGGCACTGGGGGTGGGAGCACTGTTAGGGATCAGTAATCCACTCATGAGGGAGGAGCCTTATGAGGTATTAACTTCTCCAAAGGCTTTCTCTCTTAATACTATCACGTTGGGTATTAGGTTCCAACCTTTGAATTTGAGAGAGACCTGGCATTCAAACCATAGCACTGGTCTTTGGAGTTCTGAACGAGTTGCTATTTAATCTCTAGAATGCACAGAGCATCTTTCCTGCTTTCCCTGCTGCATTTCTGGAAGGATTAAAAAAAGCAAAAGCCTTAGAAACTCTACCAGGAGACGGCAGCTGCAGATATTTGCACCAGTAAGGGGTGAGTTTGATATTGTGTTCACTCCTCTCCTGCTTAAAACCCCCTGAGGGGTGCAGCTTTTGCCTTCTGACTGCACCGTGGCTGGTTGTCACATGGTCCTCTCTCTTTTTTTCTGTCCAGCACCTTCCATGAGTCTATGCAACTACCAACAACCTTCCTAAAAGCCAGGGATTTTTAAATGCTAGCCCAGAACTGTTGGCTTGGAGGCAAAGTTTTCCTGGTCCTTGGTAAAAATATTAAAATCTTATAAAGCCAATTAGGTGCCCTGACCCCTGATAAACTGCTCCAAAGCCCAGTTTAGTCCATTGAAACAACCATCCTTGATTCTGAGGGTTTTTTCTTTTGATCCCAGGATCAAAGGCAGCTTCAGCAACACTAGGTATTAAAACAGTGGTTTTTGGCTTTGTTTTTTCAGTGTGCTTCCTTGGAAAAATCACAGCGTGGCTACCTCACAAGTCCTCTAGTTTTTAGTTCTAAAAATTTACATGGGTCCGTGGAATTCCACAGTCTGAAATCATTGCTAAATGCTCCGAAGGCAACCTCCACCCAAGGCTCAGGCAGGTACCTGCTTCGTCCTGCTGCCCAGGAGCAGTCTGTCTCAGCATCCTTAGTTGGAAATAACAAGAAACAACATTTTAAACGATCACTCAGGGTAAGTCAAAGCATGCTTTGTTCAATGGGCACTGTACCCATTAATTAGGGTTTCACGAAGGGCCCACGGCTCTCATGCCATTTGTAGTGTTATTTCTAAAGAAAAATGCGCTCAGTTCCAGGTTCCTAGGTTAAAATCAAACTCATGTAATGGTTTATACAAGGGGGGAGCTGGGGCCCATCCAGGAGACCCAACCTCATCAAATAACAGTGCAGGCGACGTCCAACTTGGGATGGCTCCTCCGATGACTGTCGATCTTTATTTTGGTGCAAAAGCAAGAAAAAAATCAGTAAAGATATACTTTGAATCTTGACCTTTTTCCAAGCCAGCAAATACAGAGGATGGCACCTAGCGATGCCCAGTGGTAGGCCCAACGGATCATGTTCGAGGTGGGCTGGGCTAAGCTAAGTGTTCTGTAGGTCAGGAGATCACATGCAGTTTTTTTGGTACTGGGGCTTGACCACTGAGCCACCTCCCCAGCCCTGTTTTGTATTTTGTTTAGAGGCAGAGTCTCACTGAGTTGCTTAGCGCCTCGCTTTTGCTGAGGTTGGCTCTGAACTTGCAAGATTTCTGCCTTAGCGTCTCAGCTGATAGGATTACAGGTGTGCACCGCCGTGCCCGGCTTTTTTTTTAAGAATTTGTTTTTAGTTGTAGATAGACCTTTATTTTATTTATTTATTTTTATGTGGTGCTGAGGATCAAACCCAGGGCCTCACACATGCTGAGCCACAGCCAAAGCCTAAGATATCTCCCATCTGGCCCTTTAGGAAACAAGTTTGCCTACTTGGTTTAGATTATCAGGGTTCAGATCCCGGCTTCCTGTCTTAGTGACTGGGTGATTGGGCCAAGCCAAATTTCTCTTTTTCTTTCCTTTTTTCCCCCTTGCAGTTTTCTAGAGGTCAAACCCAGGGCTTTATGTGTGTTCAGCAAGCGTTGTACCACAGACCTACACTCCCAGCCCTAGGCCCGCATCTTGACTTGTGTATGCCTCTGTTCCTTACAAGAGAAGTGAAGGTAATGATAAAACAGACCCCTCCCCACCCCCTCCCCCCGCCAAAGAGGTTGTTGTGAGGATCAGAAGAAGTTGTGCATATCAACCTAGAGCAAGTGCTCAGCAAACATGCCACCATCCTCCTCCTCAATTCAATGTCCTGCCTGAGGCTCAGAGAAGTTGGGTGTGGGCCACAGCCACAACCATGCAGCTGGCAGGTGAAGGAGTGGGAACTCAACTCCATGTCTTCTACCTTATACTCTGCTATCTCATCCTTAGGTCTTCAAAAATAAAAGAGCCAGGTGTGGCGGCTCCTGTCTAAATCTCAGCTACTAGAGAGGCTGATGCAGGAGGATTGCAAGTTTGAGATGAGCCCATGCATCTTAGTGAGACCCTGGAGCAAAATTTAAAATAAAAAGGACTGAGGATGGGGGGCAGTGATAAAGCACCCTTGTGTTCAATCCCCAGAAGACATAATGATGATAGAACAAAAGAAGAAGCTCTTTAAATTAAAAAAAAAAAAAAATTGTCAAATGCGGAGGGTCACTTACAGCTTGTCTCCACTCAGATGTGGTCTCAGAATCAACCTCAAAGGTTCTCTAGGTATAAACACATGGAGCTTGGCATAGGAGGTGGAACCCGTATGTCATTGCTGGTCCAATGTCATGGACTTCAAGGTCAACTGGCTAGACAGACTCCAAAGCTCTCCTCGGCAGGCTCAGGGGCTCAGGAGGTGAAGGCAAGAGGGACCCTGGAGCCCAGGAGTTTGAGGCCTGGCTGCAACACAGTGAGACCCGCCTCAAAATAAATAGATAAGTAAAAAGAAATAGCTCTCTGCATATCAAATACAGATACACTTTGCTTTCGGGGACCCTAAGTGTTCTAGAGATTTAGTTATAGGAATTCTTTGTTTTAAAAACTACTGGGTATAGACAACAAATAACAGCACTTGGCATTTGCAAAGTTCTTGGCCACAGAGAAGACATGTCTAGACACGCGGTTCTCCTGGAGTCCTACCACATCCCTGCCACGGCAGGCAACAGGGCAGATACTGTTACTGCATTGTCACGGGTGGGGAAATGGAAGGCAGAGAAGGTATGGCCCTGGGGTCTAGTGTCCTCCCATCAGTGACCACTTTCCCTCAGAACCAGAGTCCTCAACCACAAGGTGTCAGAGACCCGCCCGTGTGGGTTTAGGAAGAAGCTGGATTTCTATGCCTGATCCCAGTAGAGAGAGTTCTCAGTCAAAGCTCTGTCTTCTTCCACTTTTCCTGAAACATGGAGCCTTCAGAGGTACCCATTCTTCTCCTGACCCTTGATCAGGACCTGGTGTTTTGGTGAGCTACTGCTGCAGAACAAACCACCCCCAAACTCAGAGACATAAAAAACAAAAGCAGCCACTTCATAGCCCTCCTAACTTTGTGGGTTAAGTGGACTGTGCCGTGGTTCTTTCACTGCATGTGACATCATCCAGGGCTGGCATCACCCGGAGGCTCGACCAGTCAGGAACCTTCTGGATGACTCACTTATGTAGCTGATGGGGGACTGGCTGTGGCCGGGAGCTTCACTGGAATTGTGGGGTGGCGTGTTCCAGAGCTGGGGATGGAGCCCAGTGGTGGAGGTGCATGCTTAGCATTCACCAGGCCCTGGGTTCAATCCCCAGCACCACCAAAAAAAAAGGCTGGAGTATTCCAGTTCCTTCCAGGTGGCCTCTGTAAGTGGCTTTGGCTTCTCCCAGCATGATGGCTGGGTTCCAGAAGGGACTGTTCCAAGTATGTGAAAGCTGAGGCTGCGCCATCTTGAGGCATGACTTCTCCCACATTCTGATGGCCAAAACAAGCCACTGCCAGCCCTGGCTCAGAGGAGGGGAGACTGCCTTCACTTCTTCATGAGAAAAGTGACCCAAACGTTTGCAGCCATCTTCAATACACAAGATATGAATTCAGAGCCATATGTCTCTCTTATAAGGACAGCAGCAGGGCCAGTGCGATGATAAACAGCAGCTGGCCTCAGCTTTGGTCTCAGAGCCACAGACACAGTTAGGCACGTCCTGGCAGACAGGATAGGCACATCCGGGCAGCGACTGCTGGGTAGAAGTCAGCTCGCCATCTCGTAGCACCCTCGGTGAGGGAGGCCAAATCGGAATTCCCAGGTGACATCTCTTGTGTTTCATTTTTGATGTGAGCTCAGCCTGCAAAATCCCATGGCATGGCCCAAGTGACCAGCGAGCCTCACTTTTCACGGACGGCTCATCTTTTATGTGGAACCCCTGTTGGCAAGGCCCTCCCGGATAGCTCATCCATCAGAGAATGCCGTTGCTTTGTGGTTGGTAAGAGTGGGGAGAAAAGGAAAAGTGAATTATCGTGAGGCTGTGTAGTGGCCAGGGCGAAAGGCACCTCTGCATTTATTTCCTAGTTTTATTTGCAGAAGGATAAATGGAAGTCTTGGGGTCGGCAAGGAGCAGCTGTAGGGCAACAGCTGTGTCAGAGAGACGCTATGCTCATCATGGGAGCTGGTTCCCTGGTATTTCCTGCAGCTCTTAGTAGATTCCAGAGAAGACAAGGAACAGACAAAAGACAGAGGGAAGAGCGGATGAAGAAAGCGGTCCAGGTCCTGGAGCAGGAGAGCAGGACCAGGGGCAGGTGGGGGGAGTCCCAGCTGGAGAAGCCCCAGAGTCAATGGGGCAGGATGTTCTAGCCCTGCCCAGCCCACTCCCAAGTCCAGGGCCTTTTCTCACTGTTTGTCAGCTTCTTCATCTCTGGGACCAAAAGACCCAACAGGAACAAGACAGAGAAGGAAGAGTTCACTCAGGGCTCACGGTTTCTGAGGTCTCAGTCCCTAGACGGCTGACTCCATTGCTCTGGGTCTGAGGAGGCAGCACTTCATGGGGGAGGGTGTGGAGGGGGAGAGCGGCTCAGGACATGGCCACCAGGAAGCAGAGGGAGCTCTGCTCAGCAGAGGTAAACCACGATGCCCCTGTTGAAGACCCAGCCGCACCCTATCTGCCTCAGTTACCTCCCAGTTAGCCCCGGTCTGGGGATAATGCCTGATTAGGTCAAGTTTCTCATGAACTATTCATTTCATTTCTGAAAATCCTTACATTCCCTCACACTTGAGCTTTTGGGGGACACCTCATATCCAAGCCATAACATTCCCTGAGGACATCAAGTAGCATTAGTTCAGCAAAGGAAAAAACAACACAGCACCCATTAGCAGAAAGAGGAATGTTCCAGGTCTCGCAGTGGAACCCTGAGGAACTATGTTTTTCCTACCTGTACATTCCTGAGATAAAGTTTTATCTATAAATTAGGTGCTGTGTGAGCTTAACAACAATAAATAGTAAAAAAAAATTGATGATTATAACCATATACTATGTCAAAATTACCAGCCTCAGTATGCTTGTCCTTTGGGACCACTAGTAATTGGAATAACGGTTACTTGAACACAGCACTATGACAGCATGGCAGGTGGAGTAATAATTGATGTGCCTGCTGAGTGACTAACAGGCGGGTAGCACATACAGTGTGGATACCCTGGACAGAGGGATGACTCACATCCCAGGAGGGATGGGGTGGGATGGCAGGAGATTGCATCTCATGAGTCGGAATTGTGTACGATTTAAAACTGATGACTTGTTTATTTCTGGAAATAAGAAATTTAATTTAATATTTTAAATTAAATTTAATATTTTCATTTAATATTTTCAGATCATGTTTGATTGTGAGTAACTGAAACTGGACCGTGAGGTGGCAGCTAAGGGCTCTACTGTATAATGAAGGGACACTCATTTGCAGAGCTGTAAAACCAGACATGGGTGATGGACAGTTGTGAAATGTGGGTCTCAGCAGCATTGCTCACGGCAAATGACTCCCAACATGCAAGCCCTCGGGGACTGCTGAGCTAAAGGGCACGTCAGCTGCACTGGGACCATGTACACCTCCCAACTCTGCCCCAGGGGCTCCAGGGAGAAAATAGGAGCCAGGATTGTCCCTGCACACCATGTTCCCTTCCACACACCGCTGTTTGTGCGTGTACCAGGGCAGGCGTGACTTTGGTTTAGTCATCCGTTTTCCTAGTTCACTCAACAAATGCTATTAAAAACCTAAATGAACCAGGGCTTTTCCAGGCTCTGGGTACACAGGCCGGAGATGTGCATGAGATCCTCCTAGGACTTCAGGAGCAAAGTCTTGGAAGATGGGGGTGTAGGTCAGGGGTCACCAAGCTCTTCCCTAGCTGCCAGATGGGCAAGGCTCCTGCCCTGCACTCTCCATGACCTGGACAGAGTTAAATTAAAACAATTTTTTTTTCAGCTGCACTTCCAAGCCAGAGAGGCAGTCCAGAAGATGCAATCTGGGTCATGAAAATATGTTGTTTCCCTGATATTTTTTATGAGGACTGCATGCTGCTCAGGGTATCTGAAATTCAGAATCTGTAGCAAATCGCTTCCTCCTTGAGGTAAAACCTTAACAATATGGAATCATGAAGGAATAAGACTTGTAACTCTGGGGACAGGATCCTTATTTGTAAGATTTATGAAGAGTAAAAAGCATATTTGCTGCTGGTGGAAGTCTGAGCCTCTGTGGCCGCCGTTGGACAGTCCTGACAGCCAGTGTTGACTGCACTCCTGTCTGGGTCAGGCAGTGTGCCCAAGGCTCTGCACGCCCTGGGTCCCTGCATCCCTAGGACACTCACTGTCCCAGAGACGGACACTCCTGGGTTTCCCAGTTCAACTGGCAGAGTGGCCCCGGGAGCCTGCTCCTGAGGAGCCCTTGACGCTCACTCCAGGTCTGAGTGGATGGGAACGGGCTGTCTATGGGAGGAGAGGTGCGAGTGACCACTCACTGTGGTGGGAAGGCTGGACAAGGAGGCCCACACGCCAGGCCGAGCCCCCGCTAGCTGACTTGTTGGCAGGACAGCCTTGACCAAGTCACTTCCTGGTTCTTCAGGACGGGCGTCTCCAGGTGTTCACTTTGCCTCTTCCCCTCACCTGGAGGAAACCAGGTTCTTGGAGTTGTAGTGGCCAGTGGGAGCACAGGGGGTGGGGGGGTGCAAAGATGAATGGAGCCAGGCCGGTCCCCCAAGAGCATGGCTGAGGGGAGAGGGAGCAGCCGGCAAAGGATGGCATTTTCCCGACAGCAGAGAACGTCACCCGATGCACATGCCACTGGTGGTGGGCTGGCCATCCCTGGGCCACCTGGAGCATGCACCAGGAGAGCTCCTCAGGAGGGAGGCCCCAGGGCCCCAGGCAGATGCGACCCCATAGAACTGCAGGACTTCCTTTAAAGACAGAAAAGAAGCCGTTGCCTGTAACTAGTGCACAAGATGCTTGGGAGGCACAGGCCATGTAAAGGAACCAACTTCTGGTGGACTCTCCAATACCTGGGGTGAAAGCAACCTGCGATTGTTCCTTTGACGCAGGTCGGACAGGCGTGGCGTGGCT
The DNA here is from genome assembly GCF_021218885.2 of Marmota monax. NCBI lineage: Eukaryota > Metazoa > Chordata > Mammalia > Rodentia > Sciuridae > Marmota > Marmota monax. Next base: position 2,937,359 of record NW_026693881.1, on the reverse strand, counting down.
CGGCTCCTTGGGCACAAGCACGCACTGCTGGGTCTAGCAGGGGACCACATGGGCACATCTTTTCACTTTGTTTGCCCCGCCCCATCCCATTAGCCCATATCAATGCGATTTAATTATAATCTCCATCCAGTTCCCTTTTAGCACAGTAAAAGCTGAAGGGGCTTAACGGCCAGCAATTGAGGGTTCTGGGGACATTTTTCATCTGGGAAAAGATATAGGAGATAAAGCTTTTGATCAGCAGGGAGAGTATTCTTGCCTGCAGGCTAACCACGGAGGTCTAGGCTACCTCTGTGTTTAGAGCTGCGGCCCTCCTGCCGCACAGCCACAGTCCCATATCGGATGCCTCCAGAGGTAGAGGCAGCCACCGAAGCACTCAGACACTGCATTGGTTCCCCATGGCCCACTCTCTTCCTAACTTTAGTTGTTTGGTTTTTTTTTTCCCCTTGATTCCCGTCCCGTGGGGAGCCGTCAGCTGTGTCTGGCTAGATGAATGGATCATCGTCTTTTGCAGTTGACTTCCTTTTACAATCAATTGGTTTGAGGTTGTCAGTGCTGCTTCAAAGTCACTACATATCTTCCGCACCCCTCCCCCCTATCACTTATAAGCACTGTGGGTTGGGGGAGAGAGTGCGCTAGCAAGAGAGCGCAAAGAAGCCCTACAGTGCTTTATGGGCTGCTGACAGGCACGAGGGGCATACACTTGGAACTCACAGGGGACGATGACCGCGCCTGTGATTGGAATAAGTCACTTCGGTCCCTCTCGGTTCCCTTTACTAACCTCCGCATTGTTTTACTCCCAGGATTTATTGACGACCTGCAGTGGCCCTCTCCCAGGCCCCCGCCCGGGTGTTTGTGGGTAAGGGCACCCTGCGGCCCACGCCCTGACCTGAGCCTCCCATAAATCAGGGCCTGCGCTTGTCCCTGGTGGGGAGCCAGATGGCAGCTGGTATTGCGGGAGCTCGACAGGACTCAGGGTCTGTGATCTTTCCTGTTGCTAACAGGCCTGATTTTTTATGGCTGTCAGCGTCCTTGGAACAGTGGAGGGAGGCAGAGAGGGAGGCAGGGAGGGCAGGGCCCGGCATCTCCAGATCTGGGCTTTCTTCTCCCATGGGGGCAGGCTACAGAGGTCTTCCCTTTTCCTGGCTGGTCTTGAATTCTGTCTCTGAAGAGGTTTCTTGGGGTGTGCAAATGGCAATACCTTCTGGAAAGGTGGCCGGCTTCCTTTGTGGCCACCATTGATCATCAGGACACTCAGAGACTAGAGCTGGCCCTTTCCGTTGGAGGAACGTCTAAAACTCTGGGGGCCTCTTGGAACACAGTCTTGTTGTCAGAAGTGCCTTCAATGCTAAAATAAAAGCAATTACTGAATGCTGTTTGGTGCATCCAACGAGTGGATTTTCTGTTTTTTTTTTCAAAGTGGATGGACAGAAAGATCAGAAAGATTGGTTCCCCGTGGCCCAAGAGGAGGGAGGAGGTAAGGGTAAAGGATGAAAGGCAGAGAGCTTGCCAGACAAAGAAAGGAACCAGCCAGTTCTGAGGGACCTGATTAGGGGGTATTAGCGGCCGAGATCCGGTCATTAAGGTGGAGTCGACCACAGTGGGTGTAACGGCCTGGACACCAGTGCAGAGCAAACTGTTTATTAACAGTCCTTGTGTGGTCCGGCCGCCTGCCTCCAACAGGCACAACCTCCCAGCAAGAACAGGACTGACCAGGGCAGGGCGGCGTGGCCAACAGCAGACAGAGCCTGCAGCAGCCCAGAGGAGGTGCAGTGGATCCCAGAGACAGCCAGCGGCACCCAGCCCAGGACGGCGAATCTGTTTATTTATTTATGCAGGGCTTGAAGCTGGTCTTGGACCTTAGAGCAGCAAAGCTCACCGATAAAGCAGAGGTATCCGAGAGGTCCTGCCCAGAAGGTTCCAGGGGCCATTCAAGTTCTGAAACAGGCACTCCGATTCCTACAGCAACTCTGCAGGGTCTGTAGCCACATAGCCAGCTTTAAAGCTCTGGGTCTGGTGACAGAGGTGTCAGAGGATCACTGTTCCCTTGGAATGATCTCACAGCCTCACTCTTATTGTCTCCAAAGGTTTTGCCTGTTCAATAAAGAAAATCATCAAAATAGGCTCAGGGAAGGTCCACCAGAGGCAGGGCAAGTTCAGGAGAGGCAGGCTGAACTTGACATCTGGACATCTCCCAGAAGGGCAGGTGTTCTACCTCTCCACAGAGCCATCGCCACGGGAGATGCCAGGTGTCACTGCTAAGGGGACAGGCCACAGGTGAGGCTTTCCGGACAGCACAGCTAGTGGGTGGGCAGGGGCATGGTTTGGTCAAGGCCCCCTTTCCTTGGAGTTAGGACTTTTGGTTTTCTAACTCATCTTTGAGATTGGCTGTCAACTCATACAGGGCGGTGAGACCCTGTCCTTTGTCCATCCTGTCTTCTGGGTCCTCAACTCCCACGGTTCCATCTGGATCCCTCCCATGCAACTCTCTTAACCCCAGGACAGCTCCCCATGTGTGACCTGAGTGCCACAACTGGACTGTACGGGGAGGTAGGAGGTCTCCAGCATCTTCCCACAGGACAGGGACACTGGGACCAGGAGATGGAGAGCCCTGGGAACCTGTGCAGATGGAAGACCCACCGTGGTGGCAGAACAGAGATCTCTGTGCCTGATCCTCAGCTGCAGCAAATGTATGACCTCGTATGACAAAAGGACTCAGCAGATGGGATTGAGTTAAGAGTCTTTGGTGGGAGATAGTCCTGGTGGCCCCAATGTAATCGCAAGAGAAAGAAGGCAGGTGACCCAGAGGAGAGATGTGACAGGGAAGTGGGTGGAGGGAGCTCTTACTGGCAGGGAGGGGCCATGAGCCTCGTGTGTAGCACTCTGTACACCTGGAACTAAACCAGGACCTGGGTCCTTCCCGGGAGCCTCCAACGGGGCACAGTCCTGCTGACCCCTTGATCTTAGTCCACTGAGTCTAGTTTTAGACTCCCAAGGTCCAGAAACGTAAGAAAAAGTTTGTGTTGTCTTAAGCCACTAAGTTATGGTCGATGGGGTGCCCTGGACACTCTCCTTGAGATGCGCAGCACTCATGAATATCTTGGCAGTATCAGCCAGGAAAAGTCTCAGCTTCTGATGGAAATTGGGAGGGAACTTGGGGGAGGCACCACGAGTCCCCATCGGGGAGCTGGAGCTGTCTCTGGACACCCTCAGCTCGGCGGTCAGGGCAAGCCCCACGATTCCACCAGGGTTCAGGAGCGATTCACCTTCCAGGCACAGGCGAGCCCCGGGGGCCACCTTTCCTGGGTCATCTTCTCCATGAGGTCAAGCAAGAACGACTGCTTCCTGGGTGCTGGAGAGGGGCTGGGTTCAGAGCCGGCGTCTTGAGGAGGAGGGGGACAGCTTGAGGAGGCCCGAGGGGCACTGGTAGGACCCAGGAGGGTGGGCCTGGGGAGTGCAGCTAATGCCAGATGGCCTAGGTATCAGAGGAAAAGGAGGGAGACTGCGGGAGGACACAGGAGCCCAGCCCGGACGGGACAGAAGTGAGCAGCGGGGGTCCCAGAGCTGCCCGAGGGGCTGGGGAGGTCAGGGACAAGACTCGCGGGGTGCAGGGACCTTCAGGGGTCTTCCCACGTGGGTCCTGGAGTCCATCGATGCTTCCCACCAATATCTCTCCTCCATAAACCTCTGGGTGAAGAGCTTCCCGTCTTCCTTCAGTGTCCCCTTTATAGATAGAAAGTGGCCCATTGGTCAGGGGTTTCATGGAGGCTGAGACTCAAAAAAAAAAAAGATCCCAACCCTCAGTATTGGAATCCAGAATCAGTTCCTTCAGGCTTACTCTCTTCAGACTAGCTGCCAGGGTTTCCCTAGCTCAGTGTGACTTCTCTGACCTGGAGCTAAAATATCTGAATTATTTCCAAACCAACAGAATCCTACCTCCTCTCCCTCCTCCTCCTCTGCCTCCTCCTCCTCCTCCTCCTCCTCCTCCTCTCCCTCCTCCTCCTCTCCCTCCTCCTCCTCCCCCTCCTCCTCTCCCTCCTCCTCCTCCTCTCCCTCCTCCTCCTCTCCCTCCTCCTCTCCCTCCTCCTCCTCCTCCCCCTCCTCCTCCTCCTCTCCCTCCTCCTCCTCCTCCCCCTCCTCCTCCTTCTCCTCCTCCTCCTCCCCCTCCTCCTCCTCCTCTCCCTCCTCCTCCTCTCCCTCCTCCTCCTCCCCCTCCTCCTCCTCCTCCCCCTCCTCCTCCTCCTTCTCCTCCTCCTCCTCTCCATCCTCCTCCTCTCCCTCCTCCTCCTCCCCCTCCTCCTCCTCTCCCTCCTCCTCCTCCTTCTCCTCCTCCTCCTCTCCCTCCTCCTCCTCCCCCTCCTCCTCCTCCTCTCCCTCCTCCTCCTTCTCCTCCTTCTCCTCCTCTCCCTCCTCCTCCTCCTTCTCCTCCTCCTCCTCTCCCTCCTCCTCCTCCGCCTCCTCCTCCTCCTCCTCCTCCTCCTCCTCCCCCTCCTCCCCCTCCCCCTCCTCCTCCTTCCCCTCCTCCTCCTCTCCCTCCTCCTCCTCTCCCTCCTCCTCTCCCTCCTCCTCCTCCTCCTCTCCCTCCTCTTCCTCCCCCTCCTCCTCCTCTCCCTCCTCCTCCCCCTCCTCCTCCTCCTTCTCCTCCTCCTCCTCTCCCTCCTCCTCCTCCTCCTCTCCCTCCTCCTTCTCTCCCTCCTCCTCCTTCTCCTCCTCCTCCTCTCCCTCTTCCTCCTCCTCCTCCTCCTCCTCCTCTCCCTCCTCCTCCTCCTCTCCCTTCTCCTCCTCTCCCTCCTCCTCCTCCTCCTCCTCCTCCTCCCCCCCCTCCTCCTCCTCTCCCTCCTCCTCCTCTCCCTCCTCCTCCTCCTCCTCCTCCTCCTCTCCCTCCTCCTCCTCCTCTCCCTTCTCCTCCTCTCCCTCCTCCTCTCCCTCCTCCTCTTCCTACCTCCAATCCTCTCTCTCTCCTCCTACCTCTTCCCCTCTTCCAAGCCTCCTCTTCCTCTCCCTGTTCTGTCCTTCTACATTCCCTGCTTAGACTCTGGCTATGGGTTGAGTTCCAATAGGACACAAAGTGAATGTCCTTGCCTGGAAGCTTCTTGGGTGATTTTCAACCGCGTCACCCTGGACGGTTGGCTGTGCGCAGACACGAGCAGCAAAGGTGAGGATCTCCTGCTGAAGGAGGTCAAACTAACTTTTTTTGTGGTCGTACTTTGAATTTAAAGCTAACAGTTTTATTTTCATAAAATGCGAAACCCTGAAGTGAGCTCTGTATGTGTTTGGGGTGCCCAGGCTGTCCTTCAGGGTTAAGGAAACAGGACAGTTTAGCTGCACCCCCTATTATGATTCCACGGTGGGGGCTGCAGATCTCCACTGCGTGGTAGTGTCCCTTGGCCCTGGCTGGAGACCCTGGGGGGTGCTGCTGCTCTGAGTGTCATTTCCAATGGGTCCCGTGGTGTGGAGGCCTGGACTGTGTTGACATGTTAAGGACCTCGTCTTGGCTGTCACGTGTTTTAAATACCAGGAGGAGTCAGTGGAGAAGCCGAGGTTGTGTGGACTAAACGGGCCACATTGAAATGAGCTGCGCCTCGTCCCCCGTCGGTTGCACTATAGTTGGAGAGCCAGATCGCTCGGTTCAGAAAGGCCAGCGACTCAGCACAGGCTGGGCCTGCAGGAAAGGGGAGCCCCAAGAGACCACGGGATGGGGGCAGAATGAGCAGGGCCCAGGGACGGAGAAAAGTAAGAGTGGGAAAATCAGGGCAAAGTTGGTTTTCATGCCCTTTGAGTCCCTTCTTGCTACCCCAAGTGCCTCAGGCAGGGGTTCCTTCCTTCCTTCAGTCATTGCCACCTGCAGGGAAGGTGGGGGCTAAAGGAAGAGCATCCGCCAAAGCAGTGGAGTGAAGGAAGGAGGGACAGACGGGGAAGCTGAGATGGGAAGGGGCAGGGCAGTGGGGGAGGGCCATGGCTTCTCCCAGCTCACCCCGCAGGGTTCCAGCGCGGCCTTTGGCTTCCCACGGCGCGGCGTGGATGTGCGGGTTTCTCTACAGTGTGTCCTTACCCCGCACGGCCGGCTGTCCTGAGATGTGTCCACACCGTGGAAGAGCCCAAGTGCATGTCGAGTGTTGGCTAATAAACCGGGAAAATCCACCTGCTCTGTTGATTCTCCTATTTCTCATTATTTCCGTGGAAGTCGTGGTGGGATTCAGAAATGGGACAGAGGTGGCCTGTGCCTGTGGAGATGGAGAGTGGGCAGGGGTGGGGCTCCAGTGGGGAATCAGTGAGGGTGGGTGAGGAGAAGGGGCAGAGGAGGAGGGGGCCTGGGCAGGTGTTGGGCACCAGGAGGAAGAGGCCCTCACTGGGCTTCCCCGGTCGCCCGGGCGGCTGGCCACAGAAGGTTCTGTCCTGGACCACAGGGCTCTGCCTCCTTGTGGGTCACCACCTTCTCCCTAGGTGGCCTCTCACCCACGGTAGATGTTCTGTAACTTCCTGTTGGGCTCAACTCAACTAAACGACTCAGGTCTAGAAGAACATACGAGAAGAGCCCTATGTGGTGTGTAATAGAGACAGCAGAAAAAGATAGCAAGAGGCAAAGTCTTCCAGATACTCCCTGTGGCCCTGCCTTCGCCTCAGTTGGTGGCAGTCTAGATTGGCCCTACCGAGGAAGAAGTTGTCACTTATCCCCCCTACTGGGCTTGGCATCTGGGCGGACAGACGGAGAGTGGGTGGTGCATTTGCTCACTATTGTGTGCAGAGAATCGAGCACAGGGCCCAGGCCTGCTTATTCTCAGCGTATGTTATTTTGGATAAATGAGAAGATGAGACAAAAGAAATGAGGGAAAAATTTTATAACAAAGGAAATTAAAAAAAAAAAAAACAAACGTGAAGATGTTGAGGTCCTTTTGAATGAAGAAATCATTCCCTCACTCTCAGGGATGGGGATGGGTCTCAGAGCAGGCATGTGCCAGGCAAGTGTCTACCACAGAGCTATTCTCCCGGCCCCCTAACTTGAGATGAGAAAAATAAGTAAATAAAAGTTAAAAAAAATTGATAATAAAAGCTCTTTAGTGAAAAGGAAGGACAGAATGCTATGCTGATAAATATGTGTGGTATAATCTTCCGGGACTGTCGTTATCCCATAGTAGGGTGTGTGGGGGGTGGGTGTGAAGATTGAATGAGATTATGTATAAAAGAAAGGCGTAGCATTTATTGGCCTGTACAGTTAATTGGTTAATATTGATAGTAATAGAAGACCAGTTGGAACTTATTTATGGAAAAAGGGGTGTTCTCTGCTGGCTTGGGTGGGCAAGACAGGAGGAGGGTGGGGGGCTCCAGAGCTCCAGGGCCCTCTGATTTCCTTGGTTTGTTGGATTTTTTCCTTTTCCTTTTTTAAGTGGACACAGAAGGACTTCACATGTCCGTGGGTTACCTGGTAGTATTTCAACACAGGTGGGCCTTTGGCTGACTCCTCTCCCTCCCCAGCCCTTCTCCAGCCTCTGGACGTGGCCACTCTGCCTGGCTTCTTTCACTTAGCACCATGACCTCCGGGGCCGTCCTTGTTGTCACAGTTGACAGAGCCACCCTTTCTCATGACTGACTAGGGCTCCACAGTGTGCACACATAGCACATTTCTTGACAGGTCCCTCTGCGGGTGGACACTGGGGTTGATTCGAGTCTTGGCCTTTGTGAACTGTGTTGTGATGAACAGCGATCTCGTTTCCTTAGGTCTATACCCGGGAGGGGATTGCTGGATCATGGGGTAGTTCCGGTTTTGATTTTTTAAGGTGTTTTTCAAGATGGCTGCACTCGCCTGCCTTCCCATCAGCACGCCCTTTTCTCCTCGCCCTCCCGGCTCTTCTCATCTGCCGTCTCTGGGTCAATGACTATTCTTAGGGGTGAGGTGGCATTTTATTGTGGTTTTCATTTGCATTTTCCTGGTGAGCGGCAATGTTTTTTCCCCTATTTTAGAAATATCTATTGAGATCTATTGTCCATCTAAAAATCAGATTTTTTTGTATTGGCTTATCTGAATTTTTTATTTATTCTGGATATGACTCTCCGGTCAAGAGCGTATTCTGCAAATGGCCTCTCCCATGCCGCAGGCCGTGCCTTCACTCTGTTGATCATTTTCTTTGCTGTGCAGAAGCTTTGAAATCTGATGTAGTCCCACTTGCTTAGTTTCACTTTTGTTCCCTGTTTTGGGGGGTCTTTCCCCCAAACCTCTGGCTCATCCCTGTGTCCTGAAGTATCGCCCCGTTTTCTTCTAGTAGTTTTGTAGTTTCAGGTTGAACATTGAAGACGTTCTTGCACTTGGGGCTGGTTTGGGTGACTGGCGAGGGATGGGGTCGGGTTTCGTTCTCTTGCATGTGGATACCCAGTTTACCCAGCGCTATGTAGGGCGGGGACTGTCCTTTTCCCAGTGTGGGTTCCAGCACCTCTCTCAAAAATCCGTTGGCTGTAGAGGGTAGGGTCAGGTCTAAGCTCTGTTCTGCTCCATTGTGCCCTGTCTGTTTCAAGGCCAGTGTCCTCTGTTGTAGTGACTGTAGGTCTGCAGTATCTTTTGAAGGCAGGTATGTCACCCCTCCTGCTTTCTTTTCCGCTCAAAATGGCTTTATCTATTGGGGTGTGTGTGTGTGTGTGTAGTTTTGCATTAACTTTAGTATTTTTTTTTTAACTTGAGTCACCCTCTCTGCAAACCTGCCACTGTGGCCCCGGGCAGCTCCAGACGTGGTCTTGACCATGTCACATAAGGGGAAATGGGGCTTTTTTCTCCTGTCCCCAATTCCATAAATCCCGGAAGGCCTTGGTTGAGTAGTGTTCTTGCTTCTTGTTGCAGTCAGAGCCGGGACGGGCCATGAGGGCCCTCCTCTGGGCTGCATGCTCACCTTTCAGCAAAGGGCAGAAGCCCAGGGATCGTCCCTGTGGCCAAGGCAGGCTTCCTGACTCACGTTCTTCACATTCAGTAAATGGAAGCTTCTGGGGGCAGCAGCAGGGATAAAATACAGTGAAGAAAGGGAAGGAAAGGACCAACTTTTCCTCTCATTTTCCAGACACAGTTCAGGGACATGGTGGCTCTTCTGGCTCCCCTACCTTCCCGGCTTGATCCTACTCTGACAGCTTAAAGAACCAACAAGTGAACCGTTACACTTCGTAGTTGTCAATCTCCCGATCCAGCTGCTCTGCCGCCACTCAAAGTGACTGGCACCTCGGATCTGCCCTTCTTTCCCCTCCTCCTCTTGATTGAGTCCCACAGACGTCGACGTCACAGCTTCTATTTTCTTTTGTGCACTTCACATTAGACATAGTGACACATTCCCAGTAAGTTGTTGTTGTTGTGCTTTGGGACCAAGACAAAACCCAGGGGCACTTAGCCACATGCTGCATCCCCAGCCCTTTATTACTTTGAGACAGGGTCTTGCTAAATTGCTTAAGGGCCTCCCTAGGTGGCTGAGGCTGGCTTTGAACTTGTGATCCTCTTGCCTCAGCCCCCCAAATTGCTGGGATTACAGGCGTGGGCCACCATGCCCGGGCCCAGTAAGTTTTTATTGAGTGCTTTTTTAACATGAATGAACAGATGGCTGAGTACCCCACATCAGACATTAACCACATTGCAAAATAAAACACTGTGTTAAAATGTTTTCTGTGAAAACAACACCCTGGAAATAATTGAAAATGTTGCCCCAGGAAATAAATCTCCTAATCAACCTGGGTGTTCACTGATACATAAATGAATAAAGAAAATGTAGTTTATATACACAATGGAATATTATCCAGTCATAAAAAAGAATGAAATCCTTTTATGTATAAGAAAATGGATGGAACTGGGAGACTTTATATTCAGCAAAATAACCTAGACACAAAAAGACAAGTCCCACATGATCTCTTTCATGTGTAGAATCTAAATAATAATAATAATAATAATCTCAAAGTAGGAGAGCAGAACTACCAGAGGTTGTTAGTAACTACCAGAGGTTGGGAGGACAGGAGGGAGGCGAGCGAGAAGGAGGTTGGCCGTAGGGGCCAAAGTACAGTTGGAAAACGTTCTCGTGTTCCACAGCGTGGTAGGCCGACTGTAGGTCACGATAACCCATCACATGTCTTAGGAAGAACTAGCAGAGGAGCTCAAAGGGTGCAAACAGAGAGAAATGACAGGAGACGGAAATGCTAAGGATCCTGATGTGATCAGTGCACATTATATGCACACACTGAAAAGTCACACTGAGGCCATAAATATGTATGTTTATTACATGTTAATTAAAAAGAAAAAATAGGATTGGGGGAAAAAGAAAAGAAACTATGTCTCCAAAGCTCATTAAAAATACTTACTGGATGCCTAAAATGTTCAGACCCATATGTTTGGCAAAATCCTGAAGAAGGAGAAGATTAGGCCTCTGAGCAGGTTCCAATTAGATGACTTCTTTATAGTTTCTAAGTAAGCTATTTTAATAATCTCTCAGGGAAAGGTTTATTTATCCCTCTGTATGTCAACACTGAGCTCTTTTTTCTAATCTTACAAATAAAATCTACCTGGAAGAGGAAACAGAAAAATCCAAAGAACACATTTACCAACCCAGGACATTCATTAGCACAGTACCCTTGAATAGCAAAGTTCTGGGGGTGGGGGTCGAGCAAAGGAACCAAGCAATTCACGTGCAATCCATCTCGAAATGTTTCCTAAGTGAGGTGAGTTTGAGCCATATTGTAAAGGAAGTTAGGGCCACTCATTGAAGTAGGGCCTCCAGGTAACTGGGGAAAGAAATTATCTAGTCACAACGTGAATTTTAAAGCAAGACAGATTGATGGCTTTCTCACTGTCCTTGGTAAGATAAATTACCACTGAGATTTATCCTCATAAATCAGGGAGGTGACCTGTGAGATCAGATGGGAAAAACCGCCCCAGCGTCTTGCCTGGGCTGTGCCCAGAAGCAGGATTGGTGGGAGAGGTCAGTCCGAGAGAGGGGCAGGAGCAGCCAGGGCCGGAGTCCCTGGGGTCTGAGCACTTGAGGAATACTGTCAGGCTGAAGAAGCTTGGAGTCTCTCCAGGTAACCAGCAAAGGCGACAAACTGTGTGAGAGGTACATTGAAAGCAGCATTCAAATATCAATCTGGATTTACCAAGGGTGATTACAGTGAGGAGGAATTGTGTGAGAGGTACAGACAGACAGAGATGGAGACAAAGGAAGTATTGACTGGTCAGGAGAGTCCACAATTCCTACATCTCTGTGTTTCAACAAGACTTGCACATCAGCACTATAGCCAATCAGGCACCCAGGCTGATGGGTGCGCCATCTTGATACATTCTTGCTACTGCCATGGACGCCGCAGAGCAAAGGAAACTTGGAGAATCTCACACACTGTTTCCTAAAACTTTTGCCAGGAAATGATGCACATCTCTCCTGCTGCGGTTTGGATATGACTTCCAAGATTCATGTGTTAAGAACTAAATCCCCAAGTGGATGTTAGTGGTATTTAGGGGTGGGACCTGGGGAGATGATTAGGATAAAATGAAGTCATGAAGATAGGATCCCCATGAAATGGCTTTGAAAGTAGAGGAAGAGAGACCCCAAGTTGGCGTGCTTGCTCTATCTTGCCAAGCAATGTCCTCTGCCATGTTATGATGCAGCCAGAGACCCTCACCAGCTGCAGGCACCATGTTCTGGGACTTCCAGCCTCCAGAACTGTGGGTGAAGTAGACCTCCGTTCTTTATAAACGACCCGGTCTGTGGTGTTCAGTTTTAACAACAGAAATCTAAAAGACATGCCCACCCAGTTTTCATTCAAGAAATCAAATGGTCACGCCTACCTTCATGACCTATCACGTGCCACAGGGAGAGGATTCCAAAACTTTGGGGACAGCTCCAAGGCTTACCAGGAGTGGTGGAGGCACAGCTCTGAAGGGACTCTGTGGTGACCTGGGGCTCGTGGGGTGTGACCCTAGGAAAGATGGATGGGAAGGACCATTTCAAACACTTTAAGGATGGTTTCTGATTCTCCCCTTTTACCTGAATTCCTAATAAGACATTTCAAGTTCCCGACCCTAACACCCAGATTCCTACATTTGAAACTAATTGTCATCTGAATAAATGTTACTATCTGTGAACAAAGAAGCTGTAACAGGCAAAGGGAGCCTGTGTTTCACACGGCAGCCTGGGCAGCCCCCTGGGGAGTGGGCTGCGGAGGGCTCTCGGGCCCTCTGTCTTGGTGGCAAGGCATATGGGACAGGAAGGTCTGTCCCGACTGGTTATCTGCTCCAAGATTCATGGAATGGTGTGATCTTTAGGGATTGGAATATAAGATTGAAACACAGTGGCGTGGAGTGATACTGTGCAATGGTTACTTGGGGACAGGCTGAACCTCAAGCCCCCAAGACCTGTATGTAACTTATTCCTTTATGTGTCAAAAACTTACCAAGCACCTCCAAAGGACCAGTGCTGTTGCAGGCAGTCGAGATACGGTGACGGACAAGATAGACGTGGTGGATGCTGTGACGTGCCACCCAGGACCCCTGGAGCAACGAAGCTGCTGGGGTGCTGCTGGCATGTGGCCCTCAGTTCTCAGCCTCTTTGAGGACCACCTGAGCCACAGAGAGCTGCATCCCTTAAGACTGTGTCCCGTTGAGAGAGCCTTCCACATCCTGTGACCGATCCCAGGTGATGCGAGGGCACAGGCCTGTTGGCGATGTGGGCCTCCCCCTCAGGACTCCCTAGGGCGGCCTGAGGTCTCTGCTGGGCTGTACCCCGGCGTGGCTCCCCCTCCGCCCGACCCGCTTCCTTTCCCTTCCCATGTGCGGATCCTCAGAGTGCTCCCTGGGAAATCTTCGTCCACCTCCCAGAGGGTCTGCTTCCCGGGGACCCAGCCTGCGCAGACAAAACCCCTGTCACGGAGCCCTCAGGGAAGGCACATGCAGATGGGCCATGAGCCAGCGGAGGCCAGGCTTGGCTAAGTGCCCTGAAGGAAAGGAGATGAGGAGACAGGGTGACGTCCAGGAGGGACAACACTGGGCAGGGTGGCCTGGGGGCTCTGGAGGGGTCGGCATATTGGACCAGGAACCCAATTAATGTACAAACAGAGGACGGCTTCCCAGGAGGAGAGAAGGGCAGACACAGTGTCCTCAGGTGGGAAAAGTCTTTATGAAGGTGAAGAGCTAGCAGTGGAGACGGAGGGGCATGACAATGGCAAGTGGCCACGAGTTCAGGGACACAGGCCGGAGCAGACTGTGGAAGCCACTGCTGGCCTTGGAAGGCGCTTGGAGATCTGGGGCACCTAGTCCCTACAGAGGCTTTCTGTGGTTTAGAGAGAAGTGCCCTTCTTTCAAGTTAAACAACAACAACAACAACAAAAAAACAGTTAACAACTAGTTCAGTTCACCCCTGAAAACCCCCCCTTAGCGTCCCTGCTGGAGGTGTTGGAAACGAAGAGACTGCTCAGGGGAGAGCGGGGTGAGAGGATAGGGAGAGCGCCAGCTCTGGGGCCTTAGCCAGCCTGGTTCCCCCAAATGATGATCCCATAATTCAAACTGCTTTAAATCAATGGCCAGACATGTGCATCCTATTAGGAATGAGGCAAAGAGGCTGCTGTGAGGCTGTGCCCCTGGATTCATCCTGGCCGTCCCAACATGCTCACTCATCACCCCTCCACGAGGGTGCACATGCGGTCAGTACTGTGCTCTACCTCCCTCTCCACACACCAGAACTGTGCAGTCGCGCTGTCTAACAGGGAGAGGGCTGGGTTTCCTTGCGTGGTTAGCTCCGAATCTCTTAATAACTTGCTATATGTCTTGTATCAGATAGGAATTACGCTGAGCCGCCAGGACAGAGCTCCAGCAAAAGTTGCTTAAACAAGGTAAAGATTTGTTTATCTCTCACATAAGAGAATCCAGACATTGGGAGCAGAACGATAGAAGGAACTTGGATCCCAATCAATTATAGATCCACCATAAAAACACTAGAATCCTCACATCTGGCAAGAAAGAGACAGGAGAAAGGAAAAGGGGGTGCCCCATGTGGTTTTTGACTTTTTAAAGGAACTATTCCATAAATCCTACCAACAACTTAGGCTCAGATTTCATTGGTGCTAATTTAGTATATGTCTCCTTTCCATTTCTGTCCTGATACAGATATGTCACTGTTTGTAGTTAAATTAATAATTACATTTCTATTTTGGGACTATGTGAGTAATGTTTACTCCATGCTTCAAAAAATGAACAATTTCTTTTCATATAAAGTTTTTGGTTTTTCCTAGAGTTTTGACTAGCCTTTTTTTTTTTTTTTTTTTAACAATCTGCCCTCATTATAGCTTCAATCCCACCTCTCCTCCCTGAGTCTCCACCGTATCAGGTTCTCTCTCTCTCTCTCTCTCTCTCTCTCTCTCTCTCTCTCTTCCTGATAAAGTCCATTTTCTTAGGACCTTCTGTTCTTGGCCTCCTCCTCTACTGGCTGATCCTAGTGTCTGACACTCAGCTCTGATAGCCCTTGTGAGTTGGAGGCATTGTTTCCTGGGTTCCAAGTCTTCTTTCTCTGTTTGTTTTGATGGAGCTTTGCATCTTGCTTACTTCTAGACTAGCACCAGACAGTCTGAGATAAACAAAGCATAATCCCTGTCTTGAAGGGTTTCCCAGCCTAGCAATGGGAACAGACATAGAAAGGCAGGTAATCATGCTCACGTGTGCTCGCACACAGTAAAGCTCTTGGTAGCTGAAGTGTGAGGCAGAACCTCACTAGAGCAATACAATCTGTTTGAGGGATCAAGGAAAATGTCCTTTGTAAAGGTGATTCCAGTTTTGAAAGAAAACTAAACATTTGCTCAGTGGAGAAGTGGAGGAAGGGAATCCAAGCAGAGGGTACTACATGGGGGAAAAAATGCATGGGGTTTTGAAAGACAAAGTCACTTAAAGGAACAGTGAATTCAGTAATTCTGAATTACATAGGGTGGATTATATCCAAGGGTGCACCTAGCATGTGTTCCATGTTCCTAACAACCCATCTATAAACTGATAAGCATGTCTTATTTACAGGTTTATGGCCTAAGCATGTCCATAAATGTGGACAGGACATTTAAAACCCTAAACATCTCTGTCCAAGAAATAGGTCTTTTTGATTTCACTGTAGGGTTTTTGTCCCATCTCAAACAAAGGGACCGGAGGGCTTCCATCAAGCCTACACATTCCTCAGAAACAGACTGCTTAAATTATCTCAAGAGATAAAGAGTTTTATTAGAAAGCAAGAAAGAATCATGGTTTTATTGATCTAGTAGGCAAACCCTTTGGTGTTTCTATTATGCTGTGAAATGTTAGGATCTAAATGTTTAAGATCTCTCTGCACTCCCAATCTCCCCTATCTTTCTATGTTAAAATGCTTAGATGCACAGTTTGCTTTCCCCTCAAAATACAGAGCTAGCCCAAGCCACAAGGGTAAAGACCCCCCTCCTCCTCTCCCACCTTCCAAGATTATTGGTTTATTCTGTATTTGTAGCATTTCTAAGTGCGTCAAAGGCGTCTAGGGCAGACATAACCTCACCTTGTAGACTCCTTCTGGCTCCACATCACAAGTCTCCTGGGTATTTTTACATTATTATTGGTTGAAACATATTTAAAATATCTTTCCTCCATAAATGTATGTGTGAATAGTTTCCTCGTCTCCCTGCAATATCCACTTTATAGATGGGAAGTTGTCAATTGGACAACTGTTTTATGGAGACTTTTTAAAAAAATCCCAACTCTTAATATTAGAGTCCAGAATAAGTTACTTCATGCTTACTCTCTTTTCAAATTTTTTTTTGTGTGTGTGTGTGTGTGTGTGTGTGTTTATTGATCGAGGTGTTCCAATGATATTATTGAGGTATCTCTTTAGAAAGAATCAATGAGGGAAATGTCTGAGTTGGTTGAAGGAGGGGAAGCAGCATGTGGGTTGCAGGGTGAATCGGGGGAACTCAGTGATATTCTGAAATGCACACCTAGACTTAAAACCTGACTCATAATTTTTGTTATGAAAACTTGAAAGAATTGAATTCATCCATTTATTTCTCTGACCGATATTGAATGAGGACCAGGTTAGATGCTGGGTGCTCGCTGGGCAGGAGCCTGTGGAGACCCTGCCCCAGGGACTGACTGTTCACAGGTGAGAATTCCTCCCATGTGAAGTGTCACAGCTGCGTGGTCAGGTCAGCATCCAGGAAGCCAGCCCGGAATCCACAGAGTCCTCACATTTCTAGTTGAATTTTCACCCCCAAATTACATCATGTTCAAATTCACTAGGTTTTCCAACAGAGGTAAGGCAAAGAACCTCACCCCGCCCCCCGCGCTGGTACAAAGACCTATCCACAGGTGTGGCTGTATGCTGGGCCGGTAGTCAATGACGGGTAAGATCCAATTGCAATGGTGCCAACCTAAGACAGGAGGCTGACGCCTTGAGGTCAGCTCATCCGATGACGGGTAAGGACCATATGTAGTATTGGACAACCTAAGGCAGGCACAGTCCCTGAGCCACATGCTTGTTGTGTAAACAGAGAGGGGGAGATGTTGAGAGCCACAGCGGAAGGGGCCCCAGCAAACTTCCAGCTGCCAGCTGATGATTGGCTCACAGCAGCCCCAGCAAACTTCTAGCTGCCAGCTGATTGGCTCCTCTGCGGTGATGCTCATTGAGCTGTTTCCCCACCCTTTCAGACCACGAAGCTGCTCATTGGGGGACTTTTTTGGCTCCGCCCACACGACCCAGCCAATTGGCCTCAAGAGCAAGAGGAGTTGTGTGTGTGTGTGTGGGGGTGTGGCGGTGGGTGGGGGGGTGGAGAGGCTTGTGGGAAGCCGGTGGTGGCAGTTGGGCTCTGAGGGAATTCCTGAAGAGCTCGCGTAGTGTGGCGTGTGTGTGTGTTCTAAAAATAAAGTTTGTTTCTGCTTGGTAAGTGGCTTGTGAATTGTGCCCAGCCAGACAGCAGCATTTGGTGGCCCGTATGGGGAATTATAAAATGTCATTATAAAATGTCTTCGATGGAGGGGAAAAGAAACTTTTTGGTCATTGCTCAATTGTATACAATTTTCTTTGATTCAACCTATACTTTCTATGGTCTTCCATGGCAGAAAAAATACCAGAAATCCCACTAAGGACTTTCATTGTTTCTGGAAAGTAGTGTCAACTGCCCCAGCCTTTCTTTACAAGTTCTGACCCAATCCAGTGTCATCCTGGAGTAATTTCTAGGTGTGTGTGTGTGTGTGTGCGTGTATACATATATATGTATTTAAGTACATGTAGCATGTGTGCATATATAAACATTTATGTGCTCACTCATACTCATGTTTGTACCCATGCATATGTATGTGTTAGCTTCCTGTTGCTGTAACAAAATACCTGAGGAGAATCAACTTAAGAAGAGGATGTATTTTGGCTTGCAGTTTCAGAGATGTCAGTCTATGGTCAGTTGATTCCACCACTTGGAGCCTGTGATGAGGCAGGACATGGGTGGGGGGATGACAGAGCAGAGCTGCTCACCTCATGGCAGCAGGAGGCGCGGAGAGATGGAGGAGGGGGTGGGTCCCAGGACCTTCCATGGCACACCCCCAATTCCCCGCTTTCCTGAGCTCAGCCCCACCTCCTACGATTTCTCCTGTGTCCCAGTAGCACCATGACCTGGTCCCAAATCTTTAGCACATTAGCTTTTGGGGAACGTTCAAGGTCTAAATCATAACCTTGTTTGTATTTCTGTTGATGATCATGGAAAACACCATACTAGAAAAAATGCAAAGTTGACTTAAAAAAAATTAAAACCTCATGTGTCTATGGCTCTAGATGTCACCGTGTGGTGGATACAGGCATTTTGGGATGATTCGAAGAGCAGTGTCACCGTAATGATCTCATCTCTAGGACGGGGAGGGGGCACCCTTGGCCAATGAGTGACAGTGCACATTCCAGTCACAAGGCTGCTGGACTCGACCCAAAGCTCCATGCAGAGGAGGAAAGGGGGTAAGCCTGCCGGATGGCCATCCCTGCAGGCTGGTCAGCGTTAGGGCATGGCTATTGGCAAGTCCTCTCCCACCTGTGTCCTGCTCTGACATCCTGCATCCTTGAGGGCGGGGGCTGTGAGGGTGTCCACCAGGGAAGTGGTCTTCAACCTTAGAGGCACATCAGCCACCTGAGAAGCTTCCAGAACTACTCCCCTGGGGTCCTTCTGCAGAGCCCCTGTGGGCGTGGGTGGGCCAGGCCCTGGGATAATGAACTGTGATTCCAGGGCCAACCCGGCCTGCAGCGGGGGTCACTGGTTTAGAGGTGATTGGTATCTGGAGATAGAATCTCCAAAGGCAGCCGGCCTTCTTGTCTTTCTCCAGGGAAGCAGGGCAGAGGACGCAGTGCCCTTGGGGACACGGTCTTTCCTTGACAGGCGGCTGCACATCTGGCCCAGAGCACTGTGTGGACTGTGAGGCAAGCCCCTAGGAGTGATGAGAAGGCCGCCTCCCTCTTCTGCGCCCCGGGGCCAAAGCAGGAGGTCTCCAGACCACAGGGTGGGGTGGGATCACTTGTGGACACAAAAAGGCAAAGGACAAGAGGACTCTGCGTTAGCAGATCAATTCATAAGAAAAATATCAGCAGCAAAAGGCACACACGGGAATATTGTTATTGGAAAGAGCCTTTGGCAAAAGAATTTTTATAAATGGAAACTGCGTGGAGTTCAAGCCATATTTAAAAACACAGCCACATGGGTGGCAGGAAGAGGGGAACAGCTGTGCTCAGATATTTTCCTGGAGGGGTGAACACCCAGCCTCGTTCGGCTGTCTCCGCAGAGGACCCTGAAGGGACTGTGTGTGTGGGTCCTGTTTACTTTTGGAACTGCCGGCCTAGCCCTGCCCAGGCTGCAGAGACCCAGCAAATGTGATGAAACGTGGTAGCTGCTCCACAGCGTCCCTTTTCAGAGATGAAAAGAATCCACCCCCCACCCGACGATTCACTAAGAAATTTGTCCTGGAAATGGAAAGAAGAAACAGTGATGAACACCGAAGAATCAGTGGAGAAAAGTCAAGGGTCCAAATCTCCTGCGAAACTGCCACCTGAGCTCAGATTTCCGTCCCGAGTCCTGGGCTGGGAGTGGGCTTCAGGGGCAGAGCACCCGCTCAGCAAGTGCCAGGGTCTGAGTTCCACCCCTGTCACCCCCCACCCCCACACCACAAGAATAAGTCCATGGTGCTTGCCTGATGGATCTCTCAGATTTGCTTTCCTTTCCTCTGACCCACAACAGAGGGAAATGGATTCATCTTGGGTGTTTGGGGTTGGCAGTTGTTGGGGGAAGTGGAGGGGATTTAAGAAAACCAGAGAAAATAGCTTATCGAATGGACCAGAAGTAAAAAATTTGTTGTGGGGCACAAGCCCCAAATCGAGTTTAGCTCATCTTCTGTGAGATTTTTAGAAACTGCCCTGTTTGGTGGGACCCTCTGGGGCCTGGTGGGACTCGGCTTTTCTGGAAAAAGCACACTGCGTGTTCATGAAGCGTCTGGTCCCGCAGCTCCCAGTGGGCAGGGGTCTGCCCCGTGGCCCCATGGCCTCCTGAGGAGTGGTGGGGGGACACAGGGAAGGCACCCCTCTCACTTATTGCAAAAAAGAAAGCGTGAATGTCTCCCCCTGTGAACTCCCAGGAAGCACTTCTGAAGTATACAGAAGCCCCTCAATCCACATTTCCTCCCTAATGGATCACTTCGGTCTTTGATCTGTTTGTGCTACTCTAACAAAATGGGTAAAGTATCAATAACAGGAATGTATTTCTCACCCTTCTAAAGGCTGGGAAGTCCAAGGTCAAGGCCGCAGCAAGTTCCAGAACTCTGGTTCCAAGAAGGCACCTTGGTGCTGCGTCTTCCAGAGCAAGACCTGCGTCCTCACATGGCAGAAGACCAGAGAGAGAGTGAGAACCAACTCCTGCGAGCCCTTTCGATGACACAGTGGATTTGTGACCTAAATGTCCCTCCTCAGCCCCCCCCCCCTTCCCCACACTGCTTGGCTGGGGAGTAAGTTTCCAATACAAGAATTTTGGAAAAGACAACAATGTTTGAACCATTGCATTCTGCCCTGGAACCCCCAGACCCGTGTCCTTTTCAGATGCAGAATTCATATATTCCTTGATAATAGTCCCATGAGTTCCAATGCCAGCTCAAAAGCCTAAAATCCAGAGTCTCACCTGAGTCAGGTACTGGCCAGACTCAAGGCAGGATTCATCCAAAAGCAAACTCCCTCCCCGCTGAGATCTGACCAGTTGTGTGTATTCAAAATACAGTGGTGGGACGGGGACAGGCACATGTCACATTTCAAAAGGAGGAACAGAAAATAAGAAAGGGCAACAGGCCTGGGTCCAAAACCAGCAAGGCAACTATACCACCTTCTCTCTAAGCATCCAAATCTCCCCTTTTTAAAGACACAGGTCACTTGGGGTTAGGCCCTCCCAAGTGACCTCCCCTTCCCCTGACTGTCTGAAAAGACCCTATCTCCAGTCAAGGTCCCATTCTGGGGTCTTCAGGGTCAGGACTTTGACGTAGGCATTTGGGGGAACACAGTTCAGCCTTTGATGCTCTGACCTGCCCCCTCATGGAGACTCCTAGCACAACACCTGGAGCCCGTGAGGCCCTGCCCTTGGAGCTGACCGTGAGCAGAAGGCCACTGCTCAGTGAGCCCGCCGAGCACTCACGCGTTCACCTGGGGTCCAGATGTTGGTTTCTAAACATCCTCCCCCAACGGATGACCCTGGTGGTGATGGCTGGTCTTTCAAATGTAATAATCTATGAATTTATGTTGATAGAAATGAATGAATAAGTGTAAAAATGTAGAGAAGATAAGTTTCCTTGTCATTGAGTGCCAACGTCCACATCATGACCAGCTGGGTCTAGAGAGCCACCGTTTGGAGCCATCGCAGCAAGACGCAGGCAGGGCTCAGGATTAAGACACTAGAACCAGGAGGGTAGCCCGATGACAAGAGGGACATTTATGTGGTCGCAGAGGGTCGCCCACAAGTCACTGACTAATTACGGAAGGGAAAATCGGAACTCCTCCGTGGAGAAAACCTGGAAGATGTCCCTTTGCCCTGTGACCAGGGCCGACAAGATGGGCTCTGTGTGTCAGCAGAAGGACACGCAGCGCTCCTGGGTTATTTCTGCTGGGTTTGTTCCTGTGGTGGCCGGAAAACTCACCCAAACTCGAAAAAGCAATAGAAACTCTTTCTCTCTGATCTAGAGGCTAGAAGTCTGAAGGCCGTCTCAGAGGGCAGACCCACTGCTGCCCCACTGCCCTCCTTCCAGAGGCTGTGGGCACAACTCCTGCCATGTCCCCTCCAGCTCCCAGCGGTCTCGCTCCTCCAGGGCCACTGTGTCATCTCTCCTCCTGTTGAGGTCCCACTCCCTCTGCCTCTTTCTAGAATTCACACGATCGTCTTCAGGGCCCAAGTGGATACCCAGGGTCTTCTCCCCATCTCAAGATCCTCAATTTAACCCCCTCTGCAAAGACCCCTTTTCCCACCCAAGGTGACGCTTACAGGTCCCAGGGTTCAGGACCCCACATCTTTGCCATGGCCGTCACTCGATATTATGCAACAGTTTATGAAAATGCAGAACTGGAATGTCCTCTCGAGGATGCACCCATGGACACACACCAAGGGCAGTCTGTGGACAGTTGCCTGCGCTCGGCAAAAAGATAATGTTCCCAAAGAGAGAAACCGAGGACCAGTTCAAGATTAAAGGAGACAAAAGAAATGTGATGGCCACGGCACGGTGTGGTCCTGGCTGGCGCTGCTCATCTGGGGAGTGTTGTAAAGGGCACTGCGAGGGCGACTGCTTGAGGGCCTCGCCAGGTTCAGTGCCTGATGAATCCGTGCTCAATTTCCTGAATTTGATAATATGTTAGAGAATTTTTTTGTTCAGTATTTAGAGACGAAAACACTACAATGGATGAATCTGATGACATTATGCTAAAATCAGGTGGACCCAGAAGGCCACATATTACATGGTCTCTTTCTCCCTCTGGTCACTAGAGAGATAGACAGCCAGACAGATATCAAATATCTATATCAATCTACATCATATCTGTATATCTGTAGATACCACATATCTATTTACACAGACAGATTAGAGATATGTCTATATGTATCCCTAGAGTAGATACGGAGAGGGCACACTAATGTGAAACGCTAGCAATTGTTAAGGTGATGAGAGTACTTTATAGTATTCTTGCAAATTTCCTGTAAATTTGAATTTTTTTAAAACTGTGTGCTTCATTATTACTCATAAACTTGGGTACAATGTTCATGTCATTGGAAAATCTAGACCTAGTGACAGTTAAGTCAGGCAGCAGGAGTTTATCTTTGTTCAAAGTGGGGCCACTTTAACTGTGATAATTCATCATAGTGTAAGAAAAGCTGGTCTGGCCATTTAATATTTAATTACTATTGAATATTAAAACCTCAGTGCTAGAGAAAGCAGCTTGTGGGTGGAGCCTTTTAGAAATTGCTTTTTTTTTTTGCCTTTTTTTAAATTGGTTGTTCAAAACATTACAAAGCTCTTGACATATCATCTTTCATACATTTGATTCAAGTGGGTTATGAACTCCCATTTTTACCCCAAATACAAATTGCAGAATCACATCGGTTACACATCCACATTTTTACATAATGCCATGTTAGTGACTGTTGTATTCTGCTACCTTTCCTATCCCCTACTATCCCCCCTCCCCTCCCCTCCCATCTTCCCTCTCTACCCCATCTGCTGTTGTTCAATTCTCTCCCTTGTTTTTCCCCCCCTTTCCCCTCACATCCTCTTATATGTAATTTTGTGTAACAATGAGGGTCTCCTTCCATTTCCATGCAATTTCCCTTCTCTCTCCCTTTCCCTCCCACCTCTTGTCCCTGTTTAATGTTAATCTTTTTCTCATGCTCTTCCTCCCTGCTCTGTTCTTAGTTGCTCTCCTTATATCAAAGAAGACATTTGGCATTTGTTTTTTAGGGATTGGCTAGCTTCACTTAGCATAATCTGCTCTAATGCCATCCATTTCCCTACAAATTCCATGATTTTGTCATTTTTTAGTGCTGCGTAATACTCCATGGTGTATAAATGCCACATTTTTTTTATCCATTCATCTATCGAAGGGCATCTAGGTTGGTTCCACAGTCTAGCTGTTGTGAATTCTGCTGCTATGATCATTGATGTGGTGGTATCCCTATAGTACGCTCTTTTAAGGTCCTCAGGGAATAGTCCGAGAAGGGCAATAGCTGGGTCAAATGGTGGTTCCATTCCCAGCTTTCCCAGGAATCTCCATACTGCTTTCCAAATTGGCCGCACCTCAAATCAGAGACTCTGCATCTGACAGAAGAAAAAGTTGGCTTAGAAATTGCTTTGATCTTTCTTTTTGAATTTGAAGCACACAGTTCGGTGGTTTGAGTTATGTCCACAGAGTTGTTGCCCCCATCACTTTAGAATGCCTTCATCACCCAGAAGAAACTCTGCACCCTTTAGCCCCTACCCCGTCCACCTCCCCCAGCCCCCGCAGCCACTTTCTGCTGAATCTCTGTAGATTAGCCTGGTCTGCACATTTTGTGAGGGATCATTCCAAATGCAGTCTTTTTTTTAAAAAAAAAAAAAATGTTTGTTTAGTTGTCGATGGACCTTTATGGTATTTATTTATATGTGGAGCTGAGGATCAAACCCAGAGCCTCACACGTGCCAGGCAAGCGCTCCACCACTAGCCACAGCCCAGCCCCAACATGCTGTCTTTTGAGTCAGGCTTTTTTTTTTTTCCTACTTAGCACAGCAGGGGCAAGGTGCATCCATCAGAGGCTCCTATCAGTACTTCATTCCTATACAGAAATGAGCCCCAAATGGCCTCTGGGTTGTCATTTCTTCACTGGAGGCCAAGACTCATTTAATGCAGAAGCCATGTCACCGAACTAAAAACTGGACACATCCAGTTATTTTAAGAATAACCTCATCCACCAGCAACTCAGGAGGTTGAGGCAGGAGGATGGCAAGTTCAAGGCCAGCCTCGGCAGCTTAGTGAGACCCTGTCTCAAAATAAAAAATAACAAGGGCTGGGGATGAGGCTCAGTGGTCAAGCATCCCTGGGCTCCATCTTGGTACCAAAGATGGGGAGGGGAAAGAATAATGTCATCAAGTCGATTTTTGATCACCCAGGGCTTGCCTGCTTTGTTTACCTCATGAAATCTCACCTCACCTGATAAGACCTTTGTGGATCAGACCCTCAGAGCTCTCTGACCTGTGACTCCTCTCCACATTACTGAGCAACAGCACCTAGATCCTTAAGCTCCCTCTCCCAGCGCCCCACCGCCCCACTGGTCTCTGGAAAGTGAAGCTCTAGCCCTAAGTCTCTGGATGGTCTCCTGCCGTGAGGGGCTTCCTGGTTCAGGCAACAGTATCCCAGCATCAACAGAGCATGAGTGTGGTGCCTCTCGTGGTCTTCTCATCTTCCCTGATCAGCCCCAAGTCTCCCATGCTTTCTACAATTCCCCTTTTTTGCTGAGTAAGATTCTGGTGTGTGAGTAAACCATATGTGTTGATGTGCTCATCCACTGAAGGGCATTTGGGTGGGTTCCACCTGTTGGCCTTGGTGAATGACGCTGCTCTGCATTTTTACGTACAAGTTTTTGCTTGAGCACTTGTGTCCTTTCTCTTGGGTGCAGACCTAGGCGTGGGGTTGCTGTCATATGGCACCTGTGTTGAACCCTCGGAGTTGTTTTCTGAACCGGCTACACCATTTTGCGCTCCCGTGCCTGAGGGTCTCTGGACTCCCTACTCCCTTGGTTTGTAGGTTTATCCTGTGTCATGACCACACCCTCCTGATCACCGTGGCTCAGGGGTGGAGCCTTTTATTCAATCCAGTCCCCCGTCAAATGGCAGGCCCAAGTCCCACCCTGTCCCAAGCCTGGGCTGTGGTGTGGCTTCAAGGGGCCGTCTCTCGGTACCAGCACCTGCCGGGGTCTCTGGCCGCGCCCTGGCCCTTCCTTCCCTCCAGGCTTCCTGGTCTTTCTCCTGTTCCTCTCACACCCAGGAATGTTTCTGTCGGATGTGGGCAGGGGCTTGCGATAACCAGCAGCCGTGCTGAGTTCTAGCAGAGGTCAAGGATCAGGGGACAAGCCACAGGGGACCGAGGAATTCCTCTGTGCCTCCTGACCCCGCTGACACAGATCTTTCGGGTTGACTGCACTTCCCGTGTTGGCCTTTGGTATGAGAATCCTGAAGTTGAACCCAAGGTGCACACGGCCTCCTGAGGTCTGGGAAAGACATTCCAGAAGCATATTCCACGACTCCGGGAGAGGCAGGCCTGGGCCGATCCCTCCACACGGGGCCCTTCACCTCCCAGATATTCATCAGCGTCCCTTCCTTTTGAAGGGATCCAGACGACGATTCTGAGAAGTGAAACATCAGGAGTAGCGTGTCTTTAAAAAGCTTCTTCAAGTGAAAACATTGCCAAAAAAGGGACATTTTAGACATGCTTGGGGACATAGAGGACTCTGGAGATGGAAAGGCAACTGGAATGGGAAGAAATTGCTTCCTCAAGAGAGCGACAGCAGAGGTGGAGTATGACCCAGCAGAGGGACAGTCAGAGAGCTCGGACCCCATGACTCCAGAGCAGGTGAGCTCAGCTGGTGTGACCCAGGGTGACTTTAACCAGGAGATCTCTGGAGACGATTGTGGACCGAGGAAGTGTTGGGTCGTCTTTCTCATCTGGAGCCTGCTGGAGAGGACAGGCGTGTGGGTGTCCAGAGACACCTTGAAGGGCCTCTTTGTTTCCTCGACTAGAAGCCAGCAGCAGCATTTTGCAAACAGGAAGTGAAACATAAAGAAGGCAGAGGAGCGACAGACGGAAGCTCCAAGATCAGAGTGGCCGGGTCTGCGTTGGCTTCACCAGCCCCTCCCTTAGGGTAAGGAGGAGTGGACGGTCAGATGCAAAAGCCACAGAGAGAAAGGTCATTCTGCGCAGGTGCGGCACAGACGAGCCCGGGCGGGGGCCAGCCCCCTGGGCCCTCGGGCCTTCTCTGCTGAGATTCAAGGACCAGTCTCATTCCTGTCACCTTTAACGATGCGTGAGACCCCATTTTCAAAGCCCCTTTTAATATTTTATTTAGAGAGAGTCTCACTGGTTTGCTTGGGGCCTCCCTAAGTGGCTGAGGCTGGCTTTGAACTCTTGGTCCTCCTGCCTCAGCCTCCAGAGCTGCTGGGGTGACAGGCGTGGGCCACTGCTCCTGGCTCACTCTAACACTCTTTCCTAAGTCCCACCCCAACTATCTAGAGGCAGATCCTCCCAGGTGAGCTGAAGTCTTTCCTGAGGTCACTCACTCTTGGTGTCTGCTCACCACTGCCTCCATCCGGACTGCACAGTGGCCTTCCTGGGGCCGGCCTGGAACCCTAATTGTCATAGGCAGAAGAGCACACGTTGGCCTCTTCCAAGCACGTGTCTCCCGACCCTCTCAACCCAACGCAGAACTCTTCTAGTTGTCCCAAGCTGCTGCCCACCTCAGACAGCTCTGGAAGGGAGAAGCCGGGCAGGCTGACCCGAGTCTTGTTTTCCACGGTTCCCTTCAGCGCCAATGGAATCAGTGGCTTCCCAGAAATAGGTAACGCTTAGTAGGTAAGAGAATGCATTGAAAGTCACCTGTAAGGCATGAAAGTACCGTACAACCGTCATAGTGATAATAGCATCATGATCATAAACCAGATCCTGGACTCTGGGTCTACAGCGTGAGCCCTGGAAGCTTCCGCAGGGCGCAAAGCGAGAGGCCTGCCTTGCTCAAGCCCCAGCCGTGAACTTGAAAGGCTGGGGCCCGTGTCGGGTGGGTCAGAGCAGACATTGCCACGAAGCTTGGAGACGGCTCCATTCCCCTCTGACCCATGTTCAGCTTATCCTGCTCCTAAAACTTCAGTTTCAAGTTCTACCAAAAGGTTAAGGCTGGGCCAACCTGCCAATGAGTGTCCATGGGAGGGAGAGAGGGCTGCTGTGCCCTTTCCTCCCGGCCCAGCCTGGGGACTGCATGGACTGCCATCACAGCTCTGGGGGTCCTCTGCTTCTGGGTGGGTGTGTCCAGTGAGGAGCCCCCGCAGGAGATCAGGAGGGAGGCAGGCAGGGCAGGGATTCCTACAGCTGCGGCTTCTGTCTGCAGTCTCCTCTGGGGGTGGCCTCATCCTGGACACTGACCTTCCACCTTCCAGTCACCTCTCCTGACTCACCGTGTTGGGCCTGGTGGGGGTGACGGCTTGGTAGCTTCAGCCAGAGCCTCCGGGAGGCTGTCCTGCACCTGCCCTCACCTGGGCAGTCCTCTGTGAGGAACCCTCCCCTGGCTGAGCCTATTCCTGTGCGGCCCGCACAGTCTGGAGTTCAGGGATCTGTTGACAGCGGATCATCAAAGGCCGCGTCCGCACTGCGTTGCCCAGAAGCCCGTAGGGACGCTGCGTCTCTGAGGGCTCTGCAGAGGGAGCAGGGACAGGAGCAGGGCGGGCAGGGGGGCTGGGTGCCGATGGCAGGACATCACCAGAGAAGAGTGCGGGTCACCAGCTGAGGCGCTCTGGAGAGGTGGTGGGAGCCTCAGGAAGTGGGGCCCATGGGAGGAAGCGAGGTCACTGGTGTGCCTTTGAGGGGGTATTGGGACCCCCACCCCTTCCCCTCTTATCTTTGCTTCCCAATAAAGGGTTTGGCTTCGGCTGCCACACGTGTGGACATTTGCTAGACAACGATAGACACCTACGCACTTGGTATCTGCATCATCGAGAGCAACTCATTAACTCAGCTAATGCCTCAGTTTCCTCATCCGTCAGGTGGGAACCATGACAATCAGACCCATTTGCTTTGCAGGGCTGAGGAGAGGGTGACCCGAGTCCACTGTGCTCAAAGCAGGGCCTGCCAGGGGCAGCTCGTCCCACGCAGGAGCTGGCTGGTATTTCCAGAGCATCCAGACTCCTCGGGCGCTTGGGGCATACCACTGTGTCGGTCAGCCTTCCACTGTCAACTGACACAGGGGCCTTGGGGTCACCTATCCCAGCCGTACCACCACCTTCCCTGACGAGAGGACTCGGCAGGCCTTCCTCCTCCACTCTCCCCCGCCTCAAATCCCAACTGTCCTCCTCATTTCTGTCTTTGGTAAGTCTGGCATTGATTGATTGATCCTGAGGATTGAACCCAGAGGCCCTTACCCACCGAGTCACATCCCCAGGCCTTTTTATATTTTATTTAGAGACAGGTTCTTACTAAGTTTTCTAAGGCCTTGCTAAGTTGCTGAGGCTGGCCTTGAACTCCTGGTCCTCCTGCCTCAGCCTCCCAAGCCCCTGGGATTACCCGTGTGCCCCGGCACCCGGCTAAGTCTGGCATTTGGTAGCAGGTTTCTGTAGAGCCCACAGCAGCTTTCTTGAGGGAAACATGGCCCAGAGCCGTCTTCTCTGACACTCTGCCTCCCCCTCTGTCCTCCCGCCCAGGGGCTTTCCCCCTCTGGGATCTCTCAGGAAATCGGCTGGAAGTTTGGCTTGACTGAGGTCTGGGGAGCCCAGGAGCACAGTCAGGCCCAGAGGTCTGGTGAGCATCTACCTTAGCACATCCCCGCAGGGCCTAGCAGAGGCTCAGGGGACAGTGCAGAGGCAGCCTGCAGATCTGGACCCCCAGCTCCCTGCCTCCGAAGCATCATGGCCCTGCTCGGCCACGCCTCCGTCTGGGGCCTGGCGGGCTTTGGATTTCAAGGACCCTTCCTGTCAGGCCCTCTCACCTGTCCCTGCTCCTGCGGAAATGCTGCTCTCCCCAACCTTCTTGTTCCAGAACGTGCCCAGGGCACCCGAGCGCCTCCCTTTCTGTTCCTGCCCTCACACCTGCTCCTGCCTCTCTGCTGGACGTGCCTTTGCCCCCTTGTCCCCAAAAGTCAGTCCCCAAATAAACATACGCGTGCTCACCTGTGTGTGGATGCAGGTGTTTCAGCAGCTTTTTCTCTGCTGTGACTTAAAGACCCAACCAGAACAGGTGCAGAGGAGGAAGAGCTTATTAGAGGGCTCAGGGCTTCAGGGGCCTCAGCCCATGGACAGTTGGCTCCACTCCTCGGGGCCCGAGGTGAGGTAGGACATCCTGGCAGAAGAGTGTAGTGAGGGAAGTGGCTCATGTGACCATCAGGAAGCAGAGAGAGACTCCACTGTCCAGGTACAACACATGTACCCCCAGGCACGCCCCCAGGGACCCCTCCTGCAGCCACACCCACCCACTTGCAGTCACCACTCAGTTCATCCCACGGGGTTAACGCACTGACTGGGTGAGCCCCTCCTGACCCCATCATCTCTCCTCTGAACCTTCTGGAATCGTCTCACACGAACTTTTGATGGTCACCTCGCATCCAAACTGCAAGGCCAAGGTAAGGTGTATTGGTCAGTCCGTCCACCCCTTGTGGTGGCTCAGAAAAAAGACCAAAAGAGGACAATCGACAAGCCCTAAATGAGCTCCAGCTAGTCCTGACCCAGGAATAAAATCCCAATTTCCTGCCCCACAGTAGACGCTGCTGGACAACGGGGATGGCTGGTGGGCCAGGTCCCCTCAGCTACGTGAGACCTGCAGTTCCTTCTCCCAGGGTCGATGGGATGGGTCCCCAGTGAAGGGGACACCCGGCCCTTCAAGGAAACGGGCAACCTCTTCCTGATATGGAACAGAGCCTGGGAACAGGGACGCTCAGGAAATTGGGTGACTTGAAGTCATGGCTTCTGAGTGGCTGGAAGAGGTGGGAGTGCGTTTGGAAGAAGAGGAAACAGTACTTCCTGCGGCTCTCTGCAGAGGGGACCTCCTCTGGGCTGTCCCACCTGTGAGCGCCAGGAACAGGGCTGCCTCTGGTTGCGGCCACCGTTGGTGACACGTGAGCAAGTGGCTTCCCTGCATCTGAATCTCCCTCCATGGAAGCTGCTCTGGGGGAGAAAGAAGAGCCACCCCCAGGCGTGTGGTTGGAGCAGGGTCACTTCCTCCTCCTTTCCCTGCCCTTGGGAGACACCACAGTCGTGGGTGGGTGGGTGGGCGGACAAGTGGGTGGATAGACAGACGGAAGAGGGAGTTTCCTTGTTGGGATCCTCATAATTGGTATGTGGTTTACATTCCACTCATCTGAGGACGGCCAGGGTAATCAGAAGCAGCTGCAGCCCAACCTGCCTCTGTCACAAACCTCCCGGATGAGGAGGGCCTCCCGTCTCCTCCCTCCCCGCCTTCCTGCTCAGCGAGTCCTGAACAGCACCCCTGCAGCTGACCTTCCTTGGAGTTCTTCTCATTTAGACCAAAAGGGCCAAGTACGAGTTTGCAGAGTCTTTTAAAAATCAAACTGTGAAAAGAAACGCACGGTGAAGCTCCCCAGGCCCCTGCCCAGGAGAGATTTTAAGGGCTGCCTGTGTACTGCAGAAAGCGTTCTCTCCATTTATTGGTTTGGCACTAGTGGGGGTGGAACCCAGGGCCTGGATGTGCTAGGCAAGCGCTCTACCCCTGAGCCACACCCCCAGCCCCCAGTTCACTCCTAACCCTCTAAGAGGATGTACTTTAAATCCATACCCATACTTTTTTTTTTTCCATACTCCAAACTCTGGCCCTTTCTGATTTTACTTACTACATATTAGAGGTCATTTCAAATCAGTGCAAAGCCATCTGGCCCGTTCTTTAGAGCAGCTGTGTGGCATTCTGTGGGACAGTGTGATTCATTACCTAGCCACTGATGGTCTGTCTGAGTCAGGTCAGGCTGTTATGACAAATATCACAACTGGTAGCTTTGTAAACAACATCTCATGATCCTGGTGGTGTCCAAGTTCAAGGTGTCAGCAGGTCAGGGGTCTGGTGAAGGTGCACTGTTGGATTCAAAGCAGCTTCTTGCCACTCCCTTGCATGACGGGTGGGGAGAAAGCAAGTGTGTCTCTCCAATCTTTTCTTAAAAGGCACTAATTCCACCAGGAGGGCCCCATCCTCACCACCCAATCACCACCCAAAAGCTCCCCACCCCACCCCCACCCCATCGCCATCACAGTGAAGTTGAAGATGGCAACATATGGATTCGGGGGAGGGGCACAACCTTCCCCACCCCCCACCCCCACCCCCGGTGCAGAGCCTGACCATTCTGAGGGTTGGCGTTCATGCGGCAGCTTGGGGGTGGGGTGGGGCAGTGTCTCCTTACTGGCTTTGGAGCATGGAGGTCACTGCTGGGAGAGGCTGGTTTGGGGTGTCAGTCCTGCTTAGGAGCCTGCCAGCCCCTGAGCTCTGGGAGACGCCCTAGCTGGCCACAAGATCCCACCCAGGGATACCACAGGGCCCAGGAACAGAAGGCTAAAGAGACACAGAGGAAGGGACTTGGTCCCAAGTGGGAATGGCACCTGCAAACAGGAGCCTCAGAGCGCATAGAGGGTGCCCCGTGGGAGCCTGAAGAGGCAGGCGCCAGAGCTGCCAGATAGCAGCTGGAGGGTGCAGCGCGGGCGCTGAGCCGCCTGCCCCAGGCCAGTACCTTCCAATCCTAGTGGACGGCGCCTGGGTCCCTTCTCTGAAAATCTGCATGTGAAACCCTCTTCCTCCCACTCACTTTTGTCCTCTTTTTTCTAATTTTTTCTGTCTTCTGGAATAAGTTAAATGAGCTCAGCAAGCATTTACTGAGCTCCTACTGTGTACAGAACACTTCTTTTTTTTCCAAGTTGGGGCAGCTTGGGGGACACAGGTATCTAAGCCCCCCACAGTCTCCCACAGACCCAATGGGTCTACTTTCTGGCCCACCAGGGCTGCCCAAGCAATGCAATCTCAAGACTGTCCCTCCTGACATATGAGGTGACTCATTTAAGGGCAAAAGGATGGAGGTAAAGTGGGTCCTCCTTGCCTTCACCTGTCTCCTTCCAAGGGGTGACCTCCATATCTGTATTACATTTACTGAGCATAGGATCCCCCGGACTGCAACTCTAAGCTCCACTCTGAGTGTGTTGAAGACAGATCTTAGAGGCTAGGCCAGGGGCTGAGGCCACAAGGGTTTGGAGGGGAGGGACCTCAGAGATGGCTGTGGGCAGGGCTGCAAGTGCCGCGGGAGGCCACTTGGCAGTACAGTCTGTCCTTTGAGGGTTCTGCATCCACAGATTGCTCCAAACATGGTTGGAAAATATTTGGGGGAAAAACTGCATCTGTATTGATCAAGTATAGACTATTTTCCTGTCATTATTCCCTAAACAATGCAGCGTGACGGCCGTTGATGTAGCATTTGCATCGTGTTAAGTATTAGAATTAATTTAGAGATGATCTGAAGTCTATGGGAAGATGTGAGTGAGTTCTTTGCAAATCTATACCATTTGATGTCAGGGACTTGAGGAGCCTCAGGTTTGGGTGGTGGGGTGGGCAGGACTGTGGACAGTGATCCCCGATGGACCCGAGGGGCAGCTATACCTCGAGGGCTGGTTGGAGGAGACTGACAGAGGAGATGTCTGCAGTTGGAAGATGGCAGGCGCCTGCCACTTACCCCAGCACACACCACTGTCCCCGAGGGCGGTGGCTAGCAGCTGACCTCAGCCTCCTGCAGTCCTTCAGCCCTGGGCTGCCAAAGCTGTGGGACCTGCGCAAAGTGCTCCGAAGTTTGAATCATGGGGTGACAGTCCCGTCCTGAGGACTTACCAAGCCAGGCACTACCTAAGCTGGCCCTAGTCTGACCCCAGGAGCCCTGGCTGCCGGGTCTCCACACCTTCGTTTTCCAGGTAGGAAACCGTGTCCAGGAGCACAGGGCACTGACAGACTTGGAAGAATGCCCAGCGAGCCTGTCCCAGAGGAGGGGACCTGGGGGCAGCCTGGGGTGGCAGGGGGTGGCTCTGACAAGGGCACAGGCAGCCAGTTACGTTGGTAAAGCCCTGTGGGCCTCCTCCTCCTGGCGTGGGCCCTTGATGGGCACATCTGTAACCCGGAGCAGAGTGGACTCCTCGGCCAGCTCGTTGGCAGGCTTGCTCTAATGGGAAAGCCCCTGTCCTCCCCCGTGTCCCTTGTAAACTGCGGCCTGCTCTGCGGCAGCTGGAGCCTGAGTGCCCCGCCCAGGGGCCTTGTTTGCCCTGCAGACAGGGAGCCCATTCAGACCCCCGGGTGGCACCGGGGGGATCTGGCCCGGGAGGCCTGGCTGGGCTCCGGCTGGCTGGTGAGGGCTCCAGAGGCCTCCCTTGGCTTCATCCTGGCCGAGGAGAGCGGCTGCGTTTACAGGCCCGTCTTGCTCCATAAACTAGAAAGCCACTTCCAGCTGGTGGGACGGTGCCTGGTGCCATCCTGTCCGGGCAGGGAAGGCTCCCCAGCGCTGCGGAGGCCCTGTGGCCTCTCACAGGCTCAGCCAGCCGCTGTTACAGACCCTGGTCGCCCCGGTGCTGGGCCTGGCCTGGGACCTCAGGATAATATTTGCTGTACCTGCTCCTGGCTCCGGACCGCAGCTTCCTGCCGGGCGTGGTGGTCACACTGCCACCAGAGCCTCCTTCCCTGAGGGGGAGCCTGGCCTTTGGGTTTTGAAGAGTGGGAAACAGTCAGTTCGCTTTAAACCACGTCTGGTTCTAAAAGGCCGTGAGTGGCCTCCACAGTGACTTGCCACCCAGACTGTCCCCAGGGGCTCCCAGTCTGGGAGACCACACAGCTCTGGAATCAGTAAGAAGCCTGGCTGCCTGGGGACGGCCCCGCCAAGGGACAGTAGACCCACCTGAAGGACGTCGCAGCCCCCAGGCCCTGCCGCCCGCCCTCCTTGTGGGCCACGCTCTTCACAAATAGCTGAAGGGCATGAGGTTTAAATATGAAAAAATGCTTAGCTAAAGGCCCCAGCTTGTTTGCTTTTGCTGATAGTGACCGTCTGCCCACGGAGCCCTTTCAAACCTCTTCAGTGTTTTGGAAAGTGGATAAGGGACTCATTCAGTGACGCTTAAGTTTAACCAGAGCCAGGAATGAAGGGGAGTTCATGAAACAGGACCAGCCCGGACCACACACAGAGAGTTCTGGACTCCACCGCCAGCCCCTCCTCCTCCCTCCCTCCTCTGTCTCTCTGTCTCTCTCTCTCTCTCTCTCTCTCTCTCACACACACACACACACACACACACACACACGCACACCCTCACCACTACTGTCCCCTGAGCCCTCACTCTGACAATCCAGCCATGACTGACACCAGGAAGCCCATAATCAGCCGGGGCGGGGGGCTTCCTGGGCTCAGGGGGCCCTTTGTTAGCCAGGAGCCGATGAAAACATGGATTACTACAGTGTGTGCCCTGAACTAAAGGGAGCCCACAAAAGCCAGGGCCACCTCGACACAGCCCTTGAGAGGAGAAGCTGCAGCCAAGTGGCATGGCTGAAGCCACCTCCGCAGAAGGCCAGGAGACAGAGTCCCCCGGGAGCAAGGCTGGTCTGGCCCGTCCCCTGCTCCCCGGCAGCCCGGGGAAGGTCTGCCAGCCAACTGCATGTGTTTACATCCAGTGAGTCGAGGTTGGACCCAGGGGACATGTGGGGCTGCACAGGGACCAGACGATCGGGAGCACGCTTCTTTTAGCAGCCCTTGGGGCAAAATGATTTCTTCTCCTCTTGCCCTCTGCCGGGCCCCACTGCAGACTTCAAACAGAGCAAGCAGCTCTGTGGGAAGCTGGGAAGATGTTAAGTTCTCTTTCTTTTTTTCCTTTTGAACTTTTATTTCAATATAAGCTTTGAGCTATGCAGGGAGAATGAGGCAGTTAAATTCAAGAAATATTTACGGCGTCTCGGAGATACAATGAACTTGGGGGTGGTAACATGTGGGGTGGGGGAGGGGCAGACTGGGGCAGAGTGGCTTGGAGCACAGCCCCACCCCTGCAGCCCCGGGACCTATTTAGATGCCGCAGCTCCTTATTAAAGGGATATCTGCCCTGTGTTCATCAGCTTTCTGTAACTATAACAAATACTTGAGATAATAAACTTATAAAGGAAAAAGGTTTCTCTTGTCTCCCAGTCTGGGAGGTTCTGCTCTGTGATTGGCAGGCTCAGTTCCCTGGGTCTGAAGCAGGCAGCACACCATGGTGGAGTAAAACCCCTTCCCTCACAGCCAGGAAGCAAAAATGAGAGCCAGAAAGGGGCTGAGGTCCCACAATCCCCTTTGAGCGCACACTCCCACTGACATAAAGCCCTCCTGCTGGTGCCAACTCCTAGAGGTCCCACTGCTCCCAATACTCACACCTTGGGGACAAACCTTTGGGGGCCATTCAAGATTCAAACTATATCATTCTCCAAATCCAAGGCCCAGAGAGACATCAGCATCACCCCTGATGTTATGGTGTGGACCTTAAATGACCTCAAAGGCCCATAGGCTAAGGACTCGGTCACTGGCTTGTGGCGCTATTGAGAGGTGGAGATCTTGGGAGGTGGGTCTGTCCCTGGGGACCTGCCCTTGGAGGGGACAGGAGACTGGTCTTTTCCTCTCTTTCTTTCAGGTCCCCTCTGCCACTTGCTTCTGCCTTGATGCACTGTGCTGTCGCCCGCCCCAAACCACAAGGCCAAGTGACCATGGGCTGCATTTTCTAAAACTGTGAGCCTGATAAGCTGATGATCCTGGGCGTTTGCCACAGTGACGGAAAGCTGACCAACACAGCTGTTGGCAAACAGTGATGTTTCATGGTCCCCGTTCCCTTTGCCATATGCTTCTGCCCCCCAGGAGCTGGGACGGGTCACTTCCTGAGGCTTCTTGCTTTCTCTCCCTGGCTGCCGCTGGAATCCTGCCTGCAGAGAAGACTTGCTGTGACCTTCTTTCTTCTCACACCCATATTTTTTGAAATGAGATGATTTTGCTGACAAATAAAAAGTTGGAAGCTCACAAGTTCTGGTTTGGTTTGGGACCAAGAGCCCACATGGCTCTGGAAGGCCTCAACAGGGCCCGGGACTCTCCATCTCAAGAAGTGCAGATGGTTGGGAGGGTCAGTTCTAGCTCCTGAGTTTTACAGAGTTTTCCGGAAGTCACCTCATAGTTGTGAGATCATTCACCCGACTCCCCTAGGCTACAGCAGGAGCCACAAAATGGAACAAGGTCCATCTGGAAGGTTCCCATGGAGTGGCCACCACACACCAGGCGTTTCCCTCCATCCCTTCCTGGGTTGACAGAGCCACCTCCCACCTCTCACAATGGTGTCACCACACACGATAACTCCTGTCCCTTTCCTTAATCCAGGAACTGCTCTGGAATTACTGCCTTCCCTCTCTTGCAGAAAAGGTGTGCAACCTCCTGCCCCCTCGTCCATAGGCACTGCTCTGTCTGGCCCCTCCGACTCCTGGGCAGGCTCCTGCAGGGCTCAGGGTGAGTGTAGAGCAGGACCCAGGGCATCCAAGTGCCTTCCTGAGACTCAGTCTCTCAACTGGCCCTGTGGGGCTATACCCAGGCCAACCCTCCTCCAAAGGCCTCCCAGCAGCAATGGGAAAATTGCATCTTCTCCAAACAGGAAACAGAGATGAGGATCTTGCTCTTACAGGATGGTGAGGAAGGAACATGAGACTCCCCCTTTGCAAAATGTCAACAAACACGTATTGGTGTTCGTTAGTCGCTTCTCCGTCACTGTGACAAAATACCTGAGAAAATCAACTTAAAGGAAGAAAAGTTTATTTTGGCTCATGGTTTCAGAGGTGTTCGCTCACTGTTCATGATTGAGCTCCTGGTGAGGCAGAGCATCATGGCAGAAGGGAAAGGTGCAGCAAAGCTGCTCACCTCCTGTCAACCAGGAAGGAGTGAGGAAAGGAGGAGGAGAAGGAGAGAGAGAGAGAGAGAGAGAGAGAGAGAGAGAGAGAGAGAGAGAGACCAGAGTCCCAATATCCCCTTCAACAGCATGTCCCTGGGGACCTATTTCCTCCACGCTGACCCAACTCCTAACATGTCCACCACCTCCCAATAGTGCCACCACCTGGGGACCCCACCTCCAACTCCTGAGTTTTTGGAGGCCATTCCAGATCCAAACTGTATCCCAGGCCCAGAGACACATTCCCTTTCCAGGTTTCTGGAAGACGTTCTGGAGGGCATCAGAGAAGGGAGTAACATTTTTAGAAGTTATGACAGGTGTGGTGAGAGTGTCGGTGCTGACCAGCCTCTGCGTTCTTCTCCTCCTGAGGGCACCCCTAGCATGTGTGCCTGGCTTTCCCCGCAGTGAGGCGAAGCCACAGGACTGTGCCATCGACTTTAGAGACACACGTGACATCAGCAACAGTTTTAGTATGGCTTCTCGTCTGCTCTTCATTTTGAAGATGGTGACAGATGCATTTGCTGTTGAGATGAGACAAAGCCCGGAGCGGTGGCACTCACCTGAGATCCCAGTGACTCCGAGGCTGACACGGAACAATACAAGTTCAAGGCCAGCCTGGGCAACTTAGGGAGGCCCTGCCTCAAAACTGAACAAACAAAAAGGGCTGGTAGCTCAGTGGTAGAGCACCCCTGAGTTAGATCCCCAGTGCCACAAATTCAGAGACAGAGAGAGAGAGAGTCATTGGCAAGCACACCAATTTGGTTTAAAAGTTGTATGATTTTCTACTTTGAAACACCCAGTGGTCTATTAGTTCCACAGGTAACGATCAACCTTCTGGGGAGGTTTTCCAAACATCAGCAAATGATGGAGAAGGGGGTAAGGAGGAGAAAGCAAGTGTCGGTTTTTGGCTGAGTGAGTCAAAAATCATATGAATTGCTCTTTTATAGATAAAATTAGTACAAGGATATTGATGGGGCTGCAAAGAAACAGAAAGAAAAGGAAATAGTCACTCTTGTTCTCACTGCCCAGAAATAAACCCTGGTGGGATTTTGTTGCATTCCCTCTGGGGTTTCGTCTTTAACCAACAAAAATAATATGATTTCATACCGTACTGAGGCCCAAAAGGGTCCAAACTACAAACGTAGACAACAGTTTAGGGAACAACAGAAGATTTGGTGTTTTGGTTTTTTTTTTACATATTTGTGTATTTATTTTTAAAATGTATTTTTAAATTACACATGTATGGTCCATTAAAGAACATACGTATTATATGTACATATATGTTTACCTTTAATATATCTGGATGTCTAGCTTTGTGTCTGCTCCTATACTCCATTTTCCTTCTCTGAACAAGTTTCTGGAAACTTCTATACTCTCTACGATGTAAAAGAAGACAGTTTTTAGAAGGACAATGGATTCAGCCATGTCCACAGATGCCTGAGGAACCTGAGGACAGGGAGTGCAGGGAGGGGAGGGGACACCTGGGGCTGGGTCCATTCTGCCTGTCCTTGGAGCTCCCTCGTGACCACCCTGGTCCATGCCGGCTGGGGTTGTCCTGCCTTCCTCTGGCTCACCTCCCTGTTGGACACTCAGCTTCTCCAAACTCTTACAGCTGAGCTTCTGCCCGTGAGTGTGAGTTCGCACTCAGGGATACTCGGGCAGCTTTGGAGGGTGGACTGGCCACAGCAGGCCTCCCACTAGCTGGGGCAGAAAGTCACAAGCTTGAGTGAATTCGGCAGCCTGCAGCAGTAGTGGCCGATTCTTGGGTACAGAATAGGCAGCAGCTCCTTTGGTGGCTTGCTTTGACATGGTGGCTTTGGAAAGTGCTGAGAGCCACAGCCTAGTCGGAATGGCCCCTGGCATTTTGCCAACAGTATTGGTTGAGAGGCGAGCCATTACTGTCCGCCTCGGCCCGCTACTTTGGAGTTCTTACCGGGATTCCTGGAGAGTTCCAATTGGTTGGGGAAGTGCCAGAGGAGGGAGTTCCGGTTGGTGGTTCCTGGAGCAGCTGCATGGCATTCGGGGAGAGTTCCCGGGGAGCGTGTGTGGAGTGTGCTGGTGGAGTTCAGAAATAAAGTTTGTTCCTGCTCCAGTGGCTCGTGATTTGTGCCCAGCCAGACTGCGGCAGGAAAGCATGTGTGAAAGTTGAAGTGAGAGTTGGTTTTCCTGCCCTTTCACCAGTTCTCTAAGTCATTTTGCTTGAGCCCAACTCGAAGGAGCAGGAGTGGATTCTGTTCTCTGCCGCCATTAGAGTGACTATCAGGTGAGTGTGTCAGAGCATCTGTCGGAGCGCACACGTGCCAGGTGGAAAAGGCCCATCGAGGAAGCACGCGAACGCCCTGCACCGGCGCACTGGGTGAATCCAGTCCTCTCAGTGCCACCTGAGCTGAGGACGGTCACGCATCACATGATGACACTTCATCCAATGGCAGGCTGCATAGAAAGCTTGGTCCCGTAGATCATAAAAGCAGAAATTCCTCCTGCCTGAGGACCTCGCAGCCACGACAGGGCGCAGCACGTGGCTCATGGCCATGGAGATGCTGGAGGAAACAGATCTGCTTCGCTGTGGTTTCTAAAGCTCCTGCAGGCTCTGCTGCCGGCTCAGCAGCCTTGATGGCTCTTGGCTGCATGGAGAGGCCAGGTCACGTGGCTGACCTACAGGCCAAGGCTGGTGCACCCTGGGATCCCCGCACCATGGTGAAATCACCTGAGGCCACCTCCCAGGATGTAGCCCTGTCCTTCACCAGCACATGACTGTACCATGCATCCTCCTAGCAGAAAACCGAATCACAGGTGGATAAGTCACTCGCCCGAGGTCACCCAAACAGAGAGAGGCTGAGGCAAGCTGGTCCCCACGCAGTGTGGCTCCAAGGCCTGCTGTCTTCGTTGCTGCCCTTTGCTGCTACCCGTCCTGTCTGGGTCTGGACAAATTCTCATAGCTGGTCTAACGGCTCATTGCATTTGCATGAAATTAGCCCACAAAGCCACAAAGTCCCCGTTTCTAAAGTAGTTTTGCTGTTGTTGTTTGTTTTTTCCTCTTTGATTGGGAAACTACTTGGAGAATTTACACATCAGACCTGCGACACTTTCAGACCCCTAAGAGTCTCCTATAAGGGTCCACGAAGACCTTGTCCCATCGTGACCCTCTTCATAGACCATTCAGACCCTCCTCCCACCCCCACACCCCTCCCTCAGCTGAATGATATTCCACAAGCAGCCGTTGAGCTGGTTGGAACTGCTTGTGTCTTGTGTTTGAACCCTGGAATACCAACCAGATAGTTGCGACCCCAAAAGACGCTTTCCATTTGTTTCTGAATAAGGATGGGAGGGTGAATCTCACAAACTTCCTAACTCTTGCTTTCTTTGTGAGGAAAATTAGCTAGGGGAAAAAAGGGGGGGGGCTTTTCTCTTCACTCCTCCACATAGATAATTTATCCCTCTATGAAGAGTGGTACGTTTTGTGGCTGCTTGGTTTGGAGCTGACAGACACCTGGGCTTCTGCAGAATTCCATTTGTTTTCCTCCTGGAATGCATCTCAGTGCAGGGCTCCTTCTCTGGAGCTGAGTCACGGCCCTGTTGATATGGACTCCATGGAGCCCACTAGCACCTAGAGTCTTAGCTCTCGAGGCATTAATAGCTCAAGTTCATGATCTTACTTTATGTGCCCAAGGTCTGCCCCGATCCATGCCCTGCTCTAGTCAGCACCAAAAGAGGTCATGATATCTAAATGGAATTTTAAAATGCCAAAACCATACAAAAGAATGCGGCCCTGGGGTAGCACTCATCTGCTAGGTATGAGACCTTTTCCCAGAGCGAGTTCTCTACAAACAAGGTCAGCAGGAAAGCGGACACTACCTTAGCCAGGGAGGGGCCCAGGCGCCATTAACAACTCTGGCCGCGGTTACCTCAGACAACGTAAATACAAAACTGGTGCTTGTGTTTATTTAAAGTTATTGGCATCGGGCTCGTTCCTGGTAGACAAAGATTATCTTGTTTACAGCAGCATCCAGATGATGGACAAGACTCTGTTTGATATAGATGGAACTATGCAGAGGGGGGACCCGCTAGCATAAACAACTTCCCTCAAGCAAAACAAATCCTGCCAAGACCCAAGCTGGAATTCATTTATTATACAGCTTCGAGTCGACTTGTTTCAACATTCAACAACTGCAAAAGCAGAGGGATAAAGCTGAGGTCCAAGGGCACTGCTAGCCGGCTCTGCACTTCTCGGGTGTTTTGCAGAAGGTGTTTCTTTCTGGTTTGTCAGGTCACAATGCCTGCATCTCTGCAGATGTCACTGGCATCTCTTCCCCAAGAGGTGGGGCCAGGGACTATGCATGCATATGCGAGAGGCAGGAAGGAGTGAGGGGCCACCTGAGGATCACTCCTGTCCTTTCTAAGGCTTCTGACCTGGAGGGTAAGCCGGGACGGGGAGCCTTAGTGAGTTTAGCCCCTGAGAGACAAAGCCTGGGATTTCAGGATGACAGCCCAGAGCCCGAGTGGGGACAGTGCTCGGTGAGGACCTCTGGTCTCTACCCCAGTCTGGTTCAGACAGGCCTGGACGCGGAGCTGGACCTTGATGGGAACTGACTCCTTTCAGGAACCGCAGGGCCTCCTGGGTAGGACTCACCAAGTGAGCAGAGATCAGCAGACAATGGACCCAGGGGACGGGGACTCCAGGTGACCTTAGCAGAAGAGCCCCCATCAGCCTGGACTGCAGAAGACCCAGAGAAGGGGGTGGTGACAAGGCAGGAAGCCCGCCTGGCTGGGTGAGCTGGGAGCCCAGAGGCACCCAAGGAATAAGGAACTACTGTGGGGTGCAGGGCAGTTGACAGGGCAGGAGGGAGACAGGACCCTGCCCAGGAAAAGGAACAGTGCTGCTGAAGTGTGTCCCCAGGAAAGCCCCGGTGTGCGGGAGGCTTAGGAGGACCTGCACAGCGAGGGCAGGTGGGAGGCCCACTGCCCTCTGGGTCTTTCTCCCTTGCCGTCTGATTCTCCTCTAGATTGTCCTTACCATAGTCCTAGTGTCCAGCATGTAGCAAATCCAGCTAAGTGCCAGTGCCACCTTTTGCCACCTCTCTGCGGCCTGCTGTCTCCTGGGCATACCTGCTGCCCTGCAGCCCTTGCACCAGAGACTTCTCACCCGTCTGGTTGGGGAGGGCCTGTGTGCTGAGTCCCCCTGGCTGTCTAAAGGCTACTAGGCCTCCCCGCTTTTGGGGAGAACCATTCTGGAGGTTTAAGCCACCCAGAGAGGCCGCACTTGCCACCTGCCCTCTTCTGGCCCCAACTGCCCCCACTACTTACTGGGGCCTTTGGCACCAGAGGACGGTCTTTCTCCCTGGCTGAGCCCCACCCCACCCGCTCTGGCATCACTGTCCAGCAGCCATGGCCCAGTCGCCTTCACCTTCCCCCAGCCTCAGCCACACCTGGACCATGCCTACCCAGAAGTGTGCTCTCAAACGCACTCCACCACCCTCTCTCTGCCTCGGCTGCTCCCTCCACACCACGCCATGGGTCTTTGGACTTCAGGAGACCTCTGCATCGTGACACCTTCATTTCCTCTAATCCCACCTCATTCTCTTCTTCTCTTGGTCCTAATCACTCCACCTTCCTGCCCCCTCAACCTCTGCCAAGGCGCCTCCCCACTCAGCTTCCCCCCATGCTCCCCTCTTCTACTCCACATGGGGTGTAAGAGCTGTCTGTGGCTCATGACACATTTCCCCATGCCTTAGCAGCTTAAATAAAGCCACAACACCTCCTGTCTCCCACGGTGTCTGTGGCCTCAGCTAGATGGTTGTGGCCCAGGGCCTCTCAGGAGGCTGCCCTGAAGGTGTCAGCCCAGACTACTGTCATCTGAGGGCCCTGGGGCTGGAGGATCTGCTTTCAAGATGTCCCCCTCTGTGGCTGCTGGTGGGAAG
The DNA here is from genome assembly GCF_021218885.2 of Marmota monax. Classification (NCBI taxonomy): domain Eukaryota; kingdom Metazoa; phylum Chordata; class Mammalia; order Rodentia; family Sciuridae; genus Marmota; species Marmota monax. The sequence continues at coordinate 2,894,774 of NW_026693881.1, read as the reverse complement.
CGGTGGCCTCTGTGGGGAGCCAAAGCTTCTGTGGGATCCCTTGAACATCCTTCCAACATGGCTGCAGCCTCCCTGGAACAAGGGCAATGAGAAAGAAGAGCAAGGAGGACGACTCAAAGTCTTTTGTGACCTAGAATTGCAGTCACACACTGTTATTTCCACGTGCCTTAGAGGCCAGTTGCTAGGTCCAGCTCAGAATCAAAGTGAGGGGACTGAGACTCCACCTTTGAAGAGAAGAGCGGCAAAGAACTTGGGGGCGTGTTTTAAAACCACGGCAGTTCACTTCCTTCTTCTCCTCTCATGACAGCAATCTCTCTGCTTCCTGCACACAGGACAGCAGCCAGAGTGGGCCTGAAGCCTTGGCCCTGCATCCAGCTCTCACCCGCTGTCTCTCCTCCTGCAAATGGGCAGCTGAGCCCCAGAGGGTGGAGAATGACCCCATAGACAGGCCATGTGTCCATGCCCATGTGTTCTCCCAGCCTGGCTGGCCTTTTTCTGTTTCTGCACATCTCTACCACCCCAGGTGGCCTGTGCTGCTGTTTCTTGGTGGCATACCTAAGAAAAAGTGTCCCCCTGCAGCCACCCACCCACCCCTCTGTGGACACTTGGCCTCTGACTTCAGGGACACCGTCTGCCCTTCCAGAGGAACCTGTGTGGTAAGCTGTCCTCGGTCCCACCTTCCTGTGTCTTCCTTCTCTCCTTTAACTCAAGCTGGATTGTTCTGGATACCACTTCCCATCCTTCTTGCCCTCTCCACTCCTTCCTCGCCATTGCTCACCTTGGTACTGGCTCAAGTCCCTTCCTGCTCCCCAGTCACGGGCAGACTCAGGGTGCTCCAATCTTTCACTTAGTTTTAAAATGCAAATGAATTACTAATCTGTCTGTAACCAATAACCCCCATGAGGCACCCCACTAACCCACCATGATGTGCCTCAACTGAACCTCTAGCCCAGTGCACTTGTGGCCCATCTGCCCATCAGTGCTGCTCCCACACGGAATCCTGTGTAACTTAACCACAGGCCCAAGACCAGACGGATGCCACTCCGTCCACACCAGGCCCCTGGCTGCGTGTCCTGTGCTGGCAGAGGGTACCTTTCCACTCGGAGGTCACTCAAGCCAGAACCAGGGAGCCTTCCATCTTTCTCCCAGGTGTGAACAATCAATGAGGATCTCAGAGAATAAAACAATAATAACAAAAAACAGGCTAAAGCCACTTTTGGAGGGACAGGAGTGATGTGAATGATCCAGAGGCCAGGATTCCCGCACAATGCAGATGCTTCCAGAAGCACTGCCCAGCACTCTCCTTGGCTCTTTGCGAGGGTGACTGTTCCACTCTTGTGCCTCCCTGCTGGTGCTGGGCAAGCACCCTAACCTCCTCTGTGCCTCTTCTTCTCCCTCTGTGAGCTGGAAACAGTGACAGCATCCACTCCATAGTGTGCTGTGCTGACAGAATGGTGAGTACCTATAGGTGCCAGAGAGCCAGGGCTCTACTGCCCACTCCTCGTCCCCCACAGGGATGGACATTACCCAGGAAATGCCACCTAAGTCTAGCCCACTGACTGGAGCCATCTGAGAAGTGTTTATTGTTAATCTGCATCGAGTCCCGCACTGAAGATGAGAGTGTTTTAAACCGATGTGGCAATTGGTAGAGTCATTTCATCCCTGTTGAACCCAATAAGAAATCTAAAAACCTGCGCCTGCGCTTTCTGTTAGAATGGCTAATAATAAAATATACGGAGCAGTCCTCACGTTGGTGAAGATGTGGAGAAAGTCACTAAGATGAAGTGACGGGACTGTGACCTACTCGGTCCCTCCCAGTCTGAATGGACGACTGGGTGGTAATGTAGGCAGGTGGCCGTGGAGCAGGGGGTGGCTGGGGTGTGCCCTGGAGGGTGCATCTTCCCTGCCACCCCTTCCTCCCTTTGCCTCCTGACCCCACAAGAGCTGAGCCACTCTCCTCCTCCACACTCTTCCCCCATGATGTGCTGCTCACCTTGGGCCCAGAGCAATGGAGTTGGCCACCTGAGGACTGAGGCCTCTGGAACCATGAGCCCCAAATAAGCTTTCCCTCCTCTAAGTTGTTTTTGTCACGTACTTTGGTCGCAGTGAAAAAAATCTAACTAAAACAGTAGAATATGACTCAGTCTTCAAAAGCAAGGAATTTCTAACACGTTACAATTTGGTGAAACTTGAGGATGTGCTAATGAAGCAATCCAGACACGAGAGGACAAGCAGTGGACAATTCCAGAGATTCCTAGAGACATCAGATTCATGGAGACGGGGAATGGAGGTCGCCATGGGCTGGGCAATGAGTGGGGAGCCGTGTGGGGCGTAGTGTAGTTTTGCCAAATGCAAGAGTTCTGGAGGTGGTTACCCAGAAATGCCTCTGTCCTCACTACTGGACTGGACACTTAAAGAGGTGAAGATGGCAGGTGGTATAGTATGGATTTTATCCACCTCACCGCGCCCCCCCCCCAAAAAAAAAAACCACAAGGTTTGGAGAATAAATTTGGGACTTGGGTCCTATATTTCTTTTGAAATTTCATTTTTCTGGTAATCAAATTTACACAACTACTTGTTCAAGAAGTACTGGAAACAAAACAAAATGAGTCCTCCACAGTTCCGCACAGATGCTTCTGGAAGGGCGGCCTGGGGCCAGGCTCTCCTTGGTTCCTCCCTGGGGAGCTTGTCTCCCTTTCTTTTTTTTTCCTCATGAAGACAGAAATCTCCAACTCCTAGGGGTCACATGGGTGCTGGGCTCCACCTCTTGCCTCTTCTGGCCTCAGGGTTCCTTGGGTGGGTGGCCCTGCCATCCTCCACCATGGCAGGCCCCACATCTCACGTTCATGCGCCGTCCTTCCCTTGGAGCCTTCTTGCTTGTCTGTCCAAGATGCCTTTTCCAGGAAGCCTCCCTGGATGGTGAAGCATCAATGTCACGGCTCGTCCCACACAAGCCTCCTTTGCATGAAGGCAAATTTAAGAACCTTTAAGAGTTCAGATGCCTAGATGGGCATTGAGAGGGAGGCTTTGGGCAGACGGGCTCCTTGCACTCCTCATGTGACACCCACAAAGTCCTCCAGCCACTTGTAGTGTCCTGGGTCTTCACGTTCGCTTGCTCTTTCCTCCTCTGGGCACGTGTGCAAACCTGTGTCCTTCAAAGTCCATGCAAGCAGCTGGTATGACAGACAGGAGGGTGGAGGTGGGCCTGGGACTGGCACCGGTGCACAGTGGAGACCCCGGCGGAGCCTCTGTCCCACGAAGATCAACAGCTTCTGGTCAACCAGGAAGCACAATGTTGTTTTAGTCAGCTTTTTTCTGCTTTGATTAAAGGATCTGACCAGAACAAATTTAAAGGAGGAAGAGCTTATTTAGGGGCTCACGGTTTCAGAGGTCTCAATCCACAGGCAGCAGGTCCCATTCCTTGGGGCTAAAGGTGAGGCTGAACTTCATGGCAGATGAGTATGGCAGAGGGAAGTGGCTCACTGACGATCAGGAAGCAAAGAGAGAGATTACCACCTGCCAGATACAAAATATATACTCCAAAGCCACGCTCCCAGTACCCCACCTCCTCCAGCCACACCCCACTCGCCTTCAGTTACCACTCAATTAATCCAATCAGGTGACTGATTCGCTGATTAGGTTAAGGCTTTTACATCCCAATTGTTCCTCCAAATCTTCTTGCATTATCTCACACATGACATCAAGGCCATAACATTCTGACTTTGGCCCCCAAAAGCTCACACCCATTTGACAATGCAAAAGACATTCAGCCCATTCTGAAACGGCCCCATAGTCTCTCAACAGTTCCGAGATTGGTCAAAGTTCAAGTTGAAAGTCTTCTCTGAGGCTCAAGGCAATCTTGCAAGTGAGCTCCTATAAAATTAAAGCAATTTAAAAGTATCCAATATATAATGGTACAGAGTAGACACTTCTATTCAGAAATATAGGGGGATAGAAATAAAGGATAGTGAAGGGAAAGTGAGGAATGGGAGATGGGCAAGCGAGAAATGAGAGACGGAGCCCAGGCAGAGCTACACACGAGAGTTTATCTGTCAGAGCTGACAAATAAAGGCCATCTCTCTGCAGGAGAGAGAGGCAACACAGGCTTGGCCTCCAGGACTTTTATGGAGCAGGCTCAGGGATTAGGGCCGGAGAGTTCTAATGCAGGAGGTTAGGGGTGGGGTTGGGTGAGGGAGCCTTTCTCAGAAACACAATTTGGCGGGAAAGCAAAACATTTTCATAAAATGGCGGCTGTCACTTAAGATGACCGTCCAGATGCTAAGTAAGGACCTTATAGATAGGACCAAAGCAAGACTGAAATCCAGCTGGACAAACAATACCTGTGGCTCCATGTCTGGCATCTGGGGCACATGGCATTGTGATGTTCTGTTCAACGAGCTTCTGTAGCTCTGCCTCTGTGACCTTGTTGATTGCAGCCCAAGTGGCCTTTCTGTGGCCTGCCTCTGCTTGATTCCTGCAGCTTTCCTAGGACACTGTCCCACATTATTGGCATTTCTTAATCTTAGGGGTCTCCACTGCAGCTTCGGCTTCTTCCTCACACTTCCACACTTTGACATCTCAGGGAGTGCCTCTGATCCTGCTGCACTTTGCCTGGGCTCTAACGCCTTCTTTTGAAATCTTGTTGGAAGCCTCTATGGCCCCCTAATTCCAGCATCCTGCATTCCTACAGAACCAGCACCACATGGTTGACACCAAGGTCTGCCACCATCTTGAACACAGCCAAGCCTCCCTTGCTGAAGCAGCCTCCGAGTGTCTGGGTAGCTGAGAATGTTGAAAAAACATCCTAGGTCTCCTTGTGTAAGAAGGATTCCCCACTGGTCTTAAGAGAATTTTCACTTTTACTCCTTTGAGCCTGAGATGGGTGTGGTCTTCCAAGCTCCAGAGATGCCCCTCAAGCCATCTTTCTTATTGTCTCTGGGCAAAGTCTTTAGCATTTCCTTAGTGGCAGTAAAGTCTTGAACAACTACAATTTCTTTAGGCCCAGTTTTATTCCCATCTTCTAAGACCAAGTTTTTTGAAATCTTTCTGCTCTGCTTTCTGCTCCTATCATAATAAACTTGGCTAAAAGCTGCCAGCAATATCCATGCCACCTCCTGAATGCTGTGCTACCTAAGTATTTTTTCCACCAGATTAAGAGTCCATCACTTTTAAAATCAGCCTCATAGAACGTCTCAGGACACAGACAAAATTCAGACAACTTCTCAGCCAGAACATAACACCAATGGCCTCTATTTAAAATTCCAATAGAGACCTCCTTCTCTGAACCCTCTTGAGCCCTGTCTTCACTGTCCACAGTCCTATTGACATTCTGGTCTGAGCTTCTAACAGAATCAACCATTAAGCTCAATTTACAACTATCTAAAGCATTTCCAGCTTGAACTGCTAAACATCTCAAAATTCCTCCCACCAATTCCAAAATGCTCCAAAAAACATGAACCACACAGGTTCATCACAACTACAGCCTCAACTCCCAGTACTGATTTCTGTTTTAGTCAGCTTTTTCACCACTGTGACTAAAGGACCCAACTAGAACAATTATAAAGGTTTATTTAGGGACTCACAGTTTCAGAGGTCTCAGTCCATAGAAGTTCAACACCATTCCTCTTGGGCTCAAGATGGGGCTGAACATTATGGCAGAAGAATGTGGCAGAGGGAGGCAGCTCACATGATGATCAGAAAGCAGAGAGAGAGAGAGAGAAGAGAGATAGATATCTACTTGCCAAACACAAATACATATCTAAACTCATGCCCCAATGCCCCACCTCCCTCAGCCACACCCCACCTACATTCACTTACCACTCAATCTCATCAGTTGAATGATCCACTGATTGGCTTAAGGCTCTCTTATCCCAGTCATTTCTTCTCTGAATTTTCTTGCATTGTCTTACACATGAGCTTTTGGGGGACACCTCACATCCAAACCAGAATAACAGTTATCAGGACAAATTTCTAATGGGTTTCCCATAGGCCCAGGGGTTTCCCAAAGTCCTGCCCCATGGCTCCTGGCCCAGGTTCCCTTTCCCTCCCCTGCAGATGAGATGGCTGATGACTAGGCAGGCCTAGAGTCTACACCAAGCATCTAGATTCAAACTAAAATAGGCTGTACCTAAACCCCTAACTGAATGTTTCTAAAAAAAATCTCCCAAGTGAAAACTGCAGACAGACAGGGGCATCTTCTTTTACCTGGTGATAGATTCAAGAAGTCGCAGTGAGTCAGTGCCAAGGCCCAGCTCTCCCTGTCTGGACACCTACTTTCCTGGTGGCCCTGCTTGATTTGAGTTTTATTTTGCAAACAATGAAAACATCTTTATTAGATGTACACCCAACTTAGGAATTATTTATGGTTTCCTGTGATCAGGCATAATGTGTCAGACCCAAACTGAAAACTGGGCCTAAATCCTACTTGAAGTAGGTTTTTGTGGTTCATGCTTATGATTGGTGATTGCTGGGTTTACACAAGCAAATGGATACTATAATTTGGAGGATGAGCCAATAAACTACTGTTTAGGATTAAGTGCTTTCCACTAAGGCTTTCATTGATCCAAAGAGGGCCCAGGCACATGGGCTGCAAATGAGAATGCCAACTCTGAGGCCTGGTTCTTAGTCCACAGGAAGTGGGGTCGTGCCTCTGCAGGCTATCTGATTAAGTGGGAAACAGAAAATACTTGATACACAGCAAAAGTACGTGAAAGAGAATACAAAAAGGAAAATAGAGGCAGACCTGAAGCTTTACTCAGCACCAGAAGGGCACATCTTCAGGGAGAAAATGGCCGGCGGGCCGCCTTGAGGGTCTGGGTTCATAGGGCCTTAGCTTAGCCAGGTCACGGAGGGAGTTAGTTACTTTGGGCAGGCAGGGCCAGGTCGTAGGAAGAGGAGTTTTGGCGGTGGGCTCGTTCAGGACGGGGCAGAGAGGTAGGGGAACAGTAAGGGAAGTTCCTCCCTGTGGCCTATTTTCTATATAGAAAGATTCACATGTAAAGATTCACTGCCGACATTTTGAAGCCAGCTTGGAGTCATGAGAATTGGAGATTTGATCTACTAGGAGGGAACGGACCTTTTCACAGGCCGTTATGCTGGGTTTGGGGAGGACAGAAGCATTTCAGAGATGACCAGCATTGTATTTGAGACCCACAGAGGCTCCCCCTCTCCTCTCCCTGTGGCTCTGCAGCTCCCTGGCTCTTGGAAAGCTGTCGCTGCTTTACATTTAAACTGTCTCAAGGTATGAGCGGTCCTCTTGGCTGTTCCTAGTTTGGAGCAGGACATTCATGATAGACAACAAGTCTCTGCAAGGGCAACTATCAAAGTAGCATTTATAAAAATACCCAAGCAAACCCCCCCAGGGAGATCAATGGCGGGAGACCAGCGATTGGAATCCCAGGCAAGATAAACAACCCTTTGCAGAGCAGAGCCAGACCTCCGGAGCTCCTGGGGAATGTCCTTGGGAGGAGCAGTCACTGGCACAGATGTGGAGGGGAGGATGGCTGTGAACAGGGAGCTGGGCCAGGCCCCAAGCTCAGCGACCTGGCCCCAGCTGCCCACATGAAGGGCTCTGGCCATACCTGGAGGTTTCCAGGGGAGGCTGGGGTAGCTTTTCAGATCAGGGTCCCTAGCCTTCCTTGAATGAAGGAAGGGACGTGGGTGTTGGTCGCAGGGCTGGGGGTGCCAGCTTCCCTATGGAGAAGGGAGCATGGTTCAGGGCCTGGGATTTAAATTCCCCTATGGTTTTTTATTCTAATGTTTTCCAAAATTAGTTGGATCATTAAATATCTGCCTGCTGGCAATGTGGACTCAAGGTGGCCAGCTTGCCCCTCTGGGATGAGCCCAGGCGAAGGGCCTGCAGACCAGGCTTGGAGCAACGGGGTCATGAGTGCAGTGACCAGGGCCGGGTTGGCGGCACTTTGAAGATGCAGGAGGCAGTGGGTTCCTGGAGGTGATGGGACGCAGAGGAGGCGCAGCTCTGCCTCGCTCCCTGTGTGTAAGCCAGGCAGTGTGTCAGCACATGAGCAAGCTGGTCTGGACCCTGCCCTGGGGCTTCTGGTGAGCAGCCAGCCTACCCGCAGGACCCCTTGCTTGGGGCGCCTCAGCTTTATGGCATTTGGAAAGCCACCGATTGGAGCAGCAGATGCTGATGCTGGGAGATTCTTCTCTCCTGGACCCAAGCCCTCCTGTGCTTGCTGGGAAAGAGCTTGTTCAGGCTGGGCAGGAGCAAAAGATACAGCTTTCTGTTTACTTTGGATATTTCCAGACACCAGCACAGACCTTCTGGGTGCCCTGGGTGTAGAAGGAACAATGCAGGCCTTGGCTCAGGGTCACCTCCTTACAGTGACGTTCCCTGATCATTTTTCCTAAAAAAAAAAAAAAAAAAAAAAAAATCAAACCCAAAAGACCCAAACCAGTCAACAAAACAAAACTACCCTCTTGGCCTACTTGACTCAGATCACGAAACTCCATTTCTACCTGTTCTTTGTCCTTCTGCCCTCGAGACGCTCAGGGACACTGTCTGCATGTTCACTGCTCCTTCTCTGGTAGTTAAACAATGGCTGAAAGGTAGTAGGCACCTTAAAAATCGTGAAATAAGTGAATGTGCTTTAAAATGTGCCAGGGGTTTGTCCTGACTGGGGAGGAAAAGCCCACAGGCACAGGGGACAGGTAAGGCCCAGAGATACAGGGGACAGGTAAGGCCCACAGGTACAGGGGACAGGTAAGGCCCACAGACACAGGGGACAGGTAAGGCCCACAGGTACAGGAGACAGGTAAGGCCCATAGGCACAGGGGACAGGTAAGGCCCACGGGCACAGGGACAGGAAAGGCCCACAGACACAGGGGATAGGTAAGGCCCACAGGTACAGGAGACAGGTAAGGCCCACAGACACAGGGGATAGGAAAGGCCCACAGGCACAGGGGACAGGTAAGGCCCACAGACACAGGGGACAGGTAAGGCCCACAGGTACAGGAGACAGGTAAGGCCCACAGACACAGGGGATAGGAAAGGCCCACAGGCACAGGGGACAGGTAAGGCCCACAGACACAGGGGACAGGTAAGGCCCACAGGTACAGGAGACAGGTAAGGCCCATAGGCACAGGGGACAGGTAAGGCCCACGGGCACAGGGACAGGAAAGGCCCACAGACACAGGGGATAGGTAAGGCCCACAGGTACAGGGGATAGGTAAGGCCCACAGGTACAGGAGACAGGTAAGGCCCACAGGCACAGGGGACAGGTAAGGCCCACAGGTACAGGGGACAGGTAAGGCCCACAGGCACAGGGGACAGGTAAGGCCCACAGGCACAGGGGACAGGTAAGGCCCACAGGCACAGGGGACTGGTAAGGCCCACAGATACAGGGGACAGGTAAGGCCCACAGGTACAGGGGACAGGTAAGGCCCACAGACACAGGGGACAGGTAAGGCCCACAGGTACAGGAGACAGGTAAGGCCCACGGGCACAGGGGACAGGTAAGGCCCACAGGCACAGGGACAGGAAAGGCCCACAGACACAGGGGATAGGAAAGGCCCACAGGTACAAGGGACTGGTAAGGCCCACAGGCACAGGGGACAGGTAAGGCCCACAGGCACAGGGGACAGGTAAGGCCCACAGGCACAGGGGACAGGTAAGGCCCACAGGCACAGACAGGGGACACAGGGATGGGGAAGGAGCAGAATTCATACTCAGGAATCCAGGGTCTGTCAGGAGGCATAAGATGGGGTAGGGCATCAACAAAAGCTTTATTGTGGCTTCGCTGCAAGGGACTGATGAGGCAGCTCACCAGGCTCAGGGTTGGACGGCTTGAATAATTCTGGTTCTAATTGTCCTAGGCTGTGGTCCCCTGTGATCCTGGACCTGGTGATTAGGGTAGAGGAGTGTGGCCTCTAGGAGGTGCAGCAGGCAGCCTGAGGGAGGTGCTTGGTTAGTCTGCATAGCAAAGGGAGCTCTGAGGCCAGGCTTTTGCAACTGCAGGATCTGCTACTGTGGGGGGGACAGGCCCTGCCTGGCCTGTGGCCTCCAGGTCAGAGCGTTATCCAACCTAGAAAATACAAAGCAGCACACAGACTTCGTATAGAGTGGCTCTGGCGTTCGCACAAATACAGAAGTCATGATGCAGAAGCTTCGAGAAATGGAAGAGTCAAATGCGTTTGAAATGAGCCAAGACAACTTGGTACTGCCCCATTTCTACAGATTCTGAAACCCACAAGAACCCTTTGGGTGCTTTTGCCAGGGGAATCCCAATAAGATTCCCCTGATACCCACTTAGTGAGTATCCTTCTTGATAACCCTCTCTGAACTCTATCGGACCATAATATACCTACAGAAAATCGCCTCTGTCTTTAGGGCGGCCAGTTCATGACTGGTCACTGGGGTAATCTGGGCAGGAAGGGCCTGGGGTGGTTTGATTAGCACCTCCTTGTTTGCTGGGAGCTACTTCATTAACATTCTCTAGGATGGGTCCCAGCCTTGGGGACATTAGCATTTCAATTTCCCCAGGTGTTGTTCTGGTTTCCTGAACTCCATTCTCCATATCTACTGATATCAGACCCCTTCATCTGACTAGGAAGTACCTACCCTTAAACCTGGCTTCACCACCTCCCATTTTCTAGCTGTTCTGGGACAAGGGGGTTGGCTGGACTATCCTCCAGTTGAGCTTCAGGGAGCGTCTTTTGAGAAAGGCCTGTTGGGGAGCAGGGGAATTTTGTTCCTTCCAGCTGGCCTCAGATGTGGTCTTTACATTTAACTGGACCTTAACTGGGGCCCATTACCCTGATTGCTGACCACTGACTATTCTCATTCAGTGGCATGGTGACCCTGGGGGAAGGGGGGGCTGCGACTTAGTTGGGAAACCCATGAGTACAGCCCATACTTCTCAGGCCTTTAATATGAGGGAACAAATTGTAGCCTTCCAGGGGAGGGGTGCTCCTGAGATTTGAGACTTTTTCCCTTGAAGCTTAAGGTCATATTTCAAGGGCACTAGGGTTCCAAGGCACACAGCTCTGAAAATGCCCAGGCAAAGCAGTGTGTGAATGGAGGGGAGCTGGGGGGAATTCTCTGGGGGCTATTTTTAGTGCAATCATAGAGATTTGGGGTGTTTTTTTTCCCTGGAACACAGGAAACTTTGAAAATAGACGATCTTTAGGAATAGTAGCCTGGCCAGTGCTATACAAGAGAGCAGCTTCGAGTTTTAGTTTTAAGGGAACTTCAAGCACATGACCATGATCAGCTGTGAAAGGAGGACTTCAGTCTTGAAGACCAGAGACAGGGAAGTACCCTGTGCTCAGGAAACTGAGGTTGGCGGGCAGGGGAAGGTTCAGACCCAAGTTCATCTGCAAAACTGCACCTGCTGCCGCTGACTCTGCGGCCACCAGAAGACTCACGTGGAGCAGCACGGTGACTGAAATCACAGTGTGGATGAGATGGAGGGAGAGACTGGAAAGCCAGGAAAAGGCAAAGCGTGGGGGGTCCTGACATGCAGGCCACAGATGAAGGTGAGCCTACGAAGAATTCCGAGAAGGAGCAGCTGGAGTCACGGAGACTCTGGATATTTGTCCCTGTGGCAGGCTTCCAGGGGCACTGCTCAGCTCTGTCTTTAGAAACCTCCCCAAGCAGGGCAGGGGCCAGGCCACCTTCTCCCAGGGGAGCCCTGGCCTTTGACTGAGCAGGGTGGTGGCAAAGGGCCCACCATTTCTGGGGGCCACTGGGCCCTGAAAGCACATGCAAAAGAATACAAACAGGAAGAGGAAATGGACCAGCGACGCTGTACATCAGAGGGGCACATTTTCAAGGCTAAAATGGCAGCGGGCTGCATCAAGGGTCGGGTTTTATAGGGTTTAGCAAGCCAGGTCACGGGAGTTTTGTTGGCGGGCTTATTTAGGGGGGCAGGAGGTCAGGGAGAGGAAGTTCCCTGAGGCCCCACGCTGGGCTGCTGGAGTTCCGTGCTCCTCCTCCCTTGCTCTCCTCTTTCACCCAGGCCAGGCCTGTATCATGGCGGAGGCCCTCTCGGGCTGCTCCTGAGACATCTCTAGCACCTCTGACTCCATCTTGGATCTGCTTCCTGAAGGGTCTGAGTAGGCCCCAGGAGCTACCAGGGGAGGCTGGAGGGAGTGGGGCTGGGCCAGGCAGGGGCCAGGACCAGGCAGGGGCAGGGCCAGGTGGGGACAGGGCTGGCAGCTGAGGCTCAGCCTGATCTTGCTGCCCCTGCACAGTGGCAGCTGCGCCCTGGATTAACCTGGCCTGCACCAGGAAGCTGGGTCTTCACACCCCTGTCTCTGGGAGTCAGGGCAAAAGCACGTGCAGTCCCTGGGTGTCAGGCACCACCCGCATCCTCCTGCCCTGGTGGCCCTGGAGGCTCTTCACCAGGGATGGCTGCCTTTCAGGATGGAGGGGCCTCCCTCTGGCCCCTCCTGCCTGTCTTCCTCTCACTGTCTCCTTGCAGATCTTCTTTAACACGTCCCTATAGAAGAATCTTTGTCTCTGAGACTAGAAGGAGCTGATGTTGGCCACTGAATGTCTAGAGCAAAAGCATGGTGTGCACGTGTCTGTGCGTGTGTGTGTGTGTGTGCATGCGTGTGTGTGTGTGGCACGGGCCACGTGGTGTGTGTGTACATGAGTGGAGTGTCCTGTGTGCGCGTGGAGAGGGTGTGTGGTACCCTGTGAGGGGTGTGGTGTGGCCTGGTGTGTCTGAGCCAGGTGCTGCTCTGGGCTCTCTGGGGGCAGGGCTGCTTCCAGTGGGCACCTCGCGGTCTGTCCTGCCATAGCCATTCTAACAGCTGTTTGATGTCTCTGTTAAACTAAGGACAGTGGCTTGTCTTCAGAACAGACATCTCCATCTCCCTGCAGGCACCTCACAGGCACCGGCTTCCTGCATTGCCCACAGTTCCTGGCCAGCTGAGAAGTGTGTCCAAGCGACCAGTTTTAAAACTAAATTCTGATTGAACATAACTGGTGGAAACAGCAATGCCAACAAAGAGAAAGCTCAACAAGGATTTAAACTTGTATCCACAGGAGGATCAAGTCACCTTGACAAAATTTTAATTGGGAAAATGTGACTTGAGGAATTGTATGCAGGAAAATAACAGGCAGCGTCAGACCATGGTGGCTTTTGGTGTTTGGGCTGTTCAGTATCCATTCACGCTGCTCCTAGAATTCACCTCAGCTCCACCTCTGCACCCCTTCAGGCCATGGAACTCAGAGGGGGCTCCTCTTGCCAGCCATGGAGTTAGCACACAGGTCTGCCTGCTTCCTTCCCATAGGACTCGATGTTGGAAGCAAGTGAGCTGGAGCTTCCGCAGCCATTTTGGCACTTATGCAAGTAGAGAACAAAGCAGATGTTTTTTTTTTAAAAAGAACATGACACATGGATTGTACAAATTTATGGGCTATAATGTGACATGTTGATACATGTATAAACTGTGTAACAATCAAATCAGGGTAATTAGTATGTCCATCATCGGAAACATTTATCATTTGTGACAAGATGGATAAACCTATAGGACATTATATGATGTGAAAGAAGCCAGGCACAGAAATGCAAATACCATGTGATCTCACAGCTATGAAGCTGACCTCATAGACACTGAGAGTAGAACTGGGGTCACAGCGGTGGGGACAGCAAGAGGTTGGTCAGTAGTGACGAAGCTAGACAGGAGGAATAAGTGCTGGTGGTCCTGTCACAGAGAATGTGTCCCTGGAGAAGGGTCTGGGGGAGTTCCTGGAGAGAAGGGGGAGCTTGACTCAGGACCAGTGGGTCCTTGGCTTATGTGATGGAAAAGAATTTCAACACATGTTTGTCAGAGGAATGGACAGAGGTTTACTTAGGAAAGTGATACATAGTCAAGGGAGAATGTGGGCGATCTCAAGGGAGATGCCTTTGGGGTAAACCGAGGAATACGTGTATAAGGGAGAATGCAGACCTTCTGCAGAGGGTGAGACAGTGACCTCCCGTCTGGGGTGTTAATATTTAAAGAGTGGCAGTAGTTAGGGGCTGAAATAGGGGTGGAGCCAGGGTGGAGTTACAAAATTCCACGCAGGTTGTTTACAGCATTTGAAAATTGCCCTCACATTACTTTTTGGCAGGCAAGGGCACGGGCCAAGGGCATGGGTCAAAGATGTGGGTCAAGGGTGTGGGTTAAGGCCATGGACTGGGTTGCTCAAGCTTGTTTTGCATTTCCAAGGTTCTTGGGGGCATTCCTCCATTCCAACAGCTGATGGGTGCTTCTCTTTTGAAACTTAGTCTCTCTCTTTCTGTATCCCCAAATTCCCATCTCAATCTACTATACAGGAGGGCAACTTCAGTTAAGTGCTCTACTATATATTTCCAAAAACTAGAAGAGAGGATTTCAAAGGTTTCACCACAAAGAAACGAAGCCAGCTTTTGATGGAGAGCAGAACTAAGTCAGTTGGAGACACTGGGTTTGGGTGATTGATGTCCATTGAGCTACTGCATCAAGCCACGCCTGAGACCAGCCAGGGGAGGGGAGTGTGTGTGTGTCCACATGCATGTGTGATCCTCGCTAATTCTTGGGCAGGAAATGGGGGCCAGGGACCCTGTGGTGTCATTTCTAGGCACTGGAAGGGGGACTGCTTTTGGACCCTGATTTCCCAGCCACTCATTAAAGGTGGGTATGCCCTTCCCTCCCAGGACAAAGGGCATTAGCGGAGCCCACACAAGGCCTCATCCACATGCAGGCTGGTGCTTGGCAGGGGAAGGGGAGGGCAGGTGTGTGTGTGTGTGTGTGTGTGTGTGTCTACTGAGCTTGTGTCTTTGGGGGAGGGAGGAGAGGGAACGAGAGGGACTTGGCGTGTCTCAGGATGCTGCCAATTCAGAATGCTGAAGGAGGATGTCCAGAGTTGAGGAGTCAAAGGTGGAGACTGAGCTGTTCACCCACCCCAAGGAACTCAGACCACTAATCCTCTACAGGCAGGCTGTGATGCATTCCAGATCAAACTGTACCTGACATCCACCTGCTGGATCCACCTAGTGTTGGTGTTAACAGACACTGCTAGCTGCCATCAGGCCCTAGGGCATGGCTAGGGCTGTGGGTCTTGCCACAGTTAGGACTCCTGACTTCCTGCAGAAGCACGCTGCAATGGCGGAGAAACAGACTTGAAGTGGAACTGAGTCCTTCTGGATGGCCTCTGCTCCCAGGCTGCCTCAGTTTCTACCTCCACAGAACAGAGATAATAATACCTGCCCCAAAGGGCTGGTGTACAGATTAAAAGGGAAAATCCACTCGAAGTGTTAAATGACACCTAGTAAGTGCTCAAAAAATGTGCGCCAAGTCTCTAGTCTTTGTTTCCCAGCAGACTCCCTTGGCCTTTGGAACAGAGAAAACGCTAGGTTTGCACCAGCCAGGTCCCTGGGTGTCTTTCCAGGCGCCTGGGGAAGCCCAGTGGAGAGGAAGGAGGGTAAGGACTAGGAACCCAGGGGAAGTCTGTAGGTGGAGGGCGGGACAGGGCCCTTGGCTTGGAGTTCTGGAAGTATTTTGGAGACATTCTCCGCAGGCCTGGATTGCAGGCTGGGGAACCGGCCAGCTCTGTTGGGAGGAGATGAAAGAGAGGGCTTGCAGCTTCAAGGCCAGTCTTAAGGGTGGGGGCCCTCCCGGCAGCCGCAGGGCATTTCTTTAGGGTGGCCGCTTCCCAGCAGCGGCCCAGGACGCAGGTGACCCTGTGCAGGCACGCGCTGGTGTCCCCTCTCCTCTCCCCAGCACCTCGATCTGCAGGCAGGGCTGCCATCCCACCGATCTTGCGGGCGCCTCCGCCCCCAGCTCCGCGTCCCCTTCACCAGACGCGCTCGAATCAGGTTGAGGCTGGCTTCCAGCGGGCGGTCGGCGGACCACAGGGCGCGCACCCAGCATCCAGGGCGGGGAGGGCGCAGGTGAGCCTCCCTGGCCTCCCAAGGCCCGCCGACTCTGCCCCGTGGGCCTGAGTGCTGTCTGCGCAGGGTGGCCCCACCGCCAGGGGCTGGGGGTGCGGGAGGGACAGGCGCCAACGCAAGCTGGGGTCCACACCAGCTCCCGCCTGTCGCAACCCTAACTCTAAGGCTCCCACCCGTGCGACGACGCCGGATCACCATCCTGGGCTTTGGGCACACTGATCCCCCAGTTGGCGAGAGCCGCGGCGCGCAGAGCCGTCCAGCTCGACGGGAGGACCACAGGGGCTGTCTCCCGCTGCCCTTTCCAGCTGTCCCCGGAGGACCAGCCGCGACGCTCACGGCGGCAGGGCCAGGCCTGCTTCCTGCTCGCGGGGACCTGGGCCTCGCCAGCTCCTGGGGTTCCCTTTCGGGTTTTCCCTGGGTACCGCCAGGGCAGCACCTAGTCCGCGCTCTCTTTTCTTCCAAAACAATAAACCTGCTTTGGAGGAACAGATTCTCTCCCCTGCTTGGGGGTGGTGCGTCCCCGGTTAGGGTTTGGGGCCCCAGCACGGCGGTTTCCAGCGAGGGTCCCCAGCTAACAGGCCTAGCTTCTTTCTCGGGGGTATTTTAAAGGCCAAGCTAGACTGGAGGAAGAGCAGTCTGGCCTTCGGGCCTGGTCACCTCCCACTGCACCCTCCGGTGTCTTTCAGGGCCAGTTCTGGGGGTACATGGCTCCTCTGCTAGGGTTCCACGGGGCTGGCAACACTGGCCTAGTCCTGGCCTGTCGGCAGTTGCTGTTCCAGGGGTGACCTTCGATGATCCGGAGTGTTCTGCTCACCCGTGCGTTCTGTAGGAGGCATTTCCTCTACTAGAAGGGTGGAGTGACTACCACAGCGTCATTGGGGAAGTCGGGAGGTCCCAGCAGGAACAGGTTTGATGTAGTGCTGGGACAGTGGGAGAGACCTCACTGAGGAGACAACGCTGTTGGGTTGCTGGGAAGGGCACTGAAGCCACCAGGGTTGATGAGCATGAGGAGGAGGCGGCAGGACTCTGGGGGGAGTTCAGGCTTTGCAGGCAGCTGGAGGCACCCAGGGCCCTGGCAGTGGGAGCCCAAGGACGTGAGGATGCTGGTAGGTGGGCAGAGGGTCCACTCTGGTCCCATGGGACCAGATGTTCTCTAACAATGTTATGAAAGAAGAAAAAATATATTAATCAGCCATTATGAGACTTCTTTTGATGTTTCTAGTTTTCAGTCCAGGTGTATGTCTGTTCCACACAACCAAAAAATAAAGAAAATCCAGAGTTAAAAGATGTAGCAGGGGTGGTATTCATATTTTTCTCTTTACAAGAAGACTCATTAGAGCTTCCTTAGAGACATGTAAGAAATTCAGAGGTGCACACTTCATATCTTCTTACTAGGGAAACTGAAACAATATAAAGTGAGTTTCTTTCATTTCTTTATGACACTGAGGGGACATTTAGCTAACCCAGAAGACATCTGCAGAAAAAGGCAATCTTGATTTTTAACTAGAAGAGAGAATCCTGAAATCCAAGTTTGGTGTTATTATCTGTTAGTACCAGAAAAGCTTCGTATCCACACCAGGATGCTGCGTGATTATAATGGGCTGCACGTCCAACACATGCCTAATCCCATCATCACTTGAAAAAATATCATAAACCAAAATAGTATTTAATATACCCAGGAAGCTTCATAGCTTAGGCTAGCCTTTCTTAAACATGCTTGGAAAACTCATATTAACCTACAGGTGGGGATATTGACAGAGTGTCCTAACTACAGTATTGGTCAATCAACACAACTTGAAGCTTGGTTTCTACTGAATGTGAAACCATCATAAAAAATCAAAAAAATCCTAAATTGAACCATTTTAAGATGGGAATGGTCTGTGATTAAGTCTGGTCTTAAATTTGGAAATGTAGAGAATAAAAATGACCATCATAATAGGTTAGCCTGCAGCAAAGCAAATAAAGTTCATATTGACAAGTATAATCAGGAAAATAATACTATAAATTTTATTTTCCAAAATTTTTAAAACAAGGGAAGCTTTAAAAAATGTCATATGGAATTGCAATGTAAAAACCAAAATTGCAATTTATGTTGTAATTCCAAATATATAAATGAAATTGATAGAAAGTCAATCTCACATATTTAAAATCTAGTATGGAACATTGAGGTGTTGCTTTTCGCTATATCTTTATCTTTCCCCCCATTTTTAAGTTGCAAAATATATATAACACAATTTACCATCTTACCCATTTTTAAGCACACTGTACCATTAATGGTATTAAATACAATCAGATTATTGTGCAACCATCACCACTATCTATTTTCAGGACTTGAAAACTGAGACTCCACGCCCATCCGCTCCCTCCTTCCATTCCCCGGCAACCCCGGGTCTGCGTTCTCTCTGCTAACTCCTGTAAGTGGGATCATATGATATTTGTTCTTCTGTGTCTTATTTCATTTTGCCTAAGGTCCTCAAGGTTCATCTGTGTCATAGCATGCGTCAGAATTTCCTTCTTTTGAAAGCTGGATCATGTAACACACACATGCTTTATTTTGCACATCTGTTCACCCATCTATGGACACTTGGGTTGCTCCCCTGTTTTGGTTGCTGTGAATCATGCTGTCTTGAACATGTGTACACAGCTGTGTGTGGACATCTCTATAGGAACGATGACGCTGGGCTTTCAAACAAAGTAGAGAGTAGGCTCCATCATGAACTTGGCCCCATGTCACTGGATTTCCCAGGGCTGGAGGTGGCATGGCTGGGGTTGTGTGGAAGGAGGTAGGGTCGGGGCGCTGCTGAAGTGCCTCTCTGGAGATAGTGATTCTCAGGTGAACAGAAGGCCAGCAGGTGAGCCTTGCTCAGGAACAAACCTCAGGCTGAGCACTGGCATGTCAGAGTGACTGTGAAAGCTGAAAGCTACAAAGGTGCCAGTGCCCAGCTCTAGACCCCTGCAGCAGTCTTCTGAGGGGGGACCTGGCATCTATGCACTGTCGAGCCTCTGCAGGTGCTTCTGACTTGACAGCCGAGGGCTGGGGATAGCACAGCCTGGGACCATGGAAGGAAAAGTCAATGTGCCTCTTTCCTCCTCTGGGAAGGTAAATGTCAAAAGGGGCTGTTTTGATTTGTAAAACTCTGTGAATCCATAGGAGGCAAGACAGCCTTCGTGTTGCCCTTGAACAAGGGAGAAGTGAGATGTTCTTCCCACCAGCCATGAACAGGCCCTGTGCACCGGGCAGTCACCCAGTGGGAAGTGGCTTGTGAACCGTCCTGTCAGAATTCCCAAGAGCACCAGATGGAAGGAGCTTTGCAGAAGCAGGTGGAAGGTGGACAAGGTCACTTTTGTGGTGATCACAGAGGTAGGCGAGGAGCTGGGACAGAGACGTCCACCTGCCCCCAGGGTTCTTTGAGGACCTGTGCACCTCGTCGGACCTACAGGTTCAGTGACACTGCTGGAGAGTCCCACACATCCATTCTTAACTGGATTTGTGACATCCTAACTGATGGAGCTCATTTGCTTGTATATTAAAAATGACCTTGAAGGCAGGCTGTGATCTCCATTCTTTGGGATTTTATAGACCAGTAAATGTCAAATAAAACTTTTGGGATTGACATATGGTTACCAGCTTTTATATGAAGTAAGGACAATAAAAATTCTAAAAACTATGCTCTCCTATCACCATTTCATAAGGAGGGTTGTTTTAACATCAGAAGGAAGGATACCTTGAGTCTGGAAACTCCACCCCTGAATTTGGAAGAACAACTCTGTATTGCTTGTGGCTTCCTCCTTCTCTGTAGACACAAGGAAAGTATATCTGAGGACTGAGGCTCCTCTGCCTTGAATATTTTAGGACAGCTGTACCAATTGCAGATGTTGTCAATTTCCTTGAAGAAGTGGTCTCAGGGATTTTAAGGGAACACCGAGGAATTCAAAGGCTGAAGTATCTGTACCCTGCCTCAGTTTCCACTGTTCAGAGCTGTGTGGTAAATGCTGGCTGCCAGAAACCATCATTGCTTTTAAAAGAAGTAAAAAAGACAGACTGTGGCAAACAGAATCATGGAAACTTGGAGTTGGAAGGTTCCTTAGCCATGATCTCATCCATCCCTGCGGTTTTCACACTAGCCTCCTGCTCCTCAGAGCCCAGCAGTGTTGCTGGCACTGCAGACCTGACTTGAATTGTTTTAATCACATAGCTTCTGATTAAGATAAAGTTCATTTGCTTAAAAAAAAAAAAAAAAAGCTGAACACCAACAATTTAATCCATCTCTAATTTAGTGGAAAGAGGAAGATTGAAAGCAGCACATTTTCCTGAGGCCACCCATTCAGCTGGTGACACACACAGTGGATAGGGCTGGAGGACTCCTGCGGTTGAGCCTTCGGTCTTAAGTGCCCCCACAAAGGTCCCCATGGGCAAAGGCTTGCTCCCCAAGGTGCTGCTGAGAGGTCATGGGGTCTTTCGGAGGTGAGACTCAGTGGGAGGTCTTTAGGTCATTGGGAATGCACCCTTGAAGGGGACTGTGGGCCCCAATCCCCTCCTCTTTTTTCCCCTTTCTGGTCGTGAGGTGAGTGTCTGCTTCGCCATGTTGAGGGCAATATTTTGCTCCAGGGCACACCTGGCCATTCAGTGCCTTGAGAAAAGATTCTGTTTTTCTTTTTTTTTCACTTCTGAGCAACAGCTCCCCATCCCTGGTACTCCCAAGGCCCTTTTCCTAACAGTGATATCTGAGTACAACCTGGTTCACTCTGCTTTCTGGATGGACACTGCCTCCTAATGCAGCTGGCAAGTGTAACTGAGTCCCTGCCTCCCCCAGGCCCCTGCCTGTCCCCGGCCCAGGCCTGATGCTGGGGCTCTGCACACGTGATTCTTTATAGACAGGACCTCTTTGCTTTTACCAGTAGTTGCGCCTGACCTCTGGGGCTCAAGCTCCCAGCTCAGAACACAGCTTCGGAAGGAATGTTCCTAAACAAGTAAATCCAACGAGGAGCCCTTTTCAGGTTGGATATAAGCCATTTAAATTCAATTCCCAAAATGTCCCAGCTTCAAATAAAATCACATATTTATTCATTTCTTCCTACTTAAATAAATAAAAGCTCTATGCAAAACTTTATTTATATTAATTAAATCCTAATAGTTTTATAAAAAGTTGAGTGTTGGTATCTAGCAATCCTATTACTTTAGCATCCTATCCCATAACACCATCCAACATTTACCTTTGATTTCAAGCATTTATAAAATTAGCATTTTAACACAATACCATACATTCAGTACTAATTTCATCTGAAACAATCACTAAATAATTATTAAATAATAGTCATGATACCAAGGGAAAAGGAAAGCATTTAATGATTTTCCAGACGCTTTTAAGGAAGAAACACATCAGGGTATCCCTCCTGATGTGGGGGCATGATTTGACCTATGACTAAAAGGCACTTGGGAGAGTGAATTGGGTTTTCAAACTGAAAGGATATTTGTGTTGACTGATATTCTTGAAAGATTCAAACCCTGAATCTTTCATGTTATGAAATGAATGTACACCAGGGAAAGTGACTTATCTAAAGTTACAGAAGGTCTTCTGATAACAAATCTAGAATCTTTTTCATTTCATAATGTTTATACTATAATATAATCATATTTTTTGAAAGATCAAGCCAGATATGAGCTGGGTACAGTGGTGCATGCTTGTAATCCCTGCAACTTGGAAGGCTAACGCAAGAGGACTGAAAATTTGAGGCCAAACTCAGCAATTCAGCAAGATCCTGTCTCAAAACAAACAAACAAACAAATAAACAAACAGAACTGGGGACATGGCTTGGTGGTGGAGAGGCCCTGTGTTCAGTCCCCAGTGCCCAAATCAAAAACTAAAGCCAAAAGATCAAGTCACATATCAAGGAAAACAAATCACGACATCTAAAACTAACAGACCCTAAAATAAGAATTTAATAAAAATATAAGCCGACCACTGTGTTGGGACAGTATCATCAGTGTGGACACAGTGCTGATGACACTGACGGCGGCAGCTCTCTGGTGTACTAATTCATTCACACACTCGTGTGTCACTCTCTCTGTGTGTTAGCTGTGTTCTCCTCTGTATCACTGGAGTTCAATGTTTTCCACAGAAACTTCTCATTGGGTTTCCAGAGGGAAGTTTCCTGCCTTTCCTTCCTTTTGCAGTGTACGGCAAGAGGTGCTTTTGCACACAGGGTCTCTATAACCGCTACGTCAGTCAGTTTACTGAGACTGTCCTCATTCTGCTCATTCAAGATGTCCCAGAAGTCTTTTGGTCTCTGTTTTGCTTTTTCCATGGGCCTTGAAAGAACCTTCTTTGGCAGTTGTGTGGGACCGTTCCCGTGACTTTTAAAGAGGTCATCGAGAATAGAGGTGTCACCAAGCAAGCCTTCCACAGAAGCATTTCCGAACTCTGGATTTTCTACCTTTTTGTCTTCTGACTTGCAAAGGGGTCTGTTTCTTGAGATGCCCGTCCCTGTGAGGTCCTTTGGGGCTTGCTTGGTATTTTCCAGCTGCCTCTCCTGTGCCTCTGACTTGCCCTTGGGAGAGTGGGAGGCTGCCGGGTCTCTGGAGGCTCGCCCATCGTCCCCACTGTCAATCTCGTGAGCAGAGCTAATAGGTGATTTTGCAGTTTCTGCATCACTGGAAAGTGCCTCTTCCTGACACGCACCGTCACTCTGAAACTTAACTGATTTTCCTTTAGATGCTTTTGGACTGCAAATTTGAGAAATTCGGTTGGTACAATCTCTAAAGGACAAATTTTTAGATTGTGATGGTTTTCTTTTTATAAAAGAGTTTCTTTCTTTACATTTATTTCTGGTACTCTCTCCTTCCTTGTGGGCAGATTTGATGAATTCTGAAACAGAATCCACAAAAAATTCTTTCACCTCCGGATGCTGAGAAGCATAAAAGTCTCTTAGCATTCTCTGTCGTTCTTCTGAAGTGGCGTTAGTTATATGTATAGCGAATTCCTTTACAGAAGACAGGTTAAAGAAAGAAGCCATTTCTTCAAATTGTTTTCTAAAGATTGAATGAAGAAAATCAGTGGTTATTTTCATTATATTTTATTTTTAGAAAAATCATCATCAATGATAGGAAATGTAGAGGCAAAGTTATGTAATTTTGTTCCGTTAGTTTATGTCTGCTTAATTCCACACAAGAATGCATTTTATCGTGGCCTCTTTCCTTATGCTACTAGGAAAATTATGTTAGCCCATGAAATCACCAGCTTTCTTAAGTTATTCTGATTTATGCTATCAGGTATTTTCTGGGAATTATGGGATTCCAGCCGGCTACTCCTCCAGTGAGCCAATTTATGACTGACATGAGAATCATAATGTATATTTGAAAATCTATATTGTATTAAAATCAATGAAATAATATTGTCAAAGGGTTTCAGTGAACAGAAAGAAAATTCTGGAGAATTAAGAAAGAAATATTTTTCTTTCTCTCTCCTTTACCCTTTTTCTACAAATACAGCATAGAAATTTTATAAGACTTTTTTGATGAGCCTAAAAGGAAAGTTGTAAACTGTTAAGCCTTGATTCTTTTCTTCTCAATTGGTCCACTTTTAGTATAGACAGCCTGAGAGGTGAGATATTATTTGAAGAAGTTGCAGTTTTAGTATAGGATATTAATAATAAACACTGTTACATGAATGATGAGGATGAGGAGACGGGCCTTCTAGAAGCCTGGTGAGATGGAGGCAGAGGAATGACATGGCCACCTGGGCCACAGACTGCTCCTCTCCATTGGTGAGCATGCTATGAACTGAGTTGTTCCCCCCAAATCATGCTGGAGCCCCAACACTCCATCTGGCAGTAGTTAGGGTCAGGGCCTCTAGGGGATCAGTGGTCATGAGGTCGTAAGGGTGGGGTTCCAATCTGGCAGCATTAGTGTCCTCATGAGAAGAGAGGCCACAGAGCTGGAAGTAATGGGATGTTATTGTTCTGTTTGTTCACAGTTCCCGCTCCACCCCTCCCTCCTGCCACACGAGAACACAGTGAGAAGGAGGCCATCTGCAAAGTGGAAAGAAGACCCCCATCAAAGACTGAATTGGCTAATACCCTGATCTTGGACTTCCTGAGTCTGGAACTCTGAGGATTAATCTCTGTTGTTACGTTACCCATTATGGTAGCTCAAGAAGAAGACAGAGGGTACTGATTGCTGATATTGAATTTACGTTTGTAAATACTTCTTTAAAAAAAGCCAAAGATAGTGTTGTAGCATATAATTAAAATTCCAAAGTTTTAGGATTTTTACTTGTATTTTATACAGTAGCTCTTTTAAAAACCCATTTATTCATTCCACAAATATTTATAGAGCCCTAATATGTGCTAAGTACTACACACCAGTGAACAAAACTCCTTAAGGAGTTTATAGTCTTAACTGGGGAGGACAAATGCAGGAAAGTCAAACTACAAGAGGGCAGAGGTACCAAGTACAGAGGCCAATTGTCACCCACAGCAGGGGCACCCACTCCAGGGATTACTGGTGGGCAAACTGGGGGTGGGGTTCTCTGCTGTCATCTCAGGTCAGGTGAAGATGAGTGAGGAAGCTTGCCGGGAAGAGGGGACACACACAGGTTCACTTCCAAGGGGATAAGGTGCATGGAGGGACAGGAGAAACTGCAAAGGGACAGCTGACAATCATAAAGGGTCAACAGCCAAGGTGAGAAGACTGAATTTATCTGATGCAAATAGAGAGTTCTTAGGATAAAATAATGATTTCTTTTTAGTGTACATAAGTAAGTAGGAACTTTAATGTCATGTTATTATTATTTTTTTACCAGCCATTCTGGGCTACATAAAGTGTGTGTTTCCTTGGGCTTTAGTGGCACTCCATAGGGCGTGCTTGCTTCTTCCTTTTGTGACTTCAGATGAGTACTGTGGCTTCTAGTACTCACTAGAGTGTCTTATTAAATGTTCCAAATCCAGACACACACACACCTGACCACCAGCGACTCTCATCTCCGACACAATACTAACTTACCCCCATGTGTGTGCTCCCACACTTCTTTCTTAGAAATTGCCAATGTTCTTTTTGGAAAGTGAGCATGTTCTTAAAAGGTTCCAGTTTTTAGTTCAAATGAGGTAATATGATATTATTTTGTTTATTAATCATCTCCAAATCCATTTTTGTGACCTTTCTAACAAATATTTGTGCTTGCAAAGAGTTAGCGATTGGCAGGGTTGCGAGCTGATGTCTTTTATTTACCCAAGACTTGGTAGTGTCTTGGCAGCTGCCAAAGAAACTTCACCTCTGCTGGGCTGAAACCATGACCTCACCCATGACCCTGTGGTCTGTCACCTCTGGGAGGACAGCTGTTTCAAACCCTGTTTAGCCTGAGTAGTCTGCAAGAAAAGTATGCCACATGGTTGCCCCTAACAGGAAAAGTAATGATTATCATTCATTTTATTTTTGACTTTTAACTTGATTTCCTAATTCTGGGTCTTCAGAAGAACTTTCTCCAAGAATTTAAGGTAGTACAATCAGGGGCAAAAGCTAGTCACTTTGCAAGCAAAACTCACTAAGCCTGAGTAAACTACCATAAACCACTTGGGGAAAGAGGAAAAAGGGAAACCAAAGATAGGTATCATTCAGCAAGGGCATGAAGAGTAGTTCTGTATCATGGAGAAAACTCCACATCCTCTCCCCTTTCCCTGAGGAGGCAGGGAGCAGCACAACTGGAGTCACCTTGTCTCTGCCTAGGCTTTCTGAAGGAACGGCAGGCTGAACCTCACTCAGATGATCACGTGGTTGCAGAGGCTCAGAGCCTTAATGACTGACCAGGATGACTGGTGGGGACCAGGGGAATCAGACCCTGGCACTCTAATATTAGACAATCCTCACCCCTATACTTAGCAAGAGGCATCAGGTACAGTTGCACATGCCTGTAATCCTAGTGGCTCGGGAGGCTGAGGCAGGAGGATCACAAGTTTAAGGTCAGCCTTAGCAACTTAGCAAGGCCATGCCCCAAAATAAAAAAATAAAAAGAGCTGGGGATGTCGCTCAGTGGGAAAGTGCCCCTGGAGTCAATCCTCTATCTATCTATCTGAAAGAAGAAAAAAGGAGGCAAAACTAATTGTTACACTTTTATAAAAAATACACACTGCCAAAGGAATAAAGGCACCTGTATTCCTTAAAGACTGATGAGATGTCCATGGGCAGCCTCAGAAACATAATTGCCCAGAGTGAAAGATAACCTGCAAAAGTCCTGGGAACCAATGTTTGTGCAGGCAGGGACATGCTTGCCCATCTGCACAACAGCAGGCAGCTCTCGAGAGCCACCACCCCAGCTTCCCAAGGAGCTGAGGGACCAGTCTTTCCAGGGCAGCTGAAGACCAGTTCCCTGGGAGGTACACCCCCCACCCCCTGCCAGGGAAGCATTTTGAACCCACAGAGCCAACATCATTTTCCCCTGTCCCAGGGCCACCAGGGCCAGCCCTGTAAGCCTCCTTTGGCCTTTGCTTCCTGCTAAACACTCCAGATGCAGCTTCCTGCTCCACCCTCTGTTATCAGTATCCATAACATCAGTGTCCACATGGCCTTGCCACCCAAAACCTGGCCCACCCATTTCGTCACTGACCTCCAAAGACTCATCTCAGTTCACGTCAGCTTGCTTCCAGGGTCCTATCTGCCACTGTCATCACCACCAGCTGCACAACCTCCTGGGCCTGGAACGCAATCGTCTTATGCTCCCACTCAGCTGCTCCCCGGCCCAGGACAGCAGTGCTGTCGAGAACTCCTGGCCTCACTGAGCCCTCCAGACCACCGCTCACTCCCACTGGCTCGCTCTCCTCCTCTGTTCAGCTTTGATTCATTTTGTAATCATTCTTTTACAAACAGCATTCAGCTTTCTTGACTCTCTCCCCTCGATCTAGCCCCTGGTAAGACCTGGCCATCTCTCTGTTCTGTACCTGCAACAGAGCAACTGGAGCTTGTTGGACAAAATCTGCAGGAATGGATGGATGGTTGTACAAACTCACTCCAAAATGGGGACTCACATCGCCCAGGAATTCCAGTCCAGCTAAGCTTGATTTCCTGTTCTGTAATTTATTTGATAACTTTGTTCCCTCTGAATATGGCTTTAATTGCAGATTCACTGAGAAAATGCTATGTCTGTGTCCATGATGGTCCCTTCTTTTTCAGTGCCTCTCCAAGGCCAGCTGTGGCCACTGGTCTGGACACTGCCTCTCCAGGGTGTCATTCCTGTCCTC
Organism: Marmota monax; assembly: GCF_021218885.2. NCBI lineage: Eukaryota > Metazoa > Chordata > Mammalia > Rodentia > Sciuridae > Marmota > Marmota monax. Next base: position 2,867,661 of record NW_026693881.1, on the reverse strand, counting down.
ACCTCTGCAAGGTCCATTCCCCATGAGTCTTCTCCCTCAACACACCCTACGTAGTTCAATTATCTTCCAACTTCAAAACACCTCACCCTGGTCCCCATGGTACCCTCCGGCTACTGCGCCTTTCCATATCCAAACACAAAGAGCTGCCCAGGGCCTGCTGGCTCCCTGCTAGCACCCCTCACCCTGGCATCCACCCACGGATTCTCTTGGACTGCCCATGCCAAGTGGCAAAGAGCTCTGTTGGCAGCTACCGAGGGCACTTTCTGCTCCACCCCAGGCTGCAGCATAAGATGAAGTGAACGCTCCCTATTTCAAACCCCCGGGGCCTGAGGCCCTGCACTGCCTCTGCCCCAGCCCACATTGCTGCTGTTGCTCCAGGAGGAAGGGCTGCTCCACACTGTCGGGGCTTCCCCTCCTTCCCACCTCTGCTCCCCGGCTGTTCGCACAGTGCTGTGGGTCCAAAACCATTTACAATCTATATGTTCCTGATGCCCAGATTTACAACTCAAACCCCCAACCCTAGAGTGGCATATTCACTGCCTGTGTGACATTTCCATAGAATAACAAACTTCATATGAGTGAAAAAGAACTGATTTTTTGTTTTTCACTCCAAACTCGTTTCTCTCCCAGTTTTTCTCACTCAGAAAATCTACTCTGTGGCTTAAGACAGGAAGTTAGGGGCAATCCTGTTTTCTTTTCTTCCCAAGTCAGTCCATCACCAAAGGGAACTATCCATTTGGCTCTATTGCCATGGCAACCACTTTGGTGCATTCACTAGCGTGGCTCCTTATCGTCCCCATCCCTCCCACTGTCTCCCCACATCCACTTCCCCCTCCCACACCGAAGCTGAAGCCACCCTTTAAACACATGGAGCAGGCCCCACTCTTCTTCCACAGGTCTCCACTGCATCACAACAAAGTCCGAGTCCTTCCCACAGGCTCCAGCCCCGCCTGTCTCATCCTCATCTCATGGGCTGTTGGCTTTATTTTTCAGGAGTCTGACACTGTCCCTGAACATCCAGCTGCTCTCAGGGATACTCCTAATCAGGTTCTGGGCCTGGTCATCTGTCAGGTTTCAGTGCAAACACCACCTGTATGGAGAGGTCTTCCTGACTGCTCACTATAGAGCAGCGTCCACCCTGCCATGCATCTCAGTTCCCCTGTCAATGCAGTCCATTTCTTTCCTATAACACCTCTTTATAACGACTCACTTATGTGATTTTTTACTTTTTAAAACCTTAAGGTTCAACGTCAGCTCCTTTCCTACCACATCGTGAGCTCTATGCCTGTCTTTCCCTCTGTATGTTCAGCACATAGCACAATGCCTGGTCATGTATTAGGTGCCCAATAAATAGTTAATGAATGAATGAAAAAGTGTACTTAAGAGCTCATTTTTTTATATATAATGATTTCATTTTTAAAAAACCAATTTAGGGATTAGCCCTTTAAAAACATCTAAAATATTTGAAGTTTATTTTTTAAAGTATGCAAATTCAGATTTTTCTGAAACATTTATGTCAAGTATGGTTATAATTTAATTTGTATATGTTATTAAGCATCCATATTTCTCTTGATAATTGTTGCTAAAGTTCCATGTTATCACATGTGACATACCTGCGGATTCCTTTTGGTGTTTCTCCAATTATGAAGGTCGTCTGGTCTGTACGGTAGACTTTTTTCTTCTTCTGACTTACAGGGTGTGAAACGCACAGGGGAGAGGAACCGGGTCCTTCACTTGGTGGCTGGTCTGTCCTCGTGTGTGTTACTGTAGCTGGGTTCGCTTTTTCTTTATATGTCTGGAAAAAGGGAAGGAACGAAAGGTTGGTTTTGGTCAAAGAAGGAGGATGTATTACTTTCCCCCAATATGCTCTTTTTAATGAAGTACACATTCTCCATCTGAAATTATTGTCAGAAGATGTCAATCTAGACCTTTAAAAAGATGAAATGGGGAAAATGGAACTATTTCTATTGCTGAGACTGGACATACTGATACACATGTTGAGAGCTACTGTCCCAAATAAAGGTACCAATTAATGACTATATAAATGATGGAATAAAAATGGGTACTCTTAAAATGTTTAAGTTCAGTACATTTGAGTGGTGATTTTTCTCAAAATCATTGAGTAGTCTTTGTTACTTAATTTTACAAAGTAGCCAAACTTCTAGTTTTCAAACTCTGCTGGATTGCAAGAATATCTAGTGATTTCAAGAGGCTACTACAGTTTGTAAACTATAGATAGAATCAAACATTTTAGACTATGGGCTGATTGTTAAATGTAAATTGTTAGCAAGAGTGGGTTAAAAAATCATTTTAAACCGTATGGTTCCAGTTTCCTTGACAATTGTGAATAGGTGGAAAGCCCCGTTCCATTCCCCAAAGAGAAATACTGGATACAGTTCCACAACAATTACAAGAATAAAATTATATTTGAGCTCAAAAATAAGAAAGTTTCTAGGTGTGAACAACAAAGAAGTGACACAGTGGTGAGTGAGAGCTGACACTAAGCAACTCACAGGGCAGAACCTCATCCACAGGTACAAAGGGCAGAGGGAAGATGGAAATGATTCAACTCCCTGCATTAAAAAATGAAGAAACAAACAAAAAACAAAGGAGGTATGAGAAGAATATCTGATTTTCAAAGGAAAGCCTAAACTAGGACACAGCATAGACACAAGCCACCTTTTTCCTCTAGTCAGAGTTATTGCAGAAAAAAATGAAATGCCCAGTTGGTGCCATTGTGGAGTCTGATTTTGCACCACCTGGGTAGTATGGAAAACCCAAGCTGAAAACCAACATAAAAAGATTGGCTAAGAACCAGGGAAAACCACAGATCTAAATGAGGGGTGACTACAAAAACATACCATAGAAAGACTTCCATAATCCAGAGAATGGTTATGATTCCAATGGGGGTAAAAAGGGTTAGGATAAAAATTATAAAGAACATATGAAACCCAACACCATGAACATTGTCAGATGCAACAAAGATGAGAGCTCATATCTGAGCAATGTAAATGAGACTTTAAATTTTCACCAGGTCTAGAAAGATAAAAGAAGGAATAGAATCCACTAGCAAGAATGAGGCATTGTATAGACAGATTTGGGAAAGAACTAAATGCAAACTTAAAAAAAAAAGAGAAAGAAATATAGTTCTGAAATAAAAAATAGAAAGAACCTCAATACATTGGATAAGTAGCAGAATAAACATCCTTATAATAGTTGACTAACTGGAAAAATAAAATTTCTCAGAATGCAATATAGGAATTTAAAAGGAAGAAAAGGAGGGAAATTAAGAGTCAGAAGACATACCCAAACTTCTAAAATGATAGAAGGAAAGACCAGAGAAAATGGAAGAGATTATGTTAATGAGATAATAGTTGAAAATTAAAGAAGGCATGAATCTTCAAACTGAGAAAAGAAAGAGAATCCCTATTGGCAAAAATTAAAATAGTCTGTATTTTGATGGATTACATTTAGAGGGAATATCTTAAAAATTCCCATAGAGAAAAACCAAGGTATCTGCACAGAAGTGACAAACTAACATCAGATTCTTCATTAATATTCCCACTGCCAGATGATAATGGAATAATACCTTTAACATGCAGAGAGAAAAAAACTGTCAACTTGGAATTCTATACCTAGTTAAACTATCATTTTCAAGCATACAAAGACCACCAGAGTTTAATCGACACTGAGTCTTGCTAATGATATAATTATTATTATTTCTTTTGGTAGGGTTTCTATTGGATTGAAGTGGTACACATTCAAAGAATATAAATAGGAAATGTTTTTTAATTCCTCAAGTATTCACTAAATACTCACTATGTTTCTGCCACCATGCTATGCATTTGAGCTATAGAGATGTGAGTATATTTACATCCACAAGAAGGTCCTACCCTTAAGGGGTTTAAATGTTCAGCCTATTTTAAAAAACATATGGCATATTTAGCTTTTTTCTTTTAGACATTTACCTGTTTAACTTATATTCAAGTTCATTTTATTGACCAAAAGACAAAACATGGTATGTTCTTTAGTAGCAATCCATTTCTAATGAAAATAAATTGACATCTTTACAAGTTTTGTGACTCAGATGGATAAACACAAAATGACAGCTGACCAGCTTGAACCAGGGCTTTGCAGTAATCAGTAGTATTAAAGATACTTTCCTTAAAGACTTAATTTTTTTTCAAAATTGTACCTTAAAACATTATTAATAAAGAGAAAAAAAGTAGAATCATTAAGAATAAGTTTAAAAGAGATTTGATGCATTATTTCCAACAAAAATCAGATGAACATTCAAAGTTTCTAAAGGCTGATAACCTTAGATGATCCCCAGAAATAACTTTCCATTATTTTAAGAAGAGATGGAACACTTATCTGAAAGTAAAGCGAGTTAGCAGAAAGAGAAGGCTAACAGGAACACTCCCTTCCTCATATCCTGTAAATTCCTGGGGCCTTGGGGAAATCATGCCAGGCAATGGCAATTATCGATTATTTACATGATCACACTGGATATTGCTGACTATGGCAGCAGTACAAAGTTCACATTTTATACAAACATGTTTTTTTTTCAATCACTTTTAAAAATTCGTCAGAAAAATTCAGGCTTTGCAACCACAACTATCAGACAAGTGGATCTTTACATTTTGCCAAGTATTCCATTTCAAAACCCAATTCTTACAACCAATAATAAAAAGGTAAAATTATTTTTCTATTAAATGGGCTCAGTATCCTAACTTTTATTTTTTAAAAATCTATGTTTCAGATTTCCATTTGGTAAGAGACTTTAATCAGGTTGTGAAGCACAATCTGAAATTTACCTGGGTTCTGTTAGCTCTTAGGAATGCAGTGGCTGTCTAGGTTGATGTGGGATGGCAGCTCCAAGGGAGAATACATAACACACTGTGCGCTAGGAAGGGTGTGTCAGTTTCCTGTTGCTGCCATAACAATTCACCACAAAATTATTGACTTTAAATGATATAAACTCATTATCTTAAGTTTCTATAGGTCACTGAGTCTGATGTGGGTCTCACTGGGCTAAAATCAAGGTGCTGGCAAGGCTGTGATCCTTTTTGGATGTTTAGGGGAAAAATCCATTCCCTTGCTCTTCTAGCTCTCAGATACTGTCCACAATCTTTGTTTTGTGGTCCTCTTCAAAAGCCAGCAATTCTTCTCTAACACTTTCTCCATGGTCATATCACCCTCTGACCTCAGCCAGGAAAGGTTCTCTGCTTTGAACAGCTAACGTGATTAGCCGGGGCCCATCCAGATAATCCAGGATCAAAGGATCCTGGTCATCTGATTAGCACCCTTAACTGCATCCATGCAAAGAAGCTATCTCAAGGCCACTGATTTAACCTTAATTGCATCTATGACTTTAACTCCCTTTTGTCAGGTAAAGAAACATATTAACAGGTTCCAGGAATTACTTCATGAGCATATTTGGGGAGGGCGTTATTCTGCTTCCCATTGTGGGGGGAATATGGACTCTTAACCTGGGTTTCAAGGTTATGCAGATGGGTGTCAGTGATTTCAGAAGGGGTGTCTATGAATCCTGAAGCTGTACAACCACACTTTTCAGACACAAGAGTCTGTGACTGTTTTAAGTGGCAACACTGTTTATGTAATTTTCAAGAAGTCTTATTTTTCTTTGAAAAACAATTCCTGTTTGAATTTATAAGCATTTTGGTGTTCTTGTTAGAAAAGTAAAATTTTCCTGCCTTACAGTAAGAGTACAGTCAATCTTTTACAACAGTCTACACGGGGAAAATATGCCACAGTGCAGCCACTGTTGCAGCCACAGCCGGCATCTCTTCTGCACAGTGAAGTACAAGGTCTATGGCCAGACCAAGAGATTCTAATTCTAGATTGTGTGGCTAGATTCAAAATTTGTTCATTCCCACTTAGATGGCAGCTATGAAATCCAGATGTGGAAAGACCACGGTGCAGCAGCGACAGAAATGAAGACCCAAGGAAGGAGGAGCGCAGTAAAATGAGGCGGAGCAGGAACTGAAAAGGCACAAGTCCTTCTTAATGTTAGGACAGAGGATGAAGCTCCTTGTGCTGCTCAAGAAAGCAAAATAACATCACTCCTCTTTCCTCCGGAGGACAGAGTGGCCAGCAACTAGAGTGCTGTGTGTGCTGCATGGAGAATGTTGTGTTACAACAGGAAGGAAGAAAGCAAAACTCCCAGTTTCTGTGAAAGCTCCCAATTGCCCCTAACTTTTCTAAAAAGGATTCTTCAAAAGTATCTACCAAGAATTAAAGGTACTAAACTCTGTGATTCTGATTATGGTTATGATAATAAAACAAGGAAGAAATTATGAAGACAAGAGCTCTGTGCAGCCAGACACAGTGGTGAGCACCTATGTAACTCAGGACTCTGAGACAGAGGATCATAGGATCAAGGCCAGCTTCACCTAGGCCACTTAGCAAGACCCTGTCTCAAAATACAAAATACAAAAGGGCTGGGATGTGGCTCAGTGGTAAAGTGCCACTGGATTCAATCCCCAGTATCAAATACTTTGTGCAGTATTTGTATAGTAGAAGTATTTCTGCTAATACTCTATTTTAGAAGGTGTTACTATTAAAGCATAATTTATCACTTAGTAATTGCTATGTTCACAATTATGTCCACAAATTATTAGACTTTGTTTGGTACTTTCCCTATAGTATTTATATAAAAAAAATCAAATTCTATTTTTGGAATATATATCAAAACTAAAATCTACTAAGAAATGTAAGAAATGCAGTAACTACTCTTAGATAATATAAACAGAGTTAAAAAATCCATTTGATGATAAAAACTAATTGAACAAAAAATGGGGCTGCTTGTGAAGTTGAATTTATTGCCAAATGTTGAACTAATATTATAACTTCTGAGTAGTAACACCTCTTCCTTCTTTAGATATACACATTCTAAGACGGAGCAGTCAGGCAGAACTGAAAGAGGAGGGAGAAGCCCTTTCCTCTTTAGACCATAGCTAAATAAGTTAAAAAGGTAAAAGGTAGGCTAAGGCTAGTTATATAGATACTAATCTCACTTATACAGTCAAAACTTCAAACACAAAATGTTATCCTTATAAAAATAATTATTAAAAATAAAATTTAGCATATAAAATTATCTAGTCCAACTAAATCATTAAAATATTATTTCTAGAAATGGTAATTGTTCTAATACAGCCTGGCCAAAATAGTCTCTTCACTTAGCCATGATTAAATGTTTAACTTGAAATGGATCATTTGGCTGGGTGTGGGGGGCACACATCTGTAATCCCAGCTATTTTGGAGGCTGAGGCAGGAAGAACTCAGGTTTGAGGCCAGCCTCAGCAAAACCCTGTCTCAAAGTAAAAAATTAAAAGGGCAGGCTGGGGATGTGGCTCAAGTGGTAGCGCGACCGCCTAGCATACGTGAGGCACTGGGTTCAATTCTCAGCACCACATAAAAATAAAATGGAGATACTATGTTCACCTAAAACTAAAAATAAATATTAAAAAAAAAGGCAAAGGGCTGGGATACAGCTCAGTGGTAGAGTGCCCCTTGGTGTGACTCCTAAAAAAAAGGCTCATTTCAAAGACTTAATATCTGCTTTGACATAATTTTGATAAAGTTATCAAATCATAGTTGATTTTTTCTGATATACTTATAAAATGTTTAAAAGTATAAATATTACTGTTTACAAATGTATAATGCGTGTAATCTGTTAAAGAATAGCTTTACTATTTTAAATTATAAAAGACATACATTAGGATTACAATAAATATAAGGTCACTTTTGCAGGCAAAAATGCTAGAGATGTGTTCATTGTGTACCTCCCCATCCCTCTAATATCTCAGGATTTTAAAAAATGTTTTATTCTACTTTATATATCATATGACCAGTTGATTCTTAGACATTGTACATAGTCTACAAACTTGAAACTCCAGGTGATCCAACTCAATCTTTCCACAGTTAAAAGAAAGAAATGGGAGGGGGACCCCACAAATAAAATCTCCAAAACAAAACTTGGGAAAAAAAAAAAAGAATCCACACTAGGCATAATAAGGATCCCTAATTTTGCATAGCTTACCTCTGGCTGTGAAGCTTTCGGTTCACACTGGATATTGCAGGAAAGTTCCCTTCCTCAGGTAGCCCAGTGGGATACAACATTCAAATGACCTTTGATATTGAATACTCTTTCTTATTCCTTTAAACCAGAAGTGCACTCTCTGCAATTCAAAAGTAGACCTAAGTCAAATTGCCTTACTTTCAATAAAACAATAGCTATTTATTGGAAGTCTCAACTAAAAAAGTTACAGATTTTCAATATGAAAGTGAAAAAAATAAAAACTGATTTAAAAAAAAAACTGCAGATGGCAACTCTTGATGTCACTGTCCTAAAAAAAAAGGAAGACTTCCGTCCTCACAGCCAAATGACTTGCATTAGCATTTTTCTTTTTACTCCATTACATAAGGAATCCATATTTACATACTAGGAAACCAAAATAGTTCAGAGAAAGTTTAAGGAAATGAAGAACCTCTTTCTGTTTATATTCATTGAAGTAAACACTAATTCTGGAAGTAAAGACCTGCGAGGGCACCTGGGTAGAAATGGTAAGGAAATGAGCATAGACCATGGGGATGAAATGGGCAGACTGTAAAGGAACTAGGAGGTCCCAGCTCTGGCCCTCTGCGAGGCCTGAGGGGGATGACGTGTTCTGGTTCTAGGTCACTGAAGTGTCTTCCAGTTGCCTTGCTCTTGAGACCAGCACAGACCTTGAAAACACAAAGGTCTCCTCCACTACCTCTGGCCACACCCTCACCTCAGCCAGATCACTTCATCTGCCAAGAAGCCTAGAAAATCCACTCCTCTTTGATTTTCCTTCTTCATTAAACCTTGAACAGTAAAGTTGGAGGCAGCAATGCTTTTGTTTAACATGTGTTCAAATAAAAGATTAAAAAAGAAATCTCTCTTTGGTTAAGGGCGAATACGTGAATACATAAAAAGTCATAAATTTGCTTATCTTTGCAAAGTCAGGAATCAGGAGTACTACAAAAACACAGAGCAAGAAAATTCATTCAAATGGTCTATGAGAGTCTAACGTGACAAGCACTTTGAAGGATCTTTGTACAAGTGTGAAAATCCTCAGTCATCCAAGGTGCCTGCCTGTGACTGGGATGCAGCTTTCCATAGTTGTCAAAAACCCAAGGCAGTATTGAGCCACCCTGTATCTTGTCCACTCACTCTCTGGGAGGAAAGCTGGCTGATTAGAGGACAACCACAAACATACAGTGAAGTCAAATTTTCTGCATGGTTTTACAAATAACATTCCAATCTGAAAACACCTGGATTCAAATCCAAAACCTGCTTTGGGAGAAGCCTTCACTGGGGAATGGTCAGGTATTTGATACATCTTGGTGTCACCTCTCAGAACACAAACGCTAGCATGGAACCTGCTCAGGTCAGTATTAACACTTATGGATCAGATCACTCCCACACGCGCGGTCTTCAGAGTCTGTTCACAGCGCCCTGTGCAGGTCATGGCTCCTGGCTGTCCAGGGAACGTGCCTTCAGGCCAGTCTTGTCACTGGTTACCAAACACATAAGCACTCTCATTCCTGGTTCCAAATTTCCTCAAACTTGCCTTCTCCCCAGCATCTGCCTCACCCATGCCTGAAGACCCAGCTTCATGAGACTTCTCCTGCATATTTTCCTTCCAATTTCTCATATGACAGCTTTATTTTATTCGTGGAATCTGCTTGAAGACTCTGTGTAATCACATATGTCACACCAAACCTAGCAACCAATGATGCAACTGCAGGTCCAAGATCCTAATTTTACTCACCAAGGGAATACAACAAGTCAAAGGGGTCGCTCTGAATGGGAAGCTCCAGTGCGGCTGTAAACTATCTCAGCTGTTTGTGTCTCATCTATTCAACTCCGTCATTTGCTCTCCTGACCCAGAAAGCAGCCACACCAAGCCATGAGTTACAGACTCTTCAGGCTCTCAACAAACTCGCATGAATAGCACAACTAAGGAAAATTAATTTTTAGAAGATATTTACCAAAATATTTTTATGAAAGAAATAAAACGTTCTTGTCTCTGAGGCATTTGTTATTTTCCCTGTATCAGATTAGCCCTGCATATAGAATGAAACACTGGGACATGGTCTTCCACACATTTTAAAGCATTTAATGTTGAGTAGTCAGTCATAAGAACTGTTTACAAATTAAAATTTGATTCTTTATGGTAACTTGCCTACAAGATAACTGATACCTCTAAAATAAAACATCAGCTTACCAACAAACTTGCTGTAGAAGCAGCAACAGTTGATTAAATTACATTATAGGGAATATTATCAAAAAATTTTTAAAAATGGCACAAATTTTACTTAGACATATTTATCCTACCCAATGTTGATGCTCTGCACAAGATTAATGCATATATTAATAAATTAGGGTAATTCCTCACATCTCTATAGAATCTCTTTGAGAAGGTTCCCCTTGGTAGCCACTGGAAAGTCAATTGAAATCGGTAAGTTTAACTGATTACCTAGGTATTATTTTAGGTTCTGGGAATAAAAAGACAGACTAAGATTCAGGTCCTAACAAAAAAAAGACTACTGTCCAACCAGATAAATGGTGGCAGCCACTGTTGATGGCCTCCCCAAAGGCACCGCCTCCCTCTGTTGTCTGGTAGAAGCTAGTATTCTTACAAGTGCCCTCAGGGAAGGTGGGCTACTCTCTCAATTCTAGGGCGATAAGGCACATACGAGCTGAGTCAATCATAGTTTTTCAGAAAGAGTTTCCTTCTCAACAAAAAGAAAGATACAAGGGGAATCACACCTTCCTGTCCTTTGGACACATTTATTCGAGAAAACTAGTTGTTCAGTTGCGGTAGTGATCTGGTAACATGAGACTAAAGGAATAAAAGTTAACTTATTCAGGACAGTGGGACAGAAAATGATAAGAGTCCAAATCTGTATGATGTCACTGGGCCATAGCACCAACCCTGAAAATGCCTCCTATCAGACATGCTGTTACATGAATTTGTTCAGTGACCTATGCTGTCACCTACTTTTAGATGGTTATTCTATTCCTTATAGCTTAAAGTATTTTGCTGATACACATACAGTGTTGCATTATACAACATCCTAAGTGCTACAGCAGCCACATATGCACATACACAAAGAATAGGAAGAAATTTATGCTGCTTTGGAGAAGACTTGGGGGACAGCTGTCACAGAGGACAAGGGTAGGAATTCAACAAGCAGCCACAGGTGAAAAGGAATTTTTAGCAAAATAACCACAGAAGCGAAGGTGTGGAGGTAAAGTGAGCTTGGAGAGTAGCTCCTGAGCTGCAGACTGTCCAGGAAGAGCCTGTTCATCTTGTATCCTGGATCCAGGCACAGTGCCTCATACACAATTAGTACCAATAATCCTGAGGAAGTGAGTGTCTTCAGTGAAGCTAGAGAAGAGGGCAAGGGCCAAATTAAAACAGGCCATATATGCCATGGAAAGGACACAATAAGACACTCCACATAATTTGGAAGACAAAAAATTAAGCCACACAGTGCCTCTTTAGATTTATTGCTAGATGATGGTGCATGGGTAGGGACGTCTTTCTGACACCATTCCCCAGGTCCTTCCTTCTTGACTGGTTTCCTATATGAGCACCATGGCCAAGAAATGACTCATAACGAATGAAGATGAAGAATACCAGCATTTATGCTGTGCAAACAAGACTAATACTTCTACATTATCTGTCATGTTACCCATTTGAATTGTGTGGCTGAGTGGAGGAGCAGTTATGGGGACCTGCCTTTTGTTGTACTTTCATGCAATTATCAAGAACAAATGCTTTCTGAACCCAGTGGTGTCCTTGCCACGTGATGGTATTCACTGAAGCGTAAGCTGTGGTCCTATAACATACCTTGAAGGAAACGAATACACACAAGGTACCCATACCAATGATGATGACTGGCACAGAGAATGGTGCTAAAAACACTTGGAAGAGAGTGACCCTAAAGATTGAATTATGGAAGAAATGGAACTTGAACTGGATCCATCTGGAGTAGAGGATCAGACAGTACCTGATGCAGTTGGAGGCAGAGGCAGAGCAAATCCACTGAAGACCAGGAATGCCACTCAAACCTGAGAATACTTCTGTGTCTAGGAAAAAATGAAGTGTTCTCCTCTGTTCTCACCATAGTCAATACAGAAGACTTGGGATACCAGAGTGAGGACTTCTCCCACCAGCAAGGAGGGAGCCAATTTTGCAGCAGTTGACACCAGTTGTGTGTCCTCTAGTTTAATTCTGACACTATATACCTGGAGAGTCAGGTGGATACCTAGAGAGTGTCTGAATCCACAGGTAGAGGATTCAGTTGGACTCTCCCCACTTCTAGTGCCAATTGCAAGCCCCAGTTTGTTTTACTTGTTTTTGACCAACTGGCCATATATTGGGGATATCATGACCCCTCCTTGGGTCCAGAAGATTTCCAGGAAAACTATGAAAGTTGATCATGGAAAAGATGATTTAAACCACTTAAAAACTCTCAGAACATAGTGGCAGAGTTTACCATACCCAGACAACAAATGAAAACCTAAATATGTTTTAAAAAAGTATTTATTCAGCAAGTAGTAATTCATGTAACACATCATTTTAAGTTAGTGAAGATGAATCAAGAGATAGCCTTCTATTTCAAAGCTCAGGATTTATTAGAAAAGAAGATACGTACTTACATACTATAATAAAAATCTGAAAGTCATACTTTAGAATAAGAACAAGATGTATAAAGTACTACTGGGCAAAAGTACTACTGTGCAAAGCAGAGCTCAGGAGAAAAGGTAGCTTGATTCTGATGAGGGAGGAAATGGGGCAGATTTTGAGGAAGGCACGAAACATCTGAAGTAGATCTTGAAGGATTTGGAGATTTGGGAGATTATAAATGTAAAAATGAAGATGATTCCTGGCTAAAAAATAAAAAAAAGGCACAGGTTTATTAGGGTTCTCAGGAGGAATACAACCAAAAGGATACATATGTCTATATAGATGTATATAAGAGGGGATTTATTAGACTGGCTCACATGATCAGATGCTAACTAGTCCTACGGTGGCCTTTTGCGTGCTGGAGAGCCAGGCAATCCAGTAGCTGCTCAGTCCCAAAGCTGGAAACTTCCTAATAAGAGGGACCAATGATGCAGCCCCAGTTCAAAGCTGAAGGCCTGAAAGCCCCCTGGAGAGCTGCTGGTGTGAATCTGTGTTCAAAGGATCAAGAATTTGTATTTGGGGTAAAAATGGGAGTTCATAACCCAATTGAGCCAAATGTATGAAAGATGATATATCATGAGCTTTGTAATGTTTTGAACAACCAATAAAAAAAAAAAAAGAATTGTAATACAAAAAAAAAAAAAAAGAATTTGGAATCTGATGACCACAGATGACAACAGCAGCAAAAAATGTACCCACTCAAGAAGGGTCAAGCAAGTGTGCCTATGAGCCCCCCACTTCTTCTGCCTTTTCATTCTACCCAGGGCCCCGTGGGTGGGAGGTACCACTTGTGTTCAGGGCAGGTCTTCCCCACTCAGGGGGCTGACTCACATGCCAGTCATCTCTGGAGACAGCTTCACAGACACACCTAGAAGTGTCCTTACCAATTTTTCTTGTCTCTCAATTCAGGCAAGTTGACAACCAAGATTAACTACCATAATAAAAGGAAAAGGTGAAAAATCATGCAGTTGGCAATGTACCTTTGGTGAAGTAGATATTGCCAACAGTTTCACTGTATTTCTTGAGTCCACAGATAGAGTTTAACTATCTAAGAAATAGTTTTTAAAACTTTTTCAAAAGGGAAGGATGCATTCAATCCACTAGGTTTTATTTTATTTTCGTCTAACTGCTAAAGTGAAGAAAATTCTTCACAGACTAGTTATCTTAGAAAATTAAAAGCTTGATATGTCATACTGGGAAAGTAAATCTGAAATCTCCAAATAGAGATCCAGGGAACTGAGATAAAAGGATAAGATAGAAGACTAAAAAATGACAAGGGTTGCCATTGCCAAGTCCTGTGGCCTGAGGGAGCCATTTAGCCTTTGATTTTTATTTTATTTTTAAAAATATCTTTATTTATTTATTTTTATGTGGTGCTGAGGATCAAATCCAGTGCCTCACATGTTTGAGGCAGGCGCTCTATCACTGAGACTAGGCCCTAGCCCCTAGTCTTTGATTTTAAACATAAATAAAATAAAATGCTTGGGTTAAATAGTCTCCAGGAATCCTTCAGATTCTGAAATGCTGTGTTTCCCTAACCTTACAACGTTGCTTTACTCATCTTATAAATATTCAGAACTTCTGTGTGCGGAGGCGGGGCTCTCAGATGGCAAGGCAGTAGGTGTTCCCCTAAGTGGCCATGTCCAATGGATACCACGGTTTTCATAGAGGGATAAAGTACAATTTGAAAAGGTTGCTAAGTGCTTAACATTCTTTAAGTCACTAGGTGGACTTAATCACGGTTCAATGAGGCCTTATATCTCTAAACTTTATATTGTTCATCTACCCAAAGAAATAGCATTCTGTTAAACTATTTAGAATCTTCCCATTATTCTAAACAGAGAAATTGTTCTGAGAAGCCAATTTATCTTCTACACAATCAGCATAAAAAACAGCTAGAAGTTAGAAACATACAACTTCCTAATAAGCAAAGATTATTTTCGTCAATCTAGTTCATTGTTAACTTAGTTTATAATTCCTTTAAATACATAGTTTTCCACAGAATTCTTCACAGGAAGCCACCCATGGTCCAAGGCAAGTCCTTCTTGTATAAAATTATAGAGAACTGGACTAGATATCTTTCAAGATATCTTAAAACAGTCTATTATTGGTACTGTCAGCAACAAAAACATTGACAGGTCATTGTACGCAGACTATCACAGTAGGGATGTCATCATCCTTGCCGAAAAGCAACAATCATTGAAATAATGAAAATCTGTACTATATTTTGAATAATACAAGGAGTTGAATGTGTTTTGCACACAGCAGCTCATCAGTGACAGCATCCATGAACTCTGGGGGGAAGGCAGCTAGGAGGGGCACAGGTGCACACACTCACTGGCAACACGGGGTTCTCCTTCCCCTGGCTCAGTAACAGGTATTCTTCACTTAATTAATATGCCATCTTCTGAAACAGAACACCATCTTTGAGCCATCCTAGTTCTAGGGTCAGCAACACAAAAGATTTTTTCATGCCAATACTAGTCACATCATTTCCTACATATAATGCAACAATCTTAAAACACTTAATCTCCACTAAAATTATTATTAGAAGAAAAACTTTCTGATACAAAGACCATAAAATTAATATCTAGCTAGAGAAAGAAAAAATGAGACCGTGAGAAATCCCACCCATTAAGAATTCATTCTGTCACATGCCGGAGCCATAAACCTTCCTTACCGGACTGCTTCATAAACCAGTCACTTGTGAACAATTACTTTAAACCATCATACCATTCATTACACTGAAAGCCAGGATAATGGAATGCTCTGTCTCCCCAAAGTCTGCGAGTTGTAAACAGCCCATCCCTTCTTGCTGACTCCAAAAGCTGTATAGACATACTGCACCCAAATCCACCACAGCTCACAGAAATCCTCATGTTAGGTAATCTACAAAATGCCAATCTAATACAAATACAAGAAAGAGAAGTTCTTACTAACACAACACTTTGTATTTACAGTATTCTGAACAGTGCTTAAACCTGCACTGGTTATAGAAAGGCACTCCCCCCATGCTGCCTCCACCCCAGACCGACAGCTCGCTTATTCTCTCATTTACACCACACTGCAATAACATAAAGAAGGGTTTGCTATTAATCCAGGTTTTACTACAAAGCCACCCGTTATTTCTCTGTCAAACACTGGCAAGAGTGCCAAGTGTCTGTCATCCAATTCAGGGGATTAAGTCTTCTTTTATAGTCTGATACTTGTACCAATTTATAAAAATACAGATATAGTTTCTTGGAGTTGGTCACAGTCTATATTTTGGCTTGGATTCAGGCAGCAGAGGTTGACTATGACAGCTGGCAGGAAACTGAGGGCAGAATACATCCTCCCCCTTCAGTCACCACATCTCAGTTGCCATAGCGATTAATCCGCAATTGAATGCTGTCTTTGTACATTTCTTTTCAGAAAACTTTAAGTAAACTTAAGTTGAAAACATGCAGTTGATTGAAAAAAGGAGGCACCACATCACAAACAGGTATAGTTGAGTTTTGTGACATACTTCCGTATGTCAAAAGAACAAATTAACTCTAATCAAAGTATTAGCAGTTCCTTCAAATACTTAAAACATTTCTTTTTGGTCTGAGCTTAAAGCTAAGAGCACAGTGTTTCCCTCCAGTCATCGTATCTTTTAAAATGAGCAGTTCTCAAAAACCCAAGTATGATTTAAGGCAAAATGTATTTTTATTTTGCATGTTATTTTGCATTGTCCACACTATCAAATAACAAAGGTATGATTAGAAATTTATTTTAGGAGAAATAGGTTTTAGTTTAGGACATCTATAAAATATTCTACAAGTTGAAATCAATTCATAAAAGTATAAGTTATAGAAAACATGGAAAAGATAATGTATCTCTGGCCTTTCCTAACTAAGTAGGTGAATTTGAAAAGTAGGTTCATAGTTTTTATCATTTTGATTATCAATAATTACATGGAAAAGAATGAGAGCTCTGGAAGACCACAGGGTTTACCTAGCACTGTGGTGGCAGTGTCTTCTTTCGGTAGGTTTCCACCTGGTATACATATTCCTCTGCAACTTAGTGAAAGGCTCAGACTTGACTACAGCATTGCTCAGAAAGCACAACACCAGCATATGATGGCCACTGTTGTTCATCTGTTGGCCTCATCTAAATATATAGGATTTGATTTGTTTTCTCAGAAAGTGAGGCAGCACCTCTGAATCTGGCTATAGACACAAACATGCACCCGCACATGCCTACAAGCACACACATGATCTTTTCAAACACAAGCTCTTTAATAAAACTTTGATGACAGACATGAAGTACTCAGAAGAATTCTCAGTAATCAAAAAGATTCTGGATTTGAGCCCTAGATGAAAGATATTACACTGTAGGTGGAAGGTCTACGGTCTTTTGGAGACTTGAGAAGCAAAGGTTTGTAGGTGTGTGCTAACATATGACTGGATCTCTTTTGTTCTTGCTTCATTTCCTTTCTCCTTTCTTTATAGCATCTCCCTCCCCATAACTATTTTTAAAATTTTTCAAAATTTTAGATTCAATTATTACCACCCATCTGCAAAGTCCTTCAGTGAGTGACATAAATATCTCCAACCCTAGTCAGTGATGTGTCAGTGATTCCTCCCCTATGAGTGTTGAAGTAATATTGCCTGGATATGATGAAATCAGTGACTGGGAACGCCTTTTTTCTCAGAAATTCTGTGAGATGACTGAAATGCTGGAATGGAATTTTACTGTTTCAAGTGCTGACTTTAAGAAGTCAACCACCGAATGAGTGTTTATGTGGACTATTCTTGGCCTGCTAGCAATGGATTAAACCTCCTACTTAGTGGCTTTAAAACTTCACTGAATGTTTCACATTTACCATGACTTCAACGTTAAACAACACATTTCTTTAAATTCCCGGAAAAAGATCTACTAAGTTGGGGTATGTGTGATGAGGGGATACCTGGACTCGGAAGGGAGGCTACAAAGCCCCATGGGTAGATATTCAATTTGCTTGTCACAAATGTTCCTCACTCTGCAAATCACTTTTAAGGGCCAAGATTTCTGCTGATATTGTTCTGTCCCCCTCAAAAATGTTGAGATTGAAAAGTGTTAGAGGCAACGTGTATTTCTGTTTTTACAATTTCCTTAAGGAGGTTCCAAAGGGACTGTTTATTGTTTCTAGATCTAGGGTCTGCATTTTGGGGAGAATTATATGCCTATAAATTTCTTCTCTGAGAAATATTTAGATAAGCTAATGACCAGCGCCTAGAAAATTTCATTAACATTTACTCTACAGGGATTGCCAAATTATCTGACTTTTTACATTACAATTTGTTTGGGAAAAGGGCATGGTTGAAAAAAAAAAAACCAAACACCCTAATCAAAAGTAAACTCTGAAGATTCTGATATACTCTACATCTTAAAAAAGCAAATTTCTGGAGAGCCTAATACATTTTTGTATTAAAATATAAAATAATTATTGTATTAAATATTTGTATTAAAATATAAAATAAAATATAAAAATGTTCAACATTTCCTACAAGGTAGTCACATTGTAGAAATGCTGTCTGTAGTGTTGTCCGTAGATCAAATGAGAATCTCAAGCAGCCCACTCAGGTCATGAAAGCTTTCATGAGCTGTATTCTGGCAATGGGTCTCTGTATTACTTTGAAACATGCTAAAAGACACAGCCTTTCCAATTCCATTATTACATTTATTCTAAGGCTATTGTAAGGTAACCAACTCTTCCCTAGATCCTTTAGTGGTTTCCATTTAAAACCTCAGGTGACAAGTTCCCTTCAAATTAAATGCTAGGAAAAACTTTGCTCTTGCTAGAAAATTTGTTATATTTTTCCCCCTTAAGGACAAGGATCAGGGGCTGGGGATGTGGCTCAAGCAGTAGCGCGCTCGCCTGGCATGTGTGTGGCCCGGGTTCGATCCTCAGCACCACATACAAACAAAGATGTTGTGTCTGCCAAAAACTAAAAAATAAATAATAAAATTCTCTCTCTCTCTTTAAAAAAAAAAGGACAAGGATCAGTGTTTCTCAGCAGGGTGTTATGGCATTTGGGGCAGCACAGTTCTTTGCATATGGGATTGCTCTGCACCCACCGCCCACCCTACCCAGGACAGCTATTAGTATCTCTGGCCTGCTGACACGATTGCCAGGTGGGGCATGTAGTCACCATGACCACCCAAACTGCCCACACACATTTCCAACTGAGTAATCACTAAAGAGCCAATTTGCTTCCTTTGTTTTGTCTATAAGAAAACTTAAATTTGTCATGTTAATAAAATACCCGGGTAGAATATTCTGGCCATATCGGTATCTCAACTTTCTCTGAGGTTTGAACTTTCAGTTTAGTTTATATTTTCTCTGGTGTTGAATTTCACTTTATATTCTGTTTTTATTGTTAAGACAATTCAAATCCTTTGTTGAACCAGATGTGGTACAAATAAAAGAAGAGAGCTTGAAGTTTCAGAGGGATATTCTCCTGCAACACCAAAAAACCAAATAACCCAATCAATAAATGGACTAAGGAACTGAACAGACACATCACAGAAGAAATACAATCAATCAACAAATATATGAAAAATGTTCAACATTTCTAGCAATTAAGAGAAATGCAAATCAATACTACTCTAAGACTTCATCTCACTCCAATCAGAATGGCAATTATCAAGAATACAAGCAACAATAATGTTGGTGAGGATGTGGGGGAAAAATATATACTCATAGGTTGCTGGTGGGATTGCAAATTCGTGCAACCATTCTGAAAAGCAGTATGGCGATTCCTCAGAAAACTTGAAATGGAACCAATATTTGACCCAGCTATCCCACTCCTTGGTTTATACCCAAAGGACTTAAAATCAGCATACTTTAGTAATGATGCCACATCAATGTTTATAGCAGCTCAACTCACAATATCTGAGCTATGAAACCAACCTAGGTGGCCTTCAACAGATGAATGGATAGAGAAAATGTGGTATATATACACAATGGAATATTACTCAGTTTGAAAGAAGAATGAAACAATGGCATTTGCAGTTAAATGGATGGAGCTGATGCTAAGCGAAATAAGCCAATCCCAAAAAAACCAAAGGCCTAATGTTTTCCCTGATATGAAGATGCTAATTCACAACAAGGGGGTGGCTAGGGAAGAATGGAGGTACTTTGGATTAGGCAGAGGGGAGTGAATGGAGGGGAGGTGGTATGGGGGCAGGAAGAAGGATAGTAGAATGAATCAGACATTATTACCCTATGTACACATATGATAACATGACTGGTATGATTCTATATCATGTGCAACCAGAAGAATGAGAAGTTATACTTTTATGTATGATGTGTCAAAATGTATTCTACTGTCATGTATAACTAATTAGAACAAAAAAAGTAGTACTAAGTTAAAATATCACTGTTATATATAGCATGTACTCTTTACTCTCACTCATAAAGTAATAGTAGAACTGCACTTCAGACACTTAACTGTCAGAAATTAATAAGGAATAATACACCAAAGAAACATAATATTTTAAAAACCTTTGGTAAAAGTGACTATGAATAAACAAAAAATACCACATTTACATAATTATTTATTTCCATACAATGGCAATGCCAAGTGGAAAGAGCCTGTAGAAAGTGTTTATTACTTTTAACATTATAAAAATCCTTTTGCTAAAAACAAATTCTACATGAAGTTACCTTTTTATGAGTGTCTTCATTTTACATGAAAAATTTTTGAGGAAATCTAATCATATACTTTTTTTTTTTTTTTTTTTTTTTGGTGGTGGTGCTGGGGATTGAACCTTGGGCCTTGTGCATATGAGGCAAGCACTCTACCCACTGAGCTACATCCCCAGCCTCTATCATACACTCTTTCCAAATGAACACAGACAGTTGGTTCTGATTTAACTGCGTGATCCCCTCAGACTCTTGAATTTTTGGAAGATAGGAATTTTTTTATTTTGAGAAAAACTATTAAGCAACTCAATATTATTAGGCATTTTTAGGTTAAGATTTATCATTTAATCCAAAACATTTTCAGTGACTATAGTTCCCCAAATGGTATTTTGTTTTTTATACTTACTTGTATGTTACTTAGAGTTTTAGCAGAACTTTTGAGGAAGTGCTAGAAGATCCTATTGAGAATTTCTGTGAAAAATGAGATAAAAACTAATTTATAATACAGGGTAAGTGATATACCCCATATTTTTCTTACCTCAGAACTGCAAATAGCTATGTTAGCAGGAAGCTGGGAAAACTGCTTCAACTCAAACACGTCACGCGCTGCCCACCGGCTCATATGATTCTCAGCTTTGCTGGATCCTATCACATGCTGGTTTGAGTGAATATAAGCCACTTCCTGAACACCACCTAGGAGATAATTGATGTTCACTAGGTGATTTATCATCACAAAGGAAAACTGATCCATGCACACCTTAAAAATTATCAGAATCATGTCAAAAATAGGTTATGCTTTGCTGAATTTTTACTCCTGAAGAAAAAACATGCAATTATGTTAACCCTGAAATATTCTTAAAAAAACAAAACAAACAAAAACCCCCGAAGAGTTTGAGTTCAAACGTGTTGGTCTAGATTATCATGAAAATAACCCCCACCCCCGGTTCCTTACCATAAATATGAGAACTGCTGAGACCAGGTAAGAATTTTAAAATTTAGACCTGAAAAGGGGATTTTGGGCACAAGAAAGTCATAGTCAAAGGTTTTTGCTATGAATTTGTCATCTTGGTTAGTTTCAAAAAGTTGTTTAGTTATTGAAGGAGTGGCGCTAGCCTTATCTGTTCCTTTAAACATGTACTTGATTACAGTGATGGAATGGGAGCATGGGGTTTATGACCAGGGAGTTTCGTTTGGTTGGCTTTGCTCAGTTTTATTGTTTGTATTTTGTCTTTTTTGTACATATGCCCAGAGAATGTCAAGATGGGAGCTTTTTAGGAAATGAAAAAAGTTAACTCATGGCTTTTATCTGAAAGAGGTTTAAAAAATGGCTACATTTTTTATTGCTTTGCTTCTAGGCACCTATAATTTATTTTTAAATTGTGGTCATAAAAGAGAAGGCTAGAACTGAGGCCTGTAAAAGCTCCCTCAAACAGCTCTGGCAATGAACCTCAATTATGACCTCCAACACTTGTGCTGTTTCAGCCCTGAACCCCTCTTAACCAGAAACTGCCAATCATGCAACACAAGATGCTGTTACAAATTATGATTGAAAGAGTATTAGGAAAACATTTCCCTTAAATTTAAATACCCCAGGTAGCAAGTATGGTAGTTTCAAAATTATTCTTCTGATAGAAAATTTACTCGGATTTTTCTTTTTTTTTTAGTTTTGATGGACACAATACCTTCATTTTATTTATCTTTATTTGGTTCTGAGGCTTGAACCCCGTGCCTCACATGTGCTACGTAAGCACTCTACCACTGAGCCACAACTCCAGCCCCAGATTTTTCTTAATTTTGATGACAAACTTTATGCATTAATGAAAACGAGGTTTGTTACACACTAACTACTGACAACTTTCACAGTTAAAAAAAAAAGCAACTATTAAAAAAAAAAAGCTTCTGTTACACACAAACCTAAGCATAATCCAGTACTTAGTTACAAAATATATATCATAAGGATCCTTCAATGAGACCATTAACCATAAAAGAAAGCTTAATGGGTTAAAAAAAAAAAAAAACCAAGGTTTCTACAGCAAAATATTCCTGCTTTTAAATCAGCTCCTTTTACTTTTTTTGTTGTATTTATTAAGTAAGATGCTTGTAAAAGTGATGCTAACTCTTAAAATCACTAAACAGATTTTGGGCAGAGGCTAGTGGCAAGGATGTAATTTTTCAACCGCTGATTTCCCTCATGAAAACAGACAGCACTAAAAGAAAAACCAAGCCATGTTCTTGAACAACATCCTAACAAAATTAGATGACAAGATATCCCTATAAGCCCTAAAATACAAGCAGGTAGAAACAACCAAAGCTATGAGTTCTGCATAGCATCAAAGACTGAAGAAGGATGCAAGCAACAGGTGGATCTGGCAGACCTAAGAACAGGTGACCCAGGAATGCCAACAGGTACTTCTTGGAAAGCACAGCCAGTCAACTTGAGGTCGGCAGCTGAGTCTGAGAAGGTATTCCACTGGCCAGAGTTGAGCAGGTTCCAGGGGCTTGCAGTAAAAAGACCCCAGGGGACTGGAGGCACTATCCTCCTGAAGCCATAGTACTGACCCACCATGGCCCTGCCCAGGCCGGAACAGAAGAGGAGAAACTGAAGGCAGGGACTCGAGATGAGCAGGACAGGCATTAAGCAGGAGAGACAATTTCATATAAAAAAGGAGCAAGAGGAAAACATCGGAGTCAAGTTTCAAAAATTATTAAGAGAAAGAGAATAGACAATTATATTTCTACTATGAAAACATCTCAGAAACATCTCACTACACAGATTAAAACCATAATCAGCTTCAAAATGAGGTAAGAGACTTTAAAAACATGAAAGTGACATTTATCAACAACACAAATCAGAATTATACCTCAGAAATGAGTGAACTCAAGAAAGACTTACATATTTTTAAATATTATTTCAGAGATGAAGAATAAACTTAGAAGGAATATAAGAGGAAATAAATATAATAGATAATGTCTTTATATAAATAGAATTTTTTAAAGGAAAAAGCCGAAATAAACAAAGCAAAAAGATAAAAGAGACTGAAACAAATTCTGAAGGTAGGCAAAGAAGATTGAACAAGTGAATAACAGGAGGCCTTAAAGAAGGCCAAAGCAAACCAACAGGACAAAGCACAAGTAACACTAGAACAAGAAAGCTTTCCATAAAAATTGAGTGGAAGCTACACTGTGCATGTGAGAATAGTGACCCAAATAACCAACACCAAGACACAATCTAGTAAAATTGCTGGACCATGAAAAGAAAACAAACAGGCAAACAAACCAACAAAAACCACCCAAATTCCGGGCATCTAGGGAGCAGAAAAAGAGGTTTGAAAGAAAAAATACAAGCGACACAACATTACCAGAAGATGAAGTACATATTTAAAACATTCAAGAAAACAGGGGTTTTTTTTTACATTCAGCAAAACTGACTCTTAGGTATAAGGACTCACACTGTTATCACAAGATTCTCAGGCAAAAATATTATCATGAACACTTATTAGAAAGCAAGCCTCAGATAACTCAATAAGTATAGAAACACATAGGACTGATGGGGAAATCTTAACTGTCTTCTTTACAGTTTTAACTATAAACCAGGACATGAAGTAGAAGGAGAGTATATAATGCAATCTCAATATTCTGAAATGGGAAGAAAGTGGTACATAATATATATAAATATATATAATATATATTTTATATAATATATATTTATAAAACGCTAAGACAAATATATATGTTATATATAAAATATATATTATATATAAAATATATAACACCACTACATACAACTATAATAATATACCACTAAAAATGTGGGAAAAAAGGGAGAAGATTCCTATATCTTGAAAAAAAAAAAAACAACAAGAAAGAAATGGGAGAGCATACAAGTACTGCAATTTTATTCTTTGACTGATGTGTAGTATGGGATAAAACAAATGAGCATTTATGAGACATTATAATTAAATTATTCCCTGTATGCTTCCAAACCAGAATTATCAATATGGAAGAAACAGTATTCAAATAAAATAAAGAGGATAAGCTGAAGCTCCATACTCCCAAGTGAAGTATCATATAAAGTTCATGAAGTATTTTATCATTATTGAACATGGGTATGTATGTATATACACACATAAAATATATACATATATACACACATATAAAGATATAAGTTAATATGTGTATGTAGACATATTAAGGTATGTGTGTAAACACAATACATACAACTAATTTGATCATTGAAAAGACCCAGAAATAATAAATAAGCTAGTAGTAACAACAATCATTCCTAGCATCTGACTGTGGTCTTGAAACACACTTTCTCTATAAAAGAAATTCAGGTTTTTGGAGAAATAACTGATTCTAGGTTTGGGGCAGAAAATGTACAAATGATCTTGGAACACCTTGTAATAATAGGTAACAAGGAAGTTTTCAAAGATGATTATCCTAGTGCCTGAGATCTCAGGAACTAAAATACTCGTGTCAAATGTTCCAACTGGCCAAAGAAGGGATAGCAGAGCCTTAACCATGATATTAATTGCAATAAATTGAGACCATTAACTGTGCTTGAAAATTTACAATGATGTTATGAAAAGAAAAGATTGGGTGCAGTGGGGCACGCCATAATCCCAACAGCTTGGGAGGCTGGGGCAAAAGGATCTCAGGTTTAAAGCCAACCTTAGCAACTCAGCAAAGCCTTAAGCAACTTAGTGAGACCCTGTCTCAAAATAAAATACAAAATAGGCTGGGGATGTGGCTCAGTGGTTAAGTGCCTCTGGGTTCAATCCTTGGTACAAAAAAAAAAAAAAAAATAGATTGTCTTAATTGATATAGAACCAATTTATTATATTGAACATTGGCAAATAAAGGAATTAAGCATTTTTCCTGCCTTTCCTATACAAATTCTACCATTAGGTAAGCATTAGTAGATAAGGGACAGTATATCTTTAAAAAAGTATTCTAAAAAAAATGGAAATTAGAAGAGCAGAAAATATCATTTTACTATGCTGAATAAATAAACAGATACAGAAATTAAGCATTAAAGGTCGCTAATAACAGAGACAGAGAGAAAAGCAACATTCTATGCCTCCTATCTTCCTGCCAAACATTTAACTCTTGTCTTGCTGAAGGCAATGAACGTAGGCTTGACATAGTCTTGGGAGCCAACTGCTCATTTGCAGAGGACCAAGCCCAAGTGCACTGAGTATGTACATTCAACAAAACGAAGATGGAGGAAAACTTGACAGATGGCCCAGGTTCTGCAACAGATAATTTGTAGGAATTACTAAATTTGTAAATAATTACTATTAAAGTCAGAATAATTGATGTTTATGGAGCAGAAAGGCTGTGATTAGGATGGGGCACATAGAGGGGGTCCTGAGGTAGATGGCAAAGCTCTCTGTTTCCAGGTAGGTGGTCTTCCCTTAATCCTGCCATCCACCTGCTTCCTTATTTGTGTCTCAGTGTAGCATCCTGTTTTTTAGAGCTACTTTTAATTCAATAACCTCTTACAGAACTGTTTGATTGAGCAAAACAATTATTTAAAGAAAAAAAAAACTCAAAATGTGTCTGAAGTTACCTAAAAGTTTATCCATTGATTCATACATCTGCTCTTGATTGGCAACTTTCTCATTTGAAAATTTCATTGGTTTTCTTGGTATAAAAGTGTTAATTTTCTTATGATGCCTAGGCAATTTTGCAGAGAAACTGATTTTGTCTTTTATAGTTTTTGCTGTATGGCTCTGTTTAGAGCCACTGAAGTGGCTGACAGATATACTGTCATCTGATGATGAAAAGTCATCAATAATTTGAGAGTTACTACCCTCATCTGTTGCACACAATTGGTTTGTTTTCTTCATTGTTTTAGGAAAATTGTAAAGTTGTCTTTTGTTTTCCTTTTTCCTCTTAAGCCTCAATCGACTAGTAGATCTTTGTTTTCTTACCCTCATCTTGGGGTACATTTCAATGTCATCAGATTCGTCACTAATATCACCAGTGTCTTGGCTTTTCATAATAGGTTTCAGGGTCCTGTTCTCAGGATTTAAATTTTTTGAAATGAGTCCATGTCTTCTGTCATTAGTCTCTTCACCATCACCATTGTTTCTTATTTTTACAGGGTTTTCTGTTTCAGAATCTTCAGATTCATCTAAGAGTTGCTTACTCCTTACTCGATTGTTAGGGAATCGTGGAGTTGCATATTGTGTGGGAAAGATGACATCACTATCTTCTGATTCTGTGCCATTCTGTATATTGCAATGACGTCCCACCAGATGTGAAGAGTTTTTTTCAACATCAGACTCAGAAGAAGCATTCTGTTCTAATAGTTTCTCACTTTTATCAAAAACACGTTTCTCATTTGAATTTAGGATTTTATCTAATGTCTGGTGTTCTGAAGTACCAACAGTGTCCTGAGTTTTCTGACAACCAGCATCTTTGGCTTCTGCTGGAAGGCAATTGGGCTGCTCATCAGAACTTTCACCACCAGATGCAGTATTTCCCTTGCCATCTTTAACTGCTGTACACTTTGCCTCCAACAGTTTAGAGAAGCCACACTGGAGTAAGGTCAGCTGCCCTGAAGAACCTGCAGCTTTGCTTGCGTCAGATGCTTTGCCGTTAGAAGTCTTTATTCTTGAGGCTCTCACTGACTCGTCATCACTAAAGTCGCTGCAGAGATCACAGGCGTCCACTGCCAGTGGGTCTGCAGGTGGGTCTTGTCCTCTGGGTTCTTGACAATCAGGCTCCCTGGGCTATAGATAAAATGACAACATAATGATACACAAGCTATTGCACTGGAAGGGAATTAAGTTTGCCAGATAATTTCGGTGTAAGTATGCAACTTGGCATTTTAAAAAAGTGTAACATTTAATAAACAAATGTAAAGTATTTAATATTATGGTCTAGTACAGTCTTTTCTCTTTCCAAGTATTAAACTTTCCAAAATAAATAAAAGTTTAAACTAGAGTATCATGTGATCAAATCATTTTTAAGGAAAACAGAGTGGTGTGCTCAGCTTCTAACATACAGGGACTCACAATTCTAGCCTCAAAAGGTAAAAGCACATAACTCATTGTTTAAAAATTACTGGGGTTTACTGAGGTCCAGCAGATTCTTCCAATCATGCTTTAAGAAAAAAAACCTTACAGATAAAGAATTCACAACTGCAAAATGGTTCAAGTTGTTAAAATAAGATAATAAATAAGGTCCAGTAAGATCATTAAAATTGAGAAAGTTTTAGAGTAAAATCTACAACAAATTTAAATCCAATATTTAATTTTTTCTACTTTAATCAGAATTAGTCAGACATCTCAGTCTCCTAAAACTGAGAAGTAAGTGATTTGGGGAAAGTATTATCCAGTGATACTTCTGTTAATATTTGATATTCATATATGTATGTATGTATTTGGTACTGGGGATTGAACTCAGGGACACTTGACCACTGAGCTACATCCATAGCCCTTTTTTGTATTAGAGACAGGGTCTCACTGAGTTGCTCAGCACCTCACTTTTGCTGAGGCTGACTTGTGATCCTCCTGCCTCAGCCTCCCAAGCCATATGCCCAGCTTCACAGGTCTTTAAATTTAAAAAAATATTCACCCTAATTTACTGGGAGAGAATTAACTTTAGGCAGATAACTTTTGTTCAGGTAGATTACTGGGCTGATAAAAACTCATGGTTAAACCTGTAAAAACAAACAAGGATAAATTAGCAACAATGACATAAAAATTTTCCCTTTTCACATATAATTTTTACCTCTCAAAAAGCCTTTTGATGAAAATACAGATTTTTGTGTTATGTGAGATAAGATACTACTAATAAGATCACAAGATCAAAGACTCAAATCAAATCAAATATGTTCTGATTTAAAGAATGATTTTGATATTTGGATTTAATAATCAAACACACATTGATGGCTATTTTTCCATTTAATATGCTATTCAGTAAAAATTATTTATTTGGATTGGGTTGGTCACTTACACAGTACACTTAATTTTGGATTTAACTTAGTTTAGTTAAAATTCCAGTTTAGATGTATATGTCTGATGATGGCTCCTGAATTTGTTAACTTTAAGACACAATATCAAATCAGCTTAAATTATAAATTTAACTGGCAGTTCTCTGACTTAATGTCCTTAATATTAAAAATAAAACAAAACCAAAAAAACTGTGTTTAATGTGATGAAAAATGGAAGAAAAAGGAAATGAAATTTAAAATTGTCACAGTACATGTTTTCTAGGTGTAGGCGGCTACAGACTCAACACTGCCTACCGTTTCTGGGTTGTGTGCTGGAGGTCTCTCTTTCAACCATGTTGTGGCAGTCATGATTCCTGCTTCCACTTGGCCTTCTCTCTGGAATATCAGCAAAAAAGAAAGTAAATAGCTGTGTAAAATAAGGGGTAAAAACAACCAAATAAACAACAGCAATGACAAGTTAAATCTTCAAGCTAGGGCAGGAAAAAAATGCAACTTGCTTTAGCACTCTTAATGCTACTTTCAATTTACTAATTAAAGAACCAATATTCAGTGTAATATAACATCTTAAAATACTCTAGCAGTTTACTTTTTCAGAAGCAGAAAACTAATAATACTTTACAGTGAATGCCATTAAAAGTATTATTAGTCGGGAGGAGGGGGAAAAAAAGCTACCCAAGAATCATAACTGTAATAGCCATTCCTACATAATAATTATAATAAGGAACATACTGGCAACATGTCAAACACCACAGTGTCGAGCACTGGGAACATGATACAACTAGTATATTATATTTACTGGTCATATTTATTAAAAAATATTTATTAGCATTTACGTGTATGAGACATCAAAATGAAAAGGTCATCCTAATATGAAACCAAAAAACTACCTTAATTATATAACAGGCTTTTTGGAAAGTATTTGCACTTTAAAGCATTTGGTATATTTCCCTGTGCCCCCTCCTACATTTGGGACTTAACCCGGGGCCTTGAGCATGCTAGGCAAGTGCTCTACCACTGAGCTACATTCCCAATCCATTGGTGCATCATTTAACAGAGGTATCTAATGGTCTAGATTGCAGAATATTAAATTCTCCTTCTAAAGGAAAATAATTCTTTCTATGTTGGAATAATTTTCAGTTTACAGCTTGCTAGCAGCTATAAGCTAGCAGCTATGAGCAGCTTGAAGTGCTTGAAGAATCTACACTCGTTCAGGCCTGATAGCAACACCTGCAGGATGGGATGCTCTGTTCTAGTGAGCCATTAGTGAAATCACATCCTTAGCACTTGTGGTTAGCGTTGCCAAGCTGCCAGGCCAGGAAACCCATAGTCAGGAGCTTCAGGCATGGAACTCCTAATGTAGAAAGCCCCCTCCCCTAGGGACAAAGACCCTTCCTGATGATAGTAATAATTAGAGCATTCTCATAGTGTGGTTACATTAGGCATAAGATGATTGGCTTACGGATACTATCTTGCTTGTGTATGATTGATGGGCATGCCCACTCAAACCCTATAACAATTGTATGCATTTCAAAAATAAACTGAGCTACTGGATGATGACTTGAGGCTTGTCTGCTCCCAGTTTTCTCACCAACTCCCGGAGTCTACTCCCCGTGACTGAGGTAGCTGAGCAATTAATTGACCACATCAGTGACCAGAAAGACAGCATTTCTAAGGTTGTATTTGTTGATAGAATAAAGGGAAGTAATACTACCATCACCAGAGTTACCAATGCCCAGCTTATAAATAGACAGCATACTAATGGCATATTCCAGCCACCTGGTATCCAGGGAAATGAGTGAGAATCTCCCTACAGAAATCTACTGGGTGATGAACAGTGCCAGATTGTCAGGAATCCTTAGCCCCCCACACCTTGAGGCTACTGTAGCAAGAGGAGGGGAGCCCCCTTCACAGCACAACCATTTATCTCAACAGAAGCTAACAGACTGTAGAGATGCAACTGCAGCATGAGAAACCCTCAGACTGTTGACACTCCTTTCTGATACAGAAATGGCAATTCCAGTGTTCAGACCAGATGCTTGGAGCCACCCTAAACTTCTCTTTTTATTCCTCACATATGTAAGCAAATTCTCTCAGCCCACCTACATAAAATATAGAATCCAACCACTTCTTACGCCATCTGCCACTATCACCCTGGCCTAAGCCTCCATGGTTTCTCAGGAGGATTACTGCAGCATCCTCCTAACAGGTGTCTTGCTTTTGCCTCCTGTAGTCTAATGCTAGTAGACTTTCACAGTGAAGCTGATGTAAATCAGACTATGTCATTTTTCAGTTGAGAACTGTGGGAGACCAACCTTGCATGTGACTGAGTCACACTTCCCGGCTGGGTGCTGAGGCGCTCAGTCACAGAATGTGGCAGAGCTTTCCCCACCCCTCTTGGGTCCGAGGGTTGGTGTCTCGTGCATAGGTGTGTCTTGCTACAGCCCCATGGGTGAAGCTATGCTCACCTGTTCCTTTGTTTAGGATAGAATCTTCCATGGAAGTGCCTTGTGTGTGTCCCCTTCTCTTACTGTGCCCTTGGGTGTGTTCTACCCAGGTGTCAGTCAACCTGCTGACAGTGGACATCATAAAGATAGACTCAGCCCCCTGAAACCTGACCCCCTGCCTCATTTGAATAGCTTCTCCTCAATAAAAGGGGTCAGTGCATGCTCTCGCTGTCTCTCTTCCTGCGGACCCTTAAGGTCAGAGAAGCCGTCAAAGCGACCCCAAAGAAAAAGGTATTTGTGTCTCTTGTGTAGTTATTTTGCACAGCCCAGTCAGCCCAGTTCAACTGGAGTAAACCCTGAGCCTTTTAGCCTTTTACCAGCAGAGAACTCTCCATTGCTTCTGTTTTTCTGGTCTCACTGCTGGGCTTGGCTGGCTCTCTCCTTTACTCCTCAACAGCCTTGGTCGCCCAGCCATTGGAAACCATGCTGGACATACTCCTCCCACAGGGACTCTGCATTTGTTCTCTTGCTCTAAGACCCACATTCCTCCCTCACTTCTTTGGAGATGCAAATGCAACCTTCACAATGAGGGCATCCTTAGCCATCCCAGTCTAAAATTGTGATGCTCTTTCCTTGAAGGTCCCTATTTCCTTTCCCTGCTCTATTTTTATACTTAGAACTTATCATCATATACTGTATCTTTCACTGACTTACTTTGATTATTGTTTGTTTCTGCCAATAGAATGTAAACTTCTTATTCATTTATGTATGTCTAGCTCTAGGAACAGATAGTCAATAAGTATCTGTGAAATGAACTCTCAATATCTGTCTCTAAAGGAAAACCATGAAGAGGAAGGTCAATACAAAATAGAATTAAATTGCCCAGAAAACCTAAGATTAAAAGTGCAATATAATTCAAATTTTTACATCTTAAAATATTTCAAAAGGCCCCCATAATGCAGGCCTTGGAATAATAAAATATCTTTTGGCC
Organism: Marmota monax; assembly: GCF_021218885.2. NCBI lineage: Eukaryota > Metazoa > Chordata > Mammalia > Rodentia > Sciuridae > Marmota > Marmota monax. Next base: position 2,835,860 of record NW_026693881.1, on the reverse strand, counting down.
AAAAGCACCATGAATCTAACCAGGTCAGAATAATTTAAATTCTGGTTGGTGACAAATAAGTAATCTTAATTCCAAACTTAATTTAATAATCAAATACCAGTGATATGCCAAGTTGTTAAAGATACTTTACCACAAATGAAATGAATTTAATGACAGGATGGCCCTGTCATTAAAAAAAAGAACTTCTGAAGAAAAAACAAGATGCACGCTGGACAACCAGAGAACAAGAGAACTTTCCACTTAATAACTTCTCTTCCTATTTTGTTTTACATACTACTTGTTTAACAAAGGAATAGATGGTGATTCTGACAGGATAAATAATCAAATGCTATTTTTACAGGCAATGATTTTAAATTATAAACATGAATATAGGCATACTGGGTAGTTCTCTGAGATGAAGGGACTATCTAGGGGTAGAGTGGAAAGATGGAGGACAAATAAAAGAAATGGGAATGAAGAAGTCCATGAAAGAAATGGCATATTCAAAAACAAGGGAAAAAAGAAAGAAAAAGAAAAGGGGGGGGGGGAGAAAGAAAAATAACTTTAAATGGGCCATTCAATTCAAAATCAGATAGTTATTATAAAACAAAAACTCAGCAATAAACATCAAACACTGTTTAATAGTTGCAATATTTGCAGGATACAATTAATATATAACTTCTTTTTTTATCCACAGTGGATCTTTTTTTTGGAGGGGGGGGTGTCTTGGGGATTGAACTCAGTGCTCTACTAGTGAGCTACATCCCCAATCCTTTTTGCTTTTTATTTTGAGACAGGGTCTATGTTCCCCAGGTTGGCCTTGAACTCAATAATCTTCCTGCCTCAGACTTCTGTGTCTCTGGGATTACAGGTGTGTACAATGGTCCCAGGTCCACCAGTGATCCTTTTGAACTACCACTGAACTGGCTCAATGTATAGTGACTTATATTATTTATTCATTATGTAAACAATCTCTTCCACCTTTCATCAAGATAGTCAAAGTACCTCAAGGACAAGAACCAATTTTTCCTTAAACTTTATGGTACTGACTAAATGAATACATTAAGATTTTACTACAAAGTCCTGAAATTCTCTGAGATTCAACTTCCTCATCGATGTAGTAAGGAGATTAAAAAAGAAGACTCAGAAAGACTTTATGATACCCATATTAACATTAATTAGAAAATAGACTAATATCCTTAGTACTCCAGCATATTAAAAAACTTAGTTTTTAAGTAGGTATCTCATTTGAAGAATAAGAAACATCTGTATGCAGAAGATGAACATAACTGGGAGAGTTTGAAATATTGGTGTGGAATTTTTATTGGGAACAGAAAACAAAAATCTCCATGAGACAAGAGAGTACATCTCAAGGAGTATGTGGTAACTTCTAATCAAAACATATTTTATAGTTGTGTTTATTCGGGATTTTATTTTATTTTATTAGTTCTTGTCTTGTAAGCAGCTGCTTTCAAAATAACAAACATCTCTCTGCCTGTCTGAAATGGCCTTTGGAATCACACTATCTCAAACATATATTTGTATGTGTGTGTGTGTGTGTGTGCATTATTTACAACTATGCATGAGAAAATCTTTGTCTAGAGGTATACCAGTTTATTTCCTACTTCTCTAAAAGTAGAAATTCTAAACATCGGTATTTTTGATAAGGAAAAACCAAAAGTTTCTCTGAAAATGCACCAATTGTATTTCAAGTTTCCTGTGGGATAAAACTGTAATTAAAATATTATTGAAAGGGTCAAAGAATAATTTCACACCTCCAAGATGTCCCTCGTAAGACAAGATCCTTGGGGTCTTAGTCTGAAGAGATTATAGGTCCCAAAAAGTTCTCCTCGATGCTCTTTTGATCCTTGAACTGCTTCAAAATATCGCTTGGCATTTTCACTTCCAACTACCACACAGTGAAGTTGCTGGAACAACAACAAGAACAATAACAACAAAAAATGCAAGATGTTTTTGAAGTATTTGCTCCAACAATATGTCAGAACTTCCTGGCATTCCATATATATATATATATATATATATATACAGCATTAGCTAGAGCAGGTGGAATCTTGGAATCTCCTTAGGGAGGGAATTTTTTTTCAATTTCCCTGGCAGATGTTGCCATTTTGGTGAGAGAATAATAATTGGCCAGTCTGATTGAAGCAGAGATCTTACATTTCCTCTTTTATCTGTTTTCTAAGAAGTGAGTCAAAATCACATATTTATGTAATATATCCACCTGACATGAATGTTTAATAAAAACATACACTTCAATATATTTTTACTTTTTAAATTCATTTCAAACAGAGACTATTAAAACTGAGAGAAGTAATCACTGTGTCACTAAAATTAAATTATAATCCAAAGTAATACAATAACCATTTGTGTCCAACTGATTGTATCATGATTACATTGTCAACTAACAGCCAAACCTCTATCACTGTTGCAGAAAACAATGTCGAATACAGAAAGAACACTGACATAGGGTCCTTAAGGACATTTACCATTTTAGGATCAATATTCATGTGCACTATATGCTGGATATTTTACTAAATGTTATGTAAATATGTAAACTTAAAATACAACCTGATTAATCCCATGTATACCTTAAAAGTATCTTGGAAGAAACAAATTAAAAAATGTACAGAATGGAAATTAACTTCAGTTTAGGGATGGAGGAATTAGTAAGAAGTGATGCTTAACTTTCATTATTGTCGGAGCTGATCTGCATTGTCATGTTATTCTAGACAACTAAAATTCTTGTAAGACCCACCATTTATTGAACACTTCCTACGTCTACAGCATTTTATTTTACATTCTCTCATATATAACCTCTATAACTTCATAAGATATTATCTCCATTTTAGAAGTAACAAATGTAGAATTTCTCTATTTTATAAATAAAGCAACTTAAGTTTAGAGAAATTGATTTGCCTAGGGGTGTCAGCAAGGTGTCATTGCTAGAATTTGTACATGGGTTTAGCTGAATTGAAAATTGATACTCTCAACAATTTCTCACATAGAGGATTGCTCTTTTAAACAAGGCCTTATGATTTTAGTTTAAAAAGTTATAAATCAACATATCAACTTGATCAGTTCAGTAACAATGGCCCAGAAATGGGAGCTACAATCCTCGGAATATAGATTCACAGTAGCAATTGATAAGACTAATGACCAGCTGTCTCTTTTACCCTTGCTGCTGACTCTACCTTTAACCCTGACATTGTTGGACTATAGGTCTACAAACTACAATTACTAAGAGAAGCTGCAAGCCCTGAGTCTTTGTAATTTTCCTAGCAAAGGTTTAGTCACAAAATTTATTAAAAGTACATTATTTTACATTTAAACTTTAAGTTTTCCAAAGTGGCTTCAGTATAAGTAAAAATCAGGTTTTTCCTTCAGTAGGCTAACCATAAAAATATCATTGTAGAATTCAAGAGGGTAAGGGAAAAAAAACCACAACTAGAAAATGTAGCTTAGATTCTAGCATAAGAAAAATTCACATAAGGTCATAAAATGCTTGGATTTCATCATGACCACAGACAAGATATGCAAGAAAAAAGTTAAAAGGATGTGCTCATGTTAAGAAGTTCAAGGACCCTTCTTTCATTTTCAAAGCCAGCAGCTTTGCTGTATCATCTGTGTCATCTGGTCCCCTGCTTCTGCCTTCACATCTCCCTCTCTGCTATCTCTGACCCTACTGTCTCCTCGTGATTACACTGGGACCACCCCCAAATCCACAGGGATCAGGAGATTAGGAAGTAGACATCTTTGGGGGACCATTATCAGCCTATCACAGTAAATGTATGCAAAAAGAATGACAGGGACATGTCAAATGACACAGAAGCTTCTTTCAACGAATTCCCATTGGCTAGACACAAGATGATTTGAAGATCAAAGTAAATAGCAAAATTCAATGGGTTGAAAATTGTTACTAAAATAGAAACCCATGAATCTACACAGATTAAATAAATATATAGAAGGGGAAACTTTTTTTAATGGCAGAATGCCAAAGAACAAAACTGAAAGAATAATGGAAATAGAGAAATCACACCTGGCTTACATCATAGTGGCAGCTGACTCAGGCAGAAACGAACACAAAGGCTGATGAACACATAGATGGGATATTGGTGTGATTCTGGAGACCTCCCCATGAACTACTTATCAATTAAAATGGTAACAGTGATCACTGTGCAGTGGAGAAACCCACAGGTCACCCCGCTGTGCCTTCTGACTGATGTGATGAGAAGGCACGGCATCCTGTCTGTGGCATTCCTGCCAAGATTCCTGGCTTGAGTCTGGACAAGAAGAAGCTAATGGATCCAGCTAGGTCAAGGGACATCCCACACAAGGAAAGGCTTCCTGTCTGAAACTGTCGTCATGAAAGGCAAGAAAACACCTGAGTAAAAATGTAACCGTGATCCTGGATTGCATCATAAACCAGAAAGGAAAAAGGGGACATCTGGGGAGAGCTAGGAAAACTAAACAGGTCCTAAGGGTTACAAAGTAATGATGCAACAATGTCAGTGATCTGGGTAACTGAAATGAAGAGGGGTGAGTTGTACAAAAATATGTAAAACTGTTTTTAATGCATAAAGCCATTTTTATATGTTCTTCTAATAGGAGAGTGACTTGCTTTTGAGGAAATATACACTGGAGATAAAGTCTGTGACTTTCTCTCAGGTAGGTCAGAAAAAGATAAAAGATAAGATTTAAGAGAAAGAGAAAGCAAATATGTAAAATATTACCAACTGGGGGATTACGGTGAAGTTTGGGGGTTCTTTGTGCTGTTTCTGCAAATACATTTTTAATAACGAGATGAATTTCTGAATGGCAAATTTAGAAAGCATATAATGCTTCAAACCTGAAGAAGTACAGTTGCTATATAAGTGATGTTTTCATTTTTAAAAAAGTATAAAATATCTGAATGCATTATCACAACCAGATGCAAAACAACAACAACAACAAAGACATCAAAGTCAAAGTCCTTCTTGAACAACACAGATCCCCTTACTAGAGTCCTAATGCCAGGTGTAACTCTCTAGATCTCTTTCAATGTAGTTACAGCTATTTCTATAACTATATTAAAATAGTATAATGCATAGATACTATTGATACCTGCATATATTGTCCTGCAAGTTGCTTTTTTGACCTACGTAACAATGTCTCAGAGATGCTGTCACATCATTGCATATGACTTGACATCTTACAGTCTTTTTTTTTTTTTTCTTTTTTTCCTTCTTCTTCTTCTGTTGCAGAGTCGTCTGTGATTTGGGTCTACTAGAATTTTTTTTTAATATTTTATTTTTTAGCTGTAGTTGGACACAACACCTTTATTTCACTTGTTTATTTTTATGTGGTGCTGAGGATCGAACCCAGGGTCTCGCACGTGTGAGGCAAGTGCTCTACTGCTGGGCCACAACCCAGCCCCTGGGTCTACTAGAATTTTTGTTATCATTCCTTTATTGTTGGACACTCAAGCTGTTTCCTTTTTTATTCTTAAACAAACACTAACAGTGCTGAATATGAATCCTTGTCAACCCTTTCTGAGCATTTTTGTCAGGTTAGCCTCTAAAATAAGTGTAATGAGTCGTATTCTCAGCAACAGTATGTGAGTATTCCAACAGCATCAGCACTCTGTCCAGCAACCCTCAAAACAAAACCATAATTTAAAAATGTAGAATGTTTAGGACATGATAATATTTTATTTTGCTTCTTTAGGTGTGTGGTTAGTGTTCCACATGAGCATTATAACTACTTGTATTTTTTCTTCAGAGAAATACCTACTTATAGTCATTTTATGGGTTTTGGAAAATTTTTTTAAAAAATATTCTTTTAGTTGTAGATGGACGTAATACCTTTATTTATTTATTTTTATGTGGTGCTGAGGATTGAACCCAGTGCCTCACACACGAGATGAGTGTTCTATTACTGAGCCACAATCCCAGCCCCTTGAAATTTTAATATTTTGTAGATGCTGTTCGAACTTTACATATGACAAAATTCCATCCTCGTCTCTCTTCTCATTTGGTTTTCAGTTCCTGTGCCGTACAGAAATTTCATACAAACATGTAGTCAACCTTACAAGATTTGCCTTAGAGACTGTGTTAGTTTCTTAGTGCACTGGCTGTCATAAAGTGCTATAAACTGAGAGCTAAGAACAACAGAAATTTATTCTCTCTCAGTTCTGGAGGCTTGAAGTTGGAAATCAAGATGTCTGGGCCTCTTGGAAGGTTCTGGGTATTGGTCCTTCCTTGCAGCCACACGGCTCCTGTTTCTGCCTCCCTTGTCTGTGAGATTAGTATCCAATTCCTCTCTTGGAGGCTTTGTGAAAGATGCTGTGTTTGTGTTCCTGGGAGGCAGTGGTCTGTAATTTTCTGTTCCTGCAATGCCTTTGTCTAGTTTTGATGTCAGAAGTCTTCTTTCTAAAATAAGTCAAAAGCATTCCCTCCTCTGTTTTCACAAAGAATATTAGATGTTTCAAAGAATCCAGCCCTCTAGTCATCTGGACTAGGATCTTTCTTTGTGGGAAAGTTCCAAATTAAAAATTCAATTTCTTTGCACGATATAAAGCTATCATTTTCCCTCACTTGAATTATTGCCTCTAAGTAGCCAGTACCGCTAATAAGAATTTAGTTCTCTATTTAATTCTAGTGTTTATAATACTAGAATTAAATAGAGAACTAATGATTTTTTTGATGATTTTTTTTTCCTCCATATAAGTTTGCCTCTGGAAATTTTAAGAATTTTTCAATTTCTCTTTGAGTGTTTCATGCTTACAGAGAGACGGTGTAAATGCAAATCCATGTCCATTCATTCTATTTAGAACTTGCTGGGCCCACAGAATCCAGATTCTCGTTTTCCACTTTTTCATGTTTCTTACCTTTTTTAAAAATTATATTTTTAGATATAGGTAGACAAACACAATATCTTTATTTTTATGTGGTGCTGAGGACGGAACCCAGTGCCTCAGACATGCAAGGCAAGAGCTCTACCACGGAGTCCCAGCCCCAGTCCCAGTCGTAGCCCCAGTCCCTTTTTAGGGTTTCCTGTCTTTCCCTCTCTTCTCCTCTTAACTCTAAGACTGATGTTCAACTTCTGGATCTAGTCGTTGCATCTCCTCACTTTTGTTACCTATGCTCTATCTTTGTCTCTTTGCTGTATAGTCTAGAACTACTATTTAGCTTTTAGTTTTAGATGGACAATCTGCCTGCTGCTCTGCGTTATAGGTCTGGAGTTTTTCATTTTCTGAATCTCTCTAGTGGATTCTTTTTCTGGTATCCTATTCTTGTTTCTGGGACCCTATAACCTCACTTACCCTTTGGAGATATTATCCATATTTCTCTCAAAGTCTCTTCTTCTATTAATTCTGTTTTCTCTGTTTATTTCCCCTCCCTTCCCCCTCCCCTCTTCTTTTTCTTCTTCCTACCTGTATTAGTTTCTTATGGCTCCTGCTACAAATGATCATAAACTCAATGCCCTTAAACAATAGAAACTTATTCTTTCACGATTCTGAGGCCAGAGGTCTGAAGTCAAGACCCCTGAGCAGAAGCGAGAGTGCTGACAGAGCTGTGCTCCAGCGGGGCTCCAGGTACATACCGTGCCTCTTCCAGCCTCTGCAGGCTGCCACATTCCTCAGGTGGAGGCTGCATCTCTCTAGTGCCTGCCTCTGGTTACACTGCCTTCTCCCTCCTGCCTGTATTCCGTTTTACTCTTCTTTCTTATAAGGACAGTTTTGCATAATCCAGGATAATCTCCCCATCTCAAAATCCTTAAATTGATCACTTATGCAAAGATCCTTTTCTTCCTATAAAGGGCCCAGGATCAGGACTTGTGCGCGTGTGTGTGCACGCGCACTTTCGTTCCTGCATGCCAGGAATTGAACTGAAGAGGTGCTTAACCACTGAACCATATCCCTAAGCCTTTTAATGTTTTTTTGTTTGGTTGGTTGGTTGTTTGTTTTAAATTTTGAGACAGGTTCTTGCTAAGTTGCTTAGGGCCTCAATAAATTGCTGAAGCTGGCTTTGAACTTGTGATCCTCCTATCTCAGCCTCCAGCCTCCTAAACTGCTGGGATTATAGGTGTGCGCCACCATACCTACCTAGGACCTGGTATTTTTGAGGGCTATTATTCAGTTCACTACAGTGCCTTTCTCATGGTGCTTATTTTCCTAAATTGTTCAGTAATTATTTTTGGCTGGCTGCTCATCTGCTTTTAATACCTTACTGCTTATCTCAGCCCCCTGCCATAGTTACTTGAGCAGGGCAGGACAGCGCATGTTTGCTTCTTCTTTCAGCCTGCTCTCTACTGCCTTCTGTCTTTAAGCATCCCTTACAATTTATGGGCCCCTGGGAAAACTCTTTTTGCTTTCCGACATACTTATATTCATTTACTCATTTCGGGATTTTTTTCCCTAAAAGATTTGAAGAACACTTGAGAGGCTACAGTGTGCTCCGTATACACCCTTCCTTCAAACTCCAAACCACCTTTAAAACCTATTTACATTTACGAGATAGTCATCTTTGTATCATACAAGTTCTGAAAAATTACCTTGTCTCTTGAAAACTTTTTATTATATATCATCACATGGCATATATTATGTAATAGGCCATTAAATGAGTCCAGATGAATAAGTAAAAAGGAAATATATAAAATAATGGGTTGAGAAAGATTACCAGATTGACAAGACACTCTCACTGTGACAATATTCTACAGAATAGCTCCTAATTTGAAAAATACCTTACTTTTTCATAATTGTTTAGAAAAAAATAATTTTCAGTAGTTGTGTTATACTGAAGAACAAAAAGATAAACTACTTATAGAGCTAAATGGCTTAAGAAAAAACAAAAACTGCTGTGTACAATTCCATTTATAGAATGAAGAAAACAGCATAAATATAAGATTGGATCATTTTTAGGCTAACTACCACCACATGTGGCAGATGTTTGCTCTTAAATAGATGCCAACTGAACATATAGGGAGCAATTCAAGTTTAATATTTACAATTAAACTTGAACCTCATTCCAGATCTTCTCAAGTGAACAGTTATAAATGAAATAAATATTGTTTAGTTAGAGGTAGAAATGAAGCAGTAAGTGATATCCTGAGCACAATGAAGAGTTAATGCAATTTTAGATAAACACTAAAAGCAATATAGTACAGTAGCTAGTGTGCTTGAGTTCTAGTACTATAATTTCAGTTTCATTCACTATGGTGTGTCTAAAGCAGTGTTCCCCAATCTTCAAGTCACGGCACATACAGAAAAGGGCAACGTGAGCACCTACCTGGCACACACAGAGGAGGTTACTCGAGGCTAGAAGCTTACTTAGGTGCCCTTGCTACCCAGACAATGATGGAATCAACATCTCAGTGTGCTTGTGATCCATCTGTGGTATGCTCTACGTCTTGGCCCAGTTTGGGGAGCTGTGACCTCGATAATCAAATTGTGCTCTGGGGACTAGTAGTATGGGCACTCCTGGGAACTAGTTAAAAATGCATAATCTTGAGCTCTACCCCAGACTTACTAAATCAGAATTTGTATTTTAACAAGATCCCTAGCTGATTCATAAGGACATTAAAGTTTAAGAAGTACTGCTCTAAGAAACTTTCAGTACTAAAATTTAATGAACCCAAGAATGAATCTGTTTCACAGAAGTGTAACCAAGAGCATATTTCATAATCTTATTAAATTCCATATTTTAGAGTAAAATTTAAGGTTATTATAGTAATTTGCTCATAATTTTTGAAAACAGAAAAATGTTTGCTTCTTAATTAGAAGCGGGGAAATATATTTACCTGTTTGTATACCTGTCGTAGATACATGATCTCTTCCACAGTTCCCAAGGATATCAGCCTAAGCACTTTAACATCTCTGCACTGTCCAATCCTGTATGCTCTGTAAGATTAAAAACAAAACCAAAAAAATCACATGAAGCAACTTTGGATTCAAGAGATTGTTTGGGATATAAAAATGGAGCTTTATTAAAATTTTAATTAATTAAAATAAATATTTTGTGTTTAGGTATGTTATATTATTCAGTAATAATGCAAAAACATAAATTCATACAAAAGTCTTACTATTAAGGAGAAAGTATGGTAGGAAAATATACATATCAACTTCATTTTTGTTATATATACCACTGTCTAGTGTCTAAGAACTTCACAAATTCAATATTTTCTTTTATGGCAATTTTTATGAATGGATTGTTCTCAAATAATTTCATTTCTATAAAACTCCTCAAAATGTAAACTAATCCAGAGTGATAGAAAGCTAATTACTGGTTACCTGGGGACAAGGGGATAGGGAGGGACAGAAGGGATTAATTCCAAAAGGATACAAGGGAAATTCTGAGTGTGATGGATGTGTTTATTATCTTGATTGTGGTCGTGGTTCATAGGTGCAGATGCATCAAAACTTACCAATTATATATGTTCAATAAGTCCAGTTTATTGTATGTCCAGTATGCCTTAGTAAAACTATTTAAAAGCAAAAACCATACAAAATAAAATATACCTTGGGGAAAAGCAGTGAATGAGCTGAAAAGTAGGCAAGTGGAGATCTGGAGACCACATCCACAGAGGTATCGGTTCAGAGAAGATTCAGCCCTCTGTTGACTGGTACCCCAGGTATTCAGATATGGACCACAGTGCACTAATTCAGCTCTAACCTGGCTGACCATGGTGGTTAAAACTGTGGTCTGTTCCCTGAAGTGCTTCATAGCAGGCTTTTTCAAATGTTCTGAATGAAGTCACCTGTTCCCAAATCCCTTTTATAATTGCTGAGGGAAACAGGAGCAAGTCCCTACTGCCTATGTGCTTGAAAATGTTACTTTTGGGGGGAAACTAATTTTTCAACTTGTAAGGTCACTGTATCTATTGTTATATTTGATGTTCCCTCTGTCTCCTTCACACAGGGAGAAGATATGAGAAGATACTAGCTAGACAGTATCTTGGGTCCTGCAAATCTCATGTCCCCAGAAGGGAACGAAGGTTCTTGCCTACTCACAGCTGGGGGAAGCTGCCTCAACATGCACAACTATTAATTCCGGTAACCGGACCAGTCAGTGAGGGGATGAGGAAAAGACAGTCACACAAATTGAGATGAAGCTGAGTCTTAGTGATTCACTAAACCTTGATAGGGAAATAGTGACCATGAACCAGCTCAGCATGTTGATCCTATAGGTTTTATCATTAAAAGGGTTGTTGTGAGGTAATTTCTTCAAAGCAAGCCAAACCAATGTCATAAGTATGAACACCTCGATTATGATTACCAGCTTGTGCCCCTAACTTTGTAGCCCTAAGCAGCTGTCTGAACCTCAAGGTAAAGAACTTATAAGCTCATTAAGAACAGAGCTTCATCACAGCACTGAGCGGTCGCCATGGGTGCCTTGGAGCCGAGAGTTTCCAGGAGAGGCATGGCCTCTGTCACAGGAAAGCTCAAGACCCTGATTCAGTCGTTGCTCCTGCTGCTGGGGACAAGGTCTCTCCCATCCTGCAGCCTGGAGAAGAGAAGAGGCTCATAATCCTTCCCACCCTCCCCACAATGTATGTGAGCTCCAAAGAAATCAGAAGGGGATCTAAGATGTCTCTTGGATATGTGCTTAGCCAGCTGTTGCTTAATGAGACAGATTCTCTTGGAATGCATGTCCTTTGATCTTTTGTACAGACAAAACTTTTATGCCTGTTACTTTGTACCTATGCTTCATCAATTTCTTGGCCCACAAAACAAGAATTTGTAAGTGATGGGTCTTTTCCATGTAGAAACAAGTATTGAGGAACAATTATACAATATTTAGGTCAACATCTTCATTTCTCTTCTTGGTTCTTCCTGCCAGAGAGTCAACAGAAGGAAAGGGAAGGGAAGAGGAATTCACTGTGCTTTGAGGAAATAATGATTTAGATAAGATAATAATCTTAATGATCTAGATGAAAAAGTACAAAAATACAATAAATGTCCTAAGAACAAAAGAACAAAGGAGATTTCTCTGTGGTTTTCACATGACCATTTCCTTGACAGATGTCAGTGGAGAGAGAATGATTCACAGCGTCAGCTCTCTGGCCAAGCTGCATGGATTCCGATCCTGACCCTAACACTTACTGAAAAATGCTTTTGTCTTGCATTGTATTAACATTTTGTTTGAGAGTAATATTGAATTTCCTATCATATGTAGAAGTAGTTACTATTTGGAAGTCTGACACCTAATTCTCAGTGTTTCTCAAAGTAGAGCTGAAGACCAATTGTATCATAACTACCTTAAGTATTCTTTTTTAAAATAATGGTAAAGGATACATAAGATTTACCATTTTAACTATTTTTTTAGCATACAGTCCAGTAGTATTACATAAATTCACACTGTTTTATGACCACCATTATCCATCTCTACAAGTTTTCTGTCCTCCCAAACTAAAACTCTATACTTATTACACAGTAACTCTCCATTCATCCCTTCGTAAATTTTAATTTCCATCACTATGAATCTGACCACTCCAGGACCTTATACAGGTGAAATCAAAAAACACTGGTCCTTATTTGTTTGGCTTTCACTTAGCATAATGTTTTCAAGGTTTGTTCATGTTCTAGAATGTATCAGAATTTCATTCCTTTACAAAGCTAATAATATTCCATGATATATACACACCACACTTTGTTTATCTATTCAAAGTGGATTTTGTTTATCCATTCATTTGGGTTGCCTCCATGTTTTAGTTACTATAAACACAGGTGCTATACAAATATCTGTCCAACTCTCTCATTTCAATTCTTTTGGATATGTATCCAGAAAAGAGGTAGTAATGCTAGAGCAGATGGTGACATGTGATTAGTATTTAGGAACCACCACCATACTATTTCCCACAGTGGCTGCCAACACTTTGCATTTCCACCAGTTGCACAAGGGTTCTGACTTCTCCACATTCCCACCAAGACTTGTTGTTACTGTTATTTTTATGAATCTTTTTCAGAGAAATGTCTCTTCAAGTCCTTCACCCATTTTTTATTTGGTTGTTTTATTGTTCTTGTTTAAGACCTGCTTACATATTCTAAATATTAATATTTATCAGATATGCAGTTTTTCCCCATTCTCTGGTTATCTTTTCACTCTGCTGATAATGTCCTTTGGTCTATAACCCTGAGTGATTTTTAAAATGTAAACTTGTAGAGTCTTCTTCTAAACCTACAGAATCACAATACCTAGAGGATGGGGACTAGTCATCTATTTTAGAAAATGTACCAGGTGCCTACTATGACTCATAGTTTTAGTTGTTGCCCCTAAAAATTTTTTTTTGAAATATTTTTTGGCATATATTTTGAGAATTGATTAGGATACTCTGATCTTTCCCCAAGAGGGTAAAAAATTGAACACAATTTTACTCCTCCCCACCACAATCCTCATGTTTTATTGAAATTACATGGAGTTTTAGTTCTAAGTTGTTACTAATATATTTTTGTTTTTTATACCATCCTTTTATGTTCTGGGGAATTCCTTTTTATAATGGTACTAAGCCTCTCAGCCATGCTATCAATAATTTTAGACTTAACCATAATTATCAGAACTTTCTTTGACTATCATATTTTTATATATTTTGGGTTCTCTGTATATAAGTTCATATTTCATTGGCTGCATTAAGCAACATTTTTGGACCATGAGCAATAAATTTTCTGAGTTCCTTGATGTCCAAAGTTGGTTTTTATTTTGTCCTTACATATTGATATGTTGGCCACTGATTGTAACTAAGAGTCAAAATGATTTTCTTTTGAGAGCAAGTCTAGTCAAAAAATAATGATTTTTTCTTTCACATATAGTAAATTTAAATTCATCACTTTTACAACTCTATTTTCATCTAGGATCCTATAATGCAGAGGAAAAGTCTGTTCTTCAAAGCCTGATCTGCAGAAATGAGATTGATTATCATTTATTTGTTAAACTGATTTTTTTTCTTTTTTCTTTGATTTTTATAATTCAGTCTCTCCACCCCCTTACACACACACACATACACACACAAACACACACATATACACACACCACACATACACATACACACACTGGAATATTTTAATCCTTCTCTTTACCCCTGGGACCTAGACATATGCCCAAGATACATATTCTCTCTCTCTTAGATATTATCCCTTTTAGTGTGCTGTGGCCCTTCAAAATCAACAAACTTATTCATTATGTTGTCAGTTATCTCTTCTGACCTCCAGTCTCTTTGTTCTTTATTTCTGATACAGGCAGATGATGGTTTCTGGAATTTTCCCTCAACTTCTGTTAACTCATATTTTATATCTATTTGTTTCTTGACTTTATGTCTTAAAATATCCATTCCTTTTATATTCCAATATTAATTTCCACCATCAGCCCTCTTTATTTCTGAGTCTTTTCATTTTGGCAATAATTTTATTCTCTAAGAACATTTTTTTCCTATATGCTTCCCCCCGCCCCAGTGTTCTATTCTTATTTTAGTCCCTTTGTGTCTGTTTTTTCCATTGGCTCTTTTCTTTCATGAAGCTAGTTTTATGAAGATGCCTCATAATTCCTAATTTCCTACTCATAACTAAAATGAGAAACTAGGGATTGTATTAGGAAGGTGGTCTACCCTGCATAAAACTCAACTCAAAGTGGATCAAGGACCTAGGCTTTAGATCAGAGACCCTGGGCCTATGAGAAGAAAATGTAGGCTCACCTCTCCATCATGTCAGCTTAGGAACCAACTTCCTCAACAAGACTTTGAATGCACAAGTAGTAAAGACAAGAATCAATCAATGGGATGGTATCAAACTAAAAAGCTTCTTCACAGCAAAGAAAAGAGTCAAAAACATGAAGAGACCACCCTACAGAATGGGAAAAGAATTTTGCCATTTGCACCTCAGATAGAGCATTAATCTCCAGGATATATAAAGAACTCAAAAGACTTAACACCAAAAAAACCAAATAGACAACCCAATCAATAAATTGGCAAATGAAGTGAACAGGCACTTAACAGAAGAAAAAAAAATGTTCAACATCTGCAATTAGAAAAAGCAAATTAAAACTACACTGAGATTCTATCTCACTCCAATCAGAATGGCAATTATCAAAAATAGAAGCAACAATAAATGTTGGCGAGGATGTGGGTGAAAGGGTTCACTCATACATCGCTGGTGAGACTACAAATTGATGCAACCACTCTGGAAAGTAGTATGGAAATTTCTCAAAAAACTTGGAATGGAACCACCACTTAACCCAGTTATCCCACTCCCTGGTATATAGCCAAAAAACCTTAAAATCAGCACACTACAGTGATACAGCCACATCAGTGTTTATAGCAGTTCAATTCACAATAGCTAAGCTATGGAACCAACCTAGGTGCCCTTCAGCAAATAAATGGATAAAGAAAATGTGATATATATATATATATATATATATATATATATATATATATATTTATTTATTTACACACACACACACACACAATGTAGTATTATTCATCTACAATGAAGAAGAAATTATGGCATTTGCTAGTAAATGGATGAAAGTGGAGATCATTATGCCAAGTGAAATAAACCGGTCCATAAAACCAAAGGCCAAATGTTCTCTCTGCTATGTGGATACTGACAAACAATAATGGGGCGGGGTGGGGGTGCAGGATAGGAGTTTATTGGATTAGACAAAGGGGAATAAGGGAAGGTGGGGGATGGGAATAGGAAAGACAGTAGAATGAATCAGAGAGAACTTTCCTATGTTCATATATGAATACACAACCAGTGAAAATCCACATCACGTACAACCGTAAGAACTGGATCATAATTAGAATTAGCTATATTTTATATATATATATATCAAAATATACTCTACTGTCATGTATATCTTAAAAAAACAAATTGAAAAACAAGAGAAATGTGATGGAGATTTCCATGCAGGTAACTGCTTTATTGAACTACTTCCCCTTTTAGTGTACTTTGGAGAGACCTGGGATCACTTCAGGCTTGGCTCTACTTCATGATCTGGCTCATTCTAGGAACCTTTCTACAATCGGATCCTCTGCTTATTTATGAGATTATTCTTTCAGAAATAATGAAGGAGGACTTGCTATAGACAACCCTTCTGTAAATATGAAAGGACAATTTGTTTCAGATTCAGCATATTCATTAGTTAACTCCCCAGAAGGACAGACTGTGGTCTACTCCCACATCCTCCAGGTACCAATCCCAGCTTGAGACTTCAAGGTCTTTCCTGCAGACTCTGGACTGGTTTTTCTCTCTTCATTATTTTTGGGGGGCAGTGTGTGTGGTGGGGGCATGTACCTAGGATTAAACTCAGGGGCACTCAACCACTGAGCTGCATCCCTAGCCCTATTTTGTATTTTATTTAGAGATAGGGTCTCACTGAGTTGCTTAGTGCCTCACTAAGTTGCTGAGGCTGGCTTTGAACTCGGGATCCTCCTGCCTCAGTCTCCTGAGCCGCTGGGATTACAGGCATGCAACACCGCACCTGGCTTCTCTTTATTTCTTGATTACGCAGATTCTATTTGCTTTCTATCTTCCAGGAGTTTCTCAAAATTTCTGATCTACAAGTAGTGAAATGTCTTATTTTCCTTTAGTTTAACAGGTTTATTCTTTCTTCTTAAGTCATTTCTGTCATATTAGTAGGATTTTGTGATGGATGGCAAATAAATGGCAATTTATTTGAAATTATTTCAATTAAATAATTCAGGGTTACTTTAAACAGAAGTTCTTACAAAATTCCCTCTCTCTTCTAATCAGTCCTTTCATAAGAAACCTTAAAAGTTTAGGAGTATTTTTAAATTAAAGGAATCTGCCAGTCATTTCAATTTTGCCATTATTATACCTGTCAATAGCTTGAAGATCATTGGCTGGATTCCAAGTTGGATCAAATAATATAACAACATTGGCACCAACAAAGTTGAGGCCGAGTCCACCAGCCCTGGAAGAAACAGAGTAGAAAGCATTAAAACAACACAAACTAATTGTTGTGATGTAACTCAATTTTGTCAAGTCTCTACAGCGAAAACATTACAAGATTACATTAACATCATAAAAGGAGAGTGATTAAAACACAAATATCCTACAAAGAAAATAGCTCTGGCAAATTCTTTTTCTGCCACTTCAAAAAATCTCTGTAAGAATTTATAATTCAAGCCATTTAAATATATTGTGCTAGTTATTACAATTTTTGGATACTTGAATATTATTTCTGTAAGATTTTCCTAGCATAATTTTTTTTAAAAAAATGGTTAGCATATTTTAACTAAATAAAATAATATATATATTTTAAAATTTAATCCAGGAATAGATGTAAATCTTTTTATTCCTTCCACTAAGCTCAGTTTAAGACTCTGGATATTATATGTTAAAAAAACAAACAAACAAACAAAAAACATACACTGAAAGATGGAGAGAAGACAAACAGGCTAGCATCTACAAGATCAAAGAAATGACATAACAGTGAGTTCCTTGGCTTTCTTTTTGCTTAAGATAACCAAAGACAGATTCTGGAGAAGCTAGTAAACTAGAAATGACAACAGTTATAGAAAGAATGCTAGACAATAACCACCCAGCTCTGGCTAAACACAAAGGAACCATCTGTGGTTCATCCCCCTTTAGTGAGCAAAGGCTATGTGAAGGTGCTATAATCTACCCTTGCCTGGCTATGATGGGGTGAGGTGGTAGGGTGGTGTCAGAGAAGAAAGAGTGATGCTGTGATTTTTCCATTTTCTACCCAGTGTTAACAGGTTTGCCCTCCAAGGTGTAAGGGAAGGCCATGTGGGAACAGTAATGAACTGTGGGAACAGTTTCTTCAGTAATGAAGAAACCACCTTCGGGTGTCAGCAGAGGCCACATGGAAACCTGAATTTCCAGCCCTACTTGGCTGGCACAGTGTCAGAGGAGGTGTATTAATATAGGAAATTTAAATATGATATGAAGTCTCATAATATTCAAAGTGTCCAGCCTATAATAAAAAATTCAGTCACTATACCAACAACCAGGAAAACCTCAGCTTGAATGAAAAAAAGAAATCAACACATGAATCGGATGTTGGAATTATCTGACAAGAGTTTTAATGTAGTCATCCTAAGAATGTTTCAATAAGCAATTACAAATATGCTTGAAAAAGTTTTTAAAAATAAAGTCCCAGCAACAAGAAAGAGGACATAAAGAAGAACCAAATAGAAATTTTAGAACTGAAATATAAAACTTGCAGGATGGGCTCAATAGTACAATGGAGATGACAAAGAATAGAATCAGTAAAGGTAAAGACAATGTCATTTCCCAATAACGGAGAGAAAACAGATGGAAAAGTTAACAAAGCCTTAGAGACCTGAGGGAAAAAGAGCTAACACTCATGTCATGGGAGTACCAGGAAGGGAAGAGAATGAGAATGAAAATACTCAAAGAAATATGGCTGAAAACTTCCTACATCTGGCAAAAGATACAAACCCATAGATTCGAAAAGCTGAGTGAATCCAAACAGAATAGGCAAAACAATGACCAGAGAAGAAGAACGCATTGCTTTCAGGGGATACCAATGCAATTTACTGGGCATTTCATCAGCAAGGAAGGAGCCAGAGGAAGTGGCAACATTTTGAAACAGCTGAAAGAGAAGAACTTCAACAGCAAATTCTATATCCAGTGAAAATACCCCCAGAAAGGAAAGAGGAATCATGACATTCTCAGATTAAGGAAACCTACAAAAATTTGCCACCAGACTTAACCTAAAGGAATGGCTAAAGGAAATTCTTTAAAAAGAAAGAAAAGAAAACGGAAGGCAGCTTGGAACTTTAGAAAAAGGAATATCAAAATTGGTAAAAAATGGGTGGATATAAAAAACACTCTATTTCTCATGAGTTTCATAAATCACATTTCATGGTTAAAGCGAAATCACAAGAGAGCAGGCCCAGCGGCCTGCTGAGGGGCAGAGCCGCCCCCCACCCCCCGCGCCTGCCAGGTAGGTGGAACTGTGACCACGGACAGAAAAGGCCCAGTGGCCCGCGGCGGGACAGAGCTTCCAATCACTCCTGCAAGCTAGGCGGGCCTGCGACCCACCGGCAGAAGAGGAGCAGCGGCCTGCTGAGAGGCAGAGCCGCCCCCTCCCTCTGCACCTGCAAGGTAGAGGGAACTGTGACCACGCACAGAGCAGGCCCAGTGGCCTGCTGAGGGGCAGAGCCGCCCCCCACCCCCCGCGCCTGCCAGGTAGGTGGAACTGTGACCACCGACAGAAAAGGCCCAGTGGCCCGCGGCGGGACAGAGCTTCCAATCACTCCTGCAAGGTAGGCGGGCCTGCGACCCACCGGCAGAAGAGGAGCAGCGGCCTGCTGAGAAGCTGAGCCGCCCCCTCCCCTTGCGCCGGCAAAGTAGAGGGAACTGTGACCATGCACAGAGCAGGCCCAGCGGCCTGCTGAGGGGCAGAGCCGCCCCACACCCCCCGCGCCTGCCAGGTAGGGGAACTGTGACCACCGACAGAAAAGGCCCAGTGGCCCGCGGCGGGACAGAGCTTCCAATCACTCCTGCAAGGTAGGCGGGCCTGCGACCCACCGGCAGAAGAGGAGCAGCGGCCTGCTGAGAGGCAGAGCCGCCCCCTCCCCCTGCACCGGCAAGGTAGAGGGAACTGTGACCACGCACAGAGCAGGCCCAGCGGCCTGCTGAGGGGCAGAGCCGCCCCCCACCCCCCGCGCCTGCCAGGTAGGGGAACTGTGACCATCGACAGAAAAGGCCCAGTGGCCCGCGGCGGGACAGAGCTTCCAATCACTCCTGCAAGGTAGGCGGGCCTGCGACCCACCGGCAGAAGAGGAGCAGCGGCCTGCTGAGAGGGAGAGCCGCCCCCTCCCCCTGCACCGGCAAGGTAGAGGGAACTGTGACCACGCACAGAGCAGGCCCAGCGGCCTGCTGAGGGGCAGAGCCGCCCCCCACCCCCCGCGCCTGCCAGGTAGGTGGAACGGTGACCACCGACAGAAAAGGCCCAGTGGCCCGCGGCGGGACAGAGCTTCCAATCACTCCTGCAAGGTAGGCGGGCCTGCGACCCACCGGCAGAAGAGGAGCAGCGGCCTGCTGAGAGGCTGAGCCGCCCCCTCCCCTTGCGCCGGCAAAGTAGAGGGAACTGTGACCATGCACAGAGCAGGCCCAGCGGCCTGCTGAGGGGCAGAGCCGCCCCCCACCCCCCGCGCCTGCCAGGTAGGCGGAACTGTGACCACTGACAGAAAAGGCCCAGTGGCCCGCGGAGGGGCAGAGCTTCCAATCACTCCTGCAAGGTAGGCGGGCCTGCGACCCACTGGCAGAAGAGGAGAAGCGGCCTGCTGAGAGGGAGAGCCGCCCCCTCCCCCCCGCGCCTGCAAGGTAGACGGAACTGTGACCATGCACAGAGCAGGCCAGACCTGCAACCGAGAGACAGAACAGGCCCAGTGGCTTGAGGAAGGGTAGAGCCGCCCCCCCCCCCCCGCGCCTGCAAGGTAGGCGGACCTGCGACCCACTGGCAGTACAGCCCCAGAGGCCTGTAGAGGGGCAGTGCCGCTGCCTGCGCCTGCAAAGTACACAGAACTGCGACCACCGACAGAACAAGCCTAGCGGCCCGCAGAGGGACAGAGCCGCCGCCCGCGCCTGCAAGGTCGGCGGACCTGCTACCGACCGGCAGAGCAGGCCCAGCGGCCTGCCGGCGTGGTAGGCACATTGCCCCAATTGGAGGAGGGGCAGAGCCGCCGCCCGCGCCTGCGAGGGAGACTTTGCAACTATACAAGACCAATATAAATATATAGGGGGAAAATTCAATAGCACAACAGTTTCACCAAGTAGAAAGGAACGCGAACAGTATGAAGAGACAAGGAAAGAAAGGACCACAAGCATTGCAGGTCAACTCAACGTTAGAAGAGGTAATAGCTGCAGCAGATGGAATGTCAGATAAAGAATTCAGGATATACATGCTTCAGATGATCTGGAGTCTCAAGGAAGACATCAGACAGCAAAATCAGACAATGAAAGATCACTTCAACAATGAATTACATAAACAAATCCAAGAAGCAAAAGATCAACTATACAGGGAAATAGAGGTTATAAAAAACAAACAAACAGAAATCCTAGAAATGCAGGAAGCAATAAGCCAACTTAAAAACTCAATTGAGAATACTACCAGCAGAGTAGAACACTTAGAAGACAGAACATCAGACAATGAAGATAAAGTATTTCAACTTGAAAAGAACATGGACAGCTCAGCAAGACTGTTAAGAAACCATGAGCAGAACATCCAAGAAATATGGGATAACATCAAGAGACCAAATTTAAGAGTCATTGGGACACAGGAAGGGACAGAGTTTCAAACCAAAGGAATGAGCATTCTATTCAATGAAATAATACGAGAAAACTTCCCAGACTTGAAGAATGAGACAGAATCCCAAATCCTAGAAGCTTACAGGATGCCAAATACGCAAAATCATAAGAGATCCACACCTAGACATATTATAATGAAGATGCCCAACATACAGAATAAGGAGAGAATTTTAAAAGCTACAAGAGAAAGGAAGCAGATTACATTTAGGGGTAAACCAATCAGGATAACAGCTGATGTTTCAACACAGACTCTGAAAGCTAGGAGATCCTGGAATAACATTTTTCAAACACTGAAAGAAAATGGGTTCCAACCAAGAATTGTGTTTCCAGCGAAATTAAGCTTCAGGATGGAAGATGAAATTAAAACCTTTCACAATAAACAAAAGTTAAAAGAAATTGCAGCTACAAAACCATCTCTTCAAAACATCCTTGGCAAAACATTACAGGAAGAGGAAATGGAAAATAACAATGAAAACCAACAGTGGGAGGTAGGACAGTAAAGGGGGGAAAATAATCAAAGAGAAAAACAAACCATGTTTAGTAACATAAATAAACAAATATGGCTGGAAGAACAACCCATATCTCAATAATAACCCTAAATTTTAATGGCTTAAACTCACCAATTAAGAGACACAGGCTAGTAGAATGGATCACAAAACAAGACCCAACAATATGCTGCCTACAGGAGACGCATTTGATAGGAAAAGACATACATAGACTGAAGGTGAAAGGTTGGGAAAAATCATATCACTCATGTGGACTTTGGAAACAAGCAGAAGTGTCCATACTCACATCAAATAAAATAGATTTCAAGCCAAAGTTAATCAAAAGGGATAAATATGGACACTACATACTGCTCAAGGGAACCATACACCAACAAGACATAACAATCATAAATATATATGCCCCCAAAATTGGTGCAGCTGTGTTCATCAAACAAATTCTTCTCAAGTTCAAGAGTCTAATAGACCACCATACAATAATCATGGGAGACTTCAACACACCTCTATCACCACTGGACAGATCTTCCAAACAAAAGTTGAATAAGGAAACTATAGAACTCAATACACAGTTAATAACCCCGACTTATGACATATATAGTATATACCACCCAACATCCAGCAGTTACACTTTTTCTCAGCAGCACATGGATACTTCTCAAAAATAGATCATATATTATGTCACAGGGCAACTCTTAGACAATATAAAGGAGTAGAGATAATACCAGGCATCTTATCTGATCATAATGGAATGAAACTGTAAATCAACGATAAAAGAAAGAAGGAAAAATCATGCATCACTTGGAGAATGAACAATAGGTTACTGAATGATCAATGGGTTATAGAAGACATCAAGGAGGAAATCAAAAAATTCTTAGAGATTAATGAAAACACAGACACAACATATAGGAATCTATGGGACACATTGAAAGCAGTTCTAAGAACAAAATTCATTGCATGGAGTTCATTCCTTAAAAAAAGAAAAAAAAACAACAAATAAATGATCTCATACTTCATCTCAAAATCCTAGAAAAAGAAGAGCAAAACAACAGCAAAAGAAGTAGAAGGCAAGAAATAATTAAAATCAGAGCTGAAATTCATGAAATTGAAACAAAAGAAACAATTGAAAAAATTGACAAAACTAAAAGATGGTTCTATGAAAAAATAAATAAAATCGACAGACCCTTAGCCATGCTAACAAAGAGAAGAAGAGAGAGAACTCAAATTATTAGCATATGGGATGAAAAAGGCAGTATCACAACAGACACTTCAGAAATACAGAAGATAATCAGAAATTATTTTGAATCCTTATTCTTCAATAAATTAGAAGATAGTGAAGGCATAGATAAATTTCTTAAGTCATATGTTCTTCCCAGATTGAGTCAGGAGGATATAGACAACCTAAACAGACCAATATCAATTGAGGAAATAGAAGAAACCATCAAAAGACTACCAACTAAGAAAAGCCCAGGACCGGATGGGTATACAGCAGAGTTTTACAAAACCTTTAAAGAGGAACTAATACCAATACTTTTCAAGCTACTTCGGGAAATAGAAAAAGAGGGAGAACTTCCAAATTCATTCTACGAGGCCAACATCACCCTGATACCTAAACCAGACAAAGACACTTCAAAGAAAGAAAACTACAGACCAATATCTCTAATGAACCTAGATGCAAAAATCCTCAATAAAATTCTGGCCACTCGGATACAAAAACATATCAAAAAATTGTGCACCATGATCAAGTAGGATTCATCCCTGGGATGCAAGGCTGGTTCAATATACGGAAATCAATAAATGTTATTCACCACATCAATAGACTTAAAAATAAGAACCATATGATCATCTCGATAGATGCAGAAAACACATTCGACAAAGTACAGCATCCCTTTATGTTCAAAACTCTAGAGAAACTAGGGATAACAGGAACATACCTCAATATTGTAAAAGCAATCTATGCTAAGCCTCATGCTAGCATCATTCTGAATGGAGAAAAATTGAAGGCATTCCCTCTAAAATCTGGAACAAGACAGGGATGCCCTCTCTCACCACTTCTGTTCAACATAGTTCTCGAAACACTGGCCAGAGCAATTAGACAGATGAAAGAAATTAAAGGCATCAAAATAGGAAAAGAAGAACTTAAATTATCACTATTTGCAGATGACATGATTCTATACCTAGCAGACCCAAAAGGGTCTACAAAGAAACTATTAGAGCTAATAAATGAATTCAGCAAAGTGGCAGGATATAAAATCAACACGCATAAATCAAAGGCATTCCTGTATATCAGCGACAAATCCTCTGAAATGGAAATGAGGACAACCACTCCATTCACAATATCTTCAAAAAAAATAAAATACTTGGGAATCAACCTAACAAAAGAGGTGAAAGACTTATACAATGAAAACTACAGAACCCTAAAGAGAGAAATAGAAGAAGATCTTAGAAGATGGAAAAATATACCCTGTTCATGGATAGGCAGAACTAACATCATCAAAATGGCGATATTACCAAAAGTTCTCTATAGGTTTAATGCAATGCCAATCAAAATCCCAACGGCATTTCTTGTAGAAATAGAGAAAGCAATCATGAAATTCATATGGAAAAATAAAAGACCCAGAATAGCAAAAACAATGCTAAGCAGGAAGTGTGAATCAGGCGGTATAGCGATACCAGACTTCAAACTATACTACAGAGCAATAGTAACAAAAACAGCATGGTACTGGTACCAAAACAGGCGGGTGGACCAATGGTACAGAATAGAGGACACAGAAACCAATCCACAAAACTACAACTACCTTATATTTGATAAAGGGGCTAAAAGAATGCAATGGAGGAAGGATAGCATCTTCAACAAATGATGCTGGGAAAACTGGAAATCCATATGCAACAAAATGAAACTGAATCCCTTTCTCTCGCCATGCACAAAAGTTAATTCAAAATGGATCAAGGAGCTTGATATCAAATCAGAGACACGCCGTCTGATAGAAGAAAAAGTTGGCTACGATCTACATACTGTGGGGTCGGGCTCCAAATTCCTCAATAGGACACCCATAGCACAAAAGTTAATAACTAGAATCAACAAATGGGACTTACTCAAACTAAAAAGTTTTTTCTCAGCAAAAGATACAATAAGAGAGGTAAATAGAGAGCCTACATCCTGGGAACAAATCTTTACTCCTCACACTTCAGATAGAGCCCTAATATCCAGAGTATACAAAGAACTCAAAAAATTAGACAATAAGATAACAAACAACCCAATCAACAAATGGGCCAAGGACCTGAACAGACACTTCTCAGAGGAGGACATACAATCAATCAACAAGTACATGAAAAAATGCTCACCATCTCTAGCAGTCAGAGAAATGCAAATCAAAACCACCCTAAGATACCATCTCACTCCAGTTAGATTGGCAGCCATTATGAAGTCAAACAACAACAAGTGCTGGCGAGGATGTGGGGAAAAGGGTACACTTGTACATTGCTGGTGGGACTGCAAATTGATGCAGCCAATTTGGAAAGCAGTATGGAGATTTCTTGGAAAGCTGGGAATGGAGCCACCATTTGACCCAGCTATTCCCCTTCTCGGTCTATTCCCTAAAGACCTAAAAAGAGCATGCTACAGGGACACTGCTACATCGATGTTCATAGCAGCACAATTCACAATAGCTAGACTGTGGAACCAACCTAGATGCCCTTCAATGGATGAATGGATAAAAAAAATGTGGCATTTATACACAATGGAGTATTACTCTGCATTAAAAAATGACAAAATCATAGAATTTACAGGGAAATGGATGGCATTAGAGCAGATTATGCTAAGTGAAGCTAGCCAATCCCTAAAAAACAAATGCCAAATGTCTTCTTTGATATAAGGAGAGTAACTAAGAACAGAGTAGGGTCGAAGAGCATGAGAAGAAGATTAACATTAAACAGGGATGAGAGGTGGGAGGGAAAGGGAGAGAGAATGGAAAATGCATGGAAATGGAAGGAGACCCTCAGAGTTATACAAAAGTACATACAAGAGGAAGTGAGGGGAAGGGGAAAAATAATATAAGGGGGACAAACGAATGTCAGTAGAGGGGGCAGAGAGAGAAGAGGGGAGGGGAGGGGAGGGGAGGGGAGGGGGGATAGTAGAGGATAGGAAAGGCAGCAGAATACAACAGATACTAGTATGGCAATATGTAAATCAATGGATGTGTAACTGATGTGATTCTGCAATCTGTATATGGGGTAAAAATGGGAGCTCATAACCCACTTGAATCAAATTGTGAAATATGATATATCAAGAACTATGTAATGTTTTGAACAGCCAACAATAAAAAATTTAAAAAAAAAAAAAGAAATCACAATGCCACCCGATATGCTACTATATGTGATAGAAATAACTATGACAACTATATTTTAAAAGTAGAGTAGCAAAGGTACTTAAATATAAGTAAGGTTTCTACTCTTCAAACTAGTAAACCTTTATACCAGTAGACTATGAGAAGTTATTATGTGTATTGTAAAAGCTATAGCAACTACTAGGAAAAATGTAGAAAGAAATATACTAAGAAGTCTAAATAAATAATCATTTTAAAAGGTTCAAACAAGAGAAACAATAGAACCAGAAATGGGAAATAAATAGTAAAATTAAAAATACAATATATTAATAATTACCTAAACTACCATGGCCTAAATGTACCATTTCAAAATCCAAGATTAGCCGGGCATAGTGGTGCATGCCTATAATCCCAGCAGCTCAGTAGGCTCAGGCAAGATTATCACAAGTTCAAAGCCAGCCTCAGCAACTTAGCAAGGTCCTAAGCAACTGAGACCCTATCTCAAAATAAAAAGTAAAAAGAAATGTGGTTCAGTGGTTAAGCACCCTTGAGCTCAATCTCTGGTACCAACAAATTAAAATTAAAAAAAATAAAAATCAGAGGTTAGCATAGTACGAGGAAAACAAAACAAAACAAAAAATCCACCCATGATCCAAGAATATGCTGTCTACAATAAATAAATTAAATAAAATTTAAAAATACTAAATGCTTTAAATGCACTGATACAGATTGGCTGAAAGTAAAAACAGGACAAAAGATATACCATGTAAACATTAAGGAACAAAGCAGAAGTCTCAACAAGTTTAAAAGAAAATTTAAAACACAATGAATCATAAATAATAAAGATGGTTCAATAAAAATGAAAATATGGGCCGGGGTTGTGGCTCAGAGGTAGAGCACTTGCCTAGCATTCGTGAGGCACATGGTTTGATACTCAGCACCACATAAAGTAAAATAAAGATATTGTGTCCACCTATAACTAAAACATTTAATTTAAAAAAATGAAAATACAATATATCTGGAATACAGCTAAACTAGTTTTTATACCACTACTAGTGAATACCACTAAATAATTACATTAGAAAAGAAATAAAGTCATCAAGTCAATAATCTGAAGGAGCAAAAACACAAAGCTGAAGGAAATAATAACATAAGAGCAGAAATGAATATATCTGAATGTAGGAAAACATTAGAGAAAAAAAATCAATGAAACAAAAAGCTGATTCTTTGTTACACTTCTAGCATGCATGACAAAAGAATACACAAATTACCAATATTAAGCATAAAACAAGAGATACCACTACAGATCCTAAAAGTATAAGTGAGTGCTATGAATAATTTCATGATTATAAACTCTACAACTTAAATGTGGACAGTTTTCTCAAAACCCACAAACTATTAAACACAACTAAATGAAACAAACAACTTGAATGTTGCTATAACAATTTTAAATAGTAAATAAGTATTTATTTATTTTTTTTAAGTTTTTAAATATCTCTTTATTCAACTTTTTATTCTAATTTGTTATGTATGATAGCAGAATGCATTACAATTCATATTAAACATATAGAGCACAATTTTTCATATCTCTGTACACAAAGTAGAGTCACACTATTTGTGTGTATGTAGGGTAATGACATTTATCTCATTCCACAGTCTTTCCTACCCCCTTGCCACCTCTCTTCCCCTCCCTCCTTTTTGCTCTATCTAGAGTTCATCTAATCCACCCATGCTCCCCCAGCCCCCGCCAACCCCATTATGAATCAGCATCCTTATAGCAGAGAAAACATTCTGCATTTCGTATTTTGGGATTGGCTCTCTTCACTTAGCATTTCATTCTCCAACTCCATCCGTTTACCTGCAAATTCCATGATTTCATTCTCTGATTGCTGAGTAATATTCCATTGTGTATACATACCACATTTTGTAATCCATTCACCAACTGAAGGACATCTAGGTTGATTCCACAGTTTAGCTAAGTAAATAAGTATTTAAAAAGCTCTTACAAAATAAAACTCCAGGCTCAGATGATTCTGCTGGATAAGTGTACCATTTATAGAAGAATTAATACCTGTTTTATACAATATACTCTATAAAATAGAAGAGGAAAGAGCATCTCTCAACTCAATGAATAAGGCCAGTATTATCTAACACCAAAACCATACAAAGTCAGTGCAAGGAAAATAAAAAACACAAATGAACAAAAAAATGGTATACCAATCTCTCTCCTGAACTTAGATGCAAAAATCCTCAACAAAATATTTATAAATAAAATCCAGCAAAATACTAAAATAATTATAACATTGCCTATTGGGATCTATTGTAAGGATGCAAAGCAGACTCAACATTTGAAATCAGTCAATGTAATCTAATACATTAACAGGCTAAAGAAGAAAAATTGTATGATAATATCAATGGATATAGAAAAATTATTTGGTAAAATCCAACAACCATTCTTAATAAAAATTCTCAAAAAATTAAAAATCAAGGAAAAATTCCTCGACAAGGGAAAATAAGATACACAGATTGGGAAAAAATAAAACTGACAGAATTTGCAGATGACATAATTGTCTATGCAGAAAATCTCAAGGAATCTAGGAAAAAAATCTGCTAGAACTAATAAATAACTTCAATGTTTCAGGGTATAAGATTAATATTTTAAAGATATATTTCTATATATAGGCTAAAGGTTACTCATCTGAAATGCCTGAGACCAGATGTATTTGAGATTTAGAATTTTTCCAGATTTTGGAATATTTGCATAGAAGTTATCTTGAGGATGAGACCCAACTCTAAAACAAATTCATTTATGTTCATATATACCTCATACAAATAGCCTGAAGGTAATTTTATATATTTTTAATAATTTCATGCATGAAAAAAGTTTGTGTATCATAGCCAAAGGGGCTAGAGAATCTTTTTTCCTATGAGGATGCTGAGTTAACTGTGTCTTACGCACTTGTGTTTTGACTGTGATAAAGTCAGGTGTAGAATTTTCCATTTGTGAGTTCATACTGGTTCCAAAAAAGTTTTTTGGAGCATTTTGGATTTCAGATTTTTGGTTTAGGGATGCTCAATCCATACAAACAATGAATGCGTGAAATCCAAAATTTAAAAACATAATACAGGGCTGGGGCCATAGTTCAGTTGGTAGAGTACTTGCCTTGCATGCACAAGGCCCTGGGTTCAATCCTCAGCATCAAAAAAAACAACATAATACAATTTATAATCATTACCAAAAAATAAAATAAAATGCTTAAATATTAAATATACAAAACATGTCTAGAATTTGTATGCTGAAAATTATAAATCTGATGAAAGACACTGATAAAGATCTGAATAGAGAGATCTACCATGTTCATGGATTGGAGAATTCAACATAAAGATGTCAATTATCCCCAAATTGAGCTATGGTGCAATTCCTATGAAAAGCGCAGCAAGGTTTTTTCATAGACATATATAAGCTTATTTTTATAGTGAAAAGTATAAGTCATGGAATAGTTAATACAATCTTGAGGGTATAAGACAATAACGTAGAGGAATCACTATAACTATTGAAAAAAAGATGTCACAAGTTCTCTGTCTATTAAGAAGAGAACAAGTCAGGTGCAGTGGCACATGCTTGTAATTCCAACGGCTTGGGAGGCTGAGGCAGGAGCATCTCAAGTTCAAAGCCAGCCTCAGCAACTTAGCAAGACCCCAATCAACTTAGCAAGACCCTATCTCAAAATTATATACACATATATGTATATACATACATACATATATATAAATATGGAGGGCTAAGGATGTGAACCCCTTGGTTCTATCCCTGGTACCAAGCAAAAAAAAAAAAAAAAGAGAGAGAGAGAGAGAGAACAAGATGAATAATATAAATACTTATTTTATAATGAGCTGCATCTTAAACCATCCTGGACCCAGAGTTCTTTTCTCCATGTATTCCCTCTGTTGGCTGATGACGTCACTCATATGCCCATTCATCAAAGTCAAAAGCCATCCTATGCTTCTTCTCTATCACAGTTCCCCTTCTCATTATAAGCCAATCAGTATACAGTCAGACTTACCTTGAAAATGTTTTTCTGTGAGTCCTTCTCCACTTCTGTTACCACTGCCTAAGCAGGGCATCGTATGTTGCACTGATGTGGATGACTTCATCAGCCTCCTCACTACTCCCTTACCTCAGACCATAAGTTCACCCTCACATTACATAAAATTATTTAAATATGGAAAACTAAATATGCCACTTCTCTTTTTAAAAACGTTCAGTTCCTATCCATCAGAGGCCAATTCCTCAGGCCTAAATACAGGGCCTATCACCTCTGCAACTGTTATCACACCAGTCATTCCTGATTTTATCCAAGGAATCACCAAAATACTGTAAGTTGTCTTCATACACTGCTTTTACAGAATTTTCTTCTCTCTTACTTGCCTGGCTAACTTCTACTTGTCTTTCAAGTTTCACTAATAAAGCCTGAAGGAAATAGTCCTCTTCTGTGCCTCCTTCTACCCTGCATTTACCATACTTTCAGACATCTCTAAACAACTCCTCCATACCCAAAGTTGTTGAATTATAACTTTTAAAAGCGCTGGAGTGTAATCTTGTACATTTTCCCTTCTCCAGGACCTGTCACAGTGGATATTCACTATCACCTTTGTTAAACTAACTAATGACTCTGTCTGTTAGTTGTATACCCAGCTCCTCCCTCAGGTGTCCTAAGCCCTAGCCCATACCCAGCTCCTCTAGTCATTTGCCTACCTATGTTCTTCTCACTGCCCGAAATGCCATTCATCAATTTTTTATTCTAATACTCAGCAAGAAGAATGAAGTTGTAAACAGTTTTTCCTCTTCATTCTAATGAAGCCTTCTCCAGAAAGGGCCAGTTTAAACACTGCCATCCTTTTGTGGACTTCTTTGATCTACCTAATCCTTATATACTCTTGGAACTTCACATATAATTCCTGTAAAGCATTTACTTGCATTATATTGCTTTTCAAAGGCAAAAAAAAAAACCAAAAACAAACAAACAAACAAAAAAAACACCTCTTATTCTTCTTGGTCCAAATTAAGGGTCAATGAAGATAGCTGAACTGAACAAAGAGGTCTGAGACTGAGATAAAATCAAGCAGTAGAGGCAGATTTTAACCATATGATTCCAGTGATCTATTTGAAAAGAGTTGTTTAGAATCTCTTGGGATATCTAACAAAAGAAGCATCCTCATCTTTCTGTGGAATTTAAGATACAGATTTTTGAATAAAGCTAAAAGAAGTAGGAAACAACTTTTCTCCAGAGTCTCTCAAAATTATGATTCATGATGTTGTGTTATTGAGTTGCACCAATGACTTTTGGAGCACAGTACCCCTGATCCTTAACTTAATCCTTGTAAGTGAATAATTATGAAAGCATTATGGTTTCTAAGTTTGCTTAGAAAACTGTTTCTAGTCAACCAGTATATGATTCTAATACTCAGCATGAAGAATGAAGTTGAACACTGTATGTGCTACACATAGTCTTTTTGCCACTTATATAAAAGCTAAAAATTTCATTTTCATTTCACGTGACCCACAGTTAGAGTACATATTGAACAGAAGCCGCTAAAGATGCATTTACTAAAAATACCTATGGTTTTGTTAGATTCATTTTTCTGCCAACCAAATGTATTTGAATATTATTAGCATAATCATCTCTTTTGAAATGAAACTCTTTCTGAAGTAAAGGAATCTTATAGTGAAACTGAATGTACGTAATGTTTGCCTGAGTTTTAGATTCCAGCTTCCTGCACAGCTCATCAGATTTTATCTGATGCAACTGTGATCTTTTCATGTTTTCAATTTTCCCTATATTTAATAGTATGCTAATAATAAAATTTAATATTTTTTAAGAAGAAAAGCAAAACTAAAATCCAAGAACTAAATGAGTTCCTTTTTTTCCTCAGCTGTTTGTCTAGTCCTGCCTCTCAAGTCTTTCTCTGAAGATTTATACTAATAGCTTTCCTCTTCGGCTGCATTACTGTATCACAAAATTAACTGTATCACTTAACTGATGCTAAGTTAACACTGAATGATAATCATCTAGAGGGATGGTAATAATTTTCTCTCCTACAATTGTTACCAAAATGGAAAGAAATTAAGATTTACTGAGTACCCACCAGAAACTGTGCAAGATATTTCCTTATTTACTAGATCATATTTACTGGTTACTAGCTAGCTCCATGAGCTAAATATTATCTTCATCCTACAGATAAGGAAACTGAAAATCAGAAAAAATAACTAATTGAAGGTTTCCTAAGTGCTATATTTCTGCATTCAAATCTAAGCATCTTGACTTATAGTTCAGTGCTTGCAGAAATTGAATATTGTACTTTAGAAAATTACTTATTAAAGGTGATAGTATAAAGATGTCACAGAGACTTAAATTCAAAGGAGGAAGATGGGATAGGGAGAGTTTTGCAAAGCATTTTAAAAAATGGGTAAGTTGGGTAAGTGTGGGTGGGATTTATATACCAAACATGTAGAAGTTAAAGGTTTATCTGTCCAATAAATCTAATCATTTGCTCCAGTTAGCTTCTAGCTGGTAAAGTTGGATGGACATGAATTCTTCTCAGATGCCCTGTATGAGCCACAGAGAAGGTCTCCACTACTAGAGGTAATAATCTTCTAAGAGATTCTGAAATTACAACTGGGACCTGGCTGAATTAAAGTAGAGGAAAAGCTTTTTTTAAAGAAAGAAAAATGTCTCAACTCTAACTCTAGGAATGAGATGATTCTATGATGACAACACAACACAGAAGCTTACTTTCAAATCCATCATTCTGTTGTTATATGGCTAACAGAAATGTGTTATTCTTTACACAGTAAAATAGAATACTGCCCTTTTTGAGCTGAAGACTAATATTTGAGACAGAAACCTAATGAGTAGGCAGGCTGTTCATTCAATGGGTCTTCCACATTCTATTCTTTTACTAAATATCAAAAAACATACTTTCACCATATCTTACTGTTCCACAAAAACGTCTTTAAGCTTTATTGTTATATATTAAATATTAATAAAGAATCAAATGAAGTATCCATTTAACAATGCTTCCAAGAAAGCTGAAATAATTACAGAGAGACACCATATTAATGGGTAGGAAAGCTTAGTATCATAAGAATGTCAATTTTCCTGAAAGTTATTTGTAAACTCAATGATTACAATAAAAAATACAATCACACATACAAAAAAGTGCTAAATGGCTCTTCAAATAAACTTAATTTAACTATTATGGAAAGCTAAGATTTAAGGTACTGAAAGAATAAAGATAATTTAGAGAACAAGAGTGTAGAAAGCTAGAAATATTTTAGAATAAAAATGTGATTATTTTAAATAAAATAATCAATTATATTGAAAAATGATACTTCTCAGAACAGAAGAGCAAGATGACAACATGTGAAATATGAGAAAAACGTTCAGAGATTTAAAGAATTAATACAGAAGTTCTAAACTGAAAATTTGGCATGCAAAAAAGAACAAAGAAAATGGAATAAAAAGATGCCATTGTTAAAGAAATAAGAAGACAGAATTTTCAAAACTAAAAAAGAATAAGTCTTCAGATTATGACTAGCACAATAAAGAATCAAAGATCCACAATAAGACTCAAATGTCACTGTGAAATTTCAGAATACCACAGATGAAGACAAACCCTTATGAATTCCCCAAGAGGAATGTGAATCGGATTGGCTTTGGGCATCTATTTAGCAACACTAAATACCAGCAGACTGTGCTGCAATGCCATATGTGTGAGATGACACATCTCCTACAGTCAGAGATGTAGAGAGTTTGCTTTCTATTCATCCTGACTAACAAAGTTACTTGAGGAAATATTTCCAACAAAACAACAGGGCAGACAAGAATGGAGACAGCATGAAACCCAGGAAAAAGATCCGGTGCAATAAAGTAGTAAAGGAAAGCTTCCATACAGCAGTACTTCATCAGGCCTAGAAACAATTAGGATAAAAGGCTTCAGGATAAAGACCTTAAGAATACAAATGACTCAACAGAGGACAACATGCTAATAAGAATTAATAATAGAGTGAGATTTATTATAAAGTGCAAAAATCCAAAAGGGAAAAAAGCTAAGAAAGAAAGTCATGACTGAACTGTGAACTGAACTGAACCATGCAAATATGAACAATGGATGGAGTGTTAGAAAAGAGAACTTATTTGGTGATGCTGAGAACTCCCAGAACTGGCTGAAAACTCATGAACATTCAGAGAGGTTGTCCTAGCCATTCTTAGCCTAGGACTAAACAATGTATACAAAATCATAATAATCTAAGTGCTGGTTTTGGCCTTCAAACTTCAGAGCCAACCTATGGACAATGATCTGATCTTAAAACAGAAGAAAGAGTAGGTGCGCACTAATGTTAATACCACACATTACAAGGACTTAGAACACATGTAGACTACCAATGGACCAAACATTAACACTGAACACTTTCCAGTGAAACAAGGGAGCAAACCAAAAATGAAGATAGCATGGAATCCTGGGAGGTGGATCTAATAGAAGAATAATGATTTAAAATTACAAAAGTAGTTGATAGACAAAACATAATAATAAAATTAGCAAACACTGTAAGAAAAAGGGAAGGAGTAATGAAAGGAAACTAAATCCTTCTCTTTCATAATAGATTTCAAGTTGTGTACAGTTGATAGAATTCTGGCAAAATAATAGCTATTCCAATGTGGAAACACTTCTGCTACAGTAGAAATTAAATATAAACCATTGCAAAATAAACAAAAAAACTAAGTTTATTTATCTTTTGCAAAACATAGTTGAGATGTATTTATCATATTATGTAAGGTTCTTTATGTAATGACTAATGCAAAAATCAGGATCTTTATGTACTAATGCAAAAATTAGTTCTTGAATTCTGTCACAGAAAAATAGGAACCCAAAACTTCTTCCATTCCCTTGGTTGGGATACCTAGCATAAGATAAAATTAAGTGGAAAACTCCAGCAATCTGTCTCAAAAGGATTTCCACAGAAGAAAAAGCCCTACTGAAGAGAAGTTCAAATTTTTAAAGAATTAGAAAACACATAAAGAAACCATTTATCATAAGCCAAGAGCCAGAGGAAACACAAGTAGAAGGATCAGTATCCCCAAGTACAGGAGTTACTAGAGCAAAAATGCCATTCAAAAAGGTTTTTAGAAGTGTGATAAAAGTATTAGAGAAATGAAGGTTAGAAATCACAAAGAACAAAATACAAATGAAATGATAAGGTAGATTTGAAAGAATCAAATACAATTTCTAAAAAGAAAAAACAGTCTTTAAAAATTGAAAATTCACTATATGAGTTAAACAGCAATTTCTGAGACACAGATGAAGAAATAATGAGGAGCTATATGGAAGTTCTGGGCCACTCAGACTGAAGGTGAACAGAGGGGAGAGCGCAGGGCTTGTCACACTCTCTTCTGTACTATTTGGACTGTTCAATATTATTACTTTGAGACGCACTATTTTAAAATAAAGAATGCATATGTGTGTTTTACAAAATTTACTTGAAGATAGTATTCTACACCATTTAATGCTCTGTATGTAAGGACTCTTGTGAGAACTGACTTCTCAAATTCATTTATAGGAAATGGGAATCCAAAGCCTCTCTCCCTTTGCCTTAGTTGCAAGAATTCAAGAATAATTTTAGAGTTCCCCAGTAGTGACTCATTATAAATAATCTTTACTCCTCACTTTAATTTTTTTAGCTGGGCACAATGTCACACTCCTGTACTCCCAGCAGCTCAAGAAGCTGAGGCAGGAGAATTGCAAGTTCAAGGCCAGCCTCAGTAACTTAGTGAAGTCCTAAGAAACTGAGTGAGGCTCTGTCTTAAAATAAAATATATAAAAGGGCTGGGAATGTGGCTCAGAGGTTAAATGCCCCCGGGTTCAATCTTCAGTACCAAAAAAAAGATAATTTTTCTTCTGTCTTGTTTTACATCTATTTCTTTTTAAAATCTCTTGAAGTTCCTTTTGGAAGATGGAGGCAGTAAGTCAATAACAAGATGTCATAAATTATAGACTTATTACTCCTCCAAAATGGATTCAACTTACTTAGGTATTTATATTGACTTAAATCTTTCTCTAAAGTGTATATGTTCTTTAAAGGGTGTTAGAGATACACAGATAGGTGTAGGAGCAAATTTACCTTTTACAAAGTTTCTAACTGTGGAGTGGTTCCAGTTGAGACAAGGTAGCAGCAGAGGAGGGCAACCCCCGCCCAACAGGCTCTGAAGGGCCCCCTGAGTGTGCTCAACTTGGAAAACTGCTTCTGCAGTGACTCTCAGTTATCCAATGGATAAGAAGTCTGATTGTTCTCACCACAAGATATGAGGCTCATGTCTTTATAAATCTACACTTACAAGGGAATTAAGTGATGATAAAGGAAAGGAGAGAAAAGATTAGGAAAAATTCAAGATTTTGTTTATCAGTTGTACTTAACACATTTTCCTGCTTCTCCTTAAACTCACATAAAAAAAAGCATTGTAAGCATATTCACTAAAAATCAATCCAGTAACATTTTTTTAAAATTATCTTAAGTATTAAAAACAACTAGATAAAAATCAAGATATCAAATTTAATTTCTTACATAGTAGAGACAAGGCAAATGTTAACATCTTGTGTACTGTTGAACTCCTTCACGATCCTGAGCCTTTCCTCTGATTTTGTACTTCCATCAAGTCGCCGGTAATCCAGCCCAGATGCCATACAGTATTGCTGGAGCACATCAAGCAACTGGAGGAAAGACAGGGAGGGGGACAAATGGGAATTCTTGGTTTATGAGTTTCCTTCCATCACAGACGTTAGACTTACTAAGTATTATTGGCGCTCGTGGTTTCTTTCTTAAAATTCCATGAGCAGTAAATATTTCGAGAGCCAGGTGTAGTAGTGGTAGAACACTTGCCTACCACATGCTGGGCCTTGGTTTGGATTCCCAGCATCGCTAAATAGATAGATAGATAGATAGATAGATAGATAGATAGATAGATAGATAGATAGATAGATATTATTCTCACATCAGACCATATATTTCTTTCAATTTTTCTGAAACTGGCTTTAATGTTCAGAAACCTTTGCTTAAAAAACGATCAAAAAAATCATCTACTCTTTTGAAAACTAAAACCAAATAAAAAGAAATTACTAGTTAAATGATTTATGTAAACATGTTACATTATTAGTATTATTTTCTAAATTCTAAAATATCTCAAGTGTCCCAGAGAACACCTTAATCATAAACAAGCAATCAACAGAAAATGAAAATCTATTTTTGAATTTAACATCTGACAGTAGCCCCTGATATAATTGAGATTTAAGTGTCTATTTGAAAAACCTCAAGTTTTTTACCTTGTCACCATTTAATACTGTATGGAAGACAGAAAAATATGGCTGTAAGCTATTATGTCCCTTCTGCTTTATGTCTCAGAAGCCAGGGCTGGGCATATCAAAAATACATATCAGATAAAACTCACCTTGGTGGAAAAAGAGAAGAGAAGAACCTTATCTCTGTTTTTTCGGAAATGATTTAAAAGCTGCTGAAGAACCTGGAAATGAACCACAGAACATGAGTGAACCAGTCCCAGCTGAAAATATACTTTCTATGTATGAACATCACTTGAGAATTTCTTAAAGGAAGCATTTTAGGTTATAGGATGCATTTAAATGGATTAATTTAATTTCCAAAATACATGTTCTTTATACCTATAATACATTAAGAAACTAAATTATAGAAAGCATACCTTTTAGGAAGTATTTATGCTGTCTCTAGATAGATGTAATGGAATGTGTACAATTACATCTAGGTTCCAAAAGTCTTGATATTTATTTTCCTAAACGAATCAATCCGATATACACCTCTTCTCATTTTCTCCCCTTTGTTTCTCTATTTATAGTTAAACCCTGACTTCCAGATTGGATTTTGACCTCAAAATGCCAATAATCTGTCCCCACACACGAAGCATTTAGGGAGGAAGCAAACTTCTAAAGCCTTGAGTCTAATAGTAATGCTGTTATTTTTAAACAGACATTTCCACATCTGGCAATGACAGTTTCAGAACACCATGGAAAAGCAACCCACAGAGGGGGAAAAAGAAATTTTCTGTATTATGTTTGAAGTTTTTCTTCACTATGAAACAAACACTTAAGCAATTTTATGCATTCAATGATAAATATTCAAACTTTTAAATAAAAAAAATTTACAACCAATAAAACACTCTCTTAATAACTGAGCAAGTGAAGAAGATGCTGTGCTGTTTGATTCCTATTGCCAATCTCTCAAAAAAGCTGAAGATTTTTTAAAGAAATCTACTCAGATAAATAATCAAATGGTAAATGAAAATGTTACTGCTAAAATAAATATTATTTCAATATCTGAAGAACTTAAAAAGTAAGTTTTAACTTGCATTTAGCTTTATTAATAAAATCACGAATCCCATAAACTATGTACATTTGAATTTCATGTAAGACACAATTATTGGCTAAAAGCAGGATTAAAGGCTTGGCATCCCTGCCTCCACTTTGCATCTGTTTCCTTTGCTCGGAGTCTCCTTGGATTCCAGGAAAAGGTCTGATCCCATAAACATCTTGTGATGAGCAGAAGCTATTCCTCATGCAACATCAAGTTTTGTATGGAATTAGGGGAGGAAGAAAGTCCCCTCTGAACCAATCCTGAGATAAGGATGTACAGACCACACCTGATCACAATCACCTGCTTTGACGACTATGAAAAGCCTCTAGGTAGCTGGGCAAACCCCCCAACTTTAGCCTTCATTCCCTATTTTTAAAACTTCAGGGCCATGGACAGGGGCCTCCTTGTCTTCCTGGTGCAGCTGCACTGATTAAGTTCCTTTCAAGTTTTTTACCATTACCTTTTCAGTTTGGTGTTTGCAATGAGTAGATGGGCTTGATTTACTGGATCCCCAGAGTCAGGCCTCTGGCCTACTATTCTAGTAACATCACAAGAAAACATATCACTTATCATTATTACTATGGCACATTTGTAACAACTGATTAAGGATATTAATATATTAATACTGAAGTCTGCAGTTTACGTTAGGATTCATTCATTGTGTAGTATGGTTCTATGGGCTTGGAAAAAACTGAATCATAACACACACAACACACACACACAATTATAGTATTATAAAGAACAGTTTCACTGCACTAAAAATTCCTTGTGCTTCACCTATTCAGCCTTCCTTCCTCCAGAACTCATAGAAACCACCTTTTTATTGCCTCTATAATTTTTCCTTTTCCAGAGTGTCATATAGTTGGAATCATATAGTCTTTTCAGACTGGCTTCTTCCATTTAGCAATATGCATTTAGGTTTCCCCATGAAATTCATGGTTTGATAGCCTAATTATTTTTATTGCTAAATGATATTCCATTGTATGATGGCACCAGTTTGCTTATCCATTCACCTACTGAAGGGCATCCTTGTTACTTCCAAGCTCTGGCAATTATAAATATAGTCATAGAGGTTCTTGTGAAAATGTAGTTTTTAGCTCATTAAAACTCATTGATTTAATTTGTTTTAACTCAATTGGGTAAATACCAGGGCCTGTGATTGCTGGATCATCTGATGAGAGCATAATTAAGGTATTATTTTTTAAAATTTTAATTTTAAATCTTTACTAAATATTTAAATTTAAGAGCTCAAAAGATAAGAGCTTTGTGAGAAACCACCAAACTATCTTCCAAAGTGGTTGCACCACTGCATCCCACCAGCAACAAATGGGAGCCCTGGTGCTCCACACCCTCCCCAGCATTTCATGTTTTCATTGTTCTGGATTGGGCCATTTTAATGGGTGTGCAGTGGCATCGTGTTTTATTTTGCAATTCCTTAATGGCATATGATATTGAGCATCTTTGCATATGCTTATTTGCCACCTGTACATGTTTTTGGTGAGGTATCTATCCAGATCTTTGGCCTACTTTTAATTTGGGTTACCTGTTTTCTTACTGTTGAGTTTTAAGAGTTCTTTTTATCTTTTGAACACCATTCTTTATTGGTTTGCAAACACTTTCTCCTGATCTGTGACTTTTCTTTTCATTCCCCGAAAGAATGTACAGGACAAGAAATCTACTCTTATTGTTTGGGGTGGTATCATTACATATTAACTTTAGGCGTTTTCAAATATTTTACAGTAAAAACAAAAACAAGCCATAGGAAAAGTGAACATTTTTAGATTGGAGATCTTCATTAGGCTAATTTAAACAAACTCACTAAATACATAACTATAGATTAAGATCCCTTATAATAAATTTTAAAAAACGACAATACTGTCAACACATGTTGAAGCCTTGATAATACAGACCCAAAGTTTTATCACTTAGTTGTCTTCCACAGAACACGACAACCTACTATTTTTTTTTAAAAAAAGCCTAAATTTGAGAGGTTCACAGCAAAGGTAATGTGGATCTAACTTTTCTCAACTTTGCCAGACAGGCCTAGAAAAGTGAACTTTGTGTGATTTGAGCAACACTTTTTTTCTGTGCCCCTCTTTCTAAGTGGCATTCCCAATGGGAAAAAACTGAGAATTCTTATCAGGTGAATGAGTGAAACTTGTGACTATCCCCTGAATGGTAGCTGAAATAATGAATAACCTTAACACTCAAGATAAAGAGCTGGGTCATGAGTATAATTTTGAGCATATGAAGACTATAGCAGGCATTATGTTCAGAGTCCTTGTAGCTGTATGGTGACCTGAGATAAGACAAGCAGAACCTGAGTCTTTGACACCTCAATTCAAAAAGAATGTACAACTCAATTACTTGGAGTTATTTATGCCATAGGCAATAATTCTATGGTAAACCAATAGGTTCAGATCACCAAATCAATATATCACCAGATGATGTTGTTAATCAAATGATGAGAAATAGTCCTAAAATATCTATTCAGAGGTCCCAAGCAACCAACCATGATAAGCTTATCTAGATTAACTGTTAAAGGTATTTTCAGGGGGGAAAAAAAAAAAAGCTAACTACTTTCAATTATTTCCTTTTTATACTCTTTTTGCCAAAAGAAATAGCTTACCTTTTTATTAATTATAAAGTTGGGAATTATTCTGCAAAAAGCTCTGAATCCATAAATAAAAGTTCTTTGTAATAAAGAAGCTAAGCAAAAGTGTTTTCTTGCCAGGAGGCTGGAAGCTGCCAGCATTTCAAGCAGCTGTCAGAGGCAATGTCCGAAGGCCTGGGATCATGGGTGGAGAACCTAGCTTTACCTCTCATAGCCCTCCTTCAGCATGGCTACAGGTCAGTTTCCCTGTGCACAATGAAGTTCCCTTGCAAACTTACAATTTAGGTCACCAAGTGAAAAAAAAGGTAGACAATTCAGTATAGGCACAGATACTTTGCCCATCATGAGCTCTTCAAAGAATTCTTTCAATACCTATCCTCACCTTCCTGTCTAGCACCTGCATTTACACTTTCAGTAGATCATTTCCCCTTTTTGAAGAACAGCGATTATGTTTGTGGTAACAGCACACATTTTAAGAGGGCATAAGTCAATACATCAATAAGGAAAGGCTGAAGTACATTTGATATGACTGCTACTGAGAACCACTGTATGCACACATCTGTATGCAGGGTTCCTAGTGACTAGGTAAATGCAAATAGAACTACACCAGCTGTCCATAGCCACCGTCTCTTCTGAACATTTGAGAACTTGTTCTGATTAGCTGGTGTCCCTGCCATACCATGGATAAATACTGTGAATGTCATCTCCATCTGTGTGCAACCTAAAAAAGGAGTACTCACCTTCATTTTCCCACTGTATTTAGGATCAGAAAGAGTTTCAAAGGACGATTCTTTGCTTTTCTGCACAAAATCCGGGAATTTGGAAAATACCTGATCACATATCCTTTTGATAAGTGTTTCCTTGTGAGGGAGAGGTAAAAGATAAGAATTTCAACTTAACACATTTAAACCTGCATAAATTGAAATTGTTTATGGAGAAAATAGTTCTATTTTCAAGGAATGCATTACTTTGAAGATTTTGCCTTCTCTAAATCAGAATAACTCAGAAAATCTTAAAGTGATATTAAGATATATGCTTTGATAAATATGACTACTAACTTTATTATTACTTTTTCAAAATTTCCAAAACTGGGAAATAAACACCCCCAAGAGTAAGTGTACTGATAAATACAATCAATAAGAGTGTCAGTTATAGGTTATAGGCTAGTAAAAAATATAGATTATAGATATAAGATTTTGATAAGTGAGATAAGTCAATTATAAAGCAAGAACGGCTATAGGCAGGCCTAAGACTCCATTTTGCTGTTTTCTATTAAAAAAAAAAAAAAAAAAAACTATTACAAGAGCTATTTCTGACTGAAATGAAAGCTGTTTTCTTACAATATATTGTTTGCTATACTTTATACCCCACAAAATGTACTCAACCCAGAATATGATGGTCTTAGTGACCCAGGACTTTGAAGTAGATTCTTGCCTCCATTAACCACCTGCCCGAACTCAGGATATGGTTGACTAACACCTGCTCAAACCCAAGATGTGATTGTCTTGAGTTCCTGTGCTAATTGCTGCCTTAGCTTCTACAACTGGTTTGCTTGCATGACACTAAGGAAAGTCCCTGAGCTTCGGTTTTCATCCTTAAATTCCAAGACACAGACCAAGTGGTTGCTGCTCTTCCATATATTTCAGTCTGTATGGGTGGGTGACAGTCTCGGGCCAGGTAAATAAATCCCCCTTTGATTTCAATTTGAACTTAGAGTATTTCTGAAGTGGCTCCCCATAACAGTACTATCAAAGAATATTAAATTCAAAATTTAAAAATTAAATTTAAACAACATCAACAATAACATGAAAATAAAATAAAATCATTACATAAAAGGCTTTTGAAAAGATCTTTTTATTTATGTTATGCTCTAGTATAAGACACAATTGAAACTACCAAAGTAGATGATTATATTTAACACTAAACTCTGAAATTACTGATTTTTTCCACTTTAGGAAAAAGTCCTAATATTTAATATGCATATTAGTTATCCTACTTTTACCCAGAGTAGATAAATATAAGTAGATATTTCATTAATGGGATAGCCTGATCAAATATCTTACTTAGTAATTATACCAAAGTATATTAGGGAGAATAAATGAGCATTATTAGAAGCATAAAAAAGTTTTTTTAAAACAAAACACTTATTTATTTTTTTTTTTAGTTGTAGTTGGACACAATACATTCATTCATTCATTCATTCATTCATTCATTTATATGTGGTGCTGAGGATTAAACCCTGGGCCTCCCATGTGCTAGGCAAGCACACTACCACTGAGCCCCAGCCCCAGCCCAAGAAGCATAAAAAAGTTTTTAAGTTTAAATGTTCTCAGTTTGATTAAAAGTTTAAGTGTACATGCTTCTTAATATTAACATTTTATTTTTTATTATTGTTTTGGAACTGGGGACGGAACCCAGGGCCTCATGCATGCTAGGCATGAGTTCTAACAGTGAGCTGCATCCCCAGCCACCTAAATTTTAAAATGAGTAGCTCAGTTTTCTTTTAAACTTCACAGACACACATACAAAAAAACACCTTAGGAATATTTAGCTAAGAAATTTTATACTAAATACCAATTTATATCAATAGCAATATCACTTTTATACCAATAGTATCATAAAAAATGTAAAAAGCCAACCCACACCTGTTGTTTGGAGGTACTGGCAGCTTGCAACAGTGCGACATGATTAGCCACCTTCTGAAGGACTGCGAGGTAACTGAGACACAAGGTTTGTACCGTTTCACCACGGGAATTGGTCTGTAACCAGAAAAATACAGAAATTAAAAGCAAGAAAAGAACTTACACGGCTATGTAACTGCTTACGTCAAAAAATATCTCACAATATTTATTATCTAGTTACTTTGGCACAATGAATTCTAAGAAAATGATGGTCAACTATATACAAAATATCTAT
The DNA here is from genome assembly GCF_021218885.2 of Marmota monax. Taxonomy (NCBI): domain Eukaryota; kingdom Metazoa; phylum Chordata; class Mammalia; order Rodentia; family Sciuridae; genus Marmota; species Marmota monax. Next base: position 2,791,777 of record NW_026693881.1, on the reverse strand, counting down.
GAATCAATAACATGGAATCATTTTTGGTGAATCATAATATAATAATGCTTTTTAAATCCTCATTTTGGAGCATATTTATCCTTGTAATACACAGTAATAGAAATGTTGCTGCTATTAAAAGTTTCCTGGTGACAAAGCTATGACATAGTTACAGCACTACACAGACCTCTTTATTCTACAATTTATGTTTCAACATTTTCCAGGAAACTGAGCTATTTCAAAAAGGGGAAGTAGTTAAAATAGTAAAGTAGATGAGATGAAATAAATATCCATCTACTTAAATATTTATTTAGGGTTCTTATATGTATATGGATATGTGACATAAAATAGGCAAAGAAAGAACAGGAAATATAGATGGTAAGGAAAAAAAGTACAAATGAAATTTGTTTCTAAAAAAACTTTTATTCTACTGATATAGTTTCTATTAAACTGACACTATGTCTAACATCTGAATAGTATTTAAGACACAATTGAAACTACTGAAGTAGATGATTATAAATATAATTATATATATATATATATATATATATATATATATATATATATATATATATATATATATATATATATATATATATCTGAATAGTATTTAAGACTGTCATTAAGGAGTAAATCATTTTACCACTAGTGGATAATGACAAAATTAATTCTAATATTTATACTTTTGTGGGGGTACTGGGGATTAAATTCAGGGATACTCGACCACTGAGCCACAACCCCTGCCCTTTTTGTATTTTATTTAGAAGACAGGATCTCACTGAATAGCTTAGTGCCTTGGTGGTGCTGAGGCTGGCTTTGAACTCTTGATTCTCCTACCTTCCAAGCCACTGGGATTACAGGCATGCACCACTGCACCTTGCTAATTTATACTTTAAATGAAATTTCATGATAAAAGTGGCCTACTTTCCAGCAAAAGCTAAAAGAGAGGATATCAAATTGAAGCATCTAAAATTAATTTTTCAAAATGCTTAAATATTGTATTTTATACGTGGTAACTATTTGATATTATAAACCATTTTTGAAAACTTTTCTCTCTTTAAAACTTATAACGTCTTTCCAAAGTTAAAAAACTATCTGAGGAAAAGTCATTTTGTTTATCTACTACTTACTTTGGCACTAACACAGAATACAAGATGATAAGGCAAGATGGTAAAGACACGCTGAATTGCTTACCTTATAACAACAATTTCTCCTTTTCCGGCCACTGCTGCAGGTACAAGGCATAGAAGATTGAAGTATCAGAGTGACATCTTCTGTTTCTAACACTGTTTGATAGACAGCTTTCTGGAAATCCGTCAGAGAGCAATAAACCATCTGCCAAGAAAAAATACAAGTCGAGTATTAGTATCATTTTAATAGCAATAATAATAAATACAATGCATATAGAATTCACAAATTATATTAGTGAATTTGTGAAAACTGATGATTAATTTTCCCCTGTAGCTTCCCTCATTATGAAAATTTTTCCCAATTCTCTTAAACTCTTTGCTACCAAATCATAATTTCATTTTCAAATAAACCTCACAGAATTTCTTGGCTTTCAATTAAAAGGAAATATAACATGAAAATCAAGTTACATGATTTCCTTATGTATTTTTCAATATACTGTGAGTCTTTTCAAGGTTATATATTAATCCATCATACAAATAAATTATTACAATTTAGGTCAAACAAAAAAAAAACTTGCTAAGGAAATAAAAGATTTCATTTAAAAAGTATGAATAATAAGTGACTACCAAATAATTGGAAACCTTAAAAAAATTTAAAACTTCATATTATTGGAAACTGAAAACATCGTTATTTGTATTTAATATCATGATATAAACTTTTAAGATTAGGAAAGACAAAGAGTTAAGTAAATGTATATAAAAGCAAATATAAATTGCTATTTTGTGCCCAAATTCAAGAAAATATGATGAAACTATGTCATTAGGTTATGAGGGATATAATTTACCTCATATTTCTGGTAGCACCAGAGATTGTCAAAATTCTTCTAGATGCAGCTATGTGTTACTAGATTCATAAACTAAACATACATACATTTATACACACATTCATAATAGGACTTTGAGGAATATGAGCAAAAAGGAAAAGCTGTTTATGAATATTTATGTGTATATCAACACCACAGAATAATATTGTAGAAAAATGACATGACATTGAGCAAACAGGAAACAATGCTAGATTTTTAATAAATATATGTATAATATTAAGCATATCTTGACTCCCCAGTGTTGAATATAAAAGTATATATAAGAACAAAAAGAGAATACAGAAGACCATGGTCAATAATTGCAATATGAAGGTTTTTCTGAGTTGTTATTATTAAACACAGTAATATTTACTAAACATTTCTTCTGCACCACGCACTTTAGAGCAACCATATGAGGTTGGCTTATCATTATTTCCATTTAACAAATGAAAAAATCCAAGTTTGAGAACCTCGGCACAAAACTCTTAAGTGGGGAAGCCAATTTAAGCTGTAGCATCTGATTTTGGAGCCCAAGTTTGAAACCTCTATGCACAATTCTCTCTTCATATATTTATGATTTCATTGTTCCTACTAGATGGATAACTAAATAACATACAATTATATAAAATATTTTTTAAAGTGAGGAGATTGTGAAATATCTAAATACAAGAATAATTTTTGCTTTAGATGAATATCAAAAGTCACATACTGTGTCAATTTCCCCATCTTGCATATCAGTGTTGGATTTTCTTTGTAAGTCTATCTTTTAAAAGTAATACTAAACAGGATATCCTAAGATTAGAGGTCATTTGATGGTGTTACCCTTATTTGGGAGAATACTAACGAAGTTTAGTTCATAGTAATTTATAGAATCTTCATTCCATTGTCTGAGCTAAAAGATTGACAAGACCAAAAACTATAAAAGACTACTATATTTTTTAAAATTTCTCTTAAAAGTCAACTGAAAATTTCTTTAAAAATTTAATAATGTAATTTTCTCACATTAAAATTTATAAAAAATTAGATAATATAATTGCCAATATCATTCTACATAAAACAAACCTAGAAATAAAGCCCTTAACCATCTTGGTCCTATAGTTAGAATTAAGGTACCAATACATGGCGTGGTAGAAAGTAGACAGTACGGGGAAGACAGAGTGTGAACAGAAAATACATTAGGGAGAGAGGCTCGTCTAACTTCCTTTAAGAATTGTCTCATGGCAATAGTAACAAAAACAGCATGGTACTGGTACCAAAACAGGCGGGTAGACCAATGGTACAGAATAGAGGACACAGAGACCAATCCACAAAATTACAACTATCTTATATTCGATAAAGGGGCTAAAAGTATGCAATGGAGGAAGGATAGCATCTTCAACAAATGGTGCTGGGAAAACTGGAAATCCATATGCAACAAAATGAAACTGAATCCCTTTCTCTCCCCATGCACAAAAGTTAACTCAAAATGGATCAAAGAGCTTGATATCAAATCAGAGACTCTGTGTCTGATAGAAGAAAAAGTTGGCTCCGATCTACATATTGTGGGGGCGGGCTCCAAATTCCTCAATAGGACACAAATAGCACAAGAGTTAAAAACAAGAATCAACAAATGGGACTTACTCAAACTAAAAAGTTTTTTTCTCAGCAAGAGAAACAATAAGAGAGGTAAATAGGGAGCCTACATCCTGGGAACAAATCTTTACTCCTCACACTTCAGATAGAGCCCTAATATCCAGAGTAAACAAAGAACTTAAAAAATTAAACAATAAGAAAACAAATAACCCAATCAACAAATGGGCCAAGGACCTGAACAGAAACTTCTCAGAGGAGGACATACAATCAATCAACAAGTACATGAAAAAATGCTCACCATCTCTAGCAGTCAGAGAAATGCAAATCAAAACCACCCTAAGACACCATCTCACTCCAGTAAGATTGGCAGCCATTATGAAGTCAAACAATAACAAGTGCTGGCGAGGATGTGGGGAAAAGGGTACACTTGCACATTGCTGGTGGGACTGCAAATTGGTGCCGCCAATTTGGAAAGCAGTATGGAGATTCCTGGGAAAGCTGGGAATGGAACCACCATTTGACCCAGCTATTGCCCTTCTCGGACTATTCCCTGAAGACCTTAAAAGAGCGTACTATAGGGATACTGCTACATCGATGTTCATAGCAGCACAATTCACAATTGCTAGACTGTGGAACCAACCTAGATGCCCTTCAATAGATGAATGGATAAAAAAAATGTGGCATTTATCCACAATGGAGTATTACTCAGCACTAAAAAATGATAAAATCATGGCATTTGCAGGGAAATGGATGGCATTAGAGCAGATTATGCTAAGTGAAGCTAGCCAATCCCTAAAAAACAAATGTCTTCTTTGATATAAGGAGAACAACTAAGAACAGAGCAGGGAGGAAGAGCATGAGAAAAAGATTATCATTAAACAGGGACAAGAGGTGGGAGAGAAAGGGAGAGAGAAGGGAAATTGCATGGAAATGGAAGGAGACCTTCATTGTTATACAAAATTACATACAAGAGGATGTGAGGGGAAAGGGAAAAAAAAACAAGGGAGAGAAATGAATTACAGTAGATGGGGTAGAGAGAGAAGATGGGAGGGGAGGGGAGGGGGGATAGTAGAGGATAGGAAAGGTAGCAGAATACAACAGTCACTAGTAATGGCAATATGTAAAAACGTGGATGTGTAACCGATGTGATTCTGCAATCTGTATACGGGGCAAAAATGGGAGTTCATAACCCACTTGAATCAAATGTATAAAATATGATATGTCAAGAGCTTTGTAATGTTTGGAACAACCAATAAAAAAATTAAAAAAAAAAAGAATTGTCTCATGGGCCTTGATAAGAAGTGAATTTAATTAATTTTATGATTTGGATCATACCTTTTCCTCCAAGGCCCCTATGCTACAGGCTTGGTTTGGTGGTACTACTGGAACCTTTAGGAAGTGGGGTCCAGTGAAAGGAAGCTGGGTCGCTGGGGGCTTGCCCTTGAAGGAAATACTGGACCCTCCGCTTCTTCCTATCTTTCTTTTTCCTTCCCAGATGTCATGACATGAGCAGCTTTGTTTCACCACATACTCAAGCCAGAATGTTGTTGCCTCCAGCCCAAAACAACAAGGCTAAGCAAACATGGACTGAAACCATGAGCCAAAATAAATCTTTCCTCCTTTTAAGTTGATTTATCTCAAGTGTTTCATAGCAGCAGAAACATGATTAATACATATATTAACTTCAAACCTGTTAGCTCACAGATTAGTAAAACTAGGAAGGAAAACAACTGAGCTCAATTAATGTTTTCTGAAATTCCACACATAATAATTTTTGTCCACAAAGAATAAAAGGCACAAAATTATATTCACAAAATACCATAGAAGACAGACTTCCTCTAGGAAAGAAAAATTTTCAGGAAAAAAAAATGACAAGAATTTAATAATATACACAAATATACACAAAAATAATAATATACACAAGCTCTTACCCGATCTTCCTTCTTAGGCAACTGATCCTTGATGAGAGTCTTGGTTCGCCTGAGAAACCAGCCAGACATCTTTTCTGCAAGCCTTTGCATGGCCTTTCGGCCAGTAGCTAGTTCTCTTTTTGTTGCTGTGTGTCTCTGACCATGTTCTACTGGGTCAGAAAACTGCTTCTTGAAGTGGATCCTGCTACCTAAAAGTCCTGGCACAGCCCTACAGTAAAGCAATGAGAAAAAATGTGACATTTTATTAAGTTATCTAAAAGAAAAACATTCACTTATTTTTGCATCTAAGAAATATCTTCATCCACTTGTTTATAAGACAACAAAAACAAAAGCCAAGAAAAAAGTGTTCTTCTTTGATAATGGTTTCAGTTTATAAAAAGATAATGACGGCATTGGTAAGTTAGCTATACTTACAGTGCCAAGAAGAACATGTAAAGGTAGGTTTGCATGGGATTCTCTATATACCATGTTTAGGATCAAATAATTCTGCAGTTAAATGACTAATCTTTTGGTTTTTGTTTCCTAAAACTAACAATTAGCTAACAAGAGAGTGTTAAGGGAAAAAAGTACTCAATAATTGTTTTTCCTAAACAGTTTTTTCACTCACCAGTCCATAACACACCACAGTTCCTTCATGTTGTTCTGAAGAATGGTTCCAGTGAGGCCAATGCGAACATTACACTTGAGCGCTTTCATTACTTCTGTTACTCTCGCCTTTGGATTCTTGATTCTATGAGCCTCATCCACAATGATAGCTGACCACTCCAAACTATAAAGTAAGAGTAAAATCAGGAAACACTGCGAAAACTAGAATTTTTAGAGAACAGTTTTCCCTACCGAAGTTTTGTAGCCCCCATCATTATTTATTCTTTGGCTATTTCATTGTATTCTTACCTAGTTAAGTTGTTACAGGCTTAAATAGGGTATAAGAATAAAATGTGCATGAAGAATATAAAAGGGTACAGAGATTATGCTTAATGACAGTGGAATGCTGGGGGCTGGGGATGTGGCTCAAGCGGTAGCATGCTGGCCTGGCATGCGTGAGGCCCGGGTTCATTCCTCAGCACCACATACAAAAAACAAAAAGATGTTGTGTCCGCCGAGAACTGAAAAATAAACATTAAAAAATTCTCTCTCTCTCTCTCTCTCTCTCCCTCTCCCTCTCCCTCCCTCTCCCCCTCTCTTAAAAAAAAAAAAAAACAGTGGAATGTGGGCTGGGGATGTGGCTCAAGCTTAGAGGTAGTGGGGTGCTAGGTTCGATCCTCAGCACCACATAAAAATAAAATAAAGATATTGTGTCCACCGAAAACTAAAAAATAAATATTAAAAAAATTTTTTAAAAATAACACTGAAATGAAAAAACAAATTTAAACATCACTAAATGACAACAAATTTTTTTAAAGCAGCAAACTGGAAACAAGAATACAAATAAAAGAAAACTTTGCAACATTAAATCTGCATGAGAAGACAACAATATAAACTCAGGATTTTTTAAAAGCTGCAATACGTTACTCTGCTTACTGAAAAAGTGTATTACCATTGGTTACTACAGTAGCAATGAGCATGCATTGTGGTTAATCTACGAACAAGAAACAGAGTCCTGTGGAAAATGGAGAATGGTCAATTTTAGGCACTGAACAGGGGAAATGCTTAAGAGTTAGAAAACCCAGATGTATTCAAAGACAAATGACATGTCCAAAGGACACAAGAGCCAGCCTAACTGGAATACTGAAGCATCAAGAATAATAGCTATAATTGAGTAGAAAGCCCTGAATAAATAAAAGTTAGGAGTTCAATGAAAAAATTTAGACCCTTTCCTCACCTTATGCTAAAAATTAATTCAAAATAGATGATAGAGTTAAATATGAAGTAAAATTATAAAGTTCACAAGACACAAAAAAATCTTCACGATTCAGGGTTAGACACAAACTTTTTAGATATGACAGCAAGAAAATTTCTTAAAAACTGTTAAGTTGGACTTTAACAAATCCTAGTTGGATAAAAGACTTGAATATGGAATACATAAAGAACTATTACAACTCAACACAATAGAAAGCAAACCAATTAAAAGGTGGGTGAAAGACATTTTGCCTAACTTCTTCTTGAGAGGGAAAAGGGCTGAGCAGTGAGAAACTGTGTTGGAGACAACTGTTACGATAACTGCTTACTCCCCAAATTAGGGATGCAAAAGAAGTACACACTCACTTTGCCACTTTAAGGTCAAAATTGTACTTAATTCCTAATTAATGAGAAATGCTTTTCTTTACAGGAAAATACTACTAGTAAGTACAGAAGAAAATAGAAAAACAATGTAAAACCCAATAAAATAAATAATACAGGCAAGAATTTGAATATGTTAATACTTCTAAGTAAAAAGGCTGAGAGAATACTTAAATGGTAGTAAAATATCACCTCACAAATTATTTGCTCATTATAAGAGAAACACCTTTACAGTGGAAGGGTCTGGTGACCATCTCCTTAACCTCTGAGACAGGCCTGGTGTCTTTAACAGTGCAAGAGCCTGACAGGAACAGGCCCTGAAGTGCAATAATGTAAAGTCTACAGCATTGCTCATGAAGCAATCTTGCCCAAAAACACGAATCTAATTAAGACCTTAGGCTAGAATCAGTTTACTCAAGAAATCAGATGGTAGAGGAAAGCAATTTTTGTTTGTTTGTTTGTTTTGTTACTGGGGATTGAACTCAGGGGCACTGGACCACTGAGCCACGTCCCTGACCTTATTTTGTATTTTATTTAGAGATAGGGTCTCACTGAGTTGCTTAGTGCCTTGCCCTTGCTGAGGCTGGCTTTGAACTCATGATCCTCCTGCCTCAGCCTCCAGAGCCACTGGGATTACAGGCATGTGCCACCAAGCCCGGCAGAAAGCAATTTCTTAAGAAAGCAATCAGACAAATCTAATATATGAGACATCCTAAGAACAACTGGCTTGGTCCCCTCAAAGGGTCACATCATGAAAAAAAAAAAAAAAAAAGAGTTGGAAAGATGGATAAGATGACTTACAATAGATTAGGAGAGACTAAAAAGACTGAGTAACCAGATTCATTATCTGAAGCTTTATTAAATCTTGCTTTACAAACATTAGATAATAAAGATATTTTGAGGATAACTAAGTACATTTTTTCTGTTATTAATTTTCTTATGTGTGAGACCAATGATAAAATATTTGCAGATAAAAAGTTCTCATGCTATATGCAACTTACTGAAATGATTCAATACCACTAGTATACATAGAGAATATAAAGAACTGATGAATCTAAGGGGTAAGTATATAAATGTTCTTAATTCAAAACTGAAAAAGCCTTCAAGAACAAAGAGGAAGAGAGAAAACAGCCACAAAACTCTCGAAGTTGGAAAGATGGATAAGATAACTTACAAAAGCAGAAAAAGCAGTATCATAAGGCAACAGTGGAGAAAGCCAAGAAGCAATCAGATTTATACATTTAGGTCTTAAAAGGCCAGGACTTGGTGGCACCAGATGCCTCTGGAAACTAGAGTGAGGAAATGCTCAGCAGTCTGTTCAAGATGTAGCTGAAATCTCCTAGAGACCAATTCCCACTCCACAGAATAGTCGGACTAGGTTACCCCAAAGTGAAGAAATGAAAAGCAAAACACAGCAGTCTTCATTTTCTTTAAGATATTATTGAAATCTGAAGAAAATTTTAAAGTTATAGTATAATCATAGATGTAAAAAATAAGACAATTAGTATGAGCTGAAGGTACAGGTAAGGAGTTTAGGGGTAGATGGAATAAACTGCAGCTCTTCCTACAACTCTTTTATCATATTTGGCCTTCAAATAAGATGCATATATAACTTTGATAAAGATTAAAATAAAGTAAAAAAAATAGAATAAGAAAAACATATAGTTTTCTCATACTCTATAGTATGCTTTTCTACCCTTTGGATTATCTATGATAAATGTACAGAGTATTATTATCACAGCAATAATATTTAGTCAGATGAAATATTATTCTTTGAAAAAAACTATCAAAATAAAGACATCTGAACAAATGAATACAACAAAATAAATAAACAAATATTGTAATATTTTGATTCTACTAATCATATAAATAAATAATTAGTAGTTACATAATTCTCAGAATTCTTTAATATTTATAGCAGTCATAGAAAATAACCAATTAACAAATATTTCTTCAGTAACTAATATGTGCCAAAAGTGTAATAAGCACCAAAATATAAAATTAAAAGTAAAATCTATATTAAAGAGCTTATAGTCTAAAGGCATAAGCAGGTAAAGAATAATGAAAATATGAATGGTGCTATCATAAATCAACTTATCGCATTCACCTAACTGTATTAAGTCTCTTGGGGGATACAGTTTGCTTGTTAAAAACCCACACATGTTCAATGTGCAAATCTCATGTCCATGACTAACTTCATTACGTAGACTTGGACAACATACTTAATCACTCCATGCTTATTTTTGTAGGTGGTGGGTGTGTACCAGGGATTGAACTCAGGGGCACCTGACCACTGAGCCACATTCCCAGATATTTTTTGTACTTTATTTAGAGACAGGGTCTCACTGAGTTGCTTAGTGCCTCACTGTTGTTGAGGCTGGCTTTGAACTCTAGTCCTGTCTCAGCCTCCTGAGCTGCTGGGATTATAGGCGTGTGCCACCATGCCCAGCTTTACTCCAAGCTTTTAATTACCTGTCTTAGGCCAGCATCCATGAAACAGTAACATGCTAACTTATTAACCCTAAGGGCTAATAAGACCTGGAAAAAATGGTGTTCTAAACCCAACTTTACCAATAATTACATTAAGTATGAATGGTCTAAATACCCCGAATAAAAGGCAAAGATTATCAGAATGGATTTAAAAAGCTATATGCTAACTATAAAGAGATTCACTTCAAATATAAAAAAGAAATGTGAAATAAAAGATGGAAAACTATATACATACAATAAGCATAAGAAGAATCTATTGTTACAGATGCTAATATCAAAGACAAGAAATATTATTAGAAATAAAAAGAAACACTTTTAAATACAAGGAATAATTCATCAGAAAAAAAATAACAGTAATTGCACTTGTGCCTAATAATATAGCTCCAAAACTACATGAAAGCTGCAGACTGAAAGGAGGAATCAGGCTTTGATCTCAACACTTCTCTCTCAGAAACTATGAACCAAGTCAAAGAAAATCAGTAAAGATGGAGAACACTTGAATAATGCCTTAACCAAGTCTACTTAATATGTATAGAACACTATACTCAACAACTGTAGAATAGACTTTTTAAGTGTGTGTGGATCAGAAACACGCAAATTACAATACAAGATACTATTATATACTCACTAAAATGGTTAAAAACAAAGGCTGACAATGCAAACACTGGTGAGGATGTGCAGCAACTGAACTCTCTCTAAGGTAGAATGGTAGGACCATTCTAGAAAATGATTTGGCAGTTTTTTCTAAAGTTAAACCTTCTCTTACCCTGAAACTCAGAAATTCTACTCCCAGGTATTTACCCAAAAGAAATGAAAATATTATAGTTTAGAAAAAAGGCTTAAAAACAAATATTTCTTGAAATTTTATTTCTAATAATTTCAAACTAGAAAAACCCAAATAGACATCCTCAAGTGAATAGGTAACAAAATGTGGTATACTTATAAAATGAAATACAAATCAACATTTAAAAAGAACAATCACTGAGGACTGGGGATATAGCTCAGTTGGTAGAGTGCTTGTCTTGCATTTACAAGGCCCTGGGTTCAATCCCCAGCACCACTAAATAAATAAATAAATAAATATTTTTAAAAAACCCAACAATCACTGATATACTCAATAACATGGATGACTCTCAAACATGCTCAGCAAAAGATGTCAGAAACAAATGAAGAGTACTTTCTAATTTTATTTTCTCATCTGTAGTGACAGAAATCAAAATCAATGGGTAAAGATTAGAGAAGGAATGACAATAAAGAGAAAAGTCTGGAGACTATAAAAAAACGTTAGACTTTGTTTAGAATGATAGTTGAGTTCAAGTTTCCATTTGTCAAAAGCAGAGGTCAGTCAACTACAATCCAAGGGCCAAATCTAGTTTGTGACCAATTTTGTATAGTTAGCAAGCTAAGAATAATTTTTATATATTTGAAGGGTTATAAAAATTAAAAAGAATAATACTTGACAGATACTTTACGTGGCCCTCAAAATTATCTGGGGTTTTTGTTTGGTTGGTTGGTTTGGCTTGGTTTGGTACTGTGGAATCAACCTACAGGCACTTAACCACTGAGTCACATTCCCAGCCCTTTTTTTTTATTTTGAGGCAGGGTCTTGCTTAATTGCTTAGGGCCTGGCTAAATTGCTGAGGCTAGCTTTGAACTCTTGCTTTAGCTTCCTGAGTTGCTGTACCTGGCCCCAAATATCTGGTACTTGAGAGCAAAAGTTTGCCAGTTCTTAGGCAAGATTCATCAAACTATATATAGCTGTCCCTTGGTGTCTGCAGGGGATGGGTCCAGGGGACAAATCCATGGATGCTCAAGTGGCTCATATAGAATGGCACAGTATTTGCATAAAACCTAATGCACATCCTTCCATATACTTTAAATCACCTCTATATTACTTATAACTAATACAATGTAAATGATATGGAAATAATGGTTATATTGAATTGTTTAGGGAATAATGTAAGGAGGAAAAAAAGCCTGTACAAGTTCAGTATAGATGCATTATTTTTTATTTTCAATCTGCAGTTGGTTAAATTCCCAGATATAGAACTTCCAGGTATGAAGGGCTAACCATACTTATAATCAGTATTAAGTATTTTGTACCAAATTAGTGCTTATTAAAGTTGAATCTAATAAAATTTTCCAGATGGGTTTGAACAGTCAGTTTTGGATTCACCTTGTCATTTTTCCAGATGAGTTGATTTACTAAAAGTTACATAGTTAATTAGTGGCTTTTGTAATTTTAAATATATTTTATGCTTATAAAATTAATGTAACAACTACTGATTGTTGTTTTTATTCATTTTTATCTTATGTCAAAGCATTTATATTTTGATTTGAAAGCATCACCTTTAAAAATAACATGGTTTTCTGCCATTAACTCTTTCACTGACAATAATTGAATATATACTGTTTTAGCAATTTAAAGATATTCAAGAACTTTTTCTAATGCCATACTAGGTATAAACTGTATCCTAACAGGCAGACAGACATCTTAGCTAGCAGCAGATCAAAGTTAACAATTTTACCAAGGCTCAAGCTGTTGCTGGCACAATTATGAAGAGTTTAGACCTGACTACTATGTTCCCTTGGCCAGACTATTATAAAAGCCTTGCCAAAATAAAATATCACAGACTGGATGAGTTAAACAAGAGAAAATTTCCCACAATCCTGAAAGCTAGAGATCCCAAGATCAAGATGTTAGCAGGTTTGGGTGTCTTCTGAGCCCTCTCTCCTTGGCTTGCAGATGATTACCTTCATTCTAGGTGTGCTTTCCTCTTGCATGCATGTGCTTGGTGTCAGTTTCTCTTCTTACCAGGTCATCATTCCCATTAGGTTACAGCCCCACCCAACCTAATTTCTACTTAATCAACTCATTAAAGACCCACCTTTAAATACAATTGCATTCTTAATTACTGTGGCTGGGACCTGTCATGTGGATTTGGGGTAGAGGCGTTATTCAGCCAAACTTCCAAACTAGTCTTTCTCTTTCAACCCAGCTCTCCTGTCTGCATACACAGCAGCCAGAATACCAAAAATACAAATCTGATCATTTGTATCATCCTGAACACGCTAAAGCACTCCAGAGCACTATCTTGCTCTAAAGATATAGACCAGAATCCTCTTAAGTGGTTTTCAGTACTCTTCATGATATGTTCCTGCTTACCCACTGTGTTGTCTCCTGGCCACATCCCTTTTACAACTTAGGCCATAGTACTTCTCAACCTCTGTGTGTGTGTGTGTGTGTGTGTGTGTGTTTTTGCACATGCTTTTTACCACTCTCCATTCCCAGCAGACTCCCATAATTAAAATCATTCATGAACTCTGGATTCTGTCATAGTACAGAGGCACCATATGCACAAAAGATTGTAAACAAGCCTTACAACAAGTCTTGAGAATCTCAGCAGACATCCTGGGCTAAATTTAGGAAACATGTAAGTGGAAACCCTGATGGAGGTTTTCTATTCGCAGAAAATAAGTTCTTATAAACTACATATTTTAATAAATGTAAAGTAAAATTAAGAAGCTAAAGACATAGAGCTTCTAAAAATCATAATTCAAAGGGATAAATATAATTGATGCCAGTAGAATGTTAATGCAATCATTCCCATTACACCCCTACCTGTTAAGTTCATCCAGACACAAGCGCAGTGTTTCATAAGTTGTTAGAGCAATTTCGCATTTCCTCTGCTTTATACGAAGCAGTTCATTGTCTTTTTTGTTACCGTGTAAAACAGTGACTCTGAAATATCCCCAGGTATCCAATTCATCCTTCCAGTTGTAGAGGACAGAAAGAGGAGCAACTATTAAGAACATCTAAAAGGAGAGGAAAAATACATTGGGTGTTTTTTAAAAATGAAAAATAATGCCAAAAAAGTGAAGTCCAAAATATCTACAATCCTTTGATTTAATTTCGACACTAGCGAATAATAAATACAACTGAGTGATTGGCTGTATTTGGCCATAGAAGACCCTTAAAGGCTAACTATTTTGTGGCTTAAATAGATCTTTTTTTTTTTTTAGGATATATTTTTCTTATCTTTATTTTACTTATTTATTTATTTTTATGAGGTGCTGAGTATCGAACCCAGGGCCTCGCACGTGCTAGACGAGCACTCTACCACTAAGCTACAACTTCACTCCTTAAATAGGTCTTATTAGAACAAAATAGGTGCCCAATCTTGTCCAAAGGAACAGCTGGGTTTTTTTTTCCGACTCATAAAAGGCACTGAAAGATGAGAGAAACAGCTCCCCAAAGAGTGAATCAGGAAGCCAGTAATAACTTCAAGAGCCAAGAGAATACTGTGAGTATACAAGATAGGCCAGTCACCTCTCTTGAAATATGTGGTCTTCTAGAGCTCTCTTCCCTCTTCAATTTCTAAGCCCATTTCATCTATCCCTCCCTCTCAGAAACTCTTAGTTGAGGACACGGAAAATTCACTGGGAAAACTGAAGCAATTAGAAGGAAACCTCCACCTCTCATACCATGTTGTAAGTAGCCTAACTACATACTTCCATATGTCCTGCCTTCCCACCTGTGCCCATGCATGAGCTGTTCACATCTTCAAGACAACCTTTGAACTTAACCCTGTGGCTCCCATCCATCTTTTCTTGTAACCTACAGTTAATGTTGCAGAAATGGCCTAAAGAACTAACTTTTTATTTTCAGTAGACCACATCTATGGGTAAACATAATATTTCCCAGAATTCAAGAAACAAGCTCTACAAAGAAACAAAACAAAATCCTTTCTCAACCCTATATCTCTCTCTAGCTACTGCTCCATTACTTTACTCTATAGCAATGATTTTTCAAGATGCTTAT
The DNA here is from genome assembly GCF_021218885.2 of Marmota monax. Classification (NCBI taxonomy): domain Eukaryota; kingdom Metazoa; phylum Chordata; class Mammalia; order Rodentia; family Sciuridae; genus Marmota; species Marmota monax. Next base: position 2,776,770 of record NW_026693881.1, on the reverse strand, counting down.
TATCTCAACTGTCCTCCTGCTCCTTCTTGAAGTCATGCAAATAGGACATCCTAACCCTCTGCTATACTCTAGAAATGGAATGTCCCCCAAGGGCCCATGTGTTAAGGAATTTGTCCCCAGCACATGGAGCTATTAGGGGGTGGAGCCTACTGAGAGGACCTTAGGCCATTGGGGATGTAATATTGGAGAAGATATTGGGACTCTGCCCCCAATTCCTTTCTTTCTCTTTCATTTCCCAACCATGATGACATAAGTAGCTTCCTCTGGTATGCTCTCCAACGGCTTATCATAGGCTCATAATTTATGAACCAAATGACCATGGACTGAAATCTCCAAAACTGTGAGTCAGATTAAAGCTTTTCTTCTTATACAACATTTATCTCAATTATTCTGTCACAGTGACAGAAAGCTAACTAGCACAACCTTCAGCAAAAACAGTCCTTTTTAAGATTACTAACATATTTATTTTTCACATGAATGCTTTAGCATTCTACTGATATTTCCTGTACTTACTCTGAATACTGCTGTCTTCAGAAAATTTTAAGATTTAACTTTTAATAGTCTCACTATTACCAATATTCCTAACCTGCTATATTTACCAGAATTATCAGTTTCTTTCCTAAAGAAACTTTACTTGATAGATGATCCGATTAAACATACTGAAAATAAAATAATAACATACTGCCCTCTCTTCTGTGCAACATTTCATCTAAGTCATTAATCACCTGTAAGAAGTCAAATCTGTGACTATGTTTTGGAAAGAGAAGACGACTAACCTCCTGAATGTGAGAGTTCCTTTCCCCATCCCATCATGAAACATATGAGCACTTTCTTGTCATAGTCGGTTCATTTAAAATACTTTTACCCTTTGGAGTTTATCCTATGATTCCATTTTTCTCCTACTTTCAAATATAAACTCAGGGTTCCAAGTACTAAATCCACTTGTAGATCTTCTTCTAATTTTGGATACTACAATATGAAAATATTAGGTCCAAATTCCACCTGAGCCCTTGTAAGTAAGTTTTCTACAATTCCAGTAGTACCTATAATACAATTGCAGTACCAATAATTTATCCAACAGTTAAAACTGTACAATTTGCCAAGATAAATGCATAAGGATGTTCATAGTGGCTTTGTTTGCAACATAATCTTCTTGCTAGTAACAGGGACGAAAGAAATTCTTTTTAGTAAATAAAATAATTAAAATATTTATGTTCATTTACTAATATTACTGCTTATGCTGGTTTTGTAAATGCCAAAAATAACCTCCTCCTCTGTATTATGAATTTCACTTAGAATCTCTAAAGTTTTATCATACAAGATAGTAATACTTTAAAATAAATTTACTATGATTCATCTTCATACAGACTGAACTACAATCTAAACTTAGCCTAAATCTAAAGAATCCTTCCAAGATCAGTATTTGAAATGCATAGTTCGTGTCTTTCCCTTTAGGAATTTATTCTTGGCACATCTATTTCATGCATTTTTGATGATTTATTCAGTTGAAAAGTTTATAAATGTATGTGAGATGTATCATATTCTGCACACATTCTTCAAATCTACCACTCCTTAATTTGTAACATTCAATTCATTAAAAAGGAAAAGGGGTTCAAAGAGTTCTGATATTAATTTTTCAGGATTCTGTTGTAATTCTGGCATTAGCATAATAAGTGTAAAGAAACTTATTTGTTCTGTAGCTAACTTTCAAAAATGCACATTGCTTTAAATGGACCAATACAGACGGATGTTTCCAGAATTTCATCAGAGTCATAACTTTGGATTTATTTCTGGGAAATACTATATGATGTCAATGATGAGCTCATTAAAAACTTTAAATTCCAGTTCAAATGATTAACTGAACACATGTATGTGCTGACACCAATAAAACAAAAGAACAAATATAAAAATAGATCTCTAATAGTGATAGAGTGCCTAGCGGGGCACTACCAGCAAATCTGAACAGTACAGGAGCAGATAAGAACTGGCATAAACTGAGGAGTCCATCCTGCATCTATGAAAGAGCAGGAAAAGGCACTTTTCCTAAAAGGAATCTGAAACAAGAAGTAAAACAAACCCACACAGAGCTGCTGAGGCTCAGGGTCAAGAAAAGAAACTGCTGAGTGACTCTAAGAAGGCACAGATTGTCAATCATCTGCCAAAGAAGCTGATGTTAGAATCAGTCCCCAGCTTCCCCTACATAAAATACTGGGTACATTTTTCTAAAGTGGAACTTATTTGGAAGAATTCTACAGTGAGTGTTAGGAACAAGGAAAATGTTTGAATTTCAAAGATAAAGTCCTAAACACTCCCAACACCCTCAAAAATTTTCCTTTTCAAGGAAAAACAAGTCAGTTCAGCACTGAACCTTCATATGCAATATGGATTAACAGAACATAATAAAACTATCTTGGTAAACTCACAAGATAAAACTTTAAACTTAGATTTCTACATGCAAATAAACTGCCAATTAAGTGTGAGAGCAATACACAAACAAGAATTATGAAACAAGAATTGACAATGTTGAACAAGCAAAAACCATTACAAACACAAAAAGAAATGAACAAACTCAAAGTCACAGCAGGAAAATTTATTATATTTCTGTTAGGATTCAATCCTCAAATAAATAAAAAGAAAATCAAAACAGCATCAAGAATTTTAATGCAATTAACAAAGTGATTAAATACAAATACTGTATGACCATAATAACAAAGAATGTAAGACATAAGTAGACATTTGAAAACAAAGACTACACAAAGTACAACATCAGAGCATTAAAAACACTTTACTATGGGTTCGAGGGTCGATGTCTCGTGCATGGGTGTGTCTTGCTACAGCCCCATGGGTGAAGCTATGCTCACCTGTTCCTTTGTAATATAACCCCTTGCCCTGTTTAGGATACAATCTTCCATGGAAGTGCCTTGTGTGTGTCCCCTTCTCTTACAGTGCCCTTGGGTGTGGCCTATCCAGGTGTCAGTCAACCTGCTGACAGTGGACATCAGGAAGATAGACTCAGCCCCCTGAAACCTGACCCCTTGCCTCATTTGAATAGTTTCTCCTCAATAAAAGGGGTCAGTGCGTGCTCTCACTCTCTTTCTTTCTGTGGACCCTTAAGGTCAGAGGAGCTGTCACAGCGAATCCAAAGAAAAAGGTATTTGTGTCTCTTGTGTGGTTATTTTGCGCAGCCCAGTTAGCCCAGTTCAAATGGAGTGACCCCTGAGCCTTTTAGTCGCTAACAGAAACCTGGCACTTTACCATGAATTTAACCACAGAGAAAACACTGAGGCTATATTATTCATCTGGAATAATATTATTCACCTGGAAATTTAAAAACTTCTCTTTAAAATAGTAGTTGGGTAAAAGAGAAGAAAAATAAATTGTACATAATTTAGAAAAGAATAATGAAAAGATCACATCAATATCTATGGAATGCAGCTGAAGCAGTTCTCAAAGGAACATTTTAAGCCAGGCATGGTGGTGCACGCCTGTAGTCCTAGCAGCACAAGAGGCTGAGGCAGGAGGATCTCGAGTTCAAAGACAGTTTTAGCAAAAGCAAGGTGCTAAGCAACTTGGTGAGAACCTGTCTCTAAATAAAATACAAAAAAAGGCTGGGGATGTGGCTCAGTTTTTGAGTGGCCCTTAGTTCAAACCCCACTATCTGCACTGTCCCCCGCCAAAAAAAGGAACATTTTAGTTTTAACAAAATTTTTTAGAATATAAAAAGGCTGAACATAATCAATAAATAAGTCAACTAAAGAAGACAGAATAATAGCAATATATATTATAGCAAGGAATTTACACACACACACAAATTCATAGAGAAGAAAGAAAAAGAGGCATTAATGACAACTGAGATAGCTATCAGTATATTTTATCATACCATCAAATAAGTACTTTTCTTTTCTCTCCTCCCATTCTTGTTCTAAAATATTTTAAATATATTTAATTATATTTAAATTTTAAAATATTACTTTACACTTCCCTTTTTTCTCCCCCCCACATCTGTTAACTATCACAAGTAGCACACAAAAGATACATAAACCCTGCACTAAATTTAGAACAAAAGAACTAAATCCAGGGCTAAAAGCAATACTTGAATCTCCAATACTCAGATACATTATGAATCACCATGCTTTTTAGGATCCAATCAAATCTGACAGGATGCATTAATGCTATTAAAAATTGTAAGAGAATTTAATGATAATAACTTAAGTCAATACTTCTCAAAATTCTGCCTACAAACAGCCCTTACAATAGATAAAAGTAAACTTGGACTTCTCGGTAATCTTGTACATAAGATTTGTATGAAACAGGCTATTTTAAAACTTGTGGCAAGTAGTTCATTATCATAATAAAATAATGATCTCATAAAATCACTTCATCCTTGTTCTCATCCAGTTTCCTGGATGCTGAGGATAATATAAAAGACACAGAAGTATAATATACTTTTTGTGCATTGCACTGCTTTATTAGAAATCGTATTTTTTGTAATAACTGTGTATATTTATAAATATATATTTATGAAGTAGAAAGCTGAAGTAAGAATATGAATAGCAGTCACAGTCACATGGACAGAGACAAGCATATATTTAGTCTTTCAAGTTTCAGCTTCCTTGAATAGGGAGAATTTGTTTCATAGTTTTGAGACATAATCAGTCCCCTAAGCAACTTTAAATATCAATGACATACTTTCATTACCAATATCCATAACTGTCTCCTTTTCATTCTTGCATTAAAAAAAACCAACATAATGAAGACTTCAATTAACTTTATATATGCATTCATGGAAGCTTAACAAATAAATCTGAGCAAATCATGTAAATATAACCAAGTAATAGATTTAAATCTCAAAATAAATTCAAGCTGAAATTATATTCTGCTATTCTGAGAGACAATCAAATTTAACTAGAGGATGAAACTGGTAATCCTTCAAAAATTAGGTCTATGAAATAAATATTTTAATGTTTTTAAATTCTTAGTTTTAGAATTTATAGTATGTTGTGTGATGTTTAAATGTTCCTCTGTGCCTCTGCAATTCCAGCTTCATGAGTTGAATATTTCTATATACTTTACCTTTTTTGCTATAGAAGAAAGCAGTTCCTTCTTCATACTTCTTAGTAAAAATTCTGGCATGTTATTTTCAATATCCTCACGTGTTCCCTTTTTATGCAACACTGCAGCCAGAAATGAAATAACCTGGAATGAAGGAAATATTTTTTTTTTTTTTAGTCACTGTGGATAATGTATTGTGATACAAAATATCACTGATTACATGACTATCCAATTAATGACAAAGTACATAAAAATAGATTTGTTGAAGGGAAATATAAAATGAAAAACTAGTATTGATTTTCCTCACTTGTATTAATAAACAAGTACATTATAATAGGAAAAAGCATATTGCTATATCTTCCATGCTAGGTAGTACCCACTCAGTGAATATTTTCGTAATTCCATCAGGAAGAACATTACTTTCTTATTTGGTTCTATCCATGAAACTATCTCTTCCTATCCTCTATTAGAATAAACTGTATACATTCTTCTTTCCTTGTAGAAAAATAATTCCAAAACAAGAGTAATATTTGGTTCATAAATCTGTACACTTTTGTTCATCTAATAAATAAAAGTAGAATGACAGAATGTTATTTTAAGATAATCTAATATAATTCATCAATACAAGCACCACTTTGAACTATAGCTACTACCCAAAAATCAAGTGAGAAAGACAGAAAGATAGAAAAAAGAACACATCATTTCACATACAAGCAGCAAGAAATACTGAATCAATAAGACATTGGCTGGAATTTTAGCTCTGGATATTTGACAGCTATGTGAACATGGACAAGGTAATTAATCTCTCTAAATATTATCTATAAAAATGGCAAAATAATATTGGCATGATTGTTTTAAAGACTAGAGGGAAGGTGTATGAGGGGTCTATATGAGGGAAAGAACTGATCATTACTTAAAAATAAATTATAGAAATATTAAAATTAAAAAACAAACTGAGAGAATCAGAAAAACCATAGAAAAAGATATTTTAAACATGTAAATACCAATAATCTGAATCACAAATGACAGAAGAATGAATGGCACATGAGAAATATCTGAAGAAATCAAAGTTGAAAATTATCCAAAAAATAAAAAGCATAGATGCAATATCTAATAAGAACACCAAACCAAAGGGGAGCTGGGGACAATCAAAACAAAAATAAAAAACAAACTTACAGGGGTTGGGGTTGTGGCTCAGTGGTGGAGCACCTGCCTGGCTTGTGTGAGGCACTGGGTTCAATCCTCAGCACCACAAAAAGATAAATAAATAAAATTAAGGTATTGTGTCCATCTACAATTAAAATTTATTTTTTTAAAAGCCTTACAAATATCCACAAGTAGGTGCTACACAGAAAAAAATAAATATTAAAAACGGAAGGAAAAAACAACTACCTATAAAGCTGCTAATAGGTAGATAAACAGCTGAACCTGCACTAAAAACAATGGAAGACCTACAACACAGAATATTCTCCAACTTCCATAGAAAATAAAAGCAACCTACATTTTTATACCCTGTAAAAATATTCAAGAATGAAGAGTAAAGATAATTTTATATAACAAAAAACTGGGTCAATTTATCACTAAAAGAGCCACACTAAAGAAAATAACTACAGGCCCCAGTCCACCCCTCCACCCGCGGGGCAGACACCCGCCAGAGCCTAGCCTCTGGCACAGGGCCGCCTCTTCCGACCAGAAGACTACCACCACGGGAGCCCAGGCCCAGCTCAGAGCCTTTCACACTGACTTGCGTAGGACCCAGGTCCGGGGTAGGTCTGAGTTCACCCCCCACACACACACATACCTGAGAGCCTAAGCCTAACCTACTTCCATCTTGGGACACTACCGTCATCACCATAGCCTTCCCCAGGCAGTAACCCTAACATTTTGATAGCAGACAGGGCCTAGAAGCAGCTGCATCTCAGAGCAGGCATCCCAAAGGGAGTGTGAGGCCCACCCTTTCAGTCCCATCTCTGCTTCCCTCTTGGGGCACCTTAACTGTTATCTTGAGTTACCTCAGCTATTGCCACCACCACCTTTAGATGCAGTAGCATACACTGAGGGACACCAGCAGGGTCTAGAATCCCCACATCAAGGTGAGGTATACAAGAATATAGGGAAGAAACTATAATATCTCAGATCCACTCCGCAAGAAAGGAAGACACATAGACAACATGAAAAACCAAGGGAAGAAAGTGCCCCCAAACAAACCAGGGCACTATAATAACAGAAACCATGGACAGCAAAGTTGACCAAATGTCAGAGAAGGAGTTCAGAAGGTTCATAACTAAAATGACTGTGAATTAAAGAATGACCTAAATGAGCAAATACAGGCAAAAATTGACCACTCCAACAATGAGATAAGAGAGCAAATACAGGTAGCAAAAGATTACTTCAACAGAGAGATACAGACTCTGAAAAAAAAAAAAAAAACAAGTCAGAAATCCTTAAAATGAAGGATACAATTACCAAATTAAAAACTCAATAGAAAGCATAACCAACAAACTAGATCACTTGGAAGAAAGAACATCAGATAATGAAGACAAAGTATACAATCTGGAAAATAAAGTTGATCACACAGTGAAGAAAGTTAGAAACCATGAAGAGAACATCCAAGAATTACGGGACAGCATCAAAAGACCAAATGTAAGAATTATTGGGATAGAGGAAGGCACAGAGTTTCAAACCAAAGGAATGCACAATCTCTTTAGTGAGATAATATCAGAAAACTTCCCAAGCATGAAGAACGAATTGTAAAACGAAATACAAGAGGCTTATAGGACACCAAATGTACAAAATTACAACAGATCTACACCAAGGCACATTATAATGAAAATGTCTAGCATACAGAATAAGGATAGACTCTTAAAGCCACAAGAGAGAGGAACCAGATCACATATAGGGGGAGACCAATTTGTATCTCAGCAGATTTTTCAACCCAGACCCTGAAAGCCAGAAGATCTTGGAACAGCATATACCAAGCTCTGGAAGAAAATGGATGCCAACCCCAAGAATCTTATATCCAGCAAAACTAAATTTTAGATTTGATGATGAAATAAAAACCTTCCATGATAAACAAAAGTTAAAAGAATTTACAACTAGAAAGCCTGCACTACAGAACATCCTCAGTAAAATATTCCAAGAAGAGGAAATAAAAAACAATGATGAAAATCAGCAGAGGGAAGGATTACACTAAAGGAAAATTTAATCAGAGGAGAAACCAAATCACATTAAATACCAAAATTAAACAAAAATAGCTGGGAATACAAATCATGTCTTAGTAATAACCCTGAATGTTAATGGCCTAAACTCACCAATCAAAAGACACAAACTAGAAGATTGGATCAAAAAATTAAAAAAAAAAAAAAAAGAAAAGATCCAATATTATGCTGCCTCCAAGAGACTCCTCTCATAGGAAAAGACATCCACAGACTAAAGGTGAAGGGTTGGGAAAAATCATACTACTTACATGGACTGCGGAAGCAAGCAGGGCTTTCCATTCTCATATCAAATAAAATAGACTTCAAACTAAAGTCAATCAAAAAGGACAAAGAAGGACACTACATACTGATCAAGGGAACCATACACCAACACCAACAAGACTTAACAATTATAAAATCTATATGCTCCAAACAATGAAGCATCTTACATTCATCAAACAAACTCTTCTCAAGTTCAAGAGTCAAATAAACAACAACACAATAATTTTGAGTGACTTTAGCACACCTCTCTCAACACTAGATAGATCTTCCAAACAAAAGCTTAATAAAAAAACAATAGAACTCAATAATATAATCAATAACTTAGACTTAACTGACATATATAAAATATTTCATCCTTCAACGAGAAAATACACTTTCTTCTCAGCAACACATGGATCCTTCTGTAAAGTAGACCATATACTATGCCAAAAAGCAACTCTAAGTAAATATAAAAAAGTAGAGATACTACCCTGCATTCTATCAGATCATAATGGAATGAAATTAGAAATCAATGATAAAATAAGAAATAAAAGCCACTCCAACACCTGGAGACTAAATAATATGTTAGTGAATGAACAATGGGTTGCAGAAGACATCAAGGAGGAGATTAAAAATTTTTTAGAGGGGAATGAAAACACAGATACAATGTATTGAAATCTCTGGGACACTATTAAAGCAGTTCTAAGAGGAAAGTTCATTGCATGGAGTTCATTCCTTAAAAGAAGAAAAAGTCAACAAATAAATGACTTAACATTACATCTCAAAGCCCTAGAAAAAGAAGAACAAATCAACACCAAAAGCAGAAGACAGGAAATAATTAAAATCAGAGCTGAAATCAATGAAATTGAAACAAAAGAAACAATCGAAAAATTGACAGAAAGTTGGTTCTTTGAAAAAATTTTTAAAAAATTGACAGACCCTTAGCCATGCTAACGAAGAGAAGGAGAGAGAAAACTCAAATTACTAACATACATGATGAAAAAGGAAATATCACAACAGACAGTACAGAAATACAGAAGATAATTAGAAATTATTTTGAAAACCTGTAATCCAATAAAATAGAAAATATTGAAGGCACTGAAAAATTTTTAGAGTCATATAATTTGCCCAAATTGAATCAGGATGATATACACAATTTAAACAGATCAATTTCAAGTGACAAAATATAAGTCTACCAACCAAGAAAAGCCCAGGACCAGATGGATACACAATCAAGTTCCTCAAAACTTCTAAAGAAGAACTAATACCAATACTCTTCAATTTATTTCAGGAAATAGAAAAAAAGGGAGCACTTCCAAATTCATTCTATGAGGCCAATATCACCCTGATTCCAAAACCAGGCAAAGACACATCAAAAAAAGAAAACTTTAGACCAATATCTCTAATGAACATGGATGCAAAAATTCTCAATAAAATTCTGACAAATCGAATACAAAATCATATCAAAAAGATCATGTACCACGATCATATGGGATTCATCCCAGGGATGCAAGGTTGGTTCAACGTACAGAAATCAATAAATGTAATTCACCACATCAATAGACTTAAAGATAAGGATCATATGATCATCTCAGTAGATGCAGACAAAGCATTTGACAAAACAAAGCACCGTTTTATGTTCAAAACACTAGAAAAATTAGGGATAACAGGAACATATCTCAACATTGTAAAAGCTACTCTTACTCCATCCTGCCTTCTTTCGATTGATAGATATTTTTTAGAATGGACTAAAGACTCCAATTAAATGTCAGAGATGACACAACAGACAAAAGAGCTATGTACAAGAGATACACTTTAAAGACAATGGTAGCTTGAAATAAAGGATTGGGGGGAATACCATTTAAAAGCAAGCATACTGGAGTGAGTATCTTAATATCAAGTGAAGGATATTTCAAAAAGAGTATGGCCAAAAATGTAAGCATATTTCATAATTATAAAGTGGTGAATTCATCAAGAAGACATAAAAATCATAAAAAAGTAGACCCTAATAACAGAAAGGAAGGTCTTCAAGACCCATATTCAAGTGAAATCAGCAAGAGGAAGAATAATGGATAGAATGAATGCTCTATTTTATTAACACACACATTCATGAAAATTATAGCTTGTTCAAGAAAATAAAAATAGCTGTACTTCATAAAATTAAAAATTTTTGTGCATCATAAAACAGTATTAAGAAAATGAAGAGACAACCTAAAGAATGGGAAAAAAATATTTACAAATCATATTCTATAAAGGTTTAATATCTAAGATATTTAAAGAATTCTTGTAATTCAATAATAAAAAAGACAACCCAACTAAAAAGCAGACGAAAGACTTAAAATATGTATTTCTCCAAAGAAAATATACAAATGGCCAAAATGCACATAAAAGACATTCAACATCATACAGCATTAGAGAAATGCAAATTGAATCTATCAGGAGACATCACTTCATAAATACTAGGCTATAATGAAAAGACATTATAAAATTTATGAGATGAAGAAATAGGAAACCTTGTGCATTGTTGGTGGGAATGTAAAATGGTATAGGCACTGTGGAAAATGGTATGATTAGTCCCTCAAGACAAAAAAAAAAAAAAATTGAATTATCAGATGACCCAGTAATTCCACTCTAAGGAATTCCACTCCAAAAATTGCATACAAGAGAAATGAAAACACATGTCTATATAGAACCTGTCCATTAATGTTTATAGAAGAAATATTCATAATAGTCAAAATGTCCATCAAAGAAATATTCATAATAGTCAAAATGTCCATGAAAATGTCCATTACAAAGATAAATTGTGTTATATACATACAATGCAATATTTTTCAGCCATATAAAGGAAGCAGGATACAACTTGAATGAGACTTGAAAACACTACCATAAGTGAAAGAAATCAGTCACAAAATGTCATATATTGCATGATTTCTTTTATATGAAATATTCAGAAGAGGCAAATCCATGGAGACAGGAAAATCTACGGCTACCATGGGATGAGGGAAGGGAGAAATAAAAAAAATTGTTACACAATGGATATGGGCGTATGATGAAAAAGTTTGGAAAACTAGAGAGAAGTGGGAGCTGCACAGCATTATAAGTGCACTGAATTGTATACTTTAAAATGGTAATTTATGTTATGTGTATTTCACCTAATAAAAAATTATAGCTTACATTTTTATAAGAACTCATTGTGTACAATGGCATCAAAGTTATTTTTGTTCTTTGAAAAAGCAAAAAAAAAAAAGTATATAATGTGTTTTAGTACATATCAATAATCCAATAACCAGTAGCTATTTTTGTAGTATCATTCCTTTAAAGTAAGGAAACTTGGTTCCCTATACATAATCTTAAGTGTTATAATATAGTAGATTTTGAGGAAATTATGCTGTCAAAAAGATTACAAAATAATGATATACCAAGAATGGTCAAATCTTATCCTGAGCCTTAAAACAGTCTAACAAAATTTGCATTTTAATTTGCAAGAGTTAAGCAAAACTTCAGAGTTTGACCAACCAGCCTTATACTATTTATGTGACCATGGGCAATTTATATAACTGCTCTATGAATTTTACTTTCTCATCAATAAAATAGAGGCAATAATACCTAATTAATACAAATGTTCAATGAAAAATGTCCATTAAAAACCCTGGCACATAATTAAATATAAGTGATAACCACAGAACCATACCATTACCCAATTCAATCTAAAATTCATTAATGCTTTAATAAAACTGTATTTACTCCCTAGTACATGACAGGCACTGTGTTGGGTGCTGGAAAAGTCTAGACAATAGGCTATTCTGATTGATTCAGTAATGTGAAATTCAGCTGATTGAGGGGTTAGGAACAAAAAGGTGGTGAGAATATACACTGAAGGGGCATGGGTAGGAAAAAGTAAACAAAAGAACACAAAATAAACATCTATTAAATAATTCAAGGAGAGATTAATGTGAACAAATTGGCTGACATAAATTAAAGGAGGCAAATAACCTTATTTAAGCATTAGACAATTTAAATATTTTTAATATCACCCAAGAAAAAGATCTTTGATACATGCTCAGAATTTACACTTTGTAAGTATTTGAATCAGTTAAGCTTAAAGTTTTACATTCAAAATTTTACATTCAAAAATAAGTAACTGAAGCTTAGAAGTGATTGAATTTCTTCATATAAATATTCATAACATTTTGGACTCTAACAACATCTTGGAATATAATTTAACACTGAATCACAGTCAACATGTAATGAAAAGTTCAGGTAACCAGAGTACTGACTGGAAGGGGACATAAGTAAATTTTGTAGAATGCAAGAATCATTCTGTATCTTGATCAACATATTGGTTACCAGACATATACACTTCAAAACTCCTTGAACAGTATATTGAAGATCTTTCCTTTTTATGATTTGTAATCATATTTTATTTAAAGACAGGCACCCACATAAACACACATACATTGAAATATATGTGAATGATATATGCATTAAAAATATATATATATTCACTCCTTATATATATTCACTTTAATTTTAGGCAACTATTCCTCAGAGGTTACTTAAAAGTATTGAACTCTAGTTCATGAAATATATACTTAAGTGTTTGTGGATATAATATACAGATGTCTGCCACTTTAAAATGTAGCAAAAGATAGATTGATGGATGGATAGGTATGTCATAAAACCATGAGTAATGAAATGTTAACAAAATCTAGGCAGCTGATATATAGCTATATTGCACAATTCTTTTAACTCTTCTTTTTGTTTGAAAAGTTGGATAAGATGTTGGGGAAAAAATCAGTTTAGAACCTTCAACAACATAGAAAAAAAGCTGATTATAAAATAGTAATGATCATGCAACTCTACTTTTTGTTAATTTCTATATGTGTATGTATACATATTTTTATGTATTTTGCATATTCAACTATTCCCTCTTAACTAGATCCTTTCAATTCACTTAAAAAATACTTAAGAATGTCTGATCCACAAAAATAAAACCACAAAGAAGAAACTCCCTTAAAATCCCACACCACTTCCTTCAACTGCTACTAGGTCACTCCTGTCCCCTTCCAAAGTCACATTTCTTTTTATTCTTATTTGTTCTCTTTAGTTATGCATGACAGTAGAATGTATTCTGACATCATATGTACATGGAACATAACTTCCCATTCTTGTGGTTGTACATGATATTGAGTTCACTGGTCATGTATTCATATATGAACATAGGAAAGTGACGTCCAATTCATTCTGCTCTCTTTCCCATTCCCATCCCCACTCCTGTGCTTCCATTCCCCCCTGTTCAATCTGGTGAACGTCCTGTCACTTCTCCCCACACACCCCATTGTGAGTCAGCATCCGCATATCAGAGAGAACATTCAGCCTTTGTTTTACGGGGGATTTGCTTATTTCACTTAACACGATAGTCTCTAGTTCCATCCATCTCCTGGCAAATGCCATAATTTCATTCCTCTTTATGGCTGAGTAATATTCCATTGTGTATATGTACCACATTTTCTTTATCCATTCATCTGTCTAGGGCACTTAGGTTGGTTCCATAGCTTAACTATTGTGAATTGAGCTGCTATATAAACACTGATGTGGCTGTGACACTATAGTACACAAAGTCACATTTCTTAAAGAGGTAAGAACACTTCTCCTTTCCATGTTTTCATTTACTCAATATAAAACTAACATAAACTCCAGCAAAATAGCTTTTGCTGAAGATACTAATGACTTCTTTGTCACCACACCAAATGGACATTTTTCAATCCTCAGCCCTGGTGGAATACAAAATATCAAATTTGTCTACTCTTAAATTTAAAATAAGGGAAAGACACTATTTGGTATGTAAAACAAGCTTTAGAAAAAAGCTGGGTGCCTATAGTTTCAGCTACTCAGAGGGCTGAGGCAGGAGGATTGCTTCAGCCCAGGAGTTCTAGAATAATCTGGAGAATGTAGTGATACCTCATCTCAAAAAAAAGTTTAATTTAATTCTATGACCAAGTTTGAAAATAAAAAGGAGAAAACTTAGAGGCTAAAATTAGGAAAAGGGACCAGGGGATGAAGAAGAAAAGAAGACAGAACCATAGTCAAAATAGTAAATGCCGCTGGTCTATTTTCATTACCCAATTCTATACTATTTTGAAATTCGAATGAACTCATAAACTATTGTCCACATTTCTTCAATTGGCTCAATCTATATCTATATCTATATCTAATCTATATCTGTAGAAGCTCTGCCAAATGGCCTATTTATGTAGAAATTATTCTCCAAGTTACAACAATAATCAAAGAAGTGAGTCCCAAAGGATCAGACAAATCCAGCCTGGTATCAAATCAGTACAAAAACTATTTCCTAAGACTTTCATGGCACAGAGTACAGCTGCTCAAAGCCTTCCAAGGAAACCAGCAACTCTGCAGTAAGATCAGCCGTTAAAAATAATTCTGTAAAATGGAAAATAAAGGGAATTTCTTTGTAAACATGGGCTTGGGCATGAAAGATGAGCTTCTAATTTGAGGCTAAATGTGCTCAATTTGAATTGTATTCATTTTAGATGGTCACTTTTTATAATACCATCACGTTTCTGATTTTGAAGATGCACACGCATTGATTAGTCAAAGAATAGTAAAGAACATTCTAGTACATGCAAAACAGTACAAGTATATGTAAAGTTAGTCACACCAGAGCTTTCTTTACTTATTTTCCTTTAGAACTTCTCCACTTATCTTGGTCACATCCCGAAGGTTCCTTTCTTTATTCTTGTCATCTACCCTCCCAAGGAAACAAATTCACTCATCCCACAAACAACTCAGCACCTCCCGTGGAGGCCTAAACCACCTTCATTGCCTGGGTGTAAAGAAACACAGAGGATGGCTAAAAGCAAAACATGCTGTGACTATTGGAGGATTTTATTTTAGCCTACCTTTTCACACCAAAACCTCATACACAGTAGCATGACTAGGCTGTTTTTAAATGTTAAATTGAGTTTTTCACTTACCTTTAAGCTCCACTAACCAATGGAAGTATCACTGAATAAAATAGCACAACTTCAATTAGGAAGGAAACACAGAAGGCCTTCATCACAATCTAGACAAACCCAGAGTGAAAATCTGGGTGACTTCTGAAAACCCAGGGTGACTGTTCAGCATAAAGTCCAGATTCAAAACTCGAATCCATCCTTTTGGATCACAGACCTCTTTGAACATCTAAGTTAAGGAGCCTGTGGCAGGCAGCTTCTGATAGAGTTCCCAGCAATCCCCACTTCTCTGTATTCACAACCTTCCTCTAGTTGAGCTTGAAGTGGCATTAGCAACTTGCTTCCAGTGAACAGAAAGTGGCAAAAGGAGGGGACAACATTTTTGTAATTAGGTCACAAGACCATGACTTCCATTTTCCTAGCACTCTCTCTTGCCCTATTACTTGCTTCTCCTGATAAAGCAAGCTATGTGTTGTGAGATGTTCCGTAACAAGGTCCAAGCAGCAAAGAAGCATGGGAGGCCTGAGTCCCACAAGCCACAAGGAACCAAATCCTACCAACACCCTTGTGAGCTAGGAAGCGCATCCTCCCAGGTCAACGTGAGATAGCAGCCTGCAAGAGGCAGAGCCAGAGGGCCCAGCTAAGCTGCACACAGACTCCTGACCCACAGAAACTATGAGGTGATAAATGTGTATTGTTTTAAGCCGCTGAATTTGGGGGTAATTTGGTTTACACCAACATAAAACTAACAAAATACCCTCTATGAAAAGTACACAATATACAAACTCCAGTATACATTTAAGGGAATGTCCATCAGTTGACTGCCTAAGTAGTTCAGACATTACAGATCAGGAAACTTCTGATATGAGAAACTCAAAATGATATGCATAAAAGACCTGTAGCAAATCATGCCATGTCCTATACCAAATGTAGAATTCTTTCCTTCCTAAAGTATTATTAAGAAAGTTTATATTAAATATAATTGATATAATATAAATATTAATATATATCAATACATATTAGTATATATTAATTTATATAAATATAATGTAAATATTACCACAGGTAAAATAATACCAAAGTCAACTAATGCCAAAAATATTTCAAAGGTACTAAATAGGTATTGAAGATAAAATAGAAACAGTCAATTTTGAGATTTTTCTGTCCAGTTGGTGAGACAAAAACAAACACACACACATGTACACACACAAATATCCATCATGATGGTAGTACAAATAGAGATTTGCACACAGAATCCACTCCTGTATATAATATAATGACATTATTGAAGTTTAATTATAATCTAATTAGAATAAATACCTGAACTGTTTTTCCAAGTCCCATGTCATCACCCAGAATACATCCTCTTCCTTGGATGTAGTGTCCATAGAGAAACTGAGCTCCTTCCCTTTGGTAGTCTCTCAAATACCTATTAATGGTATAAGGAATAGAATCTCCATCTTCAGATAATTTAAAGGCATTAGCAGATGATGGAAATTTTCGGTCTGGGAAAAATGGTTTTTCCAAATCTTCATCATCAAATATAAAACTCCTGGGGCAACCTTTAGCAGATTTTACTTCTTGAAGTCTTTTAAGAGGTATTTTCCTTTCTTGAAAATCTGAATATAAGACAACAGCAAATGACTTGCCATTTTCATCCACTGTGATAGATTTTATGCTTGCTTCACAAAGTTTTTCATCATATGGAGAAGGAGCAAGACATCTTTCTCCTGGAAGCCACCTGTCTACAATAATAAAGAAAAGAAAATTTTCAGATCTAGCTTATAAATAACATCTTATCCACTACTATGAGAAAAAAAAGAATCCAAAAATCTTTTTAAAATAACTGAAACAAAGTAAAATATATTTATGTGTAGATATTTTCCTAAAATATATTATCAGATGTCCTATAATAAACAAAGGGCATATAATTCACTTCCTGTCACTCTTATTCTGGTGATATGCCATAATCCCCTGGTGATTCTGATTCAGTACATATGGGTCATGGGCATCTGGTTTTATTATTTTGTTTCATTGTTATTGTTGAATTCAAATATGAGACTGATGTTCAGCCAGGGTGAACCACTGATTTAACTACTCCTACTGACTCATGAACATTATATATTATTCATGATATGACAGAGTAAGATTGAGTAGGACTTGGTAAAAAGTAAGCTAAATCCTTTGGACAGCAATGTTTCTGTGGTTCATCTGTCTGCATCTTTTTAAATTATTCCCACCTCCTTTCTCTGGAGACAGGTGCTTCTTTTCACGGTCAATACTGTTGCTTCTAAACCACTGTTCCAATTGGTATTCAACTAGACAAGGGAAACTCCAATTACAGGGTGATGTTACAGCTTTGTCACAACCTTTTCCCTTCTAGGTTTCAAATAGTGAGGTTTTTAGGAAATGAATTCTAAGTTCTCTAACACCTTATTATTCTTTGAGGAGTCTGATCTCTATATTTGTGAACTTATCCTGTGCTGAACTGTTTATTTTCCATCCTGAAGATACAGCACTGTGAATGGAGAGGAGTTCTTGATATAGTATACTATTAGTACAATTTGAAAGGTACCAAATAAAGGAAGCTAAGTAAAAATTTTTCCAAATGGAATTTCTTTTTTTTTTTTTGAAATGTTTTTTTTTTTAAATTTTTTATTGTTGGTTGTTCAAAACATTACATAGTTCTTGATATATCATATTTCACACTTTGATTCAAGTGGGTTATGAACTCCCATTTTTACCCCGTATACAAATTGCAGAATCACATCAGTTACACATCCATTGATTTACATATTGCCATACTAGTGTCTGTTGTATTCTGCTGCCTTTCCTATCCTCTACTATCCCCCCTCCCCTCCCCTCCCCTCCCCTCCCCTCCCCTCTTCTCTCTCTACCCCCTCCAAATGGAATTTCTACGGCAAGATTCCAAAGTATTATATGACTATAATCACAAGAATATTAAGAATTATTTTTCTTACACATTTCTCATTAAGATAAGTAGTTTCCTAGAGTCTTCCTAATGATCTCTAATTAGATTTTCATAACATCCATGATCATAATATGACGTTTATATTGTCTTAAGCAAGAATAACTCCTAATGATATTTTTCATCAATTGTTCCTCAAAAGTAAAGCCATAATTCCCATTAATTTTGGTGAGGTGGTTTTATCACAGCAATCATAAGTAAGCAGGGAAAAACCTGTTTCTACTAATCTTTCAATCCAAACTGAGAACTGTTACACTATTCTGAAAGACAGAGTTTTAATGTGAAATTAACACTCTGATCTACTGTAAGGGTAAAACAGCAAATGGGTCAGTGGGTCTTGTTTTAACAACAGTGCTGTTTGAGAATTAAAACCTAGAGTTCCCTTACTACAACTCTTAACACATTGATTGATGTAGGTTGTCTACCTAGCAAATGTCTTCTCCTTTTTAAGACTTAATTCTTTATCTATTGTTCAACATATGATTGAAGCAGCAATTATTCACTAGACATTGTCTTACAATGGGTATAAAGCAGAGAAAAATTAATGTAAAAAATGATGACTTGTCTTTCTGCATCTGATTAACTGGGATCATTAACTTTTCAAGGTAGAAAACAATTAGTCAACCCTTAATCCTCTTTTTATATTACTCCCACATCCAATCCATCAGAATCTTTCTGGTTCTACTTCAAAAATATCACTTTCCTCCCATGCCACCATCACTCTAAAGCAAATACTAGCCAACTGTAATATCTGTAATGAATCAGATATTAGCTATTTTTTTGCTAACTCTAAGTTTTGAGGGCATACATTCTTTAGTCACTGTAAGGCAAAAACAACTGCAGATAATAAACAAATGGGGCTGAGTTCTAATAAAACTTTATTTACAAAAGGAAGCATCAGACTAGATTTGGTCTGTGAGTGGGCAGTAGCTTAGTGACCTTTGCCCTAATGCACATCACCATCACCTTAGCAACCTAAGCAACATCCTGTCTCAACATGAAATTTCAAAGAAAAAAAAAGGGGGGGGGAGGGTCTAAGAAATGTGTCCCAAGTGGTATAGCATGTGCAAAAAAAACCGTGAAGGGCATCACATAACTTATGGGTATCTTTCTGCTTCCTGAGTTTGGATAATTTCTAGAACTAAACAGATAGGGTCTGAGCTAGGGAGGAATCTCTCACTATCCAGACTCCAGAACAAACTGTCAATTGGGAGGGTTTCCTGTTGGACTGAACGGAGGACTGGAAGTAATGCTAGACCATGATCTGTTCTCTCGCCCTCTTTGATTCACCCTCCTTGCTACTGGAATATGACAAGCAGGCTCCCACCCCTGGGCCCCTAAGCTTTCTGTTCCTTCCACTGGCACTTCCCTAAATAGCCAAGTGACTAGATTTCACTGCAAATGAGCATCCCAGTGACCATCTCTGCTCAGCAGCTTCATCTGTTTGGTTTTACCTGCAGACTCCTATAGGCATACGTGTATACATACTAGAGGACCCTGAAGGACAATGTCAACAATCCCAGCCCTCAGAGTTCAGGCTGGCACTGTCCTTCCTGAAACTTACCCCTCAATTCCTCATCTATTTAATGAGATAAACACCTTACTCAACGGAAAAGCGAGTCGATAAACAATCAGAAAAAACACTCAATATGTGGTAAGCTACTAATTTAGGGACAAGAACACCTCCCCGACGACTTGTGGCAGCATATAAACCCCTGCCTCAACACAGCACGTATTAAAACTGTGCAATAAAAGTAAGCGAACTAAACAAATATCGCAACCTTCGCCCCTCTCCTTAACGACCCCCCTGCCCGGCACGGGGCGTACACTGATGAAGAATGACGTCTAGGCACCACGTGGGCAATCGCATAAAGCTCTGCAGACACCCGTCTAATTTAACAATCACAAAAACTCGGCACTGACGCCAAGTTCACAGACGGGGACACTGCGCCAGGTGGCTCGGCAGTGCTGCAGGGAGTCTGACTGCAGAGGCCAGGTCCACCACCCTGAATCGCTGAATGGGTCCCAGCCCTAAAGGGGTTCGGACTGGCAGCTGTCACTCCAGGGAGCATAGCGCTCTGCCTCGGCCGGGGGCGCGGGCGCGACGCCGCAGGCAGGTGTCCGCGGCGGCAAGCGCGGAGCCTATACCTTTGCGGGCGGATTCCGCGCGCGACCTCGGGGCCTCCGGATCCATCGGGCCGGGGGCCGGAGCCGGGCAGCCCGGCGGCACCGAACCCCTGGCGGGCGGGCGGGCCAGCTGCGGCCCACGCCACCGCCAGCCGCGCTCCGCGCATCGCCCCCAAGCCCCTCGCGGGGCCGGGAGGGGGTCAGAGGACCCAGCCGAGCGGGTCGGCGGCGTCCGAGCCGGGGCACTGGGTGAGGCTGGCGAGATGGCGCTCCCCTCGTCGACGCGGGCCCCTCCGCCGGTGGGGAACCGGAGGCGGGCACAGGTCCCAGCTAATCTCCCCCTCAGGGTCGAGCTTCCCTCCACAGCCCACCGCCACTTCCAAGCCGGACTGTGGAAATCCCGCGAGAATGGGCTCTCTAGCTGTCACCAGAGTATCGCGAGAAGAAGACCTTGGCTCCTGTGGGCGGGGCCAACCTCCGGACGTCCTCTCCCCAGGAGACGCCGATCCGAAAAGCCCGCGGGAACTGCAACTATCGCGTGGTTTGCTGTCGCTCTCCGTGCTGAGCCGGTTTTTGCTGCTGAAAGGAGTTGGAAAAGGCTTGGGGACTGGGGTCGGGGCAGGCCTGGTAAGGAGCGGGGCAGCGACCGCATCCTAGGACGCGCGACCTCGGGTGAGACACCTTCGGGTGAATCGCAGCTGCGGCCACTCTTGCCGTCGACAGAAGGCGGGCGTAGGAATGCCGCTGCGTTCTCGGCGCTCCTCTCCCGCGGACGCCGCCGCTGGTCTGCAAGCCCAGGACCCGGGAGCGCGGGCCGGCGGACCTCCAGACCCAGCTTCGTCCGCAGGGCTACTGTCCGTCCGACAGCGCCCAGACGCCTTGGCGTGAGCCAGACACAGTTGCTGCACGTGCTGAAATGGTTGCATGTGCTGTGTAGTACTCCTGGGTTCAGCTCCTGCTGCTGCTGCAACCAATCACCACCACTTTTTCACCGCTCATTTCTTATCTTATAGTTTTGTAGGTCAGAAGTCCTATGAGGGTCTCTTTAGGTTAAAATTAAGTATCAAAGGACTGCATTCCTTTTTGGAGGATTTAGGAAATGTTGTTTGCTTGCCCTTAGCAGTTTCCGTCTACCCGTTCATTGCAGCTGAGAAAGAATCTTTGGTTATTTATTTATTATTTTTCTTGTGGTGCTGGGGATTGAACCCAGAGCCTTGTGCATGCGAGGCAAGCACTCTATCAATTGAGCTATATCCCCAGCCCAGAATCTTTGATTTTAAGAGCTCACCTGAATCCAAAATAATCCCACTTCCAGATCTCTACCCTTAACCACATCAGCAAAGTCCCTTTGCTATGTAAGATCGTATATTTATGGGTTCCATATATTTTTGCAGGGGATCATTATTTGGGCTGCTGGTAGGGCCTCAGGAAAACTATTTTGACTACTCATTCTGCAAATAGACTTCTGTTTGACAGTTATTAAAAATTAGCATGTTTTAATAAAATGTTTCAACAATACTTGTTGCTTTCCAGCAGATAAACGCTTTAAGTGATTAAACACTAAATCACCCATGCTGACCAACTCGACCACTCTGTGCTTCACTGCCCTGCTCCTAACAATGAAGCTAATAATGAAAATGAAGTCAAAATGATACTTGTAAGAAATAAAATGAAGAAGTAAAACTCCAAAAACAGTGCCTGGTCACCATAAGCAACATGTGCATTTCTACTCTGATGGAATGCATCCCCTTGAAAGCTTTGTGCTGCACTGCCATGGGTTCAGCTTAGTATTTTATTTATTTATTTTTTTAATTTTTTAATATTTATTTTTTAGTTCTCGGTGGACACAACATCTTTGTTGGTATGTGGTGCTGAGGATCGAACCCGGGCCGCACGCATGCTAGGCGAACGCGCTACCACTTGAGCCACATCCCCAGCCCTCAGCTTAGTATTTTAGCTAATCATTGATAGTACATTGCTAGATTAGGTTTCTAGACTAGATTCTAACCTCGGACACCAGATACTGTAGGATGTATTTCACGTATAGCTAAGAAAATTAAAACAAACTGATAATAATTGTAACTTCGGACTTCTAACATGCATCCTGATATTGGAAATGGTAAAATCTAGAAAAATACGCCTCTTGGAATTGATGGAGGACATCTGTTTTACTCAAACTCTTTTCATGTCTCTAAAATCAAAATGACAGATGGAAGTTTTGGTCAAGCTTACATTTTTTTCCCAACAACTACCAGAGAAGTTTGACTTTTTCCTCATTTGAATAATTACCTGTGTGATACATTGATTTAAGATGTAGATCTTACAGAGCTGCCTTGTAACTAGCAGCTACAAGACAAATATAGACATAAATTGTGATTTAAATGAAAGAGATCATCTGCTTGGAGGAAAGCCCTTGTGACTAAAGGAGAGAAGGTTTCCTAATTTTCTGAGCATTATTTAGCCTCACTGCCATGGTTATGCCCTATAATAAAGCAATAATCCTCGTGACATGGAAACCACTTAGTGAACTGGGTACCTCATAGAATTAGGCATCCTCAAACATTCCCTCTCCAACTATCCTCAGCATTTTCTTTTTCCTTTCAGTACTAGGAATTGATCCCAGGGATGTTCTACCACTGACCTAAACCCCCAATCCTTTTTATTTTTTATTTTGAGACACGGCCTTGCTAAGATGCTGAGTCTGGCCTCAGCCTCCTTAGTAGCGTGAGACCCTGTCTCAAAATAAAATGTAAATAGGTCTGGATATGCAACTATGTAATAAGAGCATATTTAGCATATGGAAGGCCCTGGGTTCAAGCCCCAGCAGCAGCCGCTGCCCTAAACCCCTCCCCATCAAAAAAAAAAAAAAAAACTACAGAAAGAAAAAATACAATGATGACAACACATACATTTCAAAAAGAATATTCCTTGAATATCAAAGGAGACTCTGAAGAAAGATGAACCCTCTAATATTTTATTCAAAAAATGTTTCTCTTCATGTTTACACTGCAAAAGTTTAAATATATGTGTTTGTGTGGTTCATAGGTCTCCAAAACCATGAATCAATTCAACAAAAGACTGAAAGGAGAAAATATTAAAATATTTAAACCTGCAGTGTTGTTTCATGCAATATTTCACGTCATGCCAGCTGATTAGCCTAGGAATTCTGCAACAAAACACCAGAACTGAGCTGGGGACTTAGTTGGTAGGGTGCTTGCCTCACATGTACAAGGCCCTGGGTTCAATCCCCAGCACCACACACACACCAAAAAAAAACTACAGGTTGAAATAGTTTCATAAAGATACTCAAAATGCCTGGCCAAGCTTTCAAAAAAGTGTGAAGTACTCATGGGCCATCAATAAGGGGGTAAGTGAAAGCCAGCTTGTTAGGTGGCACTTCTCCCACACTGTCCTGGAGGCATTTGGCCATCTTGGTTACAGAAGGGTCTGAACGTAGCAGTCCTGTGGGGACAGAAGACATGGTTCTAAGCCCACACAAGCTCACACATGCCGGATGTGAAACTCATTCAGATGGTGAAGGTAATATCCTTCCTGAAATGATGGGCTGAAAGGAAAGTCTGGGCCGTGGAAAGAGAGTGAAAAAGAGGGACTTCTCTGTCTGGACGGGAATCTTTTTTAGGGGTGATGTTAATTTTCTTCAAACAGATGTAAGATTTGAATTTACACAACCTGCATGATCAGGAAAACCCCAAATCAAGATAATAGATTTCTATAATGCCAGGTTAATTATACCCAGGTTGCTAGAAAGGAGGAAATAGATCCATTCTCCAGGGAAACACTAGAGACTCCTCAGACATCTCAGAAGAAAAGTCCCATCAAACAATTCATGACAGGTGTGGTGTGCTTGTCTGTAATCCCAGGGGCTTGGGAGGCTGAGGCAAGTCCAAAGATCGCAAGTTCAAAGCCAGCCTCAGCAACTTAGGGAGATCCTGTCTCAAAATAAAAAAATAAAAATGATCCTGGGGAGGTGGCTCAGTGGTTAATGCTCCTAGGTTCAATCCCAGGTACCTCTCCCCGCCAAAAATCACAGCTCTAAAACTGAAACACACAGGAAACAAGCATCATGAATAGAGAAAATAGGCATCAGAAATAGAACCCTAATAATTTCAGTTAATAGAAGCCACAGGTAAAAATTTTTAAGTGTCGTTAAAATAGTGATATTTTAAAAACTGAACTGAAAACATGGGAAAGGAAATAAATGGCACTGTCAAATACCAAATAGGTTTATTAAAGAACCTCTAGAAATGAAAATTTTAATGTTTGAAATTTAAAACCCAATGGTAAGGTAAAGAGCACATTAAACACGCCTTAATATAAAACTATAAACTGAAAGATCTAAAGAAATGACCCAAAATGCAGCGTAAAAAGATCCAGGAGATGGAAAACACAAAAGGAAGGCAAGAAATAAAACAGAGGATAGAAGGCAAAAGTCAAAAATACATCTGAGTTCTACAAATAAGGGGAGACCAGGGGAGAAGTGGGTATGTTCAAAGAAATAAGAGCCGGTGTTCTTAGACTGAGGGTGTATAATGAATTAGAGACATGGAAAGGGTATCTCAGTAGTTAGAGACACTGAAGCAGAATTTCAGAAGAAAGTAAAAGGAATCTTGAAAACGATCATTGGAAAAGTCAGATTTCCTTTCTTCAGTAAAACGACAATTTAACTGACAGTAGCAGACTTCTTAGTGACAGTGATGCCTGGAGACAATGAGACACCAGCCTCAAAGTGCAAAGAGAAAATAACTGCCAAAGTGGAATTTTACAGGAAGCTAACTTTTAATCTGGGTAAAATAAGAATATTTTTTCAGGCAAAACCAAAACATATCATCAATGCACTGTTACTACAGGTCCTTTTTAAGGATTTTGAGCTTGAGAGATTAGAAATGTAAGAAGGAATGATTAGCCTAATCAAATGGATAAACAACCATTGACTGTATGAATTAACAAGTTGTAAGTTCTTGGAATAAGTTAATTTGGATGTATAAAAATATACTAAAATTCAAATACATGACAATAATGGCATAAAATGTGATGATAGCGCTATGGCTTCAGTATGAAATGTCCCCCAAGTCCCCCTGTGTTAGAGTTAGTCCCCAGCTCTGGACTGTGGGGAGGCAGTGGAACTTTAGAGGCCGAGTCTAATGGTCATTGTGAGTGTGTTCTCCATGGAAAATCGGGATCCCAGCCCCTCCTCCCACCTCCTGTCCTCTCTCTGCTTCTGGGTCACTGTGAGATTGGAAGGTGCTCTCCCATGTGCTCCTGCCAGGACGCACTGCCTCATTCCCAGGCCCCAGAGCACTAGGGCCAGGCAGCCAAGGACTGAAACCTCCGAAACTGAGCCCAAACAAACATTCTTTCCTTTTAAGTTGAATTATCTCAAGTAGTTGTTATGGAAAGCTGACTCACACAGACAGTAAAAGAATCTAGGATGTGTAAAATGTCAGATGAGGCAAAGCAAACTCTAATGCAAAAAGTTGAAGAGGTATATGAACAACGTAAATAATGATAAGAGGCTTTTCGATTTTTGTAAACTAAGAAGGTAAAAAATGTTCTCAACTTACAACCTAAAAATGATCTCCAAAAATATGAAAGCTGTCACAATTTCAAGGGGAAACTAATTAGTCCATAATATGATAGGAATTTTTAATATACTTCACTAGTAATTATCAGATTAAGAAGAAATGTAGATTTGAGCCAGGCACCATGGTACATACTTGTAATCCCAGTGACTCGGGAGGCTGAGGCAGGAAGATTGCGAGTTCAAAGCCAGCCTCAGCAACTGTGAGGCGCTAAGCAACTCAGTGAGACCCTGTCTCTAAATAAAATACACGAAAGGGCTGGGGATGTGGCTCAGTGGTTAAGCACCCCTGAGTTCAATCCCTGGTAGCAAAACCAAACAAAAAAATAGATTTGTACCACACAATTAATAGACTTAATCTAATGAATGCATATAGCATACTCAATCTTATTGTCAGAATAAACATTTTGTGAGCGTGTGTGAACATTTATAAAAACCGATCATGACCTGTATATGTCTTAAGGCAAATCTCAGTGCTAGATTTTAAATTACGGATATCAGAAAGAATGAATCATAACTGCCATTATTCACAACATAATTATCAGTCATATAAAAAACAAGAGATTATGCAGATAAATTCTTAGAAAAGGGGAACTGATTGTGGATACAAGGCAAATGATAAGTCACTGTGTTCCTAACACATTAGCAACACAAGTTAGAGAATATAATTTTAAAAAGGAACTTTTATAGTGATAATAAAAATATAGAAGAATAACTGTGATTATCTAAAAATATGTGCAAGATGTTTATAAAGGTAATAATAAAATTATATTGGAAATCTAATAGAAGAGATATACTACACTCATGATATAACAACTCAATATGAAAAAGACTTCACTTTTCCCAAAATTGATTTATAGTGTAATTCCTTGCCAAATTACTGACAGCTTTCTTTCCCTGGACCTGAACAAGGATATTTGTTAAAATTATATGAAACATACACTGCTAGGAATAATCAAGGCAACTTTGACATCAGGAAGGAAATGAAGAACCGTTCAACAGATATTGTTGAAATATCGATGTTATACAGTGGAGGCACATGGGACTGAATTTTTCTCTACACTGCACACAAAGTTGAGCTCCAACTAAATTTAAAACTAAATGCAAAACCATTTAAAAGATTTAAATTTAGTGAGATATTTGTGGTTTTGATTTTTGATGAGGGGTTATTTTGCTGCAGCCGGACTGCGGCAGATAATGGGGATTGAACTCATGTGTGCTAGGCAAGCAGTCTATCACTGACTGGCTCTTTTTATCTTATTTAGAGATAGGGTCTCACTGAGTTGCCTAGCTTGACCTCTAACTTGGGATCCTTCTGCCTTGGGTCCCAGGTAGTTGGGGTTACAGGTGTGTGCCACCATGCCCTTTTTTGTAAGATTTTTTTTTTAAAAACTCAACAAGTTCCTTTCACAACAACTCAATAAGACCCTGTCTCTAAATAAAAATAAAAAAATAGGGGCTGGGTATGTGGCTCAGTGGTTGAGTGCCCCTGAGTTCCATCCCTGATACCTACCCCAAAAAACTACTAGAACAATTATGCCGTCAGTGGGCCATGCAAAGAAGTTGCCTTAGCATGCATGACTTTAATCTAACTCCTTAAGTGAATGTGACTGTATTTTATTGTTTGCATGTCAAAATTTGCATGTTACTGATGCATATGTGGTTATGTTCAAAGCATTCCTTTTGGCATACTTTTGTTTTATTTAACAGAAGATTCTAATTTAATAACAATTAAATGAAAATTTACAAACATGAGACATTTATAAAAGGCCTATATCATGTGTGATTAACTTACTATGAAAACAATTAAAATGGAACACTAACATATCCATATAAGGACATGCTACCCAACTTTTGTTAGCTTTAAAGAAACAAAAGATAGGTTTAAAATTTAAACGTAATTCAATGAATTAATATTGCTTTAACTAAGTACAAAAAATTACAGCCTTGATTACAATGATATTTTTAAATGCCAAAACTAACTTTTAGAAGCTAAGTTGAAAAATAAGATATCAGATAAGCTATTGACAATTTTCGGATTAAATCCCTCCTATATATTCAAAAGCACTATAGCGTAGAAAATTAGCTAATGTAAGTTCCATAAAAAGACTTTTGCCCATCTAGAAAAACACAAAGAATAAAGTGGTCTCCAAAAATCCATTACACTTTCATAATAGAATCTTTCCCCCCCAAAAAAGAATTCTGATCAAAGTAAAGTGAATCACATTTGAATAATATCAAGAAAATGCACAAAAATGTAAATTTGCAATATTTTACCAGCTTCCAGTAAGTAGAATAGGAACATCATCTGGATCATATTAAAATCTGTAGAGTGGAAGTGTTTTTTATCCTTATCCTGTACTCCCCTAATAGTCTTTAGATCACATGACCTTCAAATCTAAAATTCAGTACAATTTCTAATGAAGGTAACTTTTCCTTGAATTATTTTAGGCCATATCACCTCATTTGTGGTGACTTTCTTTGAATTTTCTTTCTGAAATCCTTCAGCAAGGCAAATTATTTCCAAAAAGAAGCTGTGTAGGCAGTTTAAAATTTTTAAGTTTAAATTTTAAAGTCTGTCTATACACTTTGTAAAAGATGGTTGGCAAAATTTTACTTTTCAAAAAGTTCCCCAAATAAGCAACACCTTAGAACCATGAAATAAGGATAAAAAGTACTTTTATGGTCATTACAAGATGTGCAAACTTCCATAGTTTATTCTGAATACAAATTTAATCTTATACTTCCTTCATAAAAATTATTTGATCACTAATTCATCACTGTATTAGAAAGAGATGGAGGCATCTGGACACTGGCAGGGTTTAGAGATAAATTAACTCAAGGAGTTAATTAAAACAGGGAAATATGAAAAGCATGTTAAAGGTACGTGAGTTTATTTTTAAACTGGACACTTTTTTATTATAAAGCAACTCTTTCACGGGAACTGTTCCGTCCAATTAATGCGTAGATCATTTGACAGAACGGTTGAAATATCCCACACCACTTTCGCACAGTGAAAATGCAAAACCCAAAGAATTCATATTTTCAAGACTGTTAACACTTTCTCAAATTTCAATAATTCATTCAATTTCTATAGAAAAACACGAGCTCTATTTTTCTTGCTGTTAATTATTTATATAGCTCACTTTTACAAATACGTTCTCAATATCTGAAAGCATGCAAGAATTCCACCCTCTGAAGCACTTTCTTCAGATCTTTTTGCATTACCAGTGACACCTGGATCAGGCCTTATGCAGCTGTGAATTGTCCTCGGGCTTTTTATGTTTACAACTTGAGAAGATCTGTCTTTTCTTTTTCTATCAACCTTTCCATTGGTTGATACTTTACCTACAGGAAGATTCTGTTAGTTCCTGAGACTGGAGTCCTCTGAATATTTGCATGCCCGTTGAAGGTGCATGCAAATATTCGTGAAAACTGTAAGAGTTTCAGATGGTAGCTACTAGAAGCAAACAATGTGATGTGGTGGCAGAGGCTCACACACAGCTGACTGTCATTAGAAAATAACCATTCCTCAGAGCAAAATGAGCCTAGGACCACAGCAAAGACTGCTAAGGAAAGCCAGCCCGTGTCTGCCTTCATTTTGTGTTTTAGCTTAACATTCCCTGATACAAGTGGCTGCTCTTGAGGTAGGAAAAAACATTACCACTACTTTCCAATTTTAGGTATTTTAATTATTACACAAGGTACATATCACAACTCTAAAGCAGTATGGTACAAATCTGTCATCTGCGCTACCCCTGCAAAACATATGGCCTCTCCAGGTCAGTGGGAAGTGAAGAGCAGGATCTATGCGAGATACACACAGGGCTGCTGCCTGTGTGATAAGGACTAGGACCAGTCAGGGTCAGGCGTGGGTGTCTGAACCAATGATCATTTACATTGTTCTCTTCCTGTGTGTTTCCTCACATTTCATATAACATCAGACCATTTAAGTAGAACTAACTCAGTTTAATGTCAAATTCCATCAAGTGTCTAGCTCTTACTTTTCTCCTATAACAATTTCCTAGCTATTGAGACAAATTACAAAATAATTATTAATTTTAGAACATTATGGAAGATTTAGCAGTCCCCTGAGTATTTATCAATCATCCATTCCATTTAATGAATATTTATTGAGCATGCCTATCACATGCAGGTGGCTCTATTAGGCACCAAAGGTACAGCCATAAACACAAAGGTTATGGTCCCTGCCTTCATAAAACTGAAATTCAGTAACAAGTCTGAAATTTCAGCTAAAACACAGATTGTATAGACCCATACACAGTTAAATAAGATAGGTTGCTATTTGGGGAAAAATTTTCATATTTAGATCCATTAGAGTAAAATTTCAGAATATCAAAGATAAAACTTTCTGAAGGGGGCTGGGGATGTGGCTCAAGCGGTAGCGCGCTCTCCTGGCATGCGTGCGGCCCGGGTTCGATCCTCAGCACCACATACAAAACAAAGATGTTGTGTCCGCCGAGAACTAAAAAAATAAATATTAAAAATTCTCTCTCTCTCTCTCTCTCTCCCTCCCTCTCTCACTCTATCTTTAAAAAAAAAAAAAAAAAACTTTCTGAAGGCTTTCAGTGAGAAATAACAGTTCACTCACAAATGAAGGGTTACTATATTCACTGGAACCACTTCACAAACTTCTGCAAGAAGACAACCTCTCTTAGGGGTGAAGAGAAATCTCTGAAGCTATAATTTTGCACTCATCTGAACAGTTATGTAAATATGAATGAAATAAAAATGATCTCAGATATTGAAGCCCTCAAAATATTTGCCAAACTCATCTTAAAAGAAACACTTGACTACTATAATAGTAGACTTTCATACCCCAACTTCAGTAATGGATAGAGCAACTAAACCGGAAAAGCAATGAGGAAAGAGAAGACTTAAACACACTGCAGACAAGTTGGATTTAACAACTGTATGCAGAACAGTCCACAAAACAACAGAATGTACACTTTCTCAAGTGCACATGGAATGTTCTCTAGGATAGACATATACATGTTAGTCCATAAAAAAGTCTTCATAAATTGAAAAGTATCACACAATATACCTCTTTCAATGACAATGGAATGAAACCAGAAATCAACAGTAAAAAAAAAAAAAAATCGAAAGTCAACAAACTGTGAAAATTAAACAATGTATACAGTAGTTTATAAAAGTAATAACAAGGGAACTTAGAAAATATCTCGAAACAAATGAAAACACAACATACCAAAACTTTTAAGAGTTGCAGAAAAAGCAGTGCTAAGAGGAAAATTTATGGCTATAAATACTTAAATAAAAAATCAGAAAGGCTTCAAATTATCAATTTAACTTTTCACCTTAAGGAACTAGAAATATCAGAACAAACTAAACCCAAAGGAGAGAGCCCAGAAGAAAAGTTTTGCACAGATGTTCAAATTACTTTGACAAGAGTACCAAGACCACCCAGTGGAGAAACACAGTCTTTTAAGAAATGACATTGGGAATGCTAAATATGCCAAAAAATGAAGTGAGACCTTTTTATCATACATAAAACAATAATTTAAAATGGAGTAAAGACCTAAACCTAAAACCTAAAACAACAAGACTCTTAGAAAAAAATTCAAGGGAGAAGTTTCATGATACTGGATCAGATAGTAATTTCTTGGCTATAAAACAAAACTCACAAGGAAACGAAAGAAAAAAATAGATAAATTGGACTTCATTAAAATGAAAAGCTTTTGTGCTCCCAAAAGGCACTGCCAACAAAATGGAAGAGCAATCAACAAAAGAAAGTATTTCAAATTATATTTTTAATAAGTAGTTAATATCCAAAATGTATAAAGAACTCCCAAAACTCAACAATAAAAATTAAAATGGGCAAGTACTGGGGTAGGCATTCTCCAAAGGCATTATGCAAATGATCAGTAGGCACGTGACAAAAACAAGTCAATATCACTAATTATTTGGTGTGTTCATCAGCTTCTCATTGCTGTGACCAAAATACCTGACATAAACAACTTAAGGGAGAAAAGATGTATTTGGGCCCAGTTTCCGAGGTCTCAGTCCATGGCTGGCTGTCTCCATTGCCTTGGGTCTGAGATGAAGCAGAATATCCTGGTAAGAAGGCATGGTGGACCTTATGGGAGTTGGGAAGGGGAGAGAGAGAACCAGAGAAAGAGAAAGGAAGAGACCAGGGACAAGATATAGTCCCTGAAGGCATGCTCCCCAGTGACCTGCTTCCTCTAACCATGCCCCTCCTACCTTGAGTTTCCACCCTCCACCTCCACAATAGCCTGTTCAACTATTAGTGGATTTTCTGCTAATGAGGTCAGAGCCATCAGGATCCAATCACTTTCCAAAAGCCCCACCTCTGAACACGAGTACACTGGGGACAAAGCCTTCCACACATGAGCTTTTCAGGAACACTCAAGATCCAAATCGAAACATTAGAAAAATGCAATTCAGAATCACAACAAAGTATCCTACTTCACAACCGTTAGGAAGGCTGTTAATTAAAAAGATAAATAAATGAAAAGCTGGGCAGGGCGGCCCAGACCTGTATTCCCAAGGACTCAAGAGGCTGAAACAGGAGGATTACAAGTTCAAGGCCAACAGGGTAACTTAGTAAGACCCTGTCTCAAAATAAAAATTTAAAAACTAAAAAGGCCTGGGGATAGAGGTCAGTGGTAGAGAGCCCTTGGGTTCAATAAAATAACAATAACAATACACACAAAAAACAAAGTTTGGCAAAGATGTGGAGAAATTGGTTCACTCTTGCATTGCTGGTAGAAATGTTCAACAGTATCGTTGCCATGGAAAATGGTAGGGTGGCCCCTCAGAAAATTAAACAGAAGTATCATATGACCCAACAGTTCTAGTTCTGAATATATACTTCAAGGAACCGGAAGAAGGGACTCAGATACTTGTCCATCTGTGTTCGTAGCAGCATTATTTATAATAGCCAAAAGCAACCCAGGTGTCCACTGATGGGTAAGTGGATAAACAAGATGGGTCCTACACATAGAATGGAATATTAATCCTCAAAAAGGAAAGGGATTCTGACACATAGCAGAACGTGGAAGAACCTAAAGGCAATATGCTAAGCAAATCACAACAAGACACTGTGTTAGTCCAACTATACCAGCTACCTAGAGTTGTCAGGTTCTTAGACCAACTATAGCAGCTACCTAGAGTTGTCAGGTTCATAGAGAGGAGAAGTGGGGTTGCCAGGGACTAGGAGAGGAGGAAATGGGTTACTTTTTAATTAGTACAGAATTTCAGTTTAGGAAGATGAAAAATTTCCTGAAATGGACCGTAGTGATGGTTTTCCAAGAATGCAAATGTACTTAATACTCCTGAACTATACTGGGAAGAAAAGGTGAGAAAATATCTTTTAAATTTTATCATTGTCTAAAAATGTAAGGACCAAAAACAACAACAACAACAAAATGACAAAAATATAGAAAATATGTACACACAGCACCCACTGAATTACAAAACACTAAATTAAAGGGTAAGAGACATTTAAGACAAAAAGATCAGAAAGGTGGAAGTCAAGAGGATTAAAAAAATATATGAAGGACATATAAACGACCATGATAAAAAGCAAAGTCCAGAGTATCAATTTGAATTTTAAATCTAACAAAAGAGAATTTAGGGCAAAAACATTATAAAGGTAAAAATCAATGGTATACAGATGTTACAACACACCAGGTCAAAAACATAAACTTGGAGGTTTAGCAAGGTTTTTGGAATATAAGATCAAATTTTTTTAGGTCACTAACACTACAAGCAATATAAGCAATGATCATCTAGAAAATACAATAGAAAAGAAGCTACTATACACAGCAGTAGAAAATCTACAAAGTATCAGTAATGAAAAAAAACACTGTAGTATCTCTATGAGATAAGTTTTGAAGCCTTATTACAGACATAAACACCTAAATAAGTGGAAAAGATATTTTATCTTCATAAATAAAATTATTTTCAGATGAAAAAATATTGATTTTCCCCCAAATCATGCATAAGTTCTACAGTATATCAGTTGAAATTATAGGTGTTTTTGAGGACCTCAATACTAATTTAAAAATATGTGGAGAGGAATAAAGATCCACAAAGAGCTAAATCTAGGTGGAAAGAAAGAAAAAAGAAGGGATATTTGCTCTCCCAAAACTTGAGATGTACTTTGGCCCTACAACGAAGGAAGAAGTAATTTAAAAAGAAAATGTTATGGTACTGTTGCAAAAACAGACAAAGGAAGGAATGGAATAACAAAGACCTCAGCTGGGAGGCTGATAGGTGACAAGATGGCATTACCACTCCCTGGGGAGAGGACACACTGTGCACTGCATGGTCATCGGAAATCAGTTCACCATCTGAAGAAAACCCGAATAGATCTGCATCTTACACCACACACACACACACACACACACACACACACACACACACACACACGGGTGCACATACTAAAGACCTCACATTGATGGTAAACTGTATAGCTAAAGCAGAAACATGGGGTGACTTTATGTCCCTGATGTAGAGAAGAAATTCTTAAGACACAAAATGCATACATGAGAAGATGAAGAATTAATTATTTGATTCCATCACAGTTTTCTAATGAAGGACACCACAGCCAAATTAAAACCATTGCATTGATATTTAGGCTGTACAAGAAAACACTTGCAAATCAACAGGACTTTTTAAAATGGACAAAGAATATATGTCAGTTTTCATAAATGGTAATCGGAATGGCTAAAGAAAATATGAAGAATGTTCAAACCCATTAAATGTCAGATAAGAGTAATTTAAATAAATTCACAAGTTGTAACTAGGCATCCATTAGATAAGCAAGCCCTTGAAGGTCAGATGAGACCAAGTGCTGGCAAGTGTCTAGGATCCCATGTGCACTGCTAGTCAGAGCTGCCTGGTACAGCTAGTCACATTCAGTGGCCAATTCAAATGTGCACACACCCAATGAACCAGCCAGCCCTTACCTGAATATACCTATCTTATAGGAATTT
The DNA here is from genome assembly GCF_021218885.2 of Marmota monax. NCBI lineage: Eukaryota > Metazoa > Chordata > Mammalia > Rodentia > Sciuridae > Marmota > Marmota monax. The sequence goes on along the minus strand of NW_026693881.1, from coordinate 2,741,572 downwards.
TCTCACACAGGATTCGTATTCTAAGTTGCTGTCTGTGGTAGCAGAGCATTAAAAGAAATCTTGGTGTGCCCTGGAGGAATGGGTGAGCAAAATGTGAACGGTGCATGCTACAGAATATCTGAAGCTTAGAGTAACCCACGAGATGTCCACTGAGCAATATCAGCCGGTCTTAAAAACATGGTACTAAATTAAAAAGTAAGAAATAGTTTGCCTACTAAAATATAGTAGGACATCAAATCTAGCAAGAAAACACGACAGTTGGGTGCAGCTTAACCAGGCGGTGTTCTGAGAAGCACCGTTAGGCAGTTTTGCCATTAGTGAACATTATGGAGTGCACTTCTACAAACAGAGACAGCTGTGATGACACTGGCAATAGAATCTTCTGTAACTGCCATCCTATGGGTACTGTTACTGACTGAAAGGCGATGCAGGGCGTGACTCTGCATTTATGCTCTACAGCAGAACCATCGTGTATAGAGAGATGGAAAAGAGAAGGCAAATGGTGAAGGGGCATGAGATGAAAAAGAAATAAATAGCTAAGCTGCTTGTCTTCTAGAACCCTAAAGATGGGGTCGTAGGAGCTGAGGAATATAATTAGCTCAACTTTCTGCCCCATGATCAATTGAGAATATAGATCAGATATGATCTCTGTACCTGATGGCTGTGCCATGTGATGGAGAAAGATGGCACGAGGCACAATCAACTGTACACTAAGAAAATACCGAGGGATGTCAGCCAAAATATAGGGACTATCAGAGACCAGCGTCATCAGGAATTCAGGGAAAACAATCGGACATTCTGGCAGGGATGGACTTTTTATTTGGCACTGAAGAATGGTTACATTTGAATGTATAAGTAAAGTACGATGTTATTCATTAGAAAAGTAAACTTCAAGGAGAATCGGAAAATAGAAAAGGTTTGCAGCAACTATAGAAAACAGCGTTTTCCTTTTGTTGAAGTATTTGCAACAAGAAGGCGATGAGCGAGAGAGTTCTCAGAGGATCTTAAAGTTGAGGCTGAATCCAGTTACTCCAAAGCCAGTGGAGATCCCACTGTGGGTTCTGAATGACATCCAAGGACAGAAGGTGACTGGGGATGCTCCCGGTCGTCTGCTGATGGGACCCACTGAGGCCATTTGACTAGTGGCCGTGGCTTTAAGAATTCTCAAACTTCCATTTGACTGACTAGTAAAGACAGAGCAGATGGGAGCTGCTTCTATGAAATGGTGAAAATAAGTCTGGGAAAATCCCTGGAGGCTGAATTAAGCTCTGTGTGTTCTTGGTTTCTTTCTGCTCTGGTAGGTTCATTAAGTTTCTGTTCCCATCTCCACTCTAAGACATTACAGCTTTTATTTTATGGCTTTCGATTTGCAAATTCAACACTTGCTTTGCACAGTAGGTAAGAAGACCCGGCTTTGAGCTAGGCTGATACAAGATAAGCCACTAGACCACCAGTTGCCACAACTGGGCAATTCAGGGAAGTGGATATGGAAGAGCCAGGGTCCTGAGTGCCAGGGCTCAGAGCAAGGTAGGTGGGCACCCCCAGAAAATCCTGGTACTGAAAGCAGAGGAGAGCAAGCACTCTGGATCATGAGGATCTGATCCGAAGCAGTCAGGTCGCCCTCGATCACGTTCAGTTCTACCATTCAGCAAGCAACAGAAGGAAAGAAGTTAGCTCCGCCATCCTGTCTTCTCTCATCACTCCGGTGCGAATACAAATGTAACTGGATTATTCTTTTCTCCTTGCTCAGTTTCTGTATGCAAAGATCCCTCCACACAGGAACACACAGCCCTTAATCCCCTCATCTCACCAGAGGTCCCTACAAACTGACCTCTGGTGTTTAGACATGTTTCCTGTGTCCTCCTCACCTGATCTCTTTTATCTTTCCTAGCCTTTGTCTCTCTTTGCTGGTGAAACTGACTGCCAATAGCAGGCACAGCCTCATCCCAGACCTTAGAACCAAACCAGGTGCTAAGAAGAGGGCTTAATGGGGCTGGGGCTCTGGCTCAGAGGTAGAGCCCTTGCCTAGCGTGCGTGAGGCACGGGTTTGATCCTTAGCACCATATAAAAAAAGCAACTCAGCAAGACTATATCAAAATATAAAGAAGGGCTGAAAGAGCAACTTGGAAAGTGAGCCGGGAGGATTGCCGGGGAGGGGTCCTCCACACTGAAAGAACAGCGAAGAAGAACCTGAACTTCAGCTCCTGATCAACACCCACCCCGAGACAAGACAGGAGGAAAACTGTCCTAGAAACACTGGATTGCCCATGTCCTCACTTGCTACCAATTGAATTTTCCCTAAAATCTTCCCATGAACACAGGCATGTATATTTCAAAGATGAATTTTTTTCTTAAAATATACTTTTGGGTAAATTTGACACATTAGTTATTAGACAAATTAATCCTCCCAGGGGATTGCTTTCAGTGAATTGATTTCTAGTTGATTTACCTAGAGCTACATTTGCTACAGAACAGACACTTTTTTTGCGGGGGGTTCTGGGGATTGAACCAGGGGCACTTAACTTCTGATCCACATCCCTAGCCCTGTTTTGCATTTTATTTAGACACAGGGTCTCACTGAGTTGCTTATCACCTCACTTCTGCTGAGACTTGCTTTGAACTCCCGATCCTCCTGCTCCAGCCTCCTGAGCCATTGGGATTATAGGCGTGCACCACCACACACAGTGCTTTAATTATTTTCTTTATTACATATGGCAATTCTCAAATGCAAGGTGCTATACAACCCAGATTATATATTTTATTATTCCTTTTTATAATTGAATTATGTCTTTCTGGTCCAAAAATCTGTATGCTGTCTCTATAAGGCTATCCCCATCCTCCACCCCCAGTATCCAGTGAACAGGTAAATTTCAAAAAAGACTGAAATGTTACCGTAAAACAAATATTGTACACAAATAGTCAAACCAGTCATAATTAAACATTTTGCTTTCAACCTAGAAAGAGTTTAAGGAACTAACTTATTAATTGTAATGCTTTTATACTAGTTTAATTTGTATCAATGTGAAACCTTCAAATACGATTTTCCCAGATATTCATAGCTTAAATTAATTAAAATTTTCACAATTCTTTACAGACTATTTTACTTCAGATTTCCCTCACTATTAATTGCTGTGAGAGAAATAACTAAAATATTAATTTTTACAAATCACGTTCATTTTTAGGTATTCCTAAAATACATTATTACCCCAAAAGTAAATAACTAGTTGTCTAGATAGTTTCAGACTTTAACCAATTATAAGTACAGAAGAGTATATTTAATTAAAAACGACAGAACAGATTATTCTAAGAGTGGGGGATATCCTGCTAATTGGAAAAGAATAATTTTAATGTAACATATTGTGTTCTAAATGAAACATTTCAGCTGACTTAACAGAAGACAAAGGGACTGAATCCCAGTGGTAGAACTCAGGTAGTGGGCATGTGCTACATATTTTTCTAAGAAATCATAAAGCACAGGACAGAGGTGTCCCTTAATATCGCAGCTATATTTTATCAATCAGAAAGACTTTAGTTGATTGGATAGGGTCAAGTCTTGTTTGCATGTAGTGATAGAAAAGTCAACCTCAGTGGCCATCACCGAGATCAAACATTTAGGATAGATTGAAAGAACTCTATTTGCAGCTCACAAGAAATACCCAGGGGAGTTGAACAAGTTAAAAAAAACATTATGAAGAAATAATCAAACATATTTGGAATGTGGAACTTATACCAAAGAAATGGCCTGGATGATTGACAAATTCAATGCCAAAGAGAAAAAAATGTGTGTGTGTGTGTGTGTGTTGGGATGCCCAGGGTGCTGGGGAGAACAGTTTTAAATTAAAAGAACCTAAGGAGTCATAGATAAAATGCAATACTTGAACTTTGATTTAAAGAAAGAATAGCTATACAATCTATTGTTTAAAATATAATTAGAGAACAAACAAGGAAATTTGTGTGTAGTCTGAATATTAGATAATATTATAGAATTGTTAGATTTCTTAGATGTGTTAATAATATTGTGATTCTGTAGTGAAGTGCTCTGTGTTTAGAAAATGACCCTGAAGTATTTAGGGAAGAGTGTCATGAAGTCTGTAATTTATTTTAAAGTAGTTTCAGCAAACATATACAGATACTTGCATATGCACACACCTACCCATATAAGATAAAGTAAAATTAACTTTTTAAAGTTAATAAACATTTTAACATAAAGTAAATTAACGTTTTAACATAAAATGCCGTTAAATCTAGATGGTAGGTATCTGAGTGATATGAATGTTTATTGTCTTCCAAATTTTCTGTGTGTTAGAAAATACTGATAATCAAAAGATGAAGAAAGCAAAAAAAAATGTCAAAGCTTTTCAAATGAAAGAGAGATCCTTTTAGGATTTTTTGAAAAAGATCTAATGGAATTCTTTTTATGAGAGATACAGAAAGAAGCTCAGATTTTGAGCTAAGCTCAAGGATGAACTGCACTCTACAAACAATGCCAATGGCCTATTACTAAATAAAAAAGTCAAGAAAATAATGGTAATTATTCCTAAAACCTAGGCAGTTAGTCTTACAATGCCAATTATCTGTGTTTCTAAGTATCATGTGTGCCCTGAGGATAATTAAAGGTGCTAAGTGGCTTAGAACACTATACAACTTTAAGCTCACAGAGATGAGCCTGTTCTAAATGATTTTCAATGTCAGACATCCAACTTACATAGAAAGGAGTCAGATGGAATTCTGACTTAGTTTATAATCTGACCATCCTTGTAGGCAGAGGGGCTGAATGGCTGATTTACTGTTTCAGTGATAACACAATACCACAGACAGAGTAAGCACACAAAGGTGAGTTTACCTGTGTAAGTGTGGACCTCGCCGTGGGTGTGTCTTGGCATCTCTGGGACGTCACAGTAAGTGCAAAGGACTTTCCAGCCCAGGCAGAGAAACAAGCTTCCTGGCAAGTTGGCCCACCTGTTAAACACGAGGGTGAAACATGAGCTGAGGAAACACCTATTAATGTGGTGCATGCCTCTAATCCCAACAGCTTCAGAGCCTGAGGCAGGAGGATCCCAAGTTCAAAGGCAGCCTCAACAACTTACCAAGACCCTAAGCAACTTAGTGAGACCCTGTCTCAAAATAAAAAGGGCTGGGCATGTGGCTCAGTAGTTAAGTGCTCCTGGGTTCAATCCCATGTACCAAAAAAGAAATATATATATATATATATATGGTTTATACAACAATTGTGTAATGTGCTATATATAGCCTACATTAGCATGCACAGTTTAAAATTAAATAATTGATGTTCAAGAATTTGAGTTATCCTTGCTATTCACTCTACAATTAAATTCAGTTACCGTTTTCTTTTCCATTTATCTCTTTTAAGAAAACTTTCCTTTCATCCAACCACACTGTATGTTTCTCTTTGTTTTCTTTCCTCACTTTAAATATAACTTTTGTAGATCTGAAATGACATCCTGTGGTTCCCTAGAAGCATCAACAAGTACTCAGCCATGGTCCCTCTATTATGTAGGTGTCATATATATATCTCGGTCCACCTCTGTCTGCAGCTTCATCTTATTCTAAAGCTCCCTGATATAAGGACTGACAGTCAACTGCTTCTCAAGTGCCTAAATGGTCCAGGTCAGCCTTGAACCCCATCATGGGTAATACGACAAGTTCTTTAGGACATTTAGAAAGAGAAAGCCTGCATCGTGATAACACAATACCACAGACTGGGTAAGTCATAAAGAAACAAGGTTCCTTTTGGTTCAGTCTGGCCCAAAGTCAAGGGGCTGCTTCTAGTGATGTTCCTTTTGCTGGCAGAGTCCCAATGGTGCAGGACATCGCATGTACACATGTGTGTACTAATCTCTCTTCCTTTTCTTGAAAAGCTAACAGAATCCAATCATGGAGGCTCTGCCTGATCTAATCCTAATCACTTTCCAACTGCCCCCCCCCCAAACACCATGGTCAGATTAGGTTTCCACCCTCTTCATGCTCACAATGGGAGTTAAATTCCTATGTAAGTTTTTGGAGGGGTCAGACCAGTTTCAAACCACAGCAATCTGGACCTGTGGCAACCTGGTGTAAGTATTAGCTTCTAGTTACCTTCAGCTGAGTGTAGATGCCCACCTTGCATCCAAAGCCCACTTTTCATTCAGCTGTGTTCAAGGACCTTGTGTTGAGGTCAGGTTCTTGGGAGTGTCCTCCTCCTTCCCCTCCTTTCTTCTTCTTCCTTTTCTTTAATCTGAAACACAAGTAGAGACCCCTTAAATATCCCTACAGTGACAGGAAGTCAGCGTCTTCTGCTATTTTGAGAGGTGAGCTTGGCCCCGGGGAGCACTGTGCCTTGATAGATTAACACGCTCCCACAGTAGGTGTGGGGGTCGGTAATGGAGGTGAAGACCACCTGGAGGGAAGTCCCCCCCCCCCCACAGCAACTCATTTCTGCTAAGAGGGGATGTCAGAAGTAGAAGCCGGTTAGTCATGTTGAGATTAGCTCTTGCCAGGGAACTTGTCAACTGAGTCATACGAGAAGCATCTGAAGCCAACTTTCCAGAAGTGGCCAAGTTCGCTTCTCTTCATCAGCAGTGCAGGGAGGCCACACACAGGTGTTCCCGGATGAACAGGCAACACCCTTTCCCAGAGGCTCTCGGGAGGTGGATGAATGGATAAAGTCCAGCAGGAAAAATAGGGCCCCGGCTAAGGAAAACAGTCTCTTCTTGTTTCCTGGTCATTTTTTTTTCCAGGTCCTCACTATGTCAACAACCTAGGAAAAAGAGGACATCACACCCAGGATAAAAGCAAAACATGAAGATTTACTTTATATACCCAATTATGATTTTGCAAATTCTCCATCTTTATTTGCTAGAAGTTTTGACCCAGGGCCTTTTAAAATTGTAGAAGTGTGGTTTCTAACCACCTTCCTTCCTTACCAAGTATCCTCCTAGTCCCCATTCCTTCTCTCTGGTGTCCCTTTTGGTCACATCTTCTCGGTCTCCCTTCAGGCTCTTCCTCTGATTCCTCTGTGAGGACACCCTTGTTCTTTTAGGGAAGCACTGTGTAGGTGGGCGGACCATCTTCACAGCCAGCGATTTGAAATCCTGCATGTGTACTTGAAGGCATAGTTGCTCATGGACAATTGGAATTTCAATTTAAGAAATAAAGTGCATCTTTCTAGTGAGTGCTATTTGTGCTGTGGCTGTTGAATTAGTACAGAATTAGAGGTAGGGAACAGACTGACAATTTTTTGGGAAAAGACTCTGCTGTACAGCAAAGTGCACAGACCTTAAGTGTTGTTAGGGTTTACATGAGGTGTCCCCCAAAAGCTCATGTGTGAGACAATGCAAGAAGGTTCCGAGAAGAAATGATTGGGTTATGAGAGCTTTAACCCAATCAGTGAATTAATCCCCTGATAAGGATTGACTGAGTGGTAACTGAAGTGGTGGGGTATGGCTGGAGGAGGTGGACATTGGGGCATGGCTTTGGGTTATATATTTGTATCTGGAAGTGGAGACCTCTCTCTCTCTGCTTCCTGACCACCATGTGAGCTGCTTCCATCTGCCACACTCTTCCGCCATGATGTCCTGCCTCACCTTGGCCCCAATGAAAATGGGGTCAGCTGTCCATAGACTTAGACTCTGAAACTGGGAGCCCCCAAATAAACCTTTCCTCCTGTATAGTTGTGCTAGTTGGGTCTTTTAGTCATAGCAGCAAAAAAGCTGACTAAAACAAGTATACATAAAACTCCATGCACACTGGTGTGAGCACCACTCACATCAAACAGTGAACATTTTCAGAACCATGAAGATAGTATGATGCTTCCTTCTGACTCTGTCACCAGGGATTAGCTTTGCCTGTTGTTAAACTGTAAATTAACCCATACAGTGGGTACTCACTTGCATCTTGGGTGTATGTGAGATTCGTTCGTGTTGTTACATGCAGCCATAGTCAGTGCTTTTTCATTGCTGTGTGGTATCTCATTCATGCAAACACCACCGTTTATATTTACATCCTGTTGCTTTGGTGGTTAAAAAATATGGCATTTAAGGAGATTCAAGATGGCAGAGTAGAGGAAGGCTGCATTCCTACCTGCTCTGTGTCTCAGGATTCAAGAAGCAGGAATACTGCTCCTCAGCGAGGGGGGTGAAAGAGGGATATCACTAAAACTCAATATTGGACAGTCAGCGTCTTGGAGACTCAGAAACTTGGGTACATTAAACAAGGAAGAAAGACTACATTGGAGTCAAGCCCAGTATGGCAGCAGCAGTGGTCACAGTGCTGGTCAGCACAGGGGTAGTGGGAGAAGGACACAGAGAAACAGATTTGATACAGGAAAATCTGAGATCAGAAAAGCAGCATGAACGTAGCTGATCCAGAGGCTGCACTGTGCACTGGTGCTAGAACAGTGTCTTGCGTTCTCTGTTCCCTTTTTGAAATTGTAAACTCTGTTCTACTTTTCTATCATATTTTTTTCTCTTAGTTAACTGTATTTTTACCATCTTTTAGAACTAATTGGTTTATGTACCTGCTGCCCCCCACCATTAATGCTGATGCAGTTATTACTACTGTGGCTGACATAGTTGACACCGGTTGTTTGCTTTCATGCCAGATCTAGTTTATGGTTACTTATTGTTTTTGTTATTGGCAATTGCTGACCCCACCATTCCTGTTTTTTAGTTTTTGTTTTTGTTTTGTTTTGTTGTGTGTGTGTGTGTGTGTGTGTTGCAGATGTCATAGTAGGAACTGGGTATTTATTTTCATGTATATTGTTTGTATTGGTTGTTGCTATTGTTTTTTTTCCCCATATTTATGCTCCAAATGTGGGTTCAACTAATTACATAAAAGAGGCACTATTCAAATTGAAGCCCTAGACTCCAGTACAATAATAATGAGTGATTTCAACACACTTCTTTAATTAGATAGGTCAGCCAGACATAAACTCAGTAAAGAGACTCTTTGGACATAAAAAAACATCATAAATCAAATGGACTTAACGGACATCCATAGAATATTTCATCCAACAACAGCTGAATACACCTTCTTCTCAGCGGCTCATGGAATTTTCTCTAAAATAGACCACATTTTAGGTCACAAAACAACTCTTAGCAAATACAAAAAAAAATTGATATAATTCCTTGCATCTTATCAGATTATAATAGAATGGAATTAGAAATCAACATAACAAAATCCTACAAAAACTATATAAACATATGGAAATAGAAGAATACTCTTTTGAATGATGAATGGGTGATTGAAGAAATCAAGGAAGAAATTAGAAAATTTAAACTCAAATGAGAATAGTGACACAACACACCACCAGATCCTCTGGGACACTCTGAAGGCCATTCTAAGAAGGAAGTTTATAGCTGTGCCTACAAAAGGAAATCAGAACCACCCCAAATGAACATCCTAATGATACATCTCAAGGCCCCTGAAAAAGAAGGAAAAAATATTAAAACTAGCAGAAGGAAGGAAATAATTAAGATCAGAGCCAAAATTAATGAACTTGAGAATTAAAAAAAATACAAAGGATCAAGAAAAGAAAAAAAATAAGCTTTTAGCCAAACAAACCAAAAACAAAAGAGAGAAAATCCAATTAATAAAATTAGATATGAAAAAGGAGAAATCACCACAGACATCTGAGAAATCCAGCAGATCATTAGGGACTATGTGGAAAACTTATACCTCAATAAATTGGAGAATCTAGAAAAATTTATAGACAAATATGATCTTCCAAAATTGAATCAAGAGAATTTACAAAACTTAAACAGACCAATAACTTGAAATGAGATAAAAGAAATAAAAAGCCTTCCAACAAAGATAAGTACAGGGCCAGATGTAATTCTCAGCAGAATTCTACCAAACTTTTAAAGAACTAAGGCCAATACTCCTAAAACTATTTCATGAACTGTAAAGGGATGGAACACTTCCAAATTCATTCTGTGAAGCCAGGATCCTACTCATACCATAACCAGAAAAGGAAATATCAATGAAAGAGAAATATATATATATCCCCGATGAACTTAGATGCAAAAATACTTAACAAAATATTAGCAAACTGTGTTCAACAACATGTTAAGAAGATCATACACCATGATCAAGTTATTTTTATTTTTAGATGTGCAAGAATGATTTAACTTATATGCAAATCAATAAAAGTAATTCTTCACATAAATAGAATTAAGGAAAAAAATTAGTCATCTCAATACAGGTAGAAAAGGCCATCAAAAAAAATTCATGCTAAAAATACTGAAGAAACTAGGGATAGAAAATCTACCTCAACATCATAAAGACTATATGTGAAAAAAATCAAAGCAAATCTCATAGTAAATGGGGAAAAACTCAAAACATTTCCTTTAAAATCTGGAACAAGACAAGGATGTCCACTGTCACCACTCCCATTTAATATAGTGCTAGAAATTCTATCCAGAACAACTAGGCAACAGAAGAAAATGAGGATAAAAATAGGAAAGGAAGAAGTCAAATATCACTGTTTGCAAGTGATAATACCCTATACTTCGAAGATCCTAAGAACTTCACCAAAAGACTGTTAGAGCTAATAGACAAATTTGTCAAAGTGGCAGTTTACAAAGTCAAAAATCAACAGCTTTTCTATACACCAACAATGAATCTGCTGAGAAATAAATCAGGAAAACAATTCCATTCACAATAGTCTCCAGATAGAAAGAAATTACAAATCCAGGAATAAATCTAAATAAGGAGGTGAAAGACCTCTACAGTGAAAACTATAACAGAATGAAGAAATAGAAGGAGACCTTCCAGTATCATGGCTCAGCAGAATTAATATCATTAAAATGGCCATAATACCGAAAGCAATATAGAGATTCAATGCAATCCCCATAAAAATGCCAATGACTTTTTCACAGAACTAGAAAAGGCAGTCCTAAAGTTCATTTGGAAGAATAAAAGTCCCTGAATAGTTCAAGCAATTTTAAGCCAAAAAAGCAATGCCAGAGGCATCACAATACCTGACTTCAAACTATTCTATAGAGGGATAGTAAGAAAAACTGCTTGGTTATTGGCATAAAAACAGACACATAGACCACTGATAAAGAACAGAAGATGCAGAGAAAATCCTATACACCTACAGTCATCTGATCCTTGACAAAGATGCTAAAAACATAAATTGGAGAAAAGACAACCTTTTAAACAAATGGTGGGAGAAATTTTTTGCTAGATTCTCTTCTGACAGAGGATCAATATCTAGAATACATGAAGAACTAAAAAAAAAAACAACACCCAAAAAGCCTGGCGCAGTGTCATACGCCTTTAATCCCAGCAGCTCAGGAGGCCGAGACAGGAGGATCGCCAGTTCAAAAGCAGCCTCAGCAATTTAGTGAGGCGCTAAGCAACTCAGTGAGACCCTGTCTCCAAATAAAATACAAAATAGGACTGGAGATGTGACTCTGTGGTAGAGTGCCCTGGCGTTCAATCCCTGGTTACCTACACACACACACACACACACACACACACAAACACCAAAAATCAAATAATGCAATTAATAAATGGGTAAATGAAATAAACAGACAATTCTCAAAAGAAGAAATACAAACGACTAACAAATACATGAAAAAATGTTCAACATCATTAGCAGGGAAATGCAAATCAAAACTGCGCTGAGATTTCATCTCACATCTGTCAGAATGGCAGCCAACAAGAATACAAAATAATAATTTTGGAGAGGATATGGAGAAAAAGAACACTTTCACACTGTTGGTGGGATTCTAACTTAGCACAACCACTGTGAAAATCGGTATGGAATTTTCTCAAAAAAAAAACAAAAAAACTAGGCATGGAACCGACATATGACCCAGATATTCCACTCCTGAAGAATTAAAGTCATCATACTAGAGTGATAGATGCATACCCATGTTTATAGCAGCACAATTCACAATAGCCAAACTATGGAACCAGCCTAGGTGTCCTTCAGTGGATGAATGGATAAAGAAAATGTGGCATATATGAACAAAATGAAGTTTTATTCAGCCATCAAGAAAAAAGAAATTTTGTCATTTGCAGGAAAATGAATAAAATACAGATCATTATGTGAAGCGAATTAGGTCAAATTCAGAAGGTCAAGGGTCATATGTTTTCTCTCATATGTGGAAGCTAGAGAGGAAAAAGGAAAAGAATGATGGGTAGATCTCATGAAAATTGAAGAGAGATCAGTAGAGGAAAGGGACTAAGGAGTGGGAGATAGGAAGGAAGGGGAAGTGCTGGGGAGTGAAATTGGCCAAATTACAGTGTTACATTGTGTGCATGTATGAATATGTGACAAAACATTCCCATGGTATGTCCAACTATAATGCACCTATAAAAATGAGGGAAAATATGTCATTTGTTAGGCATGTGCAATTTATGAAAATAGACTTCATTTTTTTAGAGCAGTTAGAGATTCACAGCAAACGTGAGGGAAAGTGTAGAGTTCCTACACACTCTTCTCCACACACACAGCTTTTTTTGTTATCAACATTCCCCACCAGAGTGGTGCATCTGTTAGAATCAACAAGCCTACCTTGATACATCATTATCACCCAAATGGACTCCTTTATCATCATGGAATGCCCCTCATAATCCCTGATAACTTTTCTCGCTCTGAACTCTGCTGTGTCTGAAATTAATGTCATTCCTGCTTTCTTTTGATAGGTATTAATATGGTATATGTTTCTTCATCTATTATTTTTCATCTATGTGCATCTTTGTATTAAGTGAGTTTTCTGTCTTTTAATTGATATATTTAACCATTGACATTTAAAGTGATTATTAATATAGTTGGATTGATAGCTACCATATTTATTATTGTTTTCTATTCATTGCCTTTGTTTTCTGTTCCTATTTTTGAATTCCATTTCTTTCATGCCTTTCAAAGGTTCTAACTGAGCATCTAATATGATTCCATGTTCCCTCCTTTCTTAAAATTAGAACTGTCCTAGAGTTTGCAATATACATTTACAACTAATACAACTCAGCTTTCATTTCTCAGCCATCATTGCTTCTGACATTTCTTCTGTTCCTTTCTCTTCCTTCCCTTTCTTGTTTTCCCATTATGCAAACATTAACACCTTGTAAATCCTCACAGCTCTTGGATATGATGTTCCTCTCTTTCTTTTTTCTCTTATTTCTCAGTTTCAGAAGTTTCTAATAATATATCCTTAAGCTCAGAAATTCTTTCCTCATCTAGTCCATCAAAGGCATTCTTCACTTTCGTTACAGTGTTTTTATCTCTAGCATTTTTAAAATTCTTTCTTAGAATTTCCTTTTTTCAGGCTACACATCTGTTTTTTGCATGTTGATTTTTTCCATTAGAGTTCCTAGCACATTTATTGTGGTTGTTTTAAATTTCCTTTCTGGTAATTCCACTGTTCCTACTGCTGAAGTTCGAATGAGTGTCCACCAAAGAGGACCACATGTTAAGGCTTGGTTCCTAACCTAGGGCACCTTCAGGAGGTGGAAAACAATGGAAGGAAGTTAGGTCATTGGGGATATGCCCTTGAAGGGATATTGGCACGCTGACACCTTCCTGTCTTTCTCTTGGCTTCCTGATTGCCATGCAGCCCCCTCCTTCCTATTATGATGTCCTGTGCTGCCACAGGTCCAAACCAACAAAGCCAAGCAACTGTGGACTGAAACTACAAGCTGCAATAAACCTTTCTTCCTTTGAAATTCATTATCTCAGGCATTTTGTCACAGTTACCAAAAGCTGACTAGCATACCTACCATCTATTACTCTGGTTGTGATGTTTGCTCTGTCTTTTCATACTACTTTGTACCTTTTAGTGCCTTTGGAGCAGAGACAGGTTTGAGTTGTTACTTTAGTGTGCCTTGTGTTTTTGTTGTTATTAAAAGTCAGCCATCATATACCAGGTAAAAGGAACTCTAGTTAAGAGTCCTTTAGTGGTGTAATGGTAAATTGTCAGGGGAAGAGATGCATTCTACAATCTGATGAATAGGTCTCAAGTCTTTTGGTGAACCTGTGTACCTGTGGGCTGCAAACCTCACAAACGCTTCTCAGCCCCCTCTCCCATCTAAGATGGCACAGGGTGGCTAGTGTGGGCTGGAGTTGGGTATTTTTCTTTCCCTAGGATGGCTAGGCTTTAATTTTTTCTGAGGGCAGGCCTTGTTAAGAAGAGAATACTTGGAGTTATTCCAAAATGGTTCCTTTCCTGCTACCCCTGTTGTTTGCACAAGGGAAATTTTTCTCCAGTTTCACTCTGAGGACCTAGCATGACTCTTGATGCTCATGCCCACAAAAATGTGGGGTCCCCTTCTGAATGGGGTCCTCCAGAGTCTTTGACTCTCAGGCTTGTCTACACAGAACCTCCAGCAATTTATCAGTTATTGTTTAGGTTTTCCTACCTCAGGCTGGTTCTCTGAGAGCTTCCTGCTCTTTGGTTTGTTGGGGTAAGTTGTGATTCTTTGCATTTGCCTGACTTTCCAATTTAGGGGACAAATGATTTTCCCTGTGATCTCACTTCTCTTATGTGTCTAAGAAGAGTTGTTGATTTTTCAGTTGGTTCATCTGTTTTCTTGTTGATAGACAGTCTGACAACTTCTCAGCTCTTTATACAATGGACCAGAAACCAGAATTTGCATTTACCAGTTGTTGTTGCCTATAAATGGGATTGTTGGGTTATGGGGTACACATGTAATGAATACTGCCAACAAGTTTTTCTAAGTGGATGTACCAAAGTATACTACCTTCAGCGATGTGTAGGAGTTCCAGTTGCTCTGCCTCCTTATTGGTTCTTGGAACTGCCAATCTTTTTACTGTGCCCATTCTGTTGTGTGTGTCGTAGCATCTCACCGTGTGTGAGACTGACCATTTTGAGCACATTTTCATTCCATGCTGTATTTCACAGTTATTTAAGCCCCTTCACTTTGGACATATCTATCTGAGACTCTTCTTGCTTTCTGAGTTTAACTCTAGTGTTGTTTGGCTCATAAGCCTTCTTACAAATCTTCTCTCTGTTACTATTATCCTGCTGTGTCCAGTGAATTCTGCTCCATGTCCAGGCAACTGAAGCCTGTCTCTGCTCCAACTACCTATGAGAAAAAAAATGCCAATGTTTTGTTTTAATAATAACAGGCATCCTAAGCTCTTGGATTCCCATTAGGATAGACTCTTAGAAACCCAGTCAGATCCCTTGGCATGTCCGACTATGCCCAAGTCCTGCAATAAACACAGTTTCATCTTAAGCTGGGCTTTTTGCTACACTTAGGTAAATCACAGGTACAATTAAAAGATTTCAAGTTTTGGTTCTATGGATTTTTATTAAACAGAAAATACCAGGACTAGAAATTGACTCCCCTTTGTCAAGTTTATGGGTTTCTTCTGAAGGTCCATCTGAATTTGCAGACATCCCACCGCACCACACACACCAATCAAAATCTAGCAACCAAATGACTCTCATCAACTTCTGACATTAAGAGACTGTCATTGTGAAACCACAGGCTGGATAAAGGCCTTTTGATAAAGTTATCTTGTGTTTTTTGTGCCACTAAATACATTGCTTTGGGGTGAATTTAGTTTTAAGAAGTTAATAAAAATCAATAATAGAACTGGCTTAATGTAAAATGAGGTTGTTTCCAGTTGCAGTCCCCGTACTTGGTCACCCCATTCAATTGAGATTCCCACTCTTTGAACAAACTAAAACCTACCCATTCCCCACAATTATGATAAAAACCATAAACATTACTAAAAACATGCAGTGTATATCAAACGTGAGCTGAAAGGAATAGAGGATACTATGAGTTTTGAACTTAAGCTGACAAAATCTTTTTAAAAGGTTGATTCTTTATTTAAAGACTATTATTGGCAATAAATTGCTCAAATTTCTTCTTTGTAGCATTGAACTAATCCTTAAGTAAAACTGAAAGAATTTGTTTCAAACCGTTAATAGTTGATGGATCTTCCTTCTTTTACTAAGTCTGGAATAAAACCCACACAAATCAATCATTATGCATCTTTGAATCATAGAAAATTGTTTTTTGAAAGGTAAAATTAAACCAAGGGTTTCAGGAGGTCTTTCTCAGCATGTAAATTCTGGCATTGGTTTCCCAAAGTGAGTTTTAAAACAGAGGTTCTCAATAATAACGTGCACCTGGGGATCTGTTTAAAATGCAGATTCTGATGCATTAAGTCTGGGGTAGGGCCTGAGACATCCCATTTTAACAAGAATGATCCCAGATGAGGCCTCATTATTCATGAAGACATAGCAGGGAAAGGCTAAAAGGTGATGCCAACAACGGGGAATGCAGTGCCCAGGATCACATGACAGTAGGTCAAGTTCAAGTCCTGCCACTTGCCAGCTGCCATCTTGAACACATTTGCACTCTGATTCTGAGTTTGTTTCCTTATCCACTGGATGTGTGTTCATTACCTGCCTTACGTAGCTCAAAATACCCGGGGGGATTCTTCTCACTTGCAGGTTTGGGTCTAAGTGGAGGCAGATGCAGAAACGCATGATGTGTATGATACGTGGGGATGCACATGCTTGGAAGTACCTTAAATCTCCCAGTCAGTACATGGTTCCAATAAATCAAGCACAGGGAGGCAGCAGCTCTGCACACTCATCTAGATGCTGGTATGGTCCTGGAAAGTTGGCATCATGGTGTGCTGGCACATGTCTCAGTTCCAGTAAGGTTTAGTTCCTTTCCCTCATCAAGAAGGGGTGGACAGTGCCATGATTTTCCCAATCCCTGGGTCCTGCTCCCGATCCTCAAAGACATAAGAACAAGTTCAAATTAACTCTCAGATACATTTGTGTAAATGGTGTATATCCTTTTTCTGAAAGAGTAATCCACAACATTCACTTACAAACAGAAACTTACATTGCAACAGATGTTTTGCTTTTTGCAAAGGTTCCTGAATTCATTGACAGACCTTTGGCTAAACTGATGAATTAATTTTTTCAGGCCAGATTTCGAAAATCCTCTAATAATTCTTCCCTTTAGACATATTGACTTGATTTTTGAGCTCTACAGCATGTGGTTTAAACGTTTTAACCTTTACTACTTTAATCAACTCACATTCATTTCAGGCCTGGATGATGACCAACTATTATTGAAAGATAATAGTTAACTGAAAAGCAAAATCTGATTTGTCAGTTAAATAAACCTGGATATCTAAATAAGTAGAAATCAGTCTGTATCACTGAATTTTGAAGTGCTTGGCTGCTTCAGTGTAACTCTTTCTCTTCCAAGGGTAGGTTGAAGATAAATTTCTGGGAATTGCTGAAAAGTTTGGACATGCAATTGGTTGCTATGCTTAGATATGGTTGATTTAGCTAAGCTGTACACAAGCCAGCTCTTAACTACATAAGTAGATTTCTTTGTGTGTTAGACTCTTTTTTCATTAATATATGAAGGCTAACTAACAATTTAGCATGATTCAAATCAGGCTTTAATACAAAATTGAGCTGAACTTTTAAATTTTATTTTGGTTAACCCACTATACTAAACTTGAGCCGAACATTGCTTACAATAAATAAGTTTAAGCTCAAGTTTGGTAAAAAGTTTTTTTTTTAAGTGCTTTATATAAAGCCAGAGTCTGACTGTCTAGAAAACTTTATTTCTAGAATCCAATTAGCCAAATTTCATGGTTTTTTTTTTTTTTTTGTGTGTGTGTGGTTAATTCTAACAAGGTCACAAGAGAAATGCAGGGGATTGCTTTTGCTTATAATAAAAATGGATTGAGTCTGTCATTTTCCTGTTTTGTGTAAGCATTTTTATGGTCTAGAATTTACTGAGATTATTGAAGTGAAAAACAGTCATAATTTCAAGAAAAAAATGCCTTCTATTGCAAAAGCCATTTGATTATGACCGTCTCAATTTTAAATATAAAATAAAGGAAAAACACACTTAGAATAGCAGTTTGAGCGTGCATGTGCATCAATGGAGACACATTTAAAACCCATATACAGAACAGGTGCCAAAAATAGTCCAATGGAGAAAGAGCTGTCTTTTTGACAAATGGTCAGGAAATTGAATATCCACGTGCAAAAGAGTGAAATTGAACCTTTAGGTTCCATTATTACATATAAAATTAACTCAAAATGGATGAAGGACCAAAAGATAAAAACTAAAATTGTAAAATTTTATAATAAAACAGGGGGAAACTTTATGTATTAGACTTGACAATGATTTCTTGAAGATGTCACCAAAAGCATAAACAAGAAAATAAAATGAATTATACTTCAACAAAAGTAAAAAGTTTTGCAAAACAAAGTCACTACTAAGAAAGTGAAAAGAAAACATTAAAATGGGATAAAGTATTTGCAGAGCATATATCTGAAGAAGGAACAATATCTAGAATACATAAGGAATACCTGCAACTCAACAACACAAACAGCTCAATTCAAAAATGGGCAAAATGATTGTGGAAATATTGCTCCAAAGAGTACATACAGATAGTTAAAAGCAGAGGAAAAGACATTTAATATCCTTAGCCATTAGGGAAATGAAAATCAAAACCACAATGAGATATCACTTCACATCATAGAATGGCAACTTTAAAAAAATCATACTAAATGGAGAAAAAAACTAAAGCCTTTTTGTTTAAATCAGGAATAAGACAAGACTGTCTACTCTCACCACTCCTGTTCAGTATAGTCCTTGAAACTATATACAGGCAAGAAAAGGAAATCAAAGGGATACAAATAGGAAAAGAAGAAATCAAACGATCTCTATTTGCCAACAATATGATCCTTTATCTAGAAGACCCCAAAAACTCCACCACAGACTTCTAGAGCTTATAAATGAGATCAGCAAAGTAGCAGGACACAAGATAACACCCATAAATCAATAGCTTTCCTATCCTCTAACAGTGATTTAGCCAAGGAAGAATTCAGGAAAACCATCCCATTCCCAGTAACCTCAAAAAAACTAAATACTTGGGAATTAATCTAACCAAGGAGGTAAAAGAGCTCTACAGTGAAAATTATTGAACACTGAAGAAAGAAATTGAAGAAGACCTTAGATGGAAAAACATCCCATGTTTTTGGATAGTCAGAATCAATGTGGTCAAAATGGCCACAAAATGAAAGATATACAGATTCAATGAAATCCCCATCGAAATACAAACGGTATTCTTCACAGAATCAGAAAAAAATAATTCTTAATTTAATTTGGAAGAATAAGAGACCCAGAATAACCAAAGCAATACTACACAGGAAAAGTGAAGTAGGAGGCATCGTAATACCTGATCTAACAAAAACAGCATGGTATTGGCATAAAAATAGATATGAAGACCAATGGAACAGAATAGAAGACACAGATACAAATCCACAAACCTTCAGCCATCTGATGTTTGACAAAGTTGCCAAAAACATATCTTGAAGGAAAGACAGACTTTTTAAGAAATGGTGCTGGGAAAACTGGATATCCACATGTAGAATAATGAGATTAGACCCTTCTCTTTCACCCGGCAAAAAATGCAACTCAAAATGGATCCAAGACTTAGGAATTAGACCAGAAACTTTACAACTGCTAGAAAAAAACAAGAGGTCAACATTCCCTCAAATAGGTGCTGGTACTGACTTCCTTAATAAGACCCCCAAAGTACAAGAAATAAAACCAAGAATCAGTAAGTGAGATGGGATCAAACTAAAAGCCTTTGCACAGTAAAGGAAACTATTAAGAGCATGAATAGAGAGAGCCTCCAGAATGGGAGAAAATCTTAGCCAGCTACTCCTCTGATAGGAGATTAATATCTAGAATACACAAAGAACTAAAAAAAAAAAAACTTAGCATCAATCAATAAATAAGTATATAAATAAAATAACCCAATCAAAAAATGAGCAATAGAACTAAATAGAAACTTCTAAAAAAAAAAAGAAAGAAGAAAAAAACACAAATGACTAACAAATATATTTAAAAAGTTCAACCTCTCTAGCTGTCAGGAAAATGCAAATCAAAACTACGCCAAGATTTCATCTGATTCCAATCAGAATGGTAATGTACACTGTTGGTGGCACTGCAGACTAGTACAACCACTCTGAAAAGCAGTATGGAGTTTCCTCCAAAAAATTAGGGATGGAGCCACCATATGACTCAGCTATCCCACTCCTTGTTATTTTTCCAAAGGATCTAAAATGGACATACTACAGTGATACAGCCTTCTCAATGTTCATGGCATCACAGTTCACAATAGCTGAATTTTGGAATCAAGTCAGATGCCCATCAGTAGATGAATGCATTCAGAAATTTTGATATATATATATATATATATATATATATATATATATATATATACTCACTTACATATAATGGAGTTCTTCTACTCAGCCATAACAAAAAAATGGAATTATGGCATTTGCCATGCTAAGTAAAATTAGCCAAGCTCAGGCACTCAGAGGTTGAATGTTTTCTCTCATATGCAGAAGCTGGAGAGAATAAAGGAAAGGGGGAGAGAAGGATAGGAAAACATAAAGAACCAATTAAATATAAATTAATAGAGTAGAGAAGGAGAAGGGGAGAGGGAGGGGGGAATTTCTGTTTAGTTCTATTGCTCATTTATTGATTGGCTTATTTTATTTATATATTTATTGATTGATTGATTCTAATTTTTTCAGCACCATCCTACGGAAAATAAGCCACACACAAAGGACGAGACTTTATGGTTTCGCTCCGTGAGTTACCTACAACAGACAGGTTCATAAAGGCAGAAAGGAGAATGGAGGTAGCCAGGGGCTGGGAGAGGGATATGGGGGGGAAGAATGGGGAAATCTTATTTGATGGGTAAAATTCCTATTTTGGACAGTTTTTTTTTTTTTTTTAATTTCCTAGCCAGGCATGGTGGTGCATGCCTGTAATCCCAGTGGCTTGGGAGGCTGAGGCAAGAGGATTGCAAGTCCAAAGCCAGCCTCAGCAACTTAATGAGGCCCTAAGTGACTCAGTGAGATCCTGTCTCTAAATAAAATACAAAAAAAAAAAAAAGGTCTGGGGTTATGGTTCAGTGGTTAAGCACCCCTGGATTCACTTCCTAGTAAGAAAAAAAAAAGTCCTGGCAGTGAATAGTTGGGATGATCATACACCTAACACCACTCAGTTATATACTTGCAAATGGTTCAAAGGGTCAGTTTTATATGATGTATATTTTACCACCATTAAGACACACATACACAGATTGGTGGACTCTGTCCACAGTTTCTGATTCCATGGGTCCCGGATGGAGTGAGATAATTTACATTTCTACCAAGTTCCCAGGTGGTGCTCATGCTGTTGACCTAGAACCCACGCTCAAAGAAGCTTCTCCTAGAGCCTGGCTCTCCTCTCCCACAGGAGAAGGCGTTCAAAAGAGGACTTTAAAAAAAAAAAAAAAAGATTGTGGGCCCACTCTTGACAGCAGGGAGTAGATTCCTGACACTCGGGGTTGAGAAGGATTCTTCAGTCCTGTCCAGGCTCCATGGGAAAGAGCTCCAGGACAAACACCAAGGTGCAGGAGGGGCCATGCGCAGCGCAAATGCCACACGCCTGCCACCCACCTTCATCCTGTTCTTGTGTCCACTGTAGAGTGTGATCTCATTCTTATACTTGAACTAACCCACAGAGAATCACATGCCTTTGGTGCAAGGCCTCAGCAAAAGTTAAGTCATGAAGGCTCAACCATTGGGTTGAGTTTTGTGTTGTGGTTTTTTATTTGGGGTGGGGGGGGGATACATGGAGGAGGAGAGAAGAGGATTGTAATAAAGAAAGGCACAGGGAGAAAAGCAACAGATTGCAACCATGTTGGAGAAAAGAAAGTGGGAGATAGAAAAGCATATGCAGAGATGCCCTGTGAATTCCTAAGTTAAAAGCAGACTATGGTTGGAGAACTGGGTGGAAGGCTAAGGACTGTGATGGGGAGCGGTTTTTAAGGACCAGCCCTGTTGCTGGCTCAGAATCTCTCAGGCATGGCTTTTCTTAGGCCAAATGCACCAGAAGCCTGCATTGCATCTGGAATTCCAGAACTCTCCAGGTTTTGAATACGGCCTGGAAGATACATGTGGTCTACAGGCTGCGTTTTTGGCCACCCACAACTTTGGGCCACATTGAGAGGAGTCAGTGAAAGAATCAATCTGCTGAGTCAGAATAAAATTCAACACTTCAAAAAAAATGTTATCCAAATAGGCATTTGGACATGTTGCCATATTAAGCATGCAAGTGGTCCTATTAATAATAAACTCTTTAGACACAAAGGGCATTTTTGTCACACATTGTGTTACGAGTTATAAATAGAGGATAAAGCAGATGGAAATGTGAAGTCAGGAGTCCTACATTCTGTTGCTGTCTCATGCACAGGCCTAAGAAAAGGCATTCGCTCCCAATTCAGTTGAGTTTAGCAATATTTATTATGTATCTATGAAGCACTTAGATAAATGGTAAATATGATAATAATTTGGTAAAATAAGACCAAATTCCTGTCTTCAAAGTGTTTAAAATCTAATGAAGGGATAAGGAAATGCAAAAATCTATGAATGCAAGAGAAGGTATTAGAGTGATGAGAGCAATACCTGCAAAGCTTTGGCCAAGATTCAACAAAACAGTCAGATATCAGTTTCTCCATCTTCTGTTAGAATACTCAGAACGTGCAGTTCCCAGCTCATAAACTACATAACAAGACCTAAACCAACTGCCAGTGACCTTCTCCACAAAGTATTCTTAATTTTCACGATTACACCAAATATCTACTTCTGTGCTACAAAATCAATGTTAGATTAGTACAGTGCTATCGTGGAAGCCTTTTAGACATAGGCTTCTCAGAAAGAGGATGAGCAACTTTGGTACAATCTATTAAAAAAAAAAAAAGATAGGGCTGGGTTGTGGCTCAGTGGCAGAGTGCTTGCCTAGCATGTGTGAGGCACTGAGTTCTATTCTCAGCACCACATATAAATAAATGAATAAAATAAAGGTTCATCAACATCTAAAAAAAATTTAAAAAAAAAAGAGAGAGAGAGGTTTAAACAGAAGAGGTGATTGAGAGAGTCTTTAATACAAATATATAACAGACAAGAATCAGTAGAGTTGAAGGAAATGATTTATCTCTGAAATTCACATTTGCTTCTACCAGAGAAGCAGGAAAAATTTCTTCTGAGAAGAATGTATGAAGAACGATGCATGAACCAGTTGCCAAATTTCCCTTAGCATCCAGTTCGCATTGCACATCATCTTTGGCAGGCCGGCCCCTTTTTGCAGGAGTTCAAGATGGAATGTTCAAGATGGAATCGAAATCCTATCCCTGTGCACACTGGAGGGCAATTCCTGTAGCTCAGGCTCCATCTGCTCAGCAATATGGAGCCCATGTTGCGAAGGAACAGCAAAAGGAGTTGGGCGGCTTGGAATTTCTTGGCAGTAGACAAAAAATTTTTCTTTAAAGAAGCAACTTCAAGGCAGTGTTCTCAAAAGTTATGGGGGCCTAAAAGTATTTTAGCAATTTTTTTTTAATGGAAAAAAGCCCAAGACGGATTCATTTATTTCTCTTCTACTGAAGGATGTCATAAATAGGCTATGGCTCTTCAGCTTAAGATGAGAAGTTAATTTTACTAATTATAGAAGCAAACGTGGGAACCCAGCTGGTGAACCTGATGTGGCAAAGAATAAAGGATGGAGCAAGGTCTTTGGGCAGAACATTCTGACACAATGTTGCAATACAGGATTTTGTGATCTGCCTCACAGTTTTTAAAATATAAATAAATAAATAAATAAATTATAATACCTTTCACTCTTCTGGATGAAGTATCAGTACTTCATGAATTACTATTTGACAACTCAATGGAAGCCTTAGTAGCTAACATAATAACATCATGGTTTACCATATCACTTATTAGGTAATAAGATGACCGACCAAGTGTTCACACCTAAGAGAACTCTAGTTTCTCTGAACTTACATTGGCCTTACTTTTTATTTCCCTCAAAGCAGACCCTGGAGTAAGGATTTGAGTACAAGAGGTTTATTTAGGATGGAGAGACAAGAGCGGGGCACGTCAGGGTGTGGTGCAGGAGTACCCCATGCAGGCCAGATCAAGGTCACGGTGGCCGTCTTTACACCAGGGGGGTCAGCAGAGCCTGCCAGTCGGGGCTGTCTCCGTTTGGCTTGTGCCTTTCTCTGTGTTCATCTGTTTTGGTGAACACACCATTGGTGGGAAAATGACAGAGGAGTTACTCGGGGCAGGAGAGGTCTCCAGTTAGGGGACATCACTAAGTCACAGCCCCTGCAGTTAATCAGACATTGTTTCTGTGACGGAATTCCGAGAAATGCTGCAGGACGCATTGCTACGTGACCAAGCTCGGGAGTTGGGGGCTGGGGTGTGATACAGTTGATTCCAGGCTCTTCTGCCTCTGTGAGTGGACAGGAGTGGCCTCGTGTGTCCTGAGCCAAACCATGAGGCTCGCCAGCACCAAAGTGACAAGGATCAGATACCTGTGGAGGCACCAGCAGTACCTACTACAGTGCTTTGCAGATGAATGTCATGTGTATATAGTGTCCGTGGCACCTCCTGTCAGCTTGTTAAAAACTAGATGTGATCGTACACTTAGAGAAAGTATCTGGCATTCCAAGATGTGCATTGTATTATTGTCATCGTAAAAATGGTCAGAACAATGACGCATCAATCTAGAAAACAAGAAAAATAAAAGAATGAGCAGTTCCCGTGTTACCAGCCGCCTGCACTAGAACCAGTCCCTGAGATGACCAGCTTACGAGGATCTTGATTAAGAGCTTTCCGTCTGTGGCCACTCTGCTCTGTTGTTTGGTCCTGTGGCCTACCACGGAGGGGACCCGGTGGAGCAGAGCTCTTCACCTCCTGGCCAGAAAGCCAAAGGGCAGGAGGGAAAGGGACGGAAAGCCCACTGAATTGATCAGGGTGCACCCCATGACCCGAGGGCCTCTCAGCCCTGAGAGGTCCTCCTCCCCCCAGCAGTGCCACACTGGTGACCGGCCTTCTGCCGCAGGGGTGTTGTGGGGGCCACTCCAGATCCAAACTAGGGCAATTCCCTAATGGGAAGCCGAATTGATTTTTTTTTTTTCAATAAAAGGATGACAATCACTGGAGACTAACAACCCTGATGCTGAAGTTGGTAGCCATGGGGTAGACATTTGGGGGCACAGGCAAAGACTCCTACTTAAAATTTCCTTCTGCCTTGTTGTTTTTTTGTTTTTTTTGTTGGTGGTGGTGTCTTATTCCCTGTGGTGCTGGAGATGGAGCCCAGGACATTTGCCTGCTAGACAAGCACTCTGGCACAGAGCTACATCCCCAGGTTTTTCTGCTTGGGTCATTGTGCTCCCCAACATCGGTCAGGAAAAGCTCAGAGCCTTGAATCCTGGCTGAGGTGAAAGTGGAGGTGGCCAGGTTACCTGGGCCCCAGGTGATGCTCAGCCCTGTAGGCATAGCAGCAGTCGAATGTAGGCTTTCTCTTCTAAGATGTGGCTTGATCTGACTGACTTTAGCTACTACGGGGAAGATGGAAGGTGTTGGAGAACTAAGGGGGTATTGCAGGGATCCAGGTGGGGTTCCAGGGTGGAGACCACACCCAAAATGAGTAGGCAGGACTTGCTGAAGGCTGGAATCGGGAGTGTGAAAGGAAGAGAGAAAAACACAATGCCTTGGGTGCTGGGTGCCATGATGCATGCCTGTAATCCCAGCGGCTCAGGAGGCTGAGGCAGGAGGATCACAGTTTCAAGGCCAGCCTCAGAAACTTAGGGAGGTCCTAAGCAACTCAGAAAGCCCCGTCTCTTAGTAAAATACAAAAAGGACTGGGGATGTGGCTCGGTGGCTGAGCACCACTGTGTTCAGTCCCCAGTACAAAAAAAAAAAAAAGATTCCTTGGGTTTCCACAAGGTCACTGGGTGATACAGTGCTGACATTTGCTGAAATGGGAAGCACTGGCTGGGGTGGCGCGAAGGGAACTCGGCCTATGGACGGTGACGTCCAGCAGGCGGTTTTCCTCAGAGCTCACGAGCCTTGCGTCTATCTAGGTGTCTCAGAGTTCATTACAGGGATGACTTCACTTAGAATGAGCAGGGCACATATTTTTAAATTGCTTGCCATTTATAGGCTGAATGAAATGTCCTCCGAAAAACTCATATGTTCAAGTTCCTCAAAATATGACTGTATTTGGAAATAGGACTTTTAAAGGGGTAATTAAGTTTAAATGAGGTCATTAAGGTGGGCCCTAATCCAATATGAGTGGCATTTTTAAAAGAAGAAGCGATCAGCAGGTACGGTAGCCCACCCCTGTAATCCCAGTGAGTTGGGAGTCTGGGGCCAGAGGACAGCAAGTTTGAGGCCAGCCTCAGCAACTTAGCCAGGCCCTGTCTCAAAACAAACAAACAAAAAAATACCAAATAGAGCTGGGAATGTAGCTCAGGAATAAAGCTCCCTTGGGTTTGATCCCCAGTCTATGAAGAAGAAGGAGGAGGAGGTGATTAAGGCCCAGAGACACAATGGGAAGTCTCCAGAGCTGTCTGCTCTTTAGGACACCCAGGCTGTGGTACTTGGTTATTGCAGCCCTAACAACCCAAAACCTTCATTTTGGCATTAAAAAAAAAAAACAACAAAAAAAAAAAAACCTAAATTTTTTACCATAAGATATCTGTTTTCAAGCAAAGTGATAGTTTGTTGAACTGAACTCTGTCTCCTCTCCCTAACACAAAACCAAACAAAACTGACCTCTCGGTGGAATTTTTTACTTTTTCCTCTGAATGCAAAGCATTCATTATTGAATAAATATTAGTAAAAATAATTTCTGCTTTTGGGGTTGAGTACTTTTCCAACAATTTCCTTACTTCCCACAGTAACTACTGGGTTGTATTATTAAAAACCATGCCACAGACATATTGCGTCATTATGTAGATTTTCCCTTAACAATAAGCAGAGCCAGGATGCTGTCCTATTTATGTCACTAAGATTGGAAGCTGACCTCTGGGATTCTGATCTGCACGGCTTCTACTAGAGGTCTAACCATACAGTCTTTAACTAAATATTCATATTCTGAAATTTCTGAGATCATGTGACCTGGGATATCAGGTTCATTAATACTGAGGAACCAACCAATCACCTCAGTAAGAAAAATCCAAGAATAGAAAACCTGTGTAGGAAACCAGTTATTCCTGACTACAGCCCACTTGAGCCTTCTCGAGTTTGGATCTTGAATGTCACTCAAAGGCCCATGCATTAAAGGCTTGGTTCCCAGGGTGGTGCCATTGGGAGATGTTAAGAAATGGTCCTAGTGGGAGATCTTCAAGCCATTGGGACCATGCCTTATAGGGGATTGTGAAATCTGCAGCCTCCTCTGGCCTTCTGGTCCTGATACGAGCTGTTTTGCTCCACCACATGCTCTGATCATGGTGAGCTGCCTCACCACAGCCCCCAAAGCAACACGGCCACCAATCATGGACTGCAGCCTCCAAAACTGTGAGCCGAACTGAATCTTTTCCCTGTATAAGTTGATTTTTCTTGGGGATTTGTTACAGTAACGGGAAGCTGACTCGCATAAGCCTCATACAGAATGTTAGAGGGAGTCTGTCGGGGAGCCGTCTGGAGCAGGGGCACTGAGTGGAGCGTGACGGAGGGAGAGGGGGGTGCTCTTCTGAATCACCTTGTGCACTTGTGAGTCCTCTCTGATGGAGTGACACTTGTACTGTCATTGCGGTAAGTCCTTACTGAAGACCCAGGACCACAGCTGAATGTAAACAGCTCCACTGAGTGTAATTTTCCAGATGATTCCTAATAACCATTTGCAGTGTATGGGGGTGGGTAGAGGAGAGAGCCCAGATCTGAACCTGCGACACTAATAACCTCTCACGGGGTGTGTCTCAGGGTCCACTGTGTCCCCAAGTGTTCATTCACTGCCAGCCTCTGTGACTGTCTGTTATTTCAGGTCCTTCTATTTTATAAAGACCTGTTGGTTGTAAAAGGTAAGGTGATTTCTGTCCATTCCTGAGAGTTTTAATTAAGATGCCAGCTTTCTTACATTGCAGACAGTTTGTTCCAGGATGGTCTATTAAATCAAGAGCTGAGGCTGGGGTACGCGCTGCTCATTTTAAACTGTTAATAATTGTCTCACAATGTGAGGAAGCCCGGAGAGGAAACTGCTCCCGCAAAATAGCTGAACCAAGGCTCAGGAATTCCTTGCTCCACCAAATGCATTTTATGATCTTGAGGACACCCTCACTTTATTTCAGGGTCATTAACTCTCGAATTTACTCTACATACATGACTGGTGAGACTCAGGACCCCCAATATTCAGGAACATTTTAAACAGGAATGATTATCTTTCAGCTCATTTTATTAGCCAGTTATCAATAGCCCTTAGCTCTGGTCCCCTGGTGAGAGAGGAGAGTGAGACTCCAAGCATTCTTGTGCTGATGAACGTTGGGCTACTTTGTGATGAAGCTTGAACTTTCCTTCTCTGATGCCTCTTCTGATTCCTGAAGGTTCCCAGTCTTTCAGTTTAGATTGCTGGCAGA
Source organism: Marmota monax (assembly GCF_021218885.2). NCBI lineage: Eukaryota > Metazoa > Chordata > Mammalia > Rodentia > Sciuridae > Marmota > Marmota monax. The sequence goes on along the minus strand of NW_026693881.1, from coordinate 2,713,116 downwards.
ACATCAGTGGACCCGCGGCCCCAGTTGATAAGGTATGGGATGTTCACCCAGAATGCCCCTAATTTGTCATGTGTCAGTATGACATTTCTGCAACTTCACTGTCTTATCTACAGGCAGATGCAGAGAGTGGTTAGGAATTGCAGATTGTTATTCAAAGATCTACTACAGTGGGGCATCGTGGTGCACACCTGTAATTCCAGTGACTCCGGAGGCTGAGGCAGAAGGATCACAAGTTTGAGGCCAGCCTAGGCAACTTAGTGAGACCTTGGCTCGACATAAATAACAACAACAATAATAGAAAGAAAGGCATGTTACGCACAGTTTGTAAAAAATCAGCTATGTAGAGTGCAGATGCTAGACGGGCAGGAGGTAAGATTAAAATTTTTTCTTGGAAATCTGTTATCATTCCAACTTTTCATCTTTTGGGACCACTGAAGGAGTGAGGTAAGAAAAGTGCCTGTCTCAGGAGAGATAAGAATTAACATTTTTCTTTATTGGAGAATAACCAACAGTTTTATTTTCCTAGAAAATCTAAGGAATCAAAATTGACAGAATGGACTCAGGAAAGGAAAAAAAAAACCCTGGCTAATTGCACTGAATATGTTAATGTTACCCTAAGTGGTAAGGTATATGGGTATTGTCTGTGATTTACCCAGACTTCCCTCCCCCTCCAAATACAGACAATTTTGATGTTTGTGACTAGGCAGAGAATAATCGCACAGAGGCATGTGGCATCAGTCACTCTACCCAGAACCCATAATCCAAGATGGCGTGGTCATGTTCTGTGAGAAGACGTCCATACGTAGAGGTCATTTCTTGACCAACACCCAGAACTTTTGTTTTCTTTTCTTAGACGAGGACTTACTATGTTGCCCAGGCTAGCCTTGAACTCCTGGGATGAAGGGATCCTCCTGCCTCAGCCTCCCAAGTAACTGGAGCTACAGGTGTGTGATACCATTCTGGCTTAACCTGGGGCTTTCTAAAATTAGCCGTAGTAAATGTCACAAAATGAGTTTTTATTTGTGAAAGTAGTAGCCTGTTTATTGTTTATTGTAAAAGCCATGCATGAGTTCTAGATGTTGAATTTAAAGGTATTCAAGATGCATGGGTTAGCTAAAAACTTTTTTGTTTGTTTAGCTCACTCCGTGAAGGTAAAAGATGTAAAAAATCTGTTCTGATTTTCTGTTTTCTCGAGGGACCTGTCTTATAGTGTCTGGACACTAATGTGAATTGTTGGAAGGCATGAAGGATGGACGGATGGATGTTTACAAGCCCGTTCTGAGGGGAAGACTGATGGCTCTTACTCCAGGGAAAAAACATTTTTAGAAGTAAATCAGTCAAAATGGCAAACATACGTACAACATCTCAGCTACAGGGATTTTTTTCACCCGGGAGACCACATAGATCCTCACTCTCTGGCAAGGTGACCTTGAGAGGAAGTGGCAGCTCAGGAGCCCCTGCCTAACCCTGCTAAAGGCCACGTATTTGCAGAAACATGAGCCACGAGACATGCCAAGCTTTATGTCTCTAGGTCTTCAAATCCCTAACTCTATAATTAGAACTTTTAAAAATTCTTTATCCAGGCAACAAAATTTTACAGAAGTCATGTTCCTTGGCTATCCTTGGCCTTGCTCAGGCAGGGTGGCAGAGTAAGTTCTTCCTAGGAATAACCCCCGTAGATATTTTTCTGATTATTTTTGTTTCCATTGAGGATATTATCTGTGATGTTGCTTGAAAATCCTTTGTAGCTGCATCGTTGTGACCAATTCAGGTTTGAGGAATAATTCCAGGAAAGCATTTCCTTTCTGGTGAATTAGAAGTCTTCCTTATTTCGGATGATGAAGGCCATATAACATGTGTTTTCCTTTTCACCTTGGCTGCCAGGAAGCATTCCTCTGCTTCAGTAAAGTCAGAAAAAAGAGACCTGTACAAACACATAGAGCACATGTCTCTGTGTCTACCTAGCACAGAGTTGATTGAATATTTAGCAGTCAGTCAAGCCTCTCCATTTTAAAATCTATATGATTAAATTTGAAATTACAAACTTTAATTTGTAACTTGTCAAGACATTCCACATGGTTGAGGGTACAGACGACTTGCTAAGACATTAGCTGATACAATAGAGATGGTAATTTTTATGTAAATGTACATGATTTTGAAGCAAAAGTAATGATAACAAGACTTGGATTTGAAAAATAAAATCTTAATTTGTGTCTGGTTGAAAGATAATTTTTTATTTGATATTTTATCTTACATTAATTCTTCCTACAGAAATTAACCTCTTTCTGATACTGTTTAAAATTAAAATTATTAGTAGTACATTCTTATATAAATAGTCCTTTTTAATACTAAAGTTGGTAAATTTAATATGTAATAATAAATAAATATAATCAACATCTTTTTCTGCTCAGTTGAAAAATTGCTACTTTCCTTGAAAGGTGAAAAACTACCTTTTTTTCTGTGTCATTTCCGTTTCAACTTTTCTTTTCTGTGTTTTACATTCCGATACCATGTGTCAAACCCACTCAAAGGATGACTGGATATTTATGTAGGAAAGGAGGGACACCCCACCCCCACCCCAATCATAACATTCAATTGGAAAAAAAAATCCGTAAGCACCAAGAACACCAGGCAATAACCACTGCAACCTCAGGAAGGTTCTGGTTGTTTGAAGGATCATCTAGTTTATGAAATAGTGAGTGCTGTGCTTTTGGGGTCTCCATCTTCTATTCCATTCCCCACTCTTTTCTCCTTTCCTGTTTCATTGGGCATGACACCCATAAGTCTCATTTTCCCAAAGCTCTCTCACCAAATGGTTTCCTATTGGATTTGCCCCTGGAAGACACTGGCTAGAGATTGGGGGATGCCTCCCAGTATTTTGTGTTACTATAACAACATACCTGAGGCTGGATACTTTAGTAAAGAGGTTTGTTTGGTTGTGATTCTGGTGATTGGAAAGTGAAAGAGCACGTAGAAGGGGAACTGTCCGTAGGCAGAAAGGGCTGGCCTTGCTTTATAATTAGCCACTCTCAAGAGCACTGACCTAGTCACGGAATACCTGGCTCAGGCCCTTGAGGCAGCACTAATTCATTAATGAGGGTAGAGCCCTCGTGAACTAATTGCCTCCCTAAGGGCCACCTCTTAAGGATCCCACCATGTCCCCAGATCAGCACACTAGGGATCCAGAGTCAGCACAGGAACTTATGGGGGACAGGCCACATACAGGTGACAGGTAACCCACATCATACCCAGAGAGGTGGGAAAGGAGTGTGTCCAGAACCCGCAATCCCTTCTAACCCATTTCCTGCCCCTGTGCCACGCCATCGTCTGTGCAAACTGAGGTGCTCAGGCATTGTGCTGCACCACGAGTGCCAGGTTTGTGCCTCTGCCCATGACGTTCTTCCTGGCTGAATTGCTTCCATTTCTTCACTTCGAGTCTGTTCCAGCCTTTGAGGCCCAACACTGCGACTCTCCTCCATAGAGTCTTCCAGGATCTTCCGCGTCCCACAGGTGGACTTTGGGAGCCCTTTACCTAAAGCACTCTGAGGAATGCAGAGCTTGTCTAGTCTGGGCCACAGCTAATTAGTGCTGATCTGGGCCTCTGGCCTAAGCCTGTTTATTAGTTCAAGATCCCCAGAGGCCAGTTCTGACTTTGTCCCCACCCGGTCCTGCATTGACCTATTGGAAGAACATGGAAATGTTAAAAATGTTTAAAAGGAAGTGACGATGCGTCATTAACCTGTCTTAATAATACTCTAGCACCATTTAAAAAGAAAACATAAACAGAGGAATAATCACAAATCATCTTTATTTAAAATGTATCTCTCTTGCTCAGGTCTAAGACTATTCACGGGAGTCCCAATGTGGTCAAGGAAGAACAACCCAATTGGTTGGAAAATTAATATTAAACAAGTAATAACTGAGAGTTTACCGCAAGAACATGGTCTACCTTCCGTCCTGAGTTGGGATAATCAGAAATGTAACTCTGGTCTCTAGGAATGTGAATGACTATTCAATAGAGTAACAAGCCCCCAGTGAACAAAGAAAACTATGCAATACTTCCCATCAGTGCAGGAACTTCTAGTGGATCCTCTGCTGCCTGATTCTCGCCCATCCATTCATTATCCAGGGTTCACATCCTTGAGTTCTGCAGCCACGGCTCCAACCCACTGTGGACCACTGTAGTAGAGACATACACAATAACCAGCAAACACGCAAGTGAGAGGTTAATCTGAGATGATGTCATGAAGAAAATAAAGTCAAATCCAGCGATAAGAGATTGAGGTGGGTATGCCCCAGGTGGGTGGTCAGGGGGAACCTCTACAAGGAGGTGAATTGATTCTGAGACTTGAATGACAAGACACAGAGCTCGGCAGAGGGAAGGGCAGAGTTGCTCAGCCAGAGCTTTCTCTCTCTCTTTCTCTCCCCCTCCCTCCTTCCCTTCCCACTAGGCCCCACCCCTTAAAGATCACAGCAGACCTTTAACACGTGGGCCTTTGGGGGTCACTTGCAAACCACAGTGCTTGGCTTTCTCCCCCTGACCATCCTGCTTTCCTCATTCAGGCCTGACCAGTGTCCCTGGGGAGCACGTCCTTAATAAATCCCTCACGCGCAATCCTCATCTCAGAGAGGGCTTTGGGGACGCTGACCTCGAGCAAGCGCTTGCTATCGGAGGAATACAGACCTGTAACCTAGCAGCCTCTCCAGCAGCTTCCAGCCAGGGTGACCTTTCCTTGAATTGTCTCCATGCTTCTTGTCAGAAGGCAGAAAGATCTTGACTCCGCAGGTACCCCTGGAGTCTTGGGGACAGTCCTCTGGTTTCATTCGAAGCTGCCCTCCTCCTCTGGTGGCAAATCTGGCTGGCTGGCTCTGCATCACTAAATTAAACAAAAGCAAGCAATATCAAATGTTTAGATTTCCTGGAGCCTCTGGCTTCGAGCAGGCTGATGACTCATTCCCGACGAGCCCACAAAGCAGACCTCCAGCCACATGAAGGCCAGAAGCTTCCTGGTGGTTGGGGGGTGGGTTTTCCCTGTTTTATTTTTAATCTGACAGCACAGGCGAAGTTGGCCGCACCAATTAAAAGCAGTGAAGAGTTAATGTTCAGAACAGCCACCCTGCCAACGGCAGCCTGGAAGTCATCAGGGCCATTTCATCTTCCAGAAGATTCATCGCCGGGCTAACCCAAGCCTTTCATGTGGGTCTCTGCCACAGTCCTTAGTACACCCACAAAAGGAATCTGGAGTTGGTGGGTATGACATAGTGCCATCAGCATGGATTTGTGCAACGCAAGGGACGCTTCAGGCAGAAGGGTTCACGGCAGAGTCAGGCAGCCTTTGTCGCGGGGAGCTGTGAAGACAGTCACAGCTGGTGACAAGACGACCCGGTGCGCAGGGTGTGACTTCGCAGCCACCCACTGCTTTGGGTGGCTTTCCCTTCTCTCACTTTCTTTCCTTTTCGTCTTTGCTCAGCTCCTGCCAAACGCCTCATTAGCCAACACATAGTCCCTCTTCCACTTCTGTCCCTGATATTTTCTCAAGCTCCATCAAAAAGCCTCTGTTTTCCCTTCAAAACTCGTCCCTCAAGAATCATTACCCTTGCCACAGAAATTGCAAGCTATGGAGTCACCCCCAGCATGCAGAAAGCCTGCAAACAAAGTCCGAGGGTGCAGCCCGACCCCGCCTGGTCCCAGGGCAGCAGCAGATGCACTGAAATCGAGAGTGTGTTCTGTGTGTGCATGAACTTTTACAGAATGCTACAGAGAACTGAATTTAGACAGTGCAACTGTTCTATTTTCAGGACAATGTATTTTTAGCTGAGAGGGGTTTTCAGAGGAAAGACATATCTTTATTTAGGTTTATAGGGTATCATGCCTGTCGAAAGCAATTAAATAGTACACAGAGCCCTCAAAGAAATGTCCAAACTTGGTCTGGACGTGATTTGGGTTTTTGAACAAATATCAACTTGACAAAAGTTCCTTGTTTAAGAAACACATCCAAAACGTGACTTATGAAAAAAAAATGGAAGTTATTGGCTGCTCTGATTTAAAACGACTTCTTCTAGTTGTTGATTTAGAGAGGTCATTTGCCATGTAATATCAAGTGACTTCACAGACTACAGAGCATGTAATGGCTGTGTCGAAGGGAGCCTTTAATGAGCCTTGAGTGAGGAAGACTTTATTTAACCTTTATATAGGAAGAGGTGCTGGTTGTGGCCCAGGAACCTCATATTTAAATGACAGATTTAAGAAACCATGTGATATTTCTACAACACTGGACCAGGGTTGACATCAAGGATTAATTGTTGCTCCCATAGTCAATATATTCCATGGTGAATATTTCTTATTTCTATTAGACATGTCACCTCAGGGCTCTTTATGCTATCAAGTCCACCCAAGGCAAATTACTAGTCTGGTTGTCTACTGCAGTAAACCAACTATCCCAAACTCAGTGACATAAAACTGACCCCTTGCGCTCATGGGTTCTGTGGGCTGAGAATTTGGAAGGGGCACAGTAGAGGCGGTGCATCTCTGTTCCATGTTGTCTGAGGTTTCACCCAGATGGGGCAGGAGGATTCCCTTTGTAAACAGCTTCTTCACTCACACATCTGGCTCCTGGGCTGACTAAGCGGGGCTCACTGGGCCTGGTGACGGAGATACCTACAAATTTGTGGTCTTTCCATGTGGCTTGGGCTCTTCACAGCAAGTCTGATTGGTTCCCAGGGGGAGCATCCTCAGGGAACATTCTAGGAGCCAGCATTCCAAGAGGACCAGGAGGAAGCCGTGGGGTCTTTTCTGACATAGCCTCTGAGGCCATATAGAGTCACCTCTGTCGTACTTATTGGCTCAAGCAGTCATAAGTCACCCAGATCAAAGGGAAGGAGTCACTGAGAAGGGGAGGTCAAAGGATTTGTGGCCAAATTTTAAAACTACCACTATTAACGATTTTTTGTAAGATGGAAAAAATATGAGTTGGATTTTCACACCTGATTTCCTCCATTCTTAGAACGTACTCAACCTCTTCCATCCCTGCACAAATCCAGGGAGTGATCACTCCGCGGCTGAGAGATAGGCACCAGCTCATGTTGGGGTGCCTCTGGGATTCATGAACCCCTCACTGATTCTAATCTGCTTCCTCTAAAAAACCACGTTCACAGCTTTATCAGAATATAATTCTCATGATAAAGTATATATATTGAAATGGTACAATCTGATAAATTTCGACACAGGTGTATACCCATGGAACCATCAGCACCAAGAAGAGAATGAATATGTCCAGCACCTCTCCTAGAGATTCCCCATGCCCAGGGCCTCCTCTCACTCCTCCACACCTCCTCATCCCCAGGGAGCTCCCAATTAATCTGCTTCCTATTATTACAGATTAGTTTGCATCTTCTGGAGGTTATATGAATAGAATCACAGTGTACCCTCTTTTTATCTGACTTCTTTCACTTAGCATAATTATTTTGAGATTTATCCATATTGCCTGTAGTGTCAACCCAATTCCTTTTATTGCTGAACATTATTCCATTGTGTTGAAATCCCGAATTACTTTTTATCCATTTATTGCTTTCTCTTCTTCCTCTCCCTCCTTTCCTGGAATGGGGGTGGGGGGTGGTTCTGGGGATGGAGCCCAGGGCCTCACACACGCCAGGAAAGTGTTCTGCCACTGAGCCCCACCCTGAGTCCTCCTTCCACTCAAAAAAAAAAAAAAATATATATATATATATATATATATATATGGTTGTAGTTGGACACAGTACCTTTATTTTATTTATTTTTATGCCATGTTGAGGATTGAACCTAATGCCTTGCACGTTCTAGGCTAGCACTCTACCACTGAGCCACCACCCCCAGCCCCTTCTTCCACTTTTAAACTACCTTTACAGCCTTTTTAAGGCAGGAGGACTCTTCTGGTGCCCCTCCAGGGCTGAGGAAGGATGTGCAATTGTGCTAAATGAAGATCTACTTGGTGGGCCACCTACTGAATCATGCTTCAGAACCTGGCCCTCTTCCCTGGCTCAGTTGGAATTCTGAATCTTCCCCCCTTGGGACACCTGTAGGAGACAGGACAGACATTCTTTAAACCCTCAGGAATTTCCTTTTCCTTTAAAGAAAGCGCAGTGGAATTCCATGTTGGAGTTCTGTGGGATGGAATTTCTCTGCAGTGAGCACTTCTCTCTTGCACATACTGTCCCCGCCTGCCATCAATCAGTTGAGGTGAGAGCAATCTAAGCAGGTAAAGGGCACTGTGGGCCCTGGCTTCACCATATGCCACCCATCTGCCATCTCTAAACACATTATCCACCTCTACACCAGCGGTAGGAGCAATTCCATTTACCCAGGGACCACTCCAGACACAGGGAGCAGCGAGGACAGGGTTGTCCTCTTAAGCCACACTGGGTGGCCTTCCTTTTTTAGAGTCATTGTTGCTGTTCTCCAGCCACACCCCAGCCTCCTCCCGGGCCTTCCTGCCCCACTATGATCTGCCCAGGAGCACCCCCACACAGGAGTCAGGGATCCTTCTAGAAGCACATCAAGTCTGGGCACCCCCTACCCAGAACATGCCAATGGCTTCCTACTGCAATTGGAGTCAAACCTAAGGCCCCTACAACATCTCCCGGTCCATCCAACCTGCCCTGTACCTCTCAGACCTTGTCACTCACCTGGCTGCCCCTTAGAACCAGCCAGTTGTCCAGGGCCCTGAACTTGGATGGTGCCACACGCGCTCTGCTGTTGTTACGTGAAGTTATTAACCATTTTTGAATGAGGGGCCCTACGTGCTCACTTCATTTGCATTTTGCGTTGGGCCTTGAAAATCAGAGTGGCTTCTGCCTCCAGCCACGTGAGCTTGGAGTCTGTCCTTAGAGGGACCAGGCACGCTCCTGCCTCAGGCATCGGTGGCTGTTGCTCCGTCCCTCTGCCAAGGGAGCTCCTCTGAGAGGTGTGTGCATGTCTGCTTCTTAAGGGTCAAAATTAAACAACTCCCCAGCAGAGAAACTTCTCTGACCACCATATCCAGGGTCTCCGTGTCCCCTCGACGGTCACCTCAGTCTGTGAGCCTTCCTTCCAGATACCTGTCTCCACCTGGCTTTATGCTATGCTGATGCTCCTTGAGTTAGGCGAGGTTATGTCCCAATAAACCCAGTGTAAGTCGAACATATCACAAGTTGACATGCACTAGTCCACCCAGCCGGGCTCTCCTCAAGGCTCAGCCTCGCCTGCCTTGAACATGCTCAGATGTCACCGTAACCCACAGTTGGGCCCTGTCATCAGACATAGAGCCTGGTTCATGGCAAGGTGTTGAAGATTTGCTGAATCCTGCGCTGAAGGAGAGCAACAGAGTAGCTGAACCTTCACCTCCTACGCCACCCACTCCTGGCAAGTTGAAGACCTGCAGAATAGTTACCAACCTGCAGTTGATTCTCACTTCCTCCATGTCAGCTCCTCGAGGACAAGGACGTCAGGCTTGTTCCTTTCTCTGTCTCCATGGCCTGGGATATTTCTGGGCACATAGATGGTCCTCAACGCATTTTGGTTAATTTTTTTTTTCTTCAGTCATAGGATCTTACCTGGAGCACATTGGAATCCCATGAACTTGGTTTTGAGAAAAGTTCATGGGCCATTTGAAGACAGTGTTTTCTGTTAATGGTGGTCACCAGGTTTTTCTCAGACGTCTATAAATTCCTATTCATCTCCCTCCCTTTGGCTTTCTACTCCCCTCTTTGGTTTTCAAAGCCTCTAGTTCTGTGTTTTGAACGGTCCAGATATGAAAATGTGGAAATTAGTTTTTTTTAAACCTGCAAATGGAAACACAAGATAAAGCACAGGAAGTACCAGCATGACCCTCAGGTCACCTTGACCTGGAGCATCTGAGCTGGAGGTCATGGCAACCGCCAAGCTCCTGACTGCCAGCCCCAGTCCCTGTGCCCACGGGCACCCAAGCAGGATGTGAGACCCAGAGGCACCTTGGAGATCATCAAGCCCAAGAAGAAGACAAGGAAGAAAATGAAATGAACTGAAAAAGAACAGAGGGGGAGGAGAAAGGAAAGATAAACAAACAAAAAAAGGCGCATGGAATTATTCTGGCTCCTGGCGAGGAGATCAATTTCTTAAGTAATTTTTTGATCAACTTTTTAAGTGATTTTTTTCTACCATTGCTCATGGAGTAATTATAATCTTTTGTTCTTGACCCAACTCTCCTTGTTGGTAGGTCCCCCTCCTGGGTTTCTCTGTAGATTTGTTTGTTTGAATTGATTTTGTCAACTCCCAGGAACTCACTCAGATACTAGAACACAGTGGCTCCCTCCTGTGGCCCTGCCCTCCTGGCTCCAAGCCTCCCAAGCCCCGAGGGAGCCACCCTCCAGAGTCTCTGGCTCCCTGGGCTTTTAAACAGATCCCTTTTATGAAATATGTGACCTTCCTTCTCAGAAAAGCATATTGGTTAGTGTGAGCTGTTTGTAGCTGTGTCCACAGGTGTCACGTTGCAGGTGACCTTTCTGGATTTGCCTGGAAAGGGGAGCTGAGCCGGTACCAGGACCCCACCTCTGCGCATCGCTTAGAGTGGAGACAGCCCACGCCTTTAGCTGATGGGGGCCCTGAAGTGACCCAGCGCAGGCACGGAGGCCGCGCCACTGCCCCTGGCACAGGGGAGCTGAAGCAGGGAGGGACACGCCTCTTCCTGGATTTGCTTTTCCTGGATACCCCACCTGGGTTCCGCGCGGGGAGCTTCCAGCCACCCACTTCGCCGGGCTGCTGGCCCCCCACCTGTCCAAACACAGGGCTTCCTGTCACCACGTGGCTGCGGATGGGGAGCTTCGAGTTTTTAATTTCCTAATGAGAACCACTGTAGACCTGGAAAACAGCTGTTATCCCAGGGGCCACGACCGACACAACGTGATTCAATTGCGCCTTTCTGATTTCTGTCTTGTCCTTTGCAATTTCCCACAAGTCCGAAACATGTTTCCCCGCTCACTCTTCCTATCGCCACCCTCACGAGGAGAGTCAGCGCTGGGGGGGACTCTGCCCACATGGAATGCTTTCTCCTCCTCCAATCCCAAGTGGGAAGTGACGGGATACAGAGGGTCTCCTGCGTTTGTGATGGAAAGGACTCCGGGGCCACCAAGATGACCCAGTCTTGGGTAGGGTCCCCTCTTCCTCTTCTGACTCTGTTCTGATGAGCCATTTGGAAAAGCGAAGGCTGAGGGGTCACAGTGGAAGAACATGGGTATTTGAAGCCAGGGGAAAAGAAGAAATCTCTCCCTGTCACTGACCTGTTGTGTGATCTTGGACTTCACGGGGACCTAGTTTGCTGGTTAAGATGAAGACAGACACCTCCTTCATGGGGCACAGAGAAGATGAACGGGGCTGGCATAGGTCACACGGCCGGTGTGCAGGGTACAGCATGGCGCTCATGTCCTCGCCCTGAGCCCACTACAGCCCCCAGGAGCACCACGCTCTCTCTCCACTCAGATCCGTCACCCTCGAGGACCAGATGAATCATCCCACCCCAGCATTTTGTATATATCACATTTCCTTCCCTCCCTAACCAAGCCCACACCCCTAAACAACAACAGAACCTTCTGCGGTTTCCCAGTGCCTTCAAGATGTCCAAATCCCTGAAGTGGCCATTTAAGTTGAGCACTATTTAGAATCCATTCACCCCTGGCAGTGACCTCTCATCACTCCTGCCCCAGATCCTGACACTAGGTCAACTCATCCCTCTCTGAATGTGCCGAGTTCGTGCCAGGCTGGTCTCACCTCTGTGACCCACATTCATGCATTCCCCTGTGCAGACTGCCCGCCCTTCCTTGGCATGGGGAGACATTCCACCCTTGTTTGAGGGTGGCCACCCTGCCCACTTCTCTTCCCAGTGGCTGTTTAGTATACCCTACCTTGCTTTGTCACCAGTCACAGGTGGGTGTGGCAGCCAGCACCCTGCAGAGGGACTGTAGAAAATGTTCAGAAGCACCCCAGTAATGACTGCAAACAAAAGTCAACTCCCCGTGACACTCCCATGGAGAAATACCTCCAGAACTGATTGGAACTCAACTCAGAATAATTTGCTTCCATCCAAATTTAAAATATCAATAGCCAAGTTGGAGTGATCCAGTCTGGGGTTGGGTATTGCTGTTGGGGTGTGTGTTCATGGTTTAGCTTCTCTCCAGCCCAAGGGGAAAAAGATCACCTCCACTCCCTTGTCCTTGGCTACTCTCAGCTGAGAAGCTCTCATCAGACCGAGCACCCCAAATCACACTAGGATTTAGGAAAGATAATTGAACAGACAACGAGCCTGATCATTTTTGACCAGCTTCCTCCCTTTAACTTCTCCCAGACTCTACACAGTTGAATCTTGGAATAAAACATGCCAAGGGAAGTTGTCTTCGCAGGGTTTCCTGAGAGCTGGGGGAGGCTGCTCTGGCTGGGTTGGCAGTTAGATGACATGAAGGAAGGGGCTCTGTTTAAACTCTAAACGTGGCTGTTTAGATTCCAGGCATTCACACTACGAGTTTTACCTAAACCTGTACTTGGACAAAGACCCAAAGATTATGCATTAGTACCATACCCAAAATATTTGGGGTTCTGTCACATTGAAGTTTGGCCAGTATCCACGTGCAATGGTGTAGCCTGAACAGCACTGAAATTGAGGCAATTAAACACTAATACTTTGAATCCCTGTTCTTGAAAGGGCTGTTAATTGTTGTCCGTTTTTCTGCATAGCGGGAGGAGTTTTAAGTCTGACATCTAAGAAGGAATACATTCACCCAGGTTGGTAGAGGCCAACACTGTACAGAAGAAGGTTGCCAGAGGTCTCAGGAGAAAGTTTCCACTGAAACTTCACAGGTGTATCCCTCCCAGTTTAGACGACGGGAAACCTGTTGTCACATAGCCACAGTAGCCCCTGCAGTTGTGGAAGGGAGCGAGCCTTGCCTAGCAATCAAAAGAGAGAGAACCAGCATAGTGTCCAGTTAAAGATGGCAGGTAGAACAGAGGCATCGGGCTTAGCAAGCAACCCGTCCAGATGGAGGCCGTCAGAAGCCTTGGGAAGATTCGAAACCGAAGAAACTGATTACATCCCACGTGCGTTGAGAGGAGATTGCAAGCTGGGCAAGGGTTTAAGGTGGAATTCATAAGTGCATGGGATGCTAAGCGAAGGAAGGAGGTACAGAAGCTCAATATCACCTGCAGGAGAAAGCTAAATGTTATTCAGGAAAGGAGAAGTGTCCATCACACTCTGAGCAGGTCTGCCTTCTAGGCCAGTTGTATGGCCAGTGTCACGTAGATACAAAATATCTGTCTCTCCAAAACTACCGCATTGCTATTCTTAGAGGATGGAGAGGTGGCGGTAAGTGTGCATGGGTGTGGAGAGGCTGAGAGGAGAGAGTGGCATAATTATTTTCTGAATTGGAAAATCAATGGATATAATGTCTAAGTGTGAAATATCAGATGAGACTATTTTATTTAAATATATGGAGGCTTCTTCTGGGGAAAATAAGAAGAGATGGAAAGAACTGTCTCCGATCCTCCCCCAAAAAGCAATATGGAAGGAAAGAGAAGGGCCCCTTGGTGTCCACCAGGGACTGGTTCTGGGATCCCCAGAGGATACCAAAATCCATGGATGTTCCATCCCCTGACATACAATGGTGAAATATGCAGATATACTTTAAATCATCTCTAGATTACTTTCAGTATCTGACACAAGGTAAAAGCTACGGAGACACTTAACCCATCCCATACAGACATAATTTTCTGGATACTTTTTATCCGTGGGTTGTTTGAATCCATGGATCTGGACCCAGTGTATTCAGAGGGATGACTGTGCAGACTCAGCTGCTTTAACAAAAAGACATCAAAATACAGAGGCCTCAGTGAGACCCGCACAGGTTTCTTTTGTTTGCTATGTTCAGAACTAAGCGATCTGAGTTGGAAAGTCACCTTTATGATCCTCAAAATGGGGCTTCCATTTCTGGAATCCAGACAGCCCTTCTGGTTCTTGTCATTCCAGTTGGGGGAAGGGGAACTGGGTCAGCAGAGCCCATGTGCTGGCCTGGCAGGAATTCGTCCCAGAAGGGGGCACATGCCCGCTGGCCAGCATGTGGGCACAGGACCCCCAGGCTGCAAGGGGGGCTAGGCAGTCCAGCTGTCGGCCATGTCCTCACCGAAATCCTGCTGTCCTGCTATTCATGGTGACAATCGATGCTGGTGCTCGACCCATCATCCTCAGCAGAATTATTTGCTTCTTTCAGCCAGGAAAACTTGCAGTTTCAATTTAAATAAAACCTAAACATAAGAAATGTCCTTAAAGATCATCTTTTGAACCACTGAATAGATTATTAAAACCTAGATGCAAAGATTCTGAAAAGGAGTGCATCTATCACTAGGAGGGTCAGCCAATGGGGTGGGGGCCTGAGGCCCAGGCACTTTTGGTGCTATACCTCAGGAACCATCATTTGGGGACACAGAGTGACTTTTCTGGTGTGGGTATATTATACATGCTGCAAAGACTCACGAGTATCCCTGCAAGCCTATAATTTTAGGGTAAATGTTTCCAGAAAAATGTGTTAGACAGACTCTGAGATGGGGATAAGGGTGTAGGAGGTGCTTGGGGGGCACTCTTGAGATCAACACCCGTGGGCACAGGGAAGGACACAGGATTGAGCAGTGGAGGAGGCAGAGTTCTGGAGGGGGAACTTCAGGGGCCCCGTGGCAAAGGCAGCCAGACCTTTCTATCCCAGAACTGATCAGTCTTTACATGCAAACTGCCCCCTCAGGATTTGCAACCTCAGATGAAGCCGCTGCTGCCAGCCTGGTTCGTTCCTAGGGGCCCGACAAGTGGGGCCCATCTTCAGCAGAACTCCCAGCAGCTCAGAGAGCAAGTCCGTCACTCTCAAGGTGACACATCACAACATCTACTCTGAATCCAAGTAGCGCCTCTGGGTCTCTGTGAAGTCCATCACTTGAACCTGGACTCCAGCAGCTGCAGCTCTTGAGCTTCTCTTCAGGGCTGTTCGGTGGAGGCCGTCTCAACAGAGCAGGAGGTGGGGGGGCTGGAAGGTGCGTGGCGGCAGCATGCACAGGTGCAGTAGAGCTGAGGTTGCATTTTTACTCAAGGTTGGCCTCGGGGCAGATGCTGGGAATTAAAGGAAGGAGGACTTAGAATACAGGCCGAACAGAAAAGAACGACTTCATGCTTGACTGTCACCTTAGGCTAAGTCGGCATTTGTTGGGTAACAGATAAAGGACCCTAATTAAGAATTTGGGCTCCAGAATGAAATTAAGACAGACTTCAGATAGTCCTATTTCTGTCTGCCCCAGAGGGTTTGTTACTGTCCTGGGTGGAGAAATGAGTGGGTAAGGCATGGGGTCTGTCGAAAAGACTTCCAGGGTCACTTCCTCCCTTAATTTGACAAACCCAGCAACCGAACACCTTCAGAGTCGTACTAGTGAAGGAGTTCTGTCCTGCAGTCCCCACCTAATGGAGGGCAGCCTAGGCCATTTCTGTGAGCTATCCTGTGTTAAAATGTGGTTGTGGCTACGTCAAATATTTCTGGCAAGGTGCTTGTCAGAGTACCTGAAAAGACAAGGGAATGGGGAGTCAGGGGTCACATAGCATTTTATGTGCTAACCTGCCAAAAAGTATTTGAGCATGTGTGCCAGAATTTGGCCTGAGACTTGCTTTCACTTAAACATACCTCTGGGGCTGGGGTTGGGGCTCAGTGGTAGAGTGCTTGCCTAGCATGTGTGAGGCACCACATATAAATAAATTAAATACAGGTCCATTGACAACTAAAAAATAATTCAAATAATAAAATAAAATAAATATATGTTCTGGTGACAAGGTGATGTGGGAGAGGGGACACAGATATCTACAGCAATCCAACTGCTTTAAGCTGATGGTATTCTTCTAAAGAATTTGATAATGATGAACAGCTAAATTAAAGGCTCAGAATGAACAATGTCTCACCTTATTGCTGAAAAGCAAGTTACCTAAAAAAATTATTATCAACACGTTGATTTAAATCAATGATTGATTATGAAATTAGAAATTCAGCACATGATATATGAGAATGCTAGCAAACTAAACCTAACCTGATTATTCTGGTTATATACAATTTTTTTTTTCTTTGTGCCACTTAACATGGTACCTGCTATTGACTTGGCCTTGGGCTGGCTCAGCCTATGTGTCAAGCTGTGGAATGAAGAATTCCATGCACCTGATGTTCTGTGGCACGGCTCTAAGTACGAAAAGCTGGAGGATTCTAATGGGAAAACATACAGAAAAGTAAATCCCAAGTCTTGCTTTGTGGTTGGAGGAGGAGCAGCTGGGGCAATGCAGTTAGACAAAAGTGACGCCATCTAAATGTTAAAAGCAAGAAGACTAAAAGGAGACGGAGGGCAAGAGCACCATCAATGTGACAGGAGTCGGAAACTTCTGCAGAGAAACACGATTTCCCAATGTGCGCACCTCGGGCAGGGCTTTCCTACTCCTGTCCAAAGGGCTTGCTGAAAAATTCATATCTTGGCTCATAAAAACCCAGTCGCCCTTTTTTGTTCTCTGACCATCCTTCCACAGTTCCTTCCTTCTGCGTGAAAGCTGCGGAGTTGGCTCAAGTCTGTGGGCTGCCATTCCTTTTACCAAACTCCCCTACCTTTGCCGCTGGCATATCTCCTGCTTTGTCCCCTTGAGATCCCTAGTCCCATGAGCATGTACTAGGGATGACCTTGCAGTCCTGGAGGGCCCGGGACAGCCCTGATGCTCCTAGGACAGCTAGGCAAGGCCAAGGACTGTGCCGAGGTCCCACCTGTGTGCCTGCTCTAACCCTAAAGACTGAGGCATCAGGCCAGGGACAGGGAGGCTGTGGTGTTTGAGTTCAATTGGTTTTTTGAACCATGCTGACAAAACAGGGCTGTGGCCGCCTTCACAGACCAGGCCTACAATTCCTGATCTCAAAGTGACTTGAGAGCAGATGGCCTCCCGCCCTGGGGAAGCTAACCTGTCAATGGGAAAGCAGACCCTGCTTACTTCATTCACAATTTCTTTCCATAGCCCAGGTTTGCTTCAGGAAAGCCTCACGTAGGATGTGTCCTGCTGAAGCAGAGGGTGACGTCCTCTACGTCTTGCCCTGAACCCAAGTCCCAGCTCTTGTCCCCTACTCTCAGACACAGTCTGTGGGTGCTGGGGGCCAGCCAGGTAGAAGGTGGATCTCAGGAGACATTTTCTCTCTGCAAAGAGCTACTCAGATGTGGACACCAACCCTTGTTCCCTTTCTTCAGACTCAGAATGGGCATATTGGGGGTATTTGAGAAAAATATAAAGATAGAGGTCAAGAGCCAGTTGAATGAGAAGGTGGAACTAGTTTTGCTCCAAAGGGGGGCTACGTATGGAGGCTACGTATGGACACGTGCTCCCAAAGAGGGAACATGGGAATCTATAGCTTGGTGAATGTGAAGACTGAAAGGTAACCGGAAAATGAAAACACAGGATCTTTCAGTGTGTTCTTTAGAAGATGCTTGTCTAGAAGTAGGATCACACGGAGGAGAAATGGCCATTTTGGAGCTAACAACAACCCTTCTGGGGCCAGGAGACATGGAGTCAGATGAACTCAGAACGAGATCTCCCTCTGGAAACCATTCCCGCTGCCTGGCTGCCAAGGTCACGCAGAGCTGGGGTTTGCTGCGGCAAGACTGTTTACATACAAGGACACACGCGGACAAAAGGTCATGGGAGGTACTCAGGCGGAGTCTCCCAAGTCAGAAGACGATAAACATACCAACTGTCAGGGCTTTCAAACAAGCACATTTGGGCCAAACAAATTCTCTACTTTGGATACAGATTCACAACATCTTGTGGCAGATGGAAACAGGAGTGGGACAAGAACTGGCTCAAACAGAAACAACATTAAGTAATAATATTAACCCAAACGGGGGGTGGACAGAACCTCAATCACATCTGAGCTGGAGCTAAAACTGGAGTAGCACTGCGAGGAGGGATGACATTCATGAGACTCCGGGGAGACTCCTAAGAACCCAGAGAGAGGAACACATTTTCTAGAACATTCATACAATGTAATAAGTGGCCACTCTGATGCCATGGAGACAAAAAACATTTCACTAAAGGTTCCCAATAGTGAATTCATGACATGCCCATTAGTGAATTCAAGGTCAAATTCAAGGTCACAGACTCTGAAAATGTATTTTCCCTCACCAAATATTTGGATATATTTAGTTGAAGTGCACTGTTGGCAAAAGCCAACTTCTACAGATGATTGTAAAAACATTCTCCCTGGAAGTGATATATGCCTGAAATCCCAGAAACTCTGGAGGCTGAGGCAGGAAGATCACAAGTTCAAAGCCAATCTCAGCAAATTAGCAAGGCCTTATGCAACTTAGTGAAACCCTATCTCAAAATCAAAAATAAAAAGGGCTGGGGATGTGGTTCAATGGTAAAGTGATCAGGAGTTCAATCCCCAGTACTAAAAGAAAAAAAAAATTCTCCCAGGAAGTTGTGTCTCAAATTTGTCTACTCACATCAGTCAGTCTGAATAAATATGGCAAGACCAGGCATCCTCCTGAGGCCTCCTTTGCTGGAAAGAAAATGCTTTTAAATGTCCTAAAACTCTCAGAAAATGTACAGAACACTTGGCTCCATGGAAGTTCTGCGTCCCTCTCTAAAACTCTCCCTGGGTCCTTTCTCCTGTCATTGGGCATGAAAGATCTTCATAAATCATGCATGCAAATCTAACTGGCTTATCTCTTCCCGAACAAGTGTAGCAACTTATCTTTGAAATTCAAGGAAACAGAAAAGGACTATTTTTAATCTGAGGAGAACTGATTGCTCAGTGAGAACTACTTCCCAGGCCCTGCGAAATGTGGCCTAGAACCACTTTTGAGGGGGTCATTCATTTTATGAAGTGATATACACCAGCGTCAGCTTCTCTCCTACTTTGGCATCAATCAGTCAGTCAGCAAGTCTGTGCAGGGTATGTGTGTTGTGTGTTATCTGCAGCTCTGCGTGAGGTTATGGGAGAACAAGATGTCACTGTGTATTAACGGGATGCCCGGAGCTTCCTTCAAGTCATTTTAACCACAGAATTGAAACTCTCAGAGAGGGGGAAGGAAATGCAGAATGACTTCAATATCTACTTCATGAAAGGAGACCATCCAGCATATATTTATCATTTGGCATCTTAAAATATTACTCTCGGTGGTATTTCTTCTTTAAAAATGTGGCAACATGAGTAAATCTTTAAACTTTTTTTATACTTTTGCTAAGTATATGAAAAATGCAACCAAAGAAAAGCAGTGGGAAATGCATTTTTCTATAGTTTCCTCACATTAATTTATATGTTTTTGCTAAAATCCTTGTATATTTGTATTTTTAAAGCCCTAATTCTAGTTCAGCACATTTTGAAACAACTCTCTGCACTCAAACTTAACTGGATTCTAGAGCCAGCCTATTTCACAGATAGATCAAAAGTTTTCTTGCATGAGCATCATTTCTGTTAGATTAGAAGAGCCTGGAATTTATAATAAGTTATTTTAATAAACAATTTAGCTTTGCAATTTGACCCCCTTAGTTGTTGCTGCTAAGATAATAGTCTCAAGATAACATGTGTTTATGTTTCTTGTGTGCATGAAATGGTAAAGAACATAGTAACATCTTACACTCCTATCACCTAGATAACTTTAATAGCATTTTAAAAATTAATTCACATGCACAATGAAAAATTCAAACGGTACATAAAGTTGTAAAATAAAAAGTAGTATTCTACTTCCTCATCTTCATCTGGTCATTCACCTTGATGATGATGATGATGATGATTGGTACTATGGATTGAATCCAGGGGTGCTTGACCGCTGAACAACATCCCCAGCCATTTTTATTTTATTTTATTTATTTATTTTTAAAGAGAGAGAGAGAAAGAGAGAGAATTTTTTTAATATTTATTTTTTAGTTTTCGGTGGACACAACGTCTTTATTTTATTTTTATGCGGTGCTGAGGATCGAACCCAGTGCCCCGCGCATGCCAGGCGAGCGCGCTACCGCTTGAGCCACACCCCCAGCCCCCTTTTTATTTTTTTATTGCTCAGTTGTTGAGGGTCTCTCTAAGTTGCTGAGGCTGGCTTTGAACTTGCAATCCTCCTGCCTCAGCCTCCCGAGTTGCTGGGATTAGAAGGAGGTGCCACTGTACCCAGCTTCACCTTGCTTCTTAACGGTTTCTTACCATTCTTTCAGAAAACATCTTTGCTCAGATACCAAAATATGCATCGCACTCACACACACACACACAGGCATATTTCAAAATTTTTCATAGAATCACACAATCACCACCCATCGGGGCTCATCTGGCTTATTTTCACATAAGCTGTCTTGAAGCACTTCCTGTTTTTAGTACACATAGACCAATCTTGTTATCTTTAGCAGCTGCATAAATTCAATTCTGTTGTAGTACATAAATCTTCATTCTACCACATATTTCAACAGCCCCTTATTGATTTGCATGTAAGGTTTCAGGGTGTTTTTTTTTTCAATTAAAATAAAAAGGATTAGCTAAATATCTTTTTATAGCTTGGCTTTAAGTGTATTAGTCAAGTAAATTCCTAAAAGTAGCATTTTTTAAATACGATTTTCTTTTCCAGCCTACCCTAACTTTTTATGTCGCTTATAATGTAGACTTTTGCTCAGATGCAGAAGCAGCAGCTCAAAAAGCATCAGGGGCATCCAGTGTGCTGGTCCATGGACTTCACAGTCAGGGAGGAGTGTCCACCTTGAAGAGTCCACTGCAGTGTCCTGCCTTCTCCAGAGCACCACGAGGCCAGCTGTGGTGGGCCAGGGGAAGTAGGAAATAGGACTGTTTAAAAGTTGTCAGTACCTGATCAAACCTTCGTGATTAAGTCCCCCGGCCTGGGTGTTTTTGGCCACGCTGAACCTGCAAACACCAGCAGAAGGAAATTCCCACCTCTAGTTCCTCTTGAGGGAGATTTATGTGACTGTGTTGAGGCTGGACCTCAGCTGGATTCACTGAAGAAGATTTCTTTGGACAAAATAACCCACCCCTGTTCATCATCTAAGCGGTTCCCAAGCCATGTGTAATTTTACGAGACCTCGATGCTGTAGAATAGAAGCCAATTTTCACAATCTTGCTTTCATTAAATGCAGAACATTCATCCTACTGGGAAAAATTCGACTCCTTTTGCCAGGATGAACAGTGAGGCCAAACCTCCCGTGTTTCTGCGCCACATGACAGATTCAAATGATGCCTTAAGTCACTGGGGTTGGGGAGAGGTTGAGGGGACCATGTCCTTAAAAAGAACAGAGGAGCTGATGTAAGACTGAATAAAAATTAATAATTTGGGAGATGAGAGAAAATCTGGACAAAGCTAGATTTTCTCCATAAATCAAGCCAGACGAATTTCCACCAAGGCCATAACTTTCGTGATGTTTCTAAGAGAAGCAGACCAGCGGCCACCCTCTGACTTGGCCACCCCCTGAGTGGTCAAGGGGCAGAGGCCCTGTGCCAGCCTGGCTGTGCCCTCCTGGGTGGATTGTCTGCAGGACTTCCTGGGAGTTTGACAAAACTGACACTCCCTGTGAGTCCCTTTCATTGAATCATGAATGGAAAGCAATTCGTCCCCAGATTCAGGGTACTCTTAGGAAATGAATAGTCAGAATTTGGGTGGATGAAAAAGCAGACAAAGAAAATATGGTCAGTGATATATTCCTGCCTCTGGAAGGTTCCCACTGAAAATTGGTACTAATCTTCACTAGCTAACGGAAATAAAGCAATAAAACAAATGGAAAATTGCAGAGACAATGAGATAGATGCGAGGCCGAACAGAATGGAATTACTTCAATTAAATGTTTCCCCATGTTATTCATTTATCCTTTTAACAAATATTTTTTGAGCACCTAGTCTCCAGATGCTTCTAGAAAGAGGCATATGAAAATGATGATAGCTCAGGCAGTGCTCTGCGGTTACAGAGGTTCCAATCCCAACAGCTGGCATATAGAAGAAGAGAGCAGACCAAGGGTAAGAATGCACCAGACAAAAGCTAAGAAACAGCTCGGTTGTGAAATTTAACAAAAAATGAATATTCTAGAAGCAGAAAAATGACTTCTTTGTTATGATAAGAGAGTATACCTTTTATTCCAAAATCCAAGAAGCATTTACAAAATTGACTACCCATTAGGCATATGAATTACACCCTATGAACCCAAGCTTAATGGGCTTAGATGAACATTCAAACCTCTGGATCAAACTATACCTGAAGTCAATCCAATTTTGGCCCTTTGAATATTTCAGCCAGAAACCCCCCCGGCCTCTCTTTTTCTTAAACCAAGCTTTCTGACACTTGGAACAAGAACATTCTGATCCCAACCTTTGAAAATTCTATGCTCGACCTAATTATAAATCAAATGTAGAGGAAAGATCAAGATATTTTCAGACCAAGTTTGTGCCTGTACTTCCTCTTCAGCGCCATGAACTTTAAGGATCTGAGACACGGTGACTGAACCTGGGAGAGTAACAAAGGGACAGCTTGTGGTGTGGCTGCGCAGCAATCCCAGAAACAGTCTGGGGGCCAAGTGTTCAGGAGCGAAATCGACACCGTCGGACAAAATTCCTTAAGTAACCAACTGCTGAAGATGCCTTTCAGGTGAAACCGCCAGAACCCACCTCGATGGTTTGGAACCAGCTTTTCAAAAAACAGAGATGTGCATAAAAAGCCTGCTCATCTGGTCAGTGACCTTTGATGTCATTAACTCAAAATACCCCAATCAGATAATGCCCCCTCTAGAAAACCATGACCTGTGAAGACATGTAATGACTCTCTATAGCTGCTCCAGAGAACCCCCAAACTCCCACTTCTCATCAAGCCTATTAGGACCATGGCTGCAGCAGCCTGTGGGGCCCTGGGTGGCTGAGCTTGTTAAAATGACTTCTGAGGACCCTGTGCAAGCAGGCTGTCCCTATAGTCTCTTCTCAAAGGAATTTTTATTTTTACATACTTGAGCCTAAGATGAGCATGGTCTTGCCAATTCCTGAGATGCCCTCAAGTCATGGTTCTTATTGTTTCTTTAAAGTAGTGGCTATAATGTCTTTAACAACACACCTTCCTTAGTTCCAGTTTGACTCACAGTTTTCTGATGAAACAGCAAGTTTTTCAAAATTTTCTGCTTTGCTTTCTGTTCTTGATGATCGCAATAAACTTGGCAAAAAAGCAGCCAACAATACCCATGTCACCACCTGAATGCTGTGCTGCCTGGAAACTTCTTTTGAAATTCAGCCTCACAGAATGTCTCAGGACATGGTCAAAATGTAGGCAACTTCTTAGCCAAAACATAACACAAGTGGCCTCTGTTCCAATTTCCAATAGAGTCCCCCTCTGAAACCTCACGAGTTTGGTCTTTACTCTCCACAGTCCTATCACAGTTCTGCCCAGGTCTTGTGAGCTCCCACTAGAAATGCCCATGAAACTCCACTTACAACAATCTAAACCTTTTCCAGTTTACTTCTCCAAACTTTTCAAAATTCTTCCCACAAATTCCAAAAAGCTCTAGAAGCTTCTGAACCACACAGATTAGTCACAGCAACAACCCCAGTTCTAGATCTCAACTCTCTTCTAGGAAACTTTTTTTATTTTTATTTTTTTTAATCACTGTGACCAAAAGACCTGAAAAGAACAATTTTAGAGGAGAGAGGAGGAAAAATTTATTTGGAGCTCATTGGTTCAGAGGTCTCAGACCTTAGATGGCTGCACAGATCTGCAGCATTGTGGCCGATCATCAGCTGATGAGCACTTGGGCTGCCTCCCCCAGGAGCTGTCGTGAACAACGGTGCTCTGAACACAGAACAGTGTTTTGTGTGGGCCTATGTTTCTATTTCTCTCAGGTAGATGACAGTGGATTTGCTGGGCCAAATGATAACTCCATGTTTCACTTTTTGAAACTGTTTTCCAAAGTGGCTGCACAATTTTACATTCCCACCTTCAGTGTCTAAGGGTTCCAATTTCTCCACATTCTCCACTAAATGATGTTATCTGACTCGATTGTAGACATCCTAATGGGTGAGAAGTGATACCTCTCTGTGGATATTTTTTTTTGATGGGGGGAGGTACTGGGGATTGGACTCAGGGGTACTAGGCCACTGAGCCACATCCTAGCCCTATTTTGTATTTTATTTAGAGACAGGGTCTCACTGAGTTGCTTAGCGCTTCGTTTTTGCCGAGGCTGGCTTTGAACTCGTATCCTCCTGCCTCAGCCTCCTGAGCTGCTGAGATCACAGGTGTGTGTCAGTATTATTCCACACAACCAAAAGATGGGCTCTATAAGGTGCATCAGCAGACAGGGGGGAGAGCAAATGTGGTGTGGACGGACCGTGAAATCCGACTCCACTATACGACAGAATGAAGTTTTAGACATGTGCAGGGACACAGAGGAGCCTTAGAGACATTACGCCATGTGAAACAAACATGGAAGGATAAGTATGGTGTGATTCTACTACTTGAGGCTCCCTGAATAGGTAAATTAGCGGAAGAATAATAGATGAGAGGTCACCAGGGGCTGGCATGGGAGGGGAACGGGCAATTCCTGCTTCTTATTGGGTACAGAGTTTGTTTGTGATAATGAAAAGTTGTAGGAAAAAAAATATTGGGGATGATGGTTATACAAGAGTTTTAATATAATCAATGCCACTTAATTACACCATGAAATGGTTACGAGGGAAAATTTATGTTATATGTTTAATGAAATTTAAATTAAAACATTTTAAAATTATAGACTCATATATAGGCCATGGTGAATTGGTCAGCTTTCCCTCACTGTCACAAATACAGGAGATAATCAGCTTTAAAGAAGGAGAGATTTATTTTGGCTCACAGTTTCAGAGGTATTTTAGTTCATGGTCACTTGGTTCCATTGCTGTGGGGACTCTGGTGACACAGTACATCATGGTGGGACAGAGCTGCTTACTTCATGGTGGCCAGGAAACAGAGAGGAAAAGGGGGCAGGTCCCCATATGCCCTTCCAGGACACAGCCCAGTGACCTAACTTCCTACCCCAAGGCCCCGCCTCCTACAAGTCTCACCCCTTCCCAGTAATGCCACATTTGGGGACCAAACCACCTTAGGATATGTGCTAAGGGGCACAGTCAAGACCCAAACCTTAACAAGTGGTCAGCAATGAAGGAGGGAAGTTTTCTCTTTTTACTTGAAACATTCCTTGGATCCTCTTTGAGCTTTCTTAACATATACATGTACTATCTTTCTAAGTCAACAAGGGTATTTATAAAAATTAGTTTTATTTTCCTAGTATGATTTTCTTCATTTAGAAAACCTGTGTTACCAAATGATTTCCTAGCAGTTTTCTATTTCTAGAAGTGGAGACGCTTTGTTGTCTTTTTGCAAATGTTGCTTGGATAAAATGACCAGAATGGGCACTTGGGATACATATATAAAACTTTTGACCACCCGTTAACCTTAGAGTTTAGTGTTCTGTTTAGTAACTGGAGTGTAATTTTTAGTAGTACTATCCCCTTTTAAATTTAGACAATATTTTTCTCCTAAGTTTAGATTTAGAGTGAAAAATAATTATTTTGCTTCCTGGGAGATGTGTGCACACGCATGAGTGCTAGTCCAAATGAACGTGTCTCTGCTCTGTAATGTGAATTCAGCTCTTGTGTCACGCTGGGGAAAGGGGAATGGAATGAGCTGACACTTTCACAGCACATACCAGAGCTACATATGGCATTGAATTAAATGGAATGTTCCAGATTCAGGGAAGCATATCACTGTTTACTGTAATTGTCTGTCTGGACCACAGATGAGCAAGAGCTTGGATAGGGAGGAAAAAACACAAAACCAACCCCCCTTTGTCTGTGGAATTGGAGGTATGGACCTAGGCCCCCAGTCAGGGAGAACTGGTCCTGGACATGCCTTTTGGGGGGTGGTAGGCTGGCCCTGCAACCTGCTTACCTATTTGTATGCGTTGCAACTTAGCCTTCCTAATTCCTTTTAAAATATTCACCATGAAGTCTGAGACAGGAGGATTGCGAGTTCAAGGCCAGCCTCAGCAATAGCGAGGCACTAAGCAACTCAGGGAGACCCTGTCTCCAAATAAAATACAAAATAGGGCTGGGGATGTGGCTCAGTGGTTGAATGCTCCTGAGTTCAATCCAAAGAAAGAAAGAAAGAAAGAAAGAAATGAAATGAAATGAATTGTGTCCTTGTATAACTAAAAAAATGAAAATAAAAAAAATATTTCGAGCCAATCAAAATCCCAATGGCATTTCTTGTAGAAATAGATGAAGCAATCATGAAAATCATATGGAAAAATAAAAGACCCAGAATAGCAAAAGCAATTCTAAGCAGGAAGTGTGAATCAGGAGGTATATCGATACCAGATTTCAAACTGTACTACAGAGCAATAGTAACAAAAACAGCATGGTACTGGTACCAAAACAGGCGGGTGGACCAATGGTACAGAATAGAGGACACAGAGACCAATCCACAAAATTACAACTATCTTATATTTGATAAAGGGGCTAAAAGCATGCAATGGAGAAAGGATAGCATCTTCAACAAATGGTGCTGGGAAAACTGGAAATCCATATGCAACAAAAAGAAACTGAATCCCTTTCTCTCACCATGCACAAAAGTTAACTCAAAATGGATCAAGGAGCTTGATATCAAATCAGAGACTCTGTGTCTGATAGAAGAAAAAGTTGGCTCCGATCTACATATTGTGGGGTCGGGCTCCAAATTCCTTAATAGGACACCCATAGCATAAGAGTTAAAAACAAGAATCAAAAATGGGACTTACTCAAACTAAAAAGTTTTTTTCTCAGCAAGAGAAACAATAAGAGAGGTAAATAGGGAGCCTACATCCTGGGAACAAATCTTTACTCCTCACACTTCAGATAGAGCCCTAATATCCAGAGTAAACAAAGAACTTAAAAAATTAAACAATAAGAAAACAAATAACCCAATCAACAAATGGGCCAAGGACCTGAACAGACACTTCTCAGAGGAGGACATACAATCAATCAACAAGTACATGAAAAAATGCTCACCATCTCTAGCAATCAGAGAAATGCAAATCAAAACCACCCTAAGACACCATCTCACTCCAGTAAGATTGGCAGCCATTATGAAGTCAAACAATAACAAGTGCTGGCGAGGATGTGGGGAAAAGGGTACACTTGTACATTGCTGGTGGGACTGCAAATTGGTGCCGCCAATTTGGAAAGCAGTATGGAGATTCCTGGGAAAGCTGGGAATGGAACCACCATTTGACCCAGCTATTGCCCTTCTCGGACTATTCCCTGAAGACCTTAAAAGAGCGTACTATAGGGATACTGCTACATCGATGTTCATAGCAGCACAATTCACAATTGCTAGACTGTGGAACCAACCTAGATGCCCTTCAATAGATGAATGGATAAAAAAAATGTGGCATTTATCCACAATGGAGTATTACTCAGCACTAAAAAATGACAAATCATGGAATTTGCAGGGAAATGGATGGCATTAGAGCAGATTATGCTAAGTGAAGCTAGCCAATCCCTAAAAAACAAATGTCTTCTTTGAACAGAGCAGGGAGGAAGAGCATGAGAAAAAGATTATCATTAAACAGGGACGAGAGGTGGGAGGGAAAGGGAGAGAGAAGGGAAATTGCATGGAAATGGAAGGAGACCTTCATTGTTATACAAAATTACATATAAGAGGATGTGAGGGGAAAGGGAAAAAAAAACAAGGGGGAGAAATGAATTACAGTAGATGGGGTAGAGAGAGAAGATGGGAAGGGAGGGGAGGGGGGATAGTAGAGGATAGGAAAGGCAGCAGAACACAACAGACACTAGTATGGCAATATGTAAAAACGTGGATGTGTAACCGATGTGATTCTGCAATCTGTATACGGGGTAAAAATGGGAGTTCATAACCCACTTGAATCAAATGTATGAAATATGATGTGTCAAGAGCTTTGTAATGTTTTGAACAACTAATAAAAATATTTAAAAAAATATATCGACCATGAGAATTCTTTATAATGGTGAAGTCCAGAAACTAATCTAGGAAGAAAGGAACGTCCCCCCATTTGCTCATGCTTCTTTGATCTCTCTCTACCTTTTTTTTTTTTTATCTGGAATTCAAACAGTCTGTAACAGGACTGGCAAAGACAGAATCTTCCCTGGAGGACAGAGACGGGAGCCAGGCCAGGACCATAGTTCTGCTTGGGTCTGGGACAGAGAGAAAGCTACAGATACCTCCCATCAGTGAATATCGCTTCCAGGACATGAGCACAGCATACGGTACTTCTTCTGTCTGAGCTCTTTTTCTTTTCCTCCCTCCTCCTCCTCCTCCTCCTCCTTCTTCTCCTTCTTCTCCTTCTTCTTCTTCTTCTTCTCCTCCTCCTCCTCCTCCTCCTCCTCCTCCTCCTCCTCCTCCTTCTTCTTCTTCTTCTTCTTCTCTCTCTCTCTCTCAGGACTGAAGCCAGGACTTTGCACAGGCTGAGTAAGAACGGGTCTACATCCCCAGCCATTTTTACTTTTTTATTTTGGGACAGGGTCTTGCAAGTTGCCCAGGCTGGTCTCAAACATGCCATCCTCCTGCCTCAGCCTCCCAAATAGCTGGGATTATAGGCCTGTGCCACTGTACCTGGCTACCCTGGCTCTTGAAGACATAAGCATTTTCTTATTTCTGATGCCTCTGGACTGTAAGCTCCTTGAGGCCAGGGATGTGTTCAAAGCTGTTTCTCCTGCATCTGGCACAAACATCGTCATGTTTCAAGTTAAAAGTATTTCACACAGTTATCCCAGCCATCAAATGATGCGTGGGAAAACGATAGCAATTTTTAAAATCCTCAAGGATAACACAGTCATTTCCAAAAAGAAATTCTGCAAAGATGTGAAATGAAGGTTGGTACCACCTGAATTTTTTTCTGTGGGGCTGGAGCCAACATTTCCCCCAAACAAGAAATGAGGACACTGGGATAAATGAAATATGAGGATCACAAACAAGTTCAATTAAGAAATTTAGAGACTTCTAGGATGTGTAGTGCAGATTTTCCAATTTTAAGATGTGTATCTAAATAAAAGATGAAAGATCAGCTCTTTCATGACTAAACATTTGTAATAACATATTTTCAGTCTTATCTTCTCAGGACTCTTTACACATCTTCTTTGTATTGGACCACCAGCAGCAAATTCCTGCAGTTTTATAACCATGTGACATTGTTGTCATTGCTGTTAGCCCAGGCACCGCTACATCTGTTGGTAGAAAGACTAAAAGTATTCTCTCATGAGTCACTGAAACACAGTTGCCAAAGCCAATTAAACCAGGGCCAAATATGACAAGTCACCAGAAGACTTTGAGCAATTTACAATGTTTTTGCTGGGAAGGGAAATGAGAAGAAAAAGAGAAGTCAATTTGCATAGCACTTTTTCCCTTTCTTTCTTTCTTTCTTCTTTTTGCTGGTGAGCTATGGAAATTATAATTACTAAAATTTAGTGATACATCTTCTTTTTTTTGAATTTTTTTAAATATTTATTTTTCAGTATTTGGTGGACACAACATCTTTATTTTACTTTTATGTGGTGCTGGGGATCGAACCCAGCACCCCGTGCATGCCAGGCGAGAATGCTACCGCTTGAGCCACATCCCCAGCCCCAATACATCTTCTTTTGATGCTTCTCTCACTATGTCCAGAGATGTTTATCAGCACTTGTTGTGGTTGTTCCTTTCCATCTCTACATGATGACAGATGCCACTTCTTCCTATAGCTGGAGGGGCTAAGCAAGAACAAAGTGTATGAGAAACCGTGACTGGATTTTAGGTTGAACCATCAAGTACTGGCCATATATTTAAGAGGCAATAAGACAAAGGAGCGATGTCATTCTGCACATAAAACAGCCTTGGGAAAGGACATTCAGTTCAAATAAATGTTTGGGATTGAATTAGAGAGACAACTGGGGTGGTATTTGTCCATCCTCACTTCACCAAGTTCAAGAATAGTAACTGGGCTGGGAATGAGGCTCTAGGGTCGAGTGCCTGCCTGGCATGCATGAGGTCATGGGTTCAGTCCCCAGGACTGCCAGAACAAGAGCAGTAAGTGGTTGGCAGGACTTGTAGGAAATAGGACATCTCATTCAATGTAAGCTTTAGGAGGAAACAGTGTCAATTTATTACATCGTGGAATAAACAAAGTAGCTGACTCAATTTACTGTGCATTATCCCACTGAGATCTTTGCAGACTCATTAAAAATTGTTTCAACAAAATTGAGTTCTGAGTATTTGTTTCCAAAATATTCTAAAAGTAGAAGAAAAGATGTGCTCTGGTTTGAAAGTGTCCCCCAGAGTTCATGTGTTGGAAGCTAGATCACCAATTGAACAGCACAGAGAGGCAAGGGGACTTTGAAGAGATGACCGGATTGTTAGGAGGAAGTGATCGGTTGTCTTGGGTCTGTGTTAGCTATAAGAGCAGGTTGTTGATGAGCAGGTCTGATCTCGAGTTGTGTCTTGAGCATGCTCTCACTTATGCTTCTACTTTCACACCATGCTAGGATGCAGCCCTTGCCAGATGAGGCCACGTGATTGTGGACTTCCAGCCTCCAGAACCGTGAACCAAATAAACCTCTATTCTATATAAATTTCTCCTTTCCTGACATTCTGTTCTAGCAATGGAGAACGTACTGAGACAAGAGTATCCATGCAGCTAGCGGCCACCACGGGGAATACCTGCGTGTGGCTAGTGCTGCCATATTGGACAGCATTTCAGTTGGACAGGGCTAATCCACAGGGTAGAGGACAGAGAAGGGAAGCCCCTTGGAATTTTCAGGCTTTAAGAGGGAAGCAGAATGAGAAAAGCCTGAAGCCTTAGGTGCGAACAGAAATGTCTGAGGAAAGCAGGACTCTCAGAAGTCCAGAAAGGAAGGAGCTTCAAAAGATGGTAACAGGACAAGAATACCACCTTCAACTGAGGCCACAGCTGGAAAGTGCTGTGGAATTTAGTAATAAAAGGATCACACGTGGCCTGGAACAGGTGGAACGGAGGAGTCAGACTCCAGATCACGGCGAGTTCAAAAGTGAGCAGGGAGCTAAGAGCCAGAGCTTATGAGTGTGACAATCTTCTACAATCAACTACATAGATTAAGGTGAGCGAATAGCCTAGAAGAAGGGGATTCTAGAGGGAAAGGGTATGTTCTGGGGGTTAAAGTAGCAAATTATGTTATATGCACTTATGAACACGTGAAAATGAACCCCGCGGTTCTGTATAACCAGTAAAAACGTTAAATATATATTAAGAGATTAATGTGAGGGCAACACTGTGCCTGACACGTCCCACCTGTGCAGCAGGTGGTTGAAGCTGAAGATCCCTGAAGAGGCTGCTTCCACTCTCCAGGGCTGCCTGGGGCCTGAGACCCTCGGAATGTTTAGCAAACCTGCAGCCAGCAGCCCCGTCACCCCACACCCCATTGCTGCCTCTGTGGTGGCTTCAGCAGGTTAGGATGGGAGGGTGTAAGTCACTGAACGTTCACACAAGGGTCTGGTAAACTGGAAGTTTCTTTCTTTTTTTTTTCTTTTCAGTTTTGATAGCACTAAAATGAAAATAATTCAGCTCATTTTCTTAAAAGTTGAAATGGAAAGATAAAAAAGTGATTACATTTTGCTCATTTTTCTCCCTGCATAGAGAAATATTTTAGTGTCTTAATGAATGTTGCAGAAGAAAGATATTCTCTCTGAAAAACTTTTGCACAGTACAGGAAACAACAGGGTGAAGACATGACCACAGGTTCAGAGACAACATTTGCAGAGCATACGTTGAATTACATTCAGACTAATGTCCAAAATAAATAAGGAAGTCAAATTACTCAATAACAAGAAAACAAATAGCCCTATTGAAAAATGGGCAAAGGACTTGGTTGGACATTTCTCTAATGGCCAATGGGTATATGAAAAGAAAGTTCAATATCTCTAATCATCAGGGAAATTCAGATTAAAACCACAGTGAGATATCACCTCATACTGTTAGAAAGGCAATTATTTTAAAAAGATAAAAGACAGTGTGTTGAACATGTGGAGAAAAGGGAATCCTATGTACTTCTGTTGAGAATGTAAATAGGTCCAGTCATTGTGGAAAACATTGTGGAATATCCTCACAAAATTAAAAATTAGCTGGGAACATTGGTGCATGCCTATAATCCAGCAGCTCAGAGGCCGAGGCAGGAGGATTGCCTGTTCAAAGCCAGGCTCAGCAATTTAGCGAGGCCCTGAGCAACTTAGTGAGACCCTGTCTCTAAATAAAAAATTTTCAATTTCTGGTACCAAAAAAATAAATGAAAATTAAAAACAGCACCATCATCTGATCCAGAATCCCCTCTCTAAATACATATCCAAAGGAAATGGAATCAGTAGCTGGCAGAGACATCTACTACCATGTTTATCTGAGCGCCATTCACAACAGGCAAGACAGAAACAACCTAGGTGTGCAATGCTGGACGAACGTAAGACAGTGATCTTTATAGAATATTATTCAGCCTAAGAAGGAAGGGAATCCTAATGTCTGTGACAACAAGATGAATGTGGAGGTCACTATACCAAGTGACACAAACCAGGTGCAAAAGGACAAGCCTGCATGACACGTGAAATCTGAGAGTCCAACTTCTAGAAGCAGGAAGTGGACCAGGAGCTGGGAGGGGGAGATACAAAGTCTCGGTTATGCACGGTGGGTCAGTCCCCAAGGTCTAACACACAGCAAGGTGACTGCATTCAACAGGACCCTATTTAATACTTGAAATTTTCTAAGAGAGTAGATCTTTTTTTTCCCTCATTTCACACACACATAAAAGAAAATGGCAATGATGTGAGAGGATGGATATGTTACTGAGCTTGATGGAGGTGATTATTTGACAATTTATTGTCTATCAAAGCATCAAGTCGTACACGTTAAATATAAAAAACAAAATCAGCCTAAAATAGAACCTTATTTAAAATACAATAAATAGTCCCCATGTATTCTCTCTCATTCTGAAAGGTCTGTGTGTTCCAATCCTTCCAGAGGAGCACAGGGAGAAGGAGAGAAGAAGATGAGAGTGTGCGGTGGAGGTCACTTGGCACGTGGGGACCTCCAAGCAGAGGTATGCACTAAGATGTGCGTAACAGGGACGCACATCACACCTGCGCCTTGTGAGTCAGAGATGCTCTTTCCCACGAGCTGGGAGCCGAGCAGACAGCTGGTGATGAAAATGACCTTTCTCCATCAATGAGGATGATCCAAGATGCTGACCTGAATCAGGCTCTTCCCTTTGTCCGCTGGTGGGACAGGAGCCACTGATGGATATGTTTCTCGCTGAACCGAGACTCATTATGCTGTGACCTTGCACAGGGACCTTTTGTTCAGCAGCAGAAGCGACGTGGGCAGGCTGGCCAGGGCATAACTGTCCACCTACCTCTTCGTGAAAGTCTTTTGAGCCCTTTTTGGCTCGAGTTAAGTCATGGCAGCGGTTCAAGCCTGGCAGACTCTAGCCACTGAGTGGAGGATCTGGCTGCAGAATCCAGGCTCTGACATACCATGTTGCATTTATTCCACGCACACTGAAAACCCAGAGCTGACTTCAGCTGGTCTCGGGCCTATTTTCAGTCTTTTTTGGTTCTTTATTTGCATCAATTCTGCAAGAATAATACATACAATATTCTATTTGCAAACGTTTTGTGATCTAAAAATCTAAGCCTTTGTAAGGAGGATTCTCTGGAGCCACTGACACCACGAAGATCTTAAATCTGCCTTCGATTTGCATCTTCAAAATTTGTCACAGCAGCCGAGCACAGTGGCACACACTAGTATTCCCAGCGGTTTGGAAGGATAACGAGTTCAAAGCCAGCTTCAGCAACTTAGCAAGGCCCTAAGCAACTCAGGGAGACCGTCTCTAAATAAAGAGGTACTGGGGTTGTGGTTCAGTGGTTAAATGCCCCTGGGTTCAATCCCTAGTACAAAAAAAAAAGTATGTCATAGCAGGCTATAGTCCCCAGGCCTTCAGTCATTCTTTGCCAAGAGCCAGAGGAAACATCAGGAAATAGAGCTATTAAATTTGGAGGGAAGCACTCAAGGCTGATCAAAAAAAAATCTGTACCCAAGATAGTTCACAGGTGACGACATCCCTGTGGGACCTACAGTTTTACCTGGAACATTCGCTTCCATTTCAAGACTGGTTCTGCTCTTGAAGAAGCCACATGGTAAACTGAACCTTAATTATGTGCCAGCTATTATTTCCTGGTGCTAGCAATGAGCTAAGCCCACAGAACTGCCTGTTCTCCCAGACCTCTCAGCCGGAGACTCGGGAAACGTAACGCATGCTCACTCGCTTGGAAACTGCCCTTCAGAAATAAGACAGTTTGATTGCAATCTGGAACCATATCGTCTTCCTGAAAGTCATTTCAGAATGTTAATATTTATTTTTGTTAAAGGAAAAAATTAACATTTCCTACGAGAACTGGGGAAAAAAAATAAGCTGATATTGATTGATCATTTTTATGTGCCAAGAGCTATCCTAAGTCGTGGTTCTCAAAGTATCTCAGTTTACCACGAGCTGGGAGCCGAGCAGACAACTAAAACAACCCCAAGGATTAGGTTCTATGTGGTTCTGTTCACAGAGGAGGAATGGGAACTCTGGGAGATAATAAACCAGTGGGTTCATGGCCCCAGTGGTGGGAGCCGAGCCCGGCAGCCTGAGAGCAGGGAGACTCCCCTGACTTAGGAAAGTCCTCGGTACCCTCAGGTAGCAAAGCACAGGATGCAGGGGTTCTGTTCAGACCAGAGTAGAAAGAGCCTCTCAGGATGAAGGAACAGAGCTTGACCATCTTTGCGGGTGAAAGGTTTTGGTTATCTCTTCAGGGCCATCAACAAGAAGGCCATCCGTGCTGATGTCCACTGGCAGCCATATTTTGGCAGAGTTTGGGGTTGGAGCAGCTTTAGGATTAAGCAGTGAGAGAAAGAGAAGAACCTGATTCTTGGTGACCACAGTGTCCCTGGAGACCTTTGGACTTCACAATGCTAACGATGATAAATCTTCCCATTGCTCCACGCAGTACGCAATGAAGCTCTGGATTGCTACTGGAAGCCCCAAAGTCCTAAGAAAGTGATAATTTCTTCAGAGTCTGCAAGCCAGGTATCCCAGCCAGGGGCCCAGGGGAAGGCAAGGTGAAGTTCAGAGACTCTGGGGCCCCGTGACAACTAGGATGAGGCCAAGTCAACTAAAACCACAAGGTCTCAACCAAGGTGGGGGAACCACTACGGGTTAGCCTGTGACCCAGGCATGGAAGCCAAGGGAGCTCAGCGGCTGGGTGACACTGCCCAATGCAGAGGGCAGAAACCAAAATCCCAGGGCAGCCCTCTCGGCCACAAGGTCATAGCCACCCCTCCACCAGCTCTGAAGACCCAACTACCCTCTTGGGAAGAGCAAGATGAGGAAAAGGAAATACAAAAGATCCAATTACCCACTCACTCCCAACAAAAGATTAGTTTAATGAAAACAAAATTGAAATACAAAAATTTGGTGAAGTACCGACATCTCTCAAGATCTGTGGGGGATAGATTCTAGGATCCCCACTGAGACCAGAATCTGAGGCTGCTCATCAAGTTCTTTATGGAAAAACGGCATACTATTGTGCACTACCCCTGCACACCATTCATTATACATCAAGTCATCTCTGTATGATGTATCATGCCCAGTACAATATAGACTCTATGTTACAGTTGTCTCGTGTGGTTTAGGGAACAGTGACAAGGGAAAAGATCATGTGTATTCAGTATAGAGACTTTTTTTTTCCTACTTTTGATCTGTAGTTGGTTGAATTCCAGGGCATGACACCCATGGGCATAAAGGAGTAGCCACAGGTAACAACCTCCCCCTTCAATCCAACCTGTCCCACTACCCAGCAAGGTGAGGACTCACAGGAGGATTAGAGCCCTTTGGAAAAGAAAGATGCTAACCCTATTTTTCTTGTTCTGCAACATTGTTTATATGTTTAAGGCCCGTGATAGAAGGCCAAAGAAGTCCTGAGAATACAGCGGGATTTGCAGAGGAGGAGACCAACCCTGACTCTTGCTGATCACCTCCATTTTTCTCTGAAGAGAATGACAGACATCTAACTCAGAGATGCCCTCTCTTCTCTGTTGGTCCCCACAGCCGGGACCACTGGTTCATTAACCCGCTTTATCCCTTCTGAGGGGCCTTCTCAACATACACTGCACAAGACCATCACCCATTGACCAGAGTTGAAAAATAAATGGAAAAGATGGGGCTGAGGATTTAGCTAGGTGGAGGAGCACTTGTCTAACCCATGCAAAGCCCTGGGTTCAGTTCCCAGCACTGCAAAAAATAAAAACCTACTTGCAAATGCTAATTTGATGAACATTAGGAATGAAGAGTCGGAAGCGTCTTCTTCTGTTTCTTTTTGAAAGATGGTACCTCCGTGGGAGAGGCTCCAAGCTCCCTCTGATGGACTCGCATGCGGAGCTAGCTTGTGGAACTCAGATCTGCACTTCCAAGAACCGGATTTTTGTCCTGACCTCTTTCATCCCTGCCAGCCGGCCTTCCCTTCCTCTCCCTGCATCTTGTTCCCAGGCATCATAAAACACGGAGGCCCTCCTCGGGCTTTTCAACTGGTTCCAGAGTCCTAAGTAACCACTGTTTTTAAGACACCTCGCAGAAGCCAAAAGTTCTGCCTCCTGGTGCGGGCTTCCTCCGCTGTCAGTGTGGTTGAACATCTGACAACCATTTGGTGGAATAAGTGACGAGATCAGAACAAGAAACACAACCTTTTGCTGGCTTTTCTGCTGATCCACTGGAAATTCAGTTAGGCCCACAAAAGCCGATTCTTACTTGACTCTTAGCAACGCAGTGTCAGCAGGAGACAGTTCCCACCTTGGAGACCGTGGAGGGCTGTCCACAGAGTGTCCCAAAGGGAGTCCTCTCTCGCACTAGCTCTGCCTGGCCACCTTTAGAAATTTCCCAGCATTCTTGAGAAGACCAGTTGGATGGTCTCAGTGGGTTATGTCATTTGTCCCCTGAGCCATTACTGCGCAAGGCTAGCAGGCCGCCATGCCACAGACTCGAAGCAGCCCTAGGATCAAAGACTCTGGGCTCTGCTTGGCCACATTGAGGCATCCACAGTTGGTTTCTTCTATTCTGCTCCTGGCTTTGCCCCTCTGTGACACCTGTGTTCTGTGTCCACATCCCAAGCACACAACCCCGAACACCTTTATCCACTCCTCAGACTCCTCCTCAGCTCTGAAAGCAGCGCACCAACTTGGTACAAGTTCTGGGAGAATTTCCCAGCTACACCAGCGCGTCCTCGGATCAGAGGCAGGTGAGACAGAGTGCAGGGCGTGGCTTCGAGGTCAGACAGGCTGGGGGTCATCTAGCCGCCCTCTGCCTCTTGGGACAGGTTTCTCCATCTTTATGAGCCTCTGGGTTGCCAGAGGAGAGAATTAAAACAATTTAGCTTGATGATCTTAATTGGCTTTGTTTTCAATTTTAAAATTGGGCAACGCTTCATTCCATACAATAGAATAAGTGTTCCAAGGAGCCGAGCAGAGAGGTTGGTTTTGTGAGACAGAAAAGTGCTGAAGAAAGCAGATGGGTCATTTTGAAGTACTTTGCTCCTGAGGCTGGGCAGGGAGGGAGAACGACAGACAGGTAACTGATCTACGGACATCATGTCAGCTGAGGTTTCCTTTTCCAGGCACCAGGGCAGGGGGACTCCATGACCATGACGATTGGTAGTGGACTATTACGTCTTGAATCCTGATTTCTCCAAAGGCCAGGTGAGCAGCTTAGGTGCGGCTTGGTGACCTGGAACTGGAACGCCAGTGACTCCATTCTGACTTTTAGCCTGGTCTGTTTAGCACAGCCTTGCACGGGGTTCCAGGAGTCGCCAGTCCTCCACTGGCCCGTCCATCTAACCAAGAAAGGGTTCCAAGTTCCCCCTCAAAGAAATGACCGGTGTTTGAGGAGATGGAAATGCTCATGGGCCTGATGTGATCATTACAAATTATAACATGTATCAAACTATCACACTCTGCTCCACAAATATTTTCAACAAATAAATAAAAGTTTTAAAGCGGGGAGAACGGATTTAGGAAGCTTCTGACAGGGTCTGTCATGACAGATTTCTTTACTTCAGGACTTCTGAAAACCTCTAGTGACATGCACTGTTTATCTCGAGAGGTACCATTAATGGCAGTTTCTCAAACCTACCTGACCTCAGAACCCCTCTGCACCTAGCGTCCCATGAGACTTGGGTTCTGTGGCACACAGACTGGGAAATACTCCCCAATGCATCCTCTGAGCATTTCTTTTCTTCATATGACATCATCTCAGGCTAGACAGAAAGCTTCCCTCAGCCTTGAGTAAATACAATTTTCATAAATTTCTGTCTTCTTGATGTTTTCGTAAGTCACTCCCTGTCCAAGTCAAACCTGGATTCAGAATGACAATTTTTCTCTCTGCCAAAAGCCTCACATTTAGACATTTATCCTTAAATATTTTCAGTTCCCTCAAAACTCTTCAAAGGTTAAAGGAAAACAAAAGGCAAGATGAAGTCCTTACACTTAGATTCCATCTTCTGTTTTAAAATGTTTCAACAATTCCATCCACCCCCCAAATACCAAATTCATCCTTAGAATATTTTCCATGTGTTTCTGTGTTTTCGATATTTGAGGTTCCTCTCTGAATTTCAGGAGTCTGAACGTGGTGTACATTCGAAAATAATTGCTACAATTTCTGTAGCTTGGGCTCAAAGGAAGACCTTGGCTTACCCTGAGATTGAAAAATGCCCTTGTCCTCTGCACGAGAATTATGAACTACTGTGACTGCGGTTTGCTGAGCCAGGCCCAGGCAAGGGGCAGAGACTTGAGCCTGTATTATGTCCATTCTGGCACTATGCTGAGAGACAGGTATGCCTACCACTGTCATCCCCCATTTTACAGAAGAGTTTGGGGAGGCAAAGCCAGTTCTGTCCAACTCTTTAGCTTTTGTCCCTGAAACTGGCTCTTTGTGAAGATGACCTGCCAGTTTCGAGAAGAGATTCAGGGTGAAACTTTCTTCTTAAAAAGTGAGCCTGGGGGCTGGGGTTGGGGCTCAGTGGCAGAACGCTTGCCTAGCACGCATGAGGCACTTGGTTCGATCCTCAGCACCACATAAAAATAAATAAAGGTATTGTGTCCATCTACTCCTAAAAAATTTTTTTCTAAAAGTGAGCCTGGGCTCACCAACTCCTTTCTTGACACTGTGACCATGTGACTACTAAATTTTGTTCATCAGTTTATAAAACATTATTTAAAAAAAAATGTCTAGACTTGATATGAACTGTAAAAAGTGTTCTCCAGCTGTCCTGGGGGATTTGGGGTACTTCTGTGCATTCAAGGGGCGTTAATCACATTCCTCTCAATTGGTAAAAGTCTACTTCACACTGCTTTCAGTCCTTGAAGAACTAAGCATTTTGAAAGCGAAGCTTGTCTGATATTTGCAAAGCAGGAGACCACCACCCCACTTTTTAACAAAATCAAATACGTAAATCCAACATCTTTGAACCTCTCCTATGTGGAGGGGCCCTGCTATCTGCCTTAGGTATTTTCTTTTTTTTCTTTCAACAGCTGGAAAAGTGAGTGTTCCTGCTTCAGTTCAACACATCAAGAAACCAGTGTTTCAAAAAGTTCATCAGGGTAAAGTCACAAAGCAAGAGTTGATGGCAAATGCAGAGTTGAGGAATAGAGAGGGTGATGATAGGCAGAGGAATCTTGGCCTAGGATCCAACTGGCCACGGTCATGAAGGCCACCACTTTCTCTTGCCGGGACAGGTGGCCTCACAGAGGCACTGAGCGTGATCCCCGATCCCTGAGCATGTCCGGCCAGCGTGGAGCACTCCTGGGCCTTCGAGCCAAGATGGGGGAGTTAGGGGAGACATCCCCGAGACCCCAACTGCCCATCTGCTTGCTGCTTGCTCCTTCAGGGATGGGGTGCTTCCTTGTGAATTATCAAGGCTTAAAATCACGGTGAGCTCCTTCCAGAAAGGTGTTGCTCACCCCAAAGCATCATCTGATGATGACTCCACTTGTTTCTAGTATTCTGCCTGTAGGATCAAAACGTGGTCTGGAATGTCGGCTTGAGATGAAAGGGAGCATGTAAGACACCCATGGTCTTCCCCTCTGGAGGAGCGACTGTGCCCCCAAATCTCTTTAAAATACAAAAAAAAAACAGCGAGAAAGAAAATGCTCCTGCATGTGGGGACATAAAAAGAGACTGTCTCTCTCCTATGACGGGGTGTGGAGGCCGGGCTGCTTTCAAGACGTTTGGGGCATTTTTCTTTCTTTCCTTCTCTCTTTCCTGCCTCCCCCTCCACCTTCTTTGTTCCGAGGTCCCTGTTTGCCCTCCTGCCTTTTCTATGGCTTCCCTTATTGCTTTGCCAGAGACCAGCTGAATGCAGGACACAAAGGGACAATGAGTCTTGTTACCCGAGGCAAGAAGCCACCTGCACACATTTAGAGAGGCTCCTTCTCATGTGTCCCGCCAGTCTGTACCAAAGGCATTAACAAGGGAGGGCCACCTCCCAGCTCCCTAGGCCCGAGGGAGGGGGCCCTTCTGTGCTCCCAAACAGAGGAAGCCAGTGGGGAGGAAAGGCACCCGGATGATCGTTGTCATTTTAGTACTAATCCAGTCCCTCCCCACTGCAAAGAAGAGCAGGAAATCCATGCATCCTGATTCACCGATCCTGACACGACTTCAGGCATATCGGGAGGCTAGAGTGACAGGGCCCAGTCATTGCTTACCATCCTTCTCCCTATCAGCTAGGAAGTCCAAACCCTGGGAACAATTCAAAACAGTTTTGTCCCCAACAGGCAATGTTAGCTAAGGAGACTGAGGCCCTGGGTTTGTTTGTTTGTTTTTTTCCCACCAGACAATCCACTTTGTTTCATTTGCTCTTTCATTCTTCCTTTCTCTCTCCTTGCTCTTGCCGGCTCCACCCTTCAGAAGTGAAAGTGTGGCAACAGCAGGCAGGACATACTGCCCAGAGGCCTGGGGCGACCTCCACGGAGCACCTGCACTTCCAGGTGAAGTCAAAAGGAAAGGGTCGCATGGGGAGTCTCAAAGTGACGAGAGCCATCGGGCAGCGAGGAGCTGTCCCAAAGTCACACAGCTGAGCGTCTGGAGAGAGGGAACGGGACTGTTCACCCAGGATGGATGAATGAACTGTTCATGCGAGAAACTGGGCTGCGGCGGAGAGGGAGACACAGAGAGAGTCTGTCTAGCTTGCTCGCTTCGGCTTTTGGCAAGCATGAAGCGCACCTGCGAGGCCCAATCAGGAGGCCTTTGTGCCCAGAGCAGGGGCAGGTGGTCAGGCTGAGTAATGGCATGCTGCTCTCAGCACAGTCCTGCCAGGGAGGATGTGCTCCAGCGCAGGCCCCTGGCTCCTGTCCAAGGTGCTTAGTTACTGAGTTACCGAAAGGACTCCTTAATCAGGCAGGGTCAGCTGTAGAGTGACCCCAAAGATGGTGTGTCAGGGAGGCCCTATGACAGCCTTCATTGGGAAACTAAGGTTCTTCCCAAATGATCGGAGATTAGGAGGGATCACTGGCTGGAGCCTCTGGGGGGTCCAACTCCTTTAAAAAACTTGTTGAATGAACTAAGAAACAGCCACAGCTTCAACCAGGACTGGCATGAGATTTGGCTATGCTGATATCCAGAGAGTGCATTTTAGGAACTGCAAAGTCTTCCTTCCTCTTTCCACAAGCTGGAATGGAGCTGCTATGTTCACTTTTTGAGGTGCTGGGCATTGAACCCAGGGCCTGGTGCCTGCTAAGCAAGCACTCGACCACTGAGCCACATCCCCAGCCCAACATTGTATTATGAAAGTGTTCAAATATAAAGGGAAGTTGAAATATTGTACAGTGAAACCTAGATTTTACAGCAACCATCCAACATATTTGATTTACTGTTCATCAATCCATCTTTCTTTCCTTCCACCAATTAATTCATTCATATATATATATTTTTTTTCTTTTTTTAGTACCAGGGATTGAACTCAGGGGCACTCGACCACTGAGCCACATCCCCACCCTATTTTATATTTTATTTAGAGGCAGGGTCTCACTGAGTTACTTAGCTCCTTGCCATTGCTGAGGCTGGCTTTGAACTTGTGATCCTCCTGCATCGGCCACCCGAGCGGCTGGGATTATAGGCCTGCTCCACTGCGCCTGGCTTTACTTTTTGTTTATTTTCTTTTCCAACATTTTCTTAGGAAAATACACCCCTCTTGTTAATGGTCATAATTCTTGTGGTTATTTACATCTGAGTAAGTATAGCAGGGTGGCTAATTTGTCCTACAAGATACATTCTCCCTTCTATCATAGTAAGAGAATTTTAAAGTATGTGTATAGAAATTTAATTTTAAAAGACTGCATTACCCAGGCTCCCTTGCAGCTACAGAGAGCCACCTGACTCCGTTCTGAGCAGCAAAATGTAAGAAGAAGTATCATGTGACAGTTTCTGGGACTGTCACAGGAGGCACCATGCTGGGACCTATGCCCAGCTTGCCTTTTGCTGACTGGAGCAGACGCTGCCATCTTGCACAAGAGAGTGAGGACCGCAGCCTCAGGATGGCGCTGTGGAGCTGTGAGCGGGAGGACGTCTGGAGCCTCCAGAACTCCACAGACCCACCATAGCAAGCATCTTCTCTGCTTTAGCTGTTGCTGTAGGTGTCTTGTCACCTACAAGGAACCCTAATTCTAACCAAGACTTCAAAGTCAAGCAGTGTCAAGGGCTTATCATGAAAAGCAACGCACACCCCTGAAGGCCTCCCCAGCCCTGAGCTCCCCAGGGCTAATACTTTTCAACTTGTTCAGGTGGTCATTTCCACATTCCTGAACAAAGTGTTTCCATTCTTACGTCTCCATTTACCCATTTTAGACACCATCCATTGACTGCTGCTCACCCAACTGGCACATGGAGCTGTAATGGCCCCCCCACACTTTTGAATGACAAGACTGAACTGAAACCCACCGAACTTGTTTCATACCCATTGCTCATGGAATTTTCTTTCTTTTTTTTTATTATTTATTTTTTATTTTTATTTTTTTTCCCCAGCAGTCACAACATCTTTGTTTGTATGTGGTGCTGAGGATCGAACCCGGGCCACACACATGCCAGGCGAGCGCGCTACCGCTTGAGCCACATTCCCCAGTCCTCATGGAATTTTCTTGATAGCTCAGTTTTTGAGAACCAATATGGCGGACCCCCATTAAATGATATTTCTTCTTGGCAAATGAATGCTGAGCTTGCATAGGCACATTGGGCACATTGCTCTTCCTCCAGGTTTTGGAGACTCTAACGATCCTAGAGGGCACCCTGAAAACACGATCCATGTCTAGGCCAAGGAACCAAGCCTCTGTCAAGTTAAATTCAAGTTCAGAGGCAGAATGCCCAACAGGAACATGTGTGGAGGGTCTCAGAGGGAAACTGTAGAAATCTTAAGATACTGCTCCAAACACGCTGTTGGTTCAATGCGTGTTCTCC
The DNA here is from genome assembly GCF_021218885.2 of Marmota monax. Classification (NCBI taxonomy): domain Eukaryota; kingdom Metazoa; phylum Chordata; class Mammalia; order Rodentia; family Sciuridae; genus Marmota; species Marmota monax. Next base: position 2,669,553 of record NW_026693881.1, on the reverse strand, counting down.
TCAGAGAAACAGGAGGATGTGGGAACACGAGGTCAGATGCACTTGGCTGGAAAGAATGGCTGCCCCATCATGCATATTATTGGGGTAAAATTCATAAGAAGCACATGTTTATAAAGATCACTTATAGCTTGGAGCTATCAGATTGATGGAAAATAAGGATGGAGATAGATAGAAAGCATTCTCTTTTTAAATAGACCAATATGCCTTCCCCACATTGTTTCAGGCCAAGTTCAATCTGACTTTCTAGAGGGCAGTTTTCAATAACGGATTGAAGATCTCAGGATTGCAAATCTGGAGATCTTGAAAGGTGATTGCATCCATGCTTCTCATCCAAAGCCTGAGAGCAGCAAAACCACACCACAGGGCCCTCCATTCTGTGCTGGGGTGTAGCTTGGTGGTGGAGCATCAGCTGATACATGTGAGGCCAGGCCCCCGATGGGATGAGCAAGAATCCACACAGCAGAGGAGCATCCTAAGGGAACCAGGCTGACCAAAAACAGCTGCATGTGTGCCTGTCCCCTGCCACACGAGGTGCAGGTGAAACTGGAGTTTTTAGATTCCCTGCTTTTCCGATTTCTAGGTTCTTGTCTTGCAAAAGGTGAAGAATAAAATCCACAGACAATAACAGAAGGGAAAAGTAAATGTAGTAGGACTTATTTAAGCAAGAAGAGAGAGAACTCTGGGCCATGCAGGAGGGGACTGATAGCAGGAAAAACCCGTCTTGGTGTCTCAGTTTAGGAGTTTACATATGGCTCCGGGCAGAGCCTGGAGCAAGATCTATGCATGACGCATAACAGGCATTGAAAACAGCAGGGGGTCTTCCCTCAATTTCCCCAGTGTTCACCCCATCTTCCTGTTTTCTCAGCAGGGTCAAAGTGGTAGCTGGAGGTGTTCCCACAGGGGAGCGTCCAGGTCTTTTACATTTGAAATAGATTCACATGCTTAGCCTCCTGGTCTGCTTCTGAACAGGACCTCCATGGAGCACCACTTCTGACTGCTGCCCATTGACTCTTCCTACTCCACCCACCAGACTGCAGCCACGGTCCGAGCCCTAGGAACCACAGATCCTGGCCTTTGCTGGCTTCCCATCACAGGGCTCTGCCCTGTCCTCCTCCAGCTGGTCCTGGGCTCAGGCCCCTCTTCTCCCCGCCCACTCTCCCCCATCAGCCAGTCATCTGTTGTGTGACCAAGGTGTTGCTGTCCCTCCCAGCCACTCCCTAGATGGATGGGGTGTCCCCCCAAGATGCTCTCCTTCTTCCTTTAGTAGCAGAATGCCCACATGTAAGCTGGTCACTTGGCAACTCAGTGTTAAGACTGCATTTCCCAGTCTCCCCTCCTCGCTGCTAGAGGGACACTGGAGGGGAAGGTGAGAGGAACAAGGTGGAGAGGACCCGGCCCATCAAGCCACCCCTGCAGCCCTGGGTGGTCTACACAGCCCTTGAGTAAGAGAGAAGCTTCTACCTTATTTCAGCTGCTGCGTTTGAGTCTCTTTGCTACTCAGGCTCCCTGTTTCTGGACGACTCCCGGCCCTACACCATCTTTTACCACAGATACCAAATGCTTCATCCAGACGCTTCTTCGTCCCAAGCAGCCACGGACCCCCCTTCTTTACTACCTCCAACCAAATCCTACCTCCCCTTCTTCCTTTTCCTCTGGGTACTGCCCTTGGAATTCTCAGGACGAGGTCAGGGGGTAAGTGACTGGTTAGGCCAATAGTTCTCCATTAAAGGGAATCAAATGATATTTGGGGGCTTGTAGGGAAAAAAGAAGCCCTAATAGGTTTGTAGTTGGGGTGGACCCCTAGATTAAACGAGGGAAAAGCAAATCACTTACTAACTCATGTATTTTATATAATCATGGGGGAAACCCAGAGTGGATAGATCTCAAAGAGGTGGCTTCTAATGCCAGCTCATGTAGCATCTTTAAAAAACACAAAACAGTCTCTGCTCAGGGGTTGAGCACTTGCCTGGGTTGGATCCCCAGCACCTCAGAAAGGAAGGGGGGAGGGAACAATCAGTGTTTAGAGAAGTGAGGAGACAAAGGGAAAGGACTTTGAGTCTCTATGGGTGGCCACCTGGGGACAAGGCTGTAGATTCCTCCACCCCTCCAGGACAGAGGCCTGCAGCTGTCTTCAGGGGCTAGCCTTTGTTCTCCTGAGGTGGCAAGGAGCCTGGGGGGTTAGGACACCTTTTGTCTTGCTAAATCGATGCCTTGCCTTTAGGCAAAAGAGGCCAAAGACGGTGTGGTGGTCTGATCCGTAGGTGGTGCTGGAAGTCCCCTAGATGACGGGTTGCTGGAGACTTTGCATCTCTCTTTGCTTCGTTGATTTATTGGAGGACTCATTAGCCGTGCACAGGTGGACTCACAGATGTCCCAGGAAGTTGGGAACAACAGGCCTGGACCAGCCTGTGGGGCTTCCAGAGTAAAATGTCCCCTCCTCCTTCCTTCTCTTCTTCCTCCATCTCCTGCTCTTCTTAGCAGATTACCAGTTCCATTCCTCTGTCCCAGGCCAACTCTTCCCCGAAGCAAGCTATGAGGAGAAGATTCTAGGCTCGCCTTTACACAGGAAAACGCAAACAATGGTCAATTTTAAAATACCATTGGGAAAGGCTTTTTTTTCTTTAAGGAATACAGTCCCTATGACCTGGAAATCTGTAACCCCCCCCCCCCACACACACACACACAGTGATTTGACTTCAGCTGAGGTGGGGAAAATGCCACGGGGGATACCTTCAGGTGGCCAGTGGCCTGTGTTTTCCTAGCAATGTCAGGAGCTGGGCAGTGCCCACATCTGACAGGCCATCGTGGGCCCTGAGAAACCCGCTTGCCTATCTCAGCAGAGGGAGGGACATCCCAGAGCAGGATGGGCTAAGATCAAAATAATGGAAACTGGCAGCTGCGAGTGGTGAGGCCAATGGAGACCCACACTGGGCCCCCACCAGGGGACACGGGTGCCCACAGGTGCCAGACACACACGACACCCGCCCTTCACTCCTCTGCACTCTGGTAGCTGGACCTAGGGTCCGCTCACCTGGACACTAAGATTTTTAGCTGCAAATGTACCAGCTATGAACAGGGAGATTTTTGTCCTGCGTGTGTTTTTCCTGGACCAGGGGATCTAGGAGATGGGTACCAGAAAGTGACAACTCTGCAAACAGAAAGCGGTCACCTCCTTCCACCTGCTGCAGCACTCAAGCGGAGGAGGCCGTGACTGAGAATTATTGAGGTGCCTGGGGAGGCCGCAGCGTCTTCTGGGAAGTGTATGAGGCAGTAGGGGGTGGGCAGCAGCCCCACTGGGAGGGAGAAGATCAGAGTGGTCAGTTCCAGCTTTGGCTGGCCTGTTCCCCCCCCCCCCCCCCCCCCCGCCGATGGGGCCACAGGCATAGAAAACAGGGCCCAGCACAACCTTGGCTGGCCAAACAGTCCTCGTAAAATCACAGACTCCTTTTAAAAAGTAATAAAAAGAACGAGGTCCAGAACACCAGGCCAGGGGAGGACACGGGGTGAAGATGTGAGAGGGTGGGGGAAGCAGCCTCAGGGGGCCCAGCGTGTGTCTGTGTGTGTGTCTGTGTGTGTGTGTGGTGTGACCCTATTGTGGCCCAGCCCAGGTCCTCAGGCCACCACAAAGTGCCACCTCCACCCTGCCCTCCCCTCCCGCCTTCCCAAACCCAAACACCCCAGGGATGGCTGAGTCCTTGTCCCCACTCAGCAGCTGCAGCGGCCACCTCTTGCTTCCCGGCACTGTAGGAGGAGGTGGGGACCCTCCCGAGAGTCTTTGGCATACCTTCCAAAACACAAGTGAAAAGAGAGAGGGCTGTAAAAGACACCTTTCAAAGGCAGCGCTCCCTCACCTTCCCTCAATAGGGACAGCCTCAGAAATCTCCGGTGCGGCTGATTTCTGTTTCTGTCTTTGGAGAGATGTTTTTCCTCGGCTGTCTGTCGGCGGCGGTGGGGAGGGAGGTTTGGAAAGCCTTCAGGATAAGCAACAGCGGGAACAGGCGCATTCACCCGGAGGAGGCCACACACGGAGACTGTAGGGAACACACACACACACACACACACACACAAATGCGTGCAAACAAAAAGAAATCTCCATTCAGCCCATCTTTCCACATGAAGCCAATGCACAGCAAACACTGCAAAATCTCGGTGGCCACTGGGTCTTGAGACGGTGGAGATTAACCCTCTGTGCGCTGCCTGTCCGTTAGCCTGCCTGGGGAATGGAGAGAGGAGCTGTGAGAGTGGATAGAACTTGTGGTTAAAGGGAGAATCAGGCCACCAAATCAGAAGACGCAAATCACACTAAAACCAAGGGAACCCCTTTTAAATGTTGGCGATGGCAATGTTGATTATTCCACGTGAATCACAATTTTAATGAAAGAATAAAGGAAATACGCTCAAACGTGGGGGTGGGATCATCCTGCCCAGCGGGGCCTCACAAATTTGAACATGCAGGCGACCCCCTGGGGATCTGGTAGACCCCCAGAGATGAATGGGGAAGGGTGGCCCTGGAGAAGAGGAGGATGGCCAACAAGTTCCCAGGTGACAGTGACATTGCTACTGTCCCCTTTACACCCTTTGGTGTTTTATAATCTTCCATAATGAACATGTGACTACTTTGGGTAATGTTGAAAAGATTTCCTTTCCGTAGGTAAGGTATGTGTAGATGAGGTTTGGTGCCTCTTGGGACCAGGGTCTGGAGCGTTGGGGGGTGACAAGAAAGACCATTCAGAGCTTTGATTCTCAGCCTAGAGTGGGGGTCGCTGGGGAATCCCCAGGAAGCTGCACAAAGCGCTTGCCCCCGGGACTCCTTGGGATCTGGGGGAGGGGCCGTGTAACTGGAGCTCCTGGACCACACACCTCGCCACTTGCAGACTGCAGACTTCCCCTGTGCTGTCCTGTGTCACATACTGTCACTCCTCCAATCTGGGCCTTCTCTGTGGGTATCGCCATGGCAGGGTAAGAAGTGTACTGGGTTTTTTGTTCTTAACGGGGAAAACTCAATGTTTTATATATTTATTAAGACTAAAAAGGGCCATTTTTCCATACATAGCTTTGTGCTAAAGAAACCACCTCTGCTCACAGTGTCTGTGGCCTCTTTCAGCTCTCCTTCATGTCCACTGTCTCATCGGCCAGCCTCCTGGCTGCAGGACAGACGCTGGGAGGGTTAGGCTTAGCCCCATCCTCTCAGAGACTGTGATCAAAATGCAAATAAACATGGCAGAATTGAGTCTTATTAGCTGGGCTTGGACCACACAGAGGAAGCTGGACCAATCACTGCGGCTGGCTTGGGGACCCATCCGTCCAGTCCAGGTGTCCACTCCTGAACCAGCCACAATGGTCATGGAGAGTCCTTTCTCTGATTGGTCAAGCCTGGGTCAGGCGTCCAGCATGAACCAATCCCTGGAGCCACAGAGAGTCCGTGCCGATTGGCCAGGCTTCATTGTGGTGCTCCACCCAGACCCCAGAGTGTGGTCAGAAGTGTGAGAGCAGGAAAGTGAGCACTGCCCTGCACAATCGTGGGTCCTCTGATTGGAGGAAAAGCCGTAAACCCTAGACAGGGAAATCAGCCCATGAGATCAACCGACTCTGCTCAAAGATGGTTTTTGTGAACGTCACAATGAAGGCCAGGCCAGCGCTCCCAACCTTTCCTGTGTCTTGGTTTACGTAGAAAATTACAATGTGCAGAGGCATCCTAGGGACACAAGGGAGGGAGGGAGGGACCCAGCAGGGGCTGAACTGGTCTGCCCAGAGAATATGGAACAACAGAACTTCACTCCTCACAGTCCCCAGGGGCGGAGGCCCAAGATCAAGGAGACAGCAGAGGAGAGGGCTGCTTCCTGGTCCACAGACCCCAGCCTCCTCCCTGGAGCCTCGGGGTGGGACACACGGGGCATTCTGTGGGTCTCTTCTGTAAGAGCACCAACTCCATTCACCAGGCTATGCGCTCATGACGTCACCACCTCCCAAAGGGTCTGCCTCCTGATGCCGTCACAGTGGGGTTTGGGACTTCCACATACAAAGGGGGGAACATGAATGTTCAGTTGCTCTAGCATGAACTGGCGAGAGCCACCGATGTTCTGAGGGTTACAGGAGCAGAATCTTGTACTGGCGTCAATTGCGGGGAGCTCTGTGTTGGGACAGAATGCTGGTGCTTAAGGCCTAATGCAGCCACTTAGTGAAACACAGTTTACTGGGACCTGTGCCCTAACACGTCCCCCTCCTGTCACACCCTATCTTGCCTCCCAAAAGGCAACCATTTATTCAGCAATTATTCACTGAGGACATGCTATGTGCCAGGTACCATTTTAAATGCTTGAAATACAACAGCAAATCAAGCCAACCAAGGTCTTTGCCTGTCGGAGTTTCTTTTAAATAGCTGTGGGCGCAGGAGGCAGATGATATGCAAAAGAAAAAAGTGAAATCGATGAAGGAAGGAGGAAGTGTAATGGAAGATGGTGTTGGAGGAAAAGGGTATGGTAGAGCAAAGGAGAGGCTGATTCAAGAGGAACTCAAGAGACGCTTCTGCCTCTGGCAGTTTCGGAGCTACTCCTCGTCTGCAGGGTTTGGGTCATGTATGAAGGATCCGCCTTGTTTTACAGAGGACCTCAGTTTCCACCCTTGCCCACCAAAACATGTCTGGGAGGGCCAAGCCTGCGCCACAGTGGCAGGGAAGGTTAAAGCTTCTGTGTGGCAATAGCTAAGCTACAGAACCAAGCTAGGAGCCCTTCAACAGATGAGTGGATAAAGAAAATGTGATACATACACTCATTGGAATATTACTCAGCCATAAGAAAAAGTGAATTATGGCATTTGCCGGTAAATAGATGGAGCTGGAGGGCTGGGGTTGTGGCTCAGTGGCAGAGCGCTTGCCTCACACATGTGAGGCACTGGCTTCTATCCTGAGCACCACATAAAAATAAACAAACAGCTGGGTGTGGTGGCACACGCCTGTAATCCCAGCAGCTTGGGAGGCTGAGGCAGGAGGATTGTGAATTCAAAGTCAGCCTCAGTAACAGCAAGGTGCTAAGTAACTCTGTGAGACCCTGTCTTTAAATAAAATACAAAGTAGGGCTGGGGATGTAGTTTAGTGGTTGAGTGACCCTGAGTTCAATCCCTGGTATACAGAAACAAACAAACAAAATAAAGATATCGTGTCTATCTATAACTAAAAAATATTTTGTTTAAAAAATAGATGGAGCTGAAGACTATCGTGCTAAGTGAAATAAGCCAATCCCCAAAACCAAAGGCTGAATGTTCTCTCAGATATGTGGATGCTAATACACCATGAGGGTAGGGGAGAAAAGAATCAAAGTTCATTGGATTAGACAAAGGAGACTGAAGGGAAGGGTGGGGGGATAGGAATAGGAAAGACAGTGGAACGAATCGGACATCACTCTCCTACACTCATATATGAATACATGACCAGTGTAACTCCACGTCATGTACAACCTCAAGAATGGGAAGTCACACTCCATGTAAGTACAACATGTCAGCAATACACTCTACTGTCACGTGTACCTAAAAAGAACAAATCAAAAAGGAAGGAAGGAAGAAAGGAAGAAAGAAAGGAAGCAAGCTCATGTGCAGGAGTACATCTAGTTACAAATGCCAACGTGGCAGTGCCAACCATGGGCAGAACCTTAGACCTGGAAAGGACTTTTTTTTTTTGGTGCTGGGGATCAAACCCAGGACCGTGCGTATGCTAAGCATTTGCTCTACCACTAAGCTACACCCCTAGCCCCTGGAAGGGACTTTTGAGGTTGGAGTGCACCTCCCCGGGCTGCAGATAAGGACTTGAATAATTCAGGGAGCTGGAGTCTGTACTCGCTGTCTGTCACTGCATAATAGTAATCCCCAAATTTAATGTCTTACAACAATGACCTTTTTTAAAAAACCATTTTATTTAGAGACAGGGTCTCGCTGAGTTGCTTAGGACCTCTCTAAGTTACTGAGGCTGGCTTTGAACTCGTAATCCTCTTGCCTCAGCCTCCCGAGCTGCTGGGATTACAGGTGTGCACTACCGTGCCCAGTTTAACAATGACGTATTTTTAATCTCCCAACTCCTGTGGGTTAGGAATCTGCAGACGGCTTAGCAGGCCCTCTGTTTTGGTCTCCAACAGGCTTTGGTCGAGGCACAAGCTTCTGAAAGTCAACTGAGCAGGGTCCACCTCCATGCCTGCTCAGGGGTTGTTAGCAGGACTGGCTGTTGCTGGCTGTTGGCTGGAGGCCGTCCTCAGCCCTTCAGTGTGATAGTTGTCCTCATCAAAGTGGGTGATGGGCAGCGGGGTCCGATGGAGAGCAAAAGGAGGTCACAATCGTTTCTAACCTAATCAGAGTGAAAGCCAGTCACTAGGAACAGTCGTGCCCAGGGCAAGGGCTGCCTCCCGTATGTGTACTGGGGCAGGAATGGCCATGCACCGTCTTTGAAGAACATCCACCACAAGGGCTTCTGTGTGTCACAGCTCCTCACACTCATTTTCCAAAGGACAGCCTATGTTGTCCCATCATTTTCTTCCATAATTTCTTTTGTTCTGAAAGCTAAGATGCCCTCCTTGCCTCCCACCTTCTAGGTGAAGTTCAGCTGAAGAGGCGCTAGGCACCCACCGTCTACAGAAGGTGACCGTGGCTCAGCCAAGACCACGGGTCAAGCACCCACCCTTACTCAGCTGGGTCTAACTCCATTCCCACCTCCAAGCCCCAGCCAGGCACAACCCCACCCAGCCCTGGGAGGCACCAGGGAGAGTCCTCACCACGGGGACTTTGGAATAAGAAGCATTTATCAAATCAGGGGGTGAGTGCCCAAGGGGAGGGTCGGTGGTCTCAGGCAGTGCTCACTCTCCGTGCATTTGCTGAGAGAGGGTTTCTGGGATGTTCTCAGGTCAAGGGGAGATAGGAGGTGATTTAAAACAGCCCTGCTCCCTCCCCTGGGGTCTCCAGGTGAACACCCCTGGGAACACCCACAAAAGAGGGTTGAGGTTTGCGGACTCTGACCTCCTTGGCGCCTCCTGTTTGGTCCATTTTGCAGGTTTCCTTGTATGTTTTCTTTAAAACACTTCCTTTCCATGTGGGCGACCATCCTTGGAGGCCTTTTTGAAACTCGGCTAAATATCTGAATAACTTACCTCTTTTTCCTTTTATTTTCTATGATGCCATCCTTCTCGTGACCTTGAATGCCCTTTGAGAATTCAACTGGCTTTTCCAAAGCAGCTTTAAAAATTCATCAGGTGGCGGGCAGGGGACAGGACGCCCCAGCAGCCCCCTCAAGACCTGCAGGGGCCACTTGAACATCCTATCCTGACTCTTCTCGGCATGTTCCTGTTCCTTTGAAATGATTTCTCCTCTTATCCTTACAACTGGTTTTTAAAGTCAGCTTTGATTTCTACTTAAAGTCTCGGAGAGGCTGGCCATGTCTCCTTTGGCTGTTCCTTTTAAAGAAATTTTCCTGCTGGGCACAGGGGTGCCCACCTGTCATCCCAGCAGCTCGGGAGCCTGAGGCAGGAGGATCACAGGTTCAAAGCCAGCCTCAGCAACTTAGGAAGGACCTTGGCAACTGAGCAAAATAAAAAATAAAAAGGGCTGGGGATGAGGCTCAGTGCTTAAGCGCCCCTGGGTTCAAAGTCCAGGACCAAAAAAAAAAAAAATAAGACTTTGTGTTTCTGCCCACAATTTTTTCTTCTATGGGAGCAGTCATTGTGTGTGTTCCTAGAGCAGCTGTGACAGAGTCCCCCAGACTAGAGGTGACTTCAACAGAAACTGTCTACTCTCAGTCTTAGAGGCTGGAAGCCTTGGCTCCGGGTATCAGCAGAGTTGATTTCTCCTGAGTCCTTTCTCCTGGGCTTGTAGAGGGCCTTCCCTCTGTGTCTGTGTCCCAGTCTCCTCTTTTCATGAGATCAATGGTCTTTAGCAGACTAGAGACTCCCCTAAGGACCTCATTCAATTAATCACCCCTTCAAGGTCCTATCACAAAGTAGGGGTATAATAAATACGTGGCTGGGTACCCTGTGGTGCGCCTGTAATCCCAGTGGCTTAGGAGGCTGAGGCAGGAGGATCCCTAGTTCGAAGTCAGCCTCAGCAAACTTAGGAAGGCCCTAAGCAACTCAGTGAGACCCTGTCTCTAAATACAATACAAAAAAGGGCTGAGGATGTGGCTCAGTGGTTAAGTGCCCCTGAGTTCAATCCCTGGAGCTAAAAAAGAAACCAAAAGAAAATAAATGTGTGCTTATTTATTGAATGTGAAGGGAGAGAAGGCTTGGGGTTCACTCTGGCCATCCAGGTGTGTATCTCCCCAGCTTGATTTTTCTTGCTGTTCCCATCATCCTTTTCTTTTTACTTATGAATTTTTGAGAAAATCAGAAAACAGACTTGGTTCCCTTTCGTCTTCTGATGGGGCTTCTATGTCTAGGTGACAGTTGAGGTCTCTCAATGTGTCCCTGTTTGACTTGTTTGGCAGCCCCCACCCAGGGTCATGCTCTTCCATCTTGGTCTGTCCCTGAGGGTGCGGGGACCTTCTCACCTGCTCCATTGTAAGCAGCCCTGGCCTCCCTGTCTCTGTGGCTCATGAGTTGGTGTGTGGTCACACTTCCCCATCAGGAGGTGGCACCAAATGTCATGACTGTTAGCACCTGGGGCCTACCCAGTACCCGCTTTCCAAGCCTCTCAACTGTCACCTGTGCAGTGAAGGAAGGTTCCGGAGGCCTCTTCACGGTATCAGTAAGTGCTGACCACAGTCTGGATTTCCAGATCTTTCTGTCATCACCCTGCCTGGGTCCATTTCCAATCAAGTGACACCAAGCACAGGAGTGCCAGCTCTGCACCCAGCTCGGTGGCCGCACTTCAGGTGTCAGACCTCCTGCAGTCCCCGAGCCCTCCACTGCATAGGCTACCTTTCCCGGCTTCCCACATCACAGATGAGGAAACCCGGCACCGGGAGGTAAAAATGCCTGCACAAGGACAAGTGTCCAGCTTGTCCCCATTCACCGGGACTTCCCTGGTTTCAGCGCTAAACGTTCTGCATCCTGGAAGCTCCCCAGCCCCTGGCAAACCAGGACAGGTGGCCAGCCAACCCTGGTCACTCAGCTCTTATGAAGCACAGCTGGCATTTGAATCCAATCAATAGGAATCAGGAATCCTGAAAGACAGCCAGCCTTGGAGAGACTGGGGTGCATGGTGACCAAGGGAACATCAATCCTCCATTAATCAAATCCATGCAAAGACCCCCAAATGGATCTTACTTCCATAATAATAGAAGCAGAAAGGCTCTGTACACCAAAACTATAGGGATTACAGGGGAAGTCTGGCTGAGAATCCTCCCCTCTTGCCATTGGCCCTAAGGACACAGTGATTCAATTTATGATCTTGCTTTGGAAGATGTCCCCATTTCTAGAATAAGCCAGTGATCTCAGATGTCCATATTAGGTAAATATGAACCAGAACTTGCATTTTTTGCCCCCACTACACATACACGTGGCAAAGACTAAAGTAAACTCTTGAAGTGTGTCCTTCCACTGATAAGATTGTTCCCTGTGACGAATGATGCTGGCTTAGAATAATAAAATAGGGACTCGGAGGGCAGCTTTCAACCTGAGTTTAAATCTCTTTCCAGGGGAAAAGAGAAAACTCAGCTCTGTTTGAACATTGTTATTGTCTTTTGCTCAGCACACATCAAGCTCATCACAAATATGCAGACACATTCCTCGTCTTGAGGACTTTTTCTTAAAGAAAGAATGACATCCTTGGCCTCTCCCTGACCTCAAATGTCTTATCGAAACTCTACTCAGGGGCCTTGAGTCCCTCCGGCACGCTCTCTCCTTGGACAACTGTTCTTCATAAGTCTGAACCCCAGAGAAATGAGAAGGCACATGCCCCACTCAGTACTGAATGCCACTGGGCATGATCCTAACCATGGACCCTCATGGGGCACACTTGGTGCTAGATGATGAGAATCCTAGCAGACGACACAAGAGCCATACTCCTAAGGGCTTCACCAGGCTTTAGGAGTGTCTCAGAGTTTGCTAAGCATGAGAATCAGCTAGGGAATTTATTCAAAGTCCCCATGTTACAATCAGACATTCTGATTACAAAGATCAAGAGTGGGTCCCTTACCTTCATTTTTAACAAATGCCCCAGATGATGCCCCTGGGATTCAGGACAGTGCTGGGTGCCCGATTTACCCCCAAATATGACAACTGGGCATTTGACACAACAGGATCACTAGGACAGACAGATGACAATGAACTGCATATTTCTAAGTTAGCTAGCAGAGATGCTTTTGAATGTTCCCCATGAAAAGAAATTATAGAGTCCAAAGTCACAGATGTGCCTGTTTCCCTGATCCGATCACGGCACCCTGCACACCTGTGTCTAAGCATCAGACTGCAGCCCATGACCACGTTCGAGTACCAGCCAGTTGTTTCTTATGGTTTTACTTGTTCTACTTTATCATCTTTCTTCCAATTTCCTCCTAAACTTTAAAAAAGTAATCTGCCATCTGCACCTTCTTCTGATCCTTTGAAAAGATGATTCATTTTCCTTCATCAAACTAAAAATCTCTGTGGGAAACTCGCTTTCAAGACTTTTTAAAGTTAAAATACCAGTTTAAAATACTTCTCTCTTCTTCCCTCTCTCTTCACTCTCTAATTTAATTTTTATTGAAAGGTGTGTATTTATCTTATAATGGGTACTTTGTTTGCAAGGGCAGGTCAGACAAATAAAACAATTCAAATTAAATCTGAGATTGTTTTGAAAAACCCCAGATCATCAGGTTTTTTCAGAGGAAAAAGTTACTAAATGTCCGTCATCATTTTATAACAGTGCGTTATCAACCTATAAAAGAATCACCTTGAATTAAATATTAGAGACAGTTTATGAAATTGATTATAGTGATATCTATAGAATTTTAGAAAATCCTCTGTATAAAAAATGATTCAGACTCAGACTTCCAAAACCTTACTTTGCATAGGAATCTTCTGAAGATGTTGGCCACGTGCAGTTTGTGGGCCTGGATGCAGGCAGAAGAGTCTGTACTGAACAAACTCTGAGGAGCAACCAATACTTCTGGTCTCTCTGCTTCCTGATCATCCTGTGAGCCGCTTCCCTCTGCCACTCTCTTCTGCCTCAGCGGCCGCCTGTCTATAGACTGTGACCTCCAAAAACGCTGAAAAATGACCCACCCAAGATGTCCACGCCCTTATCTCAGAACCTGTAAATGCGGTACCTTACATGGCAAGAGGGATTCTGAAGGTTAACATGAGGATTTGAGATCAAGAGAGAATCCTGATTATCTGAGTGGAACCAATTTACTCACATGAGCCCTTCAAAGTGGGAGAGGAAGGCAGAGGGAAATGTGCACAAAGGCCTGCAGGTGCTGGCTTTGAGGATGGAGGAAGGAGAACACGCACCAAGAAAAGTGGGGAGCTCCCAAAGCTGGAAGGGCCCCCCACTTTGACTTAGCAAGACCGTGGCCCCTCCATCCCACACCTTCAAGGAATCGACTTCTTCCAATCACTCGGAAAACAGAGTCTCCCCAGGACAAGCAAAGCTGGCGGAGACCTTGACTGTAGTCCAGCGAGACCTGTACTGGACCCCCCCTAATATGTTTTACTGTGTTCACTTTTTTCTAAACTGGAGATTGAACCCAGGGGCGCCATACCACTGAGCTACATCCTCAGGCTTTTTAATTTTTTTTTTTTTTTAATTTGAGGACAGTGTCTCACGGAGTTACTTAGGGCCTCCCTAAGTTGCTGTGACTGGCCTCAAACTTGCAATCCTCCTGCCTCAGCCTCCCAAGTTGCTGGGATTATAGGGGAGAGTCACCATGCCTGGCTGTGTTAACTTTTTTTAATGGGAAGAACTGAATTTTTAATTTCCTTTTTTATTTCATTTTTCACTATAACTGAATCCAAACTCACAACATCTAGTGATGTCCACTGTGTAGCATTTACCATTATCCCCAAGCGAGAGATTCATTTTGCTTTAATACTACACGGTCACTTTTCACTCTTAATCTTCAGGGCTGAGACTCCAGGTTTCAAGTGTGGTCTTGGTGTGTGGCTGCGCAGACTGGCTGAGGATGGAACCCAGGTCCTCACACGTGCTAGGCAGGTGCTCTACCACTGAGCTGAACCGCCAGCCCTATCCTTTGGTTTTATATGTAAAATGAAGTCACTATGAAGGGACATTTGTAGTAACGGACCGACTGTGGATAATGAGTGGGGCCTGAGAGCTGCAAGAATCTACGTGACCACGGGTTGGTAGAAAGTAGACATTCACTGGGACAAACATTCACCACCATCAGTGGTGTGCTGGTGGGTGTTTAACAGCAGGCTCTGAGCACCAAGTTGCAGCAAGTTGCAGCACTTGCCGTTCCCGTGGTGTGAGTGCCTCAAGCCACCATTTGATAACTGCTTTGCAAACCACGTGAAAATTCCATAGCTGAGCCTTGAACTGGTTCACTGACGAGTTGACTTCAGGATGGTAAAGAGCGCATACGTGGAGCAGTAGAAACAAACACCGACGTGGTGCCCTAGGTGGCCCCCAGCACTTCCTAACGACCAACTACATTAGTTGGGTTTTAGGATTATAAAAATTTTAAGTGGGGATTGGGAGTAAGTGCACATGCTGAAGATAAATCATCACGGGAGATTTTACGGTTCACTGAGTTTCGTGGCTTGCTGATGGGTCAGGGAGATGCTATTACAGAACATTCTAGAGCAGGAAAGAAACTTAAGGTTTATATGCCAAACCCTCCATTTTACTAATGAAGAAATAAATCCAGCAAAATGTAGCAACTTGCCCACCTTCTCATGGCTGGTCTGTGCCAGTATTGGAGCCAGAATAGGTCTGTGTCATTGCCTGTCTGTTCGGACACCCACCCAACACAGTTATTAATGTAAAGAGGGGTCAAATGTTTCCCTTATGCAATTCAGAACTTTTAAACTACTTCTTGATGCTGTGATTTTAATTTATCTTTCTTCCTTTGCTAAACTAAGTCGATCTCATTTTGTCCTGAAGAATCCTACAATTAGCGGGGGAAAGACACATCAGCAATTCAAACACCTGAGCTTTGGTGGCCATGTGCAGAAAGTAGCAGCTCAGTGGTCGGGGGCTCTTTTGCTGGGGTCGGACACTCCTGAACTTGAGTCCTGGCTCTGTGCAGTGGGCTGACCTCGGACAGCTTGCTTGATCTGTCCAAGCCTTGGTTTCCTTGCTGTTCCCTAGTGATGGTGTTGGGAGTCCCTCAAGGCACTGTCATGAGGATTCAAATGAAAGAAGAGGCTGGTGAGTGCTCAGCCACTACGTGTTGGTCCTCATTTTGTCCTTGCACAGAGGGCTATGGGGACGCAAGGAAGGCACCTCAAACCTTTCCCCAAGGTCTTCTACAGACTCAGGGTCTCTACAAGGTATTGTACCATGGCGACCCTAACACTTCCATGTTAAGGGAAAAGAACAAAGGGTAATACATACAAATCCTAAAACCATCTACATGGTGCTATGAACTATTACCCCATCATGGCTTCTTTTTTTTTTAAGAGAGAGAGAGAATTTTTTAATATTTTATTTTTTTTAGTTATCGGTGGACACAACATCTTTGTTTGTATGTGGTGCTGAGGATCAAACCTGGGCCGCACGCATGCCAGGTGAGCGCGCTACCACTTGAGCCACATCCCCAGCCCCCATCATGGTTTTTTTATTGCTATTTTGAAGTTGGGCATGCTTGCAGGACTGGGTATATAGTATCTTCTCTGGTCCAGCACTCTGGAGAGCCTCTCTTCCATATTGGAATTTCCATTCTCTCCCAAAGGTAAGCACAGTCCTATGTGGCGATTATTTCCTTGCTTTTTAAACCTGGTTTTTAATCTTATATCAATATAACCAAACAGTGTGTCCCCTTTGTGTCTCACTCTTTTCTTTCGGCGTGGTGAGATCCATGTGAGTCCTTTATGTGCGTTTCCTGTGTGCAGGTGGGGACCCCTCGTGTTCTTTGCTGTATGGTATTCCAGAACGTGGACGCAGCACAGTGGACATGTGGATTGGTTCCTGTTTTGAGTGATTATGAAAGATGTCTCTATGGACATTTGTCTATACATGGGCTTTCCAAAGGACTCAAAGTGGACGCCCACCTTACCAAGGCTACCTCCAGTGAAGGTGACCATCCAGGATGGACTAGAAGGTTGCAGGGACATGGGCGCCAACAAGGAAAGCAGATTTCTGTCTGCAGATAAATGGACACATCTAAATTATCGCTAAGTTATTCTATTTATATTAGCTAATTTAAAGAAAGCTACCCACAGAGGGATAAAAGGGTCAAAGCTCGCCATCGCCTCCCACAAAACATCTGGGATCCCTCACTCCCAGGACTGTGGCCACCTCCCTCTGCGGGTGGCAGTTTTGAAGTGTGTTCCCCATGGTGGGACCGCATCACGGTTGAGATGTCTGGTGGGGATAATATCAGAAATCCAGTGCAGAACTGGAACTCAAAACAGCTGCTTTCCTGGAAGCCCACTGTGTGTCTTCTCTCGAAAATGGCACATACATACCTTGGCTCTGTGGTGTTCCACGACTGAGCTGCCCCTCAGTCCTTTCTAGCAATGACCCTGGTCCTCAACCTTCTTCTCCTTGCTTGTCCAGGCCAGGCCCAGGCTGTGCATCTTTGCAGAGACCTCCTCCTTCGCTGGGCATCGAACCCTGAAGGTGCCCCAAGGTCCCAGCTGCCTCACCCCCTAGTATCAGGCCATACGCCCAGTCGCAGACCACCACCAGAGGGCAGTGTGGCGATGTTGGCCTGCGCATGCTCAGTCTTGGTTGGCCATCCTGGGATTGAGGATTGCAAAGTAAATTTGAGCAAAAAAAAGAAATCAATTCTTAATTTTTCTTAATCTAAGAAACAGTACAGTACCTGTTACTTCTAAAATAGGTTAAGTCAGCTTCTTATACAGGCTTAACAAAACACTTTTTATTGGGATGCAAAATTTGTGTTAATTAAACCAACCTTTGAACCTTTTTTTTGTTTCATCCCGGCCCTCAGGGGGATAAGGTCCTGTGTGTGACCACCATATAAAAAAGCTTTACCCGTTTTGATTTCAAATACAATGTAACAAAACAGAAAAGCAATGTCTTCTCATTTCTCTACAGCTGAATTTGCTGTAGACTTCTGTGGACCCGTTGATCAGGTTGACTAGGCCCACGGAATAAAAGGATCACAAACACAGGAACAATGGTGTCACCAAACCCCACCTCATCCTGGGTTAGGGCTGTTCTCTGGGGAGCAGGAATTCCGTGGGTAAAGGAGCCACACAACTTGACAGAAGATGCTCCTTCTCCAGTAAACTGATGCCTTCTTGCCTGTCACCTGGTGGTGAAGGAAGAGAAGCAGCCCCTGGCAGAGGTCCACTGTCACAGGCTCCCGGGTTGTTTTCTCTTTGGGTGTGAGATCATTTTTCCATAATTCAAATGGGAGAGGCCAGCAGGGGGACTGAAGCAAACCTAGACAGGTCCCAGGGGGATCCCAGGGAAGGGTTGTGGGTGAGAGCTGAAGCCCAGCAAGGTCCCTGCCAAAAAGCCCCGGAGAGAAATTCCTTTCGGAACCCAAATTTGGCAAAAAACTTCTACACTATAAACAATCATCCAAACTAGGTTTCTGATTTCATTTTCTCCTGGAGGTAGCTCAGCGTGGGGAGGGGTAAAGAGGAGAAGTAGGAAGTCCCCTCTGAAATGCTAACTTCAGGCTACTTTGAGATATGGAGGGAGTCACCTGTGTGCTTTCCTCCCCCAAATATGTAAATGATGTTTTTACATGTGAAAGGGTTACCTTGGCTAGAGAGCTACCCCGGAGACAGGCACAGAAGTTTTACCCCCAGAAAATGGGGTAGGTGTTTTTCCCCAAAGAATTCCATTGGGCTGGGATGTGGTTCAAGTGGTAGCAGGCTCGCCTGGCATGCGTGCGGCCTGGGTTCGATCCTCAGCACCACATACAAAGATGTTGTGTCCGCCAATAACTAAAAAATAAATATTAAAAAAATTCTCTCTCTCTCTCTTTAAAAAAAAAAGAATTCCATTAACAAAAACTTCTAGCTAAATATTTGGTAATAAAGACAAGGAATACATTTAGACATCTATGTTTGGTTTTTAGAAATTTGCTTTGCAAAAAAAAAGTGTGATTTTTAACTTAGTAAGGAATAGTGAGTAATTTGATATATTTAATCTATATGCTTTTTTTAAAAAAAATTTTTTTAGTTGTAGTTGGACACAATACCTTCATTTCATTTATTTATTTTTATGTGGGGCTGGAGGAACCCAGCACCTGGTATGTGCCAGGCGAGTGCTCTACCGCTGAGCGACAACCTCAGCCCTAATCTATATGCTTTTAAGAGAAAAAGGCCAAGACCTCTTTCTTTCTTTGTTTTACTTTTTAAACTAATGGACTGATAAAATGTTGACTTTTTTTTTTTTTTTGGAAGAAATTTGGTAGCAGAAAGAAAGCTTAATAGTAAATACATATCCAAAACATGACCCCTGTGACCAAGGTTTTGTAATAATTGTATTGTATTATTGTATTAATTGTAGAAACAAAGGCAAGTCAAAAAAAAAAAGTCAAGCAAGGATAAGGCCTGATCTTTGGCATCAGACAGACCTGAGTTCAAATTCCACTTCGGACATTTTCGAGCTGTGTGACCTTGGCTAAACCTCTCAACCATTCTGAACCTTGGATTCTGGATCTGCAGGCCTGTGGCCTAACAAGGGTGTAGCCTCAGAATGTGATCATGGGTGGTGCGCAGTAGATCCCTCCTGAATGTACCTTGCTGTCACTTTGGAAGGGCTAGTGATGTCCTTAGGGCATAGAGAAGCAGACACAACCTTTCTGGCTCCAGTTTTGCGTTTCTAGCCACTCATTGGCTATTTCTATTTTGGATGTTTTGCCTCAAATTCAACTTTTGGAGAGTTGCCTCTCTTTCACACTTTATTTTTTCTTTTTTTGGCACAAGGTCTTGAACCCAGGGGGGTTTCACCACTGAGCCACATCCCCAGCCCTTTTTATTTTTTATTTTGAGACAGGGTCTTGCTCAGTTGCTGAGCACCTCCCTAAGTTGCTGAGGCTGGATTTGAACTTGCGATCCTCCTGCCTCAGCCTCCAGAGCTGCGGGGATGACAGGTGGGCTCCACCAGGTCCAGCTCCTTTCACTCCTGAGGACTTGCTAGCTTCAGGTGAACCTGTTCCACTCCCCGGTCACCAGGGCTCAGGCCCAGCTCCAGCTGCCCTCCCTGGACCCTCACTGAGCATGCTCACTTTCCCCAGGGTCCCTGCAATCCCGTCGCTCCATTCCAGCTGCTTTTGAGCTGCTTGCCTCTGGTGCCAGGAGTGGCCTCGGTCTCTACCTGGAAACTCGTGCCTTTCAAGGTATCTGCACTTTTCCCTCCTGGTCACACCTAGGAGACTGACCCCTCCACCATCTGACCATTCCCTGTTTCCCTAAGGTTGACCTGCAGAGATCCTCTCTGCTCCTTTGGGATGATAAATTGACTGTCCCTTTAACAGCCACTGTGGACACCTCTGTTGAACGCCTGGCCATGCTTCTCACCTGACCTGGACACAGGGAAGCTTGTCTCAAGTCAAATCTCCTTGAAGCCTTGCTCTCTCTCCAGCTCCAGGCTCCTGTTACTCCCTGAATCAAATGCTGCCATCAGTACTCGCTGTGGCCCTGCTGGCCTTTCTGCTATGACCTTGAATGCTTGATCATCTCCTGGGGGAGGTCTCCACCAGCCAATTTCAGACGTCCCCAGGGTGCTTTGTAGGCCAAATTTCTGTGGTCTTCAGCGGCACCTTGAGCCAAAGCATCCCTTGGGGCAAATAAGGAAGTGCATGTCCAGGAAGCTGAGTTACTCGCTGATGGTCACAGGCGCAGGGAGAGGGCACCAGGCAGGAGCTGGGATCTTGCAGGCATCCTCCTGGCGCCCTCCCACACCTTCCCGCTGCTGGCAACTGGGGACCTCCAGGTCTGGCGCTCACAGCTCAGGGGCTCTAGAAACTCTGGCTTATCTAATCTGCAGCCTTGGGTTCCCCGGGGAGATAAAGGCAGCAATCTCTCCGCACTAGAGCAGCGGCCTCTGACCACCCCAGGCTCCCCAGGTGAAGGAAACAAAACAAAACAAAAAACCAGTCTTTTCTCCCCCCCCCCCCCCATTGCTGGGGGGGAGAATGCATGGTGGGGTAGAGCCCTCACCTCCTGAGGGTAGCAAAAGAGAGGAAACGAACAGGCAGGGTCCCAGTGTCCCCTTCAAAAGCAGCCTCCTTGACCTGCCTTCCTCCCAAGAGGCCCCAGCTCTTAAAGGTCCCTTTTCCCGTAGCTCCCCAGGCTGGGAAGCAAGCCTCCAGCACATGTGCCTCAGAGGACATCTGTCCAACCCACCCCAAAACTGGTTCACTGCAAGGGTACTGTTTTCTCTGTGCTACCCCCAAACCACCCAGTTCCAGGTCTGCAATTGCTTCAGACTGTGGGATGTCAGCTTAAACTCAGAATCCCCATCCTCATGCTTTTTAGCAGGAAAAACACAAACAAAGAGTCCCAAATCCTACACAAATGAATGAAGCATGTCAAAGTTCACTCTGAATCAACTCGGTGCGGACCTGTCAGTGCATTTCCGTCTGAAATTGAGACTCCAGATTCTGAACTGTACGGGCTGCCTCAGGGGGTCACGCTTTGGACTTTTCTTCTCCCCCTCAGAGTCCAGGGAGAGACCATGATGCCCAGGGAGGCTGGGCACACCCAGGGCCGTGATCATCCTCTGTGGCTTGGACCTAGAACACAGTCTGGGCACTTCAATAGCTGCCACTAGCCGCCAGCAGCCATTTGAAGGCCCTGTAACCTGAAACACACACTCTCTGGAGCCACCAGGCGGGTGCCAAGGACACAACGACAGGCAGCTACATAAATAATTTGCCCCCCATGTTTATCAGCTTCCTGCCTTGGCCACTTCCACTTATAGCTTATAAAGGGTTATTAACTGGCTCCCTCACATCTGATAACAGGGCCCCAGAACAGGTGGCCAGGGGGCGGGTGGCTGGGGCCTCACGGGGAGTGCTTGGTGCTTGCCTGTGGGTGGTCTTCCTGCCGGAGCCTAGTGCCCACAGAAGACGTTGCCGAAAGCCTCCAATTTAGGAGATAACAGTGGTTGTGCGTCTGTGTAAAGTACTGTCCAAGTTCCAGCTGGCCTGGCTTTCTGGCCAGCAGACACTGCCAAGAAGGGTTGAGAGTTCAGCCCCCCCCCCCGTACAGTCCCTCCCCCTCCGGGTCTCGGCATATGGTCCTGGGAGCTCTTGTTTCAGGGATTCTTTAGGAGGTTGGATTAGGACAGGGTACACCCCCTGGGAAGGAGGGAGGGCTTTTAGTGCTTTGCTTCTCTGGGGTTTTGCTCTTCACTAAAGACAAGCTTTGCAAGTCCCCACAGCTAGCTGTCTTCAGACTCAGCTCCTGGTGTGACAGGCCACAGAGACACCAGGCCTCTGTCCCTGGGGCATTGCTTGAGCAGAGGCCTCGGGGAGGAGAGATGTCAGGCCCCGGTTTCTTCATCTCAGCGCTGATGCCATTGGAGCACAAGGAGTCTTTCTGTCTTTCTCATAGGGGACCATCCTGGGCACATTAGGAGGTCAACATCCTCCCTGACCTTCTTCCTGCCACGTGCCAATACCAACCCCGGCTTGAGTTAGAATTCTCCAGATATCATCAGGGACAAAACCATCCCCTATTAACAACCACTTCTGTGGGGTCAGGATTGTGGCTCAGCGGTAGAGCGCTTGCCTAGCATGTGTGAGGCCCTGGGTTCCATCCTCAGCACCACATAAAAAATAAATAAATAAAAATAATAAATGTCCATCCACAACATACAGAGAAATTCAAATTAACTAAATCAACCATGTGCTGGGCTACCCTCTCAGGGCAGTAGGGATTTCATAACTCACACTAACCCAGGGTCAGCATCTGTCTATTTACTGATACGATTCTGATGGAGCCATCTCTTGGGAAAACAAATGGTAATCGGGGAGCAAACCCCCAAACTAGGTAACTCCTGATAATAAAGTTCTAAAAAAATTTAAGTGTTGTTATGCTCCAAACTTTGAAGAGAGGTCGTGTGCGGTGGTGATGGGATCTGTTGTAACAATGGAGATAACTGTTAACGGGAGGACTTTCTATGGGACAGACCTCGATAAGATGGACGGGACTTTCTTCCGTCTCAGCAGCCATAGAGGAGGTAGGTCCATCACCCCCATTTATAAGTGGAGGGCCTCAGCCTAGCCCAAGACTTTTGCCCAACATACTCTCCAGAAGGGTTCTTTGAGTATAAATCATTCACCTCTCCCTGAATGCAAAAGGGAGTTGGAGAGTTGGAATGTATTTGGGTAATGAACACAACAGAACAGGCTTTTAGAAGTCCTAAACTCAATAGTAATAATAATAATAATAATAATAATAATAATAATGGCTTAGGAGGAGGTGGGCCCTTGCTAGGCACATTGCAGACTTCTCCTTTAACCTCACGGTTTTGTAGAAGGAGGCATACCCCATTCCCAGGTAGGAACCCGAGAGGTTGAGGGCCACACGGCAGGATTGAGACTCAGCTGACCTGGCTCCAGAGCCCCATTCTGGACACATGGGCTCCAGGAGGGCCACCTGCTGCTCCCCTCTCACCCCGAGGGTGGTCTCTCTGACTCCTCCATAGCTGGGCTCAGGCTGGGTGTCTCAGTGCCCCCCAGGCCCCACCCCAGACCCTGCAGGTCAGGAACCCAGGGATATGGAGCACAGGCCATAATTTTCTTGACACACCTAAAAGGAAGAACAGGTTAACAGTATGTTTTTGAAGGACAAGATTTGGAAGGTTGGAAAAGTAATTTCCATCTTGAATTTGGCTTCCCTGGGCTGCCCACCATGATAGCCATCGTCCTCTGGGCGTGTCCCAGCCAACATGCCATCTCTCCTTAGCATGACCTTTCTGTCTGCTCCATCCTGTAAGTTAACCTCAGGAGGCTGTCGCCCCACTCACCTCCACACTTGTAGAACACGTGAGTCTCCATTAGCTAGCTCGGGGCGGGGTTTTCCATAGCATTATGGTGGAGAAAGTGCTTGCCTGAAGGAATGTACTAGCCCATTGCTGTTGTTGTAGCAAAATACCTGAGGTTAGGTTATGTACAAAGAAAAGAGGTTTATTTAGCTCACAGTTTTGGACTTTCAAGGGCAAGGCACTTTTTTCTTATTTACTTACTTATTTTTTATTTGTTCAACTTAGTTGTACATGACAGCAGAATGACTTCAATTCATCGTCCAAGAATGGAGCATAATATTTCAATTCTCTGGTAAGGCACTGACTTCTGCTTAGCTCTGGTGATGGCTTATGGCAGATGGCAACACAATAGTAGTTCTTCAGAAAGAGATCACATGACAAGACAGGAAGCCAGAGGATGGAGAGGGGCCCACCTTGTTCTTTTCAAACTGACTGACTCACTTGAGAACTAGTGCATTTCCTGAGATCAGCATTGATCTTGTAGGAAAGCTATGTCCCCAGGAACCTACATACCTCCCGCTAGGCCCCTCCTCTTAAAGGTTCCTCCACCTCTTACACTGCCACACTGGACCTAAGCTCCCTGCAAGTGAACCTCTGGGGGACAAGTCACAGCCAATCACAGCAGGGAGGTGCTAGAAATGGCAGTTATGATCTTGAGTGACGTGACGCGACGCTTGCAGACACTTCTCAGTTTGGTCTTAACTATAAGCACATGGGTCTCTGAATTGCCTGTGTTGACCATGGCCACCTGCCCCAGGGCACAAGGCTCCATGGTCCAGCCCAGATACTGAAGCTGCCCCATGATTTCCTTCATCCATGAAAGAAGTACTTACCAGGTACGTGTCTGTGCCCCCGAAACACAAAGACGAGCCAAACCCAGCTCCTTCCCTCAGGAAACCACAGCTCCTCAGCTACTCTGTGGATTGTGAAATTGTACCTCAAAGCTTCGACTGTTAGAATAATAGTCTCCAAATCTGGCAGTGTGAGCAAATGGCTTCAAATTCAACATAATTGCAAAGAGCAAATACAAATACTGTGTGCCCTTGTGAGTCCCAGAGTAGAGTTGGGGACTTAGCAGGTTGTGTGGCCTGAGGTATGTCATTTACTTACGTATTTTAAATTTTTATTTAAATAATAATAATTGTCATTAACAATGGTCTGTATTTTTGGAGGGCAGCCTGGTGTCTGGGGAGCAGTGGTGCTGGGTACCCTTACGCACGGGGAATGATGGGATCGAGCTAATTAGCATTTCCCCTCCCATCACATACTTTTCATGCCTTCAGGGTGAGAACATTTAAAATCTACCCTTCTAGCAATTTGGGGCCTCTCATTAACTTCTGGAGCCTCCTGTCTGTCTTAACGCGCGCACTTGAAAGGCTTGGAGAAGAACCAAATAAAATAATGTACTTTTTTTTTTCCTTAAAAAAGCATCACATAAATAAGATTTTTTCTTTGTGAAATAAAGGTTTTCGAGTTGACCTCTCTTGGGTTCTTCCCACTCTCACTCCCCAGGTGGCAGGGTGGGTGGGCTGCACCCTTGGAGCTGGGCGTGTGGAAGCTCGCTCCCAGCACCTGGCTGTGGCTGGTGACTACCAGGAAGGATCAGAGACTCCCCAACCTGGAGAAATGACATGGGGGGGAGGGGGGGCAGAGGGGGTGGCTTGTGTGAGACAGAGCCACCATAAACCACAGCAAGGGCTGTGCCCCGTTCTAAAGGATGCCCAGGGTCAGGGGCTCCTGCTGGGGGAAAGGTGTTGGTCTGAGGTCGGAACAGCCCAGCCAGCGCTGTGATTACTGCTGGGCTTTAATAATAGAGAATAATAATAACAACAATGACTTTAATAATAACTTCAATGACCTTCTGGTGGAGGTTCACCTGGACCATCCCCAGGAGCAGGTGGGCTCCGCATTCCCAGGGACCCAGCACCCCCCAACACGGCCCAGTCCTGCCTGGAGGCAGAAACCCACACAGCCCCAGCTCAGTGACTGTAGGGACAAGACGTCCAGGCGAAGTGGCCCAGTTCTGACCCTCTGCGGAACCACCGGCAGCATTTTTTTTTAACTGAGCCCCAGCCCCAGCCCCTACCCCCTTTTTAATTTTTAATTTTGAGACAGAGGTCTCATCAAGTTGCTCAGGGTCCTGCTAAGTTGCTGAGGCTGGCTTTGAACTCCTGATCCTCCTGCCTCAGCCTCCCGAGCCACGGGGGGTGACAGGCCTGCGCCACTGCACCCGACTTTGGAGCCCACATTTGTGTTAAAAACTGGAGATGAAGCGCAACCTGCCTGCCGGAGGAGTCTCTTTCCATTTAGTACAGACTCGACTTCAGACGTGAAATATTGGACCAAATGTGGATCAGACCCGCCCATCGCTCTTTTTAAATAATTGCTTTACAGTGAAGGACTAAACTCAGAAAACGATGATCACTAGCGTGGATCACTGGAAATGATCTCCCTGAGTGCAGAAGAGCTTTGGGTCCCATGTCCTGAGCTCTTTCTCCACCACTCCCTTCTCTGTTCTGCTCACCTCGGGCCCAGAGCAACAGGGTGGGCCGTGTATGAACTGAGACCTCCGGAACTGCGACCCCCAAATAAACTTTTCCTTCTCTCTCTCTCAAATAAATAAATGAATAAATAAAAAACCATCCAATAAAATTCACCAGAAATGAGGAGAATGAGGTCTGATTTCCTCGATTCCTGGGACTGAGAATAGGAATCGGCCAGAACTCACTCACTCACTCGCTCCCTTGTTCATTCATTTAATGAAATTCGTGGAGGGCTCACTGCATGTCCCTCGCTGTTCTGGAAGCTGGGGACAGGAAGTCCTTGCCTTGTGGAACTGCCATCCTAGTTTAGGGAACAATAAACCCACAGTAATAAAACACGGAAGGGTGAGGAAGGGGTTCATGCTGTGGAGAACTGGGTGGGGAGCAGGATCAGGACCCGTGGCAGCCCCAGAGGAGAGACAGGGCCCCCGTGGGAAGGTCAGACTGAGCAGTGACGTCACCTGGCAGGTGTCAGAGCTGGTCCACCCAGAGATGAATCCAGGAGGAGGCGGGTGAAGCGCAGCGACTGGCTCCCTTCACCTGCTCAGCGCAGCCTGGGAGCTGAGATGGGTCTTGCACACCTTACATTGTCGAGAAAATCAAAAGAGTGATATTTCGTGCCTCGTGAAAACTCTGTGAAAGTCAGATCCCAGCGCCTGTCCATTTAGTACCCACGGCTGTTGACGTGGCACGAGAGTCACCGGGACAGAGACCCACAGGACAGCAGAGCCCACGATGTCTCCTGTCTGGATCCGTCCGGGAAAAGTTTACCGACCTCCTGATTAGATCCAGCAAGCGCAGGGCAGAAGCAGGGGACTGCGGCAGCCATCCAGGTGACAGGCCACGGTGGCCGGGAGCAGAGCACGCACGGGAGTCCCAGGGAACTCACTGGAGTTTGGGTGGAGTTGGCTGGATCAAGACCCAGGGGTAACCAGAAACCAAAGGCTGAATGTTCTCTGATAGGCAGGGGCTAACCCACAGCCTGGGGGAGGGAGGATAGAGGCTCATTGGATTCCACAAAGGGGAAGGAAGGGAAGGAGCAGACGGAGTGGGAAAGACAGTAGGATGAATGGAAGTAACTCTCCTGTGTTCGTATCTGAACACACGACCAGTGAACTCCACATCATGTTCAACCACAGGATGGGAGGTGATGCTCCATGTCTGTATGATGTGTCAAAATCCACTCACGTGTACCTAAAAAGAACAGCAAAACCGTAAATAAAAAGGAAAGGGGAAAAGAAAGATATCCCCAGCACTGGGTTTCAGCTTCCTGAGTAACTTCAGAGCTGTAACATCTAGCAGTGCACCAACAGCAACTATTTTCCCAGTTGTTCACAGTAAGGCTGAAGTTTCAACATGATTTGAAACACAAAAGTACTTCCGGCATTTCTTCCACCTGTCCTATACCGAGATACTAAAACCCAGTCTCTAGCTTCCCGTGCTTCCTAGCTGCTGTCTCTCTTACCTTGCCGTTTGGATTTTGAAAAAAATAAATTCAAGCTGGATACAGTGGCACACACCTGTAATCCCTACTACTCAGGAGGCTGAGGCAGGAGGATTGCAAGCTTGAGGCCAGCCTCCACAACTTAGTGAGATCTTGTCTCAAAATAAAAACAGAAAGGGCTGGGGATGTAGCTCAGGATCAGGAGTTCAAAGCCAGCCTCAGCAACTTAGTGAGGCCCTAAGCAACTTAGGGAGAACCTGTCTCAAAATAAAACATAAGAGAACAGGAGATGAGGCCAAGTGGTAAGCATCCCTGGGTTCAATCCCTGGTATTCGTGTATATCTCTATATCTATACCTGTATCTATATCTGTATCTATATCCACGGGTTTTTCTCATCTGCAAATTTTCTGTTTGCATCTTTTGCCCATTTTCTCATGGAAGCATGTCTTTTTCATATTGATTTGTGAGCACTTTTTCAGAAGTTAGCAAGAAAGAACATTTATGGGTTGGAGCTGTTGCCAATATTCATTCCCAAGGCTTCTGGGGCACTCTGGGACATGCAGAGTTGTGTATTTTCATGAAGTGGCTGCCAGGATCCATGGTTGTATGATGCCTCCCTTTGCTTTTCTGTGAGTCGATGGACATCCATCTGCGTTTTCCTAGCTCATTTAGGTTTTTGTTGTACACTTTTAGAACCATCTGGAAGATATCTTGGTGTGAGGTGAGAAACAGAGCATTTGTTCCCAAACAGGTAACCAGTAGTGCCAGCCGTCAGTCACTGGGTGATCCCTCCTCACTGATGTGTTGAAGGTGGAGAATTTATTTGCTGAAACGGTGGTCCACGAGGTTTTGTTGAAGGGAGAGCCGGCTCTGTTTCTGAGGGCTTGTGGTAGGCTCTTGTCCGCAGGGAGCCAGGGAGGAGCGGGGGGGGGGGGGGGGGGAATTCCAGCTGCTCCAGCTGTCCCAGAGAGGGGTGGCATGGGGGCAAGTGGAATTGGAAGTCCTGGGGCCACCAGGGTAGCCCAGAGCAGGAGGGAACAGAGCTCTTGAAGAAGAAGTCACCCGAGGAGCCACAAGGGAGCTGTGGGGTGGGAAAGGGAGAGACATCTGGTAGCCCCTGTATTGACCTTTGGGATGGAAAAATAGTTCTAAAGAAGATACTTGGGAATGTTTTTAAAAATGAATTTGTTTAAGCAACTTTCCAGCACAATTTCAACCATTCTCTAACACCTATGAAATGGAGAACAGTGTTGTGCCACAGAACATCGCAGACAATAAGGCCATTACAAGACAGTGGTCCCTGAGATGCTGACAGAGTTGGCTAGTGACATGGCTGGCCTGTGAGGTCATGGGGTGATGGCTGTGTTTATGGCGATGCTGGTGGGAAGAAAGTGCCAACAGTGACACCTAGCACGTCGTGCCCGGCCATCTCCATAGGCGACGGCATTGCTGGCTTGTGAATTTGCTCTGCAATACTGTTTATTATTATTCTAGAGGGTGTTCATTCTCCTTATAACAAACAAAGTTCTCTGTGTGACCCCGGCAACTGCCTCACAAGCCTTTTGATTTCTGCGTCTCTTGGTGGCAAGAGGAGGCCAGGTGGAGGGGTTGAGCTATTTGAGCCATGTTGGTTTACACCCCCAGATGTGTGCACGGTGATGAAGTTGTCACCAATGCATTTCTCAGGACACAGCCCTGTCACTAGGTAATCCGTGACTATGGTGCATGCTTTCTTTGCAGCTGTGCAAAAACTGGACGACATGGGACATACATAGGGGTTACATTTGGAATGCTGCTTCATTGCTAAGTCCACCACAGATATTCTTTTACTCAGGAGGTAGTATTAAATTCTTCAATATACTATAGTCTCTTTCTGAGGTTTGGGTTCTGTTCTGTTCTGGTCCGAATGCCGTGAATTCTCATTTAATTCCTCTGTTTTAACCCAGAAGGAAACTGTCCATCACAGTCCATCTGGAGAATAGTGTGTGCTAGATTTCCATTGCTGTGACACAATGCCTGAGAAAAGAAACTTTATAAAGAAAAAGGTTTGTTCTGACTCATGGTTTCAGCAGTTTCTGTCTGTGGTCACTTGACTGGGTTGTCCTTGGGGCTGTGGCAGCACAGAACATCCTGGCAGGAGCAGGTGGCAGAGGAGGATGCTTGCCCCATGGTGGACAGGAAACAAAGAGAGAGACAGGAAAGTGCCAGTGTCCCTATATCCTTTTCGAGGGCATGACCCCAGGGCTCTAACCTAACCTCCTTCCACCAGGCCCCGCCTCTCAAAGGTCCCACCATCTCCCAGTGGGGCCCACGGGCTGGGACAACCCTTGAACACATGGGCCTTTGAGGGATACTCCCAGGCCCTAATGGGGGACCCTCCCTCCCAACACAGCACTGTGTGAAGAAGGCGGCAGGAAACGGGCCCTGACCTGCGGGGAAGAGCAGAGACCTTCTGGGTCTGAGTAGAGCCCGGCCAGCTGGGCTTCCAGCCCACAGAGGTGACGGAGCCAGCACTGTGTACTGAGGAGCAGAAGGCCCTGGTGATGGCTGCTAGGGCGACACCCATAAAGGCCTCAGGGACCTCAGGGGGCCAGCATTTTAGGATGAAAGGGAAAAAGCTCTATTTTTCTAATACCTTTGCTAAAAGGCTCAAGGAACGACCCCAAGTGTCCTATGAACTTGGAAGAACTCCTGCTTCTTTGATCATCTGGAGTGACCGGCTAATCTTTTAACTTTAGACTCTTTTATCTTGTCCAGGACATTTGTCTTGAGTGGGTGGGGGGTACTGGGGAATAAACTCAGGTCTACTCAACCACTGAGCCACACCCCCAGCCTTATTTTGTATTTTATTTAGAGACAGGGTCTCACTGAGTTGCTTAGTTCCTCCCTGTTGCTGAGGCTGGCTTTGAACTCTCGATCCTCCTGCCTCAGCCTCCCCAGCCGCTGGGTGACAACTGCTCTGGCTTGGGTGCTGGCTCCCCATGGCCCACAGGGCGACCCCTTCCTCTCAGCTTTTCACCTGAAGCTCATTGTCATGCAGCCCCAGGGCCCCATGGATCCAGCCACTCCCTCTCCAGTCATGTGCCCAGACTCAGCTCAGGTGACCCTCCTTTCAAAGTAAGACTTTTCTCATGGTCCCTCGGTCCGGGACATGTCCTTGCCCTGAGATACTACAGCATTTCACCGGCACACCTCTGAGAACAAGGATTACGTCATATTGCTTTTATTCGGAGGGTCCGAACTGTCTCATGGAGAAGAAGCGGGATTCTGAGGCCAGCTGGTGAGTTCTACTTCCTGTCCTGTACCCAGCCCAGTCTTGGCATTTCGAAAGGGCCTGGCCCAGAAAAATAGTTGCTCCATAAATGTTTTTTGAGACAATCGTGGTTAAATAATGGAATAGAGGTCAATAAGAGATGGAATATTGTTGCACGCTGATCTTTCAGCTTAAGATTCAAGTTCTCTCTTGGCCTTGAAATCATGGGATTTCAGGGACCCTTTAAAAAGCCAGTAGACAGTTATCCAAGGGTGAGTGCAACAGGCAGGGTCTCGGCACTCCTCTTGGGAGTCCCCTGGCCTACAGCCCGTCCCACGGCTCCCAGAGTCTTGCCAGGCCCTTGTCAACTTGGCCTCGCCCTGGTGCGGGCAGTGTGGGGCTGGAGAGGTGAGAGACCGAGTGCGAAGGAGAAGCAAGGAAGAGGGTTTCTGGGAGATCAGCCCCAGGCCCACCTTCTCAAGAGCCTCCTGGCCTGGGGAACCCCCTGCTGGTTTAAAGTCCTTCACTGCTGGGCGGGCCAGCGAGGTTGTCCAGACGGCCTTTCTGAGGCCTGGGATCACGGAGGGAGGTTGGGACAGGGGGCTGCCAGCAGCACTTGGGGATCAACTCTAGGCCTGACAGTGATCTTGAGACATTGGAAAGCTGTTGCTGGACAAGAACCCTGAAGTCCACCAGAGCCCCTGGACACCACCCTATGAGGTCCAAGCCTTTGGGGTAAATAAAGCCTTCCCTGCAAACGGAGGACTCTGGCCCCAATAGCCCGGGTTTCTCAGCCATCCACAGCAAGAGATGTGCTTCCACCACAAGCCCGTGGGTAAACAGGCGTCGCCCAAACAGGGCTTCCTATTTGCTTGAGTTGGGCACCAGAGACCCATGTTTTCAGTTCTTTTCTATTTTATTGTTTTTAAAACGCTGGCCATGACCCCACGTCGGTTTCAGGATCTGTGATGGGAAAACCCTCCAAGGAGTTTTCATTTCAGGAGACTCGGAGTGTGTGCTGTGCTGTGAGGTGTGAGGTCAGCTGCTCGGAAGGACGCCCCAGGTCCTGTCTTGCTCATCCGAGGTAGGTGAGCAGCGCATGCCACCCTGGGTTGGAAAGAAAACCCCAGCCACGCACAACCTGCTGAGGATGGGCTGGGAAGGGAGAGATGGAGAAGGGAGAGGGAGGGGAGACGGCAGAGTCTATGGGAAGAGGAAAGGCCTCGTGGAGGCCCGGGCCTCCGCTCTGTGGTTGTCAAGGGCAAAGCGGTGAATGCACCAGGAGAATCCCATAAAAGACAGAGCAAATATCAAAAGAGTCTTTCCGGAAGAGAAACGGGTCACTCGCAGCTTTTTGTAGCTCACACAGACTCAGAATCTGCGAGCCTGATTGAAGGAGTCTAGAGACCGAAGCTCATTCTTAGTCTGTTCTTAATCCAGGGAACCAACCAACGGGGCTGTAGGTAAGAGCAAAGCCGACAGACAGCACGGACTCTTTAATAACACAAAGTTCCCAAATATTTTTTCTCCCACTCTTGGGAAAGTAGGAGGAAATAAATTAGAGGCACATGCCAGGACCTTCCACCTCCCCGCCTCCCACCAACTTCTAGAACAACTAAACATCAAGCATGCCTTCGCGGTTTCCTCTTTGTGTGAACATGAATGAGCGATGGGAAAGAGATATACTTGGGGCCAGCACATTTTCAACTCCCTGGGAGGTATTTTTTTTTTTAAATCTAAACACGCCTTCATTTGGGCCTTCAAAGATGAAATAATGAAGCAGCTTCCCCCCCGAGTGCCGTATCTTATTCTATCATCAACTTTTTTATAGACTTGAACACTGTGTCAATTAACACCTTTCAACTCAGAACCCAAGTCCTCCTTCCGGGAGAGTTCTTTCCTACAGGAAATGCAGTCATGGGAAGGGCCGAAGCTGCACTGGAGTTCTGAATGTAAGCACTATCCTCTCCCCAAAGCCGCAGCAATGGAATTTTCTGTGCTTCCAGAGTATACCATCCCCAAAGCCAAGTGTGCAATTAAAGGTTTTTTTTTTTTAATGTAAAGCTGTATTTCTGTTTGAAGACCTGATTTCACCATAGGACAGAAACTTAACTTGAGTTGAGTCAATTCGGGGTCAGTTCCTTTCAGCCTTCTCCCTATTCCCATTTCTCTCCAGAATTGCATCTTTGCCCTAGAGACCTCGTGTTTGCTTCCTGTCTGACAATGACGGTCCTGCCACCCTCTGAGACATGGCTGTCTCCCCCGTCCCTGGCTGGGTGGTCCACACCACCTTCCTACTGTGTCCCCTTAGTAGCCCAGCGAGTCCTTGGCAGGCCTTTCACCCAACATCCACGTCTCTTTAGTGTCGTGGGGATATCCAGTGGGCTGCCCAGAGGTGGACATTCTCACGAGGGGCTGGGGCAACACAGTTGGAGGTCTAGGCTGAGGCCTCCAAGGCCCTAATTGTCTTTTACTTTAATGTGTGTTAAATTACCCCATTTGATCATTATGCACTGTAGGCATACATGGAAATGTCACACCAAACCACATGAATACGCACAATGTGATGTGTCAATCAAAAGTTTTCAGATCGGTTGCCTGTGATCGGCGGGGACCAGGCCCCTGGTGGTGGAGGGGTGCCCCCGGTCCTCCAGGCTTCTCTGCTGTGGCTTGGGACCGGCCCTCACAGGATGCTTCTCCAGGGCTCCTGCCCTCGGGCTCCAGTTCGGCTGAGGCAGAGGGAGGCCCTGGCAGGAGATCAAAGAGCAGGGCAGGGGCGGTGGAGGCCATCTCCCTGGCTGCCTTCCTCTGAGTCAGGGTGGGAAGGAGCCCTGTTCCTTCAGGGAGCGTTGTCTGCTGTGGCTCCCACCTTCCTCAGGGCTCCAGCCGTCCTTCCCCACCCTGCCCTTTAGGTCTGGATACGGTCACAGCCCGCCCTGTTACTGGTCCCCGGATGTGTCCCCCGGCCTGGCTGGCTTCCCTTCGTCCTGCCCAGGCTTTGTCCTTAGTTCTTCAATGGGCTCTCTCCAGCACCCTGCCTGGTTGTACCATCGGCCTCCTGTGGGGACCAGACTGCATCAGGTGGGACCAGGAGTAGCCATCAACTGCCAGCGACGTCCTCCTGCCCCTGGCCTTGGAGTGACTTTTGCTGGACCTGGAGCGAGTCAGGTTGTGATGGGGAGGAGGAGGGGGTTCACGCTCCGTGGTGACAACCCAACGCAGGGACCCTGGTGACTGCTGTCTGTCACCTCTTCCACAGGGGGACCACGTTGCCCTCCACCCTGATAACGAGGCAGCCCTGGGTGGTGGCTTCTTTGCCCATGTGTCTCTGCTCTGTGTCCTGCCCCTTTGTCCCCACGTGTCCTTCCAAAGCAGCTGAGGCACTCCCACCCGAGCCGAGGATAAGATGTGAACAGGCCAGCGAGCTACGCATCAGTGTGTTCCCTCGGAAAACAGAAAAGGCAAAAAGAACTAGAGTAAGTGGCAGCTGAAGGGAACGGATGGGCGGAGGCGGTGGGGCAGGATCAAGTCCAGGGGCACAGGCAGCCCCAGGGCAGCTCCGGTCAGCAGAGGCTTGAGGTAGAGGAAGAGAAACTCCCTGAGGCTGTTGAACGCAGCAGAGGGACATATGGAGAGGGGCTGAGCAGGGGACACGGCAGAACCCTGCACAGAAGGGCCACCTGCGGCTTCCAGAGTATCTTCCAGAAGACGCTGGAGAGGCCTTCTCTTCTGATGTCACAAAGCTGGTGCCTGCAGGGCAAGAGCTCATGGCCACTTCCTCAGAGTGTCTTGGAAGCTTCTGGTGGACGTGGTGGTTGGCCTTGGGTGTGGTCCCTGAGAACCCCAAACTCCTCATGCCCCCGCAGCCCTGGTTCCTGCCTGAACAGCTATCCCCGTCCTTGGGTTCCTGGGAGACTGCCGAGCAGGGTCATTAGGAGCGTGGTCTTTGGAGCCAGCCTGTCTGGGTTTCCATTCCAGAGTTGCCACTTGTTAGCTCTGTGGCCTCTGGGCAAACTCCTAACCTCGCTGTCTCTGTTTTCTCATCTGTGAAATGAGGCTGATAATTGCATCGCCCCTCCCAGGGTCATGGAGAGGATTAAATGAATTAATACAGCAGTGACTGACGCCTGCCACACACTCCCAGAAACTGGCCTGATGATCACTGTGGTAACTCACCCCGCTCAGGTGGTGGGGAGGGGGGTGGAGATCACCAGGCAGCCTGGGGTCCCCGTGGTCTGATGTGCTTTGTACCCCTTCAAGGGCCAGGCGGTTGCTTAGCATTTGACCAGCTGCCGAGCTTTGCAAACTAACCCATTCCCAGTCTCCAACCTGCAAAACGGGAACAGTGATGTCCATGGCCACCGTGGGCCGCTGTGGAGAGACCCAGGGGACGAGTGCCTGAGGCAGTGAGCAGTGTGTGACGCTGAGGTGTCCCTCGAGGAGCTGCCGTGGGCAGGTCTCCCTTTACCTGTCTGTCTAACACAGGGGTTGTTCACTCGCTGGCACCGTCTCCCTGAAGAGTGGCTTTCATCTGCAATAGTTATAAACACAGGATGGGTTAATGTCTACCCCATAACAATGCAGACAAGTCAGACAGCCTATTGGTAATTTCAATTGCTAGATGTCTTCAAAATCTAAAATAAAGGAAATACAGGCTGAGTGTCCAAATGCTTGGGACTGCAAGTGCTTTGATTTCAGGGTGGGTTTTTTTTTTTTTTTTTTTTTTTTTGGATTTCAGAGCATTCCTATATATGCCATGAGATATTTCAGGGATGGGAATCAAGTCTAAACTCAAAGTTTGTTTGTTTCGTGTGCACCTCCTACATACACAGAGCCTGAAGGTAAGTTTAGGCAGTGTTTTTGAACCCAGGGGCACTAACCACTGAGTCACAGCCCCAGTCCTTTCTTGTATTTTATTTAGAGACAGGGTCTCGCTGAGTTGCCTGGGGGCCTCGCTAAATTGCTGGGGCTGGCTTTGAACTTGTTTCAGATTCAGATTAGGGATCTCAACTGAGAGATGAGTGCCCACATTTCTGTCCTGTTCATTGAGGGTCTGCTGCCTTGATCTAGGAAAGAGCTTCATAAAGGCGAGTAAGGCCTTCTTGCTGCCCATGGAGAGCTGGCAGTTGAGTGAGGAAGGCGGGCACATGAGCTGGGGACTCCCCGACAACGTGATGCTTTCTCCGACAGAGAGACTCACAAAGGGGCCCGGAGAGCTCAGAGCAAGGGGTGGTTGGCCTCACCTTCAAGACGAGGTAGGAGCAGCCTCCAGGGGAACCTTGACACACAGGGGCACCTCGAATTAGATCTTGAAGGACCCATAGGTGTTCACCAGAAAGAAAAGAAAGGAGCAAGGAGGGCATGAAATAGATTCCAGGAGAAAGAGCAAAGTGTCCATAAACCTGGAGCCGTTCGGAGAGGTGGGCTCGGAGGGGCCGTCAATGCTGGATCCCAAAGGGCCTCCTAAGCGGCACAGAGCACTCTTCACTGAGATCTGGTGTTGCGCGTGCTTTCCAAACACCCTGCAGCCAGTTGCTAACGAACTCAGGCTCAAAGACCCCCATCAACAGCAGTAAGAACCACAGACTCCCTGGGCCTCCTTTCTCGGGCTGAGTCTCTGGGCTACTCAAGCCAGTCTTCCCCACTGTTGAGGAGCTTCCAGGTCAGCTCAAGTCTGGGCAGCCACAGAGGCGCACTGGGGTAGAGGGGCAGGAGGAAGCGGCACCGCAGCTCAGGTGCTCCTGGGAAGTGGTCCTCCCCTCTGCTCACGCTCTCTCTGGGGCCCAGCACCCCAGGAAACCCACACAGAGGAACTGAAATGGCCTCTGATGGGTCAGCACAATAAAATCCCAAAGGACAGGGGAAAGTCCCCGAGGCCCCTTGCCCAGGTGCAAGGGGTTTGACGGGAATCTCCACCCACACCCCGTCTGGGGTGAACCTGAACACCCTCCCTCACTCCTTTCCTTCTTCATTCTTCACGAACACCCTGGGAAAGAAACATCACCCACGTGATTTTTCGGAGGAAAATCGCCCTCCCCCATCATTTACCGGTAAGAAATGGTCAACGCTGCGGTGAGCTCTGTGTGTTCCCCAAGTCAGAAACTGGGCACTGCAGTTTCCATGGCAACCCTGGTTCCCACTGACCAGGGATCCCCAAGAACTTTTGGGGGGGTGGAGTGTGGGGGGTCATGTCTATTTACTAGTTCACCTAAGACCCAACAGGTCACCTCTCAGTTCTTAAACTGCAAATAGCCATTTCAGATGGAAACGGCCCACCCCATAAAACAGAGCCCATATTTAGCTTGGACCTGTCACCAAAGGCTGCACAGAGCCCCACACACACAGATCTGTGTCCCCATCCCACAGCTGCATCAACAGAGGTGCTCAGCGGTTAGGGGACAGCCCTGGATCACCCGTCCTCGTCTGAGTCGGAGGCTCATGACTCTTGCTCTGTTTCCCGAATGCTCTTTGCCCTTATAAGGTGCTTAAATGGCTCTTTTTCTCCTTAAAAAAAAAAAAAAAGAAGAAGAAGGAGAAGAAGAAGAAGAATGGGGGAAGGGAGCAGTGGGAAGTGGGAAGTGGGGAGGGGGGACGTGGATGGGGCAAAATTAATTTGAATGCAACTATTTTGCCCGAGTCTCAGAACACTGTAGTGCCTTTATTCGTCAGGAGGGAGTGGGTACACAGAACAGCTTTGTTTTTTCAATTCATTAACTTCTACAGAAAAAGACCGTCCATTCTGTTTACACTAAAGGGACTGGATGCAGATCCGTCGCCATGTGTGTGGTGTAAATAAGAAAGGCCACCAATGGAGACCCATCCCTTTCATGAGCAGAAAAAGAAAAGTCAGTTCCTTGGGTTCCAGGGGGAAGTTTCTTACTTACCAGATGGCAGCTTTTATATATTTTTTGTTTTGTTTTCCAGAAGTAGGTAAAAGAGCTGTGATTTTAAGTCCATTTCCTTTCATTTACAGAGCTCCAGGGACTTCTAAGGCACTTTTCTGGAAATAAAGGCTTTCGTGGAAAAAGAAGCCATCCAGAAAAGGTGACAGAGATGAGGGACACTCGGAGAACAAAGAACCCCAGGTTATCATGGGTAATGACATCCCGGCAGCATGGAGCTCGGAGCTGGGTGTCGGTCATTCCCCCAAGGAGACGATCAGGCCTCCAAGGAGCTCTGCCACTGCCACTGGGACATTGCAACCGCAAAGGAACGTGACATTTGGGTAACTGCTGCAAGAAGATAGAGCCAGCTGTGCATGTCGGCCAGAGGTGACAAAGGGACGTGGAGAACAGATCTGGGCTTTCCAAATGTTCCATCTGTACCTTTTGCTCCAGTTCACACTCATTAGTTCTCTGGTCCCAAGCAGCCATTTTTGTCAAGGTTCTTAATCAAGATGAGAGTGTCACTCGTATCATCCGTCTAGAACATTCCGAGAACAAAACTCCTGAAACAGTGTGTTTGTTATCCACCTCCCAGTTACACTTGCATAACTGAAAGACATAGCAAGAAAAACAGCCCCGGCATGTCAGGGGTGACCTTCAGACTCATGCTTTGCCCCATCTGTGTGGCTTGATTTACAAGGAAGTGACAGTCTGCTTCTGTCTTAAGCTTGTAATTTTTCCCAAGTCCAGCAGTGACCTCCAAAGCACAGGCCAACTTCTTGGGAACTGGGGTGGATCAGGGATTTAGAGAAGCAGGCTGCACGTCCAAGTGGGAACTCAGGGAGCCTTGAGGAGCCTGAACTGCTTGAGACTTCGAGTTCAGAGGCTCGAGTGGTTCATTAGACATTTTAAACCAAATCGGGAATAAGCGCAGCATGAGCCCCGCGATAGCACATCATCCACCGCCGGTTTGCATTTCAGAAACAGGTCTCCCTTTCACTTTGACAATAGCGATTCCCTTCTCTGTCACCTTGAGCCTGCTACTGTTGCTCTCTGCTAACCAAAGGGTCCATCCACGGACAAATACCCCTGTTGAACTCGATAGCCAAGGCTAGGGGGACATGGTCTGAGAGACACATCTCATCATTCATTAAACAGGAATGGAGGCCTCATGAGCATGGGACCCCTTGCCACCTGTGGGTGGAGAGGACCCCCATGGCTGACCACTTCCCAGGAATAGGATTTCCTGGCCAGGGAGGCTCAGTGTGGACCACTTTGAACCAAGTGCATCGCTTTCCCCTCCCCCACACCCAGCCTCCTACCAATGTTTACTAAGCAAAATTCACCATATGTACCCAGGGGTGCTCAACCATTGAGCCACCATCTCCAGCCCTTTTATTTTAAGACAGGGCCCCATGAAGTTGCTAAGGCTGGCTTTGAACTTGCAATCCTCCTGCCTCAGCCTCCCCAGTCACTGGGACAACAGGCGTGTTTACAATTTTTCACGTGACTCCCAAACTCCTGGCAATCTGGTCCCTTCCCGCCTCCCCAGCCTCTGTTCCCTGCTCTCACTCCAGGCCACCAACGCGGACCATGGTGGAACCAAATTCTCCCAGGCCCTGGGGTTTACATGGGCTGTGCCCTCTGCTGGGAATTCTCTCCCACCTGGTTCTGTGCCTGGAAAACACCTACTCCCCAGCATACCAGCTGGGGTAGGTGTCAATTCTTAGGAGAGCATTCCTTAAATACTCCCTGCCCCCCCAACATACAAATTCTACCATTCCAATAGTTCTTTATCTCTGACATGAAAATTCTCTCGCGTCATCATTACAGGCTGAGGCTGAGCATCTTTAACCAGTAAATCTGAACTTGGAAACGCTCCCAAATCCAAAACCTTTTGCAACACTGGAGTGACAACTCAAGTGAAAAATCCCACCCCTGGCCTCCAGTGGTAGGCCATAGTCAAAACACAGGAGCACAAAGAATATTGTATAAAATCACCTTCAGGGTGTATGTATAAGGTATATGTGAGACACAAATGAATCCTGCATTTAGACTAGATTTGGGTCCTAGCACCAAATATCTAATAGGATATGTGTATGCACTGGGTTCAACCCTCAGCCCCACACAAAAATACAACTAAAAATATTTTAAAAGAAAAAGTTAATTTCTGACACTTGTCAGGGACTAGAAGGAAATTCTCCTTCAAAGATTAGCCTGACAGC
The DNA here is from genome assembly GCF_021218885.2 of Marmota monax. Taxonomy (NCBI): domain Eukaryota; kingdom Metazoa; phylum Chordata; class Mammalia; order Rodentia; family Sciuridae; genus Marmota; species Marmota monax. Next base: position 2,630,151 of record NW_026693881.1, on the reverse strand, counting down.
CCCCTGGGAGACATCCTGCCTGGGAGGCATCCTGCAGCCACCTATCTCCCTGGAACATCCTGTGGTTATCAGGATCATCAGACATCTTGCACCGGGCAGTTTTACCACCCACATCCAGCAATTGCTGATTAGAGACCTTCCGCATCCCCAGCATATAAATACCCCTGTGTGAACAATAAAAGTTTGCAGCTTGATCAGACACCTGTCTTGCTGTCATCCTTCTGTGTCTCTTGTCCCTTCATTCCTCCCCATCTAGGTTCGCTGCCCACGGGACAGACACTGATAAGGACAGATCTGGAGTTTTAGGAAGTCACACCAGGGGTGGCCAATTATGAGCTGCCACCAAATCCAATTGGCTTCCTGTTTTTGCTAATAAAGCTTTATTGGAACATAGCCACACCACTGGTTTCATATGGTCTTTGGTCCGTCAGGACTTTTAACTCCAGTGACAGAGACCGAATGACCTACAGAATTAAAAAAAAAAAATCGATTGGTACTTTGCCAAAACACTTTGCCAACCTCTAGTTGACGTGATAGGGAGACGTCTTCCTCAGCTACTTTTGTCATTGTCTGAACTATGAGAGAATAGAAAGTTGTCCCAGAGCAGCCTCGCTTTCCCAAGTGAGCTTGAGAGCCACAGGTTTTGCTTTTGAACCTGGGTGGGGCCCTTCTGCCTGTGGCCCCGTCCTCCTGACTGGCCCCTCTCTTGGGAGTCAGAGGGGAGCTGGAGGGAGGGAGCTTTGTCCTCCGCAGCCTGGTTCCTCCCCCTGTCCTCCAGGTAAGGAGGAGGAGCATGGAGGTCCTCATCCCTCTGAGATCACCACTGTCCTTCCCTAGACTCTGTCCTCACAGGTCCTGTGGGAGTGGAAGCAGTGGTCTGCTCAAGGGGCAAAGCTGTGTGGCACTCTCTGAAAGGGACCATAATCAGGGACAGTGTCCCTCTGCAGCCTGGTCCAGGGAGGACCCAAGTACCTGCATTTGAGACCCGTGGAATCTCTATCTATCTTCACCCCACTTGTGGGTTCCTCGAGGCTCCCCCAGCGAGGTCCCCCTTCCCCACTCCTTCTGCCAGGGTTGCCACTCTCTCTTCAGACAGGAGGGGGGACCTCTGGCCCAGTGTCCAGACTGGGCGTGGGGCGGGGAGAGTTCCAACCCAGTCTGCAACTGGTCTCTCCTAGAGTTTCTGAATCAGACACTCCTCATCACGTGGAATTTGATTTCCTTCTGACTGTGCCTATCCAATGCACCAGGACAAATTAGCAAGAAATGTGGGTTTCTCCCTGTCCCACAAAACTGAAGGGAAACCCTGTTACCCTCAGCAGGCACCCTCCCCTCCTGTCCTGAGCCACAGCCCAAAGCTTCACTGGTTCTCAGGTACCTCCCTGTCCAGGAAAGGGTTAACCAGCCTGCCTGAGTGGCAGGGAGAACAGCCTGTGGGTCCCTCATCTATAGTCCCCTCTTCAGCAGCCATCACTGGCCCCTTGACCTCAACAGATGGCCCTGGAGGACATACAGAAGCCAGGTTGATTGGCATTGGCATTGGTATTGTTGAGCACAGGAAAACAACAATAATAACAAGAGCAACTAACCAAGTCAAGACCCGCAGAACAACCTTAGGGTGAAGGAATCGGTATTATCCCCGTTCTACAGAGGCAGAAAGGTTGAGCTGCCACAGGGGTCTCAAACCAGGTGACCTGACTGCCCATCAATCCCATTTGACGCCAGCTGGGCCACTGCTGTCTTAGTCTCTCCGCTGCTGAGATGGGTAAATAGTCCCACAAAATTCCTACGGAACTTTGCTGGATGCTTCAAAAAGCCTCTGGCCTGGCAGCTCCACCCCTGGGAGACTTCCCAACCCAAACAATGAGAACGGTGGGTAAATATGTACCTATAAAATGTTCCTAAAAGCTTTTTATGAATGTGAACAATTAGGAACAACCTGAATATCCAACAGTAGGGGACTAATGAAAAGGTCTGTGGAATATATTTGTTAGATTACCGAAAAGTCAGGAACAATATGGAGTAGGAAAGGCTAAAATGGGGTGGTTTTTAATGTGTATTGCTAAATGAAAGCATCAGATTGTAAATCAATAGCCCATAATCATAGGAAAATGCACGCATATATGATGTATGTGTGTGTGTGTGTGTGTGATGGGGGGGACCGGAATGTCATTAAACCACCCTACCATGGTACCATACCAAGTTGTTAGCCAAGCATTATCTCTAGGTGGTGGTATTTTGGGGCTTTTATTTTTTTAAATGAAGTCATATATTTTCTGAATTATAATTGGGAAAAAACAGTGAAAATCTTTATATTTATAATCTACATTGAGGACTATTCTCAAATTTCTCTCATCCAAAGACAGCTACTGAATCAGTCGCTCATTTTACTTCCCATGAACGTTATCAGAGAGTGTGAAAAACTAGTGTCTGAATTCCTTGTGGGCAGTTGCCTTTTTTAACCTCAACTCTGAGAAAAGGGAAAAAATAAGGCTTTTCATTGGTTGAAATAACTTATAGTTGGGTTTAAAGAATACAATCCAATGCCTCCAACACCTGAGACATATGTCCCTTATCTCTCTGGCCTATGTCAGCCAGGCCCAAGTGACTCTAAACTAACTTTATCTCCTAATGCAAAATGGAATAGATGCAAAATGAGAGAAATGGAAATAGAAAGTGCCTCTGGTTACCCAATGCTTATTTCGTAAGTAAGTGTCTGAGTTGGGTTTCATGAGGAAAAGCAAATGGTTGGGAAGGGGCCTCAGGAAACCTGAATTCAGAGAGCACCTGGCAGGAAAAGAAGGAGGAGGAAGGTAGGGGAGGAAGAGGGAGGAGAGAGGAGGGGAGAGGAGGAAGGGGGAACCCAGGTGGAGGAGGAGGAAAGAGAAGGGGAGACGGGAAGGACGGGAAATATGATTGGATTGCTGTGGAGAGGTGAACCTAGGCCACCCTGAGGCCCCCAGCTCTTCCAAGCAGCCTGTGCTCCAACACCACCCCTCACCCCTGGCCCCAACAGCATGGACATCACCTGGGAACTCATAGAGTTGTAGACTCTTGAGCACCACCCCCGGCTCCCAGCCCCAGAATCTGCACAAACCCCCAAGGGACTCACGGGCACATGGGTGTCAGAGAAACACTAACCTGGCATGTCATCCAAGCCCATAGGATTCTGGAATTATGTAGAAATATTGAGATCATCTCCTCTCTCTCTTTAGTGACCCCTAGTGGTAAACCCAAAGGTAACAAGATCTACACAACAGGATAACTGAATTTTGACCTCCAGCCTGAACCAGCACTTCCAACCTTCAGCTAGTCGAGCTAGCCAAGGCCCCAGGCACTTGGGGACTGGGATCCTAGTTGACCATCCTGGTTTAGAAAATCTGATATAGTCCAATCCTAGCTGGAGGCAATGTTTTTCTATATACTGCTACTACTGGAGTTCAGGGACATTTCTCAGTCTAATTATTCTCTGTCTGAGAAACACTGATACTCAGCTAATTTGATGCATCTCTTGAGTGGGAGACACATCAAGATGGCCCGTCATTCACGTTACCAAGTGCACCTCATGTGGTCTCTTACAACAGCCCTGGGCAGGAGGCATTATTTTTTCAAAATAAGCATTGTGCTGTGGTACACACCTGTGACCCCAGCTACTTGGGAGGCTGAGGTAGTAAAATTACAAGTTCAAGGCCAGCCTGGGCAACTTAGGGAGACCATGTTTGAAAATAAGCTAAAAAGGGCTGGGGGTGTAGCTCAATGGGAGAGCAGTTGCCTACTATTGGTGCAAGACCCTGGGAGCAATCCCTAGTGTGTGCATGCACACACACACACATACACACACAAATTAAATGTATCCCTTTATCTATTCACAGGATGATCAATGTCCAATGGATCTTTCAATTTATATTAGGGTTTGAGTTTTATGCAAAAAGTGGAAAAGTTCAAGATATCGTAGAAGTGAAAGAATTACCTAGATATCATCTTGAGCAATTCCTAAAGTGTACTTCATCTGCAGAATAGTAATAGAAGTTGAAAAACGGATGCCAAAGTCAGATCAGTTTGAAAAGCACCAGGTTGATCCTAATTAATGAAGTTGGAAAGATTTCTTTATTGCATGATTTCTCAGGACCTTTATGAAATCAAGGTGCTTTGTGGATCTATCAAGCTATTCTCTAGAACACATGTGCACATGTGTGCATGCACACACACACACACACACACACTTTTTTGATTCCTAGGAAGTTCTGAACACCACGTCATCATGCCAAGAGGAACACCCACGCCTCCTGATGTTCACCTCTGGCTCTGTGCCCCGCATTATGCTGCCCCCTAAAATCACTTCTCATTATTACCAACCTCATCCATCAATCCATCCTCATTTTGTAACCAACGGATAAATGAGGGAATGTGGTGGGGGGAAGCAAGAATTAAAAGAGGGAGATAAAAGTGAGGAGAAAAGAAGCCACAATGAGACCTTTCCACCCACGGAAATGGTTACTTGCAAGTGCAACACCCACCTGGAGACCTGCTGTTCCCTGATGCTTCCTTCTCGAGCAATGTGCCACCGTGACTCCATCACAGCGATATCCAGGTCGGCCCACTGACACCCTCATTCATGTGGTCCAAATTACTGCCCCACATGGGTGGTCACAAAGCACCTTCCTTCCATTCACAGGCTGCAGACACAGCTTCTGTACAAGTCACTGCGGAGTCCTTCAGGCCTCTTGGTGGCAAGTAGTTGGTAATAGGTTCTGAGTCAAGAAGAGGCTACCATGTGCCCTTCCCAGGAGGGTTCTTGGGTATTGGAAACACTGTTTTCTGGCATTTATGCCTTTTTAAAAAAAATATTTGTTGGGCTGAGGATGTGGCTCAAGCGGTAGCGCGCTCGCCTGGCATGCGTGCGGCCCGGGTTCGATCCTCAGCACCACATACAAACAAAGATGTTGTGTCCGCCGAAAACTAAGAAAATAAATATTAAAATTCTAAAAAAAAAAAAATATTTGTTTAGTTGTCAATTGATCTTTCGTTTATTTGTTTATTTATTTAGTTTTATGTGGTGCTGAGGATCGAACCCAGGGCCTCACACGTGCCAGGCAAGCATCTGCCACTGAGCCCCAGCCCCAGCTCATGTTCATGCTTTTTATTTGAGTTAATTCCCATTAGATGATTTTGGATTTATCACTCCGTGCCAGAGTAGCCCATTACCAATGACTTTTTCCTGAATCTCCTTTCCTATGTCATTCCGAGTTAAGCTGGCCCAAAGAAGAGAGACAGAAGAGACAGGAGAGCTACATGTGCTCAAGGTCATGGTTGAGGGTGTGACACCACATATCCACAGTGGTTCTGCTTCTCTGAACACTGATTGACCCATCCATGAATGCCAACTTTTATGTTTTTCTGCTCAGATTTTGGTTTCCTGTTAGTCAGTGTTCCTTCACTGTGACAAATGCCTGAGATAAATCAACTTAAAAAAGAGCAAAGGTTTATTCTGGCTTACAGTGTTGATGTTTCAGTCCATGGTTACTTAACCCTGTAGCAGGACAGTACATCACGGCAGGAATGTGTGACAGAGGAGGTCTATTCATTCACCTCATGTTGGCCACGCAGCAAAAAGAGAGAGAGGAGGAGACCAGTGCTCCAATGTACCCTTCAAGGACACACCCCCAATGACCTAACTTTCTCCCATGAGGCCCCACCTCCTAAAGGTCCCACCACCTCCCAATAGCACCACGGGCTAGTGACCAAGCCTTTAACATGTGGGACTTTGGGGACACTCCAAATCCAAACTGGGGCAGGGACCAACTGCTTCCTCCCTGTCCTTCACCTCTGTTTTGAACCTCTGGCTTTGGATATGGCACCTTTAGATCTGGCTTCCTCCGCTGTCCACAATTTACATCCCATTCTCTCGCCAGTGTTCGACAAAGGTCACTAGTCAAAATAAAAGCGGAAACCAGAAGCTATATCGATACAACCAAGAATTTAAAGGCTATATGAAGACGGTTGTGTTTTCTGAGGATGGAAACTTAAAGTCAGAGTTTGTAGTGGAAATAAAGATAATAAAATGTGGTTCAAAGAGCAGTGATCTTCCTAATTGGGACTGTGAGAACATCTAATTATAGGTTGTAGTTTAACTTGCTTTAGGTACTAATTTCTAGTTCTTAATAATATGTGATGTTACCAACACTTCTTTTCAATCTTGGTGCAGTGGCAGAATGCTAGCTACAAAACGTCAACCTTGGGATGATTATATGGTCGGACAATCCTGGGGAATAAATGAATGCTTTGACCTCTTCAGAAAGCATACATTGTGCACAAGCATGCATACACACATGCACGTATTTCAGCTTTGGGGATGGAACTCAGGGCTTTCTGCATGCTAGGCAAGCACTCTACTACTGGGCTATATCCCTTCTCTTGCACATGTATTTTTAAAAAGAGAGGGGATGATAGAATGTCTTATCAGGGCCATGGTTCTGGGAAAGCTCTTTTGGGGGTTGAGGTTAACTTGTAGACCACAGACAGCATGCAGAACCCTTCTTGTTTGAGAGAACCCCCACTCAGATCATTCCTGCTCATTACAATGCAAATGAATTTTGTCTGGTACAGATACAATTTGCTTTCATCTAATAGAAAAGATAGCACAAAACACGCCCCCAATATTACAATTTATTTTAGAATATTAAACAATTCTACATCTGCTTGCAAGTTTATTTTAGCATCCCTGTGTCTGAGCGACTGAATCTGAATTTCAAATTCTCCTTTGAAACGTCCTTAACATCTTCCTGGTTCCCTCATCCACGAAGGAGTCACACACAATTTTGACAGGTATATAATTTTATATTTGAATAGAGGTCATGTTTGTCAATTTTTGAAAAGTATATCCTCAAAGTGGCAATGGTTTCGTTCATATTTGCTTTATGGAATTTGCATCATGTTAATACAAATTAAGTTTGAGGTTGCAATGCTTTAAAAATAATTTCAAAGGGCAGCTCCCTTAACTTCTCTGGTGACACCTTCTGAAACATCTGGACATCTTACCCCCTCGGTTGTCTCAACGTGCTGGCACCTGGAGAGGGGAGAGGCGCCTCTGGCCTGTGTTTGGCCATCTGTCTCACCCTGCACGTATCACACTAATGAAACATGCAGAAACTACTGGGGCTGGACATGCTTGACTCTCTCAGATCTTCCTTTAGGATAAAGTGGTAAGAAGAGGGGATCAGGCAACAGTTCACACATTCAAGTTGAACCAAGAGTGACAAAGTGTCACAGCAAGTCCCTGAGGTCTGGGGACAGCTCCCATAGTGCTATGCAATCTGATTTTCTTGCATTGTCTGCTCGTCTTTTCTCCCACATCCTGGCCTTTGTTTGCACCCTGGGAAGTTCTGTGCATGTACGTGTGTGCCTGCATGTGCACATGTGCGTGCGCACACACACACACACACACACACACACACACTCCATGACTCCTGCCTGTCCTCAGGTCAGACGGCGTTTCTCAAGGAATGTTTGTGGCCACTCCAGAACAGAGCAGGCCTCCTGTTTTACATCTCACAGATTCTGAGCTTTTCCTTCTGAGCTCTTCATTTCTCTCTCTCTCTCTCTCCCATTGTCAATAAAACCCAGGATCATTGTGTCACCGCTGTGTCCCCAGACCTGGCATAATGCCTGGTATGTAGAAGGTGTTCTTGAATGAATTAATAAGAACTCAATGCCTACTTGTTACATGGATGAATAGATGGTTGTTTGGTCTGTTCTAGTCCCTTAAAGCAAAAGAAGCTGTTTCAACAGTGCGACTCTGACTTACTGTTGGTGTCTGAATAATAAAGACCGTTCAGGTTTTGGGCTGAGTTGGATGATGTACTGGGCTGCGGGGCTGGGGGGGACTCGTTCTCACACAGTCCTAACGGAACCAGGCAGCCTCACAGGAGGACAAAAAGCTCTAAAGATCACAAATGAATAAACTTTTTAACCCAACAATTCCACTTTGCATGTGCTTGCTCAGTCTCTGTACAGGGGTGTCTGCTGTTGTCTATCATGTGACAGGAAACGATGGAAATAACCCAAATTTCAACTAAATAATATAAAGAAAATTCCAAGCAATGGAATACCTGGCAGGCATTAATAAGAACTGAGGTATTTTTATGTACATTAAGATGCAAAAGATTAAAAAAATTATGATCTCAAGTGCAAAAGTTGCTACTCTGGGTGTGCATTGGTTATGCATAGGCTTGTTTCTGAAACTACCTGTAGTGAACTGGCAGCAATGGTTGCTTTGAGGAGGAGAAGGAGTGGGGTTGAAGGTCAAGGGTAGGATGAAGACACCGGTTTCAGTGTGCACACATTTCTTGACTTTCAATTCTGTGCCACGCCGTGCATTCACTATTCCAGAAATTAACAGGTGTGAAACTAACAGAAGTAAAAATTAATAGAGTTAATGATGTAGTAATGGTAAAAAAATATATGTCTATATGCATATATTAATGAGAGTTCAAACTGGATTAATTTAACTGGTGTTTCTTTGACTTTTTCAAGCCAAATTTTCACCCATGTGAAATTTTCACCTCAAGCAATCCCTCCCGTCATTCTTTCCCAAAAAATCTTCCCCCAAACTTTCAATCTTCCCAACATTCCTAAAATCTTTTCTAATTCTGAGCCAGGGGCCCCCTGATTTGGGAGGTCCAGCAGCAGGACTGTTCTGGTGGACGCTGTGGCCACTGAGTCGAGTCCCACCTCCTCTTGTAACCTGCCCGGCACCTCCTGGCTCACTGTGCTGACCTTGGCAAAGCTGGTTGGCCCTGTCATGCCAGTGACATTATGGAGACTAAATTGAATGAACATGTGGCCATGTCCTCCAAATGTTTTCTGATACGGCTAAATGGAAAACTGTAGATTGCATTTATTTATTTTGCGATAAACCCTTTGTTTACGTTGCTAGTGATCCAGAAAAAGTGTTCTCCCCCCACACGCCAGGACCTGAACGACGACAAGTCGAATTACTCGTGCATTTACCGTAGGAGACTTTCCACCATGCGTCTTGCAGCAACGGTTCCTGACATGGCTTAAGAAATGATAAATTACAGCCAACACAAACAAAAAAGGAACTCCGTGTTTTGTAGCAGATAATTGTAAAGAAAACAGTTATTTGCCTCCCTGTCTCCCATTTTATTCACAAAAACAATGTACTTGAAACAGAAAAGACCCAAGAATTGTAAAACAATTTCATTTTTCTCCTATAATTGGAAACATTTGGGGAAAACACTTGGTCCGTTCAAGCTGCGTATTCATGGCTTAATTTTACATAGAGAAGATTTCCATACCTTGGCCTCTCATTTCATTGTTGTTTGGATTTTCACAAATGACCGATATTATGTAGTTGAAACAAAGTAGCAAGTCCCATCGCGTTCTGCTATTCACACACCATGGTGGCCGTCCTTTGTCATCAAGGGCCTCCTATAAAGGGTCATCCTTGTGTGGGAAGCAGGGATAGAAATGTTTTTCACACTCTGGTCAATGATGGTGGAGACTGGTGGTTACTTTGCATGAGGCGACATGAAGTTCTCGTCATTGCTGCGCACACAAAGCAGTTGCAGAAATCAAGTTGGGTGTGAAAACACTTGGAAGACAAGAAAAGACCATCAGACTTTTATAGAAGAAGCTGGGTAAGGGAAATGGAGTTAGGAGTAGCTGTTAGGATAGCCAGGCAACGAGCAATTGCTTCAACAAGCAAACCCATTGCTGAGATCACCTGGCTTAATTTGGTCCTGCCCTGGCCTCTGTTACCTGCCCTTGAGCTCTTACCAGTAATTGCAGATCTCAACCTGAACCACAGCTCTAACAAGTGCCTGGCTCCCAGGATCTGCTTGTCTTCCTGTTCTCCCTGATCTGGGTTTCACTTAGTCACTGTTTCATTCACTGGTTTCTACAGTACCCCACCTTGAACTTTCCACAGAAGATGGGCAATCTATAGACAAGGAAGAAAAAAAAAGAGAGAGAACATCTATATTTTTTTAAAAAATATTTTTTTGGTTGTTGATATGGACCTTTATTTTATTTATTTATATGTGATGTTGAGAATCAAACCCAGTGCCTCACACGTGCTAGGCAAGCGCTCTATTACTAAGCTACAACTCCAGCCCATGAAAACATTTATTTTTAACAGGTTTTATTAATACAAACTCCAAAGGCTGAAAGTAATCACAGTGGTGAATCAAAGAGTCTATTAATAGAAAATAGTTAAAACTTCTCACTATATAAAATAGTCCCAGTTTAAATAGATCCTTAATGACCAAAGATTCTGCTCTCTATTGGCTGGCTTTCCCAAACCAACTGTAACAAAAGGCCTGAGCTAATTAACTGAGAATATGAAAGGTTTATTTTGGCTCAAAGTTTTTAAGGCTCGAGGTCATAGTCAATTGACCCCGTTGCTTTTGGACCTGGATGAGGCAGCACACCAGTGTGGGAGCATGTGGCAGAGGAACTTGTCACCTCATGGCTGGGTATGCAAACAGAAAGGGGAGGGCCAGGTCCTGATAACTCTTCAAGGGTGTGCCACCATGGCCTAAAACCTCCCAGCTGGCCTGACCTCCTAAAGTTGTACTGCCCCTAATAGCTCCAATCCGGTGACGACGCCCTTAGCACGTTTGGGACATTCCTAGAGCAGTCTAATATTTCTATCATTCTATCTCTATACCGTTTATACATGCTTGCACATTTAGGTATTTACTTCCCTAATTTTTATTTTCATCAATTTAATGCTATAAAATCACCAAAGGGTCAATATTAACACCCACTGATCTTCAGAACAGGTTATCCATCCATCAATGGGAAGAACCTCAGATTAGCTGGAGTGCCCAGGTGCTCACCTGAAAAGCTTGTGTTTTCCAATTTCCTCTGCAATCAATGGAAAAGTCCAAGGGAATGTGGCCAGAGCACCCCAAGTGTCCTTCAGAGCCAGCCTGGGCACCGGCGTATGCTCTTCTTCCTCCTTTCTTCTGCCTAGAATATGAACAAGGTTCCTGGAGCTATGGTAGCCATGGACATAAAATAAGGGCCACAACTTCTAAAGAACTAAGTAGAAAACAAACAAACAAAAAAGTCTAGGCTTCTGATGTCATGGAGTAAGAAAGCCTTGGACTAGGTAACTCTGCACTTGAGAGAAAAATAAATCTTTACTTCAATGAAGCCTAGTTTTGCTTTTAAAATAGAGCTGAAGTCAGTCCTAACAGATCCACAGCCCTGGTCCCAGTCACACTCCCGGAATCAGGCTTTGTAGTTCCCATGGGTAAGACAGTGTTTTTTCTTTGTAACTAATGCTCTCTGACTCAGTTCAGGCTGGTTCCTTCTCAGTGAAAGCTCTCCAGAGAAAATATTTCTTGCTTTCAATTTTTCTAAGCTGCCTGGAAATCAAGAAGCGTTTTTCTTTCCCATGTGTGATATCAAAATCATTACTAAACATCAGAGTTCACTTGAGTTTTTCTTTCCAGCAAATTTTGTATCAGAGTCAGCTAAGTGCTGTAACAAATAATCCCAAATCTCTGTGATGTGCCCTGATAGGTGTTAATTTCTCGATTGTATCACAATCTAAGGTAGGTTGGAGGGGTCTCTCTCCATGCAATCCCTCAGGGATCCAAGCACATTTTCCCCAGTGGCTCTGGTTTCCACTGAGGCCTTGGGGGTCTCCACTGCATCATCTGTACCCACCTGCAGGCAAGAGAATTGCAGGACTATGGAGGGTTCCATGGGCAGTTTGATGATCTGAGATTGTTGTACGAGGTCTGCACCCCTGATTCTGCCGCTTTCTCTGATTCTCAGAGCTCAATCGCGTGCCCCGCATATCTGCAAGGATGTTGAGAAATATAGTCCAGCTGGGAGCTCAGGAGAAAAGAAAGTGGAGGAGAGATAGATGGAGAGAGGGAGAGAGGGAGAGAGGGAGAGGGAAGCTCTAAAAAATAATGATATTCATTCAAGGATGAGCAGGGAATGTTGAAATGAGAAATACACATGCCATTGGACTCATGAGAACATTCAAAGAGGTCAGGGTCAAGGGGAACTTGCAAAGGCAAAGGAAGAGAATTACGTAAGTTATTTTAAAATGATAATCCCTGGCCCCGAGGACAGGTAGTAAGGGTAATGGTGATGCAAGTTTGAACTGACAGTCCCTGGACAGGTATTCTTGAGGAAGTCTTGGCTTTCTAAGGTTGCTGTGGCTTTTGTGCAAGGTTGTGTTTCTGGCCGCCTTTTGTGATAGTTCTTGTCATCAGACATGTGGGTATGAGACCCCTCCCCTCACCTCCCAGCTGTCTTCATTTTTACATTCCTTTTGGTTAGGACTTGACATGAGTAACTCCATTTTTGATTCTGATGGCTTTCACACTCCTCTACCACAGATTCAGTATTTTAAGAAGTTTCTGAATAAATCTTGCCAACAGTGACCAGGTTAGGACTGCCTTGCCGCCATGGTCCCAAGAGCTGTGTGCTCTTAGTCACTCTAAAATTCTCTTTCCAAATTGTGGATCTCTTGCATTTTAAAGTTCACACCTGGAAATTTTCCTAGTTAGTTGTTGAGAGCCACAGCCGAAGGAGCCCCAGCAAACTTCCAGCTGATTGGCTCACCGTGGCCCCAGTAAACTTCCAGCTGCCAGCTGTTTGGCTCCCCTGCGGTGATGCTCATTGGGCTGTTTCCCCGCCCCTTCAGACCACGGAGCTGCTCATTGGGGGACTCTTTTGGCTCCGCCCACGTGGCCCAGCCAATCGGCCTCAAGAGAGGAGGAGTGGGGGTTGAGAGGCTCATGGGAAGCCAGTGGTGGCAGTTGGGCTCTGAGGGAATTCCTGAAGAGCTCCTGTGGTGTGGCGTGTGTTCTAAAAATAAAGTTCGTTTGCAGCCAGACTGCGGCAGTAAGTTAAAAGTTGTTGTGAAAGGATGTCACTTCTGGCTCACTACAGAGGTATCCGTGTTTGCAGTGGTAATGAAGATGTATCACCTGGATCCTCTTGTCCCCATCCCCCGCTGCTGGGAGATGCCAGTCACTGAGTGCAGAACGGCCTGGCTTGGAGTCTCATCTTTCCCAGATGACTCACACCCCAAAACTGGCTGGCGCAGGGGTAGAGCAGGGGGTGGAGGGAGGCTGGGCTGGAGCAATTCTGACCCACCCTGTGGGACTGGCCAAGTCTGCAGGGGTCCTGCCTCACACGGAGTTCTCCCTCCTCCCCAACTTCTCCTTCCTTCTCAGAGGTTCTCCCCAGGATACCCCACAAACATTACACACGTATAGCTCTAGCTCACAATAGCCGTGCTGGCCAGATTTTCATCATTCTGACCAAAATGCCTAGAAATAAAAACCTAGAGGAGGAAAAGTCTCTCAGCTCAAGGTTTCAGAGGTTCAGCCCATGTTCAGCAACTCCAGCGCTCCAGGGAGAGGTGAGTAGAACATCATGGCGGGAGGGAAGCAGCCCAGCCATGTCAGTGGGAAGCAGAGAGATGGAGAGGCACAAGCACTAAGGATTATTAACTCCAAAGCCAAGCCCCCAGCCCTTTACTTCCTCCAGCCACATCCTGCCTGCCTACAGTTATCACAATAGTCCTTTCAAATTATTTATCCATCACATGGATTAATCCACTGATCAGGTTACAGCTCTCATAAACTAAACAAGCTTTCAGGGGACACCTCATATCCAAACCGTGAGAATCCTTTTTGTGGAGACCCAACATTCAAGGACATTTCAGAATACAGTGATCATCATATTCATATGCAATAATAACAAAACATAAATAAATCTAAGCTAATTTTAAAAAGCAATCCTTAGTACCACAAGCTTTCAAACCACTAAAAATCTACTGTGGATTGAGTTGATTTTTCATTTTAATATTCATCATTACCAAAAGGAGAAAATAATTTTGGGAGGAAATGCATATCTTCTTTTGATTTGAACGGGATGCTTGGTGGTCCTGGAATGAGAGATTAGCATTGGGAGACACCAATATTTGAATGATGAACTTGTTAGGTACTCTGAAGTATTTTAAATCTTGATATGATCTACTTGAGAATATTCATAGAGGATAAGGATAGGTTATGTTTTCGTAAAGCAGGAGAAGTTAAATTTTAAAAGTCAAGATGAGAAAGGAAAATAAATACAATACATCCTGATCAATTTTAGGAAGGCAAAATTACCAGTTGTTTCTTCACGGATCTGGTCAGAGATATGTGGATCTTTATTTGAAGGTTTTATTCTTTGTACAAAATTCTCCTATCATGTATTCTTTCTTTCATTCTGTTCTAGATGTGTCAACTAATTCTTAAGCACCTCCCTAAAGAAATGCCCCCTCCCATAGCACTTTCCAGAATAGCATCCCTCTGCCACTCTGCACTGTCCACAGGCACCATCACAGCTGATTGGAGCAAGTGTGGCATCTGATTTTTCAACAGCCAATATATAGTCCAGGCTGAAATCATCAGCCAAACACAAATGGTAAACTGCACCAATCAGAGGCTTTCTTTTAGAAGAATTTGAATTGGGGACAATCTTCGTCCATTTTCTGTTGCTATTTCAAAGTACCACAGACTGGGTAACTTATTAAAAGAAGAAACTGAATCTTAGAGTTCTGGAGGCTGGTAAGTCCAATATTGACTTCCTGTTACTCCATAATATGATAGGAAGTATCACATCCAAGACAGAACCAGTGTGCAAACTTAGGTCTGTCTTATTCTTCTTATGAAGCCACTAATGCCATTCTGGGGCACTACCCTTATGACTTTATCTAATCGTAGCTACGTACCAAGGACCCACGTTCAAATACCATTGACATGTGGATTTGTAGATTATGTTTCCAATCCATGAAATTTGGGGGACACACAACCCACATGGAAATAGAGAAGGCTGTGCATCTAGAAGAGAGAGCGTGAGGTGAGTTGATCCAGAAGAGCCAATAGCCAGTGTCACGACTACCTAGGACCATGGCAAGTCAGGGGCCTGTGGGGTGGGGATAGAGTCATGTGAGACAGGCCTCAAGGACTCAGGGAGAAAGAGATGGGTGAGGGGAGCTGCTGTCCCAGATCTCAGGCGCTCCCAGGGTCAAGACAGACAGTGATTCTCTGGATTTGTACCAGTGTCTAAATTCTTTACAGCCCATCATTATCATGAATATCCTGGTAATCTATTACTATGTAACAAACTACCACAAAACTTAGCAGTTTAAAATAAAAAGCATCATTTTGCTTATAAATATGCAATTTGTGAAAGGCTTGGGGGAAGGGAGCCATTCATCTCTGCTCCACAGTGCACCTCAGCTGGGGTGACTAGGGACCCCAGGGGGCCCAGAGTCAGATCTCTCAGCTTCTGCCTTCCTACTCCCCCCCCCCCCAGGCTGCTTATTTGGTGAAGGGTGGACATCATCAATATCTGCATGTTGCTAGAGTCCTGTCTGTCCATCTTTGTACTTGGAGCCATTTTTTTTTTTTTTTTTTTTTTGCCTCTGGTTTCACCTCCATGGCCAAAGAACTCTCCAAGGTTTGAAGGACATAACTGCATGTTATATTTCACCTATTTGCTATTTGACTTGTGTGCTGCTGGTTCAGGGCACAGATGAAGGTCATGTCCCATGGCTGGCCTGATGAAAAATCTGGCCAAATGAGCTACTACTTCACTTTGGAAGAATTCTTAATGGAAATACTAGGAGCACTAAGAAAAGAATGCAGAAAATTCTGTAAAATATACAGTATTCCAGGTACATTATAATCAAAATACCAAATTTACAGAATGAAGAATTTTAAAAGACTCAATGAAAAACCAGCCTCTACCTCAGAGCAAAGCCTGTCCAAGGAAGGAGCATGACCTTTGTCCTTGGAAAGACCCACAGAGCACTCCTAGGCACATTCCCACCCTGCTAAGTGGTTTATCTACAAATAACAGGAGAGATCTGCTGCGCCAGGTGTCCCTGACTCAGTCAGGCTAGGTGGGGATCCATAGCAGCCCCCTAGCAGCCACCAATCAGCATGAGACAGGGAAATACCTGGGATGCCAGATGGCCCTCCCAGTAGTTTATGGTGTTGGGAAACCATGTAATTCAGCACGAATACCCCTCTTGGCTTAAACCAATCAGTTCAAATGAATCCCCCTCCTGTAGTAACCAATCACCCCTAACCAACTTGTTCCCGCCAATGAATGTGCTAATCATGTTTTAGAGTTGTTATTTGATTTTCCCGTGCTGTATGATAATTTGCTAAGAGATGCTATGATGTATGTGGGGGTCCCTGCCTTCCCCAAAGAGTGTATAAAACTGCTGCAAACCCTGGGCTGGGGCCTCTCAGCGTCACCAGTTGCTGTATGCACAGAGGACTGAGCTAGCTCGCAATAAATACCTCTTTGCTGCTTACATCGATCTGGGTCTCTGGTGGTCTTTTGGGGGTCCCGAATTCGAGCATAACATATAGAGAAAAATGTCAGGTCACATGGAGATAGGCCCATAAGAATAACTTTCGATTTCTTAGAAGAAACCCTAAAATTCAGGGGGTCATGAAATGATACATTTCAAGCCCTGAAGGAAAACAATTGCCAACCAAGATTACTTTATCCAGCAAAGATAGCATTCGGAATGATAAAAAAAAACCTTTAAGATAAACTTAAAGAATTTATAACTACTAAGCCAGCATTACTGAATTTACTACAGAAATCCTACACACAGAGAAAGATTTGAGGAAAAAAAAAGCAGAGCTAGAAACCGGAAAAAAATCTCATTCAAAGAGCAGGTAAGCACATGAGAATTAGGAGTGAATTAAACAGTAGAAACCCATAAAAGTGGCAGGAAATAAGAAACACTTCCTATAACAATGTTGGATATAAATGGTCTTCACTTTGCAATTAAAAGACATAGACTAGCAGATTGGATTTAAAAACAAAACCCAACTACATGTTTGACTACCAGAGACACACTTCACTGGCAAAGACGTTCACAGGCTAAACATGAAAGGATGGAAAATGATATTCCATGCAAATGAAACCCCAAAGCAATCAGGAATAGCTACACTCATATCCAAAAAAAAAAAAAAAAAAAGACTTGAATCCAAAATTAATCAGACGAGACAAAGAAGGTCACTTCATACTGGATAAGGGAACAATTCAACAAGAAGACATAGCAATAGTAAATATTATGCTCCAAACACTGGCACATCAATTACATAAAGCAAACACTACTAAACATAAAGATCTACTCAGATAGACCCCAATACAATAATACTGGGTGATTTCAACATGCCTCTCTCACAATAGATAGGATATTCAGACATACAATGTTTTAGTCAGACTTTTCACCACTGTGACCAAAAACCCTGATGAGAGCAAATTTAGAGAAGGAAAAGTTCATTTGGCATTTGTGGTTTCAGAGATCTCAGTCCATAGATGGCTGACTCCATCTCTCTGTGCCCAAAGTGAGGCAGAGCATCAAGGCAGAGGCATGTTCAACCAGGAAGCAGAGAGAGTTTTCCACTCACCAGGCACAAAATATACACCCCAAAGTCATGCACCTAATGACCCACTTCCTCTATCACACCCTACCTGCATGTGTTACTGCCCAGTTAATCTCTAACAGTGGATGACTGCACTGATTAGGTTAAGGCTCTTACACCCAATCATTTCACCTCTAAGTTTTCTTGCATTGTATCACACATGAGTCTTGGGGTGACATCTAATATCTAAACCATAACAAAATCAGCAAAGACATTCATATCTAAAAAAAAATTACTATAAATCAAGACAACAGACATTTTTAAAGAACATTTCATTAAAACCCAGTTGAATATACTTTCTTCTCAGCTGCTCATAGAACTTTCTCCACACTAGACCATATTTTAAACCACCAAACAACTCTTAGTAAACACACACAAAAAAAAAGATACAAATTTTTTGCATTTGATCAAATCATAATAGAATGAAATTAGAAATTAACAGCAAGAAAACTGCAATAAGCATATAAACATATGGAGATTGAACAATAAACTTTTGATCATGGATAAAGTAAAGAGAGAAATTAAAAATTCCTACAATTGGGTGAGAATGAAGATACAATATACTAGAATCTCTGGAACTCTGTGAAGGCGGTTCTAAGAGAAAAGCTTTTAGCTATGTGTGCCTACATATAAAAGTCAAAAAGAGCCCAAATAAACAACCTAGTAATGCATCTCAAGGTCCTAGGAAAGCAATAACTAACTAATTCCAAATCAGAAAAAGAAAATAATTAAAACCAGAGCCAAAATTAATGAAATAAAAAATAGTACCAAGAATCAATCAATGTAACAAGAAGTTGATTCTTTGGAAAGATAAACTAGACTGATAAACCTTGGCCAAACTAACCAAAAAAGATAGAAAAGACCCAAATTAATAAAATTAGAGATGAAGGAGGAGATATCAGTACAGACATCACAGAAATCCAGAGGATGGTTAAGGGCTCTTTTGAAAACTTATATTTTTTTAAATTGGAAAATCTAGAAGAAATGGATAAATTTCTAGATACATAAAGCCTGTTAAAATTAAACCAAGAGGACATAGAATACTTAGACCTACTAATAACAATCAATGAGATTGAAGCAATAATAAAAAGTCTTCCAAAAAAGGAAAACCCAGAACCAGACGGATTCTCAACTGAGTTATACCAGACCTTCAAAGAAGAAATAATGTCAATCCTCCTCAAAATATTTCCTGAAATAGAATGGGAGGCACTCCCAAAGTTGTTCTGTGTAACCAGTATCACCCTGATACCTAACCCAGATAAGGACAGAACAAGGAAAGAAAACTGCAGACCAATATCCTTGATAAACATAGATGCAAAAGTCCTTAATAAAATATTAACAAATCATATTCGACAACACATCAAGAAAATTGTCTATCATGATCAAGGTGATTTCATTAAGGGATGCAGAGATGGTTCAACATGTGTAAATCAATAAATGTAATTCATCACAGAGATGAAAGTGAAGACAAAAATTATACAATCATCTCAACAGATGCAGAATAGCCTTTGACAAAATCCAGCACCAATTCATAATAAAATAGTGAAGAACGTATGGATAGAAGAAACTGACCTCAACACCATACAAGCTACATCATAGTGAATGGGGAAAAACTGAAAGCATTTTCCTTTAAAATCTGGAACAAGACAAGGATGTCCATTCTCACAATTCCTGTCCAATATGGCACCTGAATTTTAGCCAGACAACTAGGCAAACTGTTAGGCAAACAGGAAAGGAAGAAGTCAAATTATCACTGTTTGCAGAAAATAAGATGCTACACTTAGAGGACCCGAAGAGCTCCACCAGAAGACTGCTAGAGCTAATAAATTGAGCAAAGTAGCAGGGTACAAAATCAATATATATAAATCAGTAGCTCTTCAATACACCCACAACAAATCCAGTGGAAAAAGAAATCAGGAGAAGAGTTTCATTCACAGTAGCCTTAATAAAATAAAGTACTTAGGAATGAATCTAACCAAGGAGGTGAAAGACCTCTACAATGAAGGATATAGAACACTGGAGAGAGTAAGAAGAAGATACTAGAAAATGGAAAGACTTCCCATGTTCCTGGGTAGGCAGAATTAAAAGCAATAATTGACAAAATGGCCATATCACAAGAAGTGATATACAGGTTCAATGTAATCTCCATCAAAAAATCAATGACATTTTTCACAGAACTAGAAAAAAACAGTCCGAAAATTAATTTGGAAGAAAAAAAAAAAAAAAAGACCCAGAATAGCCAAAGCAATTCTAAGCAAAAAGAACAACTCTGGAGGCATCTCAATACCTGATTTTAAATTATACTACAGAGCCATAGCAACAAAATCTAGATGGTCCTGGGCTGGGGATATAGCTCAGTTGATAGAGTGCTTCTCTTGCATGCACAAGGCCCTGGGTTCAATTCCCAGCACCACAAAAACAAAACAAAAACATCTGTATGCTCCTGGCATAAAAACAGACACATAGACCAATGGAATAAAATAGAAGACTCAGAGACAAACCCACACAGATACAGTCATCTGATCCTTGATAAAGGGGCCAAAAATACATATTAGAGAAAGACACTTCTTTTAACAAACAGTGATTGGAAGACTGGTTATTCATATGTAGAAGAATGAAACTAGATTACTATCTCTCACCCTGAACAAAAGTCAACTCAAAATGGATCAAAGACATAAGAGTTAGACCAGAAAGTGCCACTGCAAGTAAAAAATACAGGGTCAACCCTACAACATATAGGCAATAACTTCCTCAATAGGACTCCTAAGCTCAGGAAATAATACCAAGAATTAATGAATGGGACAAGAACTTGAAGAGAGAACTTACAGAGTGGGAGAAAATCCTGTTGGCTACTCTTCTGTCAGAGGATTAATATCTAAGTATATAAAGAACCCAAAAGCTTAACATCAAAACAAATAAATAATCCAGCCAAGAAATGGGCAAATGAACTAAACAGACACTCTCGAAAAAAGAAATAAAAATGGTCGACAAATATATGAAAAAATGTCCAAAATCTTTAGCAATGAGGAAAATCGAAACTACACTGAGATTTCATTTCACTTCAGTTAGAATAGCAGTCAACAAAATATGAATACTAAATGCGGTGAGGATGTTGGTGGGGAAGGAACACCGGACACTGCTGGTGGGATTGTAAATCAGGACAACCACTTTGGAAATTGGTATGGAGGGGGGAGGGGAGAGGAAAGGGAAGTATTAGGGAATGAAATTGACCAAATTATGTCATGTGCATGTATGAATATGTCACAATGAATCCCACTATTAGGCATGATGATAATGCACCAATTAAAAAAGGAAGAACACATGGTGTTCTGTAACGGTGTCCCAACTTTTTTTTTTTTTTGGTACCAGGGAATGAACTCCAGGGCACTTAGCCACTGAGCTACATCCCCAGCATTTTTTAATATTTTATGTATTTGTTGTTGTTGTTGTTATTAAAGACAGGGTCTTGCTGAGTTCCTGAGGGCCTCGCTAAGCTGCTGAGGCTGGATTTGAATTCGGATCCTCCTGCCTCAGCCTCCTGAGCTGCTGGGATTACAGGACTGCAGCCCCCAGGCCCAGCCCAACCATTTTATGATTCAGAGGCATAACACTGCCGGCCTGCAGGGGAAAAGAAGAACTCAGCCTGGACACAAGTTTCTCTTGCTCACACATACTGTGATTTTTGTTTTAGCAATGGCCAAAGTATAAAACTTGGGAAAATGTGCACCTTCAGAAATGGCTTTCTAACTGAAATCGAGTACCATGCATGTGATTATGTCAGGATGAACCGACTGCTATGTATAACCAACTACAGAGCTCTCATTTAATTTTTAAAAAAATTAAAGAAAAGAAATGGCTTTCTGACTTCTCTTGAAAAGACAGAAAACTGGAAACAACAGGCCGCTTCCTCGCATGGCGGTGTCACCCCCACGGCCAGCCCCACTGGGGACTGCTCCCTGCTGCAGAGAGAAATGAGCCAGCGCGTGCACAGTGATGTTGTAGTGTCACTTTTCCCGCGGTGCCTGCCCAGAACCCTGTGGATTTTGAATCGCTTTCTTTTGGGAACTTGAGCTGCCACAAGCCAGAGAGGGATCAGCCTGGGGCGGTGGGGGGGTCAGAAAGGGGCTCCTCGCTCTGTGGGGTGCCTTTCCAGCTCCCTTGCAAGGACGTCCTTTGGACCTGTAGGCCGCAGTGTCCCAGGAGAACAGACCCCCGTGGGTCTCAGTCTAGCTAAGATCCTGGCTCAGACGCTGCAGCTGGTGCCAGTCAGGACCCTGCGAGTGTGGAGGAGGCCCGTTTGTCATGCTATCCTGGCTTCACCTCCACGCATGTATACGATTTTAATTGCATTCCTCGTAATCATTTTATTACCTATTAAATGCAAATTCCCAGGTCCTAATCTTTCCCCCTATGACCCACTGTTGGCAAGGCAGGCCGTTCTATCAGCTCTGCTACCGGCTAGGGCTGGAAGGAGGGGGCAGAGTCCTTTGTCCAGGATCGAGGTGGCCTACACTCCAATGTGGCTCCAGGCCCCAGAAAAGTCGGAAGCTTTGGGGCTGAAACCACCTGGGCTCAAGTTTCCTCCTGGATTTCTAGTAAGCTCAGCCTGTGTTTCCTCCGGATGTCCAAGCCTGGGAGGAAGGGGCACCACAGTATTCTCTGCTCCCCACCCCAGAAGGACAGCTGAACCCCATTGGTCAGTTCAGGAACAAGAGATTGCCAAAGGAAAGTGGCAAAGGTAAGCAGGTCCTCCTGGTGCAGAAGAGCCAAGGCTTTGGAATCAGGCAGATTTGGGAATCCAGGGCGCCTCCCTCCTCTCTCCTTCCCTCTTCCCTCCCTCCCTCTTCCCTCCCCCCTCCCTCCCTCTTCCTTCCCTCCTTCCTTCCTTCCATCCATCCATCCTTTAGCCAAATCTTGCCTGTTTGAGCCCCTTCCCTCTTTCATAAAATGGAAATGATCATACCCAACCTTAAAAGTCATTGAGATATGTAAATGAGATGAATGTCATCAAGGCATCACATGAAGTGCATTCCATGAAAGGCGCATCCTTCCTGAGACATCATGGTTTCCAGGAGCCCATGGGAGTCTGAAGCCCTTCCGTGGCATCATCTCCTGAATAAGGACCTAAGGTTTGCAGAGCTGGTACAGATGGAGGCTGGAGACGGTGTCTAGATTCCCAGAATAGCAGGACAGAAGAAGCTATGGTGGGCACTGGTGGGGGGCATTCTCTGGGCTTAGGACTCAGACACCTCATCTGCGGGCAGTGGGATGCTTCGGGGGCCATGGCTCCCTTTGGGCATCGTTAATACACTTCATGACAATATGGAAGATCTAAAAATAGTCCTTTTCCTCCCCAGGAGCAGTGGGGGGCTGCTTTGCATATTTTGCCTCCTTTGTAGAGCCCTAAATCACTTGGTAATGGGAAACATGTCTACGGAGAGCCTTTGTATTGTGTGTCCTTATGGTTTCATGCAAACATTGAGCAAGAGGAATTTGTTACAAACAGCTTGCAATTATTTAGTGAAAAAATAAAAAAAATAAAGTTGGGTGGGCATCAATCAGACTTCTGCACAAATCCAAGTGGGATGGCACATCATGGGCACACCATGGGTCCTGGCTAGGGACCCACATTCACCCTTACTTCACAGGCAGGAGGGTGCCCTCTAGAGCCTCCCTAGCCCGCCCCCCTCCCCACACACACCCACATGGAGAGTCAACCCCAGGAAGAAGTGCAAGAGGAATTCTAAGCTTTAGGATGCCAGGGGAGGGGGGGGATTAAGAAATTCCATAGAGGGTATAATGGGGGGACTTTTCGTCTTTCTTTCCACCTCTCTGTAATTTCTAGTTCACATTTTCATGTTTAGAAGTTGTAAGTTCAAGGTGGCTTATGAAAAACTGTCTACTGCTTCTGCCATTTACGTCACCAGGAATCTATGGTTGGAAACTTGACAAGTTGTGTGTGTACCCATGCACACCCGTGCAGGCACATGTGTGCGGGTGTGAGCGTGTGTGCATTAGCACACACATGGGTGTGATGGAGAACATTCTCTCGTGATTCCGTTACTGGGATATTTCTGTAAGGTAACTACAACAGCAGGTGAAAGACCTAAGCAATTTTATTCTGCTTGGGATCTTATTTTGCTCTGAAACTTAACCTCTGACTTACTGTAATCCTAAAGTCAAGAAAAAATCTACAGAAAAGCTCTGTGGAAACAGTTCTTGGAAAAGCCGGAAAAGCCACAGATAGGCCAAGATAACCACATATCTGAAATTCCAGATGGCTTCCACCTAGGTGTGGTGACCAGTATCTAAACTAGAAGCCCTGCAGTTTGGCAGTACTCCCCTTGCGACATCCTCACGGTTTAGACCAATCAGTTTAAATGAATCGCCCTCTTGTAGTGACCAATCCCCCCTACCCAACTTGTTCCCTCCAGTGAATGTGCTAATCATGTTTTAGAATTGTTATTTGATTTTCCCGCGGTGTGTGATGATTTGCTAGGAGATGCTATGATGTATGTGGGGGTCCCTGCCTTCTCCAAAGAATGTATAAAACTGCTGCAAAACCTGGGCTCGGGGCCTCTTAGCATCACCTGTTGCTGTGTGTGTGCGGAGGACCGAGCTAGCTCGCAGTAAACACCTCTTTGCTGCTTACATCGATCTTGGGTCTCTGGTGGTCTTTTGAGGGTCCCGAATTCGAGCATAACACAGGAAAAGTCTGGATCGGTGCATTCTGTGAGCTTTGGGGACAGAAGCGTCACCCAGGGGCTTGATCACTCAAGAGGACAGACAGCCTGAGTGCTGAGACATTGCTAATTGTGTCCACAACATTTTTAAAATTTTTTAAAAAAATAATTTAATATGTAAGGTAGATGGTAATTGACATAATCCTACATTAAGTAAATTTATACAGATGTCTGTTTTTCACCCTTATTGTCTTTGTCTTTAGTTCGGCTTCACCTTCTCAAACCAGTAACCCTGTAAGTATCTCCCTTGATTGCTTCTGGAAATTTAAAAAATATATACTACACAAATAAATACAAATTTTCAATGTAACCACTTTCTTTATACCCAAATTAAAGCATACAATGCATATTCTTCTTTTTTTTTTACTTAATAATCCTTCTTGGAAATCTTTCAATGTCAGTTCATAAGAAGTGCCCTCTTTTCCTTTATAGCTATAGAATATTCTACTATACAGATGTGCCACCATCTATTTTTAAACACCCCCCCCTACATTGATGGTGCCCATACCATTTGTGATCAACAGACTCTAGTCTTTGTTCTACCAGACATAGTGACTGCCATTTGCATATGACATCTCCATGACTGTGCTGAATTCATGAACTGCACTTTCCATCTCTGCAAACTATTTTACAAAGAATTGTATGAGCTAAGAGTGGGCTCTATTTCTGCTGTTGCTCTTCCGCCTTTCTGGTCTCTGCTGGGAATGTCTCAGGAATGTGCAGTGCTTCCATCCTGCATCCCTGAGAACAACAGCACACTCTGCTGTAGATGAACTTGCACATTTTTCTCTCCACAAATGGAATCTGGGGGGGTTGGGGGGGTGTTTCCCCAACGAATCTTTCTCAAATGGAGCCGCTAACGCAGATGATCCAAATGACATGACTGGGCGTATGTGGTGTGTGTGTGCCTTGTCCAAGCGTGGGAATGCTCTCCTGGTGCTCTCTGGGTTGATGGCTTCTACTCCAAGACTCAGCTGCCAGCTCTGGGCCGGCTGTCAGGGAGAGAAGAGCAAGGCCCGAGGCCATGGGAGGGGACCTGAGCCTGTGCTCCCCCATGGGAAGGCCCTGCCACCCCTGAGCAGCAGTGCCAAGCTGCTGTGTCCACTTTCCTGAGGTACACACTGACTTGGAAAACGTGTCTTTTGAATCTCCACCTTGCCCACTCCGGCCACCCCAACCTTTCCAGGAGTGGAAGAAGCGTCAACCTTATTAGTGGTTGATGACAGGCATTTGTGACCCACAGAGAACTACAGGAAGATACAGGAGACGAAGCAGCTTCCTGTGAGCTTCAATAGTGACACCACCCACTGCACACAGACGGCGCTGATCACCTCCTCTCCTCCCGGGTTCCTTATTTATGCAGCAGTGATGGGGCTCAATGTAACAAGTGTGCCTGGACCTCTTAGCTGGGAGCCCCTGAAACTTCAAGATGGGACGTGCTAGCTCTGGATCCTCAGCTGGGACAACCTCTAGACATAAAATAGATGCCTGCCGAGTGAGTGATTTTGACTTTTCTATTTTAACAAGGACTTGTATGTTTCTTGGCATATCTGAAGGTTCCGGAAGTCCTGCCCCTTGAGTACTCCCAGGCGTCCACTCTACAGTTGACTACAGGCAGCAGTTGAGACCACTCATCAGGGACCTGAATTCACCACTACTTAACCAGCTGACTCAGTTCACTTGTCTAAATTGTGAAGTCAGGCACTGACACACACACGCAGCTCTAGGGTTGGTATCTGGGGTTTTATTGCCTAGATTAATAATTTTAAAAATAGATACATCTTTGAACAGAATATTTCTCATGTTCTATATCATCTGAATTTTTCTGATAGAAAGTACTTTTCCCAAAACTCACTGATTTTGACAAAAACAAAATAAATGTTGGCAAGGAGTGTGTGCAGTTAAGCTACATAAGCAGTTCTGAAGCTGGAGGGAGTATCAGGAGCGCCTCAGGCCACACAAGTGTGCCAGTGGGATCCAAGACCCTCCAGTTCCTGCCACTCCCAGGGTGGTGGTGGGGATGTGACGGTGATGGTGGAGCAGATGTTGCTGGTGGAGGTGATGGTGGGTGATGCTGGTGATGGTGGTAATGATGGTAGTGGTGGTGTAGTGTTGCTGATGGTGGAAATGATGGTGACAATAATGACAGTGGTAGAGATGATGGCAGTGGTGGTGGTGGCGGAAATGATGGTGATGATGGTGGTGGAGATGATGGGGATGATGCTGTTCGTGGCAGTGGTGGTGTGATGGTGATGATGGTGATGGTATGGATGGCAGTGGTGGTAATGGTGTTGGCAGTAGATACAGTGATGACTGTGGTAGTGGTGATGCTGGTGATGGTGCTGGTTATGGCAATGATGGTGGTGATGATGGGAGTATTGTTGGTGTTGATGATAGTGGTGATGGTGATGATAGTGATGGAGATGATGGTGGTGACAGTGCTAATAATGGTGGTGGAGATGATGGGGATGATGCCATTCATGCAGTGGTGGTATGATGATGGTAGTGGTGGTGATGGTACTGATGCCAGTGGTGGTGGTAATGGTATTGGTGGTAGATACGAGGATGGTGATGGTGATAATGCTAGTGGTAGTGACGATGGTGGTGATGGTGTTGGTCAAGGCAGTGATGATGATGGTAGTGTTGTTGATGGTAGTAATTGAAAGAAAAGTGAGGAACCGGGAGACGGGCAAGCAAGAAATGAAAGGTGGAGTGTTAGAGTCTGTAAACAAGTCAAGATGGCGCCCGGCATTTTGCAGAGGGAGTGGTTTGTGAAGTGGCGCCAGCGAGCCATTAAGTGTGGAGATTCCTTATTGGTTGACTGCTGTATCTAGTTTATGTTAATTAAGATAAGCTGTGTGTAATGTATATATACCCCTCTGGTCCTACAATAAACGGCTCCCGCTCCTCCTGTATCAATCTACACAAGTTGCTCGTCACCCCCCTGGTTATTTTGCTGCAGCCAGACTGCGGCAGTGGAGATCAGACAGAGATACACATGGGAGTTTATTTGTCAGAGCTGACAAATAAAGGCCATCTCTCCTTAGACTGAGAGAGGCAACACAGCCTTGGGTCACATGACTTTTATGAGGCAGGCTCAGGGATTAGAGTTGGGCGGGTCCTAATGTGGAGGTGAAGGGTTGGGTTGGTATGAGGGAGTGGTGAGCCTTTCTCAGAAACACCCTTGGGTGGGAAACTTCTTCTTAAGATGGCAGCTGTCACTTAAGATGACCATCCAGAAGCTAAGCAAGGACCTTGGAGTGATAATAGTGGTGGTGGTGATGATGGTGATGATGGTGGAGATAGTGATAGTGGTGGTCACAGCGATGGTAATGATGGTGGTTACTATAGTCTGAGTCTATAATGTTCCCCAAAACCCCAAGTGTTGAAAGCTTGGTTCCCAACTCGCAGCATTATTGGAAGACAATGGAAATTTTCAGAAGTGGAGCCTGGTGGGAGGTCTTCAGGTCATTGGGAGCAAGCCCTCAAAAGGATCTGTGGGACCCTCATTGCTTCCTCCTCCCCTACGTTTCCTGGCCAGGAGATGAGTGGTGCTCTTCCACTGCAGATTCCCAACCATGCTGTGCTATCTCACCACAAGCCCCAAGTAACAGGACCAATCCGGCAAGGACCGAAACCTGGTAAACCCTGAGCCAAATAGAATGTCTCCCCCTGAGTTGATGAACTCACATATTTTGTTGCCACAACAGGAAGTAGGCCGGCACAGTGGCGATGATGGTGGCCATCATGGCAATGCTGCTGGTCTGCAGACCAGACGTTGAGGACCCTGAACTCAATCAGAAAGTGATCTTAAGAGTTGGGAGTTGACTTTATCAGTAGTGTGACTTGTCAGGTTGATGGCTTCTCTGGCGGGAGTCCTGTCTGCTTATTGCTTTCCCCCACACTAGAAGCAGGCAGCTATTTGATGGAGACCCACATTGCTAGGATGGCAGAATAGTGTCCTTACCAGACGGCTCTCTGGACAAAGGCCTGAGCTGCGTCATCTGCTCCCATGGTGGGAAGCCCCTCCTTTGCCCACCTTCAAAGTGCCCACCTGGATTCTGGGTGCCTGGAGTTGGGCGGAGCCAGCAGCACTCCCTTTAGAGTTGGAGACCTGCCAAGCCTTGTTACCTACCAGCCTTCTGGGCAGGTTGCTTAATCTCTTTAAGCCTTATCTTATCTGTGAGACCAAGATAATAAACCTCCTGTGGAGCTGGGAGGAGGAGCAGCCCTGCTGCAGAGCACCTGGGTCGGGCTCCCCACGGGGAACAGGAGGGCCCAGGGGGAGGGAACTCTCAGCAGCCACAGCAGCCTGTGATTCTGCAGAGCAGGGGCTGCTGGCCGTGCATCTCCAGGACGCAGAGGAGGCCACTAATGGTTTCCTCCCTCTCCCCATCGTGGGAAGTCCCCCAGGTCTGGGCTTCTCTGAGCTTCCTTAGTTGCTTTAAGAATGTGTCGCCTTCTATTCTGGGCTCTGCTGGACCCAGCATTCATTTCACTTAAAAGTTCACCTTGATGGTCCTGCCGGTGCCTCTCAGGGTTCTGGCCACGATGACTTGTTCTTCCTTTTATCACCTAGATTCTTCCTCGACTACCATAGGGACAATAAATTTGTAGTCTGAACATGGGCCTGGTGCTTGGATTGTAACTGGTCCCACATTCCTTCCACGCAGCAGCATGCTACTGTGAAAAGCGGTTCAAAGAAGGCTTGGGATTTATAATCGCAAAAAATACAGGAAACAACTCAAGGCGCCAACGGGGATTGGTGGAGAAGAGCCCAAGGAGCCAATGGGTGCTCGTTTTGCAACCATTAAAAATGAGGTTTGGGAAGTGCTTCTAAGCATACAAGAAAATGCTGTGACTCGTTCTATGGCAGAAGCTGGGTGCGCGTGTCCATGTCTACGTGTTCATGCACGTGTGAAACACACACGCATACAGCCATCTCAACTATATAGGAATGGGATTAATAAACAAGATTAAGATAGCACTTGTTCCCGCCCGCTCCATCATCTGTATTCCTATTTCCAGATTTTATTGTTATGTGAAATTATAGTATTCTGTTTAACGAGAGCACACGTGTGCCAGGCACAGTGGTAGGCCCTGTGTATATCTTCTCTCTCAAGCTCTGGACTGAAAGTCAGGGTAAGTCTTGTCCTTACTTTACAGGTGGTTCAGACAGGAGGTGTCTTCCGAAAGTCACGAGTGAGACAACACCAGGAAGTTTAGAGGTGAAATACCAGATTAGGAGAGCTGTAAATTAATGAGTGGGTTGATCCGCTGATGTGGATTAACTGGGTGATAGCTGTAGGCAGGTAGTGTGTGGCTGGAGGACAGTCACTGTAAGCATGACCTTGTCCTTGTTGAGCAGAGAGCTCTGTTTCTCTGCTTCCTGGTGGCCCTGTCCTGAGCTATTTTCCTCCTCCACACCCTTCCGCCATGATGCCCTGCCTCATCTCAGGTCCTGAGGAACAGAGTTGGCCACCTATGGACCGAGACCTCCAAAACCATGAGTCAAATTAAACTTTTCTTCCTGTAGTTGTTCTTATTAGGTCTTTGGGCCACCGTGTCAGAAACAAAACAAACAAAAAACCCGACTACAACAACAGGTAAGAAAACCAGGGTAGAGATAGCCCACCCAACCTGCCCAAGCCGACAGCCCAGTAGATGCCAGAACCACAATTTGAAGCAATACCTATTTCCCAAACCTGTGCTCTTCCCACCACACCCGGCTTTGGAAATCCCACGTTGCTTTGATGAAGTCAAAGTCATGTCACAAGCGTTGTTTTGCAAAAGCACAGTGCAATTTTTTTTTTTTTAAATGATGAAAGCCAGGTGGGGAATCATTTAAAAGCGCAAATATATGGGTAGGGAGTGTTGCATTCCAGGGCTCGCTGCGCGTACTACTGCTTGTGCCTTTAGAGAGGCTTCTCCCCCTGCCAGCAGAGCTGCAGGGCCATGCGTGACTCAGAGAGCCCAGCGCAGCCTGGAGTTCAGCCCCTGCCTTTGGCAGAGCGCAGGGATGCGGCAAGTGCCAGGAGCCCCCGTGGCCAAGCCTGAGAAGCAACGCTCTCGCCCACCATCCCAGATCTGGGCTCCTTAACCACAGGGGCTGCTCCTGGCTGCGTGCTCCATCCCGAGGCCTCCTGTGCGCAGGGCAGGCGGGCTTGCTGCGTCTTGCTCCTGGAGCCGTCCTTGGAAGATAGCATCTTTGTTGTCTGTCTTGGGTAACAGGTTTATGGGCAGAACCTTGTAGTGTTCGAGGTGATGGTTATTTACCCTGAGGATAGAAGATTTGAGAGCAGGGTGTTTAAACCCATGTTCCCCAGGAGCTGAGAACCCAGGCCAAAGTCCTCTGCACATCTCCTGTAGCCTTCTGGTCCTCAGGACAGCGTCCCCCATCACCTCACAGGCCTCTGAATGTCTCTGACTGTGCCCCTCCTGCTTTAGAGGAACATTCTGCTAGTGTCTCTTCTGGCTTTTACAACAGAAGCTCCTTGAAGCTGCTTGATCTCAAAGCCTTGAGCCACCACATAACCAGGGGACAGCTGGGAGGCAGGGAGGCCAAGTGGAGAGGCCAGAGATTGCCCTGGAGAGAAATGCCCCTGAGTGGAGACGAGTTTGAATCCTGCAGGTAAATACATTTCTGCCCTCTCGTGCGTAAGTGTGCCTTGGGAGAAACCCACAGCTAATAGATCTCTCTGGGTCTTTGTGTGGATCAGAGGACCTTTTCTCTCAGGAGTCCCCAAGAGCCCTGCAGGGGAATGGGAGTCTCAGAAGGGAGAGGAGAGGATAATTCTGAGGTGTGAGGGAGATTCCGCTGTGGTGGGGAACTGCACAGGGAGTCAACATACAGCATAGAAATGCAGCACACCCCACGGGACCACCCACCTCACCAGGACCACCCTGGGCTGGCAGCAGCAGATCCAAACAATTCAGAGTCTGTTTCATCTATGACGAACTCAGTCTCTTCTCCTGGAGACCTCAGCCCTGTTCTGTCCCTAAGGAGCGGTCTCATCAGTAATTAAGACAAACAGGAAACCATAGAACTTAGTACTATAATAGTACCAGGCCATTCGGCATCACAGAAATAAAGACGCAGCCGGCTCTGCCTGGGAGGTGGGAGAGAGTGCACAGAGGTGATGGCGGAGCCAAGAGAAACAGGAACTTGCCAAGATTGGGAAACAGGCTGTGGGAAAGCTTAAGAGCAAACGAAAGCATATCGTGAGCCCTGACTACAGCAGCGTCCTTCCTTCAGCAGGTGTTTATTAGGCACACCTGCCCTCAGCATAGGGCTCTGATGTTGGACGAGATAGGCATAAGCCTGTGGTTTGGAGTTTATTATCCCACTCTGCATAGAAGAGGGGTTAGTAGGTGATAAGACTGGAAAGATGGACTGGGGTCAGATCGTGGAAGGTCTTATGCATCATGCCGTGGAGGCTGGGGTTTACGCAAGCAGTTCCCAGTGTGTTTACATCATGCCACAGAACTAATTGGGGGTGGGGGGACACACAGCCTATCCCAGTTCAGGGTCCAAAGTGGTCCTGTTCATGGTGATAGAGAACAGAATGTCCATCAAAGCTGTGACCTTCATGTTCTAGAAATTCTGAAGGTGCAAGGAATCTTTTTGATTTCCCCTCCCAAGCCAAGTCATAAAGAAAAAGAGTGAAAACACTAGGAAACAAACCAAAATGAAAATAAGCATTTGTAGCACGATTACGCTCACCCTTGAAATGCAGTATGGGAAGCTCTTAGGCAAGGTTTGGAAAGGACCATCACAGCGCACAGGAAGCCTTGGGAGCGAAGTCCTCTGACCAGTGGAGAAGGAGAGGAAGGGTGGAGGGGTTTATGGGTAACTCCAGAGAGGGCCTGGAACTGGTGTGAACGGCTCCCAAGAAAAACCCACGGTCTCTCAGTGACCATCTAAAGCTGATGAATAAAGCCACACGGTGCTCAGCCTGAAGGGGCTCCTAAGAGAGAAGCCCCGTCCAGTTAGGATCTGTGGGAGGAGGAACCCGCGTGCCCTCACGGAGTGAGTTCATCTGAAAGTCTGCCTGAGCCTTTGGTGAGTCAACGAAAGTCCTGGTCCCAGTTTCCAGTTTTTGTTTGGTTTCTTGTTTTTCTGATGCTCAAGGGGTAGAATCCGCCTTCTGAAGAGAGAAAACGATTCCCTTCTGGTTGGGAAACCAAGGTTGTGATGGGAATTCATAGTGGTGACCTGGGAAATGTCCTGTTGAGCATCATTGTCTCTGTCTGGGCTTTTCTCAAGCTTCGGGAAGAAGAAAAATGTGGTCTTTGAGGATCTCCTTCTGGTGATAGGGGAAAAGAGGTGGTCAGTACTGTGGGAACTCACAATCTTCCTGGCCCCACGGTCAGCCCCCTCTCTGTGGGCTCAGGGCTAGTGGGAGCCCCACCCCCACCCCCGCCATCTTTGAAGTCAGGTGTGGCCCTGA
Organism: Marmota monax; assembly: GCF_021218885.2. Classification (NCBI taxonomy): domain Eukaryota; kingdom Metazoa; phylum Chordata; class Mammalia; order Rodentia; family Sciuridae; genus Marmota; species Marmota monax. The sequence continues at coordinate 2,597,460 of NW_026693881.1, read as the reverse complement.
GGCTGGCTGGAGCTGACCTCATGGAAAGCTCTGAGCACTAGTGTGTGACTCACCCACGTGCCTGTCTCCCTGCCGCCACCACCTGGGACATGTGACAAGGTGGCACTCCTGACTCTGAGTGCCTTCTGTAAGAGTCTCAGCAAATGCTTTAGTCAGCTCTTTTGCCACCATGACCAAAAGACCCGACAAGAATGATCTTAGAGGAGAAAACTGTATTTGGCTCATGGTTTCAGAGTCTCAGTCCATAGCTGGCCAACTCCAATGCTGAGGGGAGGCCTGAGGGGAGGCAGAGCATCACGGTGGAAGGCTGGGGGGATGGCGGCAGCTCAGGACGTGGCACCAGGAAGCAGAGAGAGTTCAGCTCACCAGGGACAGAATATAAACCCCAAAGCCATGCGCCTAGTGACTCACTTCCTCCAGCCACTCACTTCCTCCTACCTACCATTATCACCCAGTTAGTCCATCAGTGGATTAATCCACTTATTAGGTTCCAATTCTCATAACCCAATCATTTAACCTCTGAATGTTCTTGCCTTTTCTCACACATGAGCTTCTAGGGGACACTGAATATCTACACTGTAACAGCAAGGAGTCAACTTTTGGCATTGGGTCACGCCATTTGTTACTGTAGCAGATCAGGGCCTGTGCTGACTGATGGAGATGTTCACAGTGTAATCAGCACAGGACTGGACTCTCAGGATAAAAGGATGTCAGACAGGATCCCTGCTCTGCAGAGGGAATCTCCTACCCCAGAGGGATAGGGCCAGGAGGACACAGAGGGACAGTGGATAACTACATTGAACATGAATCCAAGCTCAGGGGAAATCACACAATGAAGAAGTGTGATGGGACATATTTGTCTCCTTGAAAACAGGAAGAAGAAAGAGACTAGAGGAAGTTTTCTTAGGTATTCAGTTGTAATCTGAGCTTGGTTCTTGGATAAGGACAAAGGACAGAACCTCTGCTCCAAGGCTCTCCTGTAGGGGACAGAGGCTGGGAGGTGAGTCACCTGTTGTAGCACAGGGTGATTGATGGCAGGACCGAGGCCGACACAGAGTTGTTCCTCCAAGTGGGTGAGGGAGGGGAGGGGGCGAAGGGGGAGGGGATGGGGGGAGCAGGAAGCTTCCATGAGTTGAGTCTTGAAGAATAAAGTGAATTTCTACATCCTTTCCCATGGAAGGAAATTCTTCCCAGGACTACGTACAGCCATCCTGCCGCATCTCACACAAGCTCCGGCTGCACCATCCTGTTGAATTACCAATCCAGAAACTTGTCGCACAGTCCTTTATGAAAAGCATCCATGCAAATGATCAAAGTTAAAATATGAATGGTGTCCTCCAAAACCACAGGAGACAGGCAACTACTTGTCTTGACCCTAGTGACAGAGGGAAAATTCTTTGCAAAGCAAGTGTTACAGCCAATGAAAACATTTGGACTTAAAAAAAATCAAAACAACAACAACAACAAAAACCACAAGGTAGCACAGTCTTCAAAATATCTACTTATGGATGATAAAACTGTCACTGTTCCTGACAACCCTAGAGTGTTTGTCAATATTGCTTGACCTCGTGGTTTTCAAACCCTGTCTCAAGCCACTGGGGCAGGACAGACAGCTTTAAAAATTCAAGGGCAACACAGGACAATTTAACATCTGTCAGACACTGAAGGAGCCCGTAGCCGAAGAGAGTTCACAGTTTGAGCTCCGCATGGTTCTCCATCCCTTTCGATGGCATCCTATCTTTCCAAGACTGGATTTTCAGTGGTTTCTTGTGATTAAGGAAAAAACAAAACAGTATTGCATGAAAATCAATGTGGAAAAAGGAAATGCTGGGGTAGCGGCCACTCTGATTCCAAGATGCGAGAACTCGTGCGGGGGCCAACACACATCCCCTTAGCAGTTGTGGTTTATTCAAGAAGGAAATGAAATACTTTTTGTCTTTCAATTTATGTGTTTTGTTTTTTTCCAACAGCTACTAGACGGTCAGAACATCAATATTATCAAGGTGTTTGGACTGACTTCCCAAATGGAAGTGCCGGGTATTTCTTTTGGCCTAGAATCCCTTGAAAAAAGTTACAGGACAATTAAGAAAGCTGTGAACTGAGAAATCTGAGCCCCTGTTGCCCCCGATTATGGAGTGATGTTGCTCTGCCTTGTAACCACCCCTTCTGGAGAGAGATCACATAATCCTTTTGGAATCCAAGGACTTTGTGGATCTTCAAGTATAAAGATAAAAACATGAAGGTCTAATAGAAGAAAATCCTTATATCATTAAAAGAAACCCAAAGGGCCCATTTCATGCACTGTGACTTCACTGGTGGGTTCTTGCAACATAAAATGTACCCATTCTGCAGATTCAGATGCCATTCCTGAGTCTCATCAGGACGCTATGACAATAGGTTTGGACTATCTTGTTCAATTTGTAGCAAAACAAGTAGACTTGACTGTTGGGCATCCATCCAGGTTTGGGGCTGCTTTGTGAGACCATATGAGTTCATTTTGTGTTACTCTAAAAAAATACTTGGGGCAGGCTACTTTATAAAGAAGAAAGGTTTATTTTGGCTCATGGTTCTAGACGTCCAAAGTCAAGGGACCACATTTGGTGATGGTCTTCTTGAAGGCAGAGCTCTGAGGCAGTGCAGGGCATCACTTGACAAGAGGCGGGGAGCATGCAGGTGTGCATGGGACCTCTGGTCTCTTCTTCCTATAAGGCCACTGTATTGGATCATCCTGGTCACCCAGAGGTCCTACCTCTAAGCGCCGTAATTGGATTAAATCTCCACCCTCTAAATGCCACTAGCGGGGATTAGATTTCGACATATCAACCGTAGCCGTGGAGGGCACCCTCAAACCACATCCCAAAGATAGCGGTAACTCATGGCACTACGGGGAAGGCTTCAGATTCTATCATGAGGCCATTGGTCTCGTTCAGGCTTGAACTGCCTTGACCTCACTGCACCACGATGGCTGTTTCTTCACCAGATGAACCAGCCAGCGCTTCTCCAAGGCCCGCCTGTTGGGACATCATCGGACTAGAGCAATTTCAGCTGCAGGAGGGAACTGTTTGGGAGCTGGAGAAGGGAAAGGAGATACCACGCCATTTGCTTCATCAAGAGTGGGTGAAGAACATCGCCGTCTTCCTGTGACATCAAAATCAGCCCTGTTATCATTGCGGATAAATAATTAATTCATAAAAATCCCAGGTGCTTTTAAAACCCATTCCCCCACTTTGGTGCTGGGGATTGAATCCAAGGCCTCACGTGTGCCAGGCAACAACTGTACCCCAGCTGAACCCTGCCTCCTGCTTTTTCTGTATTTTTGTTTTGGGTTTTTTTTGTTTTTTGTTTGTTTGTTTGTTTGTTTGTTTTTGAGAATTAAACCCAGAAGCACTTTATCACTGAGCTACATCACCGATCTTTTTTTTTTTTTTCCTCTTTTATTTTAAAACAGGGAGGCTGGCCTCGAATTTGCAATCCTCCTGCCTCAGTCTCCCAAGTCTCTGGGATTACAAGAGCCTGGCACCATCAACCCCCACTTTTTTTTAAGCAATAGACAACATAAAAATGCCAATGGAAGAAACAGCCTGAGTTCTAATAGACTCTAATCCTTTTAAAGCTAAAAAAAATAGTTAATAATAATAATTTTTCAGAATGCACCTAAATTATTGGGCTAATCCCAAACCTACCCCCCCACACTATGTCAGGCAGTATACTTGTTTCTGAGGATCATCTCTCATGCATCTCCCATTTGATACCCTACTGACTTCTCCTGAGAAGCTGCGGATTCCAGCCCTGGACATGCTGGTTAACTCTGGGGCTGGGGAAAGGGCTGGAGTCCAAATGAGGAGCCTCATCTTTCTTGCCCGATACGGAGAAATCACCACGGCTCCTAACACAGTGTCCTCTGTAGATCAAAGAAGGGCGTTTCCCCGGGAGGCTCAGTGACACAGGGCTTTGGGCAGCAGCAGAAAGAGGATGGCTTTCATGGCTTAGAGGGGCCTGTTGGAGTCTGAAGACTGTTGTCCTGAGTGGCCACCACTGAGGGATTCTAAGATTGTCCCAGTGTTCTTTCTTCCTTGGAACCACATCCTGCTTCTAAAGATTGAGGCAGCAATTAAATGAAGAGCCCTTCATTAAGATTTCTCTGGGTTTTTTTTTTTTTTTTAATTTGTGTTCAAAGTAGGAGTAACAGAAACTTAAGAAAAAAAAATGATACACCTAAGAATGCTCTCTGGCTTCTTATCAAATGGATAGAATACACTATGCCATCGGAGGCAAACCTAGAGTTGATCCCCTAAACAAGTAGCTGGGTAAATCAAATCCTCTTTAAGACACCAGTAAAAAATGATCTGGCAAATTCCCAGTTAGACCAGAGAAGTGTGTTTGGATTGTAGTGATAGGAAACCCAGCCCTGGATGACTTCAGTGGAAAGGAAACATGTTGGATCATTTAAATGGAAAGTCACTGAGAAGAGTGGGCTTCAGGAAGACATCAAGTGACAGTCACTGCCACCAGGACCCAGGTGCATCATCATGTTCTAGTCCACGTCCTCGGGGCTTGGGCTTCTGTGGTTCAAGATGGCCCAGCACTCCAATCTCACATCTCTCTAACTCAATTCCAGTAGAAGGAACCAATGTCTGTCTACCAGAAGTTGCAGCCAAAGACTCCCATGCTCCATCTCATTCCCCCGCCTATTGCTCTACCTTATCTATGACCCAGGAGTGGACCCGGCCCAAAGCTCTGAAGTTGAGGAACAAGTTACTTCAGGAAGGATAAATGGGAGCAGGAAGTGGAATATTCACTTCTGAAATTCACTTCCTCCAAGGAAGGGCATGTCAAAGAAGCCATCTTCATGATTGCGGAGTCTAAAAAGTACATCTTAAAACAGCAGCCCCGTCTTGATTGATCAAGTATTGAAAACCAGTGATATGAGGCAGATGGCCAGAGATCTTGGAGAGCAAGATCTCTGGGGTGGTGGTGGGTCCCCACAGTGAGTTCCCACGGTTGAAATCAATCCCACTTTGGCTGATTTCAACCTTTCAACATGGCGACAGATGAGCTAGCCCCAGCAAACCATGGCTCATAGGTCATGCTCCTAAGTCTTTACACACTAATATCTTTCTTGTGCTACCAGAGAGTTCATCAAAATCCCTCAAAACTTTCCAAATTAAGACGGACATGAAAGTTGGGGTCAAGGGTGGAGGACAGTTTTAAGAAACAGCTTTGCTCCAGGTCAAAGGTATACATATTTTGATGTTTTTCATGGAAACCATTCAGATAAATTCATCATTTGGATGGCCCTATAGCCACATTAAAATAGTTACATCAAATGTTGCTATTTTACTCACTACGTAAAATGTTGGGGAAAACAGCAATTATATGGCCACCATTGCCTCTGTCCCCAGGAACTACTGCATAGCCAAGCATTTCTGCACACATGTCCTCTGAGAGCGCCATGACTCCTCAGGGGTCCCCCAGGCTCATAACTTTATGGCCACAAAAGACACATCTGCTTGTGCCTGTTGATGCTTTTCTAGACTGCTAATTACACGAACCCTATGGTTTTCCACTCTCTTGGGTGAAGAAAACACCAGACTCACAGTCAACGCTGCAACGTGTTACGGTGAGGAAATGACCACAATAGCTAAGGCTAAGGTGAAATTCTCACTAAGAAAACATATCGTCAAGGTTAGGTCTGCCCTTGTCTGCCAGCTACTCAGAAGGCCCACCCAGGAGAAATGATGGGGACACGTCCTCAGTTTATTTGGGGAAAACAAATGAATTTCCTTTTCAAATCTTTCTGGAAAACCATCTTTCTGTGGCGTGACGTGGATTCAGCTCTTGCTTGCTGGAGTTACAAAGAGGACCAACTACCAGCTTCCTTGGTGTGTGTCCTCTCCTGTCACATTGGGGCCAGCCTCGGGTACATCTGGGTCACAAATACAAATCAGCCCCAGGATGCCTGGTGGGAGAGGAGAGATGCATTGTAGGAAGATAAAACTCTTCAAGGTCTTCCCCCCTTTTCATTTTGGGGTGTTGCCCAAATGTTTGTAACTTTGCTTCTCAAATTCCAGAGCACCCCAATCCAGGAAAATCATCAAATTCTTCCCCAATTGTCCAGCGGGGGTGGTACAACTTTCTGTAGCCAAACTGTAGCTATTTGGAATGCCATCTCGGGGAAAACCCTGAATTAAAATTCTTTTAACTTATGACAGACTGTTGATGAACTTTTTAGTAAATCAAAGTGCTTAATATGCCCTTCCTAACTCAGAAAATTCAGAGTCCAAGGTATTATTATTAATAATAATAATTTATTTGGGGGCTCTTCTGTGTTAGGGCACCAAGTTATGCTTTTTATAAGTGTATTTAAAAGGATGATCAAGATCTCTTAACCCTCACAATGACTCCATGAGGTAGGTTCTTTGTCCCTGTTACTTAGATAAAGAAATTGAGGCTTAAAAACATTTTATTATAAATCTGCAAGTCACAAACCTAGTACCTGTCAGAGACAAGGATTGCAATCTGAGCTCTTAGATACAGTGAATTTCCAAGTCAATTTCTCAAACCTGAAAAGTACACAGAGAAAGAATGGAAGAAAGATATCTGGAGGCAATTCAGTAATGCACATGCAGATATGGGGCTGGGGAGGATGGGGCTGGGGAGGTAGTTTGAAAACAGAGCACTCGCCTAGCATGTGTTAGGCCCTGCACTCAATCCCCAGCACTACCGAAAGTTTAAAAAAGCATGCAGACAAATTCAACCTGAAGATTTAAAATAATAATTATTACTTTTTATAACATTTGCATAACGTGCTAGAATCTGCAAAACATTTCCATGTAGGTTGATATTCCAGCAATTCTAAAAAGCAGGGGGGAAAATCAGTAATTCTCATTTTTTTAGAGCTAAGGCTCAGTCAATGATTTATGAAAACTGATCATTGCCCTGCTACTCTAGCCACTGAAAAAGATGAGGCGCTTCATTCATATTCAAATCTAGATAGCTATAGTATCAAAATCAGATAATAAAGACAAATGCTGTTGACAAATTTCACCTGTGAATATAGATTATAAGTGAAATATTTTCAATTTAACATATTCAGAAATCTAAATAAAATATTTGCAATTAGAATCCAGTGATGTATAAAATAATTACATACCATGACTCCCTAGGGGTACAACCCAAGAATTCAAGGATGGTTTGACATAAGGAGGTTGCTCGACATAATCTAGAATACCTTCAAATTAGAGTAGAGAAAGTACATTACAACACCAGTTTTCTAAACATCTGGAAAGTCTCAGTAGCCTTTCTGACAAGTGAGGGGAAGAAAGCATGAAGCAGTTTCTCAATGATTAGCACTAAGTTATATTGCACAGCAAGTCCTTAAGGATTTGCTGACATGGTCTCTAAAATAAGAGAAGAAAATGAGCTGTTGAAGCACACTTTCAGTCAAGTCTGGAAAGACACATACACTGTATGTCTGACACGTTTGCATAACTTATCTCTATGGGAAGCTTGTAAATAAAGCCATAAGATAACAGGCTACAACCCTGCTTAGCCCCTTCTATCATGATCACCTGCTACCAGAAGGTTCAAAGAAGCCTCTGGCTCCATCACTATCATGGTCAACGGTGGCTGGGTTGGGCCAAAATTTACCAGCCATGATTGGGGGATGTTCCTCTCTATTTCCTGTCTTGATAAAGCCTAAATCAGCTCAAGGGGAGATGACTTGGGAGCATTTCTTACTGGACGGCACAGTCGCTGGTCCCTAAAGTCTGAAAGCCATAGGTGGGAGAGAGAAAGGCAGTCCAGTGACCACTGTCCTTTCCTGATGGAGAGTGGCAGCAGCTCCCACCCCATCACCTTCCTTCCTAAGCCTGTAGTAGCTTCTTCTGGCTCTGGAGTAAGTGCCAGCAACCCTCTCTTTGTGGTGAGCACAACTGTGCCTCAGAGCAACCAGGCAGACCCCAGGAGTTTTGTGGAGAGTCGTTCTCATTCACATGTATACTGCTGTGTCGGCATGAACTCCAGAGCCCAGTTCTGTACACAGATGCTTCATTGTGAAGTGCATAGATGAAACAGGTCATTGTGCCAACCTTCGTAGGGTACAGGAAAGGGACCTGGTGGTGAGTCCTAAGGGCTCTTCAGCTGAAGTTCCCTACATCAGTCTGTTTTCCAGTGCTATAACAAACCACCTATAATGGTTTAGGTGTTATTATCCCTCAGAAAGCTCATGCATTAGGCAATGCAGGAAGGTTCAGAGGTAAAGTGATTCGATACAAGAGCTAAAAACACATCAGTGCATTAATCCATTTGATGGATTCATATTTGAACAGACTATTAGGTGGCAGCTGTACGTGAGGTGGGCAGGAACGGAGGAAGCAGGTTATTGGGGGCACGGCCTGGACTACATTTGGCCATTCCCCTTTCCCCCCAACTCCCCCTGCCTCTCCCTCTGCTTCCCGGCGACCTTGAGCTGGCCTTTCTACCATGACATCTGCCTCATCTCAGGCCTATGGTGTCAGCTGACCATGGATTCAGACTTCTGAAACCACAAGTCCTATGATCCTTTTCCTCCTTTGAGTCATTATCGTCATGTATTTTGATCACAGTGACTAATTGGTAATACCACACCTGATGCTGAGTTAGGATACAGGTTTACTTAGCTCCCATTGGGGAAGCTAAAAACCCAAAATGGGCTTGCCATTTTCTTAGCCATTGGTGAGCGAGTTCCTCGTGGTGGAGGGCATCATGGTTGGAGAGCATTTAACAGGGAGAGAGCACATGGACAGGGGAAGCCCAGCACGTGAGAGAGGCAGTCTTGACCTTAAATAGGAGCCATCTCACGAGAACTAGCCAGGTCCCACGAGAACTGCATTAGTCCCTTCCAAAGGCAGCAGCACCCCCAATTACTTACCTTCTTCACACTAAGCCCTGCCTTTTAAAGGTCTCACCACCTCCTACTATTCCCACATGTGGAACCAAGCCCCCAGTGCATGAATTTTAGGGGGATATACTCAAACCACATAGCACCCCCTTTCAGAATCTTGTTAACTCATCAAAATGTTGAAGAAATGGCTGGGTCTATAAGTATAAAATAAGTGGTGTTTTCTAACTTTTTTCTCCTTCCCTAAATCATGGATGGAACACGGTACCCAGAGAGCTCTATGAGACAATTTTTAGTTCAGAATCATAAATAAGAAAATTGTTTTCTTTGAGACCCCCTCCCACCAAAAGGAAACCCCCAGAAAACTAGTTAATTGTTACATTAATGATCAAGCTTCAACACTTGACATTCTCTACTTTTTAAGCACAGTGGACTTTTCAAACATTAAAACTAAACAAGGGAACTTTAGCTTCATCTTTAGAGAATTGTTATTTCCTTGGACTCAAGCTGAAACACAAGTCTCACCTTACTTTATGCTTTATTTGTTTAATAATCTTTCTATATATGAAAACTAGGGCTCCTGAGTGCATTCTGGGATCTGTGTAGAGTTTTACACGTAGCCCACACGGCAGCATGCCTGTAGTTGGCATACTTTATTTTTCTGACTTCTGTATATCCTCAGATATGCAGTTGGTCAGCCCCAAACTGCAGACACCACTTGAAACCCAAACATTTTTATTGAGCATTAATAGAGTTCTACAAAGGCAGCTCTGTCACCAGGCTAAAGCCGATGTACACAATGAACCTTAAACTCCTGCATTTTTATTTATCCAAATTAATTCTAAGAGCTTACATGTACTTAGAAGCAAATCATCTTTATTTAATTTTGAGAACTGAATGTTGTAAAATAAATACTCTAAATACTGCTTTCAATTAATAATAATCTAATATGGAGTGATAAGTAACATTTATCATGATCTGAATGTGCCCTGTTTTAGCAAGATTTTTTGTGGCTCTGACTGGAAGACATGAAAAGAGCAAAATAGAGGAGGACAAGTTTATTTTGGCTCACGGTTTCAGAGGTCCAGACCACAGCCAGCCATCTCCACAGCCCTGGACCTGAGGTGGGGCAGAGCATCATGGAGGAGCAATGTGGCAGAGAAAGACAGCTCAGGCTGTGGCAGCCAGTGACCTACTTCCTCCAGCCATACCCTACCCACCTATACTTACCTCCCAGTTGATCCATGTCAGTGGATTAATCCACTGATTAGGTCACAACTCTCAGAGTCTACTCATTGCACCTCTGAACATCTTTGCATTGTTTCACACATGAGCTTTTGGGGGACCCCACATATCTAAGCCACAGCATTCCCCCAAGTTCATGTCGGGAGCTTAGTTCCCAATACAGCAGGATTAGGAGGAGTCTAGGCCGTGAGGATCCATTGTGGCTGTGAAAAGGGCTTTGGGAATGGGCTCTCTCTTTTTCCCATCCTACGCCCTAGTGGAGTGGAGTGCCTCCCCTCTAGAGGATACAGTACTCCAGGCCCCATCTTGAAAGAGGAGAGCCCTCTCACCAGACAACAAACTGGCCAGCAACTTTGTTATGGTTTCAGGTGTCCCCTAAAAGCTCAGGGGTGAGATAATGCAAGGAAGTTTAGAGTGGAAACAATTGGGTTATGAAAGCCTTAACCTAATCAGTACATTAATCCACTTGAATGGATTAACTGGGTTGTGGCAGTAGGCAGGTAGGGTATAGCTGGAGGAGGTAGGTCGCTGGGGGTGTACCGGCTAGGGTTTACATTTTGCCCCTGGAGAGTGGAGCTCTCTCTCTCTTTGCTTCCTGATTGTCATGACCTGAGCTGCTCTCCTTCATCTCACCCTTCCACCATGATGTTCTGCCCCACCTCAGTCCCAGAGCAATGGAGTAAGCCAACTGCAGACTGAGACCTCTGAAACTGTTAGCACAAAATGAAGCTTTCCCCTAAAGTTGTTCTTGCCACATCTTTTGGTCACGATGGCAAAATAAATAAATAAATACCTAAAATAGTCTTGATCTTGGAGTTCCAGTCTCCATAATTGTGAAAAGTAAAGTGTAAAGTTCTGTTGTTTATAAATCGCCCACTCCCAGCCATTCTGTTAAAGCAGTATAAAATGGACCAAGGCAATACTTTATACTTCTCAGTTAAAAAAAACCAAATACTTTTCCTTAATTGTTTCTACTTGCTTATTTTCTTCCTAGAAGATTTAACACATATAAGACATATTATTTTCTTTATTTTTAAATTATCTCAAAGATGCAGTTTCAATAAAATTTCACTCAAAAGAGGTCCTTTATCGGGGGGGGGGGGCGGCCAACATTTTCAGCACTAGAGGGAAAATAGTGTGTTTGCTACGGAATCCAGAATCCCAGCCAAAGTATGTGATTAATACTAATTATCTGAATCTGCTTTGGATTAATCTTGTCCAAACTGTGAGAGTAACTCTCTGGACACACTCTGTGGCACTCGTGTTCACCAATGCTGTTTTTTTACAGAGTTAAAAATCAAGAGAATGAAAAGAGCAGAATGGCAATATGGAAAGGACCTGGTGGAAGAGTCTAACTCAGTGGCATGTTTCCATCAACTCCTGTGGATTCAAGGACAGTATGGGCCAGTCTTCCGTGCATCCAGGATGAAAATTAAGCTCATATTCCATAAAAACAACAACAATAACAAACCTTTGCAAAAGCACAAGAGCCATGCATGAAAAGCTTGAAAACCCGAGGGAGAGGCTTTCAATTTGATCCTGGTAGGTGGAGGTGAGTCAGCTTTCCATTACTACAACAAAACACCTGAGATAGTCAACTTTTAAAGGAAAAAGTTTTATGGGCCATGGTTTTAGAGGTTTCAATCCATGGTCAGGCAAAGCCATTGGTTTTAGGCCTCTCTGGTGGGGGTACTAGATGGTAATGGCTGTGAAAGCCTAGTGAAATAAAACTGCTCATCTCATGGCCAGGAAGCAAAAGGGAATGAGGAAGGGGCCAGACTATCCCCTTCAAGGACATTTCCCTAGAGACCTAAGGACCTCCCACTAAACCCCACCTCTTAAAGCAGTGCCCCTCTGGGAACCAAGCCTTTAGTGCATGGGCCTTTGAGGGACACTCAAGATTCAAATACAACAATCGGGTTGTTACAAGTCATCTGAAGAAAAGGATTTTGATAGCATCCATACATAGTTTCTCATTCACACGGAGTTTGCCCTTCACACATTCTATGAGTTGTACACAATTGGGCACTAAGCAGAGCTGCTGCACCCTCATTCACACCTGTAACAAACATCTGGCACCTCGTGTCACACATTCTGGTATTCTCCCTACAGAGAGTGGAGATTAGTATCCATAACATTGTGTCGTCTCCTTCCTTCAAAGGAAGGCTAGACTAATTGACTTCCTTCTGAAAGATAGAATCTGACAGAAGGGGTCAGGTTGATGTGATACATCTGATGTTAGGTTATAAAAAGACTGTGGCTTCTGCCCTAGGCGATCTCATTCTGTTTCCCTTGGATTGCTCTCCCTGAGGGCAGCCACTACTGGGTCAAGAGGCCCATGGAGAGGTCTAAATGGCAGGAGGCTGAGGCCTGCCAGCAACCCCACAAGTGAACCTAGAAGCAGACTGAGCACAGTCCTATGGGACCACAGTCCCCTGCAGCCCTTGACAGTAACCTTGTGAAGACTTTCAACCAGAGGCAACTAGTTAAGCCAAATCCACATTCCTGGCCCACAGAAATTATAAGACAAGAAATGGTCGTTGTGTTGATCCATTAAATTTGGGGATAATTTGTTACCACAAACTAGAAAACATACACTGCTACGTGCAATTTCTCAAATCCACACCTGTGCTGGGGCCTGACATTTAAGAACCAACAATATGCCAGTCAGCTGGCATTCCTGCCTGGCAGAGCTTTAATAAATAACAAAAACAAACCAAAGAAGTGTCCTTCTGTGAAGTTTTTATAGCACTTATTTTAAAAGCAACATTTAGAAATCCATAATCATTACCAATATCCCTTCCTTAAAAGGAAACTCATGAAAGAAAAAGGAATTTGGGAATTTTGATTTCTTTTTAGAGAATATACTGAAGCATGTGTCCTCAATATGTAATGTCAAATTGGCTTGGCCAGTTCCCTCCCCACGCCTAGTCGCAAAATGTGGATAGCCCAGTACACACAGAGCCTTTAGAGAGTCTCTTGTCTTTCCTTCCTTCTTTCCTATTTCTTTCTTTCCCTTCCTTTCTTCATATTGCAGATGAAACATTAGCAGATGGTTGCCCACTGAATAAAGTATTCCACAAGCACGGGTCTTAAACTTGCCTTTTTAACTTGAGCATCACTCCAAATCCGTGTGTACAGAACACATTCACATAAGCAAGAATACTGTCCCCACATCATTCGGTTAACTTCTTGCTAACTCAGCTCTGCAACTTAGTAGCAAAGTCCCATGGAGCAATGCTTCTCACCCTTCATTCCCATAGATCTGGGGCATCTGATTGAAATGTAGGTCCTGCTTCCACAGGACTGGAAGGGTGGAGATCTCACAGGAGCAGCAAGCTCCTGTCCTTCAAGGAGCAAGGTCTTATGTCTGGCCCCAAGCACCTGCCAACATGAAAGGGTGGATTCATTGACCCCTTACATTCTGTAATCTCATGATCTTCCCGTCAAATCTGCCCGTCCTCCTTCTCTACATCCCCTGTTTCGGTGCATGGCACTCCCACCCATTCCCACGTCCCCCTACAAATGCTCAAGTTGCGCTTCCCTACCCTTCCCCGGCAGCATCCCAACGTGGGCTCCACCTGCAGCCTGTTGATGTCACCTCTGCCATCCTGTCCTTCCATGCACCTAGCTTTACACCGACCTCCAGTGTCCACTGCAGCCAGGTTCTCAGGATCTGCTTGCTGTTTTCTCAAACCAACGTCACCAACTTCCAGGGTCTTTGACAAAGCGAATTTTCCTGCTTTGCTTCTCTGCTTTAACCCTCCCGTGATTCCTTGAGGTCTCCTGCTTGCAGTTCTTTCCATTTCTTAAAAACCACAAGGTTCTCCAGCCTTAAAAGCCATCTCCTGGGGCAGGGGTTGTAGCTTGGTGGTAGAGTGCTCATCTAGCATGTGTGAGGCACTGGGTTCAATCCTCAGCACCACATAAAAGTAAAATAAAGGTATTGTGTCCACCTACAACTAAAAAATAAATGTTTTTTTTTTAAAAGGCATCTCCTAGGCAATTTGATTGGCCTGAAAATGTCGACCCCCAATCTCATTCCTCTGGATATGACTGTCCTCAGAGAACCTGGCCTGATCCCTGGAGTGGGCTGCATGTCTTTGTTATGCAGTCTGTTGGCAGGCTGAATTTTTCCTTCATTGATTGTGATGATTTACTTAAGTTCCATGTGAACGTCTGGCTTATGCCTGGCCTAACATCCATGTTTGTTCTCGGGCACCCGTGTCCAGTACGGGACGGGCACTCTCAGGTACACAATAAATATCTTTTGAATGAATAGATATGTTCCCACCCATATTCAGAATTCCTAACAGATTTCCCTACCTTGTGTCCCTAAGGCTTTAATGGAAGCAAAGGTCTTCAAGGTTTAACATTGGCCCAACATCCACACGTTGCCTGGTTAATTACCGTAGCAACCTTCTTGCTGGGAAGGCCGTGTAGACTGTGCCTAAGTGTGACAATAATTATGGGTGGATGAAAGGGGCTTATGGCTCATGTATTGAAATTCCAAATAATTGACATTGGAATTCTAAATATTGACACAAACAACACACAGAGAACACGTGGCTTCCAGCCCTCCTCCCTCAGAACTTCAATTTATCTCAGCTTTTATTTTTTTAAACAACACACAAATTTAAAAAGTAAATTCTTGTCTATCAAAATCTGGACCAATCTCCGGAACAGACAAAATCCAAAATCCATGGGGGGGTGTTCTTTTTGGGAGGGGGGGATGGAGGGCTGAGGAGCCCCATGTCCATGATGTTTTCCCTGTCACTCAAAGGCCACCAGGACAGATGTGTTTCTTTAGGACCAAGAAAGCTACCTCAAGATACAAACGTGTCTTGTACAGCCGATCCCTCCAGCATTAGAGAAGCGCCCTGTCGTCACATCAAGGTCTGTGTGCCAACACCCAATAAGGGCATGTTACCAGGGAAGCCATTTTTGTTTTCCTACAGTAAGTCCCCGAACAGAATTTATATTTTAGGCAAATATAGGAATATTTTAAAATAGCTTTGAAATTTTTGTGAATCTTCAAATGAAAGAGGAGATCACAGGAAATGTTCAATGAGGAAGGCCCTCCTGGGGACACTGGTTCAATTAGACGCGTAGGCTTCCTCCTGGGAGGGACACGTGGTGCAGTGTGGTCTCCCACCAAGCCCAGCAGCCTGTGCTCACAGGTGGTGTGGGGCAGGGGCTACCGTCTGGAGTTTCCACCTCTCAGAGTAGGAGGGTCCTTCATTTCAGCCACGTGCAGCGGTGTGTAGCTCTGTGGCTCAATCCTGGCCAGTGTGACCCAAGCTGAAGTGGGTCAAAGCAATTGATGGAAACGCAAATCATCCTATTAATAGAAACAGAAACAACACTTGGTGAAGTCCAACAGCCATTCATTATTTGTTTTTTGTTTTGTTAATTTGCAGTAAACTAGGAATGCAGAGCAACTTCCTCCGCTTAATGAAGTATATCTACAAAGGACCCACAGGGAGCACCATTCTTAATGATGAGATACTTGAAGCTCTCCTGTGAAGACCGGGAACAAGGCAAGGATGTCCCTTTCCGCCACTGCTTTCCAGCACTGTGCTGGAAGTCCTAGCTAATCCAATGACTTAAGAGAGGGAAATCAAAATATAAAGATTGGAAAGAAATAAGATCATCTTTGTTTGTGTGGGACATGATTGTCTTCGTAAAACGTCTGGAATCATCAATTTTAATAACCCTCCTGGAACTAACAAGCAATGAAAGCAAGATCACAGGGCTTGAGGTGAACACACAAAAGTCACCATATGTACCAACAATGGGCAAGCGGAATTTGACATTAAAAGCACAATTTCATTTACACTGGCATCCCCAAAAGTCACGTGATCAAGCATAACTCTAACTTACATGTATAAGATCTGCATAACGAAAACTTCAAATCTCAGATCAAAGAAGAACTGAAGGGATATTCCATGTTCATGGATAAGACTCAATATCATGGATAACAAGACTCAAGACATCAGTTCTTCCCCAAGTTGATAGTGGATTTGATGAAATCCCAATCAAAATTCTGGCAAGTTATTTTGTGAATATTGATAAACTAATTTTTGAATTATAAGGAGAGGGAAAAGACCCATTATAGTCAACAAAATGTTGAAAGAGAAGAATGAAATTAGAGGGTAAACACTACCCAACTCAGGACTTTGGTACTAGCAAAATAATAGAGAGATCAGTGCAACAGAATATATGACCTAGAAATACACACACAGAAATAGAGTCAACTGGTATTTAAGATGGGCAAAGGCAATGCAATAGAGAGCAGACAGTCATTTCAACCAACGTATTGGAGTCACTGGGAAGAAAATGCAAAAAGAAAAAAGTGAATTTAAACACAGATCTTTCATCCTCCACAAAAATTAGTTTAAATATACCAGAAATCTAAATACAAGAACAGAACTAAAATATTCCTACAAGATAACATAGAGGGACATCTAGATGAACTTGGGTTTGGCAATGACTTTTTAGATATAATGACAGACCCACAATCAATGAAAGAAATAATTGGCTTCATTAAACTTAAAATGTTCTGCTCTAAAAAAGTCACTGTCAAGAGAGTGAAAAGTCAAGCCATAGACTGGAAGAAAATACTTTTCAAAGGACACACTTGATAAAGACTGTTACCCAAAATGTACAAAGAACTCTTTAAAACTTAGCAATAAGAAAACAAAAACTCAGTTAAAAAAAAAACGGGCCAGGGCTGGGGATGTGGCTCAAGTGGTAGCGCGCTCGCCTGGCATGCGTGCAGCCCGGGTTCGATCCTCAGCACCACATACAAACAAAGATGTTGTGTCCACCGAAAAATAAATAAATAAATATTTAAAAAAAAAAAAAAACGGGCCAAAGATCTTAACAGATACCCCCCAGTAAAAGACAGAAAGATGACAAATAAGCATAGGAAATTTACTTATATATTTCCCTGATGCAATGCAAATTATAACAATGAAAAGATATCATGGCATAAGTCTTAAAATAGCCAAACTCCAGGACAATTACAGTAGCAAATGCCTGGATGTGGAGCAACAGGAACTCTCATTCACGGTCGGTCTGGGTGCAAAATGGCACCATCACTTGGGAAGAGTTTGGCAGCATCTTCCAAAACTAGCTGATCTAGCTATCACATTCTTAGATATGCACCTGAAGGAGTTGAAAGCCTCTGTCTACAGCTGATAGCAGCTTCATTCACAACTGCCCAAACCTGGAAGGAAGCAACCATGATGCCTTTCAGTAGGGGATGGGTAAAAATATCTCATCATCCTGACAGCAGAATGTTATTCAAAGGTAAAAGAAATGAGCAAAGGAGCCATGAAAAGACTTGGAGGAAACTTAAATGCATATCAGGAAGAAAAAGAAACCAATCTGGGAAACTAACATTGTCTGGTTCCTACCAGGTGGTATTCTGGGAAAGGCAAACCATGGAGATGGTGTAAAAGATCAGTGGGTACCAGAGATCAGAGCAGGGAGAGGGTGCCCGGGAGGATTACAGAAGGCTCTTAGGACAGTAAAACCACCCTGTGTGGAAGTCCTAATGTTGGATACAGGTCATTGTGAATTTGTCCAACCCATAAAGTGTCCACCAAGACACTGGACCCTAATGTAAACTATGAACTTCGAGTGAAAATGGTATGTCAGTGTACCCTCATCAAAAGAACCAAGCGTAGCGCCCAGGTGGAATGTCAACAGTGGGAGAGGTTAGAGGGGGAAGTGAGTGCATGAGAATTCTCTTTACCTGCTGATCACTTTTGTGGTGAATCTAAAACTTCTTTAAAAAATAAAGCCTATTCCAAAAAACTATGCAACTCCTAGAAGAAAACATAGGGTCAACACTCCAGCATATAGAAACAGGCAAAGACTTCCTCAGTAGGACCCATAAAGCTCAGGAAATGATGCCAAGAGTTAATAAATGGGATGGCATCTAATTAAAAAGCTTCTGCAAAGCAAAAGAAACAATTATCAATGTGAAGAGAGAGCCCATGAACGGGTGAAAATCATTGCTAGCGACTCTTTGACACAGGATTAATATCTAGAATACATAAAGAACTAAAACTCTTTACACCAGAAAATCAAATAACCCAATTAAGAAATGGGCAAATGAACTAAATAGACACTTCTCAAAAGAAGAAATCAAAATGGCCAATACATACGTGAAAAAATGTTCAACATCATTAGCAACTAGAGAAATGTAAATCAAACTACACTGAGATTTCATCTCATGCCAGTCAGAATGACAGCCATCAAGAATACAGATAATAATAGATGCTGGAGAGGATGTGGAGAAAGGAACACTTTGACACTCTTCGTGAACTGTAAGTTATTACAGCCATTATAGAAATCAGTATGGAGATTCCTCAAAAAATCAGGCATGGAACCACCATATGACCCAGCTATACCACTCCTCATTATTTATCCTGAAGAATTAATGTCATCTTGCTGTAGTGATACATGTACCCATATATGCAGCAGCACAGTTCACAACAGCTGAACTTTGGGACCAGCCTAGGTGTCCACCAACCCATGCATGGATAAAGAAAATGCTGTATACATAACACAATGGGGTTTGATTCAGCCACAAAGAAGAATGAAATTGTGTTATTTGCAGGGAAATGGAAGGAACTAGAGACCATCATGTCAAGTGAAATAAGCCACACTCAGAAGGTCAAGGGTCATATGTTTTCTCTCACATGTGGAAGCTAGAGAGGAAAAAGGAAAAGAAAGCTGGGGGTGTATCTCAGGAAAATCCAAGGGAGATCAGTAGGGGGAAGGGACCAAGGTAGGAGCTGGGGAGGGAGGGGGAAGTGCTGGGGAGTGATGTTGATCAAATTGTGTTGTTATATATCGTATGCCACGCGCATGGACAAATATGTAACAACAAATACCATTAATATGTACAACTATAATGCACCAATTAAAAAATGTGGGCAGGAAGAAAAAAACCTCAATCAATCAATAAATAATGTCTACTTAAAAAAATCTGGCACGTGCTTTTATGTAAAAGTCCCCAATGTATTGGATGTTGGCACCCACGTTTGGAGTGAGTCTCCCTCTCAGCCCTCAGCTTGGGTCCCACATGTCAATCATTCCTGGAAACGTGCTCATCAACACCTCCAGAAGCCTGTGGATGTCAGGCATCCTTCCTCCAGTTAAGCGGACAGTCCAGATGAACTGTCACATCGATGATGGTCTGCCTGATTTCCTGTTGACCTCAGTGTCCCTGAGACGCCTCTAAGAATTTGGGATGTGGCTGTGCTGAAACGTCAACCAACTGCAGATCATAAAGGCTCCAAATAAAAATTTCGACTGTCCTGAATGTGTACTAACATTTTCTTATCAGCCCTCTCCATTCAGTGTACAATTGATGCAGCGTTCCTGGGGATTAGCTTCTAGAGGAAACCCAGACTGGATGGACAGCCTATGGGAGGCTGTGTATTGGTTAAATGCAAACACCATGCTAATTGACACCAGGCACTTGGGCACCTGTGGGTGTGGGTATCCCCCGAGGGCCCTGGAGCCAGTCCCCTGAAGACACAGAGGACAAGTGTAGTGGTTACGGATTCACACCATATGACAAGTAACAGTAAACACAGCAACCACATCGGGAATCTGCAGATCAGCGCCTCTTCTCCTGCAGAGTTCACATACAACCAACAATCCCCCGTGTGTCTACGGGGCTAAGGATCCTGCTTGTCGCTGCAGCATAGGCCTTGGCCCTTTAGATAGCATGTGCCAAGTGGCCCATGGGGCCAGCAGGATCAAATGCTTCTTCCCTCCACCTGAAATCAGAAGGTGTTAACTGTGTCTGGCCCTGGCTTTCTGAGCACTCTGGAAGTTGCCTCTAGGAGCCTGGCAGGCTTTGCCCTAAAGATGCTCCTTAGCATTCTCCTGCACGGAGAGGGTCGGGGAGGGACTGGTTCTCGGATGTAGCTGCCCATGCAGCCCACGCTCTAGATCAGACCCTGGCAGAAGCTGAAGGTAGGAAGTACAGCCTATCAGCTCTTCCCCAGCTTTTAATTGGAAATATTATTATAATCACTAATGAAAGACGAGGGACCAACCTATAACAGGATCCCTGTGCACAAGGCTTCAACGTGCACTGTCAGGGAAGTGGGAATTTTGAATACCCTCCAACTAACCAAGGTCATCTCCATAAAGCAGAAGGTGGAACCAAAAAAATAAAAAAAGTCCTCTCCCATTTTATCTGAGAGGAGCCCTGAAAGGAGTAATTAAAATTGTTCTCTTTGATGGATCTCTTAGCATAACACCACTCAAATTGCTATGTTCGATTTTTTGTGTTTAATCTCAGGAAATATTGCATTTTTAAAAAAGAATGTTAATGTCCTGTAAAATGAACTCCAACAGTTACTACAAATACTTTGAATTTTGCTATCAATTTCTTCTCTGCGTTTGAGCCAATAAAACCACAGTAAGCAGTCTCTACTACAACGGCCACCTCGCCAAGAAGATAAATACATTAGAGACAGCCACGTCCCCAGAGATAAGGATGGATCTATGTTCGAATCCAGGATAAACTGGAAGGTGAGGCTATTCCTGGAAATCATTCAATGAATTTTGGACAGCGTGCAAGTTTTACTGATTTACGTTGTAGAAGATGGATGGTGGCAATTGGAGAGGAGAGCAGTGATTTTGCCATTGCCCAGGGGGAACATAAACCTCTTTTTCTAGAAATGCATCTTAATTGATAACTCTTCCATTGAAAGGATTAACCAATTAAGGTTGTCAAAACTAATAATTTTTCAGGAATGGGTCCAAGTCGACTTAAATGACTCATTTTTGCATCAGAGGGACCAAAATGCAAAAATCAGAGTGTTCTAATGCAATGAAAATAAAAATTAACCTCCGTCGTGTGTGTGCTTAAACTCTCTCCTCTGGCTGGCCCTTCGAGAGAGCTATGAGTTGGATAAAGGGTGGTCCCCAAAGGCCTATGTGCTAGAGGCGTGGTCCCCAGCTTGGTGCTACTGGGAGGTGGTGGAGACCTTAGCAGGTGGTGCCTAGTGGGGCCTTGGGTCAATGGAGGGTGCTCTTGAGGGGAATTGTAAGATCCTGGTCTTCCCCTCTTTCTCTTTCACTTCCTGGTCTACCAGGAGCAGCCATCAGGATGTTCTGCCTTGACCCAGGCCCCAAAGCAGCTTCCAAAATGATAAGCCCAAAATTTCGCTTCTCTCTAAGTGACGCTCTCACACACCTGCTGTGGTAACTTGGGGCTGGCTGGCACAATGGGGACTCTCCTGCTAGCATCTGGTCTGGCATCAGCCCCACCCCACCATGCATCTGACAGTGTTCTGTCCACTTCTCCTCTTTCTAAAGGTCCATCCTTACCTATGCCCCACGTGGTCAACTTCTCCTTGAACTTCAAGATTTGAGCCATGCCTCATTTCACCTCAAAAGCAGCTTCTCAGGCTTCCTGACCATCCCACCACTGACCTGGGCAGAGCCCACACCTCCCTGGGCCTCTGTGCACCCCACTGGCCCTGTTCATCTCACTAGCTGATGGTCTTGCCCAATACCCCTGGCCTGGGAGGACCGGGCAATAGAACTGTGTCCCTGGAACCAAACACAGAGCCCAGCCCAAGGTGGAGACGTTGAGGAAGTGCTTGGTAAATGAAGGAATTTTAATCATGACTCTTCCCGGCTTTGGACATATTTAAACCAAAAGAACTGAATTGATGCCATTATAAGGATCACCTCTCACTTAATCCGCAGGGTTGGATCTCATTCAGTGCCTGAAGTTGTATCTATTACTCTGCTTTCTGGTTGACACCGTGGTTTTATAAACAGCGCCCGAGTATCTATCTACCCAGCGAGCTTGTACCATCCAGCAACTTCAGATGGGCACACCCGGCACCTCTCTTCTCCTGCCTTGAGGGTGTCGAATGGCGAAGGGTTTGGGAACAGGAGCAAGGGAGGCGTCTTTTCCTTTCAGCAGAGCTCTCTGAGCTTCTGTGCATTATTGCAACAAGAGACACTGAGAGATGAGACCACAAACCAGAAGTTACGCCCTTCTCATCTGCCTTCTGCACAGACACGGGTGTTTCTGGAAGACAGAGACTCCACCGACGTGAGAACGTGGGAAGGGGCATTTCCAGCAAAGCCAGGCACATTGGGAAAGCAATCTGCAGACCATGGCGTGGAATGGAAACCCCACAACTCACCAGTAAGAACTCGGATCAGACACAGGACTCGGACTACCCTGAAGAGATGCTTGGAAGCCAGCCTGAAGATTCTGCTTCCAGGGATAAGCACCACCAGACACAGGGCAAAACTTCCAACAGTCACTTTCCTCATACGTCACAGCCTGGTAGAATTCCCACCTCATAAGAGGAAACCTCTATGACCACATTAAAAAAAATTTTTTTTTGTTAAAATTTCATTCCAGTTTTTAAGCACGTCCAAACCAAAACAAAGATTTTATAACTCTCTCAGCCTGCCAGAGGATTCCCGCCTCTGACCAACACCAAGAATCCCTGTGGCGGAGTTAGAGGTTCAACCCGTCCAGGGAGAAGAACCGGGGGGAAATCAGGCTCCAGAATAGGCAGTCGTGGCCACCACGCTGGACACTGGCCAGAGGAAGGCTTCACAGCAATGAAGCGGAGTTTTAGGAATTTCACCATCGTTTAAACTCTCCTGTGCAGTTTAAGGAAAGCACTTCCGATGGTCAGGAGGGGCCGCAGGGCTGCAAACACAGGAACACGTCCAGGTAATTGTATTTGCTGAAGATGAAAAATGAACCCAAATAAAATGTTGGTATCAGCTACTGAAGGCTTGGAGAGGTGTCAGTCTCATCCTAAGGATTATCAGGTCATTGGACAAGAGCAAGGAGAAGAATCAGGTGGACGTAAATTAGTTCTCTGCTTAGCTGGAATGGGGCTTTGGGTGGGAGGAAAGGTGTCAGATGTGAGGGTCTTCTAACTAAGTGACTAGGGATGAGACCATGAACTCCGGATGTGGGTGAGCTGAGGATCAAATGCTGCTCAAGTGTTTGGGGATGAAAAAAAAAAGAGGAAAAAATAGAAGTGAGATCATATGATTGGCTACCTGCCAGATGTGGGAAATACCAGTGATGGAGGCCATTCATCTATCCAGATATCCACTTGTCAGGTCTCGTACAGTGCCAGAAACTCATCCACAGGTGAAATGAAAGACTTATCTGTAAGACATCTTTTGAAAAATGTGTGTATGATATAGTGAGAGCCAAATAATGTGTGTACCTGAGTTAAAAAGTGTTTTATCATCAGTGACACAGATACTGCAATGTTTATTAGCAGCTCAATTCATAGAAGCTAAACTATGGAACCAACTTAGATGCCCTTCAACAGATGAATGGATAAAGAAAATGTGGTACTTATACACGATGGAATATTACTCATCCATAAAGAAGAATGAAATTATGGCATTTGCTGGTAAATGGATGGAACTGGAGACTATCATGTTAAGTGAAGTAAGCAAATCCCCAAAAAAAAAACGTCGAATGTTCTCTCTGACATGTGGATGCTGACTCATAATAAGGGGGTGGGGATGGGAAAAATAGAAGTACTTTGGATTAAACAAAGGTAAATGAAGGGAAGGGAGGGGGATTAAGAATAGGAAAGACAGTAGAAGGAATCAGACATCACTTTCCTATGTTCCTATATGAATACACCACCAGTGAAACTCCACGTCATGTACAACACAAAATGGGAAGTTATACTCCATGCATATATGTCAAAATATACTCTACTGTCACAGATACCTAAAAAGAATGTATTAATTAATTAAAAAATAAAAATATTGAGAGAGGGCTCGAGAGAGACAAAGAGAGAGAGAGAGAGAGAGAGAGAGAGAGAGAGAGAGAGCGCTGTATCAGGCCTGAGCTGTAACTCAGTGGTAGAGTACTGCCCACTGATGTACCGACCAGCTCAGTACTGAGAGAGAAATGAACTTCATATTGTTGCCATTATGTGACTGGGTATCTATTCCCACAGTTTAGTTTGCCCAAACTGGTAGGGTCCTGTCCCTTTTCCTCCCACTAATACACAAAGGAGCTGCATTAAGCAGTTTGAAAATTGCTCTTTCAAAACTATCACTGACCTACAAGAAAAGAAAGACCAAGTTTGCAAAGGAGCTAAGGCTTGACCATCCCAAGAGATGCTACAAGCAATTCAAATGGTTATCCTTGTGTTCAAGCAGCAAGTGCTGACCGGGGAAACTTAAGCTAGAAAAGCTGCAATTTACAAGTGACTAGGGACAGAAAGACCTTCAGAGGAAGATCACCTGTCATAAATGAGGAGCCCAAGTCCCCTGTCCCTGGGAGGGAGTGCAGTGGGGCCCTCGCAGTCTGGCAGAGGCCAACCCTTCTCCCTGGAGTGCAGAGTCGAGCAAGGTTAATAAACTTGTCCTGGAGACCGAGGAACCTGCTGTTGGGAAGGAGACAGGGGCTCCACTTTTGCCTTCAGTGTCCCTTCTTCAAGGGGCTACTTCCTTGGGTTGGGTGGGTTCTTGCTGATGTTCACCTTCAGGAGACGCACACGGCTCTTGATGGAGCTCTCGGGAAACGGAGGGCAAGCAGGACTGGTGACCAGGGCTTCACCAGGGTCTGGGTGACCTTGACAGGAGGATTCTTTCTGGGCTGCAGTGTGGCGGAGACCAGGCGGCCCCTCTGACCCAGCCACCCTGCTATTCACAGACGACGCTCGGAACGTGCGGAGAGTGTGGGTGTGAACCTGGGGGGGCTGATGGCGGATGACCAGGAGCAGCGAGGGGCCCCAGGAGCCAGGGTCCTCCCCTGGAGAGCGTGGATGAGCCCAAGCACTGTAGGGGCAGCCTGCGAGGCCACGACCGGGTGGCTCTAGGGACGAGTCTGATTCCCGACAATGTCTACACCAAACAAGAATAACACCCCTGAGCTGTGAGACCACGGGATCCTGAAAATCGAGCACTGGGGTGGGGGGGTGGGGGGGTTCAGGAACCGTTTGCCCTGTCCATTCAATATTCACTGGATTCTTAAAAACAGCCACGGCCGCTGTGGCCCCTCCAGGCTGCAGAGTGGATGCACCAGCTGCCCTTGGAAAACACATAAGGAGCAGACGCTCGCTCACTTCAGGAGATTTATAACGAGATGTCAATGGACCGCCAAAAGCAGGCAGGGGGTCTACACCTTCCTTCTGAAAGGTAATGATATTTAAGCCCTAAAAAGGTGGAATAAACATTAGTAAGAGGATCCAGGTGGACCCTGGACACAGAGCACACGTTCTAAATGAATTCTCACCTCTTATCTGAACAAATGACCCCGGAGGCCAAAGACAGACCCGGCCCTTCCCAGGGGACTTGGGGTTACTGCAGACCAGAAGAGAACATGAGGACAAGAGAGGGTAAATGTCATTGCCATTTCTAGAAAAGGAGGAAGGAGGATTCTGAGGCCCATTTGAGTCCCGTCTCAGGCAGGTTGTAAGAAGAGATTAGTTAAAGGTCTAGCAATACCAGGAGCTTTGATCAACTGAGAATCGGCCATTGCATGACCCTCATCTCCTGTTAGAAGGGGGCGTTAGACTCTTTGCTCGAGGAAAATGTGACAGAGGTAGAAAATGTGGACATCAGGCAAGCATTTGACCAAAGTCATGATAACATGTGGCCCAGGACAACTGGGAACACAGACGGCAGAGGGAATGTGATAGTCCACGGGCCTGGGGTGGCCCCATTTGACATATTTTAAAATGTTGCAAAGGAAACTACAAATGGCATATTGACTAAAATTGCTGAAGCCTGGCAGAGCGGCAGGATCAAAAATTGTCTCAAGTTGCGTCAAAGAACCAACTAATAACATGAAAATGAAAAAAAAAGATCATTCCCTTTAACAGGTTTTCATTATTATTTTTAGTGTCAATTTTTTTTTCTTTCTAATAATGGACAGAACCAACACAAGAAAGTTAAAACTATTTTGCAAATTCAGTAAGTTCCTTCCAAGTCCCTCGGGCTGGGTGGCTCACTGCATAGCAGTGCATTATAGGAAACCACATGCCTTTAAGACTGCAGGTGTGATCCTAGACCTCCTCACGTTGGGTGCACTTTGGTTTTCAACAACTTAGAACAGCTCAAAGAAACCGTGTTTTCTTTTTCTTAATCCTCTCAGCAGAGATCCTTTAAAGAACACCTTTGTGCTAAACCACCATTGCCAAAGTCAGTGATTCCTCCCGAGTTGTTCCTTGGAGGTCAACGGCGCGGTGTGAAAAGCTGGCCCCCAGTCACACCGTCTGGGAAACCCTGGTCCCACTGGCCCTCAGACCTCATTCTGCAGGACTTCTTAGAGCCTTTGGATGGGAGGACAGAGGTGCTTCTACCTGGTTTGTGACCATCTCCTAGTCACTGATACAGTGCCAGATATGGAGAAGGCAATCAATTAATATCTGCTGAGTGCATGAACGAATGACCTAATAGTGCCAAAACAATTTTCAGTGCCCCTGATTAGGGAGACTGCAGAACATATTATTTAAGCTTCAGGAGTTCCTAGCAATTTGTTTTAAAATGTTATTAATAATGTTATTGTTACATAATCATCTTTCCCTCTTTGCTTTTGCCACTAGGAAACTCCACAGACAGAATCATAACCATCATTAGTAACTGCACAAAGCCTGAGAACCTGCCTCTCTGGATATTCTCTTGATTAAACTATTATATAATAATCCAATCCTCGTCCTCTCATCGTCCTGAGCTTCTTCTTCCAGTTGTGAGAATACTCTTTATAGGCTTCTCAAATGCTTTTCTATGCAGAGTAGCAGGCAAAAACTTTAAAGCTGCATTCTTAATGAGAGGGTTGGCCTATAATTTCTGATGCCTATACTAACTTGGGAATGAACTTGACCTCTTTCCGCATTCTGCTTGTATCCGTTGCACCTCCCAGGATGCATCTTAGAATAGATCTAAATTACATTGTTGTAGTGAAGGTCAGTGGGAGAGGAGGCCTATGTTTAAAAATATTCTGTATCGAAATGAGGAAATTTAAGAAAAAACAAAAAAAAAGGTCTAATTCCCTCACATCACGATGAGGAAACTAAAAGCCGGAGAAGAGAAGCAATACTCCTAAGACCTGCAGGAGCTGGGCGGGCACCCGGTGAACTCGCTCCTAAGTCAGTGTGCATATGACAGCAGCTCCGGCTCCTCTGACTTTCTGCCAGGGTGTGGAAGGGCAAATAATGGACTCCCACAGTGTCCCCATCTGTACCCTAGGGTCCTTTACCTTTCATGGCAGAGGGACTTTGCAGACATGATTAAGTTAAAGGCCTCAGCTAGGGAGATGAGCCTCAGGTGTCCAGGTGGGCACTAAATGCAATCACAAGTGTCCTTCTGAGGACCTGGAGGCAGAGAGAAATTCAGTTACAGAAGAGGAGAGAGCAGTGAGATGGAGAAGCAGAGAGTGGAGGGATGTGGCCACAAGCCAAGGAGAGCCTGCAGCCTTGGAACCAGGGAAAACCCAGACACCAGTTCCTCCCTGGAGCCCCAGAGGGAAGGCAGCCTGCAGGTGCCTTGATGGCGGGGTGGTGATAACGGTCTCAGACTTCTGTCCTCCCGGACTGGGCGAGGATACATCTGTGTTGTTATAAGTCACTCACCTATGATCCTCTGGAAACAAATTGACAAGGGTGGGAAAACTGTGGCCCGTGACCATCTCTGGCCCCTAGCCTGATTTTGTAAATAAAGATTTATTGGAACACAGCCACACCCATTCCTGTACGCAGTGCCCATGACTGTCTTCACGCTACACTGGCGAGGTGGAGCCGAAGAGTTGAGTAATGGCCTTGCAGGCCATATGGCCAGCAAAGCTGAAACCATTTACAATCTGGCCCTTTACAGAAAGAATCTGCTGACCCTGCTGGAAGCTGAGAATTAATTCCTCCCTTTCTCACATGTTTTCATTGTCCTTTCAGACTAAAAATAATACATGTTCATGATACAAAATTAAGGCTTCACAAAACTGCAGTACCTAGGAAGTCAACATCCCCGGCGGCTGTTGTTACAAATGTGGGGTATGTTGCCCAATTTGTCCTTTTTCTCTACACATGTGATAACATTCACTATTACTGCTATTGCTAGTCTGCATTTATTAAGTCTTTGGAATTCGTCAATTACAAAGGACTACATGCTTTGGAAAGATGATCAAGTTTGGACACTTGGTAGGAAGTGAACCAAGGGCAGAAATCTGGAGTCTACCTGGGGGGGAGGAGGTGGGTGTTACACACCAAGAGTTAGCACCCCAACACAGGCCCAGATGCCCCCTCCCGAGCAGCAGTCCCTTAGCCTCTCTGGGCATCGATGTCCTTATCTGTCAACGGGGATAATAAGACACACAGAGCAAGGTCATTAACAATTGCAGGAGGTAATGACGTGAAACGTACCACACAGTGCCAGACACGGACCGCATAAAAACTGGCCGCCGTTATTTGCAATTGGCATAACGATGTCTTGGTTTAAAACAGGTAAGGAAAATAATTTTTTAAAAAATAGCTAGATGAACACTGAAGTTTTTAATTTTTAATTTTAAGAGCAATGCATGATTATTGTAGATCATTTGAATATGACAGAAATTATAAACTAACATTAACATTACCTTTAATATCACCACCCTGTGATTGCCTAATTTGCTATTTTTGTGTATTTCCTTCCAGTTTTTTCTCCTGTGTGCATATAACTCTGCCCATTAATAACAAAAGTGAAGTCCTATTATGTGTGAAGTTTGTCTTGATTCTTTTTTTTTTCCCCATTAAAACTGTACTTTTTTTGGAACTGGGGCTGTAGTTCAGTGAACAGAGCACTTGTCAACACATGTGAGGCACTGGGTTCGATCCTCAGCACCACATAAAAATAAATAAAATAAAGGTATTGTGTCCATCTACAACAAAAAAATGAAAAATAAAAAAAAATTTTAAAAACCTGTATTTTCCAGACTGAGGCTGTAGCTCAGGGGTAGAGCACTTGCCTAGCATGTGTGAAGAACTGGGTTTGATTCTCAGCACCGCATATAAATAAATAAAAATAAAGGTCCATTGATAACTTTAAAAACTTTTAAAAATATAAAATGATATTTTCCTGTGCCATCTAATATTTTTGGAAAACACTTTCCATCTCCAACTCATGTGTTTCCCAGATTTCTATGGCAAGAATTTTAATTCCACAAATATGTCCCAAGCTCCTATCACATGTCAGACACTCCAGTTGATAATCGAGAGTGAAGGAGGCCTTAGAAGTTTTCCCTGTTCTCCAGGAGCTGATAATTTCATAAGGAAACAACATGGCAAGCACATTGGCAGTTTATGATACAAGGTGGACTCCCAATCGTGGGCTGGGGGTGGTATGTTATACAAAGGGTTTTTCTTCCCTTTCCTTGAATTTTCTTCTGTGTATTTCCTCAATAAGATTGGCAAACATTACCATCATTTCAGGGGTAAAGAGATGGCAAGAATATTCTTTGCCACACACACACACACACACACACACACACAAAAGACTTTTCCTTCCAGTGTGCACTCTCTGGGAGGTATTTTGAAAAACGTGTCAAGTCCCTTTAAAAAGAAAGGAAATGAGGAGATTGCCCGTGTCTGTCTCACCTTAGATAATAAAGGCTGGGTCGGCACCAGAATTGGAAACAAATTCTAGGAAAATCTCTGAAGTTTCCACAAGGTGATCCAATTAAGATCTGATTGGCAGCCGTGAGAAGCCCCGGCCCTGCCAAACCACAGGGAAATTTTAGATGTAGGAACACAAGAAATATCTTGCCGGATAACCAAATATTTTTTAAAAGGGCCATATAGTAAGGGCTTAAACTTTCAAGACATCATCGACTATTTTTCTTGCCCTGCAGCCAAAGATAACCTAAAACAAGGGGAAACACTGGCTGTCCCACGAAAGCCAGACAAGTAAATAGAAATCCGCAATGAATCTTTCTTAGCTTCAGCGAAGGCCAAGCCGAAAATCCATCTTCAGCACATGGCAATGGAATCTCTTAGGTCAGCTCCCGAGACCCCCTCCAGGGTGCTGACAGGGAACCCCTCCGGGCTCCTGCACATGGGCCTCCCCTGCTGTCCTCTGCCACTCTGTAAAGGGGCCCCACATGTCCTGGGTGTCTCCCGCTTGAACCGCTGGCCCCAGAGGTGGTGAGCAGCGAGGAGGGTCCCTGGGTTGGCCCACTCTGCTCTGTAGGGCAGTGGAGGCCAAGAGGAGCCAGCCGATCCCAACACAAAGCTCTTCTAAAGTGAGAACAGCAACCTCAGACAAGAGCCCTGACTCCTTCCCATCTTGAATCAGCACATTGAGGACCAAGATAAGTGAGCTCTCCCAGGAACCTAGGAAATCCCCCCCAAATGGCCACTCCAGTGGATTATATGATCAAATCGCCTCATTCTTCTGTAAAAGACATCATTGTGCACCCGGTTTCCATTGTATTCTTAAACTTGCCCCGTGGGCCAGTACATTGTGAGATGATAGAATATTTGTTAGTGCCACGGAGCAGAATTAAGTCTTTCTGGCGTGAGATTAGGGTGTCACTCAATCAAGAGCTATGGTCTAGGTATAAGGGCCTCTGCAATACTTAGTGGTGTCAATCATTTCAAGTGGCTGCATAATGGTTTCTTATTATGACTTTGTTTCGCTTTTCCCTGACAACTAATGATGTGATTATTGACCACTTACATATTATCTTTTCTTAAATTGCCCGAGTATCTCTTTTGCCCACTTAAAAAAAAAAAATCGATTGTCTTTTTGTTATTGAGTTATAGGAGTTCTTTACATATTATCCATACAAGTCCTGTGTCAAATACATGTGTTGTGAATATTTTCTCCCAGTCTGTGGCTTGCCTATTTATTTATCTTAATGGTGTTTTAGTGGAAGCAAAAATTTTAAATTTCGATGAAGTCTAACACTCTTTTATGATGCATGCTTTCTGTACCCTCTGCAAAAACTTTTGCCTTCCCAAAGTTCATGAAGACATTTGCTTAGATTATTATTTCAGATCTTATGTCCATGTTGAATTGATTTTTTTTTAATGTGTGTGGTACTGGGGATCAAACCCAAGGATGCTCTACCACTAAGCTATACCCCCAGCCCTTTTAGTTTTTTTGAGATAGGGTTTCTCTAAGTTGCCCAAGCTGGCCTTGAACTAGTGATCCTCCTGTCTCTGGCTTCCAAGTAGCTGGGATTACAGGCATGTGCCACCACACCGAGTTCTCTGAATCCCTTTTTACGTATGCTATAAAGTAGGGATTGAGGTTACGTACATACATGTGCACACATATACCTATGCACACAGACTGTGAATGTATGAATATTCCATGTTCCTGTGTCACTTACTGAAGAGATTTTCCTTGCCCCATTACACAGCCGCGGTTACTTAGCTACATGGATATGGGTTTATCTCGGACACTCTGTCCTGTCCCACTAACCTACCTGACCTTTGCCAATGCCTCGCTGACCTGGTTAGCAGTCTTCATCAAGTGCAC
Organism: Marmota monax; assembly: GCF_021218885.2. Lineage (NCBI taxonomy): Eukaryota > Metazoa > Chordata > Mammalia > Rodentia > Sciuridae > Marmota > Marmota monax. The sequence goes on along the minus strand of NW_026693881.1, from coordinate 2,565,824 downwards.
TGAGTCCAGCAACTTTGTCCCTTTTTCAAGATTCTTTAGGCTATTATCGGTCCTTTGCTTTTCCAAATAAGTTTTAAAATTGTAATATCGATTTCTGGGTAAAAGCCCTTAGGCACTATTTTAAAGGTGATGGAACAAGGTTTTGCTATGAAAACCACGAAAGAAGCTTTGAGGTGACGATCCTGGTGGCAAGAATGTGGGGGAGAACAGGAAATGGCCAGACAAGGAGGATGAGCCAGTGGAGAGACTGCCATAGACTGACTGGCTTATGTCTCTGCAAATTTGTAGGTTGAAGTCCTTGCCACCAGAGTGATGGTGCCTTTGTCATGTAACCAGGTGAGGCAAGATCATGAGGGTGGGGCCCTCAGAGCAGAATCGGTGCCCTTAATAGAAAAGATAGCGGAAAGTGCATGTCTCTTTCTCCTCTCCACCATAGGAGGGTACAGCAGGAAAAGAGCCTCCACCAGGGAGCTGGGTCAGCTGGCACCCGGATCTTGGACTTCCCCGTCCCTGTAGTCTGAGCCCCGCTGCCTGTGGTATTGGGTTACGCAGCCCAAGTGGAGGCTCTAGGCACCAAAGGGGAAAGACCACAGACCTCAAAGCTGACGATTTAACTCCATTCACGGGGCCATGAGAAGTTGCCAATGGCAGGCTGATCACACGCGTTCCACTCCACTCCTTTTCAAATGACAGTGAAGGAAAAATATTGTTGCCATCGATTTTAAGAAAATGAAAGAGGAGATACATCCATCAACTCCTTGAAGGTGGAAAACAGACGGGGAGATGAGATCCGCCCTACACAAAACAGAGGAACAGAGGCAGCGGAAACCAGGGAGAAGCAGGCAGTTGGCCCTCCTGAGCCCAGAAAGGACCAGAACCCAGAGGCACTGATTCCCTGGACACGTGGGGCTGACCCCGGAGCCGCGAGGCCCCCTGGATCTCCATCCTACAACCACGGGAGAGAAGCGGCAAATGGAAATATAACACCAGGGTGTAGCTGGACACTTCCCAGTAGCCGCATCAGGAAAGAAAAATTCATTTTGATAATATGTATTTGCTTTACCCGCTACAGTTCTCAGAGGATTGGTTCCAGGACCCCCCAGAACACCAAAAGCTCTGGATGTGAAATCCCTGATGTAAAATGGCATAGTATTTGTGAATGACTTATGCGTCTCCTCTTGTACAGCTTGAACCATCTTCAGATTACTTATAATACTTACACACCACCGTTAATTGAATCCATGGATGTGGGAGGCCAACTGTGTGTTCAATAGATTATCATTTTAACCCGTGATCAGTATTTAAGAGTTACTAATGAGATCTTTTGCCTTGTTTGTAATGTCCTCAAGATCCAGTGTGTGCTCTACATTTACAGCGTATCTCAGTTCTGACCAGCCACCTTTCAAGGGTTGGGTGGCCACCAGGGAATCAGGGGTCACAGGACAAGACAGCATGAATCTGGTTCACAGGACCAAAGACCCTGAATGCAGACGGAGACACAGGCAGAGTCAGAGGTCCAGAGCTGAATTGCAAACAGGAGTTTTAAATAAAAATTCACATTCTGAACAGTGCAACTCCAGCTTCCTCTCCCCCCAGAACCAGAACACTGCCGTTGACCTTTCGTCTCCCTGGTCCTTGGTTCAGGAGGATTCTGCGTCCTTTCCAGGACCTTGGATGGGTGGCGAGCCCCTGAGAGAGCAAAAGGAAAACTTCAGAAATCAATAACTCCTAAGAACTAGTAGAAGACATTGTATCTGGAAAGCAATACCAGGATACCCCAGCAATGAAGAGGCATTTTGAAAGTTACAATATCATAACTAAGTAAAAATGTCAAAAAAGTTCCATCATAAAGACAAAGTGCTCCTTCAGATGGGGCAAAGACCCAGAAAGCAACAATGAAAGGTAAAAGATAAGCAATTAGAGGAGCAATGTGGGAAATCCAACATGCAAAGGGATCCAAGGAAAAGAAAATAGGAAAGACATTGGCAGGAAAGTCACAAAGAAATAATAGGAGAACACTTCTCTAGGAGTGAGTGAACTTTTTGTTATCAGACACATCGTACTACTGGAATCTTAAATCTATGTACATATACTACTTTTATTTAATTGATTCATTTAAAAATAAGGACTATAGGGCTGGGATTGTGGCTCAGCGGTAGAGCGCTCACCTAGCATGGGCAGGACCTGGGTTCAATCCTCAGCACCACATAAAAATAAAGGCATTGTGTTGTGACCATCTATTATATATATATATATATATATATATATATATATATATATATATATGGACTTTTGCTGGCTGTGGTGACGCGTACCTGTAATCCCAGCATCTTGGGAGGCTGAGGCAGGAGGATCCCAAGTTCAGAGCCAGCCTCAGCAACTTAGGCCCTAAATAACTTAATGAGACCCTATCTCAAAATAAACAGTAAAAAGGCCTGGGGATGTGTCTCAGTGGTTAAGCACCCCTGGGTTCCATCCCCAGTACCAATAAATAAATAAACAAAGAAACAATTATACAAGGAGGGGAAGAAGCATTAGAGTTGGCCTAGATGTCTGAAGACAGGGGTGATGGGGTTGTCAACCATTCTGGAAGAACACGATTTTGGTTTCTAGCATCTGGTAAATATAAATGATCAGAAGCAGAAAAGCCGCCCGAGTGTGCCCCCCACCCCACCTCCCACCTTGCTCCATGGCGTTGCTCCAATGCAAAAGCAACCAAAACTTGCGGGCTTCACATTGCAGGAAATCTTGTTTGCACAGCAAGATGCTCTTGTTTAAATTCAGACTCTGTGGTCTAGACATTTCTTTGGCACTTGTCACCGTGATCCTGGAGAAATGGGACTCCAGTGAAAGGAAGGCTGGGAAGCACTTTAGACAATCCCCTGGAAGAGACTCTGCAGAGCACGCTCACAGCCACGACAGGCAGGACCTGTCTCCCAGGCCCAGGGCGCAGATTGGGTTGGGCACAGTCTCAGCAAAGCCCCAGGGAGCTCAGGCATCCTCTCCATCACTGTAACCAGAAGGGAAGGGGTCTGTCTACAAGGGTCTTACTGGGTCCCAATGTTTGTCCGTTTTCTGTTGCTGTAACAGAGTCCCCAAGGTTGTCTGATCTATGGAGAAGACAGTTTTATTTGGCTCATAGTTGTGCAGGCTGGGGAGGCGTCAGCAGTTGCACAGATTCCGGTGAGGGCCAAGCACTGCTCCAACTCAAAGCAGAGAGCAGGAGAGCAAGCAGCACATGAGAGAGAGAGAGAGAGAGAGAGAGAGAGAGAGAGAGAGAGAGAGGAGGCAAACTTCTGCAAGAACTCGCCCATGCCCACGGGGAAAGCCTGAATCCGTTCCTGGGGGCTCCACCTCGGACTCCAAATGCTTCTTAGAGGCCCCGTCTCTCTACAACACCGGACGCTGGGGACCAAGCCTCAACATGAGTTTAGTGGGAGAAACCGTATTCAAACCAGGGTACAGCCCTGTCTTCAAGACCCACCGCATCAGGACAGGCAAGCTGGGCCATTAAATACAGATTCCTGGGCCTGACCCACAGCCCTGGAGGGGCGGCCCTGGGACCCACCCTTTAACAGGAATCCCACCTACTCACTCCTGCCCCCTCCCCTTCGTTCCCACGCACACCAACCCAAATCAGAGAACGACTGAGACCCGTGGGCACTCTGCTTATGTGGAACCACTGTGGGATTTTCCCAAATACTGACGTCCAAGAGCCACCCCCAAATGTATTGAATCAAAACAGAAGGGAGTTTGTGGGTGATTCTGATGGCTTTTCTATTTCAGAACCTTGAAGTCTTGTAAAAAAGGCACATTCCTAGGTTCTGTGCCTTCTGGGGCCTGGAGTGAGTCCGGGAATCTGCAACTGGACTGGCTCCCTAGGTGTGGGCACCCTGAGAACTCACCCTTGGAAACCCAGCCCCAGGTTCTCACGTTCACACTCACCTCCAACCACGCGGCGATGAGGGCCCTTGGGTGTGGAACCATCTCACTTAATGGGCTGGAAGAACAGTAAGTGAGAATTTGGGTTCGGATATCCAGATGCTTCCTAAGAAACACTCATCTGATTGCATCTACGCTTGCAAGTTTAAAAAAAAAAAAGGCTCCCTAGGAATGAGGTTGGCCCTGGCCCTGGCCCTCCCCTTCAACACGGATCTTTTACTCCATTCCTTCTTGTTGAGAAACCTTGAGCACACGTTGCTGGGAGAGGACTATTTATTTTATCCATTTATTTAAACCATCTCTGCTGAAAAAAAAAAACAGCTCATCCTCTTCTGGGGACCTTGATGTTGTGACGGTGGGTGGCAGGGCCACATGTGTGAGTGTGTGAGCCATGCGAAGCCTCTCCTCCGCAGCACCGGGGACTGGCGCTGTGCCAAGGCCAGACACTCATGAGACATTGGATTAGGAGGAGCCCCTCAGCTGACGCGTGAGTTAACCCAGAGTCAAGGGAAGGGGTCCGAGAGCCAGCTCCCCGCACATGTGGGGGGCAGCCCCGGCCTGTGTGAGTGCAGCCGGGAGGCAAACCCCGCTCACATTCCCACTGCTGGAGACCAGATGGCACGGTGGCCTCGGAGGGGACGCCACGGAGGGAGCAGGGGAAGGGGAACCGGTCTCCTGCAGGAAATGTGGATGCGGTCTAGAGGCTGGAGAATGGCCCACGGAGAGAACGAGCCCTCCCCAAGGGCAAGTGTCCCCCACCGGGCTTCCCTGGGGACACTCCCACTGAGGCCAACACAGCAAGACTGAGAGCAGTTACAAAAATGACCGGAATGTGGCCATCTGCCAGGGTGTCCCCAGTGTGGCTAGGACAGCTCTGATGGTCCTCTTGCCCCCAGGGTGCAATGGGGCTCTCAAAGTCGGGCCCTTAATTAATCCCCAATGCTCCGAGTGTGGGTAGCTGGCACGGAGGGTGCACCGAGAAGCACGTCCCCAGAACACGCATGCGCTCTGAACCACCCGAACGGGACCTGAGTCCATCCCTTGCACGGTTGTCATTGAGCCTCATGATCTGCTCAGGATGGCTTCTAACCTGAGCAAGGTGGGTCCTAGGAGGGGCACCTGGCAGGAGCAGTGAATCTTAAGGCAGAGGGAGTACAGCTGTACGGACATCTTAGTCAAACCGGAATCCTCCGGGACTTAAACTGCAGGCTGGTGGCAGTTACCATTTTGCAGAGCACCCAGGACATCACTAGCGTGGCAAGAAGACATTAATGGCAAGGGTGACAAGCTCGTGACCAGCATTTCCTGAGCACCTACTATGGACCAAGTCTGAAGGACTTAACACATGTTTATTTAATTGATGCTTAAAACAGTCTTGGTATCACCTCTACTTTATTGGTGAGGAACCTGAGGCCCAGAGAGGTCATAGTACTTGGGGGCCACACATCTCAGAACTCAAGCCAGCTTTGAACCAGCGTTCGCGGTCTTCACTGCCCTTCACCCATGTGACAGACAGCCTGATGTTTTTCAGTTCTGTTCTTTCTTAAGAAGAAAACGGATAGGATGAGGACGGTTTTGAGGGGATTCTGGGGCGAGTTTAAAGAGACCACGGTTAGAGCTCTTGGGCCCTTGTCAGAGCAGGAATTGCTCAGCCTCTTCCTGGAAAGGAACCCTTGAGCCAAGTTGCCCTGGGCCAGAGTTGCCGACAGGATGCCCCTTCCAGTGGCCCTAGCTGCCCTCCTGGAAGGTTGCGCATGCTGAAGACTCAGGACGAGCACAATGGCCTCCCGTCCCCTCCAGATGTGAGCAGGTGCACTTGAGCCCCACGCAGGGCCAAGGGGGGCCGGCTGCTTCTCTCCAGGTCACTTCAGGAGGCTCTGTGCAGGGTCCCCTCCCTTTTTAAAATTTCCAATGGATTTCTTTGTATAGCACAACTTTTTAAAATGTCGGATCCCATGGACCACGCTCAGGGAGCCACACTCTGGTCTAGGTGCTGTTGGTGACAGACGGAAGGCAGCCTCTCCTTCCGGGAGCTCCCAGGCGCGTCTGTTTCTGACACAGGATTAACTCACATCAAAACAAGGAGGGTCATTTCCAGCCTATAATATGTTTTGTGCCAAAAAAAAAATAAAGTGTGTGGCACGTGACCCTAGGGCACTGCTTACAAGCAGAGGGCATGGACTGACTAGACTTCTGCCCCAGCACACCCCCTTGGTCAGTTGACTTGGAGCAGTGGACAACCTCCACAACCTTACGGGAACAACCTCCTTTCTGTTGAATCATTCCAACCACTGAACAAATGCGGAGCCATCTCTCAGATTGAATAACCAACTGTGATCTCATCCTTCCCAACGATTGCACCAATGTGTCCCTCTCCCTAGGGACAGTCCTCACGCCCTCATGTGAGGTGCCTGCACAAGAGGGGTACGGCTCCCCTGAACCCTCCCACTCCTCATTCAGGGCCACCTGGACTTCCTGCACCGTCCTTGACCTTTGGGGATCCAGTGGCAATGGAGGCAGAAGGAGTCTCACATTGTCACCCAGCTGGGTGACAATCGATAGGCACAAATCTGAAGGAGACTCCTGTGAGTGTGTCCCCTGTTTATATTCAAGTATCCGCCACCCCCAGTCCCCAAGTGTCTTCAATGCTTTCCAGGGATTTTAAGACCTTGAGGTCCCTAGGGTCAGAGCTTGCAAACTAGAACCCCTACAGAGCCAGGCTTGTGTCCATGACGACTCCCCAGGAATAAGCACTGGGTAATGGATAAGGGGGTGGCAGGTGCTGTGGGCTAGGGGGAGTGTGGGACCATCTTCAACTGGATGGAACGACCACTGCCCAGTTTGGTTGGAATACAAGCCTAATCTTGCTTCAAATTCTGGTTTTTCAAGAGAAGGCAGAATCTGGCTTTTTATGGGAAATCTCCAGGCAATCTAAATATTGGCTACTAAATTACATTTTTTTTTTCAAATCAGAAGCCAATCAAAATACATATACAGTTTGCAACTGCGGCCCTATGTTTTCACCCTGACTTCAACCTCCCTTAGATTATCTTTCCCAAGTTCCCCAGGATTTTATTATTTCCTCTTTGTTCTCTTTGGCTCCTTGCTAGGTTCTTGGAAATTGGAATAAGGAGATGGACGGACAGAGAATAATGCTTTGCCCATACCCTGAACTGAGTTTTATTACCTATTTGTATCATAATTGTGAGTCAAGAAGATTTTTTTTATCCCCTATTCTTTCTTTAGCTTGCTTCTGTTCTAAATCAGAGCACAGAGAATTAAGTTCCTGGGTCACCCAGCAAAAGTTCATCCTCCTGCCCAGAAATAGCTGAAAGAACTCCCTGCTTTTAGGTCAGATGTTCAGCTCGCCTTACGTGGTACATAACGTTCCACAGAAAGAGTACATGTCACTCATCGGGCTGTGCTTGTACCTTAGTGTTGGGTAGGTCCCAAACTTTCCTAAAAGACTTGCTACTGAGAACCTAAGCCCTTGGAGCAATGATGGGGTAGAGATGGCAGCAGTCAAGGAATCCACAGAGCAGACTAATACTAGCAGATAGTATTGAGAGAAGAAATTCCCCACCTGAGGAGTCTGACCAGGCAGTAGCATGGCCACAGGAGAGGGAGACACCAATCATGGCAGGAGAGGTGGAATCTTCAGAAAAGTGGGTCTGGACATGTAGAATCTGTGGGTGAATGTAGGAGACCAACCTTGCACGTGACTGAGTCACACTCCCTGGCTGGGTGCTGAGGTGCTCAGTGGCAGAAATGTGGCAGAGTTTTCCCCACCCTTCTTGGGTTCGAGGGTCAGTATCTCATGCATGGGTGTGTCTTGCTACAGCCCCATGGGTGAAGCTATGCTCACCTGTCCCTTTGTAATATAACCCCCTGCCTTGTTTAGGATAGAATCTTCCATGGAAGTGCCTTGTGTGTGTCCCCTGCTCTTACTGTTCCCTTGGGTGTGGCCTACCCAGGTGTCAGTCAACCTGCTGACAGTGGACATCATGAAGATAGACTCAGCCCCCTGAAACCTGACCCCTTGCCTCATTTGAATAGCTTCTCCTCAATAAAAGGGGTCAGCTCATGCTCTCGATCTCTCTCTTCCTGCGGACCCTTAAGGTCAGAAGAGCCGTCACAGCGACCCCAAAGAAAAAGAAAAAAAAAAAAAAAGACTTGCTACTGAAGTCTCACAAGGAGCTGAGAGGGACGTTCACCGTAGAACGTGAAGGTGAAGAACACTTCGGAGTTCGAGGTGCTCGCCAATGTCCACAGCTGCTCCATATTCCCAGTTAAGTGGACCCTATGGCTTGTTTCAGCCAAGGCAGTAGGACTTGGGTCAAAGTGCTTAAGTATCTGGTGCTTCTTTTACCCTCTATCTTCTGTCCACATGACTCAAAGCATTTGGTTCAGATGGCCCAGCCACACAATGATCCCTGAGTCACTGCTTGGAGGAGAGCTGTCATTGGAACCATCCGACACTCAGTGGTTTGCACAAATGAGAAATAAACTTGTATCAAGATGCTGGACTTTGCAGGGTGCTTGCTGTAGCAGCTAGCGTTAGTGATTGTGACTAATACCCAAGAGAAATTGGAAAGACCAGTCAAAACAGAGCCATAAACCTTTCCATAGTCACTGGGCCAAGCTACGGAAAACGGAAGCTGTTGCTATTCCACTCTTGTAGGAAAAAGATCCACGTGAATTGCTATTCCCAGGTCCTGAGGCAAAGTCCAAAGTCACCAGAATTCCTGCTCTTGGGGGTCTCATCTGGAATGCATGCCCTTCCACTGCGGGCAGTTCAATGGGTGAGCCCTGGTGATGGACAGGCAGCTCGAGAGCTTCGCAGTGAAAAACCATCCTGATAAAAAACATGTTTTTCTGAAGACCCTGGAGCAAAGGAAGACTCCAACTCCCATCCCGAGAAACACACCCAGCTGCCTGCCGCAGGTGAGGAAGAGAGGCCCAATCATCCGGCTGTAGAGAAAGACCCCAAGACACAGCAGGAGGCTCAGATCAACCTGGTCACCACCCCAAAAGCCAGTCTTCTTTGTCCGTGAAAAGAAAAAACAAAAGAGAAACGGAAGCTGAGTGCTAAGCAAGCCCACCGCCCTGGGGGCCTCCCCTAGGAGGGAAGGAGGAGGCAAGGAAAGAAGAGCTGCAGGTCCTTCCTTGACACCAATGCAGAAAGAGGCCCAGTGTAAGAGGCCCGGATTCCACCTCTTTCTTGTTGTTGTTGTTGTCTTTGGTACTGAAGAGTGAACCCAGGGGCACTTAACCACTGGGCCACATCCCCAGACCCTTTTTGTATTTTATTTACACTCAGGGTCTCACTGAGTTGCTCAGGGCCTCACTAAGTTGCTGAGGCTGGCTTTGAACTCATGATCCTCCTGCCTCAGCCTCCCGGGCCAGGAGATTACAGGTGTGTACCAGCCTTAGTCAGTATTTGTGGATTAACTTTTCATCCTCAGCATGATGTTAGACATCCTCTGAGCCTCCCCATTCACCAGTCAAGTAGGTAAGAAGAACTTTATTTTCTGCTCACTTGGACCAGGCTGATAGGAAGCATTAAGTCTGATCTTTCTCAAGTGCCATTGCCCCAGGCCTGAATGATCAGGATGGGTCTCTCAGGGGTCTTTGCTGCAGGGCCCCCAGGGCTAAGGGTCAGGAAGCTCAGCAGGAATTGGGCATCCTGACTCTTGACGCTGTTCCAGACTCTGTGCCTAAAATGAAGAATCCAAGGGCCCCACTTTGGTAACGTGCCCGCTGTCTGGCCGGGAGAGTGGGGCCCTTGATTGACAGTCTACCGTGAGGGTGAGCTAATTCCCTGGAATGCACAGGGCTAGAATGAGGTAATTTCCTGGAAAGGAAATGGGGTGCTATTAGCATGAATGGGGAGCAGCAAAATCAACAAACGTCGACTCCAACTCCTCCCTAAGTTCGTATGTTTGATTTCAACCCAAGACTTCTGTAGACAGATGCCTTAATTCAAAGGATCAACATCCAGGGAACAGCAGAAAATCATCCCTTGGTCCAGTCACCAAGAGAGAACTCGATTCCACATGGCGCCCCAACGCGGCAGACTCACGACGACGTGCTGAACGCACGATTGTTTCTCTCCTCTTTCAGAAAAGAGGAGAGAAGCAGAGGAGATGGGAAGCTAAGATGGTCAGCTAAGCAGGGAACCCGCTGCGCAGCTCCACGGAACTGTCTCCAGGTCCCATCTCCTGACCCAGGGCATCCCTTTCCCCTGCTGCGGGAGAATTCTTGGGGGCCTGGGGGGAGCCCCTCAGTACCACGGGAGGAGTGTCTCAAAACTGACGTCCTCCAAGTTTGGGGAGTGTGGCTGCTGGGCCAGCAGTTGGAGTGACAGTTCCTGCAGGACTGTGCAGGGAGGGACAGGGAGAGGGAGGGGAGGGGACAGAGGAGCTGAATTTCAACGGTGAAAACACTTTCCTGAAAATACAGCACCTGTGTGCAGCAGGTGTGGGCATGACTGACCTTCTGTCTTGACTTGGAGCTGGGAATGGGTTTTTTTTGGTGTGTGTTGTTTTTTTTTTAACAGGAAAAAGGAAATGCATGGCTGTGGAGCTCTCAGCAGCAGAGGAAGTGCCCAGGCGACCTGTCATGGCGGGATTTATAGGCCCAAGTCTCCGAAGGGCTGGAGCAGGCTGGGAGAGGGTGTGATCCGCTGATGGCCTGATGGCGGGCCTGGCACCTGGCACGCGTCCATGCTGACTGAGCTGTGTGCCCTGCGCTACTGGGACCCCCTGGCCACATCTGGGCGGTAGAGAGGAAAAGAGCAGAAAGGGGCAGGGGACAGAGGCAGCCGGCCTCCCTTCTCGAAGAGCCCACTTGAAGCACTGGTTGAACTTGCCCTTCCATCCTGAAACCCACAGCTGTCCTCAAAGCCGACTCTGGAGAGAAGACGGGTCCCCTTAGATGTTGGGGTTGGGTCCTCTGGGAAATGCACAGGTAGACTTCAAGGGACAGAACCAGGTCATCTGTCTCCCATCACTGTCCTGGAGCCTCCCCGAGAAGAACAGAGGCCAGAAAGGAAAAGCCTCCAACCCCCTCTCCAGAGCCAATTAGGCAGCCAGGCACGACCCACCGTCGACACGACCGTCAACACGGCGTACCCGGGCAGGACCACAGCAGTGTTTACAGAGCCAGCGACCCACGGGCAGGGTCCATCTGGGCAGGCTGGAAAGAGTCGGCTGTTTTCCTCTGGCTCCCCTCCTCCAGGCCCCTCCAGAAAGCCCACACATCTGTACACACATTAAAATAAATACACATAAAAGAGGGATCCACGAGCGGGGAGCCCCTCTGAGGCTCTCCCCTGGGCGGACCCTGCCCCAGGCTGCTCTCCTGCCCCAGGATGGCCCACCCCAGACACACTCCAGCTGTGGAACCTTCAGGAAGTGTGAGAACTCTGCTTTGTGGCTCCCCAGTCAACACAAACACAATTTTGAGGTCCGCAGCACCAATTTCCTTTTCCCCCAAAGACATCTACACGTTTCTGAACTCAGCTCAGAGGGCGAAAGGCCTGAATTTCTTCTCAGGTTCATTGCAAACCCTCCTACCCAAGACCTCTCCTCACCCCCTTCCCCCGCAAGTTCACCAAACATTTTTCTTCTCCCTTCTTCTGCTCTTGGAGGACTTGTTCTTGTCCATTTTCCAAAATTCACTCACTTAGTATGGAGTCCCATGGATCACAGGGATGGAAAATACCAGCCTCACTGCCCCGTGGCTTGTTGTGGGCTTGATTGCAATGGGGGCCAGGGCAGGGAGTGGGGGTGAGGCCGAGCCAATTCAGGATGTGGCTAAATAATGACAGAGGAGCTACAGCTTGGCCAACAGGAAGAGGAAGCAGGGTAAGGCACGGAGCACTTGCCTGTAGTCGGCAACGGCCAGGTCGGTCGTTTCTCTCACTCAGGTCTCACGGTATTAGGTGCCACGTCCATGGGGTTCAAGGTCATGGTAATGAGCATGCTGGGGAGTGTGCCAGGAGCTGGCCTAAGCCCTAAAACATCAGCCTCCCTGGGCTGGCAGCTGGCAAGGGCCCCACCCCTGGCAGACACGTCTCTCCATCTGCGAAGGTGCAGGCCACTCCTCTGGACAGCACTGCCCACTGGACACCTGCAGCTTAGCCTTCTCAAGCCCCAAGTGCAGTGGCCTCTGACACTTTTTGATTTTCAAATTCATGTACCCCTTTGCACAGTTTTAAGATGGGTGATTTTTTTTTAATCTTTCATTGGAAATTTAAATAGCTGCAGAGGATGTAATTCCTACTGTAAATATTAGTGTTATGAAATAAAACCATTACATCATCATTTTAAATGTTGCCCATGGGCTCAAAATGCCAAAGCAATATGCACACCGTTATCAATTTTAAAAATACACGAGGGAGCTGGAGGTACAGTTCGGGGGTAGAGCACTTGCCTGGCATGTATGAGAAGATAGGTTTGATCCCAGAAAGCAAAAAATAAAATAAAATAAAATGCATGCAACAGTCTTCTTTGCTAACTTACTATTCTATTTCCTCCTTGAGCTTATTTCTTCATACTTTTTGGCAACCAAATATGATTTTGTGTTTGAAAGATTTTTTTTCATAAATGGTCATCACTGTTTTCTGCTATAGGAAAATATGTCATTTTAATTTTGTTATCATGTCTGTAAGTTTTAAACAGCTCTTTGTAAACCAAGTTTTAACTTCAATAATCACCAGACTATAACTGATCAAAACAACATAAACATATTACAAATTTTCATAAATAAATGGAGAGGAACTTTTTTTTCAGTGAACTGTTATAGCCATGGATGAAAATTATTGCTAAGATGAGACACTGTCCCAAATCACTTCTACTTCCTACTTCACTTTTTTTTTTCTTATAAATTCTTTTTTTTTAATTGATGCTACTTTACATTTTGAGAGAGAAAATGTTCTCCAAAAATCCAAGACATCCAAAAATTACACAACAATCTTTTATGAAAAGTTAAAGCCATGCATGGTAGCACATGCCTGTCATCCCAGCGGCTTGGGAGGCTGAGGCAGGAGGATCACAAGTTCAAAGCCAGCCTCAGCAACTTAGTGAGGTGTTAAGCAACTTAGTAGTACCCTGTCTCAAATTTTTTAAAAATCAAAAAGGATGGGGATATATTCCTCAGTGGTTAAGCACCCCCTTGTCTAGTCCCTGGTACCAGAAACAAAACAAAACAAAAAAATCAGAAATAACCAACCAGCTGACCAATCAACTTGTTCCTCCTTCAGCCTTGTTGGAAGAAAGATTAGAAACCATGAGACATGAAATTGGATGTGTTACCCAGACATTAGTCATTCACTGTCCTGATTCTGGGCAATATATCAAAAAGAGGATACCAAAACTTCTCGTACAACCCCTAATCATACCTGCTACTCATTTACTTAGAGGCCCCTTGTTTAATTTCAAAAATGGGGAAAATTAAAATACCTGTTATTTTAATACATTTTACCAATGCAATATTTTTGCATTCAAATGGGGATATAATTTATATACAATAAAACTCAGCCTTTTAAAGTGGACAGTTTCCTGGGGTTTAATATTTGCACAGAGTTGTGCAACCATCACCAGCACTATCTAATTCCAGAACATTTTCATCACTCCAAGAAGGAATCCCGCATCCATCAGCAGTTACTGCTTGTTCTCCCTTCCAGCCAAAACAATTTTTAATAAAATCACTTTATCTCATCACATCTATTTTCATCAAAAGCGTGGCCTTTCTGATGTAGGTCATTCAGCCCATGGAGGCGTCTGCCATATAACCTATTTGGCAAGGCCGTCCACGTTGTCCAGCCAAGAAGCCGAAGCAGATCTAACTTCAGTTAGGAAAAAAACAAAACAAAACTGACTTTAGTTTCAAACAAATGTCTTAAAATGCATCCCTTCCCAATCATCCTACTTCTGAATTCTAATTCCAAGATGAGACACCCACGTATAGGCAAAGGATCGGCAGACCAGCTGACCGTCTTAGAGAAATCCAGATAGCCCAGCACTGTGTCATATATTCAATGCCTCCGGACCAAAGAAGGCCTCACTCTTGCTGAGCAAAGCCCTCCGGACTTTATTTGGGGGGAGGCTTTCTTTAAGAGGCATACATTTTTTTACATCATTTGGGGGATGGAGAAAGTGAGGTTGTTGGACAGAAATTCTCCTTCTGCTGCTTCGCCCTTTAAAACATCTGAGCTCAGAACACCTCTGTGCTGCCCGGCGCCCCTTTTCTGAACGCTGCATCTCTTAGCCCTTAGCAGAACTGCATGCAGCACAGGGAAGCATGGTGGATCACAGGTGCACAACTCAGATCCCCTTCTAGAAGGCCCTGCTGCCCCACTGTGGGAGAAAGGCCTGCAGATGGCCTTCAGCCTCAGTGATGGGGAGGCCAGCCTGGTCTGCCTTTTCTGCCTGGTGGAGCCACTTTGGTGGGTAGTACACGCCCCAGCACCCCATGGGTAGCCAAGCCTTTGCAAGGTCTGTATGGAGGCTTAACTTCTGCTCAGTGCTGTTTCCTCCTTTGACAGAAATTGATCCCTAGTAAATATCTGGCACCCCGAACTCTGCCTCGGCTTCTGCTTCTGGGAAATCCAGGCTGTACCTCAAAGTTGCTGACCTCTGTGCAGGTCTGTGGCATCCAGTTACAGAAGGTCCACCGACACTCATGTGTGCAAACCTAACCCCATTGGCCCAAATGCTTTTGTGCTCCAGAGCAAGACCCCACAGTGAGACTCAGAGCAGGTGAGAAGTGCTGTGACCTTCTTCAGCCAAGAGGAAGAAGAGAACCCCAAAAGAAGAGTCGGAAGAAGAAAGGGGGCTGGCACCCATCACCGCCTCATTCTTGGGTAACACCCCTTAGGAGAAAGTCACAGAAAGTTGACTCCCTGAAACTAGCTCAATCCCGTAGCCCCTGGGGAGACTCTGAGGGCATCTTAGGGGACACAGCCCTATGCAAAGCTCCTGCCTGCACCAGTTATCTTCACAATAACACCACACTGTGTCTTGATCAGTGGGCACACCTGCCTTCTCCACCCCTGCTGAGCTTCTTAGGGGAAAGGACAGATCGTGACTCATCGATTCACTCCTGCGGAGGGTCAGGTGACCATTCACCAATAACATTTTTTATAACAAATGAGCCCCGAGTGCTTACTGCACACTGAAGTCACATGGATGAGCCAGAGCTGGTCCGTACCCCACTGAGCACACAACTGTGCAAGAGAAACAGGAAAGAGCACGGGGAGTGGGGAGGAGCCCAGCTGTCTCAAAGACGGCAAGTGTCCAGGCAGACTTGACTCAGCCACGCTGAAGCAGAAAGCCGTCTCTTTTTATTATTATATACCTCTTTCGAAATCTCAGTGTTCCTTTAGACAGTGACAGTTGTCATCTGGTAATCCAATAAAATTTTATTTAGCTGAAATGATGGGGAAATATTGGAGCGCCCACGTTTTCCTCCTGTCATTCGGATACTTTCGAGGGTCAGTCTTGAGTTCATTGACACAAACACTCAGGAGCTTTACAGTTATGAAATAAGGTCTGCGTTGAATGATTGATCTGAAACCTCTAATAGGTAATGGTACTTTTTTGGCCAGTTTTCACCTGGAATTTCCAAGAACTCTGAAATAAGACAGTATAAATTAACAACAGTAACAGGCTGACATTTCTTAAAAGCTTGTTTGGTTCAGATACTGCTAAGTGTCTTAAGTTTAACTTATTATTCACTCCTTGAAATAATCCTATGACGCAATGCTATTACTGTCCTCTTCTTGCCCGAGCTTGGAAAGATCTAGAAACAGCCGCAGGACACACTGCCAGTGGGTTACAGAGTGCAGAGTGGGACCCAGACCCAGCTGAGCCTCACCCCACCAAGGCCCTGTGTCCCCAAGACACTTCCTGCCATCTCGGGGCACAGTGTCCTCAGGCTCTTCAAAGCCACAGGTCAGGCTGCCCGGACAGAATTAAAGGCCCAAACCAGAAGGGACCTCATCTAAGCACAGAGGGTCACAAGCAGCTGTCTCAGTAGCCACATAAGCTGTTGGTCTCTCTCAACAAATCCATTTTCAGAATAGCGGAAAATGTTGCTCAGGCCCCCCTCTGCTCCGTGACCCGGTCGTCCTACAGGTCCCAGGTTCAGAGCTTCTCCACGGGCTCCTCTGTCCCTGACATGTGTGATCAGGGCTGTGTTAGTCAGCGACTGTCACTGTAATGAAAACCGAAAATCAACTTAGGAGGAGGAAAGGTTTGTTTGGGCTCCTGGTTTTGAAGGTTGTAGTCCATGACCCTTGGCAGTTGCTTGGGGCCTGTGGTGTCACAGTTCACGGCGACAGGAGCACCTGACTCAGAGGGAGACAGCAGAGGGACCTGGGTCCCAGAATCCCCTCCAGGGCCCGCTCCAAAGGCCTAACTCCCTCCCACCAGGGCCACCTCCTGAACCCTGCTTTCAGGGGCAGACGGCCAGCATCTCATTGGAGGGCTCTTCTGCCCAGAGGAATCCAAGCCACCCTAAATAGCCACCCTAAGTCTTAATATCTTAAATAATTCACTCTAAATCTTAGTATCTCAAATAATTAAGTCACCTTAAATCTTAATATCTCAAATAATTAACAAATAATAAAACACAAACAGAAATATTTTTACAAAAGCGAAGCCCCCGGTCGACCTAGCCCACATGAGTTCTTGAACTAGACAGAGACAAAATGGCTCCAGTGGTTTATTTAAGGGGGTCCATCCAAGGCAGGGGTAAGGTTTCAAGGGTGAGTCTTGCTTCATGGAGTCCTGCAGTCAGCAGGGTGACTGGCATCGTGTGAGGTCAGACTCATCTCAGGTGCTGGTTGGGATCTGGCAGAGCTTGAGGGGAAGTTCACCTGCATCAGGCGGTCCATCCCTGTGGGGGTGCCACGGGGAGTTCCCAGTGCCAGACTTGTCCCCTCAGGAGGCTACTGTGCGCAACAGACAGCTCAGGACACCTCGCACCACCTGCCAACAGCACCACGTGTTGATGACTAAGCTTCTAACTCGGGGGCCTCGGGGGCATTCAAGATCCAATCGACAGCAGGGCTCAGACCGTCCCACGTCTGGCCTCTTCCTCGCCCCCCAACTCTGATTGTGTGTATCCTCTGCCGACACTTCCACCTGAGTGTCTGAGGGCTTCTCACACTTAACACTTCCAAAGGGGACCTGAACATGTCCCCTATAAAGCCCTGCCATTTCCGCTCTCTCCTGCTTGTTTGTCAACGTCTTACTGTGTTTGGTTTATGCCACTTGTAACTGTGAGTCCTGACTAATGTGACATAGATGATACTAATAGCTACCATTCATTGATCGCCTGCCAGGTGCCAGGCGGATGACACATATATGACTTGTAAATTTCACAACCACGGGACACAGTTATTGCAGACTGAATTTCTGGTGAGTAAAATGCGGCTGAGAGTGGACTGGTCTGTTCAGTCCGCGTTGGGACTTGTTGGGAGGTGGCAGGACTGGGACTCAAACTCGCTCCCTCTGGCCTCCGGAATTGGTCTTCTCACCCTTGCCCCAGGCTGCTCCGTCCAAGGCCATCCACCAGGAAATAACGACTGTTCCCAGGGGCTCTGGCTTTTCATCACTTATATCAAAATAAAATGGGATGATTTCCAAGAGAACCATTTCTTAGATCTTTCAAATTCTTGTCAAACTCACCGCTGCCGTTTATCGACAGGTCGTCTGCTGCAGCCAACCCGCCCCCCCCCAGCAGCAGGAGCAGACACCAGCGGGTGGCTGGGCAAGGAGACTGAGCTGCCCTACGGTGCTCTCCGCCCTGCCGCCCTGGCTCTTCCTTCCTCCCTCAGGCTGACTCGGGCTCAAGGGTGCCAGATGGAGTCCAAAGGAACTCACCTGTGGCCCCAGGGCCTCCAGCCTCCAGGTGGCCTGGGAGACCACAGGCCCCCTCCTAAGGCCTGTTGTGCATATAGAGGACCCCAGGGCCTGGGCCAGCCCATCTCCTTCCCCTGAGAAGCAGCACAGAGGGTGAAAGGGACACAGATCCTAAAGCTGCCAACAGGATTCGGCCAAGCCATGGACTCACTCACTGTGTGCTCCTGGGCACGTTGCTGGGCCTCTTGAGCCGAGGTAGAAGAGGGCCTTTGTATGCAGAGAACGAGAAAGAGCCGAGGCTTTTAGCCAGGTGTGGTGGCTAGCTCAAATAAATTTTTGAAAATTATTTGGGTGGAGCTCAGTGGTTGAGTACCTACCTGCCCCATGCGGGTTCCTCTCCAGAACTGCAAAAACACCTGCTCTTACACTACGTCATGAGCTGATGCAATGATGGGGGGGGCCCAAGGATCACCCAGGAATGATTCAGACCAGGACAGAGGGAAAGCGCAGACCCCCCCTCCCCCACGTCATGGCCGGCTGGAGAGTTCACCAAGGCTGCACTGGTGAATGCACTGAGCACCAAGACTTGCCCCAGGGATGTGAACCACCCCCAGGGAACGACCTCGGTCTCCCAGCAGACAGCCCCCAGGCCCAGCCTTCCAACCCCCACCCCGGCTGAGGAGGCAGGTCCCTGGGTGGCAGGTGGCTCACGCCCCTGCCAGTGTTTTCCTCTTCCTGTCTCAGGGTCTGCTCCTCTCTGTCCTGCTGGCCTTCCCTGGTCTGCAGATACACCCCGGCACTGGGCTTGGGGTCAGGGAAAGAAGTGAATGAACTTGGCCCTGGACGTCCCTCCTCAGAGAAGAGCCCCAGTTTGGAGGAGAAAGCAGGGAGATGATCCCCTTCTCAACTTTAGATTTTTTTTTCAAGTTGGTGGTTGATTTGGGGTTTCGATGACGAGGAAGGTGACTGGCTTTGGAGACAACTGCGTGAGTTGGAGTGCAAGCGGGGACAGGTGGCCTTCGAGCCTCAGTCTCCTCTCTGCCACACACCTGTCTCCTCCCGAAACAGCTCTGCTGGGCACAGGGTCAGAGCCCGATAAAGAGACCTATTGTCATTTTCCTGTTGGTCCTAACACACTTATTCATGAGTTGGCCGAACAGCTGATTTCTTAAACTCCTTCAAAGGCTTTTAGTTGAGAGAAGGAAAGACACAAGATGGCCACTACCATGGTGTTGGAAAGGGACCCCCCCAAAATTCACTCACTCCCCCAAATTCACTTTAATTCTCTTTCACATTAATTCTTTTCACTTGAATGCTAAATTGATATGTCAGTGGTATTTGGAGGTGGGGCCTCTGAGAGGTGATGACAATTAGGAGAGGTCTTGGGGGAGGGGGCCCTTCATGGCATGAGTGGCCTTCAAAGAAGAGGAACAAAGCCCTAAGCTGGCTCACTGGCCCTGTTATCCTGCAGCAAGAAGCCCTCACCCAGTGCTGCTGCCGAGCTCCTGGACTTCCAGCCTCCAGAACCATGAGCTAACCCAACCTCCATTCTTTGTAAATCATCCAGTCTGTGGTGCTCAATTACAGTAACAGAAAACAGACTAAGACACATCAACTTTGGTGTTCCAAAATGAAGAGAACTTCCTTGGAACCAAGGTTTCAGTCCACCAGAATGCTCATGTTCTACATAAACAAACATGTGTCTTTGCCCACGGAACATCTGCAGTCGACATGAGCAGGAGCCTCACTGTCCGAGCATCTTCTGGTATCTTCCCTCGCCCTCTAGGAGCACCAATGAGAGCTCAGTCCAGGACACGCGTTCAACCCTCCACATAAGCCTGTGAGGTCGAATGAATATTGTCCCCATTTGACGGATGGAGAATCGGGTGCCAACTCGAGGTTCAGAACCCAAGCTCTCAGTCCTGTCTGAGGGTCCTCTCCTCACGCAGGTCCCATCTGTCTTCCCCAGGGGTTGGTAGCACAAGGATAACTTCCCCAGGATGGAGAATGCGGGCAGGCAGCCAGGGTGCAGTAAAGAGACCAAAGGCCTCGCTCATGGTCTCTGCCCCCTCTGACCACAGGTAGCTCAGCACCTCAGCCCCAGTTGTCAATTTGTGGAATGGAGGGAAAACACCCACTGAGCCAAATAGCATGTAACATGATCCATGCAAATTACAAGACACTCCACCTATTTAGCATAATGCATGTAAATTGCAAACACTTCTCAAATCTAAAACTTGCCAAGTACTTGGCAAAGAGTGAAACAAGAAAACTGGGCATCATGAAGTACCTCATTAAACACTCACAGAACCCACACACACACAAAAAAAAAAAAAAAACATGAGAAGAGTCGCGGTGCTTCCAGAATTCAGAATAAGGGTGTGGCAGGGGGGACTGCCAGGAGCCGTGCTGCTCAAGGGGGGCTTGTTGGAAAGGTGAATTCATGGGCCTCACTGAGCCCTGCAGAGTCGGATTCTCTGGGCATGAGGCTCAGGTGTGCCTGATACTGGTCGTCACTTCCAGACGACTCTCACGGCACATTCAATCCTGAGTAGGGCGGTTTGCAGGCGTCACAACCTTGTAAGTTAGTCCCAGTCCCCGCCTTAACCTCATTGTTCCCAAGGAGGTTATTATCAGACCTATCACAGAAGCCAAAAAGACTAAACTTGACCCAGGATGAGGCTGAAGTACTGCTAGGCTGTGACAGAGGGATAAATGTCCCCAAAGGCCCGTGTGCTATTGGAAGATGGTGGGTTCTTTAAGAGATGGGGCCTCACAGGAGGATTTAGGTCCGGGGGGGGGGGGGGGGGGGGGGGGGTGAGCCCTGGTAAGAAATCCTGGGACCCCAGCCACTTCCTTTCTCTGCTTCCTGGCTGCATATGGTGAACAGCTTCCTCCACCTTGAAGTTCTACCTCCTCACAAGCCTTAAAGCCACACAATCATCAACCCATGCTTTGGAACTTCCAAAACAAACCTTTTTTATTTTTAAGTTGATTATCTCAGGGATAGTCTTATAGTAACGAAAAGTTGGCAAATACACTAGGGCCGTTGGGGATCCCTGGCTTTGAGAAGCTGAGCTGAGCTGAGAGAGGAACTGTGGAAGGGAATGAGGTAAGAGAATGAGGTAGGGAAGGCACCCTTGGGTAGTCTCGACTGGCAGGACAGCGGCAACTGATCCTCAGCTGACAGCATGTGTCTAAGTGCTATTGCATGAATGAAGCAAGATAACATGCACATGGTAAGTGCTCAGTGAGCCACTTTCATCCTCCTCACCGTCGCCTCCGCATCTCCAGCTTGGGCAATGTCCACGTGTATCCGGGACTCAGCTGCTTTTCCCCATGTGGACCCATGTTGAGAAAGAGGTCAGGAGAAGGCCTTTGCGTGTTACAAGACAGGCCCTTTGATCATTCATAGAAACACCGATCATCCATAGGGAACCCTGGAAGGAAATTGGGGTCCTATTTTGTGGCTTCCAGGTCTCTGCTAACGTTGACCCCCTCATCAAAGGGATCACGGCAAACCAACTGCCAACTAAACGAAACCGGTTCCTAGGATGAGATGATTCAGAGTGTGTAGCAACTCGTTTAAAAAAAAAAAAAAAGACATCTGCTAATGAGTGCAGAAAATACCGGCAAATGAGAGACCCAGTCGGTGAGGATCAAACCTCATCTTGCAAGAGCGAGGCGAGGATCAGAATTGGGGCTGGCTGTCCTGGGCTCGCAGGGGGGATAATCTCGCAGAAACATCTTACGGTGCATCACTCGAAGAAAAGTGCATTAGTCTTTCCTGAAAAAGCCTTTGGTTGACCTTGAAAATCAAAGCATTCATGAGAAGTATGAGCAGAAGTTTTCATTATTCCTTAAGCCCTTGCTTCAGAGGGACAAAAAATCCCGCCCTCCACTGCAGAGCCACAATGCCAAGTTGCCAAGCAACTGATCTTTTCTGGTGGATCGCCACGGAGACCGATGTAAACAAAATCATAAATCCCATTACCCTGCTAAATACTGGGTCTGGGTTAGAAAGACAGCAAAAGAGCTGCTTTTCAGGTTAAAAGAGATCATATGAGACGGGGAGGGGCGAGATTTTAGTCGGAGTCAATTGTCGTGGGCGAGACTGTAATTAATGTAGCTCTTTTTTTTTTTTTCTTTCAATGGAGAACGGTCCCCGGTTTTCCTGTATGGAGGAAAGCAGTCCTAGTTGGAAGAGTCATTTCCAACAGAAAAATTAACTCCAGAATCCCAGGGCCCAGGCGCAGCCACTGAAGACCCTGCTCGGGGTGGCTCTTCCCAGTGGCTGTGAGTGGACCTTGGCCAGCACCTGCTCAGAGTGTGGTCAGTGGCCACTCATGAAGTAGATCCCCGAAGGAGAAACTTGGAAACCACCTGTGTGCTTTCCATCCCTTGCAGTCAAAGGGAAATAAAGTGCCATTTATGAAGCCTTCTCTGGCAGGCGCGTGGCAGAGCCGTGAGGTCAACTCCGCTAACCCTAAGGCACAGAGGTCCACGGCCGGGACAGCCTGACCCAAGCAGCCAGTGAGTGGCAGAGGGAGAGGCTCCCTCCAGGTTAAATGGAGACTTTATGGCTCCCTCCCATTGACCTAAGACCCTCTGTCCTCAAGTGGGCAACAGTTCCCACATTGGGGACCTGGTCCCCTGCTAAGGGAACAGTCCATGTCACGGTTCCCACCGGGAAGACGGGAGGATCTTCATGGTGTGCTGGGAAACCTGTGGCCATGGGCTCTGGGAGGCAGGGATAGGCTATGGCTCCTGTTGTTCAAATTCCCTACTGTGGTCAGTTAGGGCCACCAACCACAGGCTCATGCACAGGCCTTCTGGGGTGGTCCAAGCTGCGTGCAGAGCACACTAGCCAGGCCTCTGGAAAAATATCAGCCCCCCCTGGACCAACCCCAGAGCAGCCAAACCAGGATCCCTGGGGCTTTGTCCTGGTGTGAGGTACTGGGCTCTGAAATTAACACTGACCATCAGACCCGCATTGGAAAGGCCCTTCCGTCCCTCCTCAAGAGTGGTCAGCCGGCCAAGATCAAGCTTAGGCTTTGGTAGCAGCACCTCCATCCGCTGCCCCTCCCTGAGGGCATGGAACATGCAGGCTACCCTCGCCTCGGCCCCGGAATCTGGGTCCTCACAAGCAGTTCCAGCACCAGGTCACAAAAGCAAATGCCCAGAGAGGCCACAAAACCGAGGAAGCAAGCCAGGTGTGGTGAACAGAGCCCCGGATGCACAGACCCTTGTTGGAAGCAGGTGGCGCTGCTGTTCGGGTGGCTCCTGGGCCTGAGGAAGGGGTGACAGCAATCAGCCACATCTCCCAGTTCTCCCAGGAGTGACACAAGCGAGGACTCTTCCTGCTTAGACAACAAATTCGAGTTCTAATAGTCACAAGCCCGCCGTGCAATGGCCGCTAGGCCAGGCCTGGAGCAGCCGCATGCTCAGCCCAGACACCACGGCCTCAGGGACCTCCCGGGCTTGGTGACCCTGTCCCACCCTGCCCCATCCAGACTTTGACCGTGAGCCAGGACGAGGACCTGCTCTGGTTTCCTGAAGCAGATCTCCAGCTGAGCTTCCCAGCAAGACCAGTGTGGACTGGGAAGACGCAGAAAGACAGGCGTCTCCAGGCCATGGGGCACTCCAGAGGGCCACGCAGAGCACCGTCAGACCCACCCCAGCCAGCGGGCTAGAGGCCTAGGCAATTACCCGACTTCACGTCCAGCCTCAGTGGATGCTGCTCTGGGACGTGGATGGCACCTGTGGCTGGCACTCCAAGATTTAAAAAGGCTCTGAGAGACAGGCAGGGGGGCACACACCTGTAATCCCCACGGCTCTGGAGGCTGCAGCAGGAGGATCACCGGTTCAAAGCCAGCCTCAGCAACAGTGAGGCGCTAAGCAACTCAGTGAGACCCTGTCTCTAAATAAAACACAAAATAGGGCTGGGGAGGTGGCTCAGTGGTCGAGCGCCCCTGAGTTCAATCCCCAGTACCAAAAAAAAGAGAGAGAGAGAGAGAAAGAAAGAAAGAAAGAAAGAAAGAAAGAAAGAAAGACAGACAGACAGACAGACAAGGCTGTGACAGGTGTCTGCAGGCAGCCTTTGACGCCCAGAGCTGACTCTCAGGGAGGTGTGGGCGGGAACCAAAGCACCAGTGCTGAAGCCAGAAAGCCGGGCAGGTAGCTCCCCACAGGGAAGAGGAACCAGGTGGTCCTGACATGAGGTCCCAGGAAGCCCAGGATGGAGAACAGGGAGTGGGCAGGACAGAAGAGATAAGATCCGTGGGGCGTGGGTCAGGACACCGGCCTCCCCTGTCTGACAGGGTGGAGCTCAGCCTCAGATTCCGGGCCGCGCCCTCTCTGGCTTCCTGGGTGGGCTCCAAGTGGGCCTGGGTTCCACACCTGAGGGAAGAGGCCATTAGAAAGCAAGGCCAGAGGGGAACCTCCCAGCAGCCCAGCGGGTCTCTGGGGCCTCTCCCTTTGCTTTCTTTTCTTCTTCTGGAAACTCCACTCCCTGCACCCAGAATGCTCCAGCGGGGCAGGAGCCAGGACGGCCAGAAGCAGCCATCAGCTGTGTGGGGAGCACAGGGACCACAAGGGACCTTCGCGCAGGTCTGAGAGGCAGCTGCCGCGACGGGATGAAACTTGCGAGGGTTTTATCAGGAGAACTGTCTGGAAGGGACCCAGCGGCAGAGCTGGGGAAGGTGGGGGAGGGCAGGGGGTCCTGCAGGGTGACCTGGAGGGACGGGGACTGGATGGAAGCTTCTAGGCTACCAGGCAAGGCCTTGGGGAGGCCTCAAGCCAGAGTCAGCTCCAGAGCCGCCTGCTTGTCGCCGGACAGGTCTGCGGCCCTGGGCTCCGGGCCAGAGCTGGCCCTGGGCACTGGTGCTGTCATTGATGGATCGGCCAGTTAAGCTCGGAGCCCTTTGGTGGGTTGTGTTTGCCCCTCACCCCAAGGGAGAATGATCAGAGCCGCTGAGAAGGGCATTGATGGGGTTCTCCCCAATTTGAGGAATACAGACTCAAGCTACTTTAATTCAGAGTTGAAGAAGAAAGAAGGATCCAGGGCGTAAATAGAAGTGATCGCTGTCTCTAAGATGTGGGGTAAAGGACGACGTTTTCTGGCCTTTCTTGTGTTTCTCGGTCCTCCATTGTGAGCCTGAGCTGCCTGGACAGGAGGTGTGGGAACCTCCCCGCGAGCATCCCCGCGACCACCCACAGGACACCGCTCTCGGCTTCTCCCCACCCTGAATGGAGCCCTGCACCCGGGGTGTGTCCCCTGCCTCCTCCAGGGACCAGGTGACCCAGGAGTGGATCTAGGGTCCAGCACTATGCTGTGGCTCCAGAGCCTGGGTCAGGGTCAGGCTGAGGCCACACCCTTCCTGAGAACAGTGGCTTCTCGAATCCTGGTGGGGCCCTGATTCCAGGAAGGCCGGGCTGCGACAGGGGGTCTTCAGATTCCTGCAGAGACCCCTCAGGTATGCGGCCTGTGGCCTGCTGCTCTATCTCAAGGGTGGCCAGTCAAATCTTCCCTGAACTAAGCAGTTAATGTCCCTGTGCGAGGCCACCCTGGTGGGGAACAAGGTCAACTGTCCAATCTGAGAGGGCACCAGTGGCATTGACCAGTCCTCCTGGATTTTCAGGACATTCCAAAATGCAGACAGATCTGTGAAAACCTCCCAGATTTTAAATGTTGGTGTGAATTTTTCTAAAACCTCTGCGTGGGCCAAGCAAAACATGTCCGCAAACTAGGACCAAGGTTGTCATCTCAAGTCCTTTGTTTTCTCTAACAAAAAAAAAAAAAATCATCCCCTTCCCCACTGACCCCTCCTGAGTGCTGATAAAGGGACATTGCTTTGCCATTGTCTCCTGACAAGGAACCTGGTGGGAATCTGAGGGCCTGCTCCTCACGGAGGACTCGAACACCAGCTCATCTGAGTCTCCAAGGTGGACCTGGGCGTCTGCTGGCCCCGGGAAGGAGTGCCCTGTTCAAAGTCACTGCCAGGTTTGGGTACATGGGTGTCCCCCAAGGTTTGCACACTAGAAGCCCAGTCCCAGTGCGGCAGCCTTGAGGGGGACCCTTGAGGTGGGCTCAGTGGGAAGCTGGCGAGGCCATGGGACACCACTCACAGGAGGCTGGTGAGCAGGCCTTTTGGAGCAGGTTGGCTCCCTCCAAAAAGATTGTTGTAAGAAGCCTGATGTCCCCCCCTGAATCTGTTTTCCACATGCACCGCTCACCACTCTCTCTCACTCCTACCACTGGGATGCCATCCACCTTGAGTGCCATGTTCTCCAACTACCAAAACTATCAGCTAAGGAAACCTGTTTTTTTCTATATAGTACCCAGCCTCAGGTATTTGATCGTAGCCATAGAGACGGGACTAATGCTCAAACTACGCATCCACGGTAAAATGCTTCTAGGTTGTTCTGGTGGCCTTGGAATAACCCAGAACTCTAACGGACCCCCTAACCGGCCTTGAAGTAGTGGCATCTGG
Organism: Marmota monax; assembly: GCF_021218885.2. Classification (NCBI taxonomy): domain Eukaryota; kingdom Metazoa; phylum Chordata; class Mammalia; order Rodentia; family Sciuridae; genus Marmota; species Marmota monax. The sequence goes on along the minus strand of NW_026693881.1, from coordinate 2,539,519 downwards.
CTCTTGAGGCAGGTGGAGATTTACATGGAAGAGCTGATGGCTGGACCTGGACTGTGCTGAACGCAGAGCAGACACCAGCCTTCCTGCTGCTGGTGGGGATGGCGTAGGAGGCTGGATCCCCGCCCTGAGGCCTGGGGCACCCCCAGCAGAAACCAAAAGGCTAATTAATGGGCAGCAGACCAGGGGCAGAATGAGCCTTCCTTTGAGACACTCGTCCATTCATCGGACAAGTATTCACAGGGCACCTTCCTCACCAAGAAGATGGTTTCTCGGTTTTGGTTTTAACTAACACATGACAGCTGTCCCGACTCATGGGCTCCCATGCAGTTTCCATGCACGCCCACATTGCACCATGATCCCCCGGGCAATGAGCTGCCCTCACTCTAAACAGTCCTTGTTTCTTTGGGATAAGAACATGCAAAATCCTCTCTCGTAGCTGTTTTGAAACATACGACACAATATTAGAGCTACGTCACCCTACTGTGCGCAGAACAGAGCTATGTCACCCTACTGTGCGCAGAACACCTGCCCTCAGGCCTCCTTACAGTTCCCTGGCTCCTGTGGGCCTGTCTTTCCTCGTCCCCTGTCCCTTCCCTCCCTGGCCTCTGGGGACCACGGTTCTACCCTGCATTTCTGTGAGTTCAACTTTTTCAGCTTCCACACAAGAGTGAGATCCGGTGGCATTTGTCTTCCCGATCCCGGCTCATTTCACTCCACGGCAACTTCCAGACTCAGCCACATCATCCCAAATGACAGGATTTCATTCTTTGTATGGATGAATGGTGGGGATATGGTTTCTGAGGGGACACATGGAGGAAGGAGGGAGCAACCCCCCTCCCTGGTTTTTGGCCTGAGCAGTAGGAAGATGGAGCTTCTGCTCAGGACGACGGAAAGAGGGGAAGGGATTATGGGGTGGGGGAGAACGCCAGCTCCCTTCCAGACACGACGGTGATGAGCACGACACCTCTCAGGGGTCCTCGAGCCAACAGTGGGTAGGAGAGACTGCAGCCCCAGGCCCGGGTGTGACTCTGCAGCAGAATGCCTGCCTGGCCCGTGCCAAGGCTCAGCTCGACCCAGGAAGGGAGGGAGGGAGGCAGGGGGAGGGCAAGACAAGAAAGACAACAGAGACAGACAGACAGATTGGAGCTCAGGGAAGACTGGACAGATGCACTCCCACTTCATGAGGATGGAGATGAGATCTGCAGACTGATAAAATCACTGGAGAGTAAACGGAGACAAAGGGCACTCAACAGGATGGAACCGCTACTTGGCCCAGCTATCCTGCTCCTCGGCAAACACCCAAAGACTTAAAATCAGTGACACGGCCACATCAATGTGTGTAGCAGCTCACTCACAGAAGCTAAACCATGGAACCAACCTAGGTGCCCTTCAACAGATGAATGGATAAAGAAAACGTGGTGTGTGTAGACCATGGAGTATTACCCAACCTTGAAGAAGAATGAAACCATGGCATTTGCCAGTCAATGGATAGAACTAGAGAATATCATGCTCAGTGAAATAAGCCAATCCGGGCTGGGGATGTGGCTCAAGCGGTAGCGCGCTCGTCTGGCATGCGTGCGGCCCGGGTTCGATCCTCAGCACCACATACCAACAAAGATGTTGTGTCTGCCGAAAACTAAAAAATATTTAAAAAAATTAAAAAAAAAGAAAGAAAGAAGCCAATCCCAGAAAACCCAACGCTGAATGTTCTCTGTGATGTGCGGGTGCCAATTCCCAATAAAGAGGGTGGGGGGAAGAACAGAAGTTCGTTGATTAGACAAAGAGGAATGAAGGGAAGGGAATGGGTGGGACACACTTCCTGTGTTCATAGATGAAGGCACCAGTGAACTCCACATCATGTACAGCCACAGAATGGCAAGTCGTACTCCGTGTCTGCATGATATGTCAAATTACATCCTACTGTCATGTATATCTGAAAAGAACTAAAAAAAAAAAAAAAGAACACTCAAGGCCCAAGAACCGAGGCCAGATCCATGGTCACAGGGCAGCTTCAGGAGGTCACTCAAATATCAGTTCATAAAAGATGTGATCTTTCTAGCAAATTTACAGCCTGAAGGCCAAAGAATAGATGAAGAAAACTGTCCCCTCCCACACACCCACCCACACCCTCAAGCCATTCACTCGCCACCACCCAAAAGGCCTAACTTGGACGCTCAGCTCCCAAGAACTCATGGGGCTTTCCTTTGAGCTCTCCGTAGTGATTCCACGGTCCCATCTGAGCCGTGAGCCTCTCCTCCTGCCTGCACCTGCCGCGTGGGCCCCTCACGCCCTGCCAGGCGACACTCCCAGATGGCCACCTCTCAACCTCGCAGTGAGCACAGGTTCTAAGTGATCAGGCTTCATCACTTGAGGTTCTGCAAGAGAAACTCCACGGCAGATGTGCCTGGGTCAACCGGCAACTCCCCAGAGGTGCCCAGGAGAGCAGAGGTCCGGGCACCGTTGCTTTACTGAGTTGCCCTAACAGAAAAAAGGCTGTGAGTTCAGTCCCCGCGCACCGTGTTGGACAGCTTCTACGGCTGCATTGTCACAAACCCCAGCATCCCCCGTCAGTGTGTAGAGCATTAAGTGTCCACCTCCAGCTCACGGTGCAGCGTAGGGCGAGACCCCCTGGGCAGCCCTAGGCTGCCGGCTTGGTGAAGCTCCGCCCTTCACACTCTCTTTTTCTTAGGATGAACAGAACCCAGAACATGTCCCATGGCAGAGACGGAAGCAGACAGGGCCGGCCAGCCCCACAGCACATTTTAAATGTGTGCTTGTCTTGTGTCCTCCACCGGCCCACTGACCCTGCAAGTCACCTGGCCCAAGTCAACATCACCGAGGCAGGAAGACGCTCTCCCGCTCGACTAGACGGACAAGAACATGGACACAGGGAGCGGGTACAGCGCTGGGTCCCCCACCACTGGACCGTGCTTTGCCTCTGCTCCATCAACAGTGCCATGTGCCAGAGGCACCTTCGGGCATACTCGCTGTGTGGCCTTGGGCCCCCTTACTTAACCTCTCTGAGCTTCAGTGTTCTCTTCTACAAAATTAGAAAATAATGACATTTGCCTCTTTGGGTTGTGGTGCGGATTGAAGGAATGGTTCACAGACAGTATTTACGTAGTGCTGGAACGTCCTACCCTTCTCTGGAAGGTGGGATGAGGCCTGGGCTCTGCTCTCTGGAGGCAGAGCTCTTGCCCTGAACCCGACTCGGGGGGCAGTGAGACCTCAGGGGTGTTGAATAGGAGTCGTATTTCCAGAGGGGCCACTGCGGTCAGGGAGGCTGGCCACTTTCCACGGGAGGACTGGGTTTCCGCAGGGCGCCGTGGAGCAGGCCGGGGTAAGTGCAGTGGGAAAACCACGTGGGGTATCCTTTTCTTGTTGGAATATAATTTTTCTCACCCACGTTCTACAAACAGAGGCCAGAAGGGAGTTGGCTCTAGACGCTTCTCACTCAGCCTTCTGCTGAGTGACCTCTAACCGCAGGATTAGCAGGACCCATTTACTCTGGCTAGTTCTGCAAATTCTCCCGGTTTCATGATTCAATCAAAGATAACAGGGCGTGGCGTGAGAGGCTGCTCAGAGAAGGGGGAGAGTAAGGGGAACAGAGACTTCAGTTTTACGGGTGTCTCAAATTGGTTTGGCAAGAAACCAACCTGAAAAACCCTTCCCCGCCAGCCAGCACGCTTCCCATCACAGGAGAGGGCATGGCTGGTCCTACCCTAAAGCTTCTTCTCAAAAGACCCAGACTAAGGAAAGGGCACGTGCAAAATGCGAGCTCCGGACAGACATGCGGGAAAGCTACGTGGTGGCTTCCTGAATCCCAAGATGGAATCCAAAGTGAATCCTGCACAAGCATGAAAAATCTCCCAAGAAACTTCCAGTTCATAATTCAGAGAGGAAAAAGCACTGTTCATATCTAGGTCTCTTGTCAAGCGTAATAATTAAGAGCATAGGCTTTGGAGAAACCTGGTTTCAAAACCTGAAATTGCCACATACTCGCTGTGTGGCCTTGGGCCCCCTTACTTAACCTCTCTGAGCTTCAGTGTTCTCTTCTACAAAATTAGAAAATAATGACATTTGCCTCTTTGGGTTGTGGTGCGGATTGAAGGAATGGTTCACAGACAGTATTTATGTAGTGCTGGAACGTCCTACAGGCTCAGGAAGTGGAATTCGTTATTACTAGAAGGTTCTGAAGGAAGCTTCGCAACTCCAGGTACTATAGTCCAAGAATCCCTCTAGTTCCCAATCTCCCTGCTTGTTAGAACTGAAAGCAACAGAACACTCCCTGTCATAAATACCAAAGACACCAGCGATCCCTGCAAGCCTACCCGTGGGAACCTATCAAATCTGCCCCACGAAAGCCCCCAAGGCTGGGGGGCAGACTGGGAGCCAGACACCAGTGGCCCCAGACAGGAGGGGCCTCTGTGCTCGGCCCCACACACACACCTCAAAGGTCCCTCTGGGCTTCCTTTGGCCACTGCCATCCCCCACTGTGGATTAAGAGGTCCACTCACTCTGGATAATGCCTGGCCCAGATCCTTTATTCTGGACCACACCTGGGCACCCCAGGTTTCCCTGCCCCGAGGCCCCCAGTAGGAAGCAGGTGTGTGGGGGAACTTGGATGTGCTAGCTGGGGTATCCACGGGCTGCTATAGTTTGAATCTTGAGTGTCCCTCTATGGCCTATATGTCCCCGGGGTGGTGCTACTGGCGGGTAGTGAAGCCTGACTCTCTTCATTTAGAAATTCCTAGGAAGTTTAAATCCCCAAGAAATATAAATTCAAATCCAGTCTGACGGGTCATCGAGAAGGACATTGGCCAAGATGACAAACGCTACTTACTTAACAGTGAGTCTGCTGCGTGTCTGCATTCTACGTATTTAGACATAAGATAGGCAGACCTCTCTGTGTTCTCCTGCCTCACGTCCTGCAGATGCCAGGGGTAGGCCTGTCACCTGGCAAACTCCAGGAGCTGAGTGAAGAGGAACTGGACTCTGAGTCCCTTCCCACTTTTCCATTTCAGGTCTCTGGCTACAGAAGCCACAGGTCACCCCAGGCCCCAGGTCCCACGGCAACACAGGGAGCAGGCACAATGGCGGGTTCCCTTTGGCTCACTAGTCCTGTTGGTGACGGACGCCCAAGGACCCTGGAGAGTCCCGGAGTTTCCAGAATCCCCAGGGCTACTGCTTCACCCCCCAAACCAGGGTCCCCGGGGAGGACTGGGGCAGATTCCATTGTCCAGCAAATGGTAGTTAAGTGATTTCCTTTCCCACACACTCTTGCAGAGTCAAGAAGTGACATCCATGTCCCTCCCCTGAATCTGGGCAGGGGTTGGTGAATGCCCAGGCTGGTGGGGTATATGGAAATGAGGTCATGTAACTGGCCATAAATGGCCACAGAGTATCTGTCAGGTTCTCCTCCTGGGGACACACCTCTTGGGGACTCTGAGCCATTATGGAAGAAATCTCACTGCTCTAGAACAGACGTGCTAAAGAGACAGCAAGGCCAGGGCCCACCCTTACAGATAGCCTGCAACCTGACCGAGGGCCTCAAAGGCAGAGGCCAGAGCTGACCAGAGGGCTCAGCGTCCCTTTCTTATTGACTCAGAAACAGCGGTCACAGAGCTTCTCACAGTGGCCTCCTCCATAGGTAGGGAGTAAGGTGCCGTCTATGCAAATGGTCTGTCCACCTGCTTTCTGTGGCAATGGGTCATCCTGATGCCCCGTTGGCTACTCGGAGGCACCACCCTCCACGAATCTGGTGCAGGACCTGCTGGGCTCCCACCCTGCCCTGCCCAGGCCCCGGGTCCCGTGGATTCCTGCAGCAGGCGAACACCATCAGCCCTTGGCCCCTGGCCAGTCCGGACCACAGGCCTCCCACGGGCTGGCCTGCTTCATCCTTGAGAGTCTCGGGCCTGGTCATGTGAGTCCAAGGCTCGTCATGCGTGAAGGGGCCCCAGATCAAAGCCCCGGCCCTCCTAGATGGGGGGCAGGCGAGGAACTCCATATTTAAGAACATTGGGGAGAGTTTTCCACATCCCACAAGTCCAGCTTGCGCAGGTCTTGGCTCCCCAGGAGAAAAGGGAAGAATCGAATCCATTTATACCCTCATTTTCCTTCCTGCCACTTGACACGGGGCATGTCACCATAGCTGCCACCTCTGGGCCTTGGACTGGGAGTTGTGTGGCCTCAGCCTCAAGGACAAACGCTTGTGCCCACGGGGCCCTGACAGGGACACCACATTCAGGATGCGGGAAGGGGCTGGCGAGGGCTGGAGCGCAGGCCCTCTGAGGGGCTCGGCCTGTTCTGTGTGGCCAAGTGGGAATGGCAGCCAGTTTTCCAAGTCTTCACTTTCCCCCAGGAAACTAGATATTTGCATTTTTGCAGGAGGGCTCCCTATTTTTGAAACGTCAGAAGCCAAAGAGAAACCCGGGGGCCTTGCCCAGACGCGGGACCCCACCTCTGCCCGGTGTGCAGACTCACCTTCCACGGCCAGCAACTGCGTCCCTGGGCCTGGGGGGCTGCGAAGCACTGCAGGCCACTGCCCAGGGAAACTGGGGTGTCTGTGCATTGTCACCCCAGGGACTGCCCCAGTAACGAGGGGACTGGGGTATGAATGTCCCAGCTCCCGCGCCCCGAGGCTGGGCACACTCTGATGCCTGTGCCCCACCGGCCTTCCCAGCCTTTCCCCCAGGATCCAGCACCACCCCCCAAGGTAGGACCCTCAGCCCGCAGGGTCCTCGACTCTCCCTCCCTCACATCCTGCTTGCCCACCTCCTGAGACCACCCTCCTCGTGTTCCCGGAAAGCCCTGGGTCGAATGCTCCGGCCACTGACCACCGGGTGCACATGGTGCCCACTTCCCAAGGGCTCCACGTAGGGTGAGCGGAGGGAGATCCAGCCGAGCAGTAGCCCCCAGACCCCGCACCCGAGCACCAGGCTCGGAGAGGGTGTGAGCAGCCAGAAGGTCAGCCCCCAGAACTCACTCCACGCTGTTAGTCGTGCTGGAGAGTCTTGAGGACACCTCTGGAGCTGGAGTTGGCTCCCAGGTCATCAGGCCACCTTCTGGGCTAGAGGAGGCCCCTCTGCTCATTCCCGGTGCGCTCCACCCCTATCCCATCAGGGCATCTTCCAGTTCTCTATGGTTCTCTACCAGCTCCCGTCCAGATTCCATCTCAGGAAAGCAGAGAATTAATTCCCTTACACTTGGGTTTACATGATGGACCACAGGTAAGAGAATTGGAAAGGTATTTATGTTTTTTGAAAGTCAAATACTCAACAAATAACATTCTTTTGTTGCTAGGCGTGGTGGTGCATGCCCAGGGACTCAGGAGGCTGAGGTAGGAGGATCTAAATTTGAGGCCAGTCTCAGCAACTAAGCAAGACTCTGTTTCAACATAAAAAATAAAGTGCTTGGGACGTAGCTCAGTGGTAGAGCACCCCTGGGTTCAATCCTCTGTATAGCCCAAAAGAAAATCTTTATTCCTTCACAGAGCAAACATTTATTAAGCACCCAGCAGTGTTCTTCATGCTTGGGGATACGTGAATGAACAAAACAGATAACAATAAACAATAAGCATGATTTATGTTAAATAGCTTTATTGAGATATCATTCATACACTAGAAAACTTATTCACTTGAACTGCAAGTGAGAACATTATTTTTATCACACCAAAAAGAAACCACCTACACAAAAATTGTCGTGCCTGTTTTTCACACCCTCACGAGTATTCATTATTTTCCTTCTATTATTACTGCTCTCCTTGTGGTTGTTATAATAGCTCTCTTAGTGGATCTGAAATGGTATTTCACTGGGATTTTAATTTGCGTTTCTCTAATGTCCGATGACCTCAAGTGTCTTTTGATGAGCTTTTGGCTATTTACATATCTTCTTTGGAGAAATGGTTATTCAAGTCCTTCACCTATTTTTTAATTGAGATGTTTGGGTTTTTGCAAGTTGTAAAGAGTTCTTTATAAATTCAGGAATAAATTTTAACCAAAGAAGCACAAGAGCTGTCCCTTCAAGTCTAGAAAACATTGTAGAAAGAAATGAAACTGAAGAGAACCCGTGTTCATGAACCGTTGGGACAGCAGCAGTCCCCAAGTTGCCCTTCACGCCCACACAATCCCTGCTCAAAAACCGGCTGCCTGTGCAGAAACCGACAGGCTGTTCTAAGGTTAACTTGGAAATCCCAGGCATCCAGAGCATCAAATAATCTTGAAAAGAACAGAGCTGGAGAGCTCCCACTGACCACTTACAAAGCTACAATAGCGGAGAGAGTGGCTGCGGACATCAGGACAGATGCACGGATCCTTATCAGACACACGACTTGCAAATACGTTCTCCCACCCTGTGGGTCATCTTTTTCACTTTCTTACCCGTATCATCTGTGGCACAAACTTTTTTGGTGAAATTTAATTATCCGTATTTTCTTTTATCACGTGTGCTTTGGGTGCTATGTGTGAGAAAGTTTTGCTTAACACAAACCCTTGAAGATTTACCATCCTGTTTCCTTTATGACTTTTACAGTTTTACCTCTCACAATTATGTCTCCGATGCTGGTGGGTTTTTTGTTTTGTTTTTTGGTCCTGGAGATTGAACCCATGGGCGCTTACCACTGAGCCACATCCCAGCCCTTTTTATTTTTTATTTTTGAGACAGGATCTTGCTAAGCTCCTCTGACCTCACTAAATTGCTGAGGCTGGCTCTGAACTTGCGATCCTCCTGCCTCAGCCTCCCCGAGCCGCTGGGAGGACAGGCGTGCTCCACTGTGCTGGCCTCTGACGCATGTTGAGTGACTTGTTGCGCACAACTGTATAAGATGAAGGTCAAACATCCTTCATTTGCATGTGACTATGCCAGCACCAAAGCTTTTGGTTGCGTCATTGAATGGTTGGGTCACCCTTGTTGAAAATCAGCGGAACCTAAATACCACCATTTAATTCTAGATTCCCAGTTTTATTTCCTTGATCCATGCATCTGTCCTGATGTCTGCAGCCACTCTCTCTGTTATTGTAGCTTTGCAAGTGGTCAGTGGGAGCTCTCCAGCTCTGTTCTTTTCAAGATTATTTGATGCTCTGGATGCCTGGGATTTCCAAGTTAATCTTAGAACAGGCCAGTCAGTTTCTGCACTGACTGAGCAGGGATTGTGTGGGCGTGAAGGGCAACTTGGGACTGCTGCTGTCCCAACGGTTCATGAACACGGGTTCTCTTCCGTTTCATTTCTTTCTACAATGTTTTCTAGACTTGAAGGGACAGCTCTCGTGCTTCTTTGATTAAAACTTACTCTTAAGTCCTTTATTCTTCTTGGAATTATAGAGTTTTTTCCTAATTTCATTTCTGGATTACCCAATACGCTCATTTTTGCATATTGATCTTGTGTCTTGCCACCTGGCTGAACTTTCAGATCAGCTTTAATAGTCCTTTAGTGGATTTCGTAGGATTTTCTGTGTATTAGGTCACCTGCCAGGACAGAGTCTCCTTCCGGCCTGGATGGCTTTTATGTCCTCATGCCTAATGGTCCTGGCAAACATGATTTTTAAAAAGTAAACTCTACAGGGTGTTAGAAGGTTATAAATGCCACAAAGAAAAATCGCATCTGGTTGTGGGGGGTGGGGGTGGGGGGTTGGGCCTCCTGGGGGTCAGAGTGAGAACTCCAGCTGCTCCTCGGGAAGAGGGGACATTCCAGGGAAGACCTGGAGGAGATGGAGGATCTGGTCATCCGGGTTCTGGGAAGAGCCATGGCGCAAGCTCGACAGGCAGCGTCTTGAGAACACCCAGGGCCACAGGGCTGCAGCCAAGTCGGGCAGGACTTCCCTGTGGAGTCTTGGGGCAGAAGGGCCAAGGCACAGATGCGGCTGGACCTGACCCGGGGTTGGAAAGGAGCACTAAGGTTGCTGGGCAGAGACCAGATGGAGGGAGAGGGGAGGAGACAGGAGATGCTGGGCTGCCGCAGTCACCCTGGGGAGAGATGTGGCCAGGGTGGCACCCTGGAGGTGACTTTGGGCTGTGTCCTGATGATGGAGTGGGCAGGATTGTTGGCAGACACGCTGGACGCTGCAGAAGTAGCTGGTTAGAGGGGCAGGCAGGAGTCCACTTCTGGGAGTGTGGAATTTGAAAAGTCCATTCGATGCCCAAGGACAGACCTCAAGCAGACAGTCGGATGTACAAGTTCAGATGCAAGGGAGCGGCGTGACCTGGAAGCAGGAAGCCAACCCGCCCACCTGCTGTCTCCCAGGGGGCGAGTGTCCACAGAGTGCCTGAGACGTGGCACCTGCCAGGGTTGACAGGCAGAAACAGAATGAACCGGGAAGGAGGCTGAGACAGCCTGAAGCAACATTGAGCATCTGGAAGTTTCTAAAGATCACGGATCCGGGTGTCTCTCCAGGCGGGAGGGGATCTCCTCCAACTCACCTGCAGGCTGTCAGCAGAGGCCATCCTCAGTTCCTTACCAGGGATCCCCTCCCAGTCGCCAACTGGAAACACGGCAGGTGACTTCTTCAGCAGGAGCAGAGAGGAGTGTCAGCCACACCGGAAACAGAGCCGGCAAGACACACTCCCAGGTTCCTGGTTAGTTAATCGCAGAAGTGCCAGCCCAGCATTTTTGCCATATTCTATTAGAATAAGTCACAAGGTCAAACCTACATTCAAAAGGGGGGATTGCACAGGGACCTGAGTACCAAGAAGTGGGGACCATGAGGAGCCCTGCAGCAGCCGCTCCCCAGCAGTGGGTGGAACAAAGCTGACCTCACACAGACTGAAGTTCCACAGTCCACACCGATCACTCTTCATAAAAAACCGCTCAGGACATGAACGCACTGACAGAGCTCCTTGACAACACTTTCTAAATACACACACACACACACACACACACATATAAACCCTAGGTGGGCAGTGGCACACGCCTGTCATCCCAGGGTCTCAGGAGGCTGAGGCAGGAGGATTGCGAGTTCAAAGCCAGCCTCAGCAATTTAGCAAGGCCCTGAGCAACTCAGTGAGACCCTGTGTCTAAATAAAAAGATAAAAAGGGCTGGGGATGTGGCTCAGTGGTCAATCATCCCTGGGTTCAATCTCCAGTACCAAAAAATTGAAAATCAACCCCAGTCTTCACACACACACACACAGCCTTATCAGAAAACCATCTCCCTCCTGCCCGTTACTTTATTCAGCTTAGGGCCCTGATGTGAGCCAAACACAGCCACTGAATTCAAAACTCCTGAGCGCAAAGGAACGGCCGCGGCACTTGGCCTGGTTTATAGTTAGCAGACGTGAATAACACACTTTCACTGTGATGAGTCTAAAAATTGAAGGAGCAGACTGTGCATTCATCCCATGGTTCAGGTTGTAGAAGATCAAATGTGGACTCCAGATAAGTCCCTGGACCGCTCTGGGCGCCCCCTGCTAGGGAGGCAAGTGTGGCCGCCCAACGGCTCTGCTGGTTAGATGTGACACTGCAGGTAAAGGGGTGAGCAGTGGCCACTGGACATTTTCATAACTTTATGAAAATAAACTACAACAAAAGAAATTTGTGTGGGATGTAATGATTAAGTGAACCAATGCAGGAAATCAAGTGCACAGTTCCCTGGCTCCTAGTGGGTACCCAACAAATGGGGGACCTCATTATTCCTATTCATCGATGGGACAAGCTATCATCACCAAAAGACTGTGTGTGGATGCGTTCTTGTTTCCTCCCCAAACATGTGTTCTTGGGTCGGTCCTCAGGACGCCTTCTCCTCCGGACCCTTCCTGGACTGACCACCCCTGGCCTTCCCTATAGCTGTAGGGAGGGTGGACTTTGCCAGCTTGGTGTCCCTGGGCCCCAGACTCTAAGTCCTTGTCTCAGGCCTGTCTTCCCCATGTGACTGGGCACCGGGGAGTCGGAGTGTGCGGTTTTCTTCTTTGGTCCCCTGGGGCCTGCAGCGAGGTGCCCTGTGCCCATCCTGTTCCGCTCCACATGTTGCAATATTGCCCCAGACACAAGGCCTTGGGGAGCTCGACCCTGTGACCTACGACTGGGAAAGAACTCCCACCACCTGGCCAGACGCTGACAGTGACGGGGTGGCAGGATGCAGGGAGGACGGGGACAGGGGGAAGAACCAGAGCAGAGAAGAGCCTTTGGGTTGGGCTCCTCCGTCTTCCTGAGATGGCAGGGGCCATAAGGAGCAATTGCTCCTGCATAAGACCACCCACGTGGCCAGGCAGCTGCAGGAGGGAGGCTCTGTCCTGGTCAGCGAACTCCAAGAGGTGTGGGCACTCCATGGTGAGAGAAGCATTTGCAAGTGGAATTGGTCCAAAATTGGGGAGGGGTCTTGGGTCAGCCAGCATAGTTCCGTCAGGAGCTGTGTATCTCCGGGCAGTTAGCTTAACCTCTCTGAGCTTCTTAGTGGTCATAACCAACAATTAGGGAAACCGTCCTGTGTACCAAACACCCTTCTTATAACTTCCATATATTATTTAATGTCACAATAACTGCCCCCAAACGGGGGCTATCATTGGATCTATTTGATCACTGAGTAAACAGAAGCAGAGGGACACGTAAAACTTATTCTGGTCCCAAAATGGTCAGACAGGATTTAAATCCTTAACACGCTCTGCCCACTACCTCGTGAGGGTCATTTGACAGTTAAATCATGAAGTTTCAAGTCATCAATTCTGTGAATATTTCAAGCAAGTGGACACAAGTGCATTAAGATAGGTGCATTAAAAAAATAAAAATCTCATAATCTAGAGCTTATTACATAATTTATTATCAGCATTACCAATGACATCGGTAATAACATTAGTGAACATTATCACTATCACTCACCTATTACTTTTCTCAAAAGAACTCTAAAATGTAAATATTTATTTCAAAGTTGCCCTAAGTGGCATCTCTGTGGCTCAGGGCTAAGTGTTCCAGCTGCTCCCTGATGACCCACACTGGGATGTGACAGGTTTAAATGAGATGCTCTGTGTAATACAGAGAAATAAAAACAACCAAGTAGCCCAGCTAATAGTGATCAATAAGTGGCAAATAAGATGCTCAAGGGACGATCACCCTTCTTTCACTGCTAATACAGAGGTGAGGGGCTCAAGATTTGGGGCTCAGGGTTCAGCATTGCTTGCAGTAGAAACTCCCTCCTGACATGTTTGTGTTAAACACACAGTTTGGGGAGCCCTCCCCGCCCATATGGTCTGGGCAGGAACACGGGGTCTCCAGACCCAGTGGAGACGCAGCAGGAGAAGCACCATCCCTCAGCTCAGACCCCAGCTCTGCTGGGGTGGTGCTCAGGGCCCCTTCACCCCTGCCCTCCTCCTAGCACCCCATGGGGCCCTCCCTCCAGGTGGCAGACACAGACCTGGGGCACCCAGGGCTTCTCTGGCTTTTTCGGGTCCCTCCCCTGGTAAGCGCTTGAGCTGACACTTGAACTCAGCACCAGTTACCTCCAACGCCCCATGTCTGCCTGGTTCCCAAGGATCTGGGAACTAAGGACCAGGGCCCAAGCTGTCCTCAGGGATCCCTCCCAAACCCATTCTCATCAAGACAAAATAAAACTGCTCAAGGTCAGGTTTGGGAGTGGCTGCTTGGAGCCTGCTGGCTGGCGCACAGAGGGACGGCGGAAGAGGGACTTGAACATCGGTTCAATAACAATGGTTCTTCTAACTCAATCCATCCCTGAATCCTCTGAAGCTACGGAGGATGGAAAGTTCCGGAAAGAATTCCATTCCCGTCACTCTACTCCAGGGTGGGGTGGACGTGTGGGAGAGATCTCACTGGGTGACAAGTGGGTGGAAGAGGCCACTCCGTGGCAGAGTTTGGGCACAGAGGTCTGGGGGTGGGGGGGAGGGTCTGGAAGCCACAAGGCCTTAGGAAGAGGTGAACTCTTCAGGGAAAGGCAGTGTGGACCACAGGACTGACCCTCTCCAGTGCGGAATGGGCTCTGAGGGTGACGGTCGGTCTCAGTCCCTGCAGGGGTCCCTGCAGCCCTTGGGAGCACATCCGAAGAGCCTGGGGTGGCCTTAAGTCATGAGGAACTCTGAAGACAAACAGCTCGGTGCCGTCCTCCTCCTCTGGGGTCATTTTTATTTTCAGAAACTCATAACCAGTTCCAGAAAGAACAAGCCCAGAAAGGCAAGAGGCCCGGCAGCGCCCTGGACACACCAAAGGCCCAGCTGTCTCCAGTCACTTCCACACAGTGCGGGCTCAGTGCGCCTATCTGCTCCAGGGAGGGTGCGTCAGGATACAGAGGACAGAGTGACGCAGAGCCCCTCCAACGGCACTGGGGGGACAGCAGCAACCTGGCTTCTCTGGGAAGGCAGGAGTTCCAGAAGTTTCCTTTGCTTGAGTTGCAGACATCGCCCCCCGTCAGTCTGTTGGGTCCATCTTCAGCCACAAACTGGCAGAAACGACGCCGATGCTGGTTCTCTGGAGCTGTAGGAATCCAGCGTCCTAATTTTTTCCAATTCCAAATATTAAACAAACAAAAGAAGTATTAAAATAATTTGAACTTCAAAGATTCTTTCTAATTCCTAAGGACACAGTGAAATTAAATAAGAATCGGGCTCATCCCCCCCCTCTTTCTCTCTCTCTGTTTTCTCCCTTCCTTAAGGAAAAGAAAATAAGGCAAAGAGGACCCAGGACCCTTGCAGCTCAGGAAATGCTTGCACAAAGCTTATTTACCTTCTAACTAACGTTTGTAACCAGGGATTAGTGGAGCAACCTCTTGTAATTACCCTTGTTGCCCCATTGGCGGGCGGCTATCTCCGTGAGGCCAGTAAATCTTGAAATTACAGGCTGACCACCCGGGAGAACTGAGACAGAGGCAGCCACATCTCTCAAAGGGCCTGCCCTGGGGCGATTCCCACCCCCATGAGAGGCCTGGAGAAGGCCTGCCTGGGAGTGGCTCCCAGACCTCACTGTGGCTTTGAGGTAAATAAAACCAGGGTGGCCCAGGACGCCCTGCACCCCCGTGAACAGAATGGAGGCAGCTGGCTTGGACAGTCCCTGTTCCACCTTCTGCCGTTCCACCGTCCCACCCAGCTGGGACAGGAAGAGGGGGACAGGGCGCTGAGAGGAGGGGGTGCTCTGGAAAGCAGATTTGAGCTCTAAAAACCCTTCTGCTCTGTCAAGGGACAGACAGTACCTGCAGAGGGCTGCTGGGTGCTGTGACTCGGCCGTGTAAACGGAGATCAGGAGTTGACCTGAGACCATCTATCTATTTATCTATCTATTTATTTATTGAGATGCCAGGGATTGGACCCAGGGGTGCTTAATCACTGAGCCACATGCCCGGCCCATTATGTTTCACTTTATCTTATTTTGGGGACAGGACAACTCGCTAAGTTGCGGAGGCTGGCTTTGAACTCCCGGTCCCCCTGCCTTTACCATCGCTGTGGAGTGAGCTTTCACAAAGGATCTTTACAACGTGCCCATTCTAGACCCCTGGGAAGGAGCACCACACTTAAAGTCAAATAACAGATGTTGCTCAGGATGCCATCTGGGGCTGTTTTGACATGACACCTTTGTCTCCCTGCTTACTGACACCTTCAAAAAGACAAAGACAAAACTAAGGACATTAAGCCCCCTTAAACGGGGGGGAGGGGTTCTGTTATTTCACCCAACGGTCTAAGGCCTCAAACACTGCATTTAACTACATCAAGATGCAACAGGATGAGGAGTGGGAGGCTCTGCAGGTCCCCAGGGCCCCAGGATGGATAACGGCCTCAGCCACCTGGGACCCAGGCATTGTACACAGATTCCCTGATTTGACCTTGAGGCTGTGCATTTCACTCAGCTCTTAAGATTTGGCTATGGATGCCTATAAAATCTGGTATATTGGTAGGACATCCTTTTATCAATTCTATTTACAGAAGCTCAGCAGCACATGATTTTGCGGTAAATTGGTATAAATAACACACCTGGGTCTTGCATTTAAAGAATATTCCCTGAGCCATTGAGCACCTACCAGTGGTGGGTTTTCCAGATGTTCTGCCCCTACCAGCCCCTCCACTGGCCGGGTCCACTGTCTGGCCATCCTAATTCCCCCCACGTGTTCCTTCCAGTGTCTCCACAAATGGTATCCTGGGCTCTGGGTGGTCCCCCCTCACTTCTCTCAAACCTTTTCCAATTCCAATTTTTATAACTACAATTTAGGAATGAGTCTCTGTCTTCTCCTAAAAAGAATGACACGGATGGCATCAGATGATGGCCCAGAGCTACAGAAACCCGACAGGAAGTTTTCCTTCTGTTCTTCCCTTGGCCTGCGGATCCCTTCACATCTGTCCTGAAGCTCACAGCCAGGAGCACCTGAGTCTGAGGACGCGCCCTGAGATGGGCCACTGTCGCCTCCATTCCATCAAATTGGTTGCCCCTTGACAGAAGAGTTTTCTGTAGACAGACCCCGGGGAGTCCTGAAGAGCCATTCCCCTGGGAAGTTGAATGAATCCCGCCTCCCAAGAAATGAGTGACAGGGAGGAAAGAAGGGAAGGAGGGAAGAAGGGACCGAGAGAGAGCCTGGGGGGGCGGGGCACAAGAGCACTGCAAATTATTCCATGGGGTGTAGGATGTTCGAGTTTCACAGGGCATCACAAAACCATGCACGATTATTATGTACCAATTAAAATAACAAATAAATGAGAGCGAGAGGGCAAGCCGTGGAAAGCCGGTTTTGCAAAGAGGGTTCCGTTTCCGCTGCTCCGGGAACCGGGGAGGGAAGGGTGGCAGCTGAAGAATTCACTCAGCACCCGGGTAGGTCGGTTTGGAATTGTTTATAGCCCGAGTGCCCCAAGGGAGCATGGCTGCAGTGACTCTGCTCCGACTTCAAAGTGTGGTCAGACACTCACAGACCGACCCCTTCCCCGGCCATCTCCCAAACTCAAGAGAGGCCAGAGGGCAAGGCCACAGCCTCCACTGGGGAAACTGAGGGAGGGCAGAGAGTCGGGCAAGAGGAGCCAGGAAAGGCGCTGGGGAGGCCCCTTGGGTCTCTGCCACTCCGGCCCGCTGCCTGGGATGTTTGTCATTAGGCCGCGGGCCTGCGTGCCACAGTCTTCAAGGACAGGATTCTTTGGGGACAGAGATATAAAAATCCCTGACGTATGATAAAACCCAACACCTCCCACCTTCCCTTCCTGGTGAGCAGTGTTGGGAGCCTGTCTTGATACTGGCTTCTTCTGGATTCCAAGGCCACACCCTCGCCTCGGGATGCCCGGGCATCTGCAGCCATCCAGGGCTTCTCTTCCAAGAGAGAAGAAGCTGCTGGAAACCCAGACGCCCCAAGGACAGGACTGGTGCCAAGTCGTCTGGGGCCCCTTCCCCGGGGAGGCAGGAAGCGAAGCCAGCCTTGTCACCGTGCCCTAAAGTGGGATGGATGGCTCCGGTAAACTGATCCTTGCTAATGTAACCGTAGGTGCTATTTCATATAAATACATCCACCCAGACATTTCCCATCAGCACAGCGTCTTTGCCCTCGGGGCCTGGCTCTCCGCCACCTCTGCCCCCACGGACAGCCTCAAACCACCCGGGGTTAATGACCTACTCCGGGTGGGGACCAGAGTGTGTGAAGTGTCACTGCCATGGCAAATGGGGGCCCCCAAAGCCTTCCTTTCCTTCATTTATCATTTTCTATAATGTCCCTATCACGTCCCCTGCTTTTCTCCTCTTTGCCAAACTAAACAGCCTTAGCCCTGCTAATCTCTCCTAGCATGGAGGCTGGGCCATAAATCTAATCTCCACAGAAGGCAGGTTTCCCTGACCAAGCCCTGGGCAGTCCTGCAGCCCCGAGTATAAAGCACAGAGCAGATAGCAGCGGGATGGCTGTCCCTGCCGTTATAAAATGCAGATGTTGCTACAACAATGTGCCTGTTGTGGAGTTTAGACTGTAAATTAGCCCCTTGCTGAAGGAATAAAGGACTGAATTCGCTCGTGAGCCCTGCGCTCTCTCCTCTGCATCCTCTGCCTCCATGGGAAACGTTAGGTGGGAATGAAATTTGGGGTGGAAATTGGAAACAGAGAAGCGCCCTGCTTTTGCCAGGGTAATGTGAAATTAAACCCCGTTGGCTTCTTGAACCAACTCTGAAAGCAAAAGAGGGTCCTGGCTCCAGTGGAACGCGCTATCCATAAGCCTCTTCCAAGCAGTAAGATCCCCCCTCTCCATCCAGGTTTAACACCTGTCCCCGGGGCAACTTCCCATTCATCTCTTCCTCTCCGTCTCCCAATTGTGAGGATTAATGTCTTTTTCGACAAATTCTAACAATTCATGGTGTTCTGCTTCCAGAAGTTGAAAGGAGGAGGGCCCTTTAAAAATAGCATCAAATGGGTGAAGTCCCCCTTTGCACCTTTCAGGGATGCTAAGAAGATCTTTAAGGAAGGCAGAGGTGCGGAGGATATCCCTCCAACCTCCAACGAAAACCAGTTCTTCTTCCACCCCTCTCTTCTCCCAAGGGAACAGTTCTAAGGAAGGAAGACCTTTTAAAGAGGAAATATGAAGACAATGGTGACTTCTTAGACCTGAAACATTCATGGTGGGACTAAGCTGAGTTTCAGATTTGGGGAGCGATCAGTTATGTTCCCAAACTAGTGACCCAGGAGCAAATCTCCTGTGTGGTTGTGCCCGAGCAGGGCCAGGTTAGAATTGAGAGCCTTCCAATTCTGGAACTTGAGAAATCCCGAAATTGGGTGTAGCTCCCCCTTGGAAAGCAAAGAACCCAGGAAAGACTTAGGTATGGAGTTACCTGGTGTGTTCGTCAGGGCTCTGCAGACGGGTACAACCAGTAAAATATTTATATAGAAAGGAAACTTTTTAAATAGAAGTTGACTCACTCAATTATGGCCAAGAAGTTCCAGGACCTGCCGTCTGCAAGCTGGTGGCCCAGGAAGGCCGGGGATGTGTTTAAGTCCAAAAGGTCTGGGGCCCACTGGTGTACATCCAGGAGTTTGAAGATCTAACCACCAGGAGCTCCAATGCTCAAGGACAGGAGAAGATGGATGTCCCAGCTCAAAAAGAGAGTGAGAGAATCTGCCCTTCCTATGCCTTTCTTTGCCTGCCCATGTTGGTGAGGCACATCTATCTCCTTTACTCAGGCTACTGATGAAGATACAAATCTCTTCCAAAAACATGCTCACACACACACACACACACACACACACACCCAGATGTCATATTTTAGTCATAATCCACGGTGTTAACCTCTGTCTATGCAGGTAGTATGGGAACCTGCCCTTCTAGATATCACTGCCCCACCTGTGGCCCTTGTGTTAGTCAGTTTGCTGTCACTGTGATAAATTACCTGAGACCATCAACTTCGAAGACAAAAGGCTTATTTTGGCTCGTAGTCTCAGAGTCCTCAGTCCCTGGTTGCTTGGCCCTTTCACTCTGGGCCTGTGTTGTACAGTACATCATGAGGGGAGCACATGGCAGAGGAGGCAGAAGCAAAGAGAAACAAGAAGCACTGGAGTCCCAATATCCCCTTCAAGAATACACCCCCCCATGGGCTAACTTCCTTCCACTAGGCCCCGCCTCCCACGGTCCTGCCACCTCTCAGTAGCACTGCGGATGGTGACCCAGCCTTTAGCACACAGATACTTAAGACCCAAACCACAAGAACCCCGCGGGGAGGTCTAAGGAAGTTTCTGTGACATGTAATCAAGCCTCCTCACCTGGCCACAGCGTTTTGGATCCAGGGGTAGGAAGTCAAGCATTTGCTGATCCTCGCCTGCCTGGCCCGACCTGAAAAGATGGGTGCATCAATCACATTCCTGTCCTGGGGTTTGGCCTTCGTAACTGAGACCTTGGCAGTCAGCAAAGGGAAGTGAATGGGGTGGGTGAGTGTCTTGCTCTTGCCTTCCCCACGGCCATTCCCCTTCCTTCTGGTCTCCTGGCTTCTCCATCTTTGGTTAGAGCCACCCACCCCCTTGTGTGCGATCTCGGGGTCACCGTCAGTCAAGGTGCCTGTTCTCTCCACCCAGGGTTCCACTGACCCACGCTAGGAGAGCTGACTCCTGTCTCTGGGGAACTGGCTTTGGGGAGGAGAGGCCAAGGGGAGGCAGCCATTGAGACCCGGGTTCTGAAGTGACTGTCCACTCTTTTCTGCAGCCCAGACCTTGGCCCCTGGGAGGCCTGGACCTCAGCTTCTCTCTCACTCCACGCATAGCAATGCTCGGGTGCTCTGCCCCGCCCAGCGTCCCTGCTGGGGGAGGGCTCTTGCTGCTGGTTATCTGGTGCTGCGTAACCACCCACCCAAGCCTCACAGCTCTGGGGACTCACACAGCATGTGGGACAGCCCCTGCACTGAAATGTCTCCTTGGACAAGTCTTCAGGAGAACCAATGGGAAGAGAGGTCTGGTTCCTGTCCTGAGGTTCCCGGGAGGGAGAGGAGAATGAGCAGATCCGGATCTTAATGGAGGGATTCAGGGCTGGTCAGTGTGAAGCACTGGGGACCCAGAGACGATCTGGGGGCACTGTCATCACAGGGACAGAAAGCAGTGCATAAAGAAAGGAGAGGGACAGAGGAAGGGAAATGGGAAGAGGCCCCGGACAGCCTCCTGCCTGGAAATAGACTACAGCAGGTCTTAGCCTCTTCCCCCCTTCCTGCCTTGGAGACGACAGATGAGCAACCGCGCCTCACTGCGGAGGAAGGCTCGGGCTGTGGGGTTTCTGCTCAGAAGTAGGTAGTAGAGAACCGCATGGGTCCGCAGTCAGCGGGTCTACACAGGTATTCAGATCAGGAGATCAGAAAACCCTGACACACGGCCATGTCTCCTCCACGCATGAACATACTTGATCAAAAACACGGGATGATCTCGGAATAGAAAGGTTCAATGACTTATCCAAATAAAACCATCAAAATCTGACCCTTTCACAGAGGGATCGGGGTATGCAGGAGATATATCATGTCAACTGGGACACTAGAGAGAGCGAATAGGACGCTATTATCAACTAAGTCAGGACAAGAAGCATAAAACGGGGTGTCCCAGGCCAAGAGTGACCCAGGAGAGCAGGAGACCTGGGGCATGCTCTGCCTCCCCTGCTGGAAGGCACTTGTGGCCAGAGAGTGGAAGTTTGTGATCCAATCCCGGAAGTGACTCCTAACCGCCACAGTCCTCCTTGGTGGGTGTGAAATGGTGGCTACTTTCCTAGTCACAGAATGCCAAGATGGGGACCTGCGTCCAGCCCTTCTCCTTCCTGAGCGTCCTTGAGCAGATCCCCAAACCTCACCAGGTCAACGCCTCTTCTGTGCAATAGGGTCAAGGGCTGAGTCCATTCCGTTCTCAAGGTGGCTGTGAAGAAGAAAGACTGATAATACGCAGAACCACCTCGCAGACCTGCCTTTGGCCAACACGAACCAAGATTCATCCACTCGGCAACAAACCGACATAAGTTGGATGCAATTAAAAAACATACTTAGACCTGACACACAAGTCCTTGAAAACTATGAAAAGACTTGCCCTGTTTCCCTTCTGGCCTCAAATGAATAGATTCTGATTTTTCTGCTGGAGGCCGGTCCAGTGTCAGTGCACCAGGCCCCTTCTTGCATGCGACGGCAAGGCAGCTTTGGACCCTTGAACTTTTAACACCTCTCTCTTTGGAGAGAAAGAATGGCTGGCCCGGCCCGCTAAGTAGGAAGGCGTGTCCATCCCTGACACCCCTCCGCTTTACCCAGAAGAGGCCACGGGAGCAGCCCGCGCTCCACACTTGAACACCTCCAAGGCCAGCTCGAGGGGTAACATGGAAAGACTTACAGGGTATGAGAAGAAGAACATGGGGGTTTTCAACTGTAAAATAGACCACACACATGGTCCCATGTGGATTGCACCCTGGACCATCTTCAAAAACATGGAAGTTGCATTCTCTCCCTGCGTAGGCCTGGTTTAATTAAAAGTCGGCCACAAACGGGCTGGCAAATGCCGTGCCAAGTGGCTGATGATTTCTGGGGGAGGAATTTCCCGCAGCTCCGTGCTCCTTGATAAGGTGACGGCCCACGTGGAGGGTACAACCTGAGCGCTTGGCTCCGCGGTTCCATCTGTTTCCATCATTTCAAATTCAGCCGGAGACCCCCAAGACGTGATTGGACACAAGCATTCTTTTTCTTTTTTTTCCTTTGCTCCATTTTGAAATGGCTGTTTGGAACTAATTAAATCCATATGCTTCTGATTCATTTACACTTAACTCATCAAAATGTTGTTTTGTAAGAGCCATTTGAAGTGCAAGGCGCCTCTCTCGAGCCTTTCTTTTTCTCAAAACCAGGAAGCAATGGTTTGCCAGCCAACAGCAGGGTTCACGGACCAAAAGGTTCAAACATGGTTCACGGCAAGATCCCAGACCCGAGAGATCGTGGTGGTTAGGAGCTGTCCTCATGTATCACTGTCAAGGGTGGGTGTGGTTTTGACTCTTCTGGGGCTCTCTGAAGGATGGCAGAGAACAATCTTCAAGAGAAAAAAGAAATTAAGCTAAGAGCTCTGGGCCCAGTAGGGACATTTGGTTTAAATGGCATTTGGGTAGTTCATCCATTTTGTGAACAGGTCTCAGTAATCGTAACTAATGTTTATAACTGAAGACTTCATGCCAACTCACACCCTGAACAACAGTCTCAATGCACACATTTTACTTTAGGTCTTATTTACGGGTTTTTTTGTTTTTTTTTTTTTTTGAAAAATTATTGCTTCAGTTTGGATCTGGAATATTCTCCAAAGGCCCCTGGGTTAAAGGCTTGGTCCTCAGCTCGGCATTTTGGGGAGGTGGTAGAACCTTTAAGGAGGTGGGGCCTAGGGAGAGGAAGTTAGGTCATTGGGGGGCATGAGCTTGAAGGGGATATTGAAACCTGGCCCTTTCCTCTCTCTCTTTGCTTCTTGGATACTATGAGAAGAACAGGCCTGCACCTCACTCTCCTGCCATGATGTATTGTGTTTTCACAGGCCCAAAGCAACAAGGCCCAAAGCAACCATGAAACCTCCGAAACTGTGCGTCAAAATAAACCTTTCCACCTTTTAAGTTGATTATTTTAGGTATTTTGTCACAGTGACAGAAGGCTGACTCCCACAATTATCTATAACTTGGATTTAAAAGATAAAACTCCCATTCTTTCAATGTTCTACCAGAACATTGTTAGAGTCTACCAATCCGGTCAACCTTTGTTTGACTTGCTGTGCATTATCATTTAGGGCCTAAGCTCTTTAAAGTAAGATTTTTAAATTGTAGAAGTTGAAAATTATTTTTGTCTCCTAGAAAAAAAAATCATTTCTATCTAATGGAGTAGATAACTGCAAAGATTTTGGTGCTCAATAGGACATCAACCAGGTTTGAATCTAGCTTAGCCATATTTCAGCATTTCATTTCATTGATAGACTAAATAGACCAGTCTTCCCTCAAATTGGTTCTGTCCACATTTGTGTTCTCCATCAAAACAGTAAATAAATTTTTATGACCCACGAACTATGTGTTTGAGAGTCATTGTTTTTGAAAATTATACTTTGAATTTCACAAGCCCTGGGGCCTGGCTTAACAGATATATCACTCTCATCTGAGTTTTTAACTGTATAAAGCAAGTGGACACTCCAAGAATTAAAAACTAAGTAGACGTGGCACTGAAAAAAGGCCCACGGGTTCAGCCAAGATGGGGAGGCCAGGGTTTGGAGCACCTGTGGAGTTTGCAGACTCCATCTCCTTCCCACCACATATCTCTGGGAGGGAGGCTTCGGCCCACTTTCTACATGAGGGATGTGAGCCTGGGAGTGGTCAGGACACTTCCCCAAGTCACCCAGCGGGGAAGTGGCCGCTCTTGGATTTGAATGGGGGAGTCACCAAATCCTAAGGCCACAAGTTCGTCTCCCACCACCTCCCCCTTCCCACAGAGCTGACGGCCTGGAGATTGAGGCAGGAGAAAATCCCCACGGTGGGAAGGAAGGGCCACCCAGCAGGACCTGGCAAGCAGCTGGGTGGTAGAGACGTGTCCAAGGCAGGCACCCACCGCGTGAAGTAGGCAAAGATTGCCTGCGGTAGGTCAGTGGCTCAGTCTCACAAACCTAATGGCAACCTCAGTACTTTTATTCCATTCCGTGAACAAACACAAGCATAAAATCAAGGACTGGTGAGGAGCAGCCTTTCCCTTCTTCTTCCAGTGATCCTGCGTGGAGAAAATCCATCACTTCAACCAGTGGAGTCCTCTTGCCGCCTGGTCCTCCTCCAAGGAGGGAAGGCGCCTCTGATGGGTGAGCTGGCCAGCGGAACTGGGCATGTGCAGTTCCTCCCGCCCCTCTCCTCTCGCTGAACCGCCTGGCTCTGGGCTCACCGCCAGGTGCACCTGTTGCTGCCCATCTCCGTGTGTCCTGGTGGCCAAGTTCAGTTATGAGCGACACGTAGCACCCGCGAGTACGTGGAGGCCGTGTCCACCAGCCTCCCTGGCATCAGCTGTATTCCCATCTTCGTCGGCCTGATCGCTGCCTCTCTGCCCGAGGTCCTGAGCTCAGCCAAGGAGGGGAGGTGTGATCCCTGGACACACCGGGAACCAACGAGTGCAAATAATCTGTGCGGTGGAACCAACACAGATGAGCAGATTCCATGGAAACAACCCCTCAGAAAGCATGGGATTCAAGGCAGCAACACCCATTGCTGCATGGGTCCTGCTTCCTGGCGGAGGCGGGGGTGGAATCACTGATACCAGGGCGCACGCGGCCCTGCGCCCAGGTGACCGCGCGTTCCCACCCACTCCCGCCCTCCTTCACACTGATGTGAAACCTTTCTTTAGGAGGTGCACTTTGGGGTCATTTGCCTTCATTTGGTACAAATTCATCATTACACAATCTCTCCCCTTATCTCAAGGCAGTCCAAATATCTGGTACTAAAAGGATCCCAACCACAAATGCAGACGCAGCCATATACCTGGGTGGTAGTTGTTGGATTAGGCGGTGTACATCCAGGTCAGTGTTTCTCGATTCTGTCATTTTTATACACTTATAGAGCTCTTTCAGACACTTTTTTCTAATACCTGCCTCTATGAAATTTTAATACCATGTATATTCTGTATATCTGTGCATATGTTGTATGTATATCTGTGCTTTACATATAAAAAATTACAATTTTTCACTGCCACTTCCAAGGACCAATTTTTGCCCCCTGAGGAGCAATATAGTCCCCTTTGAAACTGTGTGATCTAGAGTGATGCTGTCCAATCAAAATACAATGTAAGGGGCTGGAGCTCATTGGTAGAACACTTACCTGGGTTCCAGTCCCAGCATTGGGGGGGGGGGAAAACAAGGAGAATTATATCTCAATAAAGCTGTAAGTTTTGTTTTACTGGATGCATAAAATGCAAAAACAAATAGGTAAAATTAATTTTAGTACTTCATTTTATTTAACCCAATATCATGCAAAATATCATCTCAACAGGTAACAAAAAAATTATTGACCAGGTATTTTACTTTTTTTTTTTCTTACTAAGTCTTCAAACTCCACAGCATGTCTTACCCATAAAGCACAACTCAATGTCTAATAGGCACATTTCAAGGGCTCAATAGCCAGAGCTCTGGACAGTATTCTTGTACATGATCCCGAATTTGACTATATTAATCATTTTAGCTTACCTAAAAGTCAAGGTTATCCTCAGGAAGCTTGCAAACAGCAGGAAATATGTCCGTGGACTTCCAGAAATCTACAGATGGGGCTGGGGAAGCACCAGGAGGCCATTCACACAGTGCAGTGCTTCTTCCTTCATGGGCATGGACAGGGAGGGTGGACAGGAGGGTTAGGAGCCTGAGAGCCTGGCTCACCAAACCTCACTGAGCCAGGGAATCCTGTCTCTTGCTAGTCTTCATTCACAGCTGCTCTAAAGGTCAGGGGGCTTCTCAAAGCCACAGTGGTGGTCCCTCCTTATCCACAGGGAACACATCGTATGACCTCCAGTGGACACCCGGAACCACAGAGGGTAACAAACCCCTGCATGCAAGCACTGTGATACCGTGACCGCCTACCTGATAACTGAGTTGGCTACTGGGTGACCAGTGGGCTGTTGCGTGGACATACTGTCCAGAGATGACTCACGCCCCCAGGGGCTGCAGTGGAACAGACTTCTTCATGCTCCTCGGAATGGCGAGCAACTTCAGACTTGTGCTCTGTTTACTCCTGAAGCATTCCGTGTCCTATTCTCTGTTCTCCGTATCCCCTGCCCCCCGTGGCTTCTCATTCTTGCCTCATTTCTGGGTGTGCATTGGGTCTGCAGCACCTGGTTGGTTGCTCTCCTATGGCCTCCCCTCCCAGCCCCCCCCCCCAGGGGATGGGATCTGATTGGCCATCTCTCCAATTTATGGCACTTCCCTGAGGCTGAGTGTTGTCCTTACCACCTTGGTCTTGGTGTCCTAGTTAGAACCCGCTGCAGTCGCTGTGTGGCCAGAGTGAGGACCGGATCTTCCCTCCCAAGGCCCGGCACTGGTTTGCATCCACAGCCCACCACACCAAGCCACCTCTGCTCTGAGCCCCTCCCAGATGCCTCCTTGACTCTCAGAGACAAAGCTCTCCCCAGAGGCTCTCCTCAATAGCCACACTGCAAGGAGAGAGAGAAAAGAAAGAAACCAGGGATTGAACCCAAGGGTGCTTGACCACGGAGCCACATCCCCAGCTCTTTTTAGATTTATTTAGAGACAGGGTCTCTTTAAGTTTCTTAGGGCCTGGTTAAGTGGCTGAGGCTGGCCTTGAATTTGTGATCCTCCTGCCTCAGCCTCCAGAGCCACCTACATTTCAGGTGTGTGCCACTGTGCCCAGCCCAAAAGACCCCTTTTAATCTTTCTAAAGTTACAACTCTGAACTCCACCCTCCACAGTGGTCCCACTTTTCAGGATCTCAAGGACTCCACATTGTCCTTGACCCCATTTTCAAAATGCCTCTTCTTCCTTAAGCATGGAGTTATTTGGAAGGAGAGAAGAGGGGGACCTTGAGTTCTTCCTAGAAATAGAGGACACCCAGGAATCTGGCTTTCGAATGCCTCCTACAGCTGTTCCAGGGCCGACCTCTCCCCACACACCTACAGATGTGCCCCCCATTCTGTTTTGGGTTAACGTTAAAAGGAGTTTGCTTCGCTATAGGACAGCGGTTCTCAACCAGGAGAGATCTGCCCTTGCCCCTGGGGATATTTGCAATGTCTGGAGACCTTTCTGGCTGTCACCGCTGGGTCTAAGTGTGCTACTAGCATCTGGTGGGTAGAAGCCAGGCAGGCTGCCAAGTGGCCTCCGATGCACGGTCAGCCACACACACACACACACACACACACACACGCCAAAGGATCATCCAGGCCCAAATGTCAATCATGTTGAGAAATTCTGAGCTTTAAGGGGAACAGTTTGTTCCTCAACAACTGTTGGCAGGAGGAGGCCTGCATCAGGAGGGGGAGGGTGGGTGGGCCATCTAGGGGCACGTTGGACCATGCAGGAAAGACAAGGCCACAGGTCCCACGCTGGAGTGTCCGGGAGGTCTTTGTGTTGCTGACTGCTAGATGGTGACGTTGTGGATTCTCAGGATAACTTTCAAGAGGGGGTAAACTTGAAGACTCTTGGTCAAGGTGCCAAGCCCAGACCAGAATCCAAGTCAAGATGAGGACCAAGCCTTAAACCCAGGGGCCTTTGGAAAACATTCCAGATCCAAACTGCAGCAATAATTTTTTAAAATAAACAAACAAACAAACAAAAATAAGACTTAAAGTAAAATGTATGCATTGAGACTATTGTTCAGGGTATGAGTTGGCACGAAGTCTTCAGTTATAAACATCAGTTATGATTACTGAGACCTCCTTACAAAATGAAAGAACTACCCAATTGTTTAAACCAAATGTCCCTACTGGGCCCTGGAGCTCTTAGCTTAATTTCCAAGTCAAACTGAAAGACAACACTTGTCCACCAGCTCCCAAGTGCCTTAGCAGAATCCTGAGGACCCACGCTGGCCCTCCGTGGTCACAGGGCTCTGCAGCCACGAGGCCAGCAGCCACAGACAGAAAATATTCAGGAGGGAAACACTGTGCTGAACACAGACAGACTTTTATCTGGTCACTTTTCCTCACGTAAACGCAGCAGAACAGCTATTTACGTAGCACTTACATTGGACTCGGTACTTTACATCATCTGGAAAGGTTGGAAGGACCCGGGACAATGTGCATAGTTATAGGCAAAAAGCGGGACGTTTTACGTAAGGAGTTTGAGCATCCACGGATTTGGGTATCCACTGGGGCCCTGGAACCAATCCCCACAGATTCCAAGGGACCACTGTTTGGGGGCTAAGGGGCAGCCAGGGCGTAAAAGAATAAAATAGCCTGTGTCAAACTTCTGAAGCGGCCACCTGTGAAAACAATGGGCGCTCCTCCCCCTCCCAGGGTGGGTTTGCACAAAATGTACAGGCCGGGGCGTGAGGTCTCTGGTTATTCCCCATTGGTTCTTCTATGAGCCAGGCTCCCTTCTAAGCCCTTTTCAGAACACAAGGAGAAGGCCTGACCATCAGCCTGAGTTTACAAGCGGGAAAACCTAAGGCACAGAGAAGTTAAGTAAGCAGCCCAAGGCCTCACAGCGGGTTGGGTGTAGAAACATGATTCTCACCAGGTCAGTTAGTCTGACCGGACAAGCTTTGCGCTTGCCACTCAGAGTGGAGGTCTAGGGTAGTGGAGGCAGACACCTTCAGACTGCCAGTCAGGACTTACAGATGAGTAATCTACCAAACATCGGAGCCATAGCATTGAACCTCTGGACCAGGGAAAGCAGGAGAAGCCACCAAGTCCTCAAGGCTGCTTTTCCTGGTTCCTTCCCTGTCCCCCTGTTTGCCGTGTGCATGTGCTAGAAACCCCACGCGTGAACCAGACTTCATCTGCTTGATCGGAAGCACATGGAAAAGCACAAGCAGGCAGGTTCGCTCCCCAGGGCTCCCTCAGTAGTTCCAAGGAGCAACCGAAACCCAGAGTCGGTCCCCAGCCTGTGGAGCTGGCACTGGCAGGAACACAAGCGTCTTATAAATGTTCTTCCACGAGGGGAGCTGAGCTCACTTCCTGAGGAAATGACTGCAGGCCCAGCCAGGCCTGGCTCTCGACCCTCTGAAGTGGCCCACGGCGTAGTCAGGCCTGGATGCTGATTCAACTGCGCGGTGCACATTTGCACGCTCGTTTATTATTTTCTTCACACGCTCCTTCTGCGCCGTTAGTCTGGGCAACCCAAGGGGCTCGTCAGCTCTTGGATGCCATAAGAGCCGGTTGCTTTGAAATATTTGGTGGCCAAAGAGAACCCCAAGTTCGTTCGTGGAAATTATCATAAGCCAAAATGACAGCGAAATTCTTTCATCGAAAGGGGCTGTGAGCTCAGGTCCTCCCTCAGAGCCATCCTTGTTCATCCCCGAGCCTTTCATGAGGCTGTTAGAAGAGCAAAAACGGATGGGTGCAGAACATTCTAGCAATTATCATTTTAACAAATAGGGCTCTTTTCTAACACTCACATTCCTTTCACATGCCCTCATGAAAACACAAACATTCACTCCATCCTGAGAAATGCAGTCGCTCTGGAAGGAAAGAGCTGGCCTCCGGGTGCCCTGGACAGGCCCGAGAATAGAAGGGAGTCCAGGAGGCCTGGCTGTGCTCCTCTCTGCACTGACGGCCGATGGCTTCTGACTCAGCTGATGAGAAATGCGTGACCTCCAGGTGCTGCAGCATCCCAGGCCCTGATGTCTCTATGTCTTGGGGTGAGATACGAGGAACAAATGGAGATCCTCCCTGTGGGAAGCGGCGACATGGGCAGGGCCAGCCCTGCACACCTGCACCCAGGGCTTGCCCCATGAGATGCACGTTTGGGAGAGAAGAGGGGTCTCCTGGTGCCCCATGTGTCAAGGACTAAAGCTGATGCTCCCTTTACATCTTCATCTGATTTCTTTTTGGTGGCGGGGGGGGGGTGCAGGGGACAACAGGGATTGTACTTAGGGGCAATTGGCCACTGAGTCACATCCCCAGCCCGATTTTATACTTTTTTTTTAAGAGACAGGGTCTCTCTGAGTTGCTTAGCACCTCACTTTTGCTGAGGCTGGCTTTGAACTCTGGATCCTCCTGTCTCAGCCTCCCAAGCCACTGGGATTACAGGCATGCACCACCGTACCTGGCTTCATCTGATTTCTTGAGTATATTCTCACTCTGTTATGAACCTCAGAGGGAAATGGAATAAAGAGTTTGGATTCCCTCAATGCATAATAGATGGGACCTCGGGCATGTTTATACTTAGATACAGTAAAGTCTTAGAAAATAACCTGAGCATGTGGTTTTTCCCTTGGTGATCACTTTAGAAGGTACCCAGACCCTGAGAATATACAAATGAATATATGAATCACCTCCAAGTTCTTCTTTTGAATGGGGAGATGTCGGGTAAAAATCAATTGGTGATCTGTATGGGTGGGCTGTTTTCAAGTATCGTTATCTGAGAGAAATAAAAGTGAAATAGACAAGGATCCAAGGACAGCCAAGTGACCTCTGAGGGAGCCAGAGTGGGTTCCTACTTCCCATGTTATGCATTTCTACATTTTTTTTAAACAATGAATTAAATTATCTATGTAACATGAAAAAAAATGTTTTTAAAGAGCAGGAAAGATAGCAATACACTTGAATTCTCAGGGAAAAGAAACAGTGGGCCATAGAATGGAGAGAGGGAGGGAAGGAGGGAGGGAGGGAGGGAAGGAGAGAGAAAGGAAGGGTGGTTGGTTGTAAAGCACCTGTCCATAATTCCATAACAGTTCTCAGTGGTTTTTTACTGAAAAGTCCCATCACTCTGGTACCTGATGGGCCCAGGCTGGGAGCTGGGCCCTGGGGACCATCATGGGCGCCATCTTTAAGCAACCACTCTGTAGCCGCCATGGACTCAGGTCCAGCCTCCTCCTACTAAGCACTGATGACAAAAGAATTCATCTGGACACTAGTGGAAAGGAATTTTTCTAATGGAAAACTCAGGACCTAATGGAAGAGAAAGTTGTAGTCTAAAACAATTAAGAAAAAATTCAAAGCTGGGCTGGCCACATCGGTGGAGTAAGGACCTCTGAAAACAGAAAACAGTGCAGCCAAGGGTCTCCGAAGGGAGTGAGCAGGCATGTCCAACCGTGGATTCCAGCAAGACTCACCGTGACACTCACGGACTGTGTGCTGGGCAGGGTTACCCTGAAGGTTCCCTCAGAAAACCCTTTCCCAAGGAAGACATATGCACTGGTTCTGTGCACATTCCTCACGTGAAGATGAGCCGTGAGACTGACGAGTAGGGAACTACGTTCCCTTACCATGTCACTCCCTGGGTGGCCTCCTTCCACCGGCTCCCAGATTCAGAGGACCAGCCAGGACAGGAGAGCCTGCTGGTGTCCACACACTCACTACCCCATGTCACAAGGACACACCATGTCACAGTGCACGCCTCACAGACTCACTGTGTACAACGCATACATACACACACTGCACCGCAGACCACACACATTACCTGTGCAGCACACATTACACATTACACAGGCACCTCACGTACAGTGCACACACACCATACCAGTGTGCACAGACCTCAAGCACACACATCACAACACACATCCCTACACACCACATAAACACCACATGCCTCACCAAAGTACCTTCCACACATCTCACACTTGCCACATACACCACACATCCACACACACCACCCATCACATACATGCACCACACCATGCCACACAGATACCACACATACATGGACCACACAGACACCATACATACATGGACCACACAGACACCACACGTGCATGCACATCACACATCACGTCACACACTATACACACACCACATAAATGCACTACACACACACACACTTGCCTGCCCTGATTACGCAAATTGCAACCCCCTTGTGCTCACCCAAGTTATCTGAAGAGCATATAAGGACCTACCTAGCCCTGAGGCCATACTGCATCTGGGCAGCCAAGTGTGACCACAGCCCCCGCTGCCTGCAGGAGCACAATAGACCAGTCCCTGATTTCACCAAAACCAAGTGGGCTGTGCTCCCCGTTCCAGGCCGGACAAGTGGCCGAGCGCAGCAGCATGAAGCACCACAGAGACCCTGCGTTACCTGAGAACCTGATTATTTGGGGCACTTTTTAAAGCAAGTAATGATAACCAGGGTTGTTATATATATATACATAAAACTTTGTTTTATTTATTTATTTTTATGTGGTGCTGAGGATGGAACCGAGCGCCTCCAGCCCCATGATAACCAGAGTTTAAAAAAAAAAGGGAGCTTTGATTTGCAGATTTTCTGAGGACAACCCAAGTCTCCCTCACTAAGGAAAGAGACAAAGGGGCCGCGGGAGAAAGCTGTCTATTAAAATACGGCTGCTCTGTCTGCAGCCAGGACAGATCTCCAAGACGTGAGGTGGGTCCCCCGGGGGAAGATGGAATCCCAGAGCAAGGCAAAGGGGGGTGTCGCTCATGTGAGAAGAGAGGTTGGTGCCACAGCCATGGGCACGAGTGAA
This sequence comes from Marmota monax, assembly GCF_021218885.2. Taxonomy (NCBI): domain Eukaryota; kingdom Metazoa; phylum Chordata; class Mammalia; order Rodentia; family Sciuridae; genus Marmota; species Marmota monax. Next base: position 2,507,072 of record NW_026693881.1, on the reverse strand, counting down.
CAAAGGGCTGAAGGGTGATGCCAGGCTCAACAATTGCTGGTGTCCCGGAGGAAGGAAACGGGGTCGCAGCAGCCAGGGGCAGGCTCCAAAGACACCGTTCCCATTTGACTTCCTCTAGTTCTTATTTATTTGAAACCTCTGAGAACGAAGAAAGCATTTTGGTATCAATTGCATAACTTTAAAAAACAATAACAACAGCAGCAAAAACAGAGAGGAAGAGGAAGACATTGAATCTGTACCCATAAGTAAGAACGATGATTTTTTTAATATGATACAACACAACGACTTTATTTATTTATTTATTTATTTTTATGTGGTGCTGAGGATCAAACCTGGGTCCTGCCCGTGCTAGGCGAGCGCTCTACCACTGAGCCACAATCCCAGCCCGAATGATAGTTTCTTAAATGCTCGTCTCCGTTGGCAGGATGCCCTCCCTGGTCTGGTAGGTTTGTGGGGGCTTTCTTTTGTTTTATTTCATTTCATTTTTAAGCTGAAGTCACTTTCAAGGCTCCTAGTAGGAAGCAAAGAGATTTAGGAAACACTGGAGAGCTGTGTTCACATCTCACACGCGGCCCAACAGGCTGCAGAGCCCAGGAGCCCCAGGCACGCAATGGCACCAGGTGTCACCGCAGGCAGAGGTTACCAGCGTGGGCCTAGAACAGATAGCCAGGTTCCCGCCACCTCCACAGCACACGGGGCTGTGGTCCAGGTCACCTACTTCACCTGCAGAGTGGACTTAAAAAGAGCACATTCATCCCTCAGTGCCCTCGGGGGACCCCGATGGATGCCAGACTCCAAGATGCCCAAATCCCTTACATAAGACGGCTTAGAATTTCCATATCACCTACACACACCACTCGTGTACTTTAAATCATCTCTAGGTTATTTATAATACCTATTCCAAAGTAAACGCCAAGTAAATAGTTGTTAGGTGGCCTTGTATAGGGAACAGTGACCAGGAAAAGAATGTCTGTACACGTTCAGTGTGGACACGACATTTTTATAAATATTTTCAATCAGTGGTTGGCTAAATCCACAGATGTGGAACCTGAGGACTGGTCAAAGAGAGTGACAGAAATGTAAACATATAAGGCACTAAAGCACCTCATGGGATATGTATATATGTGTATATATACAAATATTCTTATTTGTTACACATGATGCATTTTATATATAATATAAATAATTGTCCTAGACACACTGGCTATTATTATTGGCTACAATTGTTCTGGATTCCCACCAGAACGTATAACAACATCACCCCAATCCAGAATGAATAAGAGGGGTGCGGCGTGGAGAGAGAGGAGCCGTTAGCCAGAGTCACGTTCAAGCCCACACAGTCAACTCTGGACAGGTATTTCCTAGACCCTCTCTGTGAGCCAGGTGCAGAGGGCATTAGGGAGGAGTAGACCTGGAGCTGCCCATCAGGAGTGCTCCCTCGGGGACATAAGCAGCAAAAAGGTGCTATCACATTAGCAGGAGTGAGCACCAGGTGTCCTGGGAGCAGGTGGGCGAGAGTAGCTGGGAACCCAGTCCCGTCCTGGAAACCAGGTCAGGTTTCCCAGAGGAAGTAACTTCTAAGATCATAAAGGGCAAGTACACAGGATGAGGACGCACCCCAGATGCAACCCAGGAGCACGAGTTCAGGGGTGGGAAGGAGCACAGGATGCGCCTGGCTGTGCAGGTTGGTCAGGGGGAGGTGGGGGAGGAGGCAGGCTAGAGGCCAGGAGGGCAGCAGAAATGAAAGATGCTGGTGCCTAGTGGTCTCCCCCCCCCCCGTCCCCCCCCCCCCCCCCGCCGACGACCTGCAGGTCACACACCCCATGACATGGTCTCTCCCAGCTGGGAAGGGCTGAACAGGGAAAGGGACCCTGGATCCCTACACCCTCAATGGAAAAAATGTGTATCCTGTCCAGGGGCTTTTCCGGCAGCTGTAGAAGGAAAGGCGGGGGCTGGGAGGTCCTGGGAAGGTTAATGCCCAGGGATCAGTAAAAGTGCCCCCGGGGAGTCATTAACCTGTTGCAAACCCCAGACGTGGGAGGGATGACAGGCTAGGTCCCTGGCAGACCCCTGCAGTCACAATTTACCCAAGCCCGGATCTCAGGGCTTTTCTAAGGTAGCGTCCTCAGCTGGGCTGCCACAGTGGGAAAGCAAGGTGACATAGAGCAGGGGAGGTGTCCCCGCTCCCTCCAACAGTGGGCCTGCAGAGCCTGACTCAGAGAGGTGATCAACCCACGAGGAGAAAATAGACGGGTCTCGATTTGGGGCTTGGCCAGGTGAGCACGGGGGAGGGAGGACTCCGGTCTGGAGTGAAGCCCAGGGTGGTCGGGAGGCTGGTTAGAGAACGTCTTATCCCCAATTCTCTTGGGACTGAGAATAGGACAGCCAAGATATACGCCTGCTTATGTGTGTCCTTCTCAGTGACATTGACAAGCTAGTGCGCCCTGTCTGGTTTCCCCTTCTGTCTTAAAGAACAAGCTGTGGATTTTTATGGATTCCATCCAAAGGAATAATAGAGGGATCCCAGCACCCAACCTTCCTGCAGACCCTGCTGTCTTCAGAGACCTGGCAGCTGGGTGTTCTGTTACGGACCCCACGCTGTCCCTGTTCCATAGACTGGTTCAGGGTGGCGCCTCTCCATGGGCTAGCTAACGGGGAAGGCAGTGGGTCAATGAAGGGGTTCTTACTCTCGGGAAATTTATTTGAGAAAAGAGAGAATCAGGCGATGGGAACCCCAACGTCAGGATGGAGAAGGACTCAATCGGAAGAATAAGGGAGTCACATGGTGCAGAAGAAGACAACAGGGAGAGCACTCAGCAGAGAGCAGAGAGAGAAGCAAGACCCAGGCCAAACCCTCTGAAGGTCAAACATCTAAGAGAGGATGCCTGGGCTCTGGAGCTCTGGCCCCAGGGGCATCCCTGCACCTGACCTCTAGCCAGAGAGGCCAGCTCTTTTACCACAGTGACCTCACAAGTCCTCTTGGCTTCCTGAGCCAGCCTGACTGCACCTCTGATCCTTGGGGTCCAAACATCCTGGGAAACAAACAGTAGAAAAATGAGTCTTCAAGGAACTGGAAGGACATGGCTCTTGTTTTCACCAAACTTCTGCTAGTGATTTTTGAGAAACGATAAATCACAAGAGTGGTGCAAAAATGTCTGGGGAAATGTCACCTGAGTTTTATAAAGGTGGGCCGGGTGTGGACACCAGCTCCTTGTGAACTTGAACTGTATATGGTACAGGATTCTAAAATAGAAAATCCAGATCAAAGGAGGTGACGGTGAGAGCCGGAAATGGCTTATGAAGACCCACTTACGGCCCATGAAGCGCATTTGCATCTTTTAAAGTGGCGTGGAAATCCCAAGAGTTTCTGGCAAATATTTTTTAAGAATTGACTTTCTTCACTTTTGTCCCAACGTGAAAGTCATTCTTTATAAAACACGGACTTCCAAATCAAATCCATTCTAAAAGGTAGTGGACGAGGCACTGTGAAATAAACTTCCTTGGTCCTACTTTGGTCTTTATTTTCTCCAACAATAATATATGGTGTGGTGTGTCTGGTTTTCTGGATTTTTCTTGCCAAATTACTACTTTGGGTAAGAAGTAGAGGAGAGCAAACCAACGACTCTCTTAGAGAGACACAACTGTATTATCAGTGTGCTAAGATTCTTTTCTTCCTTCTCCTCTTCCTCCACCTCCTCTCCCTTGGTTTTAATGGGAGCAGATCTGACAAAGTTTATTTCCAGGTGTCAAAAGTGCTATGCACATTGTCCCCGACTGGGATGGTTCGACTTAACCATTGGAGGACTTGACAATGGGAGGAGAGCCTTACTTCAAATTTTGCATGTTGGTCTTCTCCCAGGCTGGAGACCCACAGTCCAACCCTCTCTTGAGATGCTGGGCAGGGGCAGGGGCAGGGAGCCCAGCTCCCAGTCAGCCCCAGGATCACGAGGGGCAACATCAGGTGCCCTAGAGTGTGCTGCATGGCTAATGGAGGATGTTCGGCAGGTTAGGGGTAGCCAGTGTATTTTCAAGTTGTGATATTATCCACTTAGGATGAATTGACCAAGATGTAACCCCATCAGACAGCATCTGTATGGAGAATTTCAACTCCTCTCCTTGGAATCCCCCTTTCTCCCAGCAGGGAGAGGCTGCCAGTAACCTTATTGTTTCAGTGGGGCCCTGTCCCATGCTCCCGCCCTGTGGGCATCCCAGCTGTGAAACTCAGTAGTGATTCTGGTTTTGCCTGTTTTAGTCAGCTTTTTCAACGTGGTGACCAAAAGACCGGATCAGAACAATTTTAGAGAAGGGAAGGTTTTATTTGGGGCCATGGTTTCAGAGGTCTCAGTCCTTGGATGGCCCACTCCACGGCTCTGGGCCTGAGGTGAGCAGAGCATCATGGCAGAAGGGTGTGGCATGGGAAAGCAGCTGGGGACATGGCTCCAGGAAGCAGAGAGAGAACTCCCCCAATGACCACCTCCTCCAGCCACACCCACCTGCCTACACTTGCCACCTAGTTAATCCCTATCAGAGGATTAATGCACTTCTTAGGTTAAGGCTCTCATAACCCAACCATTTCACCTCTAAACCTTCCTGCGTTGTCTCACACAAGAGCTTTTGGGGGACACCACACATCTGAACCATAACAGTGCCCACTGCAGTTCCTTGCTAGAACTCGTCTGGGTGGGAGGGAGTTTGTGGAGCTCAGGTCCCATTGGAAGCTGACCTTGGGCCTGAACTCCCGCGGTGCAGTCTCCCTCTACCGTCTCCAGGGCTGGGCTCTCCTCTGGTTTCCCTGTGCTTTATGCGGCACCACCCCTTCTAAACCAGATCCAGGGTTCCCCTGCCAGCCCTGGGCCCAGTCCCAGCACCATGAAGTGAGCCAATACAAACTTGAGCATATTCCTGGTCCACAAAGACATGAAGTGATTAATTAGACACTGATAAAACTGTTGCTGTCTTCTCATCTACCTCAGGGAATCCAGTTTCTGGTGCAATATTGAGGCATGTAATAAGATTGTCAAACTCCTACCTGAGGAAGCCACAGAATTATTGGCATTTTTACCTCCAAGATCTTCCTGGTTGGACTCCAGGTGAAACCAATTGCTTTCCACATCATGTTCTCTCTGTATCAGGTGAGGGGATGGTAGTACTCTGGGGCTGTAGCCCCAGGATCTCTGAAAGGGCAAACTGTGACTCCTCTACCATCCTAGATCCAAGCCTTTCTTTAAACAACCCCTTTTATCTTCACTACTATCCCATGAAACCAGAAAGTAAACAGCATCTCACATTCTATATTACCTTTACATATATAGGAACTGAGTGTCCACTCTTAGTTTCTGGGTCCTCCTGGAATTTCTATACTAACTCTGCTTAAACTAGTGGATTCTGTTGTCTGCAACTAAGAATACCTGACTTCTTCTCAATTTTCAGGAAATGAGATGGCAGGTGGTCGGCCACGCGAACCAGGCAGTGCATACCTTTCTCTCTTCTCTGTTGCTCTCAACTGATGAGCTTCCAGGGCACTGGGAAATGACTCCGATGGACTCACTGAGAGACCTAACACCTCATTTTTAAAATGCACTAGATTGAGCAATCTGAAAAGTTACATTTCCTCATAAACTCAATCCTGAAAACACTTCAGATATTTTTTTTCCTGCAAGAAATTGATCACATCCTGTAATTTTAAGTAGGAAAAACAATTAAAATTATTTTAAGCAAAAGAAATTTGAAAAGAGAATGTCGTGTGGTCCATGAATGAAGTGTTTGGGTAAATTATTGTTTCCCTGTCCCTTCTTTTACATTTCTAAATTAGCGTTCTTGTTAGGTTTTAACATGATGTTTCAATGTTTCACAAATGTTCTCCTCAGAAGATCTTTTTTGTTAGCTTTTTCCTTTGTTTTCGTGTGTGTGTGTGTGCATGCATGCGTGAGTGTGTGTTGGGAAACCTAGGGTCTTGTGCATGCTGAGCACTCACTCTACCACTGAGCTACAGCTCCAGAAGATCATTTTTAAACAATTGCATTTGTTCTGAGCAGCATATCTAGACGTGCTACCTTCCGTATCAGAGGAATCTCTCCTTATTTAAAATCTGGAACTGTGTGTCTGCGATGTCCTGTAGGAAAAGTGTAGAATGTTAGGAGAGAGTGAAGGGCTGTGGGGAGAGATGGAACTTTCTAGATAGGAGGCTGTATAGGTTTATATGAAAGAGCTCCTTCACCAATTTACACACTAAAACCATGACACAGTCACAACAAGCAGTCAAATAGTTGCTCGATGAGGAAATAATAATGCTGGAAGAGGGTTCAAGAAAGTTCTTTCACAAAACCAGGAAGTCACTTTAATCTTGAGATTGGATGCAGAGGAGTGTTAGGATCATAGGAGGATGGGGGTGAGGTGGGCTTTAAGTGCCTTGAAAGGATTTGAGGCCCATAGAAAAGAGGTCCCCATGTTAGTAAGTGACAGCTACCTTCCCCCATTATCCCAGCTGGGGACCTGGGAGTCATCCTCCATGCTGATCCCTCCCTCGATCCTCATATCTCAGTCATCGTGGCTGCTGGGCTCCAGATCCAACACATTTCCCAAATTCACCCGCCTTTCCAAGTCCACTGGCAGCCTTCTGGTCCACCTGAACACCACCATTTGCAGGCATGACTGCAGCAGCCTCCCACCGGCCTCTCTGCCTCCTCACACATCAGATAGTATCCATGACCCCATGCCCGCGCCACAGCCAGCCAGACCCTGCCTGGATGCTGCTGTCCTCACCAGCTTCACCTCAGGCCATCCACCTCTTCTGTCCACCAGGTCCTCTCTGCCTCAGAGCACGCACGAGACGATGCCCAGCCTGCCTGCAGCACCCTTTGCTGGCCCTTCACAGGATTTGCTTGGGTCTGAATAACGGTCTCATTTCTGACAAACCTCTCTCCTAGTGCCTACCTGCAGCCTCCTATCTAGAAAGTTCCATCTCTCCCCACAGCCCTTCACTCTCCCCTAACATCCTACACTTTTCCTACGGGACATCGCAGACACACAGTTCCACCAGCCAGCCCTGCCCGTCCACAGACTCCACATCTGTGGCTTCAGCCATTCTCAGATGAAAAAAAAAAAATACCCCATCTGTCTTGAACATGAACAGACTCTCTTTTCCTGGTCATTATTCCCTGAAATAATTCAGTTTAACGACTATTTACAGAACACTTACATTGTATTAGGTACCGTAAGTGATCTGGAGTTGGTTTAAAGTATTTGGGTGGATGTGCATAAGTTCTAGGCAAATACTGCACCATGTTACAGAAGCGGCCTGAGTGGGCTGCAGATCTCGGATCCACAGGGGGTCCTGGGAACAAAACCCACAAGGAAAACCAAGGTACAACTCTGTGTGTGTGTGTGTGTGTGTGTGTGTGTTCTCTGGCTTATGTGCCTCTTCCACGAAGCTTAAGCTTCACAAAGGCCAAGATTTTTCCTGTTAATTCTGTGTGTCATGAAAGAATTTAGTGTGCATAGAAAAGATTTCCCTCTGTCAGTAAATGACAGGCACCTCACCCCATGCTCCTCATGCCTGACACTGTGCCTGGCACGTAGCACATTCCTGAGCGTATCAGCTTTAGTTTCTGGACAGATCAAGAAGTCACTTAAGGCATTAAATTAGGAGGATTTAGCCATGGCCAACAAAAAGGGAATAAGTTTAGCAACCAAAACTCTCATCTGGCCCAATTCCTCCATCGATTTGGGGTTGGGTTGGGATATTTTAAAAAGTCACTCTTTGATTGTCCCTGTTATCGATCTGTGAACATAAAGATGGAGGTTCCTCCAGTCGGACCTGCAGTGAAAGCCTGGACAGTCTGCATTGTCCCCTGGTGTTGAAGACGAAGCTGTCCGGCCGCTGCACTCTTCCTGGGAGACCAGCAGAAACACGGGCAGGAGTGTCCGCAGCACCCTGACGCGGCACAGCCCCAAGCTGGAAGAGACCCAGCTTCCACCAGAAGTGAAGGAGACAAACACATCATGGCGGAGTCACACAGCCACAGTCACAGCCACAGGGGTGAATCCCTCAAACACAGCGTCTAGGAGACAAAGCAGGAGCCCAGGGCCACGGTACTCGCCGCGTGATCCCACTTTTGTCGAACTCAGGAAAACACAAAGCTGTCCGGTCCTCGCTCCGTCCACGGCTTCACTTGTCCCTGTGTCTGTCACCCATGGTCGGCCCTGGCCTGAGATATAATGTTCGTATATAAGATTTTGAGAAATCATGTTCATCATTATTATTGGAATGCGTTGCTATGATCACTCTATTGCGAGGCACTGTGGTTAATCGCTTGCTGTGCCTACTTAAACTCTATCATAGAAATGTCTGTACAGGGAAAACCATAAATCTACATATAAGGTTCAGTCCTGTGGGTGGCGTCTGGCATTCACGGGGGTCTTGGGACATGTCCCCTGCAGGTGAGGGGACCTCTGCTGTGGTTTTAGGGATGTGTGTTTAAACGGGACCCTTAACCAAATACATCTGGAAGAGATGACATAAAATCAGGATAACCGTTGCCTTTGGGCAGCGGAGCCTCTGAGGGTCCCTGCTGCTGATGAAGTTCCGTTTCTTGTCAAGGGCGATAGTTACATGAGTGCTCACTTTGTAGCAAATATCTGTCTTTTGAAAAACTCAGTGCACATAATAATCACGCATTGAAAATACCAGTTCTTGGGCTCACATCCCAGATAGTGGGATCGGGTGGGCATGAATTCAGGCCCAGGTCGGATGCAGGGAGGCCAGGCTTGGGGGAACTAACACAGCTGAGCGAATTTTAAGGGATCCCCCTTTCTTTCCCTGGCCCGATCAGCACAAATCCTTGGTCTCAGTCCTTGGATCCAGAGAGGTACCCATCAGTAGGAGACAGAGATACCAAGGGCACCCAGATGTTTGTAACATCTCTAACCCAGCGAGATTTCAAATCAACTCTGCGTCATCCTGAGGGTGAAGTACAGGATTGCATCCCAGCGTCACTGAGGTCAGAGCGCGTGTGTCGTAAGAAAATGGGCAGCTGCAGATTTTCTGAGTTCTATTTGGCTGCTAAGAAAAGCTTTCAAGAGAGCAGCCGTCTGCCCATCACTGGGACCCTTGGTGGTGATCTGTCTGTCCTGAGCCAAGGGCCATCTTTTGCAATATAGAAAACCAGGCCCAGCCCCGACATGGGCGTGAAATCCCCAAGGGCTCGTGTCCAGCACACACAACTAAAGCCCCTGCTGAAAAGGCTCTGGTTGCCTGGGAAAACACACCCCCAACACCCAGAACCAATATTTCCTTGCATTTCTGACAGTAAACTACCAAGCTTTCCTCTGGGCCATGGCTCAGAGAGCCCCAGACTTCTGTGAGCAGCCCTTCCCCCACAGGGCGATGTGCTAGGCTGACTGGTTAAAAAACAAAACAAAACAGTGGGGCTACGGGGGGGGGGGGCACCGCTGAGCTGTGCAGGACCTGGGCTGAAGTCCCTATTGAAAACCACTCAGCCAGAACTGGCCAAATATACCCATTGAGCAGAACAACTTGCATCCTCAAGTTACGTCCTAATCCCTCGTCTCCGAAGAAGCCTGTGGACTGCTGTGTTGTGTTGAGTTGTGTTGCGTCTAACACCCCCCACCCGGTGTTTGTTATTTATGTGCAACAGGGTCTTTACCTTCTCTTTTCAGTCTTCTCTCCCCCTCGAATTTTACGAACCTTTAAGAACCTGTGCTCAGGACTCCTCCCGTGTTGACGGAAAGCAGGCGCCATTGGGAAACATCTGGAATCCCTATCTGCCCTCTCCTGGGCTCAGCAGGCAGCTTTCCCCGGACACCCCTGCTCTGAGGATCCCACCTGCCACCTGGCCCTCTCGGCCCGCCAGTCCCCAGCCCCCAGCCTCCCCAGTCCTGTTGTTTCTGACAAACGCCTTCTGTGCCTGGCGTCCCCCTCCCTCTGAGGCACAGGAGGCTGCCACACCAGCAGGATCCTAAGCCAGAGCATTAAAACCAGGGTGGGCTTTGAGGAAATGATCAGGGGGCACTTTGCTCCCCCAGGCTTATTGAATTTGGAACGTCTGCGGGGCAGGCATCTCCTCCCAACACACTTTCCAAGGATCTCCAGTGAAAAAGTTTTAATACACAAAGCAAGAAGCAACTTTGTGGGTGGTATCATGGAAAAAGCTCTGGACTGGGAGGAGATAGAAAGAGATTCTCAGCCCATTGTCCCTGCCAATAAATTGTTCTGGGCCTTAGGCAAATTGCTTGGTGTTCAGTTTTTCTCGGTTCTGTGAGGAAGCATTTGGATTTACCAACAATAGATTCTGGCTCAAAAAAATTCTAACCTATGGAGCCATATTATTATCCATGTTATCTTGTGTGTGAAGACTGTGTGAGCTGACACTTGGCCTCCGGACTCTGCCCACCGTTTTCCTCTCCGTCCCAGGTTGGGTTGACTTTTCCACTTGCCTGCTGGTGGGGAAGGCCACCCGGACGGACGTCCAGCAGGGCCCTCAGTGGGGCAGACTCACTTACACCCTCAGTAATTGGTGAGTCCCGTCCCACTTCATTCTTGGGTGACTTAACACGGCACATAAGAGCATGACAGGCACAGACAGTTTGGGCTGGGGCCATGAAGATGGGCCTGGAAAAATGACAACCAGCAAGAAAGACAGGCCATAAAGTGGTTATTGTTCAGCCTCAAATTTAGCTCCAAACTTCCTAGATGCCAGAGAGAACCAAGCCCCGTAGACACACCATTAGGACCTTGGAAGGGAACCTTCACAGACACAAACCAGAGCTTAGGGGACATGCAGATTCCCTGTGCCCAATCTCCAAAAGATGTGTTTAAAGGATCTCTTCCCCTGAGGACAAGAAATGACAGCAGAACCATGCATCCAACAACATTTCCAGGACAGCCAGAGGGGAAGAGCCTCTGGCTTATTTTAGTGCCATTTGTCACAAAGACCTGTGATACAGACTGTCTGTCTGTGGCTAGAAAGTCAGGCAACAGTGCTAGAGAGGAAGGGATGGCGGGCGGTGGGGCTGGGCACGTGTGCTGTTTCTATAGGGTGGCTGGGGAGTCCTCTCTAGGTGGGCGGCATCTGAGTAGAGAGCTGGAGGAAGGAAGGGCCTGAGCATCATGGGTGCCTGAGGAAGAGCATTCCAAAGGCCAATGCAAAGGCCCTGAGGGAGCTTGGAAACCTGAGAGTGTTTGAGGAAACCGAAGAGGTCAGGGTGACGGGAGTAGGGCAGGTGAAAGAAACAGTGAGGTAGGAATGGGACCACAGAGGGATGATACAGTGCCGGGGTGCGGGCTGCGTGGGTTGTGGCCAGCCAGGACTTTGGATTTCCCCCTAAGTGAGCTGGAAGAGACTGGCGGCTTTCGAACAGAGCATGCCTTGATCTGGGTTTCTGATGTAGATAGCTAAAAACGGCCACTGCAGCTTCCCTCTCTGAAATACCCAGAGACCACAAGGCTAGAAAGTCATGATCCTTCCCCTGCCATTGTTGGGGTCTTCACCATCCAACATGAAGATTCTTAAGGTGAGCACAAACCCAGGAACAAGCACCTCCTTTGATTTTGGCAAGATTTTCTCAACTTAGCCTCCACTGTCTTTGTCCATTGGGGCTGCTATAACAAAATGCCACCCATTAGGTAATTTATGAAGAAGAGAAATTCATTTCTTACAGTTCTGGAGACTGGGAAGTCCATGATTACAATGCCAGCGGATTCAATGCCTGGAGAGGACCAATTTCTGCTTTCAAGATGGCGCCTCATGGCTGGGTCTTCACAATGCAGGAAGCAGAAGGCCAAAAAGACCAAGTTAGTTCCCTCCAGCACTTTCATGAGACCTCAGTCCAATGCATCAGGGCAGAACCCTCAGCCTGATCACCTCCTAAAGGCCTACCCCTTACTACTGCTGGGTCGGTGATTGTTCCAACAAGAATTTTAGAGGGTTCAAAAACATTCAAACTAAGTAGACTGACCTGGGCCCCAAGGCCAGAACCTCAAGAGGGCTAAGAGGGTTTTCAATTCGTCTCTGTTCCTTGCTGACTGTGGATTCCTCAGGGAGATCTTGGTGGAAATGGCTGGTGGGTTCTAACTTCTCTGTCCCCGGCCATTTCAACAAGAGTGGTTCCGCTTCTGCTCCAGCTGCTCTTTCCTTCCCATTTGAGACGGTTATCCCTTGAGAAGTGTCTACCTGGAGAAGAAGACTGAAAGGACATTCACCAGGGTGAACTGAGACTGCCTCGGGCACAGGAAGTGGGATGGGAGCAGAAGGCAAAGGCAGAATTTATTCCCCAGAAGTGTTTTGAGGTGCACAATAACAAGGCATACATTTTGCTGATTTTCAAAGAAATATGACTGAATAAGAGTTAAACCTGTAAAATCATTTTTAGACCTAGTATGTGACCATTCTGAGGTACTTTTTGGCGGGGTGAGTGGGTGTTGTTCAGCATAAATAGAAGCAACTAGAAAGAAAAGAAAAAGGTGCTTTCCTCTAGTGGACACCTCAAAGCTTTCCAAATGGACAAATCAGAAAAGACCAGCCATGAGTCCATTACAGAAGTCCAAGTGTGCTGAGCTAGAGAACTTGCTGTCAAACCCTGAAGACAGCACAATATCGAGAGGGCATCTCCACCAGCTTCCCAGGCTGTCAAAACAAATCACCACAAACCTGGTGGATTAAAACAATAGGAATTTTTTCCTCTTACAGTTCTGGAGGCCGGAAGTCCAATCAAGGTGTTGGCCTCCATAGGCTCCTTCCCTGCGTCCCCCAACTTCAGGAAGCCACTCCTTGGTGTGTGAATCCAGTCTCTGCCTCCATGATCCCATGGCCTCTCATACTTCTCCCTGTGCCTTTTATCAAAGACACTTGTCATTGGCATTAGAGCCTGCCCTAACACTAGGATGATCTATAGAGAAGCTCCACTTGGGGCAGGCACAGAGGCACACACTTGAAATTCCAGCGATTCGGGAGGCTGAGGCAGGAGGATCACAAGTTTAAAGCCAGCCTCAGCAACTTAGTGAGACTGTCTCTCAAAATTAAAAAAATAAATAAAATTTAAAGCTTGGGGATGTAGCTTACTGGTAGAGCACCCCTGGGTTCCATCCCCAATACAAAAAAAAATTTAAAGCAAATAAAACCGAAAATACTTCACTTTATCTCATCCATAAATGCACAAAGACCCTCTTTATGAATAAGGCCACACTCACAGTTCTGTGACATGGATGTGTCTTGGGGGTGCCAGCATTCAACCCACTAAAGTACCTAAAGGACCCCTTTGGACACAATAGCTCCCACGATACATAGTGGGTGTTGTGACACCCACTATGAGGAGAAGCAAGGACGCAGCCATTGAGAATCCGCACAGGCACCAGACCAGAAAGCAGTCAACCAACCACTGGGGGCTCGGGAAGCCACAGGAGCAGGTGCGGCATGAGCACAGGTCAAGGACGTGGCTCGCAGAGGGAAGGTGACAGGTCTGTGGCAGAACATTGCCACTCTGGCTGCATGCTCAAGTCACCCGGGAACTTCTTTAAAAGTTCTAGACCCCTCCCTCAGAGGCTGCGACCTGACGGAGTTGGGGTGGAGCCAGTGCATTAGTACTGTTTGAAGGTCTCCCTGGGATTCTAACCTGCAGCTGAGGGGGAGAACCACAGGGAGAGGGAGAAGGACTGAGGACAGGTGTCAGAGCACTGGGGTCTCCTCCAGGCTCGGATGCTCACGATGGACAAGTGAATGCCCACGTGTGTGTGTGTGTGTGTGTGTGTGTGTGTGTGTGTGTGGTGCCAGTGGTAGGGGACCACACATGACAGCCAGGTTGTTTCAGTGCTGGTCCGAGCACCCCCTTCACGAGATTCCCCTAGTCTTCCTGCAGCTGCCAGACCAGCCGGAAAAGCTCCCGAGAAGACATTCTGCTCTGATTTGGCTTTTCCTCCGTTTCCACACCACCTGAACGATTGTGCTGGGCCTCGGGACCCATAAATGAGTTGTCCAAATCATTACAAGGTCCTGACAATTCAAGGCCCTTGTCCTGGGTCCTCAGCAGAGCCAGGGGGCCGTCCCCTGTTCGTGTTTCAGGAGACGCGTGGTTTGTTTCCAGCATTCTCCAAATGTTTGCCAGTTATTTTAAGGACCACTGCTCGGCCAACAAGAGTTTTCTCATTTATCCCTCTTCTCGGGGCACTTTTTTCTGGTGCCTGAACTCTGCTGAGGTGAGAGAAACTCTTTGATTCTCTTCCAGATTTTTTTATGGAAGATGGCACACACTCGACAGCAGGCCCTGGGTGGCAAAGCTGTCCCTCCCGGGCCTTAGAGTTTTCTTACCTACCTGAAAGTGTTCAGGGTGGCTGTGTAATAACTTGAAGTGCATCTTTAAATCAGCTCTTTTACCCTTTTCTTTTCCCCCATTCAAGCAAAGAAGCCTCTTCTGTGCTCATTGCCACAGGCATGCCCAGCAGCTACCAAAGAGTGGCCAGGCGGGAACTGTGGAGCCAGGGCCCCTGGGCCAGGAGCAGGGTTCCACAGACCGCGGCTCCAGGAGGGTGCACTCTCTGGAGTGCCCTGTTCTCCACCAGAAGCAAGCATAATGCTCAAGGGCAAACCGGTCGAGAGTGGCCAAGGAGGTCTTCTATGCAAAATGGACCAGCCATCTGACTTGGGCAATCCGAACACTGAACCTTAACTGGAAGACTGGGTTACTTTGGGAATAAGATTAACAATCTGTCGAGGATTGAGAACTAACTGAAGACAGAAAATAAAGAGCTCTCGTTTGCATCTTAAATGCCTCCAAAGGCCCAGGTGTTAAAGGTTCATTTTCTCTGACATTATTGGGAGATGGTTGAACCTTTAAGAGATGAGACCTAACAGAAGTCTTCAGGTCATTGGGAGTGTGTCCTTGAAGGGAATAGTGGGACCCCAGCTCCTTCCTCTTTTTATTGTCCTTCCTGGCTGTAAGGTGAGTGGTTTTGCTCTATCACACATTCCCTACCAGGATATGCTGCCTCACCACAGGCCCTAGAGCAAAATGGGGCTAATTGACCATAGACTAAAACCCCCAGAACTGTAAGCCAAAATAAGCTTTTTCTTTTTTTAAGTTGATTATCTCAAATATTTGTTACAGTGTCAGAAACCTGATTAACATATAAAGAATAAATGAATAATTCTAGGGATAGAGAAATGGTAGACGTAGGGATTTCCTGGGATTGATATTGGCCTAAGATTTGGATGACATTTAAAACAACATTCTGAGGCCCTATCATGAAATTTCCAGGTTTGAAAATAATGCTAATCTTTCCAAGGGAATGCAAGTTACTGATCAGAAAATAATCTCATAAATTGCTGTGTTTTGTAGAAAAACATTGAACCAGGAATTTGAATGACTGGCTTTCAGTGCTAACTTCACCATTAAACCAGACATACAATGTTGGGTAAAACATGTACCATTTTAAGGGCTCAAGTCTTCTCATCTATAAATGAAGAAGATGAAGAACAATGTCCTATGATGTTGTTCTATACAACTCACCATCGACATCCATGAGAGAGAGCTGAAAATTAGGAACTAATACATATCCCTGATGTCTAGCTGGGAGTTTAATGAGATATGTGATCCTAAATAATTTTTTACACCATATAACAACACATAGGTAGCTTCTTCCCACATTCTACAGTGGAGAAAACTGACACTTCTTGGGTTAAAGAATTTTTCCCAGAGCCACACAACTAATAGAGGGAAGGCAATACTTCTGTCTGACTCTACCATTCATGATGGTGTAATTCCTCCACATTTGCAATCTCAACTACGGGTTTTCATCATTAGTTGGAACCTAGCACCATGCACCAGAAGAAGTGTGGGCTCAACAAACGTTTTTTTAGATAAGTGAATGCTGAATCTAAAATTCATTACCTAAGGTAACTCTATGAGATGGTGTGTATGTTAATTTGCTTGATGATGGTAATCACTTCACTGTGTAGCAAGGTAAGTATATCAAACCATAATGGTGCATAACGTAAGTGTATGCATTCTAATGCAATCAATTATTTAGTTAATTAAAATTCATTATCAAAACAGTTCTTAAATCCATAGCACCTAGTGTAGAACCTGGCACATGATAAGGGTTCAATGGGTATTTGTTATGATAAATTATTCCCTGAACATATGAATCCAATATGTTCCTACCTCTAAGAGGACTAAACTCAACGACTTTCATCTGCAAGGATATCGGGCATTGAAGTAAAAACAGCATATTCCTAACACACCAACAGGCTGTGTGCTAGTCACTAAAATGGCTGCTCTCTCTGCAAGGCTGCATCTACCTCCACTCTGTACGCAGAGAGGTGAAGGAGCTGGAGGAAATTCAGAACTGACAGCAGTCATGTGTGTGAGCAACCAGGACACTGAGGCCTCTTCCCTCTCCAGTCCCTCTCCGTCCTCATCTCCCCAGCCGCTGAACTGAATGGAGCAGGCAACTCTCAGCCCAGCCTTGCAGCCAGAAAGCTATCAGATGATCTGCAAAGAATGTTGGCCTTCGAAGATCCTAAACTAGTAGAGGAAACTCATTCAAAGACGCACTGAATTATACCAGAAATTGAGAGCATTTCCAAGGTCCCCAAAGAAGCTCTGCAGACATTAGTAGTCTTCCTAATTCCTGTGAAGGCATCCCTGTCTCCAGCCCCGGAAAACCACTAAGGTACTTTTTCCTTCGATGGATTTGCCTGTTCTGGACATGCCACATAAAGGGAGTTATTCAATATGAGGCCTTTGCTGTCTAGCTTCTTTTATTTAGCATAATAATTTCAAGATTCATTCATGTTATAGTATGTCATAGTCCTTAACTCCTTTTTATGTGTGTGATATTGCCATATATCCATATATGGCCATATCCATATATATCCATATGGATATATGGCATATCCATATCCATATCCATATCCATATATATGGATATACCACATTTCTATCTACCTCTATCTATTGATTGATGAAATTTGGGTTGTTTCCACTTTTTGCTTATGAATAATGTTGCTGTGTGTGAACAGTTAGATATAAGTGTTTTGTATTTGTTTGTGTGTATATGAGGTCATATATTTTCATTTCTCTGGGGATTATACCAAGGAGTGGAATTTCGAGGTCACATGGCAACTCTATGTTCAGCATTTTGAATAACTCTCAAACTGTTCTCCATATTGGAGGCACAAATTGAAAATCCTGCCTGCAATGTCTGAGGGTTTCAACTCCTTCTCATCCTGGCCAATACTTCTTAAGAGTCTTCTGAGTTCAGGCCTCCTGGTGGGTACGAAGTGGTATCTTGAGGTTTGATTTGCATTTCCCTAGTGACTAATGATGTTCAGTATCTTTGCATGTATTTCTGGACCTATTTGTGTATTTTCTTTGTGTATTTTCTTTGGAGAATCACCTATTGAAATCCTTTGCCAATTGAGTTATTTGTGTTTCATTGTTGAGTTTTAACAGTTTTTTTGTGCATGCCTGATTTAAATTCCTTATCAGACATATGACGTGCAGATCTATTGTTCCGTGGATTGTCTTTTCACTTTATTGATGTGTCCTTTGATATGCTTGATTAATTTTAATGAAGTCCAGTTTCTCTATTTCCCTTTATTGCTTTTAGTGTCATTTTTCACCAACTACAGATGCTCCCCAACTTATCACGGAGCAACTTCAAATTTTTTTATTATACAATGGGTTTATCAGGCCACAACCCCACTGCAAATGAGGAGCCTCTGGATTTATGGTGGTTGCACTTACAATTTTTCAGCTTTATGATGGGTGTATCAGGGTGCTAAATGCATTTTTGACTTGCAATGGATTTATCAGAACGTAACCGCAAAATATATTATGGAGCATTGGTATTGTCTAACCAAAGTTCACAAACTACTATTTTCCTTAAGGATTTTTACACTCTTGACTCCTGTTGAGGATTATGAGTCAGCTTTAGTTTATTTTCATATGTGGCCTATGTCTAAATCATTCTTTGGTAGGCAGATATCCAGTTGTCTCAGCATTGTTTGCTTAAAAGACCCCTTGTGATGTTTAATTTTATGTGTCAACCCTTCAGACTTGTCCCAAATTTAATCTAGTGTACTGGGTTCTTGTAAACCATCCCATCTCACAGGGACCCATGAAGGAGCCTGTGTGTGCCCGGCTGCTTTCTCAGCTGAGCCCAGGTCTCCAGGAGGGACTAGGCTGAACCCTCAGCAGCCCACACTCCTGGAAACTTGGCGCGCACCCTGGGGATCTGGGCCACACAGTGCAACATCCACTACACCTTCCATGCTTCTCCAAATAAACTGGAAATTGGGGGGATTTTTTACTAAATCAATCAAGAGACCAAATCAACCTCTTTGGTCTGTGGGGAGGTCTTCCTTAGCTGTTTAAGAGCTTTAGCAAGCAGAGCTAAATAAGAAACAAAAGAAGAAAAATTGCCCTCACTAAGTGATGAAAGAATTCTGCAGCAATTGGCAAGAACACTGAGAAGCTAGTGTTTAGATACGAAAACAAAAACCTCTAAGGCACTTACACAAAACACTGGCATTCAAAATGGAGAATCTCACACACATAGACCAGCCCGCTGACAGACAGGTAGAAAGACCAATGCTTCTCAGGGCAAACATCTTGGGTTACAGAAGCTTTGGGCTTATTTATTTTCCCCATTAGGTACTGCATTCAAAGGACGTTCATGTGGTATGTGCATTGAAGATCAAAGTCCATTTTTCAAAGTAGAAAAAGAAAAACACAGAAAGAACTCACTCTTCCAAATATACGTGTGTTCTGAGTTATG
Organism: Marmota monax; assembly: GCF_021218885.2. Classification (NCBI taxonomy): domain Eukaryota; kingdom Metazoa; phylum Chordata; class Mammalia; order Rodentia; family Sciuridae; genus Marmota; species Marmota monax. The sequence continues at coordinate 2,488,279 of NW_026693881.1, read as the reverse complement.
AATATTTTCCATCCTTTGTTGGGGGAAAATGAGTTGAAGACAGGAAAGAATGAGGTGATAGAATCAAGTGTGTACCTGTCATTGTCAAAGAACGACACCAGACTCCGCTCTGCCTGTCCGTGACCTCCTAGAGTTTAAGACAATTGGTGACCACTTCACTTGGGATGGCTTCTGGTGATGATACTGGAGACATTAGTCAAAGACAACTTTCTTTTTAAAGAGTTGTGCAGCATATTGTGTTGACTTAAAAATACCAAACCATTTTCATACTGAGTCTCATATGTAGCCTCTCTCTGCAAAAACTCCTATGTCTCTTTCTCTCTTATTCCATTTCAAGTATAATTTAAAGGACTCCTGTTACATTATCCTGGTGTTTCCTGGTGCTTTAACCATACACTAATTCCAGAAATGTCCCCCAACAGATAAGTATTTCTAAATAGCACGTATTCAGAACCTCAGTTCCACACATATCGATTGTTGGCCTTTTGTGTGCCAGATATTGTGGATTCTCCTGTGAGTAAAACATTAAGCATTAAGGATTCACCTGTGAGTAAAACAGTTTTTTTCTTTCAAAGTGTAAAGAAGACTGATAATTCCTATGCTAAGCAGGAAATCCCAAGGCAAAGAAGAAGAATGGAAGTTACAGCTCATGAGCTTCATCTAATAGAATTAGGAGGAGTTAGATGGGCCCAAAGCCCTGGGAGAGACCTTCCTGGCGTAGGGAACTGTAATGGAAGGCCAGTTTGTTGTTGTATATGAAAGAAAGGCAGGGTGGGAGAGAGGAAATGGAAGACAATCCTGGAAGGTGCCTTAGTCAGCTTTCCATCACTGTAATAAATGCCTGAGATAATGAACTTAAAAAGAGAAAAGGTTTATGTGGCCCACAGTTTTGGAGGTTTCAGTCTAGGATTGATTGCCCCCTGTTGCTTTGGACCTGTGGTGTGGTGGCCCATCATGATGGGGAGCACGTGAAGGAACAAAACTCCTCACCTCCTGGCTGGGAAGTAAAAGAAAGAGGAAGAGGAAGGGGCTATGACCCTACAATCCACCTCAAGAGCATGCCCCCAGTGACCTGAAGACCTCCCACTAGGCCTCACTTCTTAAAGTTTCTACCACGTCCTAATAGCTGGCACTAAGCCTTTAATACATGGGGACTTTGGGAGACAATCCGGACTCAAACCATAGCAGAGGATTCTGAATGGCACATCAGAATCTTGGAGTCATCACAGGGTAACATGGACAGATTTGTATTTGAGAACAGCTGTTCTGGCAACTCTGTAGAGGAAGGATTTAAAGGAGATGATACAGAATCAGGGAGACCAGGAAGGTATCCTTAATGTAGCCCAGGCAAGAAATAATGAGACCCATCCTCATTAGGTAGGAACATTTGAGCACCAGGGGAGGGGACAAATGTGAGAATTATTTTAGAAGCAATAGAAAGGACTTAGGAGTGAGGGGCGATGGTTCCAGGGTTTCTGCATTGGGCAACTGAATGAATGGGTGGAGGGATGGGTGGATCGATGGGTGGGTGGATGGATAGATGGATGGATGGGTGGATGGATAAATGCATGACGGATGCATGGATAGGTGGATGGGTTAATGGATGGGTAGATATATGGATGAGTGAATGGATGGATATATGAGTGGATATATGTATGTATGGATGGATGGATGGATGGATGGATGGGTAGATGGATAGATGGATAGATGGATTAATGGATCCATGGATAGATGGATAGGTGAATGGATAGTTAGATATATGGGTGGGTGGGTAGATGGATGCCCAGATAGTTGGACAAACTGATTTCAAGAGAACAGAAGGAAAGAATAAGGAATTTGATTTTAAATATGTGGAGTTTGAAGGACCCAAGGAATAGTTAAATATAAATGTGTGAGTGTGAATCTCTGGAGAGGGATCTAGACTAAACATGGACTTGGGTGTAATTCACACATTTGGGCACTATAAAAGTGTGGGCTCTTGTTTATTTTCTTGTGTTTTATTTACTGCTATGTATCCAACATTTTGAACAGCACACATCATAAATATCTATTAGATGAAGTAGTGAAACTCTTGGGATTGAGAGAAATCGTCCAGGCAGATGCATAGAGAGAGAAAGAGGAGCAGACAGAGGACGCACAATTCTTCTCCCTTGCCCCTCAACACTGTACTGACCCTGAGTCCTGTCATCAGGAACACCTTCACCTGCATTCCGCTGGAATTGAGTCCCTTTCTCCCCCATCACCTCACCCTGGTCCAAGGAACAGCCACCTCTCCCCTGGGCTTCTGGGATAGCCTGCCAACTACCAACCCAGGCTTATCCTCTCTGGTCCCCCAGGTGCAGATGCCAGTCAGTTTTTTGTTGTTGTTATTGTTATTTGTTTTCAAAATGCAAACCTGGTCACATTTCATTGGCTTCCTGTGGCATAAGAAGGATGGATCTCCTTAAATGGCTTCACAGGAGATGTCTCTCTCTAGATTTATCCAGCCCACCTTCCCCGGCCATCTTCCTTAGGGTCCTCGGCATGCTATCTCCTTCCCTCCCAGGATCTTGGCACTCCCTGTCCTCTCTGCAGAGAACACACTTGTGGGCAGTCCCCCAAGTCCACGCCAAACCATTTGCCTTAGACAGTTCCCCTCACCCTTCACTGCTGGGCTGTTAGGTGATCTCACAGGGCACACTGCTGTCCCTCAGAGTGCACAATCTCACTTACGTTCTTTTCTGTGCCATTCGACACTCGTGTGTTTCCCGCAGGTTGATACACACCATATCTGGCTTTTGATTGTTGTTAGATCTGTAAGCCCCAACCCTGTGCCCGGCACAGGTGGGGATTCTATAAATATTTGTTGACATGATGAATGAATCTGCGTGTGCATTTCCCCCTAAAGTGTTTATTTCTAAAGGCTTTACAATGATCAGCCCAAGAAGATCTCCCTGGACATAAATACTACATGCTTTTGCTCCTGCCCCTCAGTTATCACACAAGATTGAACAGCATGTGCCCATAAACACTACTTAACAAAGTTGCACATTCATCTAGCTTTTCAAGCTGTACTGAAAAAAAAAAAACAATTCTCATGTAAAAATTTCAACAAGTCTCTTCCTTTAGATACACTTCTACTAAAAAGAAGGAATCAATGAGAAAGGACAAGTCAGAGGCTGTTTTATTCTATCCTTTACCACAGGACATAATGTGGACACTATGCAATTAGAGCAAAAGGTTTTAAAAATTACTTTGAGCATTCATATGTTATGCAAAGTTATTTAAAATATTTCTGATTAAATATTATAGGATGTGGATGCATACACATATATACACGTATTGCCTTTTGGAACTTTACTATATGTATTTTTCTTAAAGAGAGAGAGAGAGAATTTTTTTAATATTTATTTTTTAGTTTTCGGTGGACACAACATCTTTGTTTGTATGTGGTGCTGAGGATCGAACCCAGGCCGCACTCATGCCAGGCGAGCGCGCTACCGCTAGAGCTACATCCCCATCCCTACCATATGTATTCTAATAGACATAGTTTTGTGATGTCTTTTAAGTAACTTGTAACTATACTTGAGTATTTTACCTGGCTGTTTCCTCAGTCATACATAAGGAGAAGATCTAATTGATGTTCTCATTGCTAATGCACAAGCCCACTTGCTTGCCCAAGAGTAATCCTCAAATAAATAATTGCCAGTCTCAAATTTTTCATTAAATGTTTCCTCTTTTTTCAAAAATAAATAAGAGGCATCTAGTTGAAGACAATGCTCAGAGATTGAATCTCCCACATTTGTAAAAATTATTGTTCCTTTGTTACTTAAAAAAAAGATTCTGACATTGAAAGAAGAGTTCTGATGTTTTCACGCAACCTTCCAAGATTCCCTCTGCTAACAACAGAGTCCTCTGTCGACAGGTGAGAAGAATGGAAAACAGAGCATCTGGGATTCCAGCTGCTGAAGAAATCCACGTGAAAGATGCTCACTGGTTTTCCTGCAGCAGCTCCTGAGCAAAGAGCCTTCGGACCCACTGTGTCAACGAAGGACAAATCCATTTGTGACTCGGTTGGTTAAAAGACCTCACACCTTGCTTACAAGAAGATTTCTTACAGGGATTTCGGAAATCAAATCCAAATAAACAGGCATATCTGAGTCCAATGTTCATCATAAAAATTCCTCCCCCTGTTTAAGGAGATGATCTTAACGTAGGTTTCTCTAGAACTGACCCTGGGGAAGGATTTTATGCAGTAGTTTCTTTTTTTAGTCGGGGAGACAGGACAAGTAGGAAAGCACAGTAGGGAAGTGGAGACGGGAGAAAGGAAAGGAAAAGCACTCATAAAGGTGTGTTACCACCACAGCCATCCTTGGTGAGAACCCAAGCTCACTCCCAGGGTGGACCCCTGGGAGTCAGTGTGAAGCGCAGGATCCGGTACCCCAGTTGAGAGGCAGGGGAGCCGCGGCATTTGTACACCAGGTGGTCTTTCTTGGAAGGCTGCTTCCAAAGTGGAACATTTCCAAGCTCTTCCAGCCTGCTAGGTTAAGGTCAGAGAAAGCCCTCTGGCCAAGGAATGCAGCTGCTGACCGCCGGAAGCTGGGCCTGTGTGTTCTGAAGAGTTGGAGCAGAGGGTCTGGGCCCAGGCCCCCAGAACATCTGTCACAAGGATGAGCTGTACCAAACAATTCTCACTTATTGAGTTCCTGCTGGGTGCAGGGTCCTTTACATTTATAATTTCACTTTGCAGCTCAAAACGAGCCTCTGAGAGAGGCATTAGGATTGGGATTTTACAACCCAAACGTGAAGCTAGTCAGCTTCTTCGAGGTCATGCACTAGTTCACAGCATGATGAATCTGGCACCAAAGTCTCAGGTTTGAACCATGACCCTGTCCCAGAAGGGCTCCCCCGGCCCTCCGTCAACACACACGGACCCCCATTCCACACAGCGGAGCTCACGCGGGCCCTGGCGCCCTTCCTGACGTGGCGCTCTGCACCCGGCCTTTGCTGGTTCTTCTGCATTGGCATGGAAAGCTGTGCCAATTATTCAACAGTCAGTTGACCAAATACAGGACAACTTTGTGCAGGGGAGCGGAGCTCTGTGAGCCTTTGACTGAAACTTCCAAATGAACATTCCATGTGGCCCGGGCTCGGTGAGAAAGAAGGTTTAATGAATCTCCATGGTGCGTGGCCAAAGACAGGCCTGAACCACCCGAGCTTGAATACAATTATGAGGGGCTCGTCCCAGTGCTTTGGGGCACAAATAACTGTTATCTGAAGTTGGAAAAGAATTTCCTGAAATAGCTGGTAATTGTACAATGAAGCACATCATAAAAGCTCTCAATTCCTTCCACCCTCTTCCCCAAGCTCTAAAGCAAAATTGGAGCAGTCGGGGTATTGATCTAGACCATGAAATGATTTTCAGAGACTTTCCCTCCCACAGAGAAAAACTCACCTACCTCGAATAACCTCTCTGTATAGACCACTGCAGTAATAAAGGGCTTGCTCTTATGGAACTTGCTACATATTCTCCCAGCAGATTTGGACCAACCAAATGCTCATTCTTCTGAGAAAGGATAGCAATGACCTCCTGTGAATTCAGACATTTAAGTCACAACCTTTTAATTTTATTTTGGGGAAAAAAAAATCTGAATCCTTTAGAGTGCTAACTAACTTCTCAGAGTCCTCATTATTTTTTCTTTTATAATTGTCCAAAGAATCTCCCTAGTTCTTTGAGTCTATGGGACTATTAAACTTTTTTTAAACTATTAAAAGATATTCAAGAGACCTTCCCGGGCTGGGGATGTGGCTCAAGCGGTAGCGCGCTCGCCTGGCATGCGTGCGGCCCGGGTTCGATCCTCAGCACCACGTACAAGGATGTTGTGTCCGCCGATAACTAAAAGGATAAATATTAAAATTCTCTCTCTCTCTCTCTCTCTCTTTCTCTCTCTCTCTCTCTCTCTCTCTCTCTCTCTCCCCCTCTCTCTTAAAAAAAAAAAAGAGACCTTCCCAATGCAGGATCAAATATTTTGGAGAAAAAACTAGGAGTTTGTAGAACAAACATAAACATACGGTTTCTGCCTGATACTACTTACCATCTCTGCCACGCAAGTTACCCAGCAGGATTTGCATTCTCAGTTGGGGCAGGAGATTATTTGTGTGAACAGACTCCACCATGTGCACCAACTAATTAAAAGGAATATTGCTGCAGATGCACATCTAGAGCAACTTGGAAATTAAATCAGGAAAACTTAGGATCTTCTGTATCCCTCTTCCAGAGGGAATTTGGTTTCTTGTGCCTTTAAACATAGACATTATAAAAAGGTCAATTTATAGTAGGATGAAAGGACACTTGAAGTACCACTGAGAAGAAACCACAAAAAAGTGTCCCTGGAAATGAAGGGTTTGGGGGACTTCTGAGGCTTCTGCAGTATCCTTCCCATTTAGATGACAAACACCTCCTTTTCTACAGATAGCAGCAGAGAAATGTGTAGACATGCTTTTCTGAAAGCTGACTCATGTGCAAGGATACTGTGCTCCTTTTCACAGCGTATTCTCTGTCCAGTAAAACTATGCTCCACCAATAAAGCAAAGGAACAGCTATAATGGTGAGATTAACTAGATAAGAATTAATATTAAATTATCAGGCTGGGGATGTAGCTCAGTGGTAGAGAGCTTGCTTAGCATGCAAAAGGCTCTGGGTTCAATCCCCAGCACCACAAGAAAGAGAGGAAGAAAGAAAGAAAGAAAGAATGACAGAAAGAAAGAAAAGTTAAGCAATATCTGTGTGTCATGAAGACTTCGCCAGAATAAATGAATGTGCATGGGAAGTTTGTAGGGTGAGGCGAATTGTCAACATGGTCAATGCCGCAAACTTGCTTATGGATGGTACCTACTGAATTACTTCTCCTGCTCAAATCAACCCAGATCCAGTGACAATAGCACTGAGCTGTGCTAAAAAGACCCTAAGAAATAAGAGACTTGGTGTTTAAAATAAATGGGTAGGAGTTAAGCTGTGGTTTATTTCAGACATAAAAGAAAAAGAAGCCAGTTGTGGCAGCACGTGCCTGTAATCCCAGTGCCTCAGGAGGCTGAGGCAGAAGGATCACAAGTTCAAAGCCAGCCTCAGCAATTTAGTGAGGCCCTAAGCAACTTAGAGAGACCCTGTTTCAAAATAAACAATTAAAAAGGGCTAGGGGCTGGGGATGTGGCTCAAGCGGTAGCGTGCTCGCCTGGCATGCATGCAGCCCGGGTTCGATCCTCAGCACCACGTACAAACAAAGATGTTGTGTCTGCCGAAAACTAAAAAAGAATAAATAAATATTAAAATTAAAAAAAAAAAGGGCTGAGGATGTGGCTCAGTGGTTAAGCACCCCTGGGTTCAAACTCCAGTACCACCCCCCAAAAGGGAATTTCCTATCTTTAATCCCCATAGATAAAGAATATTGAAAAAAATAGCAAAACATATACTGATATGCAAAGATATTTTTGAAAGTTGAAAAAGCTGATGATAAGAGCAATAGTTGGATATGTTGCCTTTTATGTAAAGGAAGAGCTCCAGGCACATAATGGCCTAACTCAATAGAAAATGACCTTAATAAATAAGCAAAATTCCAAAATGACTGCTATCTTTGGAGAACATGACAGAGAATTTGAAATCGAGAGTGTAAGTAGGACTTCCCCTTCAGTCTGTCTCTTTTGCACTGTTTCCCTTTTACTGTGGACATGTCCTCCTTCTTTTTAAGTACTAAAGAGTTGGAAATGTGTGGTATGTTTAGAATGCAAGGGGGAAGGAGCAGACCAGTCCTCGGTGCTACCCCAGCCCTGGCTGAGAGGGTTGCAGTATTTATGTGCCAACTTCTGAAAGTCCACTTCTGCAACCATTAGACTCCACTGAGAGCTGGTGAACAAGGGTTTTTGATTCCTGGGCACTTCAAGGCAGTGTGATTTGGGCTGTGGGAAGGGGCAGATTATGCAGGCCCAGATGTGCAGATACAACTGGAAACCTGCAGAGCACATCTGAGAGTCTGAGGGGTCAACAGGGCATTCTGCATTCCCAAGAGATGAGTACCAGGACGTAGTGACCCACCAACAGTCTCTGGGTGTCTCTGATCCTTGAAACAGTTCCTAACATCCATGGGCTACGAGACTAGTCAGGCGGAACTTTGCTTATGCTTTTATGAGACATAATAGAAAGCTCTGCAGAAAGCGAAGGAGTCGATGAAAGGGTTAGAGAAGACGGTGAGCAATGGGCCTTGAGCAGAAGCAGCAAATACAAGCGCCACATGTGATCGACTTTTCACACGGACACCGCCACCCGGTCACCACGGTCACCACGCTCTCTCCCCTGACCTGACCGGGTCTGAATTGCTCAACTTCCGATGATTAGCATTTGCTTTCAACCTGTCAAAATCAGCTCTGGAAATGAGGACGATGGGTCATCTCTTCACTAGAAGTAGCAAATGGTGTAATCAGACTGAGGAATATTAATAACATTTTAAAATACGTCTTCTTTTTAAGCATTGGTGTGTGACCTTGAAGAACACAGGGGGAAGGTAGGTAAGAAAGAGAATCCCTGTCTGACTTTCCTGTTGTTGCTGACACAAATGACCACAAACTTGGTAGCTTAAAGCCACATGGATTGATCGTCTTATAGTTCAGAAGCCTGATGTGTGTCCTACTGAACTAAAATCAAGGAAGCAGGAGGGCCTCGTTCTTTTCTGTAGACTCCAGGGAAAATCCATTTTCTTCCTTTTTCCAGTTTCTAAGAGTTGCTGGGACCCCCAAGCTTGTGGCCTGCTCCTCATCTTCAAAACCAGACAGCGATGGGCCGAGTGCTTTTCACACCATGACTCCCACCTCCTCCTCTGACTCTTTTTTTAATATTTATTTTTTAGTTATAGGTGGACACAATATCTTTATTTTATTTTTGTGTGCTGCTGAGGATCAAACCCAGTGCCTCACACATGTGATGCAAGCACTCAACCACTGAGCCACAATCCCAGCCCCCTGTCTCCTTTTACTTTTTTTTCTTCTTCGGTACTGGAAATTTAACCCAGGGGTGCTCTACCACTAAGCCATACCCCATCCCTCTTTTATGTTTATTTGGGGACAGGGTCTTGCTGAGTTACCAAGACCAGCCTTGGAGTTGTGTTCCCCCTGCCTTGACCTCCTGAGTCACTGGGATTACAGGCACATGTCACTGTACCCATCTCCCTCACTTTTAAGACCACTTCTGGTTACACTGAGCCTTCCCAATGATCCAGAATAATCTCCCATATCTTTTTATCTCTTCTTCCTTACCAACAGAACCAATTTATTAGGAGTAGTTATGGATCTAACTAGCTCAGTTTCCCAAGATGGGAGGTAAGTATGAATTTGGGGACCATTCTAGCCACTAGATGTAACTGGAAGTATGCTGGGAGTGGCTTCTGGGAAATCCATTGCTTTCTTAATAAAGGATCAAATTAATGAGTAAGCACAACATTATGGTTTAGATCTGGACTGCCCCCCAAAGTCTCATGCTTCCATAAGCACCAACCATGAACCAAAATAAGTACTTCCTTCTCTAAATTGTCCCTGTCAGGTATTTTGGTCACAGCCATGAAAAGCTGACTAACAGTCTGAAACTGGTACAAGGAATGGGTTCTTGTGGTGACATACCTGACTATGTGGTTCAGGAGCCCTTTTGGAACTGGTCTGCAGGAGGAGTTTGGGAAAGTTTGGAGATTCAGGATGGAAAAGGCTGAGATTGTTGTAAGTGGAGCTTACTGGGCAATTTTGGTGTGAGTTCAGAAGGCCAGAATGTCAATAAGAAGACAGACAGTTGGGGGCTGGGATTGTGGCTCAGAGATAGAATACTCGCCAATTATGCATGAGGCACTGGGTTCAATCCTCAGCACAGCATAAAAATAAAATAAAGATATTGTATCTACCTATAACTAAAAAATAGTTTAAAAAAAAAAGAATACAGACAGTAAAGACTGTGCTTATGAGGTTTCAGTTGGAAATGAGAACTCCCTTGGCATATGTTGCATTCTGGCAAAGAATTTGTCTACATTTTGCTGGTGCCTGAGATTTTACGTGAGGCCAAATTTAAAGGCAGTGGACTAATAAATCTGGTGGAGGAAATTTAAAAGCAGCTCAGCACTCAGGTGATGGAATTGCTGGCTGCTTTTAGCCAGGTTTATGGTGAAAATTGGGAGAAAGAGTATGGCAAAAAGATTTGAAAAACTTAGTTTGACCAAAAAAGCACCTATAAAATTTGGGCCAAGGAAGACGTGATTGCCAAAGAAATTAGCACCATTCAATAGAAACCCAATATTTTGCATGCAGACAATAGAAAAATGTGTCTTGGGGGTGTCTCAGGAATTGCCTAGAACCCCCTCCCCAATTGCAGGTTCGAGGGTGTTAAAGTGTAAACTCATTTGAAAGACTTTGAGGGAAGAAAAGAGTACCAGTGCTTCCTACTCACATGGGCCCACTTAGAAAGTGGTTTGCCCACATCTAGTGGCTAGAATGGTCCCCAAATCCATACCTACCTCCCATCTTGGAAAACTGAGCTAGTTAGATCCATAACTACTCCTAATTTTTTTTCATTGTGCCCAGCTGCCCAGGCACTCAGAGGTCACTGCAGTCAAAGTCCAAGTGGGCCCAGCTACAGCTTCTGCTAATGGCAGACCTTGGTGTCCACTTGGTGTTGACTTTGAAGGATTGTGAAATGCTAGAGTTGTGGGTCTGCAGAGGCTTCCACCAAGATTTCAAAGGAAGGCCTGGGAGGTCAGGCATGTATGTCAGGATTGGAAGGTTTTCATAAAGTGAGTATTTGCACTATCACAGTCACAGGTGACAACATGCTAACTACTGTCTCTTTGTGGCCTGACCATGGAATGACTCTACTTCCAAATAAAGTTATTATTGCTGAAGCATTACCTCTAAAGGATGGAAAATTGCCAACACAAACTGTCATTATACAGACTCCCTAACCCAGTGCTGTAATTCATCAGCAATTGAGTAGGAGGCTGTTCAATTAAATTGGCCCATGATAGCTTGGGAGATCTTTAATTGACTCCTTATCCTTTTGCAATGAATGGAAAATTATTTCCAGTGATACAGAAGCATTTTCAAGACTTTGTCCTCGAGTTGATGTTGAATGGCCACTTATCATCCCATCAGAAGCTGGATAGTCCCACAATGGCCATCTGCAGGCTGGAGAGTTGGAGGAACCCATAGCTGCTCTGTCCAAGAAGATGGAGCCTCAGAACAAGAGGGATCAGTGATGCAGACCCAGTACTAGATTGAAGGCCTGGAAACTTCCTGGAGAATAGCTGATGAAAAGAAGCTGGAATCTGATATTCAGGGCAATGTTGGCACTACAGATGCACCTACTCTAGAAGAATCAAGCTTGCGGTTTTCGCCTTCCTCTGCCTTTTGTTGCATCTGAACCTCAGCCAATTGGACTGTGCCACCCAATTGGACAGGTCTCTCTCCTTGGTTTACCTGTCTCACAGGTCAGTCATCTCAGGAAACAGCCACATATGCACACCTAGAAGTCACTTCTTCATAGACATCTCTCAATCCAATCAAGCTGACAATCCAGATCAACCCTTCTCCCCCGTGGAACATAAATATGATGACCAAGTGCTGTAATCATTGAAGCATGAAGACAGTACAGGCTAAGGATGGCGGGAAAAGGAAGGTACAGAGAGACTGACTGTGACACCGTCACACAGCCAGTGCATCTGCCCTGGAACATCTATCAACAGACTTCTTGTGACAGAGAAAGAACCCCATACATGTGTAAGCCACTCAAGTCAGGGCTCTGTGCAGGCTGTGTTAGCAATCCTAGCTGACGCAGGCCACATCAACAAAGGACAGGTTCAGGGAAGAGTCTGGTTACTGATGCTCCACGATTTATAATGGGTTAGGTCCTGATAAACCCGTAGCAAGTTGAAAATTGGAAGTGCTCTGGCTACACCGAAGCCACCAAGCATCGTCACTGCTTAGCGGCCCAATACACTGGAGTGTTGGTGGTGCCCCTTGACTGGATGGGTAGTGTCTGCCCCACGTCACCAGAGAGGGTCCTGCCATGTTCCACTAGCCCAAGGAAAGATCCAAATGCAAAATCCAAAGTATGGTTTCCCCTGAATGGGTATAGTTTTCACCCCATCATAAAGTCAAAAAAGTGTTAAGTGGAACCGTTGTAAATTAGGATGGTCTGTATACAAATGTTTTTAATCTAATGAGGAATTAGATTATTTAGAATTTATTATTTAGAATTATTTTAATTCTCTCAAATAACCATTCAGTCATTATCTTTAGAATTAATAATTCAACCTTTTAAATCCCAGAAACATATAAATGTTCTCCAAGATTCTGATTTCATATACATTGTGTTTTAAATTTTCTTCCTTGTTTCCTATTTTATTCCAAGATATATGGTTCTTAACTTATTACTTTGTGTTACATATGAAATTGTGGATTTTAGACCAAAGAGCAATATTCTCTCAGCAAGATTTCAATTTAATAACTCCCAATAAAAATTGACCTGGGGGCCTGGGGTTGTGTCTCAGTGATAGAGTATTTGCCTGGCATATGTGAGGCACTGGGTTCAATTCTCAGCACCACATAAAAATAAATAAATAAAATAAAGGTATTGCATTCATCTACAGCTAAAAAAGGATATTTAAAAACATTTTTGAAAAATTAACTTGATGAATTAATACTTTTCTCTCTCCATATCCACCTATTTCCAAATTCTATATTCACAAAAATGTGAAAATACTATAAGAATTCCAATAAATATTTTGGGTATTATTGATAGGAAGTTTTTCATATGTATTTTTTAATTCTTATTTGGTTAAAAGAAATTATTTTAAAAGGTATGATTGTGACTTTCATATAGATATTAAAGAAACACCTTTCAAAGATTTTATTTCACTTAGTAAATCAAGAGAGACCCAGTAATGTGTTACAAATGTGCCAAGGGACAATTGAGACACTATGGAGATAGTCCAAGAAGAAGTATCTAAATGAATTTACAAGTAGATACAAAAACTAGCAAAAGTAGTCACTCTCTACAGGGCAATAATCAATTGTACTTCACCAGAATATTTTTATTTCCATAGACAAGACATTGATTACTACCCATTCTCTGCTACTTACAGAGTTGTAAAATTAACTCAATGAAATCAAAGTCCAGAGCCCCCATAGAACCATCTATCCCACAAGCATCCCCTAGTTTGAAGAGTTAAAGATACCCAATAACTCTACGGTTTATTTTGAAGTCTCACATTATTTCCCTTTGGTTCTTTCCTTTAGCCCACCTCCACTGAGCATCTAAGGACTCAGAAAGCTAAAGACCCAGACCCATGCCAAATTGTAGGTTCACTAAATAATTGATGTGGTAATAATCAGGAAAAGCATCTAAAAGAAACAATGAAAGCCAGTACCATGTTATCCAAAATAAATAGAGTTTATTTAAATGATTCAAACCAAACAATGTTTTTGAGCATTTGTTCATAGGCAACTGATGAAAATAGGGTTTTACTTTCACCTTATTGAGCAGTTTTCTCCCTCTGCTCAAGTAGACCAGAGTACATTCTGCTTCATCTGTCCTGCACCTCACCTGTCCTGGACATCACCTGTCCTGCACCTCACCTGTCCTGGACCTCACCTGTCCTGGACCTCACCTGTCCTACACCTCACCTGTCCTGGACCTCACCTGTCTTGCACCTCACCTGTCCTGCACCTCACCTGTCCTGGACCTCACCTGTCCTATATCTCACCTGTCCTGCACCTCATCTGTGCTGGAATTCACCTGTCCTGCACTTCACCTGTCCTGCACCTCACCTGTCCTGCACCTCACCTGTCCTGGACCTCACCTGTCTTGCACCTCACCTGTCCTGCACCTCACCTGTCCTGGACCTCACCTGTCCTGGACCTCACCTGTCCTACACCTCACCTGTCCTGGACCTCACCTGTCTTGCACCTCACCTGTCCTGCACCTCACCTGTCCTGGACCTCACCTGTCCTATATCTCACCTGTCCTGCACCTCATCTGTGCTGGACTTCACCTGTCCTGCACCTCACCTTCCTGCACCTCACCTGACCTGCACCTCACCTGTGCTGGACTTCACCTGTCCTGCACCTCCACTTATGTTTCTAAAATCCCAATTGCAAAAATGTTCACAAAGTGGCATGAAAGTTCTACCAAAGCTGTTCTGGGTGATTAAGCAGAACTATGCTGAATGTTTGGTTGTGAGGACTCATCCTGCTGCTAAAGGGTGTACTTCCAGCCAGCTAAGTATTCTAATAGGCAGAACTCCCTTGATTATGGAGACTGGGTGGGAATCTAGCTTCCAAAATTAGATTTCATCTAGAGGGGCCAACACCAGCTGCCTGACCCAAACAGCATGGGTGAGTGCATACGATATCTTTTGCTCTGACAAAGGCATATTTTGCCCTGTGTTCACAGCAGCATTTCATTATTTGTGAAAGTAACTCAAGTTTCCATGGATGGATGGATGAGTGGATACACAAAATGTGGTATATACATGGCATGGAATATTATTCAACCCTAAAAAGGAAGGAAATTCTGACACATGCTACAACATGGATGGACCTCAAAGACGGGCTCAGTGAAATTGGCCAGTCATACAAATATTGCACGACCCACTTAGACGAAAGAACTAGAGGAGTTAAGTTTGTAGAGTCAGAAAGCAGGAGGTGGTTTGGGCCTGAGACCTGGGGACGGGTGGGGAGTGGTTGTTCGGTCAGTATAGAATTTTGATTTTGCAAGATAAAAAGAGCCCTGGGGGCGGACAGCAGAGACAGCGACAGAGCAGTACAGATGGACCTAATGGCTCTGACCCGCACACTTCAGGAGGAAGCCCAGCAAGTCCCCCGGAAGCCCTGGAGTTTTTAAATGTCTGAGCTTTGGTGCTATACCCAACAGTGACCATTGGCTTCTGTGTCCCTCTGCAGTAGGTGTGTTAAATGCAGGTGAAATAAGGCCAAGAAAAGTAGACAGAGAAAGAAAGAGGCTCAGGAAAGAGATGTCAGGGGTAGGTTGATTCAATCAGAACTACGTATTGAGAACCCTTTTGAGCAATCTAACTTATAATTATTGATGTAAAAATAAGCAGGACAGTCCCTATCATCAAGGAACTCAGGCTAAGAGAAGAGATGGTTTCAAATATATACTTCGGATTGTAAATGCCAGAACGCCCACTTCAAACTGACTTAAACAGAAATGGGAACACACAGGGCCATTCAAGTAGAAAGTCAATGCTCAACTCAGGGACCGACTGCAGTCAGGTAGGATCTCTGTCTTCCATAATGTTGACTTTAATTTATTATCAGGCTACAGCTGATGTCCGCAGCAGCTCTACACCTAGGAATCTTTACAGTTGGGGAATCTCAGTGGAGAAGGAGGAATACTTCTTTCTCCATGATCCCAGCAAGGGTCACCTTGTTTCATTATCTCTGATTGGCCCAGGTACCCATTTCCTAACCCATCCCTGTGACCAGAGGAAGGGCATAGGACAGGCTTAGGACCTGTACACCAACCGCAGGGTAAAGTCCACTCATCCTGAAGCCTTTAGGTAGGGCTGTGGCCTGACTCTGTCCTCCACGACTCTTATGTTGAGACTTAATGGTGAAGAGGTGGGGCCTTGCCAGGCCAGGACGAAGTCACTCGGGAGCCTGAGGCAGCCATCACCTTAGGAGGTGACTAAGTTATGGAGGCAGAGCCCTTATGGACGGGACTAGCATGTCATAAGAGGGCTTGAGGGTCAAAGGCTTGCCCTTTAGTCCTTTTTGCCATATGAGGATACAGCATTCGTTCTCTCCAGCGGAAGTCACGGTGAGGCACCATCTTGGAAGCAGAGAGTAAGTAGCCCTCACCAGGCACTGAACCTGCCTGATCTTGGACTTCCTGGCCTTCTGATCAATAAAAAATAATTTCTGTCGTTTACAAATTACACATTCTGTGGCATATTGTTATAGCAGTGCAAACAGACTAAAGCAGATGGGAATGGGGGATCCACCAGGAGGAAAGGGTATTGTGAACAGAAGAAAAGTGCATGGATTCCTGGTATAAAAGAGAACAGAGAATTAGAAAAGCATCACGGGAGTTCAGAGATAAGAGTCATTTCAACTGGGGGACCAGGGAAATCTCTTGGAGCCGAGTGACATCTGAACTGAGTGGCAGGGTTGGAACCGAGGAGACAGGATGCTCTGGAAGAAGGAAGTAGCATGGTCAACAGTGAGAAAGCGACTACTGGGGGAAAGGGGATCAGAGAGCCTTCCCAGTGTAGAAAAGCAGCTGAAGTCAGCAGACCCAGTGCAAAAAAAAAAAAAATCAGCTTTAGTGTATTGCAGTGTGCTGTAGCACATTCGTTCCGTGTGTGCCATGACATAAAAAATCGGAAAGCCCCAGAAACATTTAAAAAGAAGGTATCCAAACGTGAGGAGTTAAAAAAAAAAAAAACAGTGAGGAGTGAGCCAGATAGAACTGTGCATCTACCAAGGAAGTGGTGGGAAGGGTGGGTCATGCCTGTCTGGTGAGGGTCACAGAAATGAGTGGTCCTGCAGTGAGGGTGGGCAGAGTTGGGGGGTACTAAATCAGGAAGCTTACCCCAGAAGCGGTCACCTGTTTGCAAACAATGAACAGCAATTTGTAAGCCACCTTCTCCTTCACTTCCTTCCCCGCCACCCCAGGCCAATTCTTATTTGAAACTGAAGCAAATTCTCTGTCACTTCACCCATAGCGGAGTGGCTTAACTCTGAATCCACTTATCCACAAAGGACCACAGAAGTGTCATTCTAATATGGCCCCACTGAAAGGTTGACTTATAAAATGAAGGTTTTTTAAAAACTCAGGTTTGGGCCCATCCAGTGCCACTGCACTCACACATTTCCTGACTTTGAGCTCGATGTAACTGTGAACCCTTGGAAAAGCTTTGATGGCCTTCACGTCTGCACCAGAGATGGCACTGAGTTAGAGACCAGCTCAGATCTTGAGCCACTGGGGTCCCCTGGCAGCAGCCTGGGTTCCAAGGGCAGGATTTGCTTTGGGGTCTCCTGGCTCTCTCCTCCTTCCCCCAGGGAACGCCCTTTCTCTCTCCCTATGGCCCGTTTCCTCTTCCCCTCCAGGTCATCGCAGGTGATGGGGCTTGACTGCTCTCTCCAGCTACATGTCATTCTCCCGCACATCACACAGTACTCTGCAGCTTTTGTTCCCAGTGACTCCTGGGTAGATCATGAGTTGATCCAGGACTAGGGTGGTGTCTTTTTTAAACAGCCCATTTTATTATGATCGCTCACACCATCGAAAATGCTATCATCACAGGTAAAGAGCAATAACACAAGGAATTATTCTGGAAGTTTCCTGATCTCTTCCCCTCTTGCACCCCTCCAGGGCACGGCTTCCCTAAACGCGGTTCTCCTTCCTCTGCTTTTCTTTGTAAGTGTTGCTTTTCTAGGGTAGGAGCTATCCGCGCAGGAGACACGCCTCCCACCTGGGTTTTCCACCCGAGATTGTGAGATTCATTCCCGTCACCATCTGGAGACTGTTGCTTCTTTCTCTTGAGCTCTTGGTAGAATTCCATCCTAGGACCTCTCCACAATTTATTTACCTTTTAACTGTGATGGACATTTTGGTTATGTCCAGTTTGACGCTGTTACAAACAGCGCTGCCGGAAACACTCTTGGGGACATGTCCCGGGTCACCTACCAAAGGGCTTCTCCTGCAGGGATCCCTGGGAGTGGGATTCAGTGTTTCTAGATAACGCTAAATAGCCTTCCAAAAGTACCACCCGTGGCGCTCCCCAATTCCACTGTTTCCTAGTCTTGCTCCGCTTGCCCTGGTGAACCCTCTCCATTTCGCCAATCTGATGAGTATAAAATGGGCCTTCATGATGCCTTTGAGGAAAATAGCTTTTTCATCCTCCAAATTCCCAGCCCCTAGAGAGGACTGTGCGTCCAGCGGAAGCCCGCAAATCTTTCATTTAATGAATGAACAGCAATAATGAAATGTGACAAATACCATAATTCAGAAGAGCATAAAGAACATACTCATAAATTGTCCAAATGTCTCTCCAGTCTTCAAATCCAGTCGCAGAGCAGAATGGCCTGGGTGTCCCTTTATTTCCACACGGCCGTTTTATTATGAAAAACTTCAAATGTACAGTAAATTTGGAAGATCTTTACAACGAACATGCGCTGTGCCCACACCTAGGTCCTACCATTAACAGTTTTCTCTATACCTGTTTTAGGCAGATTCTTTGTAAAACTATTGATTCCTCAAGGCTGAGGTTCTGATTCTATAGCTCTGGGATGGGGGCAAGGCATCTATTTTTGCTTCTTCGTTTTTTCGACTCCCCTGTTGCTTCTGATGAGCAGCCTGCCTTGGAAACTACTGCCTTAAGGGACCCTCGGAGATAAATAAAGACGACAGATTTGCAATTAGCTTAGTAGGGCTCATTCTTTGAGAGTAACATAGTGCTGGATGCCTAAAGTCATTTTCTTAGACCACCAGCATTCCTAGGAAATTGTGCCAGCCTGTGTCAGTTTCGTGGAGGTGTGGACAGGTTCCTGGGGGTGATTAAATACCAAGAGGGGCCTGACTCCGGACGGCCCAGACTCTGCCCTCCCTGCGCCATATTGAGAGATGAACTTGCCCTTCAGATCCAAGCCAGCTTCTTTCAACATGTGGGTGCTGTTATGAACTGAATTGTGTCCCTACTCCAAACTGAACACAGTCACGTTCCGAGGTCCTCAGATACCTCAGAACATGACTATATTTGGAGACAGGATCTTGAAACAGGTAATGAAGTTAAAATGGGGTCATTCCATTGGACCCTAATCCAGTGTGACAGGTGTCCTTTTCAGATGAGGATATTTGGACAGAGACATACACAGAGGGAAGATCTTGCAAAGACACAAGAAAAGAGGGCCATGGACAAGCCAAGGAGAGAGGCCTCAGATGACACCAACTCAGCCGGCACCTTTGTCTCCACTTCTAGTCTTTAGAACTGGGAGAAAGTAAATTCCTGTCATTGAAGTCCCTCCGTCTGTCCTGCTTTGTTATGGCAGCCCTGGCAAAGTAACCCAAGTTGGAAGGGAGGGTGCTGGGGTGCGGAGGACAGACCAGGACAGGCAGGCAGATGTGAGCCCCACCTCCCCTGACCACTCCCTCCGACCAAAACAGATCTCTGTGCACAGAGGAAGGTGACTGCTGCCCTGGGAAACAGAAACGGGAGTCCCTTCTAGACCCTGCTCTTCAGCAGCAGCTGCCTCACCAACACAAGGAAGGAGGACAGCGTCCTCAGAGCCACCAGCTCACAGCCAGACCAGTGGCCACCGAGCACAGGAAAATGAACGTGTTGAATATCTTATTCAGTCCAATTAGGTATAATTGGGACCTTGTGATGACTTGCCTGGCCTGCTTGAGGGCAGTGGGCCATTATTCCTCCTGGCACCTGCCCCCACCACCATCAGGCCCCTGGCCACACCTATCCTCACAGTTTACCATCCCCTGGGCATTGTCTGCGCACATTCTTCATGCGCCAGGCTGCCCTGCATTCTTCCACATGCTTGTCAATGGATCAACACGTCAACACTCATCACATGTGTACATACGTGGGCATTCGTGTACCTCAGTGCGTTCGTCAGGTTTTCGTCACTGTGACCAAAATGCCTGACAAGAACGTAGATGAAGAAGGATTTTATTTTGGCTCAGGGTTTGCAGTTTTCAGAGGTCCTAGTCAAAGGTCAGCTGGCTCCATTGCCGTGGGCCTGAGAGGAGGCAGAACACCATGGCAGATGGTTGTGGCAGGGGAAAGTTGATCAGCCCATGGTGGCCAGGAAGCAGAGTTGAGGGGGCAGAGCCGGGGACAAGATCTGGTCCCTAAGAGCATGCCCCCAATGACCTACTTCCTCCAATGTTCCCCACCTACTTACAGTTTCTGTCTCCTCTAGGAGTCCATTCAAATTATTATCCATCAAATGGATTAATCCACTGATAAGGTCAGAGCCTTCATGATCCAATCACTCTCTAAAAGCCCCACCTCTGGACATCACTACTTTGGGGACCAAGCCTTCAACACAAGAGTTTTGGGGGTACATTCTAGATCCAGACCATAATACTCGGTTGCAGGAAGAGCAACTTGAGTTTCATTTTTTTTGGAGGTGGGGGTCCCGCAGGTATCTCTCTACCTATTTCCTCTTGTTCTGAAATTATCATCTGATCTTCAGAACACTACAAATACTTCCACTTGTCTTCGTCCTCCTTAGGGTTCCTCTGGTTTATATTTCAGGTTTCACCCCACTCCCTCATTTCCAAACTGTCTGTTCTATTAATGTTCTTCTATTCATACCACGTCGTGTCTTTTCTGCACTGTGACCCTGTCCTCCTTCTTTTTGTTCTTGCTGTGTACCTAATTCCTTTGATTATTTCGCTGCATCTTATTATAATTCATTTGTTCCTGTCATCTTATTTCATGTCGTTAACAACCAAGCACCTTTAAATAATCCTTTCCCTCCATTCCTAAAAGCCCAAATATTACAAATTGGCTCAGTTTGGGAATATCTTCCTAATAGGGAAGAGGCAAAGAGGAACACAGAGGGGTTGCTGGGGCTAGGCATTTTAGGATGGAATCCCTGCATGGAACAAGATCACTTTTATGGAAGTTTGTGAGGAGCCGTCTGATCCCGAATCAAAGAATGGCCACACCCAAAGTGTGGCCAGTATGGTGTGGCCACTGACTGTGTGCAAGAGTGGCATTCATCCTGAGGTGGAGAGCTTCTTAAATCTGGGCAAAGGTTTCTTCAGAGCCCTCAACTATTCATTTGAAAGCCTTCCAGTTGCTGGAGGTTGGGAAGGGCGAGGGAACGAGTGACTATGCTCAGGCACCCACTAAAGTGGGAGCTAGAGAAGAGGGAAGCTTAAGCTGAACACTGGGTGAGCACAGAGGTGTGTGAAAGTGTGCGTTAAAGAGTGTGGGTGTTACAAGGGAAACATTATCTTAAATAGCAACAGTGGTCAGAAAGACAAGCAGAGCAGGGTGGTCTTGCCCGTCCAAAGATTTGCTCATGCCTATGAGGTATGTTCTGGGACTGGTTAGAGTCTTTCTTTTGACCCCTCCTTCAGTGCCTCCCAAATCTCCATCTGGTTTTACCCTGAAATCTCCAACATAGGAATTATTCCTTTGAGAGGTTTAAAGGTCCCAGTTAACCAGCAAAAGTGTTGTCTAGTAGCCTCCTTAGCCATTATTAATGCACAGAAGCCAATCGGCTTATCAGTTGGGACAAGCCCCAGTGGAGAGTTGAGCTGGAGCTGTCTGGTAGCCCTGTCAGTCATTAGCACCTCCATGCCAAATGGGCTGTTAGATTAGGCAGCTGCAGAGCTCCTTCTGCAAGAAGGGATGAGGCCTAAGCAACTTGAGAGGATAGAAGCAGCCATTTGATGAGTGAGACCACCCTGGTGGGGAGGCCTAGAGAAACAACAGGGTAACACAGAGTAACACCAGAATATGTGTCACCAGCTTGATGATTTCACACCTCAAGTGTCCCAGAGTGGAGAGAAGAGAGGCACTGACATCATTTGCAAAGACTGATTTCAAAAGAAGATGGGGGACAGGCGGCTTCTGGGAGAGAGCATCTCCAGTGTGGTCCCTCCTTCTCAAATCTTTAGGTTCTAACACCTAAGGCTTAATGCTCCCTGCCTCACTAGCAGGCCTCTCTCAATTCTGAGAGTATTTAACTCTCAGACCAACTGGTCCCCATTGTAAAGCTTTGGGCTGCTAGATGAACACGTGCAGCCCCGACCCTGGTCTGGGTAGTCCCTCTCCCTCCATGCACTCTCCAGGCAGGGGGCTGTAGAAAGCTCCTGAAGCTTCCCTCACTGTCCAGCCTCTTCCAAGTGCTTGCACCTAATTCTGTATTTGTAATTTTGAGTTCCCTAAGAAGCCCCCATCACCCCACAAATTGCTAACGCCTCCGGTCCTCCTAAACCAATGTCCATTCTGGATGATTGCACAAAGTTCTTCATTTGCACTAGAGAAAGTCAACTCCACAAGCTTTACTGGAATTTTCCCACAAAACGGGTAGACCCGATGACTTCATATTGTGGGCCCCACGAATGCCTTTGCTCGGGTGTTATCCTTTTTCTTATCCCCTTTCTCTTTCATATTCTAGGCCACTCTATTTGGAGACAGAGGTCTTCACCTACCCACATTAAAGATGAATAGGTCCCAGTGTAGTGGTGCAGGCTTATAATTTCAGCTAATTGAGAGGCTGAGACAGGAGGACTGGAAGTTAGAGGCCAGCCAGGGCAACTTAGGGCAACCCTGTCTCAAAATAAGATTTAAAAAGAGTGGGGAGAGCTGAGGATGTAGCTTAGTAGTAGAGCATGCTTGAGTATGAGGCCCTGGGTTCAATCCCCAATACTGTAAACAAAACAAAACAAAAAATAGGGCCCTTGGGTTTTGCTTGCTTGTTTGCTTGCTTGCTTGCCTGACTCTTGGGATCCACGCTCAGTCAATACTCATTTGTGTCCATTTTTGACTGAAGGCAGTTGGTAGGAAAGGCTTTCTAAACCAGCCTAATTCACAGGTCTGCCCAGCATTCCAATGTTTAATTACTTAATGCATCTCAAGCACACATTCTAGAAACTCAGATGACCCTATTAAAGAACGGTACATCCTCTTGGGGGAGGGGATAAATTGTAACTCCTAGAATTATTATTATTTAATAACACATGGGCTAGGGCATGCTCCCACACACACCTAATCACAGTGTCAGCCTAGAATGAGGTGAGTAAAGTGTTGGCCTGTACAAGGCCCTGGGCTGGGGTGGGGGCTGGCTTTGTTGGAGGACCAGGTAGTTAACTCTTGACAGTCTCAGCAAATTTTCACACTTTTCCCCCTTTGCCCTTGCAACTGGAATTCATCTTTATTCATAATGTGGTCCTTTTGAAACAGCACATCTCAGCTGTGTGTGTCTCCCCGGCCAGGGTTGAGCAGATAAAATTCAGGTCTTTCCTGAATAGGGCGTTGCCATGCAGGGTGACAGGCCCAGAACGTTCTCAGCAGGATCCCCCAGCCCCTCTAACCCAAGCACCCAAGCTCTCTTCGTATGGGAAGGCAGCGTGGGTGGGAGCATTTGGGTGGCATACCCCAAAAACCACAGTAATTGGAAGGGAAAGGAGGCAAATATCAATTAGGGATTCCTCAGCCAGCTACCAATCTTGGTTTCCAAGCGACTCCACCTTAGTCTCTTCAGAAGTAGCGACTTCCCGGGGACGTACGACAGTAATGACACGCATCCACATACATCTTGTCCTAGTGAACATATCCCCGGGAAACCTCTGGTTCTGTGCCCGGCTTCCCCGGCTCCCTGTGGGCCTGTCAACTAGAAGGCTCCCAGCTTCTCCGCGCTTCCGTGGGAATGCGCGCAGGCAAGAGCTTTGCGAATGGAGCCCATGAAAGCTGGTGTTCTCCTGCAGTCCTCTGGGAGCCCCCCACTTCCCGGCCTGCTGGGGTTGCTGAGCTGAGCTTCCACGCTCCCCCAGCACCTCCTCCCCGCCGGGGTCCCGGCGAGACAATCGAATGTTAGCAAATAATGTGGCGGCGAGGGGCGCAAGGTGGGGAAGGCGAGGGAGACCCCCAGCCCACGGGCCCCCGCAGGCCCGGCCGCGAGGGGCGGGAGGGGGCGGCCGGGGCTCGCCGGAGCTCGCGGGCCGGGCGCCTCCCAGGAAGGCGGGGAGGGGAGCGCCTGTTTACCCAGGAGGGCTGTGCTGATAGCACGTTCCTCGAGTTTACTTTGCTTTCCTTGAGTTTATTGTAAAGGGGTAAAGTTTTCGGATCCGTCACGTGACCCTGACAGGTCCTGCCTATGGCGCGGCAGACCACCCACGCCGAGGGCCATGGAACTGCTTAATAGAAACAGGCTTGTAATTGTGAGTCCGCGCTGCACTCCGCCGAGAGCCTCGGGCGGCCCAGCGCGCCGGGGATTTTACACTTTCCGTTCCTTTTGTGAAGACGGAGGAGGAGGAGGAGGACAAGACGAAGACCACGAAGAAGAAACCGACGACGACAGGGGAGACAAAGAGACCCGCGGCGACAAGGCCAGGGGGAAACGGAGGAAGACGGGGAGAAGACGGAGACGCGGAGGACGAGGAAAGCGGGGCCCGGAAAAAAGGAATTGATGTGAAATCCAAGCCCAGGTCCGCGCCACCGGCACCCGCGCTCCGGGCAGGGTTGACGGCCGGCTATGGTGAGTGCAGCCGGCGCGGCGACCGCCGCCGCCACCCCGCCCGCGCCCTCGCGCGTCCTGTGCCCCGGGCGGCGCGGGGACGCGGCGACGCGACGCGGGGCGTCCCGCGCAGCGGACAGCAGAGCGAGCCCCGAGCGCCGGGCGGGAGGGGCGGGCCGCTCGCGGCGCCGCGGATGTGGGGCTGGGTGGGCTGCGCCGCCGGGGCGCGGGAGCGCCTGTCCCGCGTCCACGCTCGCTCGCGCGCCGGGCGCCCGCCCCCGAGGCCGGCCCTGCGGGGCGGGAGGGGGCTGGCTGCCGAGGGCCCGGCCGGGGAACGGCTCCGGGGGGAATTCCCACGGAGGGGGTCGCCCGGGATCCCATTTTCACGCTTGAAAGGGTCGCCACCTTGGCTTCCGCTCGTCAGTCTGGTGGTGGCTACTGACTCGCAAGTGGAGGCAGAGCTGGTGATGGAAGGGCCGGTGCGGAGAGTGACAGCGCCGGGGGGAGGGCCGGGGCGCAGAGGGAGCGCGCGCGGAAGCCACTTCTCTCCGCTCGGTGGAGCTTTGCCGAGAGCAGCTGGAGGGACGGCGCACGCTCTCGCACCCACACCCGGGGCTTTCGGCGCCCCGCACGGACCCCTGGTTAAGTGGCACACGCAAGGCTGGACAGAAGCACCCTACCTAAATTCTGGGGTTGCAACACCCACCTCCCTGCCGCCGTCGGTGGGAAAAGGGTCCAAAAAGGCGCTTTGAGTTCACAAGGGGCCACGGGTGGAGAAGAGGTGTGTGTTGACTCCTGCGCCCACGGATTCGGGCTATCCGGTGCTTGCCACCCATTAAAGAGGTGGGCGGGTATCCCAGAAATGAGTGCGGCCTCAGGGGAGCCCAAGTCCTCCCAGACCTGGTCCGAACACCAGGACCACCAGAGCCCCAGAGGCTGTGCCTCTGGGTGACATGTGCCATATCTCAACGCGTTTAAGTTCACGTTTAAAATCACGTGTAGTGTGTGGATGAACGTTAAGTCCAAAGTTTTCTGATTTCATTTTCTGTCACCCAAGAAGAACCATATGGAAGATGATATGGAACAGAGACCTCTGTTTTTCTGGACCTGGAAGAGACGACCATCTTCCTCTTTTTCTCCTTCCTTCCTCCCTGGGGAGGAGAAATACAAAAGAACTAGCCATAAATAATAAAGTCCCACAATGGGCAGCTCTAAACATTTAATAATTGGATCGTTGAGGTCTTGAACTACTACAATAGTCTTTTTTCAGCATTCTGTGTGTTCGGATGTTTTTTTTTTTCTTTACTAGTTCAACATGCAATTAATTGCCTCCACAAAGAAAGACAATGCTTTTTGGTGTCATGTTTTGTTACTATAACTTATTATTTCTGGGTGGTACCTCAGGATAAATTGTTGCCTCAGGTGATCCTGTCCCTATGTTGGAAAACCAGGGGCTTTCAATTGTGTTTGTGTCTTCCAGTTGTCACCCATTGTCCTTGCACCAGGCTATAAAATATCTTTGAGTCCATGACTTTTAAAATTAAAATGTTGAATTAAGGTGTCTGCCCATTTTCAGTTTGGGCTATTAGCTTCATTTCAAACTCACTGTGAGAGGTGTATTTAATTTCTGGTTATAATCTAGTCATAATCTGACAAGCTATTTGAACAGGGGTTAGCATTATTTGAAATTATTTTTATGAAAAAGACTGTTTTACAAATTATCTTCAATTTTCTATAGATAGAAAAATTGAAGAGGTAAATATGGATTAAAACATCTTCCCTGTTTTTATGTTCATATCTCTCTCACACACACACACACACACACACACACCTTTTATTTTCTCCAGCCTCTGCCACAGTGTATAATGCCCTATTGAGACATGTAGGCGTGATGTGTAAACCGGATTAGCAGTATGAAAGAAAGACACACAATAAGCTGGAATTGTTTTACTTCCCTTTCATTTCTCATGCCTATATCTCTAATAAATTTGTTGCTCCAGAAGTGGGTCAAAGGGATCATGTTGCTCAGCTTCTATTTCATGCAAGAACCAATGGTAGAGATCACTGAAATGAATGGTGAGCCTTCTGCCAAACGCAAAGCTTGATACAGACATAGAGAAAAACAGAGATGAGGCGGGGGATGGGGAAAATGTTCATAGTCTGGTCCTTTCAAGACTACATCTTTATCCATTAGAGTAAGGCTACGTAGCTAAGAAGATATTTGGGGGGCAGGAATCAATAGGAGCATCAATGTTATGTTTTCTTTCAAGTTTATTGAAAGCTTTGAATATTCTCTGTGCAATTGGTGACATTCTTAGCAAGAGAATACCAGTCGCTTCTGGCATTGAGTAAAGTCTAATTCCCTTTTCAGGCTAGTATTTAAACCGGGAGTAATGAGCATAGATATTTCTGAGACCCTCTCAGGATATCTTCCCTCTGCTGCCCTCCCTACCCCCCAGCTCACTGTAAGCTCAAAAAATGCCAGTGCTCCTGGTTTGTGTTGTAGACCTCTCATTTACTCCTTTGTGGAGTTGGGAGCAGCTTCCCATTAAAGGAGATCAGGGGTAATTAGCAGCATTATTTTGACAAGTTGGCTAGGGCTGCTCCCCTTCCTCCAGCCTGGGGAGGGGAGAGGAATAAGAGCAGGAAGCTGGAGGTGGAAGGGAGGAGGGAGGGGAGGCCAGCCAGTGGTTTTACATTTTGTGGCCGCTGGATTTCTTTCCTCCTCCTCCCTGAAATCTTTTAGACTCATTTTTTTAACCAGCCCCTTTTAAGTAAATACAAAAGCTGCCAGTGAAAACACAACAAGGCATTCTTAGGGAGCCAAGAAACTGTGGTGGATGGTGGCATATTGGCTTGAATTGAGTCAAGACTCAACTCTTACCCCAGGTACCTGCTTTAAACTGCTCAGGCCCTGGCCCATCACTCACATCCCATATTCTGGGCTCCCCATGCATAGACAGAATAGTACATCAAGTCCCTAATTCCTCCCTCCATCCTACCCTCTCAAGAATACGTAGAGTGTAATGTCATGTTGTGATTCTTTAGATTTCTGGAATAGAGTTTTCAACTCAGTGGACAAAATTATAAATGGCCTTTGAGTATAAAGAGGTGAATATAAATTACTGGAATAATTTACCTCTTCATTCATTTATATTCTGTAGAAATTAGCTAAATTACATTGGATTTTAAAGACTCATTTGGTTTGATCTGAGAAACCAGTGGGAAGTTAAATCTCACTGTGGCTTCTCAACTCCACCAAGTCTGGCTCTCATGATGCTTATCGTCGGAACATCCCCATACAAAGGGCAGATGTTTTATTTCATCTTCTCATTTGGATGATCTGATGTCATTTTTGAGATGTGTGTGGCATGGCCATGGCTATTGGAAGCATTGGAAGAGAGAAGGGTGGGGACGTGAGAATTCAGAGAGTTGAAGGAATCTGTTTTGAAATCTACAGACACCAATGAGAAATCGTGGGCCCTGATGGGGAGAAAAAAAAAATATGTCAGTTTATTCATTGACATGAACTTTACTTGAAAAGGGAGCTGGAACACTTGCTCTTGCTTCTCAGAGGCTGGCAACCCTGCTGCTTGATAAGGCCCTAAGCTCTCACTTATTTGGTAACTCTCACAAGGGGAGCCTCCAGGCAGAAGGGCCATTAAAGGGACTGTACTCCCAGCAGACACCTTAGCAGGCCTGGCTCCTCCAATCAGCCTCATCTCAGGTCTGTGGAATCCTTGTGGTTAGTTGGAAGTTAACAAACCCGGTGTGGCTCAGCAGTCCCCTGCACAGGGCATGCATATTAAAGCCGACAATGCTTACAAATGTAAATAAGGGCAGATTGATTAGGAACAACATTATCGCTGGGAATGTGGCACTCGCATGCATCAGCAATGAGGCAAATTGGGGGCAGCCTCAGCCCTGACCACCCAAGTCGAGCAGGCTTTTACACTGGCTCCTCTTCCCTTTCTTAAAACGTTACAGAAACAAGGCCAATTAGATCCTCAAAGTAATTCATCTCTGTGTATGAAAAAAGCAGACCACAGGGGAAGCGGCGGGTGGGGGGTGGGGAGATTAAGATAGCGCTTGTTAGAGCGAGGCTGGGGATTGCGTCCTGGAACCAATGGGTAGAGTTTACAGGCCGAGACCATTGTCTGAGATGCTGAAAAGTTAACCTATCAAACAGCAGGCGAGGGGCTCAGGGCGCTGAAAACCTCGGGGATCAATGTTCAAAACATTTAGGAATTAAGTCAAACTGAGGGAAATGAGCCCGAGTGGAAGAGCCTTTGCCATTGAAATGGTGCACAGGCGGTCAGATCCAGAGGCTCTGCAGCTGCGTGCACAGTGATACGGGGCCATTACGTGTACATAGCCTATAATTTTACTCCAGAATTCCATAATCCAAGCAGTTATCGTGAAACTCCTGTAAGTAAATGATTGAGTGGAGAGGAGCTAATACTGAAACTTAAAAAAGAACCAGAACAACGTGTTTATGGTCAGCAAGCCTCAAAAAATAAAAACAGGCTGACAAGTTAAACTAGGGATAACCGCTCCCCCCCAGTCTAAACAACTTCCAGCAGCAAGCACGAAATGGTTTGACTTGAAATGTCTGCTCAGCAAAAGCTAACAAACCACTTTTCCTGTTTTATGCTATTTAGCAAACATAATAAAGACCAGGGTTTTACTCCAAGATTAAACTAGCTATGTCTCGAGCCCAGTTTTCCTGCGCTATTATTTATTAAAGTAGTGCCATTTTCCTTGCACCGTGCTTGTCTTTTCTTATGGATTTTTAGCAGCTCTTACCAGAGCCGCTCACAAAAATCACGTGCTGCTTGGGAGTTGTGAGTTTTGAATTTCCGCGCTGGCCGGGTACTAGGGTCCTCCTCCTGATCCCGTAAACACCCCCAAATGCTTCTGCCCTCTTTGTCCCTCTTCTCCCGGTACCACACACGTTTGCCGGCTCAGAATTCGGGGAGCAGGGCCTCCCAATAAAACCAGGAAGAGGGAAAAGCCAAAGGGAAAGTGGCGAGGCTAGGCAGGGAGGGAAGAGGTGGATGAGGAAGAGAAAGCAGTGGAAAGCGAGCAGCAGGAGCGAGGGGAAGGAAGCAGGGATCCGGGAACCGCCGGGGAGGAAGGAGGCCGCGGGGAGGGCTGGCGGACCGGCCCCCTGCGGCAGCCGCGTGCACCGCCCCGGTGGCCGGCGCGCCCAGCCTCAGCCCCTAGCGGGCCGCAGCGGCGACGCGGGCCGGCTGAATGGGAAGGCCCCGTGCGCGCAGTCATTGGCCGGCGGCGGGAGGCCGCGCGGGCATTGGGCAACGTAAGGGGGCCGGTCCGCCTTCAGGAATGTACTACGGCGCGTCCGGCACGTCCGTCCGCGCCGGCAGGGCGCGCGCCTCGCTGGGGCTCCCGGAGGCCGCGCAGAAAGCTAGGAGCCCTCCCGCCGCGGGCCCAGCGCACCAACCTTCCTACCTGCTTGGCCCGGGCCGCGCGGGCGCAGCGAGTCCCCGAACCCGGCGCGCGCATGCGGACGCACCCGAACACGCGCGCGCGCACGGGCAGCTTGGCCCGAGGTCACGTGGCCGCCTGGGCTCCGCCTTCTCCCCGCTCCTCCCCCTTTCCCTCCATCTGGGTTTCTTTCTTTCCTTTCTTTCTTCTTTTTTTTTCAATGAACACAGACCGTGTGCATCTTAAAGCCACACTGCCCCATTTCACGGCTTCAGGCGGCTTCTCGCTACCGCGATTCCCTCTACAGTTCAACTCCGTAAAGGAAAAAAAAGAAAGAAAGAAAAATACTAAAATGAGACAGAATCCTGGGCTTGTGAATCTGGTGCCTACTTCAGGGAGGAACTTAATTTGGAAACGTAAGAAAACACATTCCACTATAATTTTTTTTCCCTAAAATAAAGAGCGTAGCTGTGTAGACAGTTTAATTTGTCTTTGACCCCAGGACCCAATCCAAGAGACCGCGCGAGTTTTTTTCCTCAACGGAAAACGAGTCCCTGGGATATCTTGGTGACAGTAGACGCGGTTTCTGGACAAATTCTTGCTATCTGCGCACAATTTGTTTCGAATGAATCTGACATCAAAGCCTTTATTCTCTCCTACGTCACGCTACTATTAAATGTAACAGGATGCATACCGATTTTTTTTAAAAAAGCTTAAAACTGACTTTTTATAAGGACGCAGTTAGTATAATGGGCTCAGACTTATCCAAAATAATCAGGACTTTTTTTTGTTGTTGTTAAGGAAACATTCCATTTATCAGGGTTGTTAAAAAAAGTTTCTGTTGTTTCTTTTACTAATATCACATTAAAGATTCAAATTAAAACTCTTCTGCTTCCCTAAGACTGTTTCAGTGTCTGGATTCCACGTTTATAGAACACTGACTCCTTCAAACCAGCACTGTGTTGTCGTGGGAGTTTTTCTGGGGGGCTGGGGGGGCGGTGAAACGGATTTTTTTTAAAGGGTGGCTTTTCTCAAAGTTCTTACTTTCCTCTTTAACTTTCCATTTTGTTTATCTTAATGCGAGGCGTTGTTCCCTGCGAGAGCCTAAGTCTTGTGTTTAGTTATAAAAGAGAGGAGAGAGGGAAAAAAAAAAAATCTGGCACACACTGGCGCACTATCCACCACCCTGTCATTATTGGTGCAGGCCTGGGAATTCAAGCCGGACCTCCCAGTATTTTCTACAGCTTGAGGCCAAGGTGCCTCTGAAAGGGTTTTCTTTGAGGAATTTCAGAAATTGTTTAAGCGCTTAAAAAAATATTACATATCCCCCCGTGTCTATCGCGAGGCAAATGCTCGTGTGTGTGCGCGCGCGCGCGTGTGTGCGCGCAAAAGGCGACTCACAAAAAGAAGACACTGTTGAAAAGAAAAGGAATAAGAAAGAAAGGAGGGGGGAGCATTCCTTAATGGAAGTATTGCATGCGAGAAGGTTGGCGCTCTCGGAGGCTCCCCCCGAAGCCGGGGATGCACACACTGGGGTTGCCTACCTGGGTGGTCTCTCTACTTTGGTGAGCTGTTGCTAAGCAGCTAATAATAGTCATGTTTGCTGAGTAATTTCTGCCCTCCGCGAGCCAATCGCGTCGCAGAAACCCAAGCCATCTGACAGCCCCGGGGGCGGGAGCTCCAGCCTTTTTCTCTTTCGCTCGCTCTCTCCCCCTCCACCCCCTCCCCTCCTCCTCCTCTTTCTCCAAATGGAGAGAGTTCTTTTTTTTCTTCTTCCATCTCATCTATTGAATCAAGGAGCTGCTGCGGCCGCTGCCCGCTGCACACACACAGAGCGGAGTCCCCAGGTCCCGGGAGTGAGAGAGGCGCGCTGCGCGGGGGCAGAATGGTCCAGCGGGTCGGCGTGGAGCACAAGAAAGCAAAGTCCGGGACCGAGCAGCCACCGCGAACCCAGCAGCCAGAGCCCGAGCAGCAGCTTCAGGAGCCGCCACCGCCAGCAGCAGCAGCCGCGGGAGCAGCGGCAACGGCGGCTGCCCGGGCCCGGCAGCGCTGAGACCCGCCGGGCACCCTCCGACCCCGCGGCGGCGGCGGCTCTGCGCTTGCCCTCCGCGGCCGCTCGGGCGACTCGCGAGGCGCCGAGGGAGCCAGCGCAGCCGGCGGGAGCTGCAGGGATTTGCTGGCGCTTTCTGCAGTGAAGGGGTCGCGGCGCGGGGCGGGGGGCGGGTAAGGGGAGTTGGGGACCGCGAAGAGCGCGGTGGAGGCGTCCGAAGGACAGGCTCGCTCCGCGCGCCGGCTCTCGCCCTCCCGCGAACTGGATGTGGGCAGCAGCGGCCGCAGAGACCTCGGGACCCCCGCGCAATGTGGCAATGGAAGGCGCAGGGTCTGACTCCCCGGCAGCGGCCGCGGCCGCAGCGCCTGCAGCGCCCGCCGTGTGAGCAGGAGCAGCGGCAGCAGCAGCAGCAGGTCTGTCAACCGGAGCCCGAGCCCGAGCAGCCGGCGGCCAGCAGCGTCCTCGCGAGCCGAGTGCCCAGGCGCGCCGGGAGTTCGCAGCGGCGGCAGCAGCAGCGTGCCGGGCCGCCCGGGAAGCCTCGGTCCCCGTGGCGGCGGCGGCAACGGCAACATGGCCTCGGCTGTTAACACCGCCGAGCCCCAGGACGGCGGCGGCGGCTGCAGCGGGGCCCTGGGCCGGACGGCCGGTGGCGGGAGGCGCAGACGGACCGGGGGGCTGCGCCGCGCGGCCGCGCCGGACCGGGACTATCTGCACCGGCCCAGCTACTGCGACGCCGCCTTCGCTCTGGAGCAGATTTCCAAGGTGCATTTCAGACTCTTTCCTCTCTTCTCCTCCCACTCTTTCCTCCCTCCTCTTCCTCTTTGGGATAGCCCCACCACACACACACACATACACACACCCACACACCCCTCCAGGAAAAGAGGCAGACAAGTGGGGATTGAAAAATTCAAACCCTCCCTCCGGTCCTGGGAGGAAAGGGCTGTCTGAGGTCCGCAGGGGGTGGAGGTGTGTGTGTGTGTGTGTGTGTGTGTGTGTGTGCACGCCCTCCCTGGCGTGCCTTTTCCGGAGCATTGGAAAGCTGTCCACAGTGGACCACCTCGAGGGCGGCCGCAGCACTGCCCTGCCCCGTGCCCCTTGCTAGGAGCTCCCTCCTTCTGCGCCCCTGCCCCTATTTGCAGCTAAACCCCTGTAACGCTGCCACATTTCTTAACATCTTGGAGGGGGAGGCGGAGTGGAGAGAGGCGGAGAGAGGAAGGGGGGAGGGAGCCGAAATAAAGGTGGTTTCCTTTTTTGGCAGCCGGTTTTACTTTTGTTGAGCATGAAATCTCTGCTCCCTTAAAAATTATCCTCGGAAGAGGACATCCCCCCTCTTCTTTCACATTTTTTGAGCCGCTTCTTCTCAGAACCTGATGGGGAGAGGGAAAGTTGTAAACAAATTGCCACCTTAAATCCGCGGTGCGGGTCTGCCGAGCGGTCGGGTTCATTGTGTTTACGAGGCTTGCTGAAATGTGTGGAATCCGGGGAAGGCGAGCACCCAGACGGGGGCCCACCGGGGCCGCGGCCAGCACCGGGGCAGCGCCGCCGCCGGGAGCAGCCTGTGCCCAGCCAGGACCCCCTCCTGCGCCGGCCTGGGCCCTTCCCCCGTGCAGTCGGCTGTTTTGTTACGTTTAACCCGAAGGGAAGGGAGAGGAGGGAAAGATCCATGTGGCTGCCCTCTTCCGATCACAAATATTGTCGTAAGTTGCAGATGGCTGCCCCACTTCCTAATTCGGCTCACACGGCGTCTTCCAAAGCTATGGAAGCGTTGGGAGTGAGCACCCGCGGCCGCGCTCACCACGTGGATGCCCACTAAATGCCACTCCAGACGGGGAAACTCGAAATATATTGTTCCAAAAGAGCGTTCGGCCCCTGCACCGGTCCTCTCCGGAGCACCCAGAGAAGGGTGATGGGTGGTGCAGGATTTATGGGAAAGCGGGACGTGGTTTACTGCTTAAGTGCTGGGCTCGGTCGCTGGGATTACGCAGCCCCTCCCTTCCCGGGTCCGGGGTGAAAATCGCCGGTGCAGAGTGGTCGTCTCTCTGCTTTGGCTTGCCCTTCTGTGTCGTCCGCCCTATCCCCAGCTCCCCAAGTCACACTCAAGGATGCTGTGCAGGCCACGCGTGGGGGCGCCCCTGCAGTCCCCAAGGTGCATCTCCCACGCTGCAGCCTGACTTTGATTTATGACCCGCCCCCCCCCCAACACACACACACACACACACGCCTCTCGCGTTCCCTCCAGCCTGGGTTCCAGCCCGTAGGGCGAGTCCCTGCGCCCCATTTGCGCGGGGCCCCCCACGGCTGTCGGGGGATTCTCAGGCGGGTACGCGCGAGCGGGCGTGGGCGCGCGGACCGTGACTACCCGGCCTTCACTCCTCCCTTCTGCTTCATTCCCAGGGGAAGGCTACTGGCCGGAAAGCGCCGCTGTGGCTGAGAGCGAAGTTTCAGAGACTCTTATTTAAACTGGGTTGTTACATTCAAAAAAACTGCGGCAAGTTCTTGGTTGTGGGCCTCCTCATATTCGGGGCCTTCGCTGTGGGATTAAAGGCAGCTAATCTCGAGACCAACGTGGAGGAGCTGTGGGTGGAAGGTAAGAGAGCAGCGCACGCCGCGGCGCCCGTCGCGCCCTCCCCGGGCCCCGTCCCTTCCTTTCCCTTCCCTCCAACTGATGAAGATATTTGCCAGCACACACCTAGAGCCTGGCTGTGGCCAGCGAAAACCCCCTGCCCGCACCAGGGGGAATTGTTTATTGTTTGGGCGCCTGGCCAGGAGCCAGGCCCGCCGACAAAGGCCGCGCTGTAATCTACTCGGGGCGCTGCGCTCTGCTAGGTGTTGTGGGAGACAGTGGCGAGGGCGGGCCGGCGGGGGCGCGGGCCCCTCCGCGGGGCGGACCACTCGGCACGGCCGGGGGTCCGGGGCTGGCCACCGCGGCCGCCCGCCGCCGCCTCGCCCCGAGACGCGGCCAGGGGCAGGCCTCCGCGGTCTCGGCTCCCCCGCTCGGCTTCCTTCCCTCCCCCACCCCCACCCACCGCGTCCAAAGAGAAAGGAGCGGGGGGTGGAGAGAGAGGCCACCCCTCCGGCTGCTGGGAGTGTGCGCGGCCCCGGCGGCCGCGGCCGCCGCGCTGGGGAGGGCGGGGGGCGGGCGCAGCGCGGGCCTGCGGAGGCGGCGGCGTGTGTGGTCCTGTTTTTGGACAGCTTTCAACTCTGGGGGAAAAAAACATTTGTCTCAAGGTACAAAAAAAGGGGGGGTGGGTGTGGGGGGGAAGGAGTTGAAAAAAATAGTAAAGCACAGACTGGAACGCATGTTTGCAAAGTAGATTAATGTTTCCTCGCGGGTGGGGGCTTTTTAAATGGAATTATTCTGCGCGAAAGCTGTTCTTGCAGGCAGGAAAAAGAAATGTGTTTTAAGAACGCTGGCTGGAAGGGAGGGGCCCCGGGAGCTCTCCAAGGGGTTCTGCCAGGCTTTTATGCATGTTCCTCAATTTGGGGGTTCTTGAAGCCGGCCTTAGAAAATGAATTGTAAATTTAAAATAGACACCACCACCCACCACGGAAACCGTGTATATTCTTTTGGTGGTAAGAGTTTCTTTAAAATTTTTTTTTTCCTTATCCCCTCTCCCCCCTTTTCTTGTTGGTTGCTTCTCAATGATCAAGAATCACACTGTTTGGAAACATTTTAACCCCTTATATATTGCTCTGGGTATCTCTATCAAGGGAGTAGGTGTGGAGGATTGAAGTAGTTATTCAGATATTTCAGACCAGAAATATCTGGGGCACTCGTAGAAACTCAAGACTTGCAAGAGAGGAGTTATTATGCATAAATTGCTTCAGTGATCCCTTTCTGGGTGGTGTTGGAGACTAACCTCGAAGAGTATTTTAATCTTACAGCGTTTTTGCAAGGATATGGTAGAGTATTTAGTTGAGAACTGACAATTAAAATAATAATCCAATAATTAAGATCAGAAAACATTCCTTCCTTAAGTAGCTTGGTAATTAATACAAGTGTACTTTGGATTGAATCCACTGGGCCATTTCCCTCAGTTTGGTGCTTGTCGTTGGTAGATGAAAGAAGGGTTTCACTGAGCACTTATTATGTCCCTAGCAAGGAGTTTACTGAGGGCACTTGCACTGAATTTGGGTGGATAGTTGAAATGGGCCATAGAAGTTAAATGGAGATTAAAAAAAGCTTCCATGGAGGTGGTGAGGAAGACCTGGGGATACCTAGAGAGAGAGGAGAGTGTTCTAGAAGGCAGCACACCACCCTCAGCAGGGCCTGCAAGAAGGGCCTAGCGATGGCCCCATCTGAGTGGGGCTCTCTGATGCCAACGCTGAGTGTAAAGGGGCATCCAGCGCAGTAACTCCTGAGGCGGGGCTATAGTGTGGAAGGTCTGTGATTGGCTGAACTAAGAGGGACTAACCTATGTGTTGCCAGTTGATGATGATAATGACAAAAAAATGGTTTTGTGGTGTTTGAGCAATTATTTTTCAGCAGACCTTTAATAATTAAAGAGGTTCTGTGAGTTTCTTAACATAGTGTTATTTCCAGGAGGAAGTGTTTCTGGGTTGTCCAGCTCATTTCAAGGGCAGGGGCTCCAACTTCTGTAGTAAGTGGGCACTAGAGGTGCCGTCTTCTTTTGGGTTTTGTTGTTGTTGTTGCAGTGCTGGGGATGGAGCCTGGGCCTTGGGCATGCTGGGCAGTTGCTCTACCATTGAGCTATGGTCCCCATCCTCTGAGCTCTTATTCCCTTTCTGCACAGGCAGTTTCAGTGTGGTTCTGTGGTTCTTGGGACAAATATTCAATACCTACTGAGCAGCTTCCATTTTCAAGGTGTTTACTATATGTTTTCATCACATGCTGTACAACTGAATAAAGTAGCTCTTATTATTTTTATTTTGATAACATGACAGTTTCTGAGTTTTGTTTTTAACAGTTATTGCCCCATCTTATAGATGAGAAGCTATGGGTCACTCCCTGTCTCTGTCCACTTTGCCTACTAGTGACTGAAGTCACTTAACCCCCTATGGCCTCGGCCTTCATCTGTCATCCGTGTGTCCATTCATGCATGTGTGCATCTCATGCTCGCTTCTTCCCCTCTAGAAGAAGCAATAAATGCAGGTGAACTCAGCCAGAGAGATTGCCACACCAGTCAACATCTTTGCTTGCTATATAAAGTGGAGGTAACTGTGGAAGACCTTGTTTGTGATCAAGTGAGCTGGGGGTCGCGTCAGCACTCAGTGGAATAGTTTGAGCATTTTCTCTCAGGAGTGAGAATTTCCTACTGCCCTGTATATATGTCAGCAGAGATCAGTGAATTAAATTTAGTACCACTGCCAAATTTAGGTTCCTTTTAGGTATCAGTCTCTTGGATAAACTTTATCACTATGAGCAAAGAAGTCTGTTACAGGATGCTTTCTTAATCAAAACAGGAAAGTTTCCAGGCATGAAATCTTACATGAACTAGATATTTGCTCCACATATAAGCCAAATGAATAGAGGTTGCATATTTCCCTAGTTAAAAAGCAACCCAAGATAGGAAAGGGTCAGATTTAAAGGGAAGAGGGATGCTAAGACAGTTTGGAAAAGATGATTACTCTTCCTGCGATTAAAGAAATGGAACATATATGACATCCAGTTGTCTTTGTGTTTCTGTGTGTGTATGTGCACATGGGCTCCCTGCTGCATTCTCAAATCTGCCCAAGGATATGTTTTAAAGCAGCCAGCAAATTGAGCAACCCACTTGATAGCCATGTCTTTAATTTGACTTTTTGTACTTGAATGTGCTGGGGAAGATAAAGACAGTCTGAATGCATTATGCACAATGTGCAGACCAGTATATACCACACCTGCACACCCACATGTGCACAGGTAGAAGAACTTTCTGGTTCTGTTAAGATGATCGCCTTTTAAGAAACTGTCAGTTATGTCAGGTGCCAGCTTAGGTCTTGGGGTTATATTATTTGCAAATCATTAATGTCAAATCCAGCTCACCTAGGAGTGGAGTAATGGTAAATAGAATTGGTGGAACGTGTTGTGGACCCCTGCCCTGAAAGAGTCACCTGACGATGGCAGCAAGGTGGGACGAGGTGGACTGTCACTTAAAACTAGAAAGAAACACTCTTTCTGCAATGTTCCCTGTGCCTGCTCTGCACTAGCCCCTGCCAGTCCAGAGGAGGCTTGGTGAAAAGCCACAGACCCTGCCCTCAGGGGGACCTCTGCCCAGCAGGCCCACAGACACACTGTGGGCAGTTGACATGCAGGGCGGTGGTGCCAAGATGGCACAGAAACCAGGGATGCCTTCTAGAATGGCCCTGGGGAGGAGGCCGGGGGCTGGAGGGTGGGGTGTGTGGGGATGTCCTTTAGAAGGAACAGGGTGAACAAAGGCTGAGAAAAAGGGTGTGGCCTCGTGCCCTTTGCAGGGTCTTTGAGGTGGAGGTGGGAGCCTGGAGGCTTGGAAGGTCTGCGGGGCCTCCTGTGTGAGGTGTGTGCTGGGAGCTCTTCCACTTTGTGGCCACTTTGTGCCATTGTATGTGGCCTCTGGTGTCCTCCCCTGGTACCATTGGATCTCAGGACACAGATGGCAGTGGATATATTTCACTCTTGCTCTTTTCTGTGTTGGCGTTTCCTTTTAGTTTAGCGGTTTTGTCCTCCCGGCCCCCTTAATATCTATTTCCCTTCATGTCAGCCTCCCGCGCCAGCCCCCTCTCTGTCACAAGTTTGTAGTGAAAATCTCTGGTGACAGAGTGAAGGTTCATTCATCTCTTCAAGCTTCCTGCTTTTCTGAAAGCTCGCCCAGCCCCTGGCCTCCTTTCTGCAGAGGGTGACAGCCTGGCCGGAATCCACCTTGCCTTGGTGTTTGGCTGTTAAGGGCTCTGAGGCCAGCATCAAGGGAGAGGGTGAGAGGTGTTCATTTTTTAAAAAAAGAGAAATAGGAATCTTTTTATGAAAAAAAAAATACATGTGGATGTCTGTAGGGGCTCCCCCAGTTTGCACTTGATGGCACCGTGCCCTGGTGTTCTTGAAATGAAGTTGGGTGCTTGGTTATAGGAGACCATTGAGACCTGCCCCGCCCTTCTCCCCTGACCCTCTGCTGTGAGTGGCTGTCCTTGAACCTCCAGCAGCATCCTTGGCCTCTACTCACTGGAGGCCAGGAATACCTCCTGCTAGATCAACTAAAATGTTTCCATTGGTTGCCTGATATCCAGGGGGGACGTTGGGGCATGGTTCACAAAATGACCCCAATTGAGAACCAGTAGTTTAGATGATAAATAACTCCAAGTAGAAGATCCATATTGTGCGGACGGAAAACATGGTAGCCTTAGGGCTGTAACTGTGCTGCTGTGGATGCAGAAGGGTTTTGGTCTTGAAGGTAAACCTGCCATGCTATCCCTACGCTTACCCTGGTCATTCCTTCCATGTCATACTACTAACTTAAGTATAAAAATTTTAACTGCCATGAGGAGAGAGGAAATAAGCCATGGAAAAAAGAAAACTTTATCTTTGAGTGCTTGGTGGGGGTGGTGTGTATGTGACTAATTTTGCATCAAGACCTTGTTGCACTTGGTCTCGGTGGGCTGAAGGCTTTGAGTATGAAGGGGACTTCCTAGAAAGCCTTCATGGAACATAGCACCCTGCAGTCACAGCTCCTTCTCCAAGCTGGAGCCATGGGTTAGCTCTGGCACCCTGCTTTTGCCAGGGTGCCTTCTGGAGCAGGACCAAGGCAGGCGAGGGACTGATAGCAAAGAGGGACTCTACCAGAAGGGCAGAATGGACCCTGTCACTACTGCCCTCCTAAAGTTACCCCCGTTTCTGCTGAGTGGGCTGTTCCTTTGAGGACATTTCACAGGGACAGAAAGACAATGAAATGCAACTTTCTTGTGTTCCCTGGACCCCTGCACTTTTTTTAATGAAGACCATGTAGATAGGGACTTATTAGGTTCAAGTAGCAGATGCACAGCACAGGTAGAAGCAATTGTGGTATTCCTTTCATACTTAAGAGTCAAAACTTGAAAACCCAATAGTAATTAACTTTAAAAAATATCAAATGGCAAATGCATACATAAATACATCAATAACAAGTAGCCTCAGGTGCACAAGGCAGTTGATTGGCCCTGGGAAGCCACCCTGTCTCCCTGCTACCTGTTGTTGACCCTCCCGGAAGTTGGGTGGTGGGTTGTCTCCGATGCATACAAATGCTGCTTGGAAGTTCCAAAAGATGACAACTTCCAGATGTACCAGCCGACGGGGCGCTTGTTTGGATTATGCGCCGCAGCTGATGCTGGATTAATGCTGGCTGGATGGCGGAGAGTTGTCTGGTCTGCACGGGGCAGTGTTTATGTTTCGTTTGGATTTCTCCCTCAAAGCTGACCTGCCCGTGACCCCCAGCGCCCTGTCCACTCAGGGCGAGCTGGAACATGTCTGTCCTTGCTGTGCTTCTCATATTGGGGGGGGGGGGGAAGCAGGGGGCCACAGTGCTGCAGGTAAAGGGGCTTCTCATGGGGCTGCCCCCCACGTGGTCCATGCCAGCCCTCTGCCCAGGTTGAACCCTGAAGAGTATGCCCACGGGCTTAGGGCGTGTGTTCAGCTCGAAAAGTTCTGTTGCCTTTTAAAACAAATACAGGGAGATTTTAAAATGATTTTAAAGGGGATCCGATTTAATAGAAGCAGTTTTGCAGGATAGTATTTTGGCACTATTTGGATGCTCTTGGTGGGGAGCAAAAGTGGAGGGAGTTAGGACATCCCCAATAACTGGCCCACCTGGGTGGGTTTGCTCCTGTAGTACTGTTATTCCCTGTGCCCCTGGGGGCTCCCCAAACCTCTTCTGGTCCCTTCCTTCCTTCTCTTCATCCCACCCTTCCTTCCACTTTCCCAGCCACACCTAAGCTGCCCCAGCCTTTCCCTCCTATGAGGAATCCTGGAGTTCCCCGTGTGGAATCTGCAATGGCCCTACGTCTGGTTAGTCATAGATGGACAGGAGGGAGTTTGAAACTGGCTGTGGGAGACACTAGATGGAGAGCTGCCCTTGCCTCCTTGAGTTTCTCGTGTTGGTTTCAAGATCAGCCCAGAGAGTTGGTTCTTGGGAGGGTTCTTTTCAGCAGATGTGTGTCTCCCTGCTGAAGATGCCTGACATCTTTGTGGACTTTGGAGGTCACTTTAGAACCCATTGTGTTCACTCAGTGTATACCAAACCACCAGAGGGCATGAGAAGTGTGTCTCGGTCCCCTGTCCTTCCTGTGGCCCATGAAACAGGGAACAGGAGGGTCCTGTAGCGTTCTTGAACTGCTGAGTAAAATAAACCGGGACATTGGCGCCCAGGTGCCCTCCTTCAGGCCTTCCCTGGGTGGAACCCCTATCCAAGCCAGTGGGAATATGGAGTTGGGTAGAGATCAAAGAAGATGGATGTTCTTATCCAAATTTTGGCTGACTCTGAAGCCTTGGCTCTTTAGTCCCCGTGCAAGGTCTTGGTTGACATCAAAGAGAGCAAAGGCTTTGCTAGTGGATGCACCTTGCCTGCTCTGGAGGAGGAAGCTCTTTGGAGTCTTCTCCATGGGAACATTCTTTAAAGATACAGAATCAAAATATAAACTCTCCTGTTGTTCTTTGCAGTCAGTCCCTCATTTGGAGTGCTTTATGATAATACTTCATAGTTTTGGGGTTTTTTTTAATATTTTTTTCCTCTCTTTAGTTGGATTTAGGATGTTCCCAACCCTTTACACTGCATTGCCTAATTTTGTCTACATATGTACTCTTTAACTAGGTTTGACAGAGATAATTAGCTTTCCAAAACAGTAGAAGGCTATCATTGAGGAACTGCTTGACTATTGGGGAAGTGTTCAGGAATTTTGCATGTAAAATGATGCATCCTCAGCCCTTTCAGCAGAGACAGGACTATTGTGGTTTTGGGGGGCTTAGAGCATAGTTGGAAAAACAGTTCAGGAAACTGTATCCGTGGTGGACAGTCATGTACCTGCTAATGAATAACAAGTTTGTTGTT
Organism: Marmota monax; assembly: GCF_021218885.2. NCBI lineage: Eukaryota > Metazoa > Chordata > Mammalia > Rodentia > Sciuridae > Marmota > Marmota monax. Next base: position 2,446,555 of record NW_026693881.1, on the reverse strand, counting down.
GGAGAGATTTACAATGTGGAGGCAGGACCTTATTTCTGATCCAGAAACCCAGGTGTGAGTTGGCCCAAATAGTGCACACTGTATGTGGGTCCCATAACACCACTGGCTATGAAAGCGGGGAGGCCAGAGAGAAGCAAGTCCCCATATCACAGCACAGAGTTTGTTTATTATTATTAGGATCGATGAAAAGAAGAAGCAGATTTACTCAGTTTAACAACCAAGATAGTTTGCAGTTATTGATGTAACCTGTAGAGAAGGGAGCAGAAGAAACTGGAAGTAGGCTTTGTTAAGTCAGTGTGCATGATTTTTTTTTTTTTCCTCCTTAAATCATTGCTTAAGGGCTTCTGGCCCCTAGCTCAGGAATCTTGCCCAAAAATGCCAGATGTATTACACAGCCGAGTATTGCAATGTAAACACTGCTGTGTGCCACGAGGCAGGGTGGTCCATCTCCTATTTAAGAAGAGTGAGGGATTGAGAGGGGGGGGAACAGGGTGGGCCCTTGGCTTTGTGGGGAGCCAGCGCAGTAGTGGTCCCTGTGTTTTGGGCTGCAGGGTCAAGATCTAGAACTCCAGAACCCAGATAAATGAACCCTTTGGAATGAATGGCAAAGAATAGCATGTGGGATTGGGGTGCCAGACGGCAAGATGTGGCTTGGATAATGTTGCCTCATTAGGTCAGATCAATTTATAAAATGCTGGATTGGGGCTGGGGATGTAGTACAGTGGTAGAGCGCTTGCCTCGTGTCGTGAGGCCCTAAGTTCAAGCCCCAGCACCACACACACACACACACACACACACACACACACACACACACACTAGAATGAGGCTGGCAGTCCTCCTAACTGCATCCTCAAGTTACTCTGAGCTTCATCCTTGGGGTGGGGAGGGCCAGGAAGAAAGTTGTAGTCTTCCTGGCAGCATCCTCAAGTTTCTGTGAGCCTCATCTCTGTCATCTGCTCCTGGTTAAATTGAAAGGTGAGGGAAGCCAAGCCAGGAGAGGCTCTGCTTCCTTCAGGACCCCCTACAGCGTGAGGGAAGGCCTGCTGGGCGGGTTCACCTGTGCATAAAGCTAAGATTTATCCCCAGGCTGCTCGGGTGTTATATCACACTGGGGGGTGGCCCAAGATATGGTGCAAAATAAAGGGTCTTCCGGTTTGTTCCTGCTTTCTGGATTTAAGTAAGGATTCTGCTAATGGAGATCATTGAAGGTGAGAACGGAACGGGGCACTTGGGGCCACCCTTGGGTCAGATGTGTTTCACGTGCAGCTGGCAGTGAAAGGGGGTGGGTTTGCCTGGGCATCACCCCTGCAGCCTGCACAGCCTTGCAGGGGCCCAACTCCGGGGTTTTTAAATTAATAGGTACATATTTTGTGAGTTAGGAGGAAATCGGATTTCATTTTGAATTTAGGGCATTATTAAAATAGCTGCATGAATATCGCCCGCATTTAAGAAATCCATCCTATACAGTGATGCGAGAAAAGTGCTTTACAAATCAGCAGTGGTGAAGACAGGAGTTTTGAGACCACTCCTCCCTCTCCCTCCCCCACCACTTTTTTTTTCTTGTTTGAATTCTCCCATCTCCCCCACCCCTGCTCCCTGATTTCCTTTGCTCCTTTAGTGGGAAACCAGAAACTTTCACAAAATAAGGCTTAAACATCACACACAGCCCCTTTTTAAATAGAGGCTTTCTAAGCAAGAAAATAACAAAAGAATTTTCCCTAGCTGCCTAAGAAATTATTTCTTTACTTTTAGCTGATTGTCTCCCCCCATGAGTTCACACACTGCTGTGATGAGTAAAACTGATAAATATGATACCGTTGTTTTAGTCTGTGCATGATGGGGTGGGGAATTGTACATGTTTAACACTTTGCTTAATTGCAAACAAAGCTTGCAATTTAAAAGAATTGGGATTAGGGCTAAATATCTATTAACTGCTCTTTCTAGAGATTTGAGGAATAGGATGACCCCTTTTTTTTCTTTCTCTCTTTTTTTTTCTTTTTCTTTCTTTCTTCTTCTTCTTCTTCTTCTTCTTCTTCTTCTTCTTCTTCTTCTTCTTCTTCTTCTTCTTCTTCTTCTTCTTCTTCTTCTTCTTCTTCTTCTTCTTCTTCTTCTTCTTCTTCTTCTTCTTCTTCTTCTTCTTCTTCTTCTTCTTCTTCTTCTTCTTCTTCTTCTTCTTCTTCTTCTTCTTCTTCTTCTTCTTCTTCTTCTTCTTCTTCTTTTTTTTAAATAGGCTACAGTTTCACATGGCTCCCAAAAGAAATCCCTCTCCCTTTTTGTTTCCCACACCAATTGATTTATCATTTTGCTTGCAAGCAGATCCAGAATGTTAGGGCAAGAACACACTCACTTTTTTCTCGTAACTTTTTTGTTGCGGACCGAAACCAGTTGACTTGAATAAATTTTTCTGAGGCCTGAATGTAGCCAGCAACGTGGAAAAATCTTGCCATTCAGGGCCGTCTGAATGTACATTTCAGCCACACAGTAAGCTGCATTGGTACGCACTGGACTGCTAAATACAACCATTTTTCGCAGCAGCGAGTTAGACAGGTGATTAGCATAATTAGCACCGAGTAGCTATACATATGGTAATGCTGAGTGTGTAAATGCCAGCTGCGGTGTAAAATTTATGTCAGGGGTCGGCAGGGCTGTGCGAAAGTATTGTGTTCCAGCTGCAGGTCAGGGCCGGGAGAGCTTACCTCCTTTTCTCTTGTGGGTGAATACTCCAAACAGAAGAGTAGGACAGAAATATAACAGATACGGCTTTGATGGGACAGCCGGTTCTGTGCACGAGGGACTGCTCTGTCACACACACACACTTGCACACACTTGCAGAAATCCCATGACTTTCTCTGCAAATTGTGTTTACTTCGCACAGGGTCCAGACCGAGTGGGGCCCATGGGCATTTGGGTCAATAAATGGGCCAAATGATCCCCTCAGAGGAAAAATGGCAGTCACTGGAGTTTTATAGGAGTTAAAAGATCTGTTTTAGTTTTCCTCCTGTGCTCTTACCCCCCACACCGTTCTCTCTGCTCCTGTCCTACGAATGGGTGTTGCTGTCCTTCATATGGGTAGGGGGGCTGCTGGATGGGCAGTGATGAAAATTTTGTTTTAGAAAAAAAGGAACCATCTTATCTTGATGGCAAGAACCTTGGAACAAAATATAAGCTCTCCTTGGTGGGACTGTTCCCAAACTGCTTGACTGGTTTTGAAAAAGAGCTAGTTTTTTTGTGGGCCTCCCCCTCCCCCACGGGCAGCTGTACTTCCTCCCCTTGCCCAGTACCACCACTGTCAGACCCACAACGACGTTCTTAATAGATTTTTTTTTTTAATCACTGATGTTTCTTGTCTGAAAGGACAGTCCTGAATGGCTCACACGCTTTGAAATGCCCAGTGGGGGGATTTATTGCTATGATGAGTTGATACATTTTACACTCCCCCCCCCCCTTTTTTTTTTGGTTTTTTTGGTTGGTGGCTGTAAGAAGTGGTGGTGTTGACAGAATATAGTTCACACCATGCTGACCCCGTGATGAAACTTCCTCACGGCACCAGGGGGTCCTTATGTACTGGCCCCTAATCCAGCTAATCCTGATGGCAACAAAATCATGAAAGTGGCCCCCAGTGACTGGACTCCCCGCACAGATGCAGAGGGAAGGAACAGCACTGGAGATAAGTCAGGCCAGCGTGGGGTTCAGGCGAGGCCAGGAGGCCAGACTGCAAAGGTGGGATCGCACTGCCTCCTCCCCATGTAGGAGGCCAGGGAAGAGACCCAGGCTGGAACGGGCAGAGGCCCAGGGCTGAGCGGTGATGTTAGCCCACTGAAGCGGGAGAAGGAGCCGGGTTAACACACTGCAGCAGCCCGAGTGCTGCGGTGCCGAGCCTGCGGATCGACTCTTATTGTGGTTGGGTTGCTTTCTGCTTTTATTATTATTATTATTATTTAATGAAGTCACCAGGCCTTAGCTGAGAACTTAGAACTTGCTAAAAAGATGCTGGCCCGGGTCCTGAGTTCCTGGACCTGGTGGAGCGCGCGCCGTCAGGGGGAACCCAGGACAGCTCACAGCTTGGAACCGGTGCTGTTTGGGAATAGAGGGCACTTCCGGCTGCGTCCTGCGGTGGGTGACCTACGGAGAAGAGGGCCTCCCAACAGATGCAGGGTCTGCTCTGGAGTTGGTGGCCCTGGGTGCCGCGACAGGCAGCAGGTCTAGCGTTGGCAGAGGGTTGTACTGACCTGATTGCGTCCGACAGGGCGAGCGGGTTGGTCTTAGGGAAAGCCATTCAGAGGGAGCAGCCCGGGCGAGGCTGGTGACAGATGGCACCGCAAGCTGCTGGCCTGTGTGTTGGGGGCAGTGCTTACCATGGCGCGCACGCGCACATGCGCGTGTCCGGAACCCTACACACGGCTGCGCGCCACCTAGGCTCAGCGCTGTGCGCTGTCCGGAGAGGTCGCTGGGCGCAAGAGTGGCTGTGTCCTGGTCTGGACTCTTCTTAAGGCAAATACTCTTTGCGCCGTGTGTTTCCAACATTTTCCCATGGCAACACCCAAGGGCATACTCTGACCGCCCAGAACCTTCAGGAGCAGTTGGCTCCTCCTCCGGAATAAGAAAAGAGGAGGGGGAAGAGGGACTGAAGTTTAACAGCCATGGGTGTTCAGCCAGTAGCCCAGATTACGGCATCTTCATTTATTTCAGTTTAGAAAATGAGCCAGTACTAATAATTTTGCAGTTACAGCCCTTTAGAATTTTATACCATTCCATTCTCACAATAACCGCACCATTGAAAGAACGGACCTGGGGGTGGGGGTGGGGGGGTCTCTAGAGGCAGTTAGATAACTCTCAGGATTAATCAAATGCAAATGCTGCACTTGACTACACACAGGCCTATTTTCCTAATTGGACTCTGAGTGGACACTTTTCAGGCTGAAAGGGCCATTTGTTTTGACTGATTGACTTTTTGAGGCTTTGGGGGGAATTAATATCTTGTACAGATGACTGCCTGTTCCCAGGACGGAGACCATTCATTCGTCTATTCATGCAATACTTTGTGTGCTGTGCCCTGGTATGCTTCTGTGTCCTCTGCACATACCGAGGTGAGGGGACAGGAGAAGCACCTCCCTTAAGGGGCTTGGAATTTCATAGGGTTAAAAAAAAATGTCTGCTGGTCTGTCTCTGGTCATCTTAACCTAGATCACCACAATAAGAGTTTGTTAAAAGAGTTTTTGTGTGAATGTGACACACATGGCTCAGTTCTGTGTGAAAGGCCCTGACACAGCAGGGAACACCTGCAGTGCAGTGGAATAGGACTGTCTGGAGGTGGGGACCTTTTTGCAGAATGGGTTCTTACCTGTGCTGCAAAGCAAAGAATAGTACATTTGCACTTGCTTTGCTTTGCAAAACCCAGCTTGGGTTGGTTTGGGGAGGAGAGAACAGGCAGAGCTTTATCAAAGGAGCTCTTTGCAGAAGTGATGCCCTGTACCTGCCTCTTTCAAATAACTGATCGAAGCCTTGAGTTTTTGGAGTATACCATGCAGAATTCACAGCAGAAGATGGCTTGTATGTGCCCTCATGACTCAAAAATCTGGAGGCAGCATCATTATCCTTTATATTAAAATGCCTTTTTTTTTTTTTTATGCTTTCCGAAAGTTCTAGGTGTGAGCTTCACATAGTCTGGCATGGGAATCTTGGTTCTTCTAGACCAGCTCCTCTGTTGCACTCAGGTTCTCAGATGGTGCTCAAAAGCATTATGGCTGGCAGGGCAGTTTGCCTTGGGATTAGTGTCTTCAGTTCTGCCCCTTACTAGTCAGGGGACCTTGGGCAAGTCACCTGACTCCTCCAAGTAAGGGCAATGACAAATGCTCTTCATAAAAGAGGAAAAGGATGACTGTCTGCCCAGTCCCCAGGTGAGGACTTGGGCAGCTTTACAACCAGTGTCGGTGAATCCTCACATCATCCTGTGTCGTGGGTTTTAGCATTTTTGTCCCTATGTTGCAGAGAATCTTACTGGAGCTCATCTATTTAGGGACTTATCCCAAATCTCCCTGCCTCAAAAGGTAGCACTGGAAACCAGGGTGCTCTGATCCCCATCCTTACTACCTGTCCAAGGCAGCTCCCCCCACCTTGATTTCTAAGTCAACAAGTGATTTAAAGGGCTTGGCAAATGGAAAGCCCACACCAGCATAAAATGTTATTGTGTGTCTTATTCAAAGAAGCTGGTTGTTACTTTGTTTAAGTAGTTGCTTGCAGGATGAAGAGAGAAAGATAGAGAGAAAGGTTGAGGTAGAGATGCATTTTATTTTTGCACTGAGCTTGTTTTAAACTCAGATCTTGTTTTGAATACACTTTTCTTCTTTTTCCTTGTCTTTTTTCACATAGAAGCCTTCAACTATACATGTTTCTTGAAGAAAACCTTAAAATTAGAGAGAACCCCTCCCCCCAAAAGGAAAGCAGGTAAAAATTACTCATAGAACCCCACCCAGCCATCATATCATGGCTATTAACCTGGTTCTCTATGCCTTCGTTTGCCTGATAAATACTGGATTTGGCAGTTTGTTCTGTTCTCTATGGTTATTTTCCTCTGCAGTATTTCATGAACATTAGATTATTTTTCAGAATATATAAAGACTTTGACCTTGGAAATGGAAAAGAGAAAGGAGAACACCATTTTCTCTCAGGCCCTGACTGTAATTTGTGTCACCTGGAATGGTTCTGGGCGATGTCCTGAGCTCAAGGCTTTGCGCTGCGGGTGATAAGGAGGACATCTCTGGGCTGTCATGCAGCCAGGGTTTGGGATGGGCTTTTGCTAGGACAGCTTGCAGATGTCGGGCAGGTCTGTCAAGTGGCTGTCTAGAGGAGTTTGGATTTTGTAGCTTGTACCATGGGGCCTTGGGTGAACACTGATGTAAGACCATCTGAGTGTCATGCTGTTGATGACAGGTGTACTGGAGAAGGAGCTAAGTCTACCCACACAAGCAGTGAGTGACATCATCATGGCTCACCAAGCTCCAGGCACATGTATTCCTTTCTCTCCTCGCAGTGAGCCAAATCTGAGGCTCTGCTGTTCCTCTCCTAGAACATTTCCACCCAGCTCTTCAGTCACCTTGAACGTCACTTCCCTTTGGGTCTTCCCAGCTGTCCTACTTGAAGTAGCCTTCCCCCTTCTCCACCACCCAAGCTGGCACTGCCATCTTTACTTCTTCCTGGCACTTGTCATGCTATAAAAATGTCCTTACTGACTTGTTGGTGTATCGCCTGTTTCTGTCACTGGCCAGCGAGTCTCTTGGAACATAGCAGCAGAGTACACAGATCTCATCCCCTAAACTATTCCTACCCCTTGGCACACGGGATGCGCCTTCACAAATGCTTGCCAACTGAGGACTTGCCCTGACCACGGCTGACCATAAAACGAATGGTAGCTCACAAGAATGTTCATATTTGAAATGTTAGGCAAGGAATGAGCCATGTAATATGTAAAAATTAACTTAACAGTACTTGTAAGTAGGGTCAAGCACAGGGGGCTGAGCAGACATTAGAATTCAGGTCTGACCTCTACTTGCTTGGTCATCTGTGGTGTTAGTCTTGTCTTGGCTGAAGTTGCTTGTCACCTTGCCAAGATATTTGTAATGATCACTTGAGCAAAGAGGTAGAAGAGCAAAAGGATTTCTAATTCCAGAGTCATGGCAAATGTACATCTTTATTAAAATGTTTGTTTTAATAAACATTGTGAAAATATAATGGAGACCATGAAGTTGTTTCGTTTTTTTGTTTTATTTTTTGGGGTAATGGGGGTTGAACCCAGGGATGCTCTGTCACTGAGTGACATCTCCGACCCTTTTTATTTTTCACTTTGAGACAGGGTCAGGCTAAGTAACCCCAGCTGGCCTAGAAATAGCTACCCTCCTGCCTCATTCTCCTGAGTAGTCAGGACTACAGATGTGGCCCCCTGACCTGGCTGGTCTCCATTTGATATTATGGAAACAGCAATCTTTCTGAAAATCCCTGTGATTAAAATCATGGACCCATCGTGCAGCTGGTCTGGAAGAGTGTAGTAAGAGGCCACTCTCAGCGCAGGCCCCTCCCACTTGATTTTGTTATTTTGTGTGCACTTATCTCCTGGGTTGTGGCCCCTTTGTGGGTTACATAGTTGCAGTCAGCTGCTTTGATAAGGCCAGAGGGAGTCCTGCCAAGTCCAGGCCATCTCCACGGGCACCTCCTCCCTGGGCATCACTTAACCGCCTACCATCAAGATGTGGATTGAGTCCTCCTGGTAGAATATATTGTGATTCCTGCTGGATGAACGGCTGCCTTCAGGCAGCTGTATGTAGTAGGGTTTCAGGGAAGATACCATCAGCAACATTATGCAAATGAGCCTGTGTGGCAAGTAGTTTCCCAGAACCCCCTCCACCCTGGAGCCCAGGGCCTTGGGCATGCCAGGCCAGCACTACTTTACAGTGTGCTGTACCTCCAGCCCCAGGGGTGTTTTTAATTGAAAATTGATTGCAAGGTCCTCAGCCACTCCCCACGGCTGTTGGCCAGCACACAGAGTCTTGATACTTTGAAGGAACCAACTGCTGCATACACACTCCTGCCCAAGCCTCACCCTGGAGCTCCAGGCGGCCTTGGCGTCTGCGTGAACCTGCACAGAGGGTCCTGCCAGCCCGAAATTCTGCGCTAGTTTTCCTAATGAGGGCATTATTTGCTTTTTAGCCTGCCCCCTTGTTTATAAAATATGCCAAAAGAACTAAACGCCCCGCTGTTCCCAGTACTTATTTACTTGCCCAAACCAAATGTTTATGTCCTTGAATACTAAACTTGAAGAAAAAGGATTCCTCCTCGTGGGAAAGCTAAAATCACTGAGTTTTTTTTTTTTTTTCCCTAAACTCTAGCAGGAGGCCTGCTTTTCAGCAAAAATTCAACTTATCAGCGACTTTAGGAACTCCTCAGACCCGCCCCCTTCACCCTCAAGTGCATGGCCTGGGGAGACACTCTAGGGTCCTCTCTCTGTACCATCCTCCCAAGACGCTTTCCAGGGCAGGTGCTACTTTCCATAGTTTCCCTGGTTCAAAACTAGGATAGAATATAAAGCCTGGGCCTCAGGGTGTGAAATGGAGAGGATGAGAAAAAGGGCATTAGCAGAATCGGTGCCAATGGTTTGGCCACCTGTGCCCAGCTCTGACCAACCTACCCAAGGGCTGGGTTGGTGCAGGATCAGCTGGGAAGCTTCCTGAACGCAGGCCACCCACCCCTAGGTGACTCAGAACCTGCACCTGTGTTTTCTGGGTGATTCGGATAGAACCGTGTTCCAGGGACTGCCTGTGAGGGCCCAGCTGATAGAGCCTGCTGCCCCTCCATGGGGTTTCCCCGGGAGCATCTGATTTGAATCACGTTATTTATCTTCTCCTGGCAAGTTGGGGTGCCCAACACACACTTGCCACCTTTCCTTGTTTCTTTTTCCACGAGGAGAAACATTTCCTTGGTACCTTTGCAGATTACTTAGGAGAAGAGTGTAAATTGAAGCCATTTATCTTGAAATGTGCTGCAGGGGCACCTTGTTTATACAAGTGAAAGAAATTGTAACAGGGTTATTTGGTCTAGTCTACAAGGAAAAGGGGTCTGAGTTTTCCTGCCCCCCTCCCCCTTCAGACACATGGCAAATTAGTTAGAATGTGCACAAAGCACACATCCAGTAGGTCTGCGGAAGTGACATGCAGGTCAGAGAGGATTTTTTACATATTTATCGTGTGCAAGGTTAACCTTACCATTAATGAAATGAGTGTTGCTCCTCAAACAGACCACTGCATGGCCAGAGTGTGTTCATTGTGTAGGAACTTGCCTCCGTTGTGAGGTAACGACAGGAATCTGTGGTGATGTGGGGTTTTTTGTTTGTTTTGTTGGGTTTTTTTTTGTTTTTTTTTTTTCTTGTTCTCACTGAAACCTGTCCATGTTTGTCAGTTGGTGGGCGAGTAAGTCGTGAATTAAATTATACTCGCCAGAAGATTGGAGAAGAGGCCATGTTTAATCCTCAGCTCATGATACAGACCCCAAAAGAAGAAGGTGCTAATGTCCTGACCACAGAAGCGCTCCTGCAACACCTGGACTCTGCGCTCCAGGCCAGCCGGGTCCACGTGTACATGTACAACAGGTAAGGCCAGCTGGGAAGGCGGTGGGAAGGCGCTGCTGTCATAGGTCCCTGCTTAGCAAAGTTGCCTGGAAAATGTACCTTGAGTGTCAGTTCAACTGGTGTGTTGTTCTAGTGAAACTTTTTTGCCATCCTGGGGATTGAACCTCTGTCACTGAGTCTTCTCCACCCCTCCCCCTCAACTTGTTTGGTTTTCAGAGTTTGGTAACAAAGCAAGGACATTGTAAGGTTGAGTATTCCTTATGCAAAATACTTGGGACCAGAAGTGTTTCTTTTTTGTTTTATTTTTATTATTTATTTTTATTTTAGGTTTTGGAGTAAAATTTGCATAGACCTAATAAGATATCTGTTCTGGGGATAGGACCAAATTCTGAACACAGAATTCATTTGTGTTTCAAATACAGTTTATAAGCATAGCCTACAGATAATTTATATAATATTTTTAGCAATTCATGCATGAAACAGAGTTTCATGGTGTGGAATTTCCCACTTGGTGACATCACATTGACACTCAAAAAGTTTTGGATTTTGAAGCATTTCAGATTTTCATATTAGAAATGTTCAACCAATGCTTGATAATGTATTTTTGGTAAGTATCTTGGTTCCACCCCCAGAGAGAATGATTCTGATCCATTTGGGTGATTGTATATCTGGGCTATTAAATGTTTCATTGCCTAAGGGTATTCTTTTTTTTCCAAAATTGATTGTATTGGTAACATAGTAAATTGTCTTTATTGCTTAAGCTATTTTCAGAGCAGCTATATTTTAAATTGCCTTTCTTTACCTTATAAATAATGCTAAGAAGGACTAGGAAATAGTTACTTCTTTTTAATCACAAAGCAAATGGGTGGGGTGGAGCCTCCTTGGGAATCCTTCCTACCTCAAGTAGATTCACACCTTTTTTAAAAAAGGCATCTTTTAGTTTCATGGCTGACTTTAACAATGCTGTGAGTCAAGTAAAAGTTTAGGAAGAGTTCTAGAACAGAACAATCCTTGTTCTAATGTATGTAAACTGTTGGACACTTCAGGACAGGAACCACACATGTGGTCCATTGTGCAGGCCAGGCGGTCCGTTTTTGATTGACTGACAGCCTGTTCAGATGGCCATCACTAAACTCCATTTCTAGAGGACCCTGAGTGGGCTTCATCCAACTTCACCCCCTCTCGTAGGCTTTCCAGCACTGTTGAACTCTAAGGGGGTGACAGATAACTTATTTTTTTCACAGTAGAAGTGAAGAAATTGCAACATAGACATTCAGTAACCAGGGAGACCTAGAGAAGAGAACCTGATTAGGACGTGTGCTTGTCCCTGCTCTGACTTTATTCCTATGGATACACCTGGATTGGCTGCGGGACCCATTCCAGCTGTAGATAGGACCCCAGGGACCACCACATCTGGGAAAGTCATCTGTCAGCTATCTGTCTCATCCTCAGGTGGTTCCCAGATCAGGTGTGTGTGTGTGAAAGGACCTTAGGAAACAAGAGGAGGTATTTTAGCACTGGGTTGGACCAGCTCACCTCTAAGTCTGTATTTAAAAAACAACCCCCACCAAAAAAAAAACTGTAGATAGCGGATGCCCAGAGCAGATTTGCAAGGGAAGCCTAGCAAACACTCTGAAAGTGGATGGTCAGGACCACTGTGTGTGTGCCCAGGATGTTGTTAAGATAAGAGCCCCTGCCCTGAGAGGGTTTGTCGTGTATGTCCCTCAGGAGAAGATTTGAGGGTCTGTAAACTGAAATTACACCTTTAAGCTAAGATGGAGCCCGAACAATTTTATGCATTGGAATGGACTTTACGAATGCACATGTAGTTGAGCTCTCCTTCTTTTTGGTGAAAAAACTGGGACTTATGAGAGCCTTCATCTAAGCTCATAGGACCATTAAATGGTGGAGCCAGGTTCTAACCCCTTGTCTTCGGGTTCTAAGGTCAGTGAATGCACAGCCACGTCTTCTAAAACAAGCACAAGTAATCAGGTGATACTGAGAACCTACTAGTGTTGGCGGTTCTGTGTTGATGTTATACAGAGTTAAAATGTGTGTATTTATGTGTGTGTTTTATATGTATGTATATTTATACATGTGTGTTACGCGTGCATGTGTGTGTGAGAGAGTACATACATTTATAGACACATACATACTTGAAAGAGTTGGACGGGTGGGTAAAGGGGTAGATGGATGGATGGACGGATGGATGGGTGGGTGACATCAGTCCTACTCTTGGGGAGAGGAGAGACATCCATACAGATAGGCAGGGACAAAGCCAACTACACTAGCCAACTACAGTTGTCCAGTGCGGGCTGATGCTCTAGAGAAGGGGGCTGTTTCCATCAGCACTGGTCAAAGGTTATCGGCAGAAAGGTGCCATTTAAGAAGGTCCAGCAGGAGGCGCAGGGAAGAGGCTAAAGTCTAGAGAGCTCCATTAGATGAAGACAGGCCTCCCTTTGGAGACCGGTACGAGCAGTTTAAGAGGAGGTTTATTTTGTTTTTTTTTTGTTTTTGCTTCTCTTGGATTCTTCTTCCATATTTCCTGTTTTTCATCAACACATTTAGAAAGCACGGTTTATAGAAAACTTCGAGTTAATTCTTGATCTGTGTATGTGGTGTGATTTCCACGAGAGTGTGGTCAGCCCCGCAAAAGTTGTTTATTACGTTCTTGGATAAGAACAAGAAAGTTTGTTTCAAACACTGCTTATGAATAAAAAAGTCAGCATACAGTATCTATGATGTGTTGTAATGCATACTGTATTCTGCATGGGTACATCACAAGCCTCACTGATTTAGCCCTCGCTTGTTTTGAATTTGTGATGAGTCAGCTGGGCTGCCTCAAGTTGATTAATGTATGTGGAAAAGCAGATTAATGGTGTAAATAAGATTATTGGGAAAACACTTAAGAAAACAAGACTTTTCAAGTACTTTGGTAGCATTCATTTACATAAACACCCCACATGTTAATTACAATCGAGTATTATCTATTCATTAGAGCAAGCTTTCTGGTCTCCACTTGGCAAAAGCTCTGCTGGTTTTGACAGATGCTTAAAAGTGGTAGAAATTGCAATTCTTTTTATATGTTCTATTGTTCTGATTTTGCACTAATTTTCTTCATCACTATGAGAAATTTTTGTCTCTGCTTTTCATTCCAATAGGCAGTGGAAATTGGAACATTTGTGTTACAAATCAGGAGAACTTATCACAGAAACCGGTTACATGGATCAGGTATATTTTCTTGTCTTGCAAAAAAAAAAAAAAAAAAAGTCTCAAAAACACCCCAGTGGTATGTGTTCACCTAATGCATGACCTGTTCTTTTTCACCTTGACAGATCATAGAATATCTTTACCCTTGTTTAATCATTACACCTTTGGACTGCTTCTGGGAAGGGGCAAAGTTACAGTCGGGGACGGCGTACCTCCTGTAAGTGTCCTCCCGTCTTCTGATATCTGACTTCTGAACTCTTCAGATGCAGGGTTCGGACGTTGCTCATCCTTGTTGATTCTATTTCAGTCTTGAACAAGAAATAAAAACATTGAAATTCCATGTGCATTTTTTGAGTGAATAGTGGGGGAAGAGGGGATTCCAGCAGAATGGCTTTCCCCTTTTCAAAAAAAAGTTCTGTAGGCATCATTAAATTTCATTCACTTTTACCAACCTATTTATATGCAAATAAAATGCAAATTATTGCAGAGTATGTGCGATTTTGTTTTAACTCTTTATAAAATGTGGTTTTGCAGACCAGGCACTTAGACCTTTAACTTATTTTTTTTAAGAAGAAGGTTTTTTTTTTAGTGGGTGTGGATCAGAACAAAATCCTTCAACTGAAAGTTCAAGATCTTCCTGTGGAGTAAAATACGAACCTTTCTTTGGATCATATTAATGACATTTAAGGAGGAAGTGCCCTGTCTTTGAAGGCCCGGGTGGGGGACGCGTCACAGTCTAGCAGTTGGATATTATATACACCGCGTCTTTTAAAGAATGATTGTTAATCAGTGTAGACATTTTCGGTTAATTATGCAAGAGTTGATGCTTGGGTTATTGTTTCTGTGCTGGCTTGCACATATCTGCAAAAGCAATTTGCAGTGGCCATCCCCTGACCTTCAGTGTACAGTTTTAGATGGGAAATAAGGGGTTTTGTGTTTTCTGGTTGGGAGATTCTGAATAATGACTTCAGCCTGGTTAAGCAGCTACAGTGGTTTGAACCACATAACAGGCAGCCAAAAGCCTTTCTGGTCTGTCAACAGCACAAATTCAAAAGTGAGTGTGGGGGGAAGTGGCTGTGATGGTGGTGATGGCAGAGGCCACAGGGGGCTCCCCCGCCTGATCGCCAGGCTGTCAGAGAGAGCTCACGAGTATGGAATTGTTAAAAGGAACAGAGATCAAATATTTTGATCGATGACATTTACAAAGTATTTAGTAGGCCAGCAAGTGCTAATTTGACAATGTGATCCCCCACCTTCCCCCTCCCCTTAAGTTTTGGATCCTACTCCTCTGCTTAGAGAAGTGTCCATTGGCTAATTTATTTTTTTTTAGATATAAAATACAATATACTGTCAATGAAGTTTTTTTGGGGGGCGGTGCATTCTTTAACTCATAAGCCCTGTGCTTGCCATTTTCAATCATGAATTATTTCCCTAACTTAAGTTTGCATATAGACCTAGAGGAAAGGACCATGCATATTTTTATGCTCCAGTCCCAGCATTACCAAAAAGCCTCTTGCAATATGGATACAAGACATGCAGACTTTTTTCCTGAGTTTGAGAGTTGTTTCTCATGGTCTCCCCTCCTGATTTCTTTCGCAGAGGTAAACCTCCTTTGCGGTGGACCAACTTTGACCCTTTGGAATTCCTAGAAGAGTTAAAGAAAATAAATTATCAAGTAGACAGCTGGGAGGAGATGCTGAATAAGGCTGAAGTGGGGCATGGGTACATGGACCGCCCCTGCCTCAACCCCGCTGATCCCGACTGCCCTGCAACAGCCCCCAACAAGAACTCAACCCGAGTGAGTGCAGCCGTGAGCCTTCTTAGAAGGGCCAGAGAGAAAAGCTGCTCTTATTTCCATTTATTCTTCTCTTTATTATTTTCATATTTAATACTTCATTCTCCATGATCTCTTTTTTCTTTTTTTCCACCTACAGAACTAAGTTTGTTTATAGAGCTAAATTTTGCTGTAAGATTTGCCATACGCCTCTCATTAGCCTAGTTATTAATGTTCTCTCTGAAACAAACAAGCCCTTAATGTACTGGATTTTAACAAGGCATGTGACCTGCCTACTAATTCCCGTAATTATGTGGCTGTCTTTTTATTTTAGCCTCTTGATATGGCCCTTGTTTTGAATGGTGGATGCCATGGATTATCCCGAAAATACATGCACTGGCAGGAAGAACTGATTGTGGGTGGTACAGTCAAGAACAGCACTGGGAAGCTCCTCAGGTAACCCGGCACACAGAGTAAAATGCGAGCCATCGCTTCTCTCCTCTTGTCCTTGAAAACCACCCCCCACACACACATCTGCAAGTGTATTTGTATTCATACCTCACTGTTACCCTGGCTTGCCATACTGTGGCCTCGAGTATTAGGAAATATTAGCAGACCGTACCAGTGTGAAAAAGCAGCTTGCGGGAATCTCTCTAGAAGGGATTTGTAGTGTGCATCAACTGTGGTTGTTGACTGGAGGGTTTTAGAAGATCTGCCTATTATGTAGAGATCGGGCATGCGTAAAGCAGGCCAGGAACACCAGTCCTAGCGGGCAGTGTTGGCAGATGTGAGCCGGGCAGGGGTGCACACTGTTAAACAAAAGACCAAGAACTAAAAGCTAAGCAAGAGCTGCCCCCGGTCCCTCTTGGCTCTGGGCAGTGGAGTGTCAGGTGTGGCGCTGAGATTTCTCCCTCGGGAAAGCCGCCATCTGGGGGGACTTCGCGGTGGAGTGTGTGCGTTGCAGGACCCAGCGGGTCTGGTCAAGCTATCTACTCCTCTCCCCTTCCTGTTGCATGGAATAGAAACTGAGAAAGGAAATTGCCTATTAATTTAATTTTGGGGTCTATCTGTAAAAGGTTTGTAAGGTTACACCTTTAGTTTGGTACATCCATCTATTAAACAAAATCACCAGCCAAGTCCTGTTTGAATGGAAACATGTGCTCCTGTGGGAGGGAAGAGCTGCTGGGGGCCAGTGGGGGTGCTGTGGCCGGGGGTCACTCCGGGAGACTGCTTCCTGGGGATGCTGATGTGCCTTCCTACCGACTTCCCCTGCTCAGCGCCCACGCCCTGCAGACCATGTTCCAGCTGATGACTCCCAAGCAGATGTATGAACACTTCAAGGGCTACGAGTACGTGTCACACATCAACTGGAACGAGGACAAAGCGGCAGCCATCCTGGAGGCTTGGCAGAGGACTTATGTGGAGGTAAACCCATCTCTGAGTTGGGGGCACACTCGTGGGTCGCCTTCCATCTTTCCTTTTCACCGATATTTAAAACATTATTTCTGTGACATTTATTTCCAACGCGGATTAAAATTCTGGGAACTTGATGGGGTGCAAGCTTTCCTTTTCCCTCATAGCAAAAGTCTTAGGGCGATATCCAAGAGATGCTAATTCTAATCGGGGTACCCCAAAACATGTTTGGTACCCAGTTGTGAGCTCCTGAGCTCAGCCATAAGTGTTTTTTTAAGTGAACAAGGAGAGGTGTGTGGAAAACATTAGAAGGCACAGGATCCTTCCACAGCTGCAGGCCCCTGGGTCGGGTCATGTGACAGGGGCTGGCCTTTGTTTCCCAAGCAGTGACCTCTACTGAGCTGCCTGTGACCTTTTAAAAGTGGCCAGCAAATGAAGGGGTGGGGGAGTGCCTGTGAGAATGAGTTGTTCTGGATTAGGGGGAAACGGATAGGGCCATGAGGGACAGAGTAGGGGGCTTCGCCCTGGCGTAAATACAGTGCCCCGAGCGAGTCCAGGGACACCGGCTCACTGTGGCCCCCGTTTTTCCCTTGATCGTTAGCCTTGGCACGGGTTGTCCACCTGAATCACAGAACTTTGTGATGTTAAGGTACCGGAAAGAAGTGTAGGGCTAGGGAGATGCGACCCCCGAGACCTGTGCTGTGGACGCTTGTGGAAGCTTTAATTCCATTTGGGAATTTAGCCTTGTGTTGTGACCACAGGTGGTTCATCAAAGCGTCGCCCAGAATTCCACCCAAAAGGTGCTCTCCTTCACCACCACCACCCTGGATGACATCCTGAAATCCTTTTCTGATGTCAGCGTCATCCGTGTGGCCAGTGGCTACTTACTGATGGTAACGATCAGTCGCGGGCTGCTGGGGGGGGGGGTTGGGTCAGGTTGTTTTTGGATTTGGTTTGGTTTTGGATTTGTTTGCATCTCCCCGTGACCCGCACCTGCTTCTTAACTGCTCTTAACAAACACGTGCCCCGGGACAAAGAGAGCTCCGCTTCGTCACAGTGTGGACAGTGGTTGTGTAAAGCGTCCCCCCCCCGTCCCCCCATTTGCAGTGTTCCTGTCTGGGAGTCCCCCCTCATTTCATGTGGCATCTATAAAATCACGTTCTTGTTGGGTTTGATGAGTTCTACCTCTGGGTCCGGGTGAGGGGTGGGAAAGCATTAGAATCGCAACACATTCTAACGTTTGGCCCTTGTTCTGTGTCCCCTGCCCCGTCCTTCTGCTTGCAGCTTGCCTATGCCTGCTTGACCATGCTGCGCTGGGACTGCTCCAAGTCCCAGGGTGCCGTGGGGCTGGCAGGCGTCCTCCTGGTCGCCCTGTCGGTGGCAGCAGGATTGGGCCTGTGCTCCTTGATCGGGATTTCCTTTAACGCTGCAACAACTCAGGTACTCAAGGAGCCACCTGTCCACTGTCCCCTGATGAGCCCCTCCCCAGGCCTGCCCCACACATTCGTGTCACCTAGAGGGTCTTCTGGGCTTTCCGCTGGGATGCCACTCAAACCAGGGGAGGGCCGTCTGGGAACGGACCACCCGCCACTCAGGGCAGTGGGCAGAGCTGGGCCGGGCTGGTCATTAGCAGAGACGCTGTACTGAGGACAGTTTATGTCACTCACTAGAATCCCAGAGATTCTCCAACCCAGGTGGGCGTTAGAGTCCCCCAGGCTTGTGAAAGCCCAAGGTGCAGGGCCCACCCCCAGGGCCTCCGGCTGAGCGTTTGCCTGTCTCCTCAGCTCCCAAGGTGCTGTCCAGGGGTCTGGAACCCAGGGCTCCAGAGTTAGATTCCTCCTCATCTGTAACTTTAAGAAATTATTATACCTGGGCCTTAGTATTCGAGAGGTAACAGGAGTTGAAACTGGTCAGCTTTGGGGGTGTAAGCTACCAAAGAAAGTAAACGCTCCGCAGTGAGTTCACCTAAGCTCCCTCTGGGTACCTTGGGGCACCGGGGACGGTGTTGTGAGCAGGGTCAGGGTTATTCGCATGGCCCACGTCTGATGCCACTGTGCTCTGCCTTCGCCACAGGTCTTGCCATTTCTCGCTCTTGGTGTTGGCGTGGACGATGTTTTCCTACTGGCACATGCGTTTAGTGAAACGGGACAGAATAAAAGGATCCCCTTTGAGGTAATCGCAAAACGAAGGAAGGAACTCGGGGGGACACCCCAGGTCTCTCCTGTTCTTGAGTATTTGTCCTTTAGTTTTTCTCCATGTGGCAGAGGGCAGAGGACATGTAACTAGCTCTAAATAATAAAATCCGCTGGAGGAATCACAAGGACAGATGTGTATTAGCCGTGAGAAGTCCCAAGAGATCCATTTGCGGTGCCTTTGGAAATATGGGTTTTGGCTTAGCTTTTCGTCACTGTGACAAAATACCTGACAAAAACAACTTCAAGGAGGAAAGCCTGGTTTGGGCTCATGGTTTCAGAGGTCGCAGTCTGTGGCTGGCTGGCTCCATGGCTCTGGGCCTGAGGGGAGGCAGAGCATCAAGGATGCCGTGGATCCAAGCTGCTCACCGGTGGCAGCTGGAAAACAGAGACAGAGGGAGGGAAGGAAGAGCGGCCAGAAACACCCTGCCAGGGCCTGCCCACTTCCTCCTCTGGGCTCCGGGCTCCGCCTCTTTGGTGCCATCAGCTGCAAAAGCCCTCAGGGGAGGCAGCTGCCCATGAGGTCACGCCCTCTGGGGCCAGCCACTCCCAGAAGCCCCCCTTCTGAACACTGCTGCCTTGGGGACCAAGTCTTGACCTGAGCCTGGGGGACACATTCCAGAGCCAAACCCTAACAGGTGTCCTCGTGCGCCATTTCCTACCAATTGCCATCCCCTCTCCAAAGCCCTTGTTTCTTCTCTGGGATTCTCTGTCCCTTTGCCTCTTCTGTTTTAAATCATATTTAAAATGAACACTTAAGTCACCATCATGCGGCTTCCGGCTTGGGTGGCAGTACTCGTGAATCACACCTGACCACACCACGCCTGACCACCACGCCTGACCACCACGCCTGACTATCGGGTGGTCTTGAGCGGAGCTGGGTGGGGCATAAGGCAGCAGTACCCCTCCTGTCCCCAGGCCAGTGTGTCTGCATTGCCTACGGGGTCTGCGCGCCAGGAGGCAGGCAGTGCCCAGTGCAGCTCTGAGTTCTGCTTTGTCATCCTCAGGACAGGACCGGGGAGTGCCTCAAGCGGACGGGCGCCAGCGTGGCCCTCACCTCCATCAGCAATGTCACCGCCTTCTTCATGGCTGCACTCATCCCCATCCCTGCCCTGCGGGCATTCTCCCTCCAGGTGGGTTGCCAGGGCTGTGGGGCCTGGGGCTGCTCAGCGGTGCCCTGGCACCCAGCATGTCCACTGCTGTGAACGTAGCCCGCCAGCAGGGGGGGGGGCGGGGCGGGGGGGGCTCTCTGGTCGGTGGAATAGGTGCTGCTTCTACCTAAACCTTGACATCCTTCCTGCAAAAGTTGCAGGGCTTCTTCCTTCCCTTCTGCCTTATTCCCATTGCCTGTGGCCTCAGGGAGCTGCACTTGAAGTAGACCAGGACCCCAGGACCCCAGGACCCCAGGACCTCAGGCAGAATTTAGTGATGTTCAAAGACCAGGTTGCGAGACAGTAACTTAAAATCGAATATCAGAAAGCACAGGAGGAGGGTATGTTGGCCGTCCCCTGCCTTGGAGGAGTTCTTGCAGTGTGTGTCCCTCAGGGGCCCTTGCTCCCCATCTCCCTCTCCTGAGTCGACCTCTACATTCTCTCCTGTCCCTTATTCTCTTTTCTTCTGGTCTCTTTTCAGCAAACTCAGGTGCCTCCCATTTTTCTACAGAGCACATCCGCTCTCAGTATTCTGCCCTCCTGTCTCCAACCGAGTCCCCTCACTACCAAAGAGCTAGTGTAGGTGGATCACAGGAGGGGAGATCCCTGGATCATGCTGGATATCAGTCACAGGTGTTACTTGAAAGTCACAGGACTCCCCAAAGTGGTCCCGGCAGCAGGTGAAGCAGATGGTTGACCCAGGTAGCCTAGGACTTGGGTACCACAAAATGTCATTGGAGGTTAATCCCAATTTTTAAGGCTCTAGCTGTTTTCGAGGAAAGGGTCAAGGAGCGTTGGCCCTCATGGTGGTGGGCAGTTCCCAAAGGAAGCCACGTTGGGTGTCTCCTATTCATCTGTTCCTTCATGCAGCTCGCCCAGGCTGTGCGGCTCGCCAGAAGGTCCAGCATGGTGACCAGAGAGAGAAGCTGACAGATCATGAATTCAGTTCTTGCTGAAACTTGGGTCAACACGTTGAGCGCTTTCCTGGTCTTCACGTGTGTCACGTGAGAACCAGTCAGTACGTGCTTGAATGTCATTTCACTAATGGCTGATGGAGGCCCCAGCCGGGGGTCATCCTGCTGCGTTTGCAGTCCGAGGTTCCCCGACATTCCGCGTCAGATAGAGTGTGAGAGGAGATCATGTGCCAGTCACTGTAATGCCAGCCCCAAGAGAATATTGAAAAGGGGCATTTTATTTATTTATTTAGATTGTCTATAGAAACAGAGTGTGTGAATAAAGGGCTGAAATCGCATCTGAAAGTGGGAGCCGCACACAGGAAGTGACCACATCTGGGTGCTCAGTAATAGGACAGAGAAGTGAAGGATGCCTGTGAAACCCAGGGTGTAGCTGGAGTTCCGGGGCCCTCTGCACAGGTGTGCATCTGCCCCACCCCCACTGGCACCTCGTTCTTGTTCCGTGTGCTGCAGGTTCTGGCATTGAAATTGTCCTGGAGCCTCTGAGCAGCGGGCCCTCTCTCCTCGCTCTCTCCTCCACCCCTCCTGCCTGCGGCCTTTCCCTCGCTGTCCTTGGGCCTCTCAGTTCTCAGCTGCTCACACGCCTTCTCTTCTTCTTTCCCCTCTCGTTCTCTCCTCTCCTCTCTTAGTACATACGATGGTTCATCAAGGCACACTCTGCTTTGGTGACATCCCGTGGTGTGGTGTTCTGAAAAGCTACCTGAGTCCCCTTGTGAGCAGTAGCCTTTCACAAACCAGTGCGCTGGGTTCTCCCAAGGTAAGCACCTCACGGAGACCAGATGAGTACTGTGGGTCCTGTGCCTCTGTTCTCAGTCACCATATTGGCCTTAGAAAATTGCATCTGCAGCTTCCGGAAGTCCTCTTTTAGACCAATGGCTTCCCGTGACTCTTCAGCTCATTCCCTCTCTCAAAACTAAAAATAAGAAATGGCAGGGAGGGCAATGTAAAAGAAACAAAAAAAAGAAAGAAAGTAAAAATGTGGCAAGATTTTTGCATGGTCATCAGAAAGTTTACCCTTGTTCCCTTTCATATGCATTGACATTCAGAATTGACCCTGATGTGGCTTCTCTTTCCTTAAGATGCCTGTAGTAAGCTGTGACTCTGGGTATTTGTGTTTGGTGTCTGCAGCATGCTATAGGTTAACAGGAGACCCAAAGTGGGTCTGTCCAATAATAAATCCACATGACCTTTGGATTTTGTAGCATGAGCAAAACAGATTTTGCCCGCCTGGAGAAATTGTCATATGCTTCCTTGATCCCTCGGTCCAGATGCCACCACAGTGGCAGAAAGCTTTGGCCCCATCTGCAGTTCTTTGGGCCCAATGTCCTCCCCAGGTCTGTGCTGTCACCCAGTGGTTTGGGCTCTTCAGTGAATCCTTCCAGATGAGAAGCCCTGCTTGTTGCAGTGGTACAAGTATTTAGACAGGTCCCCCTACAGGTGACTCATGAGACGCTCTGGGATTAGGGACATTTTCTTTAAGCACAGTGGTTGGACAGTGCAACATCATTGCCATCCATGGTTCTGATTCTCTTAGAATTTCTCAAAGGCCCTTCTGCCTCTGCAGTTAGCCTTCTCTTCCCAAGGAATCCTTGCTGTTCGCACCTGCTATTTTAGTACACTTCTGAGGACATTGAAGTTCTGCTGTTTTCTTTGCAGACTCTCTATCTCCCTACATGTGTAATATTCCATTTAAAAAAAAAATGAGTCCGATGAGATTTGGCTTTGGGGTTCTTCTTTCACCCCTCCATTTCTACCTCAGGAGGCAGAGCAAGTGCCTGTAGGATTTCTGTGGCTGATGAGGATCGGCAGCTCCCCGGCCACCACGCACAGCCTCACTGTTCTGCTCTGGTTTGTGCCCGGGCTGCATGGATTGGCTTGGGTGGCTCTGCCCACCAGGGGCTCTTTCCTCATCCTGGGGACTTTGGCCCAAAGTGAGGTGCACAGTTTATTCTCTACATCTCATTCATGAGTTGTAAATGACTGTAGTTTAAAAAGTGGAAAGTATCCGGTCCCCGGGACGTCTTCCTGGAAGTCATCCTCAGTGTCCCATCTGTTTGCCCAGCATTCCCTGTTTAATGGGTCAGGGGTCCAACCCAGTCCGAGTTCACCCTCTCGGCCACCAGATCTTGCCAGAACTCCCCATCCTCAGCTGGGCCGAGGGCTTTGCGTCGAGGCTGCGTGTGAACCCAGTCCACCGGGAAACGTCAGGCAGATGGGCTCTTCTGCAGTTTGGGTGATGGTTTCTGTCAGTAGCAATAAGAGTGTCCACCTCCTGGTTGCTGTGGGAATTGAATCATGTAGTAGCTGCCAGTCTCCCATTCCTTCTCCTTGTGGTCCTGAGTGCCTGGACCCAGGAGGACACTCCCAGTCCTATCTCCTCTACATGGAGCATGTAGGCCTTCCCTGCTCCTGCCTGAGCCCTGCAGAACCGTATCCTAGGAGGCCTTCCTTGACAGACAGCTCTCCCCACCCCACCCCCACACTCTCCCTCTGAGCTCCTCTGGAACCTGGGTGGTATCTGCTTTTATCATTATGTATCATATAATGTACACATTATATGCATCCACCCAGACTGTAATTTGTAGCTGCCTGTCTCTGAGCAGTCGTAGAGATCTTTGCATCTCCAGCACCCAGCACAGGACTAAAGTTTAAAAAGGAAAGTGTCTGTTTCTTAGCTGACCTCCCTGGTCATGATAGTGAGGTGCTGCTTCGTGTAGGCCTGCCTGTCAAGTCGATAACATGCCTTGCATACATTGGACTGGTAAGGTAACATGCTCCGTGATTTTTAATCGATGAGGAATTTTCAAGATAGAGCCTCTTCAGTAATCTTCAGATGAGGTGCCTGGCTGCTTACGGTTTCCTAGACTTGATGGGGATTCCTTGCTGAAAGGCAGGGCTCAGGCCTCCTCCTCCACCTGGAGCCCACATTCACAATTCCTTTCAAAGTCCTCTTGTGAGGTCCCCCTTGATTTGTTAGGTACCAGTTATAGCCACACTTTCTTCCCTCTGTCTGAGCTGTTTACCTAGTTTGAAAAGGTCTCCTTTAGAGACCTACTAGTTTTTAAATTTTTAAGCAAATTTCTGATGATTTCCTGGCTACTTAGCATTCCAGGTCCATTTTCCTTTTCTGCCTCTTTCCCTGCTTTTCTGAAGGGGACTGTCCTCCGTCGACTTTGCCTATTAACAGCCCAGATTTTGTAATTTTTACTAGGTCAGCAGGAGATTTGCCAAAGCTCTGCGGAGTCCAGCCCTGTGTTTATTCTAGGTGACGGCGTGACTTTTGAATCCGCACTTATTTATTCTGTGTAGTATAATCACACACAGGAATGTCCCTCTGCTTCACTCCCTGACCTCCTCGATCACACACCCCACAGGCCACTCCTGAGGCTACTTGGAATGTGCCTACTAAAAACCTCAGGGGACATGTGTGAAACTCTATGTTTTAAAGGTGACATTTTTATACACTCTACCCGCTTTATGTACAGATTCCTAAGTGTAAAATCGGGGCTGCGTGAACTCTCGGAAACGCCTGCAAGGGAAATAACGTCTCTCTGTTTTGAAATAAAGCGTCTCAAGGACGTTCTCGGTTCTACCTTTGGTGTGGTCGGGGTTCCAGAAAGACAGGAGCGGTGGTCTGTTTAGTCTCACGTTATACCTTCTGGGGTCGTGGAGTTATTGGAGGTAGAAAGGATCTGCAGGAGGGGACCTCTTGTATCCACATGGTCTCTTGATGACGGAGAGGAGAAAAGTGGCAAGAAACTCCACCATCTCCCCGCACTTTCCATGGCAGCAGATGTTATTGAAGCATCTTATTTCAGAGGGATGCTCTGGCCGGCGGGGGCGGCATGTGGGTGACCCAGGTCCCTCTCTTCTAGGCTGCGGTGGTGGTGGTATTCAACTTTGCCATGGTGCTGCTCATCTTCCCTGCCATCCTCAGCATGGATTTGTATCGGCGCGAGGACAGGAGATTGGATATTTTCTGCTGTTTTACAAGGTACATTTTCAGACTGCTGTGGCCCTTCTTGGCGGGGTCCAGAGGGGCGCTGTTGAGGGAACCCCTCCAGTCTCATAAGGGAACATGGTCGTTAGCAGGATTTGGACTGGCGGGGGCAGAGGTAGGGACAGATGGACCCTGGATGCTTGCCTGGGAGGGCATCCCAGACCCAAGGCTTCTCCCTCCCACAACAGAATGTTCTCATAACCCCTGGGGTTCTGGTGGCTGTGACCCACATTTGCTGAAGGGTGGGAGTGTCTCATAGCTCTCTGTGTTAGAACAGAGCCAGCTTGAAGCACACCCACCTAGAAAAACCATGGGGTGTAGGGGAGTGCTGGAAGGGGTGCATCGTCACATGAACCGTATTTAGGATCAGCCATTCATTTGGCCTCCATCAGGCCCACATCCAAGTCAGTCACGTGACGTTGCAGGAGTCCACAAACTCAGCTCTTTGAATGGGTGGCATCCGTCATCAGGGAAAACGAGCACAGCCTTTCTCTGTCACCATGTCACCGCGTAACCTGCAACACATTTGCCCTTCCTTCAGCCCCTGTGTCAGCAGAGTGATTCAGGTCGAACCCCAGGCCTACACAGAGCCTCATGGGAACGCCCGCTACAGCCCCCCGCCCCCCTACAGCAGCCACAGCTTCGCCCACGAGACGCACATCACCATGCAGTCCACCGTGCAGCTGCGCACGGAGTACGACCCCCACACGCACGCCTACTACACCACCGCTGAGCCGCGCTCCGAGATCTCTGTGCAACCTGTCACCGTCACCCAGGACACCCTCAGCTGCCAGAGCCCCGAGAGTGCCAGCTCCACCAGGGACCTTCTCTCCCAGTTCTCTGACTCCAGCCTCCACTGCCTCGAGCCCCCCTGTACCAAATGGACACTCTCGTCTTTTGCAGAGAAGCACTATGCGCCTTTCCTCCTGAAACCAAAAGCCAAGGTAATCTACTGCCACGTCACGTTCTCCCTTCCCTCAGTGTGGAAGGGAGGCAGCTCCTTGGGGGTTCATCAGAGTGCTTCTACTTTTCTTATTTGGCCATGTTGATGTCAGTGGAGTCGATTCCGCAGAGCTTGAGGCCCCGAGCTCACCTTCTGTAGAGTGAAGCCCTTTTAGCCAGTATTCCCGTGAGTTTAGATTGACTCCTTAACGCTGTAATCATTTTTATTCTTCATGAGGTTATTTAGGAATGTGCTGCCTAGGATTTTACGTTTCCCCCTCTGGGAAAATAAGTGCTCCATGCCCAGGCGGGGCCAGTAGGGCAGGACAGACCCTCCACGCTTGTCCTGCAGAGCCCGCAGGGTCCCTCCAGGCTGATTCCATGCCTCTTGTCTTACAGGTCGTGGTGATCTTCCTCTTCCTGGGCTTGCTGGGGGTCAGCCTTTACGGGACCACCCGAGTGAGAGACGGGCTGGACCTTACCGACATTGTCCCTCGGGAAACCAGGGAGTATGACTTCATCGCCGCACAGTTCAAGTATTTTTCTTTCTACAACATGTATATCGTCACGCAGAAGGCCGACTACCCGCACATCCAGCACCTGCTGTATGACCTCCACAGGAGCTTCAGCGACGTCAAGTACGTCATGCTGGAGGAGGACAAGCAGCTCCCCAAGATGTGGCTGCACCACTTCAGAGACTGGCTGCAAGGTGAGCACATGGGGGCCGTGCTCCTCACCAGCTGCCTGCTCCCCTGGAAGGTTCTCCTCTGTCCCTTGGTTCAGGCCGTAGATTGCAACACAGCACTGACATTATGTTCCATCAACTTCAAAGCGTTCCTTCGAATGCATAGGTAGCCTGCTCCTGCACCTGCCTCCCCCAATGGGCTTTGACCTGTCAAACAAGGCAGATAACCCAAGCGGGTGGCGCAGGAACTTCTATAAGAATTAACGAGTCCACGTTTAGCAGAAGGGAAAGCACGTGGTACAATATGGAGCTCCATGGCTTTCGTGGCTCTCTCTTGGGTTGGTGGCTAGTTTGGGTACCAAGTAAAATCAAGATTCCATATTTTGATCATCTTTAAAAAACTATTTTTAATGGACTTAATTTTTAGAGCAGTTTTGAGTGTTCAGCAAACTCAGTGGAAGGCACAGTTTCTCATGTCCCTCCTTCCCCAACACACACTGCCTCCACCAGAGCAGTGCATCTGTTATAGTTGATGGGTCTGCGTGACAGCACCGTGACAGCACCGTCACTCACAGTCTTTAGCTGGTATTCAGGTCCATTTTGACCGTCTTCTGATTTGGCAAATGAAGTCAATTTATTAATGCGTAATCACATTTCATACTATTTCATAAATAATCAAAATCTGCTTTAAAATGCCTTTCTTGGCTTCTTACCTTGCTCTCAGAAACATTTCTAGGAAATATTAGTCAACTAGAGGAAAAAAAATTGTCTAAATTTGTTCCTGCTAACAGACTGAATATAAATGTATTCAGTGATTCCAAGAACATCTGTTCATTTATTCTGTGTTGACACATTGCAATGTGAAGTAGAGAATCAGCATCATTATCCACACAATTCAAGCAAAAATGCTTTTACTGGAATACCCAAATAATTATAGCCCCAACATTTTTTGGCTTAGATTATCCAAATGATTGTCTTAATTTCCCACTTAATTAGGCTTGTTTAAACACAGATTTAAGTGTCCTTTTGGGTCTTAAGTCAGTACGCTTGTATTAGACAGCAGTTTCCCTGTGAGTTGCACAAGATGGGAAACAGCTTGAATTTGATTGAATTTGAACTTGATGGAAATTGGTTCAGTACAGTTTCTGGCCTTAACTTGTGTTACTAAGAATTTCGTTCATACATCGATACCAGATTTGACTTTTGTTGTGGAGGAGGGTGAAGAGACCACCGTGACATGATGATCACTTCTTAGCATGCACATGGGATGAACTTGAATTTGTTCTAAGTCTTATTTTTTATTATTATTATTTTTTTAACATTGAGTCCTGAAAGCGATGGTTTTCGGGCAGTGAATTAAAAGAGAACCAGGCAGTTGAAATTCCCTGCTTTTCATTTTTTCCCCTCATCAACCAAAGGCATGCAAATACGTTGCCACAAATGACAAAAGACATCTGCTGTGTGCTGCCAGGCTCTGGACAGAGGAAGGTGTCCCAGGGTCCTCCACCATGGCTTTGGGGCTCACCGTGGTGTGCTAGGCCCCGCTGGTCACTGGGCAGCACAGAGGCTGGCCCTCCACCTCAGAACTGCAGGTGATCTCGTTATTTCCATCCTGTGAGAGACCTAATGCTTTCCAACTTGGAATCCTTTTTCGTGAAGGTACATGTGAATCACATTTTGGTTGCTGGGTGGACAGCTCCCAACTAGGCCTGGTGAGATCCATTCATGGTCACAGTTAGGGTCTCAGCCACCCTGGAACTCTGTCTGACCCTCCTGAGGCCCAGCCGCAAAATGACCAGAGCCTGAGTCCATTGGCTGCTGAGATGATTTGAGGACCTGTTGAGAGGCTGATTGGGGCTTTGAACATTCCCTTCCCAAAAGCCTTGAGTCAGTTTTCCTTATGAACGTTTTTGTGTAGTTTATAAGTGATGGGAGGGCGCCGCCTTGGATTTTTTATGGAATTGCCAATCAAACCATACCACTCATTAGTCTTTATCAACATTCCAATAGTTCTTTGATTTTACTCCTAAAAATACAAAATGGTCCATGTGGAAATCATCTCTTGTGTCATGATATACGTGTAAATGGTGTGGAATTGGAGATAAAACAAATTGCATTTGTTTTTATTCCACAAGTGAAGTTTAGGTTAATAATTTAAGGTCCCATATATTGAACTTTATACTAGAAAATATTTTTGAGCCGGGCGTGGTACCCCATGCCTGTAATCCCAGTGGCTCAGGAGGCTGAGTCAGGAGGATGGCGAGTTCAAAGCCAGCCTCAGCAAAAGCAAGGCGATAAGCAACTTAGTGAGACCTTGTCTCTAAATAAAATACAAAATAGGGCTGGGGATATGGCTCAGTGATCAAGTGCCCCTGAGTACAATCCCTGGTACCAAAAAAAAAAAAGAAAAAGAAAATATCAAACTAAACATGAAAGGACTTAACAGTGCTGTACAGTTGGTGACCTCTTGTACCTTAGAACCTCCAGTCTACTGATGAGCACAGTACCCCAGGGATCTGCACTGTGGAAACAAGTTGAGCTAACTGGCCAGCAGGGTTACCTCCCCAGATCTGTGTTTCTTCTTGGTTTTGCTCTAAGGGACCTCAAAAGACTGTGTAAATATATCTAACAAATGTGCTCCCAATTTTTGGGTCCCGCCTTTCCAAATTCCCCACCAGATGCCATTGGTACTGGAGTTGGCTCTGCCCGTCTCCGCCAGACACACCTTCACCAGACACTTCTGGGCACCACTGTGTGTTCAGGGTAGTTTCTGCCATGAGTGGATCAAGCTGACTCCCTCAGGGTCAAAGAATAGCTCTGGCACTTTCTCCCTATTGGCTCTTATGGGGTTTTCCACCTTCCCAAGCCTCAGTTTCTTTATCTGTAAAGTGGGGATGATGAAACCCAGGGGCCTGTCTCCAGGGAGGTCACCGGACTTGAACAGGGAGGAGCGATGGTGTAGAATACCTGGGGTGGCCCAGGTTCCCAGGAGTCACAAGTCAACAGGGGACGGGTTAAATGCCACCCAAGTCAGGAAGGGATGAAAATCCTACTGTGGCCCAGCAAACAGACCCTGCCTATTTGGAGTGGGGTGTCAAGCGGTGGGGGAGAGGGGAGCAGTTGTTTTTCCTCTCCTGTTTATTTTTTCAAAAATAAAACCTCTAGGTCATAAAATGACATCTGTTCAGTACCACTTGCGAGCACACCTCCCTGTGAGAGACGGTCTGTCTGGAGGTGGGGAGCGTGGCCATCCCGGTGGTCTCGCCTGCGTCCTCTACGCTCACCCCATTATAACAGGGCCTCCTTTCCCTGCGCAGCCCCCCATCCTCATCCCCAAATTGTTCAAATAAAAACGGTGCATAGAGCAGGTCAGGAAGAGGGTTTGGTTTTTCAAAACAGAGGAAAAGGAATCTATAAACCACCCCCCAAACTTCAAACCCCAAGAGCACAACCATTCCAAGCACTCACATAACCAGATTTCTTTTTTTTTGGTCTTTGAAGCCACCCAAGGCGTGTCCTGAAATGAAGTAAACCCTCTGCCTGCTCCCCATCTCCGCCTAACCCATACACTAGGGCTTGTTCAAAAGCCGAGGTTTCCTGAGCTGTGGGGCCTGGCTCTACTTGGGAGGTCACTGGGGAGGAGCTGTGGGTGGGAGCCGAGGGGAGCTTGTATGCCAGCCAACGCTCAGACCCTAAGGCCGGGTCACCAGGGCCCTGTTTTCTCTTCCAACACGCTTATCTCTTTACAGCTGTAGCCAAACCGTCAGGTCTGTAATGATGGTTTTGATTATGGAGGCCAAGCCCAGCTGTGTGTGGTGGCTGGTGGGCTCACCCATCCCCCAAGCCCAGAGAGCTCTCTCCTTCCCCTCCCCTCGGGCTTGCGGTTTGTCATCTGTTCTCACAGAGCCTCCTTGTACTGGCCTGTGGCTTCCTGTTCTCAATCTGATCCAAATTTACCCTGTGAGGTATTTCCCTGTGCGCTGGAGACCCCTCCCTTCCCCGTCCCCCACACCCCCTCGGAAGGAAGGGTGGCAGAGAGGAAGGGCGTTGGGGAGGGAATAGGTGTTGGCTGTGATCTTTACACAACCTGGCAGCGGATCCCACAGCTTGTATTAGCTCCACGAGTCGAACAGATGGATCGAATTGACAGTCCTGTCCACTCACCCTGGGCTCCAGGAGCCGCTGAGTTGCTGTTTGAGGCTGGGACTTGCATGTGTTTTTGCCCCTCTGCGTAGAATTTCTGGTTGCATTGAAGAACCCTGGCTCACCTCCAGCTAATGAGCCCCGTGTCTTTCTCTCTTGCTTTCTCAGATAGTCATGGGGGAGAAGAAGCAGAGTTATGTTTTTCTAAAGGTACAACGTGTGTTTTCTCCCCCCCTTCTGACCAATGAATGAGCTAAGCCACCTGCTGTCCATTCATGAACACCCAGTAGTCTGAGCGGAAGTAGAAGGCAGACTGTGGAGTCCCCCGTCCTGCTGGCTGTCCTTGGCCCACCCCCTTGGGACCAGGGGGCTTCTGGCTAAGAGTTGTAATGCATTCCACACATTTGCCTTTTCTAGGACTTCAGGATGCATTCGACAGTGACTGGGAAACTGGGAAAATCATGCCAAACAATTACAAAAACGGATCAGACGATGGGGTCCTGGCCTACAAGCTCCTCGTGCAGACCGGCAGCCGCGATAAGCCCGTGGACGTCAGTCAGGTACTCCGGCCCTCAGGGCCTCCCAGGGAGTCTCTGCAGGCATGGCTCAGCGGAGCTCTGGGGCAGCTACCATAGGGAAGATGGGTTGGTAGTCCATGGTCCCGGCCTGTGCCCTCTGGGGACCTGAGGCGTAAGGACCGGCAGGAAGCATCTCGAGTGGGCTCTGATTCTTACCTCATCCCACCAGCTCAATGTGTGACCCCCGGCAGGTCAGGGAATCTCATTTTCCTCCTCCGTCAGGTGGGGACAGGTGTTGACCCCCAGCACAGTTATAATTGGCAAAATAAAGAGCAGGAGACAGTGCAGGTTAGAAGTGCTGGGTCACGTGTCCTTCCCCCTTCTAGTACCTGTGACCACGGGGGTCTTGATGGTATTCAGACCTGGACACATGGGTTTGTTGGGTAGCAGTCATTGCAATGAGCGGAATTCGGGTTGGCTGGATGGCTTAGAGGATTGGAGAGGGTTGCTGGAAGGACTGGAGGATTTCTGATATCTAATTCATTCGGGTCACCCGCACCCACGCCCTGGACACTGAGCACAGACTGATGGCGGCCTCCAGAGGGCAGCTCCTCAGGATCCTCGTGGACTTGCCACTGTGGTTGCTGCCCTCCCCTCATGTGAGCTGCTGCTCGTCCCAGTGCATTTGCATCCTCTTGGTGACTCTTGGGTCCCAGCACATCCCTTCTGACTCCTCAGGCGTGCACTGGAGTGTGTCCAGGTGGGTCAGGACCACTCCTGCCATCCGCAGAGCCTCTTCCCTCTGCTCTTTGGAGTTTGCTGGCTTCACCTTCAGGCAGAAAGCGTCACGCTAATGATCTTAGCAGCTCTGTTTATTGTCTCTCCTTTTCTACTGGCATGAGAGGTGACAGATTTACAAAGTACATTGTTCAGAGTTATTATGGAGTGTGAAAGTCGGCGCTCTAGAGCAGCGTGCAGCGAGCTGTCAGGCTTGACAAGGGTGTGGGCAGAGGAGCCTGCCCGAGGGACAATAGCAGGGACGTGCCCAGGGAGCTGGGGTGGAGCTAGGGACCGAGACACCGAGACACCGTGGGACAAATGTGGCGGGGCCAGGCCTCCAGATATCACTTCCTCTGCCTGGGAGGGAGGAAAGCATGCCTCAGGCAGGGCGGCCAGGAGCTGCGCTGTGTAATTCCAGAGACGGTTTGAAGACATGCAGTTGTTACGTATCCTGTGGATTAATTGAATCCAGATCCCCGAAGTCTAGTTCTCTCCCTCTCCTCCACACTCTCTCCCTTCCCTCTTTCTCGAGGAACTACTGTCACTGGGGTTTTTTCATTTTGTTAAAAAAGACCAAAAGTATTGGAACGAGGCCTGAAATCTAAAATAAACAGGAAAAAAATTTTTTTTTCACTGTTTCTAACACACACACACACAAACACACACACGTCTTGCAGCACCTTGACCTGAGCAGAGCCGGCAAGATCCACTGTAGAGGGAGCGACTTGGGTAGGTCCAGGGATCTGGCTCACTTAGGTCTGACCACGTCTCAGAAATAAGATTAGCGAGAAGGCCGCCGCTCTATGTCAGGTCTTCCACTCCCTGGTGACGGGCATTTTTTTGCATACGTGGGTCATAGGAGGCTAGTGTTAGCAAAATTTATACAGATGTTGTTTTATTTTTATAGCTCTCCTCCATTTACTGGGTGGCATTTCCTTCAGTGTTAACAGCAGAGGTTAACTGCACACAGACGTGCTTGGGGATCCTTGCCAGGGTTCCCCCCCTTCCCCTCCTATAAATATGTTTCTCCAGATTGTTCATTCCCCGCCTTGGCTGCAGACAGCCTTTTAGCATTCAGATTTAATTGGTTCAGCCGGTTCCTGAGCCATCTGCAGGACCGTGTGTGTTATAAACAACCGAGGATTGCCTTCTCCAATAAGTGGGTTTGGAGAGAAACCCACATGCTCCCGTGGGACCCGCACACCTTCTCTCCTCGGGTGCCATGTTCTTTGTTGGAAATGCACTGTGGCGCCCCGCGGGTTTCCGGGCAGGAGCGCGTCCACCCCGCACCCGTCTCTGAAGGCCTCTGTTCTTGTCTTGCAGTTGCCCACGCAGCGCCTGGTGGATGCGGACGGCATCATCAACCCCAGCGCTTTCTACATCTACCTGACCGCATGGGTCAGCAATGACCCCGTGGCCTACGCCGCCTCCCAGGCCAACATCCGGCCTCACCGACCTGAGTGGGTCCACGACAAAGCCGACTACATGCCAGAAACACGGTTGAGAAGTAAGTAGCACGCTGTCCGCGGGGCCTGGGAGCTCACGGAGGCGCCTCGCCCCGTTCCCCAAAGCTCGGCAGCAGCCCCCTCGGTTGACACTACCCAGGGTTCAAAAGTGTAAATAGAACAATATATTTCTTATAGTTTAAAACTCTGGGAGACGGATGAGGATGTGTAATGGGATACAACCCACGCTCGCTCACGCTGGGAAACGAGTCTCTAATCTCCTTTTGTAGCTTAACTCTCAGACACTCCTCAGGCTTTGGTCTTGAGTGCCAGCTGTTCCCGTGAACGTCAGGGACGCCTCCAGGTTGAGTGTTATTTTACTATTGCAGAGTTTTATCGCCGGGGATTATATGTTTATCTTAACTTTGTCAACTCTGGTGTTGAAGGGATTTTTGGCACGTTGGGTCATTCCTATAAGCCACCAAGCACCTGTGCTCTGTCAAAGCTGTTTAAACCAGAGCGGAGAAGTGTATACAACAGTGTCCTCTTCCTTTCACCTCTCAGCCCAGAGTTTGAAAGGTGGTTCTGGTGGATTCAATTTGCATTTACGTTAGAGATATTAGTAGCAGTGTGCGCTTCGGATATCGGGCCAAGAGAGGACGTGAGAAAGAAGATGAGTCCTCTGCTCGCAGGGCCGGGAAGCCAGCGGGTTGTGCTTCCCTGTATCTAAACCCCAGAGTCTTGTGGCAAGCAGCCAAGGCTTGTCTTAATGAAAATTTATAGTTGAGATTATAATAGGGCAAATCATGTTCAGCAAGTCAGCTGAATGACCCCAGAGGGTCTGCAGTGCACAGCGGCAGGAACCAAAGGCTTGTTGCAAGAGGGTTTCTTCCCGGTCGCCCAAGGCTTAGCATTGCATTAGCAAAGATGCAAGGGAGGTGTAAGTTGGTGGGATTGCTAAAGGGTAAGAAAGCAGAGCATTTTTCTCAGCAAAGCATGACCCTGGAATCATTTTGTGCTCATAGCAATCGAGGAAACCAGTCTGTACTTGGTGACTTCACGAGTGTCGGTATGACAAAAAGCATTCCCAAAATTGAAGTCCTGAGGTGTTGGGCCCTTCACAAACAGTGATCGAGTGCTTCCGGAAGATTGGAATGGAGGGCTGAAAAATGCTCATATCATGGGCTGCTTGCCCGTCCTACCCACCAAAAAAAACAAAGAAGGTTAATTATTGGTTAAAAAGCATCTCCATGATGGAGCATTTGCCTAGCATGCAAGAGGTGTTGGGTATAGTCCCCAGCACTGCAAAAAAGGAAAAAAAATTAAAAAAAATTTTTTTAAACCAAATATGAGCATTATAAAGAGCCCAAGATAAATGTTGTTTCTCCTTTATGTTAAAAAGAGGGGCTGTGAGCATGGTTTTCTGCAAAGCTCCTCTCTCCTTGTGTCACGTCTATGCAGTGGCACGGCAGGCACTTCACCACGGCCCTTTCTCACCAGCGCCCTCTCTCTCCAGTCCCCGCTGCAGAGCCCATCGAATACGCCCAGTTTCCTTTCTACCTCAACGGCTTGCGAGACACCTCGGACTTTGTGGAAGCCATTGAAAAAGTGAGAACCATCTGCAACAACTTCACGAGCCTGGGGCTCGCCAGCTACCCCAACGGCTACCCCTTCCTCTTCTGGGAGCAGTACATCAGCCTGCGTCACTGGCTGCTGCTGGCCATCAGCGTGGTGCTGGCCTGCACGTTCTTCGTGTGCGCGGTCTTCCTGCTGAACCCCTGGACAGCTGGGATCATTGTGAGTTCATTACAAGGGTCTTTGTGGCTGTCAAATTCCTTTCCTCATAGCTCGTTCTGCAGCCGGGAAGTTGTGTTTATGTCTAGCCCTTTGGAGGTGGGGTATCGATTGCATCATCCAGAATATATTTATTCTACTCTAGGTGGCGAGGTTCATGGTAGAGGTACAGCCTCTAATGGCCGTAATCTTGTGTCCCCTGCATTGCAGCCTGAAAACGTGGCCATACGAGATGGGGGACTTTGTAAGCACCTTTGGTTTCAGCTCTGAGCATTTGTGAAGTAGAAATTTTTCTTTCTTCTTAATTCTACCAGTGTCATTTTGTGACCCCCAACTTAAAGGTGCACAGAAGTTCCTCCTCTGTGTTTGACATGAAAGGGAGACATAAAGAGGTCAGGGCCACGGTTCGAGCAAGGGAAGAAGCCTTTTGAAGCACTTCTGTATGTTTTAGCTCCCAGGGAAGTGATCATCACCACTGCTACCCTGTTTTTAGGACAGCCATTCTCCAAAGTACTTTCTGATTTGAAGTGAGTTTCATGTAGAGTCCAATAAAATCATGGCAGCCTTTAAATTCCATGGAGTGTAGTAGAACCTTTAAAATGCCAAAATTATGGAAACAGAGACCAGGTTTTGTTTCTGCACAAGTTTGGGCAGCAGCAGGTACATTAAAAGGTAAATGTTTAGTCTGCAGATGTTTTCACAGTACTCAGGCCATGGACGTTGTCCATCTTCCATTATTCTTCCCCGACCTTCCCCTCTGCCCGCCACCCCACCCGCAAGAAGAATGAGCCTGCCTTCCCCCCTCTGCCCTCTGTATACAGGGAGAGTTTTACTTGTATTTTCTTCCCCTTGGCCCAAGAAACTCCAGCACCTGCCTCACGGCTCTTTCCATTCCCCCCCCCCACACACACATTTTTACAAGAGAGATAAAAGGCTGCTAGAAGCCGCTCCTTTGGACTCCAGGGTCTGCTTGTCCGCCCCAGTTGCTCCTCATCTCTTCAAAGTGCAGCGACCCCGCGACATGACCCACACCCGCCGCTGCCGGCTTCCCCCTGACCTAGGCCAAGGCATCTTCACTTAGCCTGTGCACCCTCCAACCAAGCCAGACTGCTTTGACCCTCCAGGATTTTTTATCCCTTCATCCCATGAGCTCCCTTTAGGATGGAGGGAGAGGCATCTCAAAACTCACTGTTTCAACTCAGTCACTCAGAAGTGTCACCTGTGACATTCCAGACCTAACAACACATAGAAGGTGCTTGTCTCTTTCACACAGGGGGATGATAGAAAGAGAAGCCATGGCTGTAGGATATGGGGGGAGTGGCCGAAAGATGACGACGGATGGCTTCCATGCTTAAGATCAAAGCAGAAAGCTGGGCGCAGTGGCCTGCAATCCCAGCAGCTTGGGAGGCTGAGGCAGGAGCATCCCAAGTTCAAAGCCAACCTCAGCAACTCAGTGAGGCCCTAAACAACTTGGCAAGACCCTGTCTCTAAATAAATCTTTTTTAAAAGGTGGGGGGGGGGGTGTCTGGGATATGGCTCAGTTTTTAAGTGCCCCTGGATTCTATCCGTGGTACTAAAAAACAAATCAAATCAGAAGGAAAGACCTTGTTGTAAACTACAGTCATTACCTGGGGATGATTCCAGAACCCCGCCCCCAGACACCCAAATCCATTGATACCTATATGTCTTATAAAATGGCATATTACTTACACAGAACCTTTATGCACTTTCTGTAAGCCTTAGATCACGTTTAGATGACATCTAGTACCTAATACAAGGTAAATGCTGACTGTAGTTATTACAGTGTCTTACTTAGGGTGTAAGGACAAGGAGAAACCTCTGTGCCTGCTCAGTACAGGGGCAGGGTTTCCCCCCCAGAGTATTTTCAATCCATGATCATTCAAATCCACAGATGAGGAAGACCAGAAACAGAGGGCCAATATATGTAAAAGGTGCAGCTATAATTCTTCACAGATGGCTCTAGTGGAGTCATTTTGATAGTTTTTTGCCTTACACGACAGTACGACAGCTATATTGGAAAAGCAACTTGCATGACCATACTGAACGGGGCCGATTATGCTCCTTCTTACAAAGGGACTGTTCCAGGATTTCCCTTCCCAGGAGAGCAGAGTGATAGGGAGGACCTTGTCCGAGGTCACAGCAAGTCAGTCCTTTGATGGCAGGCGTCTTCCTGCTCTTTCGGAGAAGTGAGGTCACCTCAGTTCTGCGCCCTCCCTGTTGGACACCTGTGTGTGCTGTGCCCCACCCTAATCACTCGCTGTTTGCCTTCTCCAAGGTGATGGTCCTGGCTTTGATGACGGTGGAGCTCTTCGGCATGATGGGCCTCATCGGAATCAAGCTGAGCGCTGTGCCCGTGGTCATCCTGATCGCCTCCGTCGGCATCGGGGTGGAGTTCACCGTTCACGTGGCTTTGGTAAGGGAGAAAGTTTAAGCAACAATTTGATGAAAGGGATTGTTTCCTCCAGCCTCTTTACTGGCCAAGTGGGGTCCTTTATGTTTCCCCCCTGCATCTCATGACAGGCTCAGGGCTGAAACGTTGGAGCCCTTTCCCTCTGGGGGAGTCTGAGGACAAGGGCACCGCAAGAGACTTGAGCCCTGAGCTGAGGGATGTGTCTGCACTGGCATCAGAGCCAGCCCCACGGAGTCTGCTCTTTTGATGTGGTCGACTGTCATAGGTATCACCTTGGGTCTGGGAGCTGCCAGTTTTGTTCCCAGGACGGAGTATGTGTGCAAGTGTGTGCGTGGGCATGCCGGCACCCAATTTTAAAACAGTCATAAAGTGGAGATGAAACAAGACCACACCAGCCGCTTGGTGGGGACCGCCTGATGGAAGGCGAGATGAACTGGCGCCCAGGGAGCCACCCTCGACCTGTGAGCAGAGGCCCCGGTGCCCCACACTCGGGCGCTGGCTCTTCTACCCATGTCCACCCCGCTCCCCGACCCTCAGCCTTTAAATCCATGACGGCAGGAAGTAAGAGAACCAGCCTTGATGTCAACAGGAAATCCCGCCCCCATGCGTCCGATGCTTGTGAATGTTTTGTTGGAGGAAATCAAATTTTAGAGGGGTCTTCGGTTTGGTTCAAGAGACAAGCCCATGGTGTAGATAGGTCAGAGAACCGTTCAGAAGGCTCGTAGCAGCATGCAGACGTGATGAGAGCCTGGGCCTCTGGTGCTGTTGGTGGGCATTCACTGAGTGAGGACGTAGGCTTGGAACGTCCCAGCCAGGAAGCCTAGCACTGGACTTGGACCACGTCACTTCTCGCTTTGCTTTTGCAGTTCTGTGGCAGGCGTCCCGTGGCACCATGGCCACAGCCTATGCATGTCCACACAAAGTCTCCCACCTGTGCCATCTCTGGTCTTTCAAGGCCTTTATTATGCAGCCCAGAGATTATAAACTTTGATATTTAAAAGGAATGTTTGGTTGAAATTATTGATTAAAAGCTCTTAATATAAAAATGATATTCTCTGAATTTGGAGCCTACTTAAATTCCATTTTTTCATGGAGCTTGGAGGAAAGAGAGTTTTTTTTTGGGGGGGGGAGGGTACCGGGGATTGAACTCGGGGGCACTCGACCACTGAGCCACATCCCCAGCCCTATTTTGTGTTTTCTTTAGAGATAGGGTCTCACTGAGTTGCTTAGCGCCTCGCTTTTTGCTGCGGCTGGCTTTGAACTTGCCATCCTCCTGCCTCAGCCTCCAGAGCCACTGGGATTACAGGCCTGTGCCACAGTGCCCAGCTTTTTTCTTTTTTTTTAAATGATAGTCTGCCAGCCCAGAATTTAGAAAACAAGTAATTCTAATCCCTTTTCTTTCAAAAAGGAGAAACATTTGCACACGAGTTACAGATCGACATGTAATTCGTTTATTCTGCTGGGAATGAAAGACCTGGACTTTGAGCTAGCATTGCAAACAGGAGTGCTAGAAAAATCAGAACTGATTTTTATCCTGGAAATGCAAACTGCAGGCTTCAAACTGTTTTACTCCTCCTCAAAAGCCTATCCAAGAGCACTGTCTACAGGCAGGACACGGTGTTCTTATACGTGAAACTGTTTAGACAGTTACTGTTCTTACAAGGTTTATAACATGACAGAATAGACTTAACAAAGATGCTTCTTCCCCGAGAGTCCTGAAAGAAGTAGGCGGTTCCTGTCACTTTGCTGCATTTCACTATAAGCCATGGGAGACACATGGCAATGGTGTCATGGTCCAGATATGGCACAGAGCAGAAGGACTCCAACCCCCTTTCCTCCCAAGAGCAGAAGGCAGCTGTGTTGACCCCACTGTCTTTCCCAACTCTGGAAAGAGTAGAACCCATTTTAGGGAAAATAAGACTCATAGAATGAGTGTGTATACTTGTGTTTCTTCATCTGTAAGAAAAATGACTCTCCTTGTCCTTGCACAGGGCATTTGAGTGATGGGGATGCCCCACAGGGTTCCCGGCCCTCTCTGAGCTCTCTTTTGGAACATCCCAGAGCAGCCCAAACCATTGAGCAGAGAGAAAACTTGTCCCAGGCACAGGGCTCCCTGCTGGGGTCCCGCTGTGGGAACAGGCAGGGAAGAATAATCCCTGAGTCACATTCAGAGGGTCCTAGGTCGTGTTCCCCAACCACCTGATTAACATCACACCTCCTCTACCCAGTCCCACTTGGTACAGGTCAAGCAGTCCTGACCTGAAGAAGGCGGCAGGGACGTGTCCCTGTACACAGGGGCAGGCTCGGGCCAACTGGAGGTCTGGTCCCTCTTTGTCATGCCTTTGTGGTGCTCAGTTTGAAACAGTGACAGTTCTTCTCTTGGCATGATCACGAGAGGACATGTATTCAGCACCCAGTTGCCTGTGACACTGAGCTGAGCCCTTGGGGAAGCAAGATCTTGACCATCTAGAACATCCTCCAGAACACTGGTGCTTTCAAACTGGAGGCCTCCGTGTGAGCTGTGAGCTTCTTCAGGGGGACAAACACTTACAGACGAGGGGCAGTGAAAGAAAACGTTCCCACACATTTTGGTGTAGTTTTGGTTTGGTTTGGTTCAAGATTTACATCGACGCGAACGTGCCCTGGGCCGGAACCAGGACATTGTAGTGTGAGGGTAGATCAAGGCTAGGCTTGAGCCACCCTGGTTAAACATTCCTGGAGCTAAACAGTAAACTCTGAGGAGTGAGTGTCAGGGATGGCCAAAGGCAGCTCACAGCATTTCAGACAAAGCAAAGCATTTGCCACCTGTGGACTGGGGACCTGACCCTCTGAACCCTTCTCATCCCACAGGCCTTTCTGACAGCGATTGGCGATAAGAACCGCAGGGCCGTGCTTGCCCTGGAGCACATGTTCGCGCCCGTTCTGGATGGTGCCGTGTCCACTCTGCTCGGAGTCCTGATGCTTGCAGGGTCTGAGTTTGATTTCATCGTCAGGTAAGGGAGAGTGTGAGTGGAGCCTCACCTTGAAAACCACCAGGCTTAGCTCTGTGCTGTTCGTTGCCCTGTCTTCCTGCACCTGGGGGCTGCAGCATCTGCGCCGGGGCCCAGCCGCCTTGATGGTGAAGGGTGTAAAGACAAGCTCTCTTCTGGAGCCCGTGGGAGGGGAGGGGCCTGGCAGCAGGGGCAGCTCCAGGTTGAGGCTGTTTGCACAGGTGACCAAGGTTCCCATTAATTAACCACATTTAACTTACTTCGTCTCCTTCAAAACTGTTGAAAGGAAAACCAACAGATACTTAGAATGGTCATCCAGACTTTGTTCTTTTAAGAGGTGAAGATAATGTGCCCAGATCTCATATACACGTCTCCACTGAGCTTTAGGAAGCAGTGAGCATGTGACTTTGGTGTCACCCTGTGGACATCCAAGCCTGGTTTGAGTGCTTCTCTTGGGGTCTGGAGGCAGGCTTTTTCTTTCTGGTTGACTGAAGTATGAATGTGACATGAAAGTAGAGCGAGTTTTCCCTCTGAGAGGAACTAGAGATCTGCAGGGAAAGAGGCTCTGTTCTCGAGATAGCGAGAGCACCATTGCAGCTTGGTGAGGTGGCTTCTCTTGGGTCTAACACAACCACAGTGTCAGGTAGCAAAGCCAGGAGAACAGAGGTGCAGAACAAGGACCGTGACATAGCAGAACCCAATATGAGAACCGACTGGCTCGGGTGCCTCAGTCTGCAGAGGGAAGCAGATCTGGCCTCCGTGTGCTCACGTGTGTGTGTGGGGGGGGGGGGTAACAAGGAGTTTCAGCTAAAGCCCACCTGGAATGAGCCACTGTTTGCTCACTCTGGTTTCGCACTGGAGTGAGCAGAGTGGCAAGAGCTGTTTCTGTGTAGACCAGCACTTTTCTGGAACCATAAGTACACTTCTAAGTCATCTGAGGTTCTTGAAATGCCAACGAGATCTTTGGGGGCAGGGAAGGGTGGAATCTGCATTCCCGGCCAGCTCCCAGGCAAGGCCCATGCGCGCCGGCCTTCTCAACACAGCCTCGGCAAGCCAATTAGCAAATGTGTGTTTGCCAATACCAACTAGATAGTTGCCTAACTTAGATAAAGGTTTGGGCCTGTTTTGTTTTAAGCAGTTAATTTGACTTTGACTTTCATTTCTTCAGTATACATTTACTCAGACATTAGCATTGTCTCTTTAAGGTCTAAAAGCCCCGTGCCAAATAGTTTCTTTTGCGTAATTACTTTCTCATTGAGCACAAATGCAATGAAAACCCCCAAGTGCCATTTTGCCTAAGTGAGCGCACCACGGGCCCCACCCACAGCCTTCTTTGTGGCTTAGGGCCTTCGAGGAGAGAGAACAATTCCCAGGTGGTTCAAGACACGGAGGAGCAGGGAGATGTGCAGAGTACAGTGGGGTCCTGTGAGCATCACAGTCAGCCAGGGTGCTAAGTGAGCCCCAGGAAGGAACCAACCCTGAAACAGAGCACCCGGGAGTGGGGTTGGCGGGGACCTAAAGGGTGGAATCCCAGGGGCTGCTTGTTCCCCGTCCAGAGACCTCCGGATTCCTGTTTCAAACACTTAAGAGGGCTTCCCATTTCCCATCACAGGATGGATTAGCCTGATAGAGCCCTCTCTGAGGTCGAATAAGTGAGCAGACATTGTGTACATGAAGCCGTCAGGAATCTAATTGGTCCGTTTATGCTACAGCTAAATGGATGGGATGTAAATGTCTTAATGCCCGCCGCTGATATCTGCCTCCGCCTAACGTCGCGCAGTTTACATTAGATCTAGGCATGGGCGGCTCGGCCTCTTACTAATGCAGCTCAGAGGTTTCTCGTGTTTACAATAGCTGTGAGGTATTTGTATTTTTATAGGGATCCTCTCCCCTTTCATCTAGTTTTGAAACACGCATTGGCATGGCAGAGTTGGGGGTCCTGTCCCGTTTTATGATCCAGCGGACCATTAACAGCTCCATACCTTGCCCTCCCTCTGCCCAGAACATCCTGACCCACTCTCCCCCAGCCCCAGCCCACTTCCATCAAAGCCCTAGAAATCATTAGTTCCAGAAACGCATCCTTGCTGGAGTGGGCGCCCTCGGGCTGTGCCCAGCGCCCGTCCAGCCTCAGAGCCTTTCCTGCTGGCGGGTCCACCTGGGTGCAGCGGAGGACCCCAGACCTTAGCCCTCAATGGTGGGAAAGCAGAACTGCTTGTGCGTGCTCCTCTTCAGCCATGGTGCTGTGGCCTTTATGTTTGCATTGGCTGACGCAAAACAAGAGTATTCAGAGATGCTAAATTGTCCAACAAAAGGTTGGCCGGCAGCGCAGCCCCGCCATTGTGGAGCGCCCTCACCCAGCACAATGCCCGCTCCCACAGAATGGGCGGCGTTTTCTTTGCGGAGAGCTGGTTCCTGTGTTCTAAAGAGGGTGCCGTTGGAGCCGTTTGGTTAAAAACTGGAACTCGCAGAATCCTAGGCAGAAAGTTCTGATTAATGAAAGCCCAGGCAAAGCCTCACCTGATCCACTGGAGACTTAATTAGAGATTCTGCCGTAAGAGGCAGAAGCATTTCACAGTGGATTAGCCGCCTGCAGCAGCGGCTGCCTCTCCTCCCGGGCCAAATTGTTTAAATTCTACACCCTTCGCTTCATTTGTTTGCTTCTGCTGGGTTTTCGCGCACAGGGCCCCTCGGCATTGTTTGTGCTTTCAGTTTGCTCAGCCATTCAGCTCACACGCCATATTTTTGTGTTTGTGTAACACATTCATAAATAACATTACATGCCTGAGATTTCAGCAAATTAACA
This sequence comes from Marmota monax, assembly GCF_021218885.2. Classification (NCBI taxonomy): domain Eukaryota; kingdom Metazoa; phylum Chordata; class Mammalia; order Rodentia; family Sciuridae; genus Marmota; species Marmota monax. The sequence goes on along the minus strand of NW_026693881.1, from coordinate 2,403,196 downwards.
AACTAATTTTTGTTTTTCCTTCCCTTCACGAACTAACACTTTGGGTTGTGGAATGTAGTCCTCAAAGTCATAAGGTAAAAAGAAAGAAAAGAAAAGAAACAAAAAACGAATCTCCTGTTGCATTTGAACTCTGGTTTTTGTAGCCGCATTTCAGCGGGGTGGGTTTGTTAATTTGGGGTGTTGGCGTGCTGCAGTGTTTGGGGACAGGAGGGGTAGCCTGACTTACCTCTGTCCTGCTGAAGGTTGCTGTTTCTCTCTGTCTTCCAGGTATTTCTTTGCAGTTCTGGCAATCCTGACCATCCTGGGTGTTCTCAATGGACTGGTTTTGCTTCCAGTTCTTTTGTCTTTCTTTGGACCATATCCCGAGGTCAGTAATTATGCCGGGCGCAGTGTCCAACCCACAGGTCACCTGAGCACGGGTCCTCTACTGTTAATTTAGATGTTTAGATACAACTGCATTTGCAGATTGTCTACCTTTTCAGTAAACATCTAATAGCAATGGCCTTTCCCCTCTTCCATTGTGATAGCTTGGGGCGGGGGTGTAGGACTGGCCTTGTTTTAAGCCAGCTGATCAGTCACCGGCAGCTTAGGACCCTGTATAAATGAAGACCATCCACAAGGTGGATGTTGGGGCATAATGGCGGTAAAGGGTGCACACGTCACCTTTCCAGTATCAAAAACCAGAGGGCAGTTATTCCCTTGCTGCAGTTGTGGGACCTGAATGTCCTCCATGTGGCAGAGAGGTGGGTGGGTCACGGGGCAGGGGACAGACACCCGCACGATGCTTTGAGCTCTGAGACCACACAGCAGTAGACAGACAGTCACACGTTTCATGTGGAATCCCCATAAACAGGTGTCTCCTGCCCACGGCCTAGACCGGCTACCCACCCCCTCCCCTGAGCCACCCCCGAGTGTGGTCCGGTTTGCGGTGCCTCCCAGTCACACGAACAACGGGTCTGATTCCTCCGACTCGGAGTACAGCTCTCAGACCACGGTGTCCGGCCTCAGTGAGGAGCTGCGGCAGTACGAGGCCCAGCAGGGCACCGGGGGTCGTCCCCACCGAGTGATCGTGGAAGCCACAGAAAACCCAGTCTTCGCCCGTTCCACCGTAAGTTGCTGCGGGAACCCTGTCTCCGAGGCCCCAAGCTCGCTCAAGCTGCGTTCCTCGGCCCACCCTGTGCTCCCAAGGATGGCCTTGCCCCCACCCCAGGCCCAGAGCTCAGCTTCCAGAAGCCCAGGAAGGTTCCAAGACTCCGTGTTGCTCCACCAAGGCCCCCTGCCATCCTGCCAGGAAATGGGTATTCCAGTCCCAGGCCAGAGCAGCCCTTCCATGAAAGAGAGAGGGGCCAACCCAATAACCTCGATTGTCCTGCCCTCGCCCCCCGTGACGATGCCTGCTGAGCTGCAGTGTGAATCTGGTTTTGTTCAGCAGGAGCCTAAAAATAGGTACAAGCTGAAGGACTTTGAAGTTGGTCACGGTCCTTTTGATTGATGTGGCCACTGTGTTGCTCCGTGCTTTGTATAGAGACCCAGAAACCAGACTCCTAACAAGCGGACAGAGCCGCCCTGCCGGAGAGAACTTTCTGCGATGGTGGACGTGCTCTCTCCCTGCTCTCCAGCATCGTAGCCGCTGGCCACACGTGACTGAGGGACACTTGAAATGTTGCTCGTGTAACCGAGGAAATGCACTTTGCATTTCTGTTCGTTTAAACTTAAATAACCACGTGTCTCTGATGGCTACCACACCCAGCAGTGCGGGGTGGACAGTCCTGCCCACGGCCCGTGCTGTGGCCAGCAGGGCTGGACGATACTTTGCAGTTTTTAGAAGAGAGGAGCCCAGGGCCTGGCTGGACTGAGCAGGGCGGGGTGGCGGGTGGGCTGGAGGAAGCAGCTGGGACGGCCTCCTGCCGGAGCCCTGCATTTATGAGCAGCCTGCACTTGTGTCCAGCCAGCTGTGTCAGGGCAAGCCTGGAAACAGGATCCCAGAGCGCGTCCCCTGCCACATCCCGGAGGGGCGTGAAGAGTTTCCCTCCCTCATAGGCAGAAGGTCCCCATTGGCTCCCTGGGGCTGACGGTTGGGGGTCTGGAGGGAGCAGTGCACAACCTGGGGTTGGCACCTGCCGCCTGTGTTGACCTGTCCTCTCCCTCTGCAGGTGGTCCATCCCGAATCAAGGCATCACCCACCCTCGAACCCTCGACAGCAGCCTCACCTGGACTCGGGCTCCCTGCCCCCCGGACAGCAAAGCCAGCAGACCCGCAGGGACCCTGCCAGAGAAGGCTTGCGGCCACCCCCCTATAGACCGCGCAGAGACGCTTTTGAAATTCCTACTGAAGGGCATTCTGGCCCTAGCAATAGGGACCGCTCCGGCCCCCGGGGGGCCCGTTCTCACAACCCTCGGAACCCAGCGTCCACGGCCTTGGGCAGCTCCGTGCCCGGCTACTGCCAGCCCATCACCACTGTGACGGCTTCTGCTTCCGTGACTGTTGCCGTGCATCCCCCGCCCGTACCTGGGCCCGGGCCTGGGCGGAACCCCCGAGGGGGTCTCTGCCCAGGCTACGAGGGCTACCCCGAGACTGACCCTGGGCTGTTCGAGGACCCCCACGTGCCTTTTCACGTCCGGTGCGAGAGGAGGGACTCGAAGGTGGAAGTCATTGAGCTGCAGGACGTGGAATGTGAGGAGAGGCCCTGGGGAGGCAGCTCCAACTGAGGTGCGTGCTGCCAACACAGGTGGCTGGGCCTTGCACACTGGCCATGGGCCTGGGGTGCAGAGAAGCACCTAGATTCTCAGGCTGTCTCTTCCGGGGGTCCCTGGCCATTGGCATATCCCGAGCTGGACCCCAGGGACCTGTCGACCCCAAGGCAAGGCCAGTGTGTACAAGTTTGTCGTCTCCGGGGAGAGAGTCCAGTTCCACCCTGGGTCCTTCCCCAAACCTGTTAAGGATGAGCACAGCTCGACAAGGGCCCTGAAGCCGCCTTCTCCCTGTTTGCCAGTGGGTATTACGGTGCCCTAGCAGGTGCTCAGTGGCCCGAGCTTAGATGGGGTCCCATCACAATGCCAAATTTTCATGGGAGGTGTGTTTAATGTCCTGATACACCCATCCTTAATCATCTGGGCAGACCGTCCTCTGTGTGCCGTGGATACCCAGCTCCATGAGCGGTCACAGAGCAAACGTCCCTGTGTTCTGCCACTGGATGAAGGAAGGATGGGGACCAGCCCCGGCCCCCTGTGCCCCTTCCCCAGCCGCTCGCTGTCCCATAACCCTCTATATGCAGCCACCTGTTACCCACCTTGACAGCCCTTTTTGGTTTTCTTTTAAAGGGTGATTAAAATCTGAAGCAAAGAGGCCAAAGATTGGACCCCCGCCCCCGCCCCTTTCCAGAACTGCCTGAAGAGAGCTGCTTGGAGCCATGGAGACGCGCCCCACCGGGAGAGCAGCTCGCCATTACTGTAACCCACTGTATTATTTTGTTTGTAAATATTTCAGAGGTGTGCACATGTGTAATATAGAGGGAATGCTGTAAAGTGATGTGGCCTGGGGCTTCCCCGCTCCTGCCCCGCGGTGGGGGGCTTCGGGGCCCCTCCCTTTCTGTACATTGGTCTCCGTGCCACAACCAAGCTTAATTTAGTCTTAAATGTTCAGCATATGTTGCTGCTGCTTAAATATTGTATAATTTACCTGTATAATTCTATGCAAATATTGCTTATGTAATAGGATTATTTTGTAAAGGTTCCTGTTTTAAAATATTTTAAATTTGCATATCACGACCCTGTGGTAGTATGGAATGTTACTGTTAACTTTCAAACACGCTATGCGTGATAATTTTTGTTGTTGTTTAATGAGCAGATATGAAGAAAGCACGTTAATCTTGGTGGCTTCTCTAGGGGTAGTTGTATGCGGTTCTCTGTTTGGTCATGTGTGTGAACACGTGTGTGATTTCCCAATGTACTGTACTGTGATTTGGGGTTTTTTTGTCTGTTTCTAATGCTGTCTGTAATGCTTAGTGGGCTCTGCCCAGTCAGGCTGGAGGGGTCATGCTGTCCTTGTGGCTCTGTGTTGGTGGAGGGCTGGCCTTGAGCTTCGCCGCACTCTCCAGGGATGGTCCAGGAGAAGCCGGGCTCTCTTACCATCACGTTGCCCTCCAGATGCCCCACCTTGTGCTTTAGAGGGAGTAAGTGCCTTCACCTTGATCCTGGTGATGGACGCTGGAACCTCAGGGTGTAGACCCAATGCTCTCCCTTGGTCAGGAGTGAGGAAGCAGGCCTCATGGTGGGTCCTTGCCGAGCCTCCATGAACTCTAGAAAAGCATGTAGCACCGTGCCCTCTCGTGATCAGCACACACCGCACATGTACCCACACACACAGTCCCCCCATGGCCCTGGTACAGGTAGAAAACCTGTTGGGTTTCTTCTGCCCACAGTAAACCCAGAGGTGACACTTTGAGTCCCTATGATTTAAATTAACATTGTGATTAAGTTTACAGTCCCCCTCTTTCTAAAATGGAACAGCTGGCTGGGGCTTCCTTGGTCTTCTGTAAAACTAAACAGTGAGCGTCCCATCTGGTGACAAGAGCCGGAAGTCCTGTGGGGTGGGGGCTCTCAGAGGTCCTTCTCTCCATGTCCACGTTGGGGGCAGGCTTCCTAAACCAGTCAGAACGTGGTCTCCCTCTGCTTTGTGGTCACTGTCTTTTCGGTGTGACGTTTACTGAAGAGCAGGAAGGTGTGATCGCACACCTGGTAACATGGGACTGAGGGGACCTGCAGGTGTGGACGGAGGCAGGTTACCCCCTGGACGCTATTCTTGAAAGGTCTGCGTCTGTGTGAACTCCATTCTCAGGCTCAGAGGTCTGGGCTTCCTTTTGCCCCTGTAGCCAGAGACCAGCATGAGTCGGGGAAAGGGCTCCCTGCAAACCAACACAGTCACTTGTCTCTAAGGAGAGGACCAAGTGCCCGCATGGCTGAAGCCTTAGTTACTGTGGGGGTAACTCAGTGACAGCTCCCATTATCCCCCGTTTCACATGGAAAACCTTCAGAGAAAGGCAGCAGGCCCCGGGGCACAGCATCACAGTGACCTCAGACCCTGGAACTTGCCACAAAACTGTGAGGTACTAATAGGAAGCCACCAGGGCCCAGCCACCCCCTGCACTTGTGGGTGCCTGTTCATCAGCCATGCTGTCTGCCCTCCTGGCACCGGCTCTGCCAGAAAATTCCACCCCTACGCTCTGGTGCGCTTCTCCCTCCTCTCCCGATCCCGGCTTGTGTGGAGCAGGTGAACCAAGCAGCACTGGGTTTCTGTACAACATAGGACTTTCTCCAGGGGTCACACTGGCCACAGCAGGACTCAGGGCTGGCAGGAAGCGAATTTCTCTCTCTCTTTCTCTCTCTCTCTCTTTCTCTCTCTCCTTCTTGTCTGTCTTGTTTGTTCATTTGGATGTTTTAATTTTTTTTTAAAGAAAATCTTTGCTGATATTTATAATTTTGTATCATAAGAATGTTTTCCTACAGTGTTTGTCATGCCAGTTTATAACAAAAAAAAATGCAGGGATTTTATTTCTATTGGAAACACTATTACAGCTATGTTTTACTTTTGAACAGAATTTTTATTTGTATAGAGTGCTTACTAATGTTAAATAGTTCAGAGTATATAACATTTACATTAAGGACTCATGGTAGGTTTTAGTGTAAGGAGTTTAAAGGAAATTAATATTCAAACTGGGTCTCGTTGTCTGCCGATTTGGGGCGGAAATGAGTTTGTGTCATTTCAATTACAAAGATAAAAGTATGCCATATAATTTATTTATATGAAAATTTATTTTTGTAGTGTACATAGTAGTCATCGAGTCTTTTGACAGAAGTATATTTTTAAAGAATTTATATGTGATGAATCCAAGATGTCTGGAATTTTGCTGAGACATGAGTGGGGACACTTTTCATTGTAAATTACGGCCAGGCAAAAGAAAATGTTTTAACAGTGTTAAGAGAGTGAGGGTGAGTGGATTTTCCCGCGATCGTGACACACGTGTTAGTTATCCTTGTGACCTAGGTGGTTCTCACCTTGGAAGGTGAAAATGTACAAACTCTCTAAATATTAATGTTCAAACACTGATAGAAATTCTAACATGAATAAAAAATAATATAACTCGTTGGTTATGTCTTTGTTTAGAGAATGTTTTCTTTCCCTGAAACACTTCACCAAGCAGTCGGTGTCTGGGGCCCTCCTGGATTATGGTGGCTCCGTCTTGCTAGCCTCCTCAGATACTCATTTTTTGTTCCACGTCGTGGGGACAGTGCTGCTTTTATCCTCTGACACCAACAAAGTTGCTAAATGACCCTTCCGAAGAATCATCCCTTCTGTGTCATACCGCAGAGCAGTCCAGCTGGTAACGTGGGACTGGGGGGACCTGGTGCCAAGTATCTTCTCTGAGTGCTTACTGACAGGTTTGCATCAGAGGCAAGGTGGGGGGATAGGGCCAGAAGTGCCTCCCACTGCCCAGCTGGACCCAGGGAATGGCCGGGAAGAACACAAGGCCCAAACTGCTCTGGCCTGTACTGAGGCTGGAGGGAGGGGCCAGCCTATAGCCCCCAGAGCTGCCTGTCATTTGTGCACAGATTGTCAGCAGATAGCCATGTCCAGTTAGGTCCCCGTGGCCATGGTTGCTCTCACGCCACGACGGCAGGACCCGGCTGCCTGGCCTCCAGACCCTCAAGTATGCACCCTGAGGCCCTGAAGAAGCAGCTTGCCAGTCCATCTTAGGGCAAGGTGGCGTAGGCCAGGCTGCTCCAGTGTGGTCCATGAATCAGCACGCCTTGGAAGCTTGCAGAAAAGCCAAAATCTCCAAGCCACCCCAGACCTACTAAATTCAGAGTCTCTGGGAGTGAGGCCCAGTCTGCGATTTAACAAGCAGTCCCAGTGGTTCTGATGCTCCAGCAGAGGCCATCCCTAAATTCCTTCCAGCCTCGCGAGGCCACGGGTCTCTAATTTGACTCAGGCTCCACGGCCAACGCAGGCCAGATTCTGGAAACAACAGAGATCCTGACTCCTCTGTGTGGTCTCTCCACAAAAACACATGTTCCTCTGTGGGAAAGAGTCGGGACCTGTGAACTCTGCGTTTGTGGCTGGGAGTCCGGGGAGGGCGATTCCCTTTTTAGAGCTCTGCCGCAGCTGGGAGGAAAGACCTCAGGAGAGGGCTGCGGGCTCCCCACCTCGCAGGCAGGGCTAGGAGGTCCACCCGGCCAGGCCCTGCTCTGCCCTTCCTGCCAGAGGGCTTCCCGACGTCCAGCTGGCCAGCTCTGACACGGCCAGTCACTTGAAACCGCAGGAGCCTGTGTCCTCGGTAAGGGCATGCATGTCCCTGCTGATTGTGCAGGTGGGGAGCACGAGGCTAAGGGAGAATAGGGGCAGCCTCACCCAGAGATGCCACATGGGTTCCCCTCTGGGCACCTCCTCTGGACTTCTTGGCCCTGATTCCCCATCTCTAAGGTGACAAGGGCCCTCGAACAGAAGCATGAGGGTTGCTGAGGGTAGATTTTATACTTGCACTCCTCTGTGGAAGCATTTGAGGTCATCATAGCAAACCACTGAGGAATCAGGTTTGGCTGACAAAAGGTCCTTGAAGGACCGTTTACCTGGGGAAAAAATAGCAATAAATTGTTTTGTCTTAGATTCCTCTTCCTACCTCCTGATGTAATTGTCGACCTCTTCTTGAGCCCCTGAGGGGTGAATTCACACATAATGCTGACTTGGTTCATCAGAATCACGGGGTCATGTACTCCCAGAATTTGAGTATGGAAAATACCGATTGCATTCATTGGAATTGCATTCATTGAATGGGGAGAAGGTTTCTTTGAGATGTGCTTTATGTCATCAAGATGATCAATCACCTGCCACCATCAGTTTTATATGAATTTTTAAAAAGATATTTTTAAAAAGGTTTTTTAGTTGTATATAGACCCAATGCCTTTACTTTATTTTTTTTAAATTTATTTATTTTTATGGGGTGCTGAGGATTCCTCCCAGGGCCTCCCATGTGCTAGGCAAGCCCTCTACCACTGAGCCACAGCCCCAACCCAGTTTTATATTTTGTATAAGTGACATATAGCTAATTTAGTAAGATAGCTAATTTAGTAATGGAAGAACTGAGTCTTTAATCATGTTGGCCTGGGGAAAGTTTTTAATTGGATTTGAGTTCTAAGATCTGCCATATTCAGCCAGGACCTAGGTAAATCAAGGCCCCATTTTTCGGGCAAGACAGACATTCGTCCCAACTCTGGGCAAGCTGCCTACAGCCCCATTCCAGGCTGGTTGATGTGAAGGCAGGTGTTTTGTTTTGGTAACTAGTAACTGACCTCCCAAAAGGAGAAGTGGAAATGGGTCTCTTAATCACCTGAAAAATATATTTGCCAAGTTTTAATTACTTTTAATGAAGGCTGCACACAATGAGAACATGCCGCACCCACGAACCGGATTCGTTCCCGTTGCCCGGATAGAGGGTGAGTGGGGCCCCGTTCTCTGTGTACGTTTCCTGCCAGGAAATTACAACAGTTGCCATCACAGGGACCTTGAAGGAATACTCAGGCCTGTTAGGAATATGGTGGAACTCAAGGAAACAGAGAAGCCAGGCACGGGGGCACACACCTGTCATCCCAGTGGCTTCAGAGGCTGAGACAGGAGGATAGAGAGTTCCAAGCCAGCCTCAGTAAAAGCGAGGCACTAAGCAATTCAGTGAGACCCTGTCTCTAAATAAAATACAAAATAGGGCTGGGGATGTGGCTCAGTGGTCAAGTGCCCCTGAGTCCAATCCCCAGTACCAAAAAATAAAAATTAAAAAATATGAACAGTTCAGATGACCCAAATCATGCTTTCTACCTGGCAGGTTAGTTTTTATTATGATTGATTCTTGCCTTCTCTGTAGGATGCTGTTTCCCAGGGCAAAGGGAACAAGGTCCTTTGGCTGAAATGCCAGGTAGAGACGGTACTCGCCATGAGACTGAGTCAGAGCTCAGCAAGTGGCAACCTCCCCGGGGAGAGGCCACCACAGCCCTGGGCCCCTTCCATTTTCCTGGAGAGCGTTATCTTGATCTATCTGCCTCCTATCCACAGGACTTGTGCTTAAGGGTCCAGGAGTGTGATGTAAGTCACCAACAAGAAAGTCAAATAAGTTGTCCCTAAGAAAGCAAGCACAGGGAATACCTCTATCAGCAGCACCGTCTCCATATACAACTGTTTGGATCCTCGTGGAAAGGGGTGGTGGTGGATAATAACCTGTTTTATTTTTATAAAGGAAAAACACCCATGTGGACGGGGGTGGAGAGGACGAGCGAGTTCTGACTGGCGAGTTATTATATAATAATGAGGATTGCAGCATTAAGCCCGAGTCAAGTTGCCAAAAGCATCATCTTTGTAATTACAGAGTTCAGTCAACAGCAGTGGTAGGTGGACTCGGGTGGGAGCCTCTCGCAGCCGGGGAGGAGCCCGACAGGGCAGGAATGGAGAAAGCAGAGGCCCTCTGCAGTGGAGGAGGAACGACACCCCAGCAGGGTCCCGGTCAGAAGAGAGGCTGGTACCATGCAGGGGACTGGCTCACCCCCAAACCAAAGAAGGCCACTGGCGGAGGGACAGCCATGGGAAAGAGCAGAATGGTGTCCAGATGGCCGAAGACCTTCTCCTTCACCAAACCCAGGGCTGCGGGAGCCACGCTTCCTCCTTGAACCCTTACCCACGCTCCTGCCTTGACATCAGGGGAGGCCCCCGCCTTGCACGGTCATCAGGAACCATGAAAGTTGGTCATGAGTCTTGGGAAGTGAAAGCTGTGAGAGATCTCTGCTGTCTTGTGACCCAGAGAAGTGACAGGATGTGCTCAGCATCCGTCAACGCCCTCAGCCACCGAGTCAGCCCAAGACCTGGGTCTGGAGCTGTGGATGTTCTTATTCTCTCTTATCATCCTCAACCCCACCCCCACCCCCACCATTTGTTTTATGTGTTAGTTTCCAAGGCAGGGTGGCTGCTCTCTGCACGGCCACGACAGCTTCTCAGCCTGTCACACGCACCCTCGTGTGGACACCGTGTATGTCGGTGCTGAAGGCCAACGGCAGCCACAGGGGAAGCAATTAGCAAACCTCTGGATTCTCCTTCTGATTACACCTAAATTCCAAGAGCTAATTGGCTGAAATGTTCCTCCTTAATGAGAAGCAATTAATATGTGAAACTAGGTTTGCATTTCACAAGAGAGCTTGCACTTCACGATTGAGATCTCGTCCCTCATGCGCTAATGGTGTCTAATGGTCTGTGATCATAAGGCACACACAACTCAGGTGGGGTTTTCAGAGTGCGAGGAACGAAGGATGTCTGGCTTTAGGAACTCGTCTTGCACTGCGAGAGCAAAGCCAGTACCTTTCTTGGGCTGGGAAAGCACAAGTGCACATCCCAAGCTGCCTGACACACCCACATGCCCAAGAAGTCTTGACCTGTCACCTTTGGCCCCTTCTGCATGTCCTACTACCTACAATCCTCCCTCCATGTCCCTCAGATACCCAAGTCCCTTCTATAAAATGGCACAGCACCTGCACAAAACCTATGCACATCCTCCCATCCACTGCAATTGTCCCTAGATTACTTATAATGCCCAATGCAATACAAAAGCTATGTAAATCATCGTTATATTGTATTGTTCAGGAAATAATGACAAAAAAATTCTGTACTTGTTCAGGACACATTCTGTGGATTAAACCCAGGGTTGCTTAACCACTCAGCCACATCCCCAGCCCTTTTTTGTATTTTATTTACAGATAGCATCTCACCGAGGTGCTTAGGGCCTCACTAAGTTGCTGAGGCTGGCTTTGAACTCACGATCCTCCTGCCTCAGCCTCCCAAGCTGCTGGGATGACAGGTGTGCTCCACTGCGCCTGGCACATGCAATCTTTTTGCCCAAATATTTTCAACCTGAAGAACCAGGTGTTCCCTCATTCCCTTTCTCCCAAGGCTGGGCCTCTCTCTTCCTCCATCAAGTCACCCCCAACATGATGCAAGCAGAAACCCATGCATAATAAAATGCGATGGTCAAGCCCCATTCTGGGCAGCAGTGGTAACAGTACTGTGGTCCCATTTCTTGCTCAGCATGTGCTGGCCATAGGTCATCTCCCTGAGGGAACCTGATAAACCACACACCTGCAGAGACTCAGGACGAGCAGGAGCCAGCAGGAACAGGCAGGAGGAGACAGCAAAGACCAAGAGTGGCAGAGGCAGGGCCGTGAAGAAGAGGAAAAATCAGGTGGGCAAGAAGGGATCTGGGAGGTAAAGTCAGAAGTCTCCTAGGGAAAGGCCGAATCGGAGTGTGAAGGAGGCCTCAGCAGAGGTGAGGCCTTGACAGAAATTCCCCAGCACACGCCGGGGTCCTTTTGGGAAGATGGTGGTGGTCGGAAACTTCAGTGGGGAGAAGAGGATGAAAAAGCAGCACCTTCATTTTCTGTGTTTTGCTTCTGGTTTCGTTTGTGCTTTTATTCACCATCCTGTGCTTCTTATTTTCTAAATTCATAGTGTGAACAATGTATTTAGAGGGTCATCGAATTGCAGTCCACAGGCCAAATCCAGACAGACCGGCCCTTGTCTTTGTCAACAGGTTGCATGAGTGCAGACACACCTGCTCATCTGGGTGTCCTCTGGGGCTGCTGTTGTGCTACCATGGCAGAGCCGAGAAGCTATGACAGAAGCCATGTGGCCTACAAAGCCCCCAGCATTTCCCCGAGGTTACTCTACAGAAAGTTTGCAGCCCTGCCTCCAGGCCCAGGGGTGCTCTCCTTCAGGCACTGTGGAGGCATCTCGGTCCTCACACACAAGGCCTGTTCTGCCTCCATCTGCAAAGTGTATCTCCCAGTTAGTCACCTGGGTCGTGCCCTCATTGAACCCAGATCTGCGTTAAATGTCAGCTTCTCAGAGGACCCTGCTGACTTACAGTTTAAAATTGCAAATCCAACTGCTACCTTGACCCACACAGCCTATCTTCCTTTTCTATTTAGTTCTCTCCAAAGCATCTGGTATTACCTATGGTATCACCTAACACCCTCTGCATTTGGCCACCTTCACTGTTTATGGTCTTTCTTACTCTTCTAGAAGGATGTCAATCTTCAAAGGGATGGATTTTTTTTTTTTCTTTTTACTACCCTATTCTGAAAGTGCTACTGATGGGAAGTGTGTTAGTCAATTTTTTTCACTGAGACCAAAATATCTGACAGAACAACTTAGGGGAGGAAGAGTTTGAGTTTGGTTCATGGTGGGCCGATTCCTTTACTCTGGGCCCAAAGTGAGGCAGAACATCATGGCGGCAAGACCAGAGTGGATACATTCCGAGAGCCCCTGAAAACATTAACAGATGGGCACAGATCCATTCATGAAATCCAGGAAGCAGAGACAGAGAGGAAAGGGCTGCAAGGGAGATGTACCCCTCCAGAACTCCCCCAGTGACCCACTTCCTCCAGCCACACCTACCTGCCTTTAGTTAGCACCGGTCAGTCCATTCATACTAGGATGCACTGAGTGGGTCTCAGCTCTCACAATCCAGTCATGTCACCTCTGCATATTTCTACATCAACACAGGCATTCTGGCGGGGAACACCTCACATCCAACCAGTAACAGGAAGCCTCCATGACTACTGGTGGCTTCTGTGGTCACTCATGCAGCAGCTGCCCATGCAGCAGCTGCCCATGCAGCTGAGTGCCCCCTGAGATCCAGGCAGCGTGCTAGTCCCATGTCAGATGAAAAGAGCTACAATGTCCCCAGCAGGAAGAACTGTAAAGCCAACCTCTCTCTGTCTGTATCTATGTTATATATAAATGATAAAAAGTAAGAATGTGTGCATTTGTGTGAGTTTTTTCTTCTTTATTATGAAAAAAACTTTAAGCCCACAAACCTAGAGTAGAATAATGACCACTCAAGTCCTCCTCCGAGTTGTGACCCTTCACGTTTTCCTAATTTCATTTCGTTGGTCCTCCTCTAATTTCTGGTTGTTTGCTGGAATATTTCAATGTCCATCCCAGGCATCATGTCACATCACCTGCCCACACTCTGGTGCTGTGGGACCTCCCATGTCGTAGGTGGACACGTTCCGAGAGCCCATGAAAATATGAACAGTACTGAACATGATGAAATGGGACAAGTATATAAATAGACTACCAAAAAAGTGATTTAAAAGTTGTGTGATGTTAATTTCTGGGCTTTTTCCATGTACTATTTTCTACTCACCAGGAGTAACAGCAGTAGCAGAAAATGAGACTGTAGGTAAGGGGGCTACCGTCCGTACCTCTGAGAGGGGTTTCTTAAACACCTAGGCACCCTGTTGATAGTACATCAAACAAAATGGCAATTCCTTCCTATCATACGGTATCTAATTCATACTCAGGTCCCCCTCAGTGGTCCCAAAGATGTCTTTGCATGTTTGCTTTTATTTCACTCTATTTTTCAAAGCAAATAGTTCTGTCATGAACATATTTTGCTTCATTTTGAAGCAAAAAAGTAATAAAATCATTTTATATAGATCTTAAAGAATGGGTTAGGTATATTAAGGTAAAGGTTCAATTAACTATTATAGAATACAATGTATCATTTCAAAAAGGGGGGAAAGTGAAGCAAAATACGGCTCAAAGGAATAAATCGATCAGGCAAATGAAGGAGATGGCATTTGAATTTGGCCTTGAAGGGCGGGATCCCAGAAGATGAGATTATAGGAAGGACACGGTCGGTTGAAGGAAGAGCCTGATCTAAGTCCCAGGGTGAGCCGTGAGGGGCTATTTTGCGGGAGCGGATGCCACCCAGGGGCTGTGGTTCTCAGAGTGGGATCTGGGCCTGGCAGCTTTAGGGTCAACTGAGAAATTGCCAGAAATGCAAACTTTCAGGCCCCGCCCCATCCCCATAGAGCTGGGATCTCCTGGTTTGCAGGCCAGGAACCCGTGCTGTAACGAGCCCTCTGAGAGGGTCCTAAGCTCCAAGAAGTTAAGTAGTGCCACATGTGGGATGCATGGGCACCTTGAATGCCAGGTGAAAGTCAGTGCCCTTTATTTGTCTGCAGAACAGTGAAGCCTCAGGGGACTGTTGAACAGATAGACCCCTGTTGTCCTGTGTTCCCGAGCTCTGAAGGAGGGATCAAAGGTGCAGGAAGAACCCGAACACAGGAGGGTCACAGGAAGCTCTTCAGGAGTTGCAAAATGGAGCCAGAGGCGAACTCTTCTTTCCATCAACATGTTTCCCAACATGCATCACTGTTCAGGTCCCCGAACCTAATTTTCTTCTAGAAAAACCATCCCTTTCCCCATTCTCAGGATATTTGTTTGGGGTAGAGCTACCTTCATCCCAGGGCTGACTCCGGGGTGGCTCATGTTCCTTGGATTGTCCAATAAGAGCATCGAATTCTTCCAACCACAGTGATTGGTTCAAGGGTGGAGCAGGAGCCAATCAGAACCCGTAAGCCTTTGTCTGAAACTTAGCAGAGGTGCAATTTGCCATCATCTTGTACATCTAGGGTAGAAAACTAGGAGCTAACACAGCAGAAAGAAGAAAGAAAGAAGAAGAGGGAGAAATCAAGCCTGTGTACATCATTTGAGTGCTGGACCAAGCTGGAACTAATGCTCAATCTATTCCTGAAAGTGTCAGTCCTCGGAGGCCTTTGTGGTCAGGCCTTTTGAAAATTCATTCAGTTTTTTGTTTCCTTTTCCTTTTGTCTTCATTGGCCTAAGCTCAGCCACAGCACTGGACCTGATGAGGACAGTCATAGAATTAGGACCATTGGCAGCTTTGGACTGTCCCTGAGAAGAGAGGAGATTGGGGAAGTCAAAGGTGTTGGACTTTTGGCTTCTCCCATGAGAAACAGATTCTGGGAAAGAGACTCAGGTGCAGAAGTTTACTGGGGACAGTTGCCAGGGTCAATACCCAGGAGAAAACAAGGGCACTGCCAGGGCATTGAACTGAGAGGCAACGGATCCCATGCAGGAGGGTAAAGACGCCTTGCAGAGTTGGCTCCATCAGGGCAGGGACAGCAGAGCTTCTCTCTCACATGGACTGTCCCTGGATGCAGGTGGCCTCCAGGAGACAAGATACTGGACCAGGTGTCTCTCTTCCATTAAGTACAGCTCCAAAGATGGCTCAAATAAGCCACAGCCGCCAACCCCCACCCCCCGCAGCTGGGGAGAAGGACCCCGAGTTAGGGTGTGGCTAGAGCAGCACAGCACTCCCACAGCTGGGGTCCCAGCCTGCTGAGCAGCTGGGAGGACCCAGGCCTGCAGTGGAAAGGAGAGAGTGGGGAGAAGGAGACAGAATCAGGGAGAGGACGCATTTGATCTTGAACCTTGGCATTGAAACACTTGAGAAAATACTTAGAGAGTTCCAGAAAGACCGGGATCTGGAAACCACCCAAACAGAGGCCGCAGCTGATGAGCTCCTGCAAGAGAGAGGGTGACAAGGAGCATGGGACAGGGAGCAGCCATGGACACAGTTGAGGGCCGCAGGACCAGGCAGGGTTGCAAAAGATGACAATTTGAATAGCAAGACTGACCCGACTGCTGAAGGTGAACGCTGTTCTGTGTTCTTAACTGAAATAAAATTATTTCTGGAGAGGGGCCTTCAAGTGACAGTCAGGGGGTCTGGTGGGGGTAATCAGTTGATGGGTGGTTCAATTAGGGGAAGAGTCTAGAATCTGGGCATAAGACAGATCCATTTGAAGAACATGGATTTGGTGACTAAAACGTAAGCCACCCAACAGTGTGTAACCCCACTCTGTTTCTATTCTTTTAACAGCTTTATTGGAGTATAATTCACATACCGTACCATTCTCCCATTGATGGTATAAAATTTGGTGAGTTTTCTGAATTTTTCCACATATTTTAATTTTTGATCACATCATAGTAATTACACATATTTATGGCACAGTGTGACATTTAGATACTTGTCCACACGGTGATGATCAAATCCTGACTTGATTAGCGTATCTATCACATCAGATGTGCAGCATGTCTGTGTTGGGAACATGCAAAATCCACTCAACCAGCTATTTTGAAAGTTCAACTAATTGTTGCACCCAGAGTTATGGTGCCATGCTATCAAACATTAGAAGTTCTTCCTCTTATTCACCCACATCTCTGTACTCATTAACCATCCTAGGTCTATTTCTCCTCCCCCAAGCCCCACTCTGGTTAACCACTAGGTACCAACTATTCTGTTGTCTACATCTTTGAGATCAGCTTTTTAACTTCCACATTTAAGTGAGAACATGTATATTTTGTCTTTATGTCCCTGATTTATTTCACGTAATTTAACGTCCTCCATTTCCATCCATGTTGCTGCAAATAGCAGAATTTCATTCTTTCAATGATAGAAGAGTATTTTGTTGTGCACATATAGACCACATTTTCTTTATCCATTCATCCATCAGTGGACATATCAGTTGATTCTCTATCTTGGCTATTGTGGATGATGTTGCAATGAACATGAGCACAGACGTCTCTTTGACATATCAATTTAACTTCCTTTGGATAAATACCCAGTAGTGCAATTCTGGATCATGTGTGGCTCCATTTCTACTTTTTTGAGGAATCTCCATCCTGTTTTACATAATGGCTGTCCAAATTTACATTCCTATAATGAATGATATGACCTCCAGCGAGAACACACATTGGAGAAAAGCAAGACTTCAATAAATGGCATTGGGTAAACTGGAAATCTATATGTGAAAAAAGAAACTGGACCCCTCTCTCACCATTTCCCAGAATCAACTAGAATGGATCAAAGATTTATGTGTAAGAACTGAAACTTTGAAACTACCAAAAGAAAACATAAGAATATGCTTCAGGACACTGGCCTATGCAAAGATCCTCACCAGCATTTGATATTTTGTTTGTTTGTTTTTTTGATAATACTCTTTCTAGCTGAGGTGAAATATCTTATTATGGTTTTGATTTGCCTTTCTCTGATTAGTGATACTGAATATTTTTTCATACACTCGTTCACCAAAATTTGTATATTCTCTTTCAAATGTTGTCTTCCATTTGGTTCATCTGCCCTTTTAAAATTAGATTATTTCTTTTTTTTTTAGTGTTAAGTTGTGGACTTCTTTATATTTTCTGGAAATTCATCCCTTGGAAGATGAAAAGTTTGCAATAATTTCCTTCAGTTCTGAAGGTTGTCTCTTCATCCTGTTGGATTGTTTCCTTTGCCATATAAAAGCTTTTTAGTTTGATGTGATTTTATTTGTTTTGCTTTTATTGCCTGTGCTTTTGAATAAAAATCCAGGAATGGGATTGCTGGATATATGTAGCTCTATTTCTACTTTTTTTCAGGAATTTTCACACTGTTTGTGGGGGAGGGAGTCATGTGCAAAATATCTTTGCCCAGGCCAATGTCCTGAAGCATTTCTCCTGTGTTTTTAACACCTCCAGCTTTGTTCTTTTAGCTCATGATTGCTTTAGCTATTCAGGATCTTTTATGCTCCTATACAAATTTTAGGAGTGTTTTTTTTCTATTTCTATAAAGAATGTCATTGATATTTTGATAGGAATTGCATTGAATCTGTACATTGTTGGGTAGTCTGGACATTCTAACAATATTATTTCTTCTAATCCATGAACGTGGAATGTCTTTCTATTGTGTGTGTGTGGGGGGGGGGGGGGGTGTCCTCTTCAATTTCTTTCATCACTGTTTTGTTTTGTCTGGTTTTTAATTTTAATTGAGGAATCATTCTTCCTTAGTCAAATTTATTTCTAAGTGTTTTGTTTCATTTTGGTTTTGCAGGAATTGAGAATGAGATTATTTTCTTGATTTCTCTCTCAGCAATTTTGTTATTAGTATATAGAAAATTTACCGATTTTTTTTTGTTTTCTTTTAATCTTGCAAACTTAACTGAATTCATTTATCAGTTCTAACACTTTTTTAGGATTTTCTATATATAAAATCATGTCATCTGCAAATAGGGATATGTTTTTTCTTGTATTTAATTTAGAGACAGGGTCTCACTGAGTTGCTTAGCACCTCACTGTTGCTGAGGCTGCCTTTGAATGTGCGACCCTTCTGCCTCAGCCTCCCAAGCCTCTGGGTTTAGAGCCATGTGCCACTGTGCCCGGCCAAACAGGGATAATTTGATGCCCTCCTTTCCTATTTGGATGTTCTTTATTTCTCTTTCTTGTCTTATTGCTCTTGTTAAGATTTCTAATACTCTATTGAATAAGAGTAGTGAAAGTAGACATTCTTGCACTATTTCAGCTTTTCCCCATTCAGCATGATGAAGGCTGTGCACTTGTCATATATAATCTTTATTGTTTTTAGGTACATTCCTTCTACATCTAATTTTTTGAGTGTTTTGGTGATGACAGGGTGTTGAATTTTATCAAATGCTTTTTATGCCTCTATTGAGATGATCATGTTTTTCAACCTTCAGTGTGTTGACTCGATGTACTGTGTTTATCAGTTTGTGTATGTTGAATCATCCTTGTATCCTGGAATAAATCCCACTTGATCATGATTAGTCCCACTTCACCACACTCTTTTGGATGCACGGTTGCGTTGAATACACCAGTACTTTCTGCATCTATGTGAATCCAGGACGTTGGTTCGCAGTTTTTTCTTTTCTTTTTTTTTTTAACCTTTTTCTTTGGGGTCGCTGTGACAGCTCCTCTGACCTTAAGGGTCCGCAGAAAGAGAGACAGCGAGAGCAGGCGCTGACCCCTTTTATTGAGGAGAAGCTATTCAAATGAGGCAGGGGGTCAGGTTTCAGGGGGCTGAGTCTATCTTCTTTTTTTTTTTTTAATTTTTGTTTTTAGGCAGTTTTTATTTTCTAAATGGCTGTATCCTTGTCTTGTTTCCGTGTCAGACAAAGCTGGCCACATAGAATGAATTTGGAAGGATTCCTTCCTTTCAACTCTGGAATTGTTTGAGAAGAATTGATATTGGTTCTTCAAAATTTTCATAAAAATCAGCAGCATAGCCATCAGCCTTGTTCTTTCTATTTTTCGGGGGGAAAATTTCTTATCACTAATTTAATCTCATGACTTATTATTGGTCTATTCAGGTCCTCTACATCCTTGTGGTTGAATTTTGGTGGGTTATATGTGTCCAGAAATTTATCCATTCCTTCTAGCATTTTTGGATTGTTGGCACATAGTTGTTCATAATATTCCCAAATAATGTTTTGTAATGTCTCCTGTTTTATCTTTGATTTTATTTACTTGAGTCTTCTTTTTCTCTTGGTTAGTTTAGATCAAGGTTTGTCAAGTTGGACTGTCTTTTCAAAAAACCAACTCTTTGTATGTTTTGTTGATCTTTCTTTTGCTTTTTTTTTTTTTTTTTGCCTCCATTTCATGTATTTCTATTCTGATCATTGTTGCTTCTTTCCTTCTAATTTTGTGTTTGGCTTGTTCTCACTTTGGTTTATCCCTTAAGTTGCATCATTGGGTTTATTTATTTGAAATCTATTTTTTTTTCGGGGGGGGGGCGGTTACCAGGGATTGAGCTCAGGGGCACTTGACCCTTGAGCCACATCCCCAGCCCTATTTTGTATTTTATTTAGAGACAGGGACTCACTGAGTTGCTTAGCACCTCACTGTTGCTGAGGCTGGCTTTGAACTCACAATCATCCTGTCTCAGCCTCATGAGCCACTGGGATTACAAGCGTGCACCACTGCACCCAGCTCTATTTTTTGGTGTAGGCACTTTTTACGAAAACTCCCTCCCCAGTACTCTTTTTGCTGTCTCCCATAGATATGGGTATATTATGTTTTCATTTTCATTTGTTTCAAGAATTTTTTAAATTCCCTTTTGATTTATTCATTGATCCAGGTTCATTCAGGAGAATACCATTAATTTCCATGTAATTGTATAATTTCTAAAATTTCTCTTGTTGATTTTTAGTCATATTCCGTTGTGATCAAAGAAACTAGGTGCTCTGATTTCAGTTTTTTTAGTTTTTTGAGATTTGGTTTTGACCTAACATATGTTCTGACCTGTATAACGTCCCAGTGACTGATACAAAGATAGTGTTTCCTGTACCTGTTGGATGAATGTCCTGTAAATGTCTGTGGGGTCCATTTGGTCTGTGTTAAAGTTAAACTCTGATGTTTCTTGGTTGAATTTTTACCTGGATGATCTTTCTATTGATGAAAGTGGAGTGCTGAAGTCCCCAATTAATTTTGTATTAGGGTCTCTCTCTCTCTCTCTCTCTCTTTTTAGCTATAATGTTTGCTTTATATAATTTTACTGCCTTGGGTGCACATATATTTAGAATCCTTATTTACTCTTGTTGGATCGATCCCTTTATCATCATATTGAGATACTTTTTTTTTATTTAAAGTCTATTTTATCAGATGTGAGTGGAGCTCCTCCCTCTTGCTTTGGTTTCTGTTTATATTTTTCTGCCTCGTCACTTTCAGTCTGTGTGTCTTTCCTGATAGGATGAATTTCTTAAAGGATGCGTATCATTGCTTTGGTTTCTTATCCACTCGCCAGTCTGTCTTTTAATTGGGGGAATCTCATCCACTTACATTCAAGGTTACTGCTGAAAAGTAGAGACTACTCCTGTCATTCTGCTCATTTCTTCCCCTGGTTGTTTGGATACCCTTTGTTCCTCTCTTTCTTTCTTGTTTTTCTTTGTGGTTTGGTGGTTTTCTGTATCGATATGGTTTGATTCTCTTCTCTTTCTCTTTTTCATATCTGCTCTGCTGTTGTGCTTTGTACTTCACGTGTTTTTAAAATTCAAACCTATTTTTATGTTTATATAAAAGCACAAAATATGTACATATTTATGAGGCACTATGTGATATTTCAGTTTCATGTGTTTTCTTCTTTAAAAAAAAATATTTTTAGATGGACAACACCATACCTTTATTTTATTTACTTATTTTTATGTGGTACATAGGATTGAACCCAGTGCCTCATGCATGCCAGGCAAGTGCTACAACCCCTGAGCCACAACCGCAGCCCCTTTTCATGGTGGTAGTTAGCATCCTTCCATTTTTAGTTTGGAACTCCCGTAAGCACTTATTTTCAGGCCAGTGTGGTGATGAATTCTCCCAATTTTTTAAAAAATATTTTTATTTATTTATTTTTATGTGGTTCTGAGGATCGATCCC
Organism: Marmota monax; assembly: GCF_021218885.2. NCBI lineage: Eukaryota > Metazoa > Chordata > Mammalia > Rodentia > Sciuridae > Marmota > Marmota monax. The sequence continues at coordinate 2,382,100 of NW_026693881.1, read as the reverse complement.
AGGGCCTCACGCATGCGAGGCAAGCACTCTACCACTGAGCCACAACCCCCAGCCCCAATTCTGCCAATTTTTACTCAGAAAGTTTTTCTCTAATTCCTGAAGGACAGCTTTGCTGGGTACACTATTCTTTATTGGTAATTTTTTTCATTTAGGATTTTGAATACATCATTCCATCTCTCCTCACCTATAAGTTCCTATTAAGAAGTCTGTTGTTAGTCTAATGGAGACTCTGTGATAGTTGTTTTGATGCTTTCTTTTTTTTGTAGAATTTTCTCTTGTACTTTTGACTATTTGATTATAATAATCTTAGATGATAATATTTTTGAGTGAATCTATTTGGAGTCCTTTGCACTTACTGGACTGGAATGTCTGTATCTTTCCCATGATCTGAAGTGTTCAGCATTTTATTCATTGAATAGGTTTTTCTACACCTATTCCCTTTTCTTTTCTTTCTGGAACTGTTGGGAGTCGCCCCAGCTCCAAAGACTAACTTCCTCATCCCCCAAGAAGAGCCGTCCAATGGTGAGCCAGCAGGGCTTACCCACCAATACCCACCAATCAGACTAGCCCTGCTGGCTCACCTGATCCTTACCCACCAATCAGACTAGCCCTGCTGCTCACCTGATCCTTACCCACCAATAAAAAAGCACCCCATGCCAACTGTCAAACCACCCCTGGCTCTATAAATATTCAGAGCTGTTCCTCAATAAACGAGCATTTGCTCCATCGACAAGCCTTGTTCGTTCTTTCAGGAACACCTATAATGTGAATATTTGCCCACTTAGTGATATTCCATAAGTCTCCAAGCCTTTCTTTTTCTTTTTCTTTCTTTAAAATATTTTTATAGTTGTAGATGGACAGAATGCCTTTATTTTTTTTTATTTTTTTTAATATTTATTTTTTAGTTTTTGACGGATACAACATCTTTGTTTGTATGTGGTGCTGAGGATCGAACCCGGGCTGCACGCATGCCAGGTGAGCGCTCTACCGCTTGAGCCACATCCCCAGCCCAGAATGCCTTTATTTTATTTGTTTACTTTTATGTCGTGCTGAGGATCGAACCCAGTGCCTCACTCATGCTAGGCAAGTTCTCTACCACTGAGCCCCAGCAGATCCTCTTTTTTCTTTTTTATAGTTTCTTTTATTTTTTTAAAAAAAATCTCACTGTATTATTTCAAAAGATCTGTTTTCAAGCTCAGGAATTCCTTTTCCTCATCAACTCATCTGTTGAGGTTCTCAATCATATTGTTTTTAATTTAATTTATTGAGTTCTTTAGCGTCAGGAATTCTGATTGGTTCTTTTCTATGATCCCTATCTCTGTGAATTTCTTGTTCTTAATCTCAATAAGTCATCTGTCTGCATTCTTTCATAACTCATTAAGAGTCCTTAAAAATAATTCTTTTAAATTCTTTGTCAGGCAATTTACCAGTTTACTTTTCTCAGGGGTCTGTTGCCAGAGGCTTGTTATTGTGCTCCTTTGGAGGAATCATGGTACTTTATTTTCTCATGCTTCTTATCCCTATATTGTTATTTGTGGGTCTGATGGAACCGTTGCCCCTACAAATTTTATACAGTGGCTTTTGCAGTTGAGGATTCTCTGCTCATGCTCCTGGGTAGTTAGTGGGCTATGCTGTGTTGGCCTTGGCTCCAGGTGGGCTCTTTAGCGTGACATCTGCGAAGCTTCTTCAGTTGTACTTACTGTGATGTCGGTGGCAGATGTGGAGGCCTGGGATGCAAGGGCTATGCCATTGCTTGGTGACCAGGACACATCTCCCTTGAGATACAGGAGTGCTGGCAGCTTTGGGCACGCTGCAGCTGGCTGTGGGCGTAGGACACCGTCAGTTTCTCCAGTTGTGTGAGGGTAAGGCCACCCAGTGTGCCCAGTAGCAGGGTGGGGTGCCTTCAGTGTCTCAGGTCTCCATGGAGGCTGGGCCACACAGGTGGGTCCAGAAGAGGCACCTCTCAGTGTCTGAGGACTGTGTAGGTGACTTTGCAATGCTTCTGAGCAGGGTGCCAACCTGCTCAAAGAAATCTGCCCAGCTGCTTCCTGGTGCTAAATTGGGTGGGTGATCTGAGCATTTGCTTCTCGTGGCCTCCATGGGCCTAGCTTCTGAGAACAGACTGCTCAACTGCTTCTAGGAGCCACAGGAGGATGGACAGGGCCACCTAGTTGCTTCCTGGCAGATGAGCCAATCAGGAAAGGCTACTCCGATGCTTACCAAGGTCCTGGATGAATGTGTGTTTGGGGGCGAGGGGTGGCGGTGTTTGTCTGCTTCGTTGGCCTCTGTGGGCCCAATCACTAGGGAAGTGTCCTGGATGCTTCCAGGGCTGCCACCCTTCTTCTGGGCAGTGGGAGGATGGGCAGGGTCACCTGGTTACTTTCTGGGGATGCTCAGGGTGGGCTGCTGCTGGGTGAGTGTGGTCTCAAAATGGCTCTGTACATCAAGAGCCCGGGTGGAGCTGTTTCCTGGCACCATAACCAGGCGGTCACTTGGCAGATACCAACACTGGGCCCAGCCTTGTGAGATCACTGTCCTGTGAGATCAGCCATGTTCTCCAGCAGCAGGTACCCAGGTCTCTGTGGTGTACGTGGGGACAGCTGGGCCTCCTGCCCACCTCTTCCCTCCTGAGAAGAACCCCTCTTGGCTCAGGGTGGACTCAGAAAATGGACCACCTCGTGCTGTGTGTTGAGTCTCTCTTCTACATGGCCATCGTATCTCCCCGCTCTGCCACAACACTACCTCATCCCCACAGCCTCCTAACGCTCCGCCCTAAGCAGTTCAGACATTTGCTGTTTCCCTCATTCTGGCTGTCAGTCAGGGGAGGCTGCTCCCCAGGCTCCGCTAGTCAGCCATCCTGATCTAGAAAGAAAATCTCAAAGGTTTTCACTGTCCACACAGAGTGGTGTGACCATCATCACAGCCAATGTTAGGACAACTCCATCACTTCAAAGAGAAGCCCACACTTTTTCTTGCTCACTCCCATACTCTCCCACCTGTCTACTTTCTGGCCTGTTCTAGATATTTCATATTAATCGGCAGAGCATGTGGTCTTTGGTGTCTGGATTCTTTTACTTAGCCTTTATTTTAAGGTTCTTCCATGGTGTAACACAAATCAGCATTTCATTCCTTTTTATGGCCAAATAATATTCCTTTGCATAGCTCTTCCACATTTTATTTGTCACTCATCTGTTGATAGACAGGGAGATTGCTTTTGCCTTTCAACTATTCTGAATAATTGAACCGTGAAAGTTGGTGCACAAGTCTTTGTTTGACCACTTGTTTTCCATTTTCTTGGATGTGTAATCCTAGGAGTAGAATTGTTGAGTTACCTGGTAATCTGAGGTTGACTTTTTAAGCAACCACCAAACTGTTTTCCAGAGTGGCAGCTCCATTCATTCTGCATGAAGGCTCTCATTTCTCTGTGTCCTGATAGAATGGCCACTGCTTCCCTTCTTCCCTCCAGTTCTTGAACATAAATATTCCTCCCAGCCCACCCTAACCAGCAGCATATGGGAAAGAGAAAGCTGGAGTCTGCAGCTGGCCCCAGCCAAGGCAAAACATCCCAGGCTGTCACAGGGAAGTAAAGTCACCCTCTGGCTGGCCAGGGTGCCATTCCAAGAACAGAACCCACTCTAGCTGGTTTAAGCAAAAAAGATACTTTAGAAGGTAATGAGTGGGTTGCAGGATCATCAAGCAGGCTGGAGGAAACACTGCAGGCTGAGCATTCAGAAGCAAAGCGAGGCCACAAAAGCAGACCCCAGGAGGGTTTCTGCCTCTTTGAAAGACCACCAGTCAAGCTGGAACGTTCCCGACAGTTCCTGAGCCAGGCCATTAAAATGATCCCAGAGAGACCAGAAACAACACCAAAACCAGCCCAGTACTCATCTCCACGTTCCGCTTTCTCTGCACCAATAAGTAGGGTGCAGAGACCCAGCTGCAAGGGAGTCTGGGAAATGGTTTTTGCTCCTCATCTCTGAGGTGCAAGATGAATGGACACTGGGCACCAATCCAACACAGGAAGATGCTCAAGGTCCTTCAGTTGGAAAGAAGAGAGTCAAGAGCCAAACTCGGGTCCTACTCTTGATCTCACAGTAAGTGCCTCCTGTGATTCGGAAGGGTCTTCCTTACCTCTCCAGGTTTGGGGCTTGCCTTAGTTTGTTTGAGCTACTATAACAAATACCTTAGCTGGGTGGCTTCTGAACAACACACATATATTCTTCACGGTTCTGGAGACTGGAGGTCCACAGTCAAGGTGCCAGCCTGCTGTGTGCTGAGGACCCTCTGTCTTCCTGGTTCATAGGTACTGTGGGCTCACATGGTGGAAAAAGTAAGGCAGTTTTCTGAGGCCTCTTTTATAAGGGACTCCAATTCATAGGGACTCCGTCATAATAATCGAAGTACCACTCAAAGGTCAGGCCTCTGCCTACCATCACACTGGTATGAATTTGGTGTGGGGCAGGAGAGACACACACATTCACATCATTCCCTGATCACAACTTAAAAAGAAACATTAGTGGTCTCTACTATCAAAGTTCACATTTACCTATCATAATCGGCCCTCTGTAATGTGGGCTCCATATCTGTCCATTCAACCAACATTGGATCAAAAATATTTGGAAAAAAAAAATGTCAGATTGCCACTGACATGTATTATGTAGTTAGGCCTATGATGGCTGCATCTGAACATGTACAGACCTTTTTTATCATTATTTCCTAAACAATGCAGTATAGCAACTCTTTATGTAGCATTTACGTTATATCAGGTCATATAGTCAGCTTCCCGTCAGTATAACAGATTATCTGAAATAAATCAACTTATGAAGAGAAAAGGTTTGTTTTGGCTCCCAGTTTGGAGGTCCCAGTCCATGAGTAACTGGCCACATTGCCTTGGCCTGTGGCAAGGCAACACATCATGGCGGGAGCATCTGGTGATATGGGGGAACAAAGCCACTCACCTCGTGGCAGGAGAGTAAAAGGAGAGAAGGGGGAGTTTGTTTCCACTGTCCCCTTCACGGGCACACGGCCAGTGACCCAGACTTCTCACTATGCTCTGCCTCTGAAAGTCCCCCACCCTCCCAGTAGCACCAAGCTGGGGACAAGCCTCTAACACACAGGCCTTCAGGGGGCACCTAAGACACAGACTATATATAGCATAGGTAATACTGGTGATCTAGAGACCATATACATGGAAAGATGACATAGATTATACGAAAATACAATGCCATATTGTGTAAGAAACCTACGCATCCTCAGATACAGGCATCTGTAGGGACCCTTGAAACAATTGCCCAAGGAAACCGAGGAACAATTTTTTTCCCCTTTTACAGCACTGGGGATTGAACCCAGGACCTTAGGCATGCTAGGTAAGAACTCTACCACCGAGCCTCATCTCCAGCCCTCACCAGGGGACAATGTTTTATCCACAGTTTCCTTTCTTGTCCCCAAAGGTCCATTGTTCTGATACAGTCTGTATATGAGGAACCAGACACAGTCAACTGGGTTTCTAGCCTGCGGATCTCTATCTCCACAGACTTTGGGAAGGCTGTACCTTCTTTCCTGAGCCAATCTTGTCAAAACGCTTCTGTTTATAGGCATTAGCAAAGCAGTTTCTGGGCACTTAAACCCAGTTGTCTAAGGGATGCTTGGAAATGTAAGAAGCATTTGAAAAACAAACAAACTTCTGGCAATAATCCCTGGAATTATTTGCAGTGAGAAACCAGTCTGCCTCCAGTCTTTTCCTTGTGTCCTAGTTACATCAGCCCTACACCCCAAAGTTCCTAAGTAAATCCCAGAGAGCAGACGGCACGGTTGTGCACAGACGCACCGGGTACAGCGGCAGGGCTCTCTGGGGAACCACTGTGGTCACTGAGTGGGCAGCTCACAGGGAGAGACAGAGTCACCCTGGAGTCATCACCACTGGGAACCTGGAAGTAGACACTTTAAAGTCTCTATAGGGAGCCACTCAAGCATTTCCTAGCAAATGTCCCCAACATCAAAGTTCCAGGTAAATGACATGGAATCCCAATATTTATCAAGCCAGGCAAATGGGTTTTTCTGACACAATTGTCAGCTTCTTTCTAGGGAAGAAGCACCCAGGAAACTTTTGTTTAAGAGCACATGTGCATCTAGCTGCATATGTCTAAGGACAGCAGAGCAAAACCTAGCAATATATTTATTTAGAGCAATTTGATTATCTGGAAAATCAGAAAAATCCACTTAGGCTGGCACAGACTATATGTTTACTGGCATTCAAAAATGTTTTATGGAGCCACTAAAAAGCAAATTGCCGAACAAAAAAAGTGGGTACAGTACATTGTAATCTTGTTTCTAAAAACATATATAGAGAGAGTAATAAAAAAGCAAAGGCAAGAGTCAGAAAGGTGTACATTTTCATTACATTATGGTATGCACACAGCTGCATTTAACAATATTTATTTATTAAATAATAATATTTAATATTATTTAAGTTAATAAATAATGTATGAATGATTATTCATTTAATGCTGAATAACTATTATCTATTATTAAATGTGGTAAATTATTCGTTATATTATTATATTTTGTTATTATTTGGAGTGGTTTATACTTTGTGCCCGTGAGTGTTTTTGAGTCCCTCTGCCTCAAACAGTCTTGACTCACAAGACGATCTGCAGTCCTCCTGCCCCCTGTCCCCACCAGTCCCTCTGTCCTCTCCTCACCTCAAGCAGCCTTTCTTTAGGACGCCTGCCCTCAGCCTGGAATCCTGGCAGAGGCAAGGTGCCCCTGCCAGCCGGGGACATCCTGCAACCTGCCCAGCCCTTGAGCTCGCCCCCGTGAGAAACCGAGTCGCCAGCAGCCCCACGAGAGGCCTGGGCGAGGCAGGGCCGGGCTGGCGTCGCCCCCATACAAAGGGCCCGCTGCACATGGCAGGCGAGCAGATGCCAACAGACAGCTTTTGTGAGTCCTTCATGTTAATTAACTTTTGTGAGAACCTTCATGTTAATTAACTTTGCTTCAGCTTTCCCTCGACTTGAAAGCTTTGGAGTGGTTTGTTTTTGTAAAATGCTTTGACTCCGGGGAGAGCCGCTTCAAGGGAGGAAAAAGGAGAAACAAAAAGAAAGAAAGGGAAAATTTTTAAGTGGGGCTTTGCTTACCAGGAAACCTCTTCCCTGCTCTCCATCCCTCCCCTCCCTCCCTCCCCAAGTCCTGACTCAACCGGCAGAGAGAATTTTAATGGCCCTTTTCATACTCAAAAAAATAAACCAGAAGCAGACCCCCATGACAATGAGCTGGCTCTGCCTCTCCCAGGGGACACAGGTGGGTGTCTGGGTGTGTGTGTGTGTGTGTGTGTGTGCATTCACACGCACAGGCACATGCCTGTAAGAGGAAGCACATTCACAGTCTGAACAGCCGTGGTCTGATTTCTTCTGATAGAGAGAGAGAGGACAATGTAGCTAGGTTCTGGGGACCCGTTCTCTCTATTAACAAATGTGCTTATCTACAGAGTCTGGGGACCAGGGTGAGATCCAGGAGGGGGTCCTCCCGACCTGATGCACCAGTACTGGTTGTTCAAGTCTAACCAGAAGTGCAGAGAGAAGGCACTGGAAGGTAGAAATTCTCATCAGCTATGTAGTTATTTCTGAAGCCTACACAGCGTGGAATCATTCACTGACTTTTTCCTTCCCCAACATAGTACAATGAAAACTTTCAAACATGCAGAAAAAGTTGAGAGAATCATGCAATTAACACCCCATACCCACTGCCTAGATTCTGTAATGAACACTTTGCCATAATTGCTCAAATTGCCAATGCAGTCACCTAGCCATCCCTCGTACCTGTCCATCAAGTCATTTTACTTTGGAAGCATTTTTAAGTTGCTGGCACGAGTGTTTTTCATTCTTAAACACTTCAGCACCCATGCATTTACTATAGTGTAATATTTTTTTATGGCGTATGGATTTTTGAAGGCAAAATTTTCACGTAATGAAGCCGGGCTGAGTGGTGTCCATCTGTAATCCCAGCTACTCAGGAGGTCGGGGCAGGAGGAGCCCAAGTTTGAGGCCAGCAGGGGCAACAGCAAGACCCTGTTTCAAAAAACAAAATAAAATAAAATTATAATACAGTGAAATACTCCAATCTTAAGTAAACCTTTGATGACTTTTTAAAAATCCAGAAAATTTGATTTTTTTTCTTTTTATTTTGAAATGATTTCAAACTTACAAAAAGTTTCAAGAATAATACAAAGATCCCTCATTTGCCTTTAACCCAAATTCATTTCTTTTCTACCAGTTTTAAGTTGCATATATCCTGTACTTTTCTTTGTGAGTAGTTCTGTTTGTATTTCCCAAGAAAAAGGCTAATCTCTTATTCAGGGAATTTGATTTGATATAACACTTTTATTTAAACTCCAGTGTTATCTCAGTTTGGAAAACTGTAGCAATAATTTTTCTTATAGCATTTTCCTCTCCAATACAGCTTCCAGTCCCTTGTGAATTATGGTTTTAGCTTACTAAGTGTCTTCCTTTTTGGTTGAAATCCTACTCTGCCCTATATCATGATAACAGTCCCTAAATTCTTCTTTCCATTTGTCTGATCTGTTTTCATCCATCTTCTTTTTATTCATTTGAATCACTGTGTTTAGATGTATCTTTTGATCATATTATAGATGGGTTTTGTTATGTGAGTCAATTTGAAAATCTTCTCAGAAATGAGTTAAACCTATTCACATTTAATAATGTAGTGTGTGCTTGGTCTGGAATCTTATATCATTTTACAGTTATACTGTATCTTCTATTGCATTTACTGTGTTTCTTACCAGTACACCATATATTAATTTCTCGTGTTTCTTTGGTATTTAAAAACATTTCTGTTCTAGCTCTTACCTCTGAATTTATGTGTTTTATACCCCCACCCACAATTGTTTTTTGTGCTTCATCATTTACTATGTATTCCTTTGGTGGTAACTTCTGACTCCCACCACAGGCAGCCATCTTACTCTGCTTTCCCCTTTCTTCTGTCACCTGTCATTTCTAGTTGTAGTCTTTCTACTTTGTCAGAACATACAATATTAATTGGTTAGTTGGTTGAAGTTTCCTCTTTTATCACTTTTTTGGGGGAACTTCCCTATTCTCTAGCAAATCCCCCAGGAAGGGCATTAGTACAGTCTGCCAAGGCCTGGATAGTTTAGGTGGGTATAAAATCCTTGACCAGAGCTTTCTTTCTTGTAGTTTCACTCTTGCCCAACTTTTTGTATGGCTTACTTTTCATGCAGCGCATGAGAAACCTGAGGCCAGGTCTGGTTTTATTATCTATAAATAGCTGGATCTTTTTGCCTGGAGGCTCTGAGGACTTCTTTCCTTTGCCTTTAAAGTCTAATAGTTAGTTTTAATAGAATGTGCCTTGGAGATGGTGTCTCTTTTGATTTTCCCAGTTGTACACTAGACCTGTTGTATATGTGGAATGACATTTTTTTTATTTCCAGAAATTCTGGAATATAAATTTAAATATTAGTTCCATTCCAATATTTTGTTTGCTTCTTTAGGGAACTCAATTTTTCATATGTTGGACCTTCTCTGTTTGCCTTTCATTTTGGCCACTGTCTCTTTAACCTTTGTAACTTCTTTTTCATTTTAATTCCCTTTTATTTTTTAATCAAACTTGATAAAAATAGTATTTCAAACTCAACTCAAGATACATACCAACAATAGAGGGGCCAATGCCTTTGTGTCTACAACACCATCCGCTTTCTGCACCTGCTCTGTTTTGGCATCTCCACTTTCTGCCGTGTTATTCCCACCCTTGCCAGAGTCAGCATCCCCCTTTTTCCATTGGTACCTCACTCTCTTCTTTTCAGGGCCTTTTTTTTAAAAAAATATTTATTTATTTATTTTTGTTTTCAGCGGACACAACATCTTTGTTTGTATGTGGTGCTGAGGATCGAACCCGGGGCCGCACACATGCCAGGCGAGCGCGCTACCTCTTGAGCCACATCCCCAGCCCTTTTCAGGGTCTTTTTAGGCCTGGGCTCTGACTGTGCAGAGCAGGGTTAGCAGATGATCTTGCAGGTGTTCTCTGTGCCTTGTCCTTCACCTTAGCTTTACCTCCCTCAGCAGCCTCTTCAACCTTCCTCCTGGCAGGGTGGAACCCACAGCAGGACTGATGGGGATGAGTGGTGAGCAGTTTTGGTTGTTCTGGGGTCGTTCTCAGCTCTTCTTCCTAACTCCCTTTTTATTGACAAATAGTGATTGTTACGAGTTACCGTGTGACATTTCAATATGTTTATACATTTTGTATCGATCAACTCAGAATATTAGTTATCCATCTTTTCAAACATTTATTATGTCTTTATGATAAGAAAATCCAAAGTCCTCTCTTTCATCTATCTAGAATTATATAGTATTTAGTTTAATTCTTTTGGTTGTTTTGCCTTATTAGTGTCTCTCTGCCGCAGTCTGGCTGGGCACAAATCACGAGCCACTGAAGCAGGAACAAACTTTATTTCCCAACTCCCCCCCTAAAGCCACCCAGTCGGTGCTTCCAGCGACCACACACCAACCGGAACTCCCTCCACCGGAACTCCACCAACCAACGCGAACTCTTCAGGAATCCCCGAGAGAGCTCAACCGGAACTCAACGGAACTCCACGAGAACTCAAAAGTCATCATCTTAATGGATCGCTGGCATCACCTCTCAACCACTACTTCTGGCAAAATGCCAGGGGCCATTCCGACTCTGCTGCAGCTCTCAACATCTCTCGTTAAATTTTCATTAAACTCTATCCTCCATTGGGGCTATAATGTATTCTTTATCTTTATTGTCTTCCTTGAGTTTAATCAATGCATATTGCATTTGCCTCAGTTTCATGTCCATTTCTATTGTTAATTTCTTAAAAATTGATTCTAGGATTTGAAAAATCTATGCCGCATATTTGTTTTAGGACACTTAATATAGTCTGAGGTGCTGTGCTTTCTTCTGTTTTATTTTTGGGAAGAATTTTCATTAATCAAACATTATGATAACATTTTCATTTTCTTCATATAATTTATTTACAGTCAGTTTAAATTTTTCCCTATCTCAGTATTTTCTTGGGAAGATTCCTAACTAAAGTGCCATGTTTATTGAAGTGCAAGCACTGGCAGTTTGGGTGGTAATGGCAGAGAAGGGAAATTGAATCATTCAATGACATGCTGAGCTCCAGGGGGAAAAGCAGCCTGATTTGTAAAGTTTGTTGATTTCTGTAGGATTTATTCTTCCACCATGGCTTATTTTAAGTTGTGAAAAGATATCCCTGAACCCAGAGTTGGGGAAAGATGCTAGTGCTCAGTCCCACAGGTCATTTTGTGTCCCACACGTCTCTGCTCTTGTCTTTTTGCTTGACCTTCCACTGGCCAACTCATTTCCTTCTTGTCACTCATGGTGCCATCTTCAAGGACACAACCACTTCTCCACCTGACCTCTCCCCAGAGCACTGCTTCTTCAAGGCTGCTGCTTGTCTTAAGTCCTTCTGCTGCAGCCAGTGCTCTGAACTGCTAGGGCCTAGACGTGCACCCAGCATTCTGACAATTCTCGTTGGGCCTTTGCTGGGGTGAGTTGCGTATGTGGCCTTTGTATCCTTCACTCCTCTTTTTAATTTCATAGGTATCTTAAGCTTCTCTCTCTCCAATGATCAGTACCCACAGGCTTGCAGTGGTTGGGGGAACTCCTGGCGTTTGGCATTTATTTCTCTATTTATAGGTGATTTGAGATCAGTGGTATTCTCTGTCCACTAGTTATCCTGAAGGCATGGGTCATTTTATTGGAACTTCTTGGTGATTTTATGGTTTGGCCATGGATGTATGAGAATGTAGAGAGACATTTGGATCCAGACAGCCACCAGTATCATCTAGTCATAAAGATCCTTCTGGCTTTAGTTCTAATTATCAAGTTCATTGATAAATTCAATTTCCTGTTGGCCTAGAATGAGAGCTTTTCACAGAAGCCCACTACAAGTGAGACTTAGCCATGCAGGCTATGCCTGTGTGTCCCCATAAGGAACTGGGGACACACACGCATAACCTACTCCAGTTTGTCTAACCCACATGATGAGGGTAGATATCATGTCTCCAGTTCTGGGTCACATCTCATCCAGAGGTTCAGGTCAGCCTGAGCCCAGTGTATTCTCATCAGGCAGAAATGTTTGACTTTGGTGGCATTGGGGAAAAGACACAGAAAAGACCATGTCAAAACAATAGTAATTTGAAGCTGTTGTTAATTTTGGTGTACAGTAAGGTAGGTCAATTCTCAATGAAGAGCTATTGGGTTTCCACAGCTCTTGATATTCACAAATGCTTTAATGTTTACTTATTAGTTAATCTCATCCCAACATGTCCTGCAGATGAGCCTTTACCCATCTGTGTCTTCATGACCACTATCGTAGAGTCATGAGTCAAATTGTTCATTTACTGTTTTATTTTGATTTTTATTGCAAAATCTCTCTTTTTTTTCCCACAAGCACCAACAGTCATAAAATCATTGACTCAGCACAAAACGTTGGCAAGACACAATCTACAGTACAAGCTGTAAGTCCACATGCTCACACTCATTCATTCAGTCAGTCAACAAACTTTTTTATTTTTAGTTTTAATTTTAGGTGGACACAATATCTTTATTTCATTTTTATGTGTTGCTGAGGATGGAACCCAGTGCCTCACACGTGCTAGGCAAGTGCTCTGCCACTGAGCTACAACCCCAGCCCTCAACAAGCATTTTGAACACAAACTCCAGGGACTCTCCTGAGGATTCTCGGCTGTGGCATGGTGGTGGAATGCTTGCCTAGCATGTGCAAGGTCCCGAGTTTCATCCTCAGCGCCATAAATAAATAAATAGGAGAGAATTTGTCATAGACCTGCTTTGAGGGTTCCTTGCTGCTTTTCTGCCTCCAATTTCTACTTTAATTCAGGGCACCAACTGTCTTATACAACACCCAAGCAAGTGAGTGAGAGGTGACAATCCAAGTTACAGTCTTCATCTGCATCTTTTGTCTATATCTTTGGATTTTTTTTTTTATGGAGACATTGAAGTTACTATTTTTTTTTTACTTTCAAACATTTTTAATATCAGAGTTTCAACACTTTAATGAAAATAAAATGAATTTATGAGGTTGTAAAGAAACATCTTTTTATTTTAATGAATATGATTTACTAAACACAAAATACAACTCTATTCTTTATTGGTTCATTCATCATTCAATACGTACTCATTGAATGTCTGGTATATGCCGGGTACCAATCTAGGTGCATGAGGATATAGCTTTGAACAAAAAAGAAAATGTCTCTACCTTCATAGAATGTACAGAGAAGGGGAAGCTAGATAATAAGTAAAATAGCTAACTAGCAAAATAGTATGATATCTTTACTTGATAGATTATTGTCACATTTCAGACAGAATTGTATGCCTGAGAAAGGCTGTTAACAAATGTGTCTGTGAAGTTGTACCTAGACAGAGAAGCCTATGTGTCCTACTCTATTCTTCTTCTGAGTTTTCTTATTCTAATTTGTTATATATGAGAGTAAAATGCATTACAATTCATATTGCACACATAGAGCACAATTTTTCATATCTCTGTATAGAAAGTATATTCACACCATTTGTGTCTTCATACATGTACTTAGGATAATGATGTCCATCTCATTCCACCAAAAAAAAATATGGAACACTTATGAATTTCCATGTCATCCTGGCTCGGGCTCCATGCCAATCTTCTCTGTATCATTCCAATTTTAGTATATGTGCTGCCAAAGTGAGCACGAAGTTACTATTGCTATGTATCTCTCTCATGATGGTAAAACACTCAGGTTTAATTTAATTTTTACTTTTCATTTCTCTGTTTTGATAAATCATGAACACAACCACAGTTTCATAGACATGGAGAAAAATTCCTATGTAACTTAGCCTAGGATATTGTCCATGGAATACCTAAACACTGATAGAATTTTAAATTTCAAAATCTTAAGGATCCTGAAATTTTTTTCAAAATGTTTTTTCAAAAATTTGAAAGAATTTGTCATAAACTTTAGTATGTTGTTTCGATGGAATGAGATAAGTATGTCTGCAGACAGACTATAATATTTTTAAAGATTTCAGTCCACAATTGCCTTCTGGTAATGGAAAAAAAAAAATTAGTCTTCAAATTAACTGGACTTAGGGTCGTTTGGTTTGGTGAGGGAACATTCCAGACGGAAACTCTGAAACTACAAGAGGGTAATGCAAATCAGATGTTCAAACCAAGGGGTTTTTAATGTATGTATACATGCAAATATAGCCCTTGGCTTGTCAGCAATCTGATTTTCTCCTAGTGATTCTAACATGCTTTAGACCTGCCTCCTAAGCAACCTGCTCTGAAGCCATCCCTCATGCTTGGCTCCTTAGATCCTGTTACTTTTCTTTGCTCATGATACATTGACCACCACATGTACCCCTTAATTATATATGCACTGCAGACCCGGATTATGTGGCTTTGGCTGCCTTAGTTGACAGGGTGAGGGCGACCCTGTTTGATTTCACAGCTTTACTGCTTCTCTGCTCCTCATCTGAAATGTGCAGCTACAGCTGCCTTGCTCCGATTAGATAGAAGCTCATAAAAAAGCAAGAAGGATTGGGCACAGTGGTGCACGCCTATAATCCAGCAGCTTGGGAGGCTGAGGCAGGAGGACTGTGAGTTCAAAGCTAGCCTTAGCAATTTAGTGAGGCCCTAAGCAACTAAGCAAGACCCCATCTCTAAATAAAGTATTTTAAAAGGGCTGGGGACGTGGCTCAGTGGTTAAATGCCCCTGGGTTCAATCCCTCGTACCAAAAAAAAAAAAAAAAAAGGTGAGATGATTAAAGATGGAAGGACCCCCTTGGTTATTGAGATGATAGATGATTTTTTTTTATATTTCTCTATGTTTTACAATTTTGTTCAGGTCCTCTATTTTTCCAAAGCCGCAAGATCAACATTTGTTTTAAAACATACATACACACACACACTCAAAAGCAAATGTACTAAGATGATTCAATTGTGGGAGTTGGAGTGATTTTTATATTCTCACATTTCCATGCATTTCCCAAATACTGCTTTTCTAAAAACAAATTATTCGCAAAAATAACCCATGAACTACCAAAATAAAAGTATTTTTCTTATGGAAATGATTAAGTATTATAAAGCAGGCTTTAAAGTATTTGATCTCTCAGGATCTAGATTCCCATTGCTTTTGAACTCTACTTCAAAAAAATATTTTGGTGGTGGGGCAGGGACAAGGGGTTGAACCCAGGGGCACTTAACCACTGAGCCACAACCCCAGCCCTTTTTTGGTATTCTTTTTAGAAGTAGGATGTCCCTGAGTTGATTAGGGCCTTGCTAAGCTGCTGAGCCTGGCTTTGTACTCTCGATCTTCCTGCCTCAGTCGCCCAAGACACTGGGATTACAGGTATAATAATATTTCTTGATAGAGATTTAACATTTTAGACTTTTCAGCCTTCTTGTCTATTTTAATATTTTAACATTCCTGACTATTCACTCCACACTGGTGAGGTTCTGAAAAGCAAGGCCCCACTGTGCTAGGCTAAAACCACAAAGAGTACTGAAAAAGGAAAGTAGTCAATACAGGAGAAATTTGTGAAATACATAGCAATAGTAACTTCGTGCTCACTTTGGCAGCACATATACTAAAATTGGAATGATACAGAGAAGATTGGCATGGAGCCCGAGCCAGGATGACATGCAAATTCATAAGTGTTCCATATTTTTTTGGTGGAATGAGATGGACATCATTATCCTAAGTACATGTATGAAGACACAAATGGTGTCCCCTTCTCTCTAAAACACAATAATATTTATTTTCTCTTTTTCTTTTTTCTGTGTGTGCATGTGTGTGCACATATGTGTGCTGGGAACTGAAGCCAGGGCCTCTGCATGCTAGGCACGGGCTCCCGCACTCCACCACCAAACTTCATCCCCAGTCCTTTCTTTTGTTTCATTTGTCTTTGCGGAGCTATGTGTTCTAATTTTCTTCAGGGGACTGTACTGCCTTTGGGATGATGAACTGTTTGTTTTGACAGTAAACTGAACATCTAAATAGCTACCTCCCAGGTTAATAAATAAAAGCCTGTTCAATATTTCTTACCAACAAAAGGTTTTATCAGAAGTCTCCAATTCTGGATGCTGGGTATACAGCACCATCCAGCTGGGTGTTACTTTGAACTTCTTGATTAATGAAATAGCCATTGGTGTTTTTGTCCAGCTCTGCACCAATCTTACACCATTTTAATTATCAAATTTTTAAAAAAGATTTGTAATAAATCTAGATATCCAGTACTTATCTGAACTTTTTCTAAATCCACACCATCCAATGTAGTTATTCCTTGCTAGAAAGGTAAAATGCACACCAGATTTTGAAGACTTAGTACCAACACGAATATAAAATATTTGTTGATGATTTTTATGTTGTTTACATGTTAAATTGATAATGCTTTGAATGTACATATTAAATAAAATATAGTACTAAAATTAATTATACTGGTTAATTATTAATTATACTTTTAATGTAGCTTCTAGAAAATCTTAAATTATGTGTGTAGGTCACACCTTTGGCTTGGGCTGTACTTCTCTCAGATGTTGCTGTACTAGAACTATCTGGTTTTTCAATTTCTTCTTTAGTAAAAATAATTTAAGCTGTATTTTTTCTAAAGCTTTTCCATTTTGTCTAAGTTTTCAAGTGTATTAGCATAATGGGGATCATCATGTTATCTTACGACCATTTCAGTGTTCATAGCATTGGTAGCGATGCCTCCTTTTTAAAACCAAAATTTTTGTCTGAGTTATCTGTGTCTTCTCAAGGCCTACATCAGTGCTTTTTCCTTTTTTTCTTGATCAGTCATGCTAGAGATTTGTCAATTATTAATCTTTTATATTTGGTGGAGGGGTACTGGGGATTGAAAGGTGCTCTCTATAACTGAGCTGTGTGCCCAGTCCTTTTTATTTTATTTTATTTTGAGAAAGAGTCTCACTATATTACTAAACTTGTGATCCTCCTGCCTCAGCCTCCTAAATCACTGAGATTATAGCTGTGGCCACTCCCCAGCAATTATTCCCCTTTTAAGGAACCAACTTTAACCTTGTTACTCCTTGTTTTATATGTTTGCTATGTATTTCACAAATTTCTCCTGTATTGACTACTTTCCTTTTTCAGTACTCTTTGTGGTTTTAGCCTAGCACAGTGGGGCACACCTGTAATCTCAGAAACTTAGGACACTCAAGCAGGAGGATCACAAGTTTGAGGCCCTCTGTAATTTAGTGAGACTCTGTTTCAAAATAAAATAAAAAGGGGTGGCGACGTAGCTCAGTGTTCAAGCACCCTGGGTTCAATCTCTAGTACCACCAAAGGAAAAAAAAAAAACTTCCAGTGTTTTCTTTCTTTCTTTCTTTCTTCCTTCCTTCCTTCCTTCCTTCCTTCCTTTCTTTTCCTTTTTCTCCCCACTCATTATTGAATAGTATGCTTGAATTATTGATTTTTAAACATTTTTCTCTTCGTACTTTATATTCCACATGTCTAATATATATCATTTTATTTAGTTTAGTCTAAGTATTTTTTAGTTTCCATTGTGATTTCTTATTTGACCCATAATATATTTCAAAACATCTTTCATCATTTCCAACCAAGTAGAAATGTTTTCTTTTAATTATTGGCTCAGTAATTGACTTCTAACAATTTCACTGTGGTCAGAGAAGTTTCCTCTGTAAAATTGGTGGAGACTTACTTTTATGGCCCAGAATATTGTGAGTTTCTGTGTGTTCCTTGTTTGTTTGAAAGGACTGTATTCTGCAGGTGTTGGGGGGCAGTGTCTACGCAGCATTTAGTTTAAGTTGTTAATTATGTCATGTCAGCTTTTTGTTGCTATGACCAACATACCTGACAGTAACAACTTAGAGGAGAGAAGATTTGTTTGGGCTCGTGGTTTAAGAGATCCAGTCCATGGTCTGTCTGCTCTGTTGCTCTGGGCCTGAGATAAGGCAGAACACCATGGCGGAAGGCTGTGGCAGAGGAAATCTGCTCAGCCATGGCAGCCAGGAAGCAGAGGGAGAAAGAGGGTGGTTCAGGAAAGGGCCAGAGAGAAGACAATCCCTACCAGGTACACTCCAGTGACCTACATCCTCCAGTTAAGTCTCACCTCCCAATAACCCATTCAGCCATCAGTGGGTCAATCTACTGATTAGGTCAGAGCATCATGATCCAATCACTCACCCACACCCTCACCCCTGAGCACATGAGACTAGGGGCATTTCCGATCCAACCCATTATATTCTTCTCCTAACCCCAAACCCTGACATTAATCATGCTCAAATCTTCTACATCATCAGCTTTTCTTTCAACTACTGAAATGTTTTAGATTTCCTTCCTATGATTATGCGTTTATTTCTTATTTTAGCTGTCAGTTTTTTTATTTAAATATATTGAGGTTGTACTTGTAGGTGCATATAGATTTAAAATGATCATTCTTGTGAATTTAGGCTTGGATCATTATGAATACTCTTGAAAAATACATAAGTAATCATGAACAGAATTTTCAGAGCAATATGGAGATAAAGGCCATTCTGTTGGGGCCTCAGAAGGAAATGAGGAGCATGTTTATTTTGCATGATGGAGGAAAGGCGGTCCTCATTACAGGGTGGTAAAGAACTTGACTGAATCAAGCTCATGTTCTAGTGTTTTGCAGAAGGAACCAGTTGCGAATGATGAAAGTAGATATTTAGCTGAGATTTCTAAGCAGCGTTTTGAGAGAGCATCTTGGTTTCTCCCAAGTCTTACAGTAAATGTGAGAAGAGCCTGACCCCAGCCTAGCTCAACCCCTGGCCTGCAGAGCTGCGGGCACAGGACCTCCAGCCCGGGGACACTGGAAGACAGGGCTCCAAACCACAGGGGTTTATTCTTGAGCCTTAAGAGATCATGGAGTTCTTCTCGTCGTTTGGACTTCCTTGGGAATTGTCGCCCCTTCCTTGTTTCTCTTTCTCTTGGAATGGGGATGCCCACCCTGTGCCTGGCATATTTGCTTGGTTTCACAGGTTCAGAGCTGGAGAAGAATTTTACCCCCGGATGAATCCTACCTCCTATCTCATCTCCCATATCCGGCTGAGGTGATATTTAAATGAGCACTTGGGTTTTAGACTTCAGAGTTGATGCTGGAACTTAGGGGATGGAATGAAGGTATTTGTCATACGAGAAACACATGAATTGGGGGGTGTGGAGGGGTGCATATATGTCCCCAACAGATTCCTTTGTCAAAGCCCCACCTCTCAATGTGACCGGCCACCCAGCCCGGGGTACTATGACAGGCCTTAATAAAATAGAGTTGTTCTGAATAAAAAGGAACAAATTGCATGCAACAAGAAGAATTTCAAATCGTAAAAATACTGTGCCAAGTGGAAAAAGCCAGACCCCTCAAGATATATTCTACATTATTCCATTTATATGAAGTCCTGTAATTGGCAAAACAAATCTAATTTCTGTGATTGAAATCAGATCGGTGGTTGCTTTAGGGGTGGGTAGAATGGGATTAACTGAGAAGGGCACAGGGGATGTTTTGGGGACAAAAATATCCTATATCTTTCTGAGAATATTCATTTGTGAAACCCCACTGACTAGTATAAATAGACCTTTGCATTTCAGTGTAATAAATAGTACCTCAGGAAACTGAAAGTAGTTGGGCCTCCTTATCCACAGGTTCCTCATCCACAGATTCAACCAACTGAGGACTGAAAATGTTTTCGTTAAAGATAACAATAAAAAACATCAATAAAACAATAAGAATTAAAAATACAGCCAGGCATGGTGGCGCACACCTGTAATCCCAGCAACTCCTGGGGCTGCAGCAGAAGAATCACAAGTTCAAGGCCAACCTGAGCGACTTAGCCAGGCCCTGTCTCAAAATAAAATAAAAAGCACTGGGAATACAACCCAGTAGTAGAGCATCCTGGGTTCAATCTCCAGCACCAACACAGCAAGACTTTAAAACTAAAAATCACCAATTTTAGCTGAGCTCAGTGGTGCATACCTGTCATTTCAGCTACTTGGGAGGCTGAGGCAGGAGGATGACAAGTTTGAGACCAGCCTGGCAACTTAGAGTTGCCCAGTCTTAGAGTTGCTTAGTCTTGCTAGACCCTGTCTCAAAATAAAAATATGTTTAAAAGGACTGGGGGTGTATCTCAGTGGTGGGACACTCCCAAGTTCAATCCCTGGTGCCAAAAATGAAAATTTAAAAAATTTAAAAATCAAAGATTTAGAGAGAGAAATAATGCCCCTGACACGCGGGTGCTGATGGTGACAGCTGATTAGGGTGGATGGCACATGCACAGACCATTCACTCAGCCCATAAGTATTCCCAAAGCCTGTCCCTGGAGAGGTGGGTAGGGACTCGCTCCTCTGTCTCCAGAGTGTGCATAGTCATAGGCAACCCAAGTGAGCAAACCTTCTCCTTTGCAGAACTCATTTCAGTGATGGGCATGTGGTGTGGCACGTGTGTCCCAGTCCCCATTCTTTGCGCCACCCCTTTCTATTTCCTTCTTGAGAAGATAGAAGATCTAGGAGCTGGGGAATCCATTCCAGTGCTGGGGCTACTGCAATTCCTAGGGTGGCAGAAGAAGCCCAGGGAGAATCAGAGGTCCTCTGGAGACTGGTCTCCACTGTCCTGGGACGGTAGGTGACTCCATGAGAATGCCTGAGGGTTTTCCCTGTGGAATATTATACTACAGGGTTATTTTGAAGGGTGAGAAAGAGCCAGGTGTGGTGGCGCAAGCCTGTAATCCCAGCGGCTCAGGAGGCTGAGGCAGGAGGATCGCACGTTCAAAGCCAGCCTCGGCAATGGCAAGGCGCTAAGCAACTCAGTGAGACCCTGTCTCTAAATAAAATACAAAATAGGGCTGGGGATGTGGCTCAGGGGCTGAGTGCCTCTGAGATCAATCCCTGGTACAAAAAAAAAACATGTGTGAGAAAGAACACCAAGCAGAAGAAGAGCAATCATTAACATCGGGAGCCAAAGGTAAGGAAAGAAGCATGATGGCTCTTCTCTCTGGTGTTGGGATGAGACTATGTACACTCTCCATGCTATTTCATCCTGAAATCCCTAGTACAATTCATCTGGGGTGACTGTGGAGGCTGAGCGGCCCTCCCTGATTGTAGCATGAAGTCAGAGATAAAGTGATGAATCGAAAGATCAGGGTACCCTGAGGAAAGGCGGATGGAAAGCCAAGAGAAGAGAAGAAGGGGTCACGTAGTTTGGCCGAGCCGTTGAACCCTATTTTAACTTTAAGAATATGTACAGGCTGAACTGGCAAAGCAAAAATCCCTTTAAAATTGCCGTGGG
Organism: Marmota monax; assembly: GCF_021218885.2. Classification (NCBI taxonomy): domain Eukaryota; kingdom Metazoa; phylum Chordata; class Mammalia; order Rodentia; family Sciuridae; genus Marmota; species Marmota monax. The sequence goes on along the minus strand of NW_026693881.1, from coordinate 2,360,746 downwards.
CTCCAAATTCTGTGCACAGGATAATGTTCATTTTTTTCCAACAGTGGATTTGGGCTCTTTAGGGAGATTTCTAAGGTAATTTAAAAAAACCCAAAGTCCCTGAGGTGATCCATCAACCGAAGGTACATACCAGGGGTAGCACAGTATGCTCCACTGTCCCATGTCTCCATGTTTTCCCAAGTTCATGCTAAAACCAAGTGAACAAAAGCCATTAAAAGCAGCCCAGAAACAAGAAAGCAAGACTGGGGATGGAGGGGAATCCCTCTCTCTAAGCCATTTACAGACCCACAGTCAGTTTACCCCTCAGTCCTAATTGTTAACCCAATTCGCTCAGGTCTGAGGTCTCCATTCTAAACCCACCATCGACTTCCTGCCAGCTCTGGGGCTGTCCTGACTTGCACTGGGAAATGCAGCCCATGGAAAATATTAACAAGATGGGGGACAAAACTCTGTGACTCTCAATGGAGGCTGCATTAAAGACCTGTTTTCTGGACTCGCCTGCACCCCTCCCCCTCCTGGCCTGTGGTCCTAGCCACTCCCCATGGCAGGGCAGGGCAGGCAGAGCTCTGCAGGGCTCAGGCCCCACTTCCTGAGCCGGCTCAGTGCTGGCTGCCAAGACAACTCAGCTGAGACCCTCTGTGATTTGCCTTCTTGAAAGAGCCACTGTCCCATTCACGCAGCCCTCCTGGGACGGCTTGCATGCCGTGAGAAGCCAGCAGGGCCCTCTGAAGGCTGCTCAGTCCAGAGCTGCCCATGGTGCTGCGGGGCCTTCATGGAGACCGTCTTGCTGCCCAGCTTCTCGCTCTGCCCAACCCTGCTTCCTTCCCTTCCAGAAAGTTCTCCTCAAAGACAGCTTCCAGGGATCCCATTCCCCTCTCCCTTCACGCTGAAGGTATTCGTGGAGCTCAGGCCTGGGGAGACCATCCACTGTCCACCTGTAAATGAAACTATCAAGCCTGGGGCCTCGACATACCTCCGAAGGCCTTAGTAGGTGCACGTCTAGGCCAAGTCCATCCAGAGCCTTTTGCTTAACTCCTGGCGTCACATTTGACCTCCACAAACTGCTTTCTGTCCCTGAGCCTGTTCATCCTCATCTGCCAGATGGGAGGGTTAGGCCAGAGAAGCACTGCAGGTCCTTTGGCACTGGCCTGGCCCTGTCCCCTCCCACACCCTCTCCTGCACCCACTCCTGCTGCATGCCGGTCCTCCACCCTGACTTCTCCCTGAAGGTCCTGGGTAACAGGGCCCACTGCACTTGGCCCAGAGCACCTCACCTGGGGCCCACAGCGAGAGGAGGAAGCTTCTAGCCCCATGGGGCTTTCCAAGGTGCAACAGGCCCCTAGGGTTGGGCCCGGGGATACCCTCCCACCCCAGGGAAGAGGCCCAGGCCTGCATTCACTGGACCCAGGGGCCACGAGGGGAGAGCGCTCAAGCTGCCTCTGGTTCCCTTGGGAACTGGAGGGGGTGTCAGGATGTGCTCCCTTTCTGCTCTCAGCTGGGAACAGAGCTGGTGGAGAATTTTCCCCTCTGAGCAGAGAGAAGCCTCTCCCCTCCCCCACCCCGCCCCCATCACTCCCACAGCCCACCAGCTCTCCGGGCTGGGCCAGCAGTTGGGCCTTTCTTTCTGCACACAATTGACGTGGAGGGCCGGAGTCTGGTCCATTCAGACACCACATGGAACACTGGGCTCTCAGCTTCTGGACTCATCATCTCTTCCAGCAGATCCCAAATCTAACAGGCCTGAACTCTCCCAGAGACAAACTTGCTGCTCTCTGCAGCTTTAAGATTTAAGATCGCACCTTATTTTTCCTGGGGGTTCCTGTGGACATTGAGTTCTGGCTACTTTCCCCCCCCTCTGAAGCTGAAAGGTTCAATTCTTCCATCTATCCATCAACAAATGGCATTGAATGACGGTGCTCAGTGACCCAGGATGCCACGGGAGACAAAACACACTATACATATTTTCTGGTCTCCCTGGAAAATTAGTGCAAACACTTTCATCACTGCAGAGAAGGAAAATATGCGCGGAGCAGTGAAGATCTGCTTTGTTTTTGTTTTGTTTTTCTAAAGGAGGCCCCCCTCCTTCAAACAGTGAGGTTTGTATTGTTCTTTGACTGCAAATTAACCAGTTAAGTAGAATTCCTGTGTGTGTCCCCCTGTCTGCAAGCCTAGGCCCTCACTCCCTCCCTGTGCCTCTGACATGCCCCAGGACTGCTGCCTTGGCCCCTCCGGTGTGGTGGTGGTGGAAATCAGGCCATTTTTGCCCTGGCTTGTTCAAAGTAGCACTTAAAATATTTTAATTCCAATTCACACCCTACTTGGCCTCCATTTTAAGCTCCATTTTAAAGAATCCTCTCCTCTAGGTGAATCCAATACCAAATATGTGTTGGATTCAGTAGAAAACCGGTCAGGTGGCTCCAGCTTTTTGTCTCTCCTGTTAAATTTTTGCTTTTATGAAGAGATATGATCTCGCCCCCTGGAAATAAAGGCAGAGGAGAACCCGAGGCTCAGGGCCCTCCCTGCAGCCCTCCGGTCCTGCTCTGGGTGAAGTCCCTCCCTCTGCTTGGTGGGGAGGACAGTTAATCTCCTAAGACACAGAAGTGGGGCCTGACCGCTGTAGGATGGACATGCCTGTCGTGCACAGGGTGGTCTGTTTAAAACAGTTCCCATATGATGCAATACAACTTGAAAAGGAAACTCTTTCAGATGACTCATCGTTTAACAATAATAATTAGCATTTGGGAATCTTGCTGAGAACACCCAACAGAAGAGTATTTTATTGATTTCTTAAGAGTTTCCACACTCTGGCTGGGACCTCAGTCAAGACATTGTATTAAAGACTGACATCCAAATTCATTTGCACAAATTTGGAAGAGGGAAGATTAACTATAACAATGCTTCAAGGGGAAAGGCCTTAAGGACCTTCGAAGACCTTGAATTCAGATAAGCCATCAGTGGAATCTAGCTGTTCAAAAAGCCAATAAAATCTCGGGATGCATCAATAAAAGCCTAAAATCTTGGGCTGGGGCTGGGGCTCAGTGTTAGAGCGCTTACCTAGGATGCATGAGGCACTGGGTTTAATCCTCAGCACCACATAAAATTAAACAAATAAAATAAAGGCATGCTGTCCATCTACAACTACAAAAAAAAAAAAAAGCCTAAGATCTTGAACAAAGGAGGTGATGCTCCCACTGATGGTCTGGCCACATAGAGAATGTGTTTTAGTTATAGGTGGTACAATTTTAAAAACAGATATTAACAAGCCAGGCACAGTGGGGTATGCCTGTAATCCCAGTGACTCAGGAGGCTGGGACAGGAGGATGGAGAGTTCAAACCCAGTCTCAGCAACTTAGCAACTCATTAAGTCCTTAAGCAACTCAGTGAGACCCTGTCTCTATTAAAATATAAAAAGGGCTGGGGTGGTGACTTGGTGGTTAAGCACCCCTGGATTCAATCCCTAGTATCAAAAAAAGAAAAAATAGATGTCAACAAATCAGTGACAACCTAAATAATGAAGACTCTGGAAATCCTGCAAAATAATCACAACTAGATTCACTAGAAGAACAGGATTCTCAGTTAGAATCTGGTCACAGTCCCAGCTCTGTAACTTATAAACTGTGATCCTAGTAAATTACTTAATCTTGCCTCCGTGTCCTCATCTACAAAAATGGTGATAACAGTACTACCCATATCATGGGTTTATTGAGGATTAAATATATAACACCTATGTAGCTTATGGCAAAGTGTCTGGCACACAGCATGCGTCAATAAATATGAAATACTATTATCAACAATATGAATAGTCATTACAAGGCTATCTTACGTTCGTTTGGCATTTTCAGTTTATTAACTGACTATGTCATTAGGCTAATCATTGTTCTAATGTTCACATTTAATGTGAATTAGTCACTGAGCATCCTAAATCTGAAAATCTGAAATTCACAATCTTCCAGAATATGAAATTTGGAGCCCCAACATGATGCCGCAGTGGAAAATTTAATACCCTGAAACTTTGTTTCATGATCAAAATTATTTTAAAATATTACACTAAATGACCTTCAGGCTGTGCGTTTGAGATACATGCGAAATATAAATGGATTTCGTGTTTAGACTTGAGTCCCTTCCCTAAGATACCTCACAATGTATGTACAAATATGCCAAAATCTGAAAAACATTCAAAAGACTGTCATTTTGAATAAGGGATACTCGATCTGTATCATTCTCATTTTGCAGAAGAAAAGAACTTCCAGGTCATCTGCCCAGAGAGGCCTTTGCTTTCTGTTCAGTTGGCCAAGCAACAGTCGCCCCCGACCACTGTAAGTCCTGCCACCCAAGCAGCATCTTAGCACCTGGCAGCTGCTGGGTAAGGCACTGGATTTGATCCTCAGCACCACATAAAAATAAATAAAATAAAGGCATGCTGTCCATCTACAACTACAAAAAAAAAAAAATATATGTGTGGAGCAGTTGGGCCTTTCTTTCTGCACACAATCTTTTCTCTCAAGTACGTGGAGGTGGTGGGTAGTGAGGCAGGAACCCAGGGCCTTGCACGCACACCCCCAGGCCTGCATTTTCTAATTTTTGTTTTTAATTTACAATGCCTTTATGCTGCCTGCAATAAAGAGCTAAAAAGCCTTACAACAGTCCAGAGCTGCTGTTTCCGGTACACAGCAACCAGCCCTACGACACCTCCAGTTTCCAAAAGGTAAGAGTTGGCAGAACCTTCTCATGTCCACCCACGTCCACTCAACTCTCTCCTTCTTCTCCACCACCAGATTTTGTCTGAGCAGAACCAGGCCCATGAAAACTCACTTTCATTCAGAGTCAGGGGTGGCTGGATGGCCCAGTTCTCATCCAATGAGAAGTCGATGTTATTGATTCATTACTGTTACAGTTTTCTTCTATTAAATGCCTATGGTAAATAGGAAAAGTTTGTATGATGCATGAATTTCAGCTTTGGTTTTTTCCTACCTAAAAAAATGTCAGCACTGAAGATGGCAAGAGCCAGGTGGGCAAAGCCCACATTCAGCATATGGGAGGATCCTTGGTAAGGTCTAAAACCCTTTGCCTCGTCACAAAAGTCTGGGATTGTGGTTAGACTCCAAACTGGGGGATCTTTTTAATTGCTCTGGACAAAGCCAGGGACGTAGAGCAGGGGAAGGGGGCAGGTGAGGTGTGTCTTTTCCTCTTCTAAGTTTGGCAGTTCCGAATGGCACAAAGGTCCTTTGTTTAAGCATACTGCACGGTGTAATCAATTCCTGGGATTTTTTAAATGGCTTCCATTTTCCTAGAGGAGAAGCTGGTGATGATGTGCCTGGCTCTCTGCCTCAACAGCCCTCTGCTGAAGTCACTTACCCCCCGGGGTTTGGAGGTTCGGTTCTCCTCCCAACCCAAGGTGACCCCTGTCGCCAGGCAGGGGAAAGAAAAGTGCCACAGTCTCTCCTGCCTTGTCTTCCCTGCTCATCTGGCTCAGCTACAAGGAGGAAGGGACTTTATGTCATTAGGCTAATCATCACTCCTGTCTGAGAGCGATGGACATTTGTACAAGTCGTGGAAGTAAAAACACCAAAGATGTGTTTTGTAAAATCAGCTTGTAAATATAAACCAAGGTGAACTCTTTCAAAGCAAAGTATTCCAAAAACACTTGACCTCCATGGTCCAAGTGTTGAACACAGACCTTCAGCTTCTGAGTGGTCACAAGGAGGCATAAGGGACCCTCTAGGACTTATTCTTATTTTCCAGGAAACACCCCCACTTAAAGGAAAGAGAAGAAAAAACACTTAAAAATTCCCATGAAGCTTCCACTACACGACCCTTAGCATCGAGCCTCTTCCATGAAAGGCTTGCACATTTCCATACAGCCCCATTATTATTCAGACTGGTCAAAACTCTGCTATTTTTTTTTAACTTAAGGAAAGTAATTTGATGAAATTTAACGGCCCTAATGAATTAAGCAGAGGAAAATGCAGAAGGCTTTAATAACAGCAAACCTATTGAAATGAAAGAGTCTATACATTGTTCTACTGACACTTACGAGCAGAGCAAACCAGATGTAGGTTGCCAAGGAAAGTTCGGCTTGTAAATGGTAAGAAAAGCGTATACTGCCAGGCTCCGCTGGGCTCTGCTTTTTCTTCATTAAAATGCACTGTCAATCAGGTTGAAAAGAAATGTCTAATTAACACCATAGGGCACCAAAAAATTTAGCGTCAGAACTCAGCTGCCATCCCTTTTTACAACTGTATCTCTCTAAGCAACTCCATGCCTCTCTTTCCACCCTTCCCCCACACCACGGCCCCTCCCCCATATTCTTTGCTTATGATCAAAAGCATCTGAGAAATTGCAAAATGCATTGCATTACACAACTCCCTCTTTATAGCTGTGAACCGGCTAGAACTCAAGTTTCCAGCAACTTCCCTCCTTTTCATGCCCTGTATCCATGGGAAGATCCAAATACAATAGAAACTAACAAAAACCAACAGGTTCCATCTTGAAATCTCCCTTTTCAAGATGTTGGAAGAAGAGAGAGAGTTCTAGCCTGGCATCATCTCCTCTGGCTTCACCACTGAGCACCTGTGTCATAGGAAGATGCTCCTTCATGCTGCTGAGTCTTGGCTTCATTGCTCAAAAGTTGGGACTAAGTAAGAAGGTCTTGGCAGACTGTTTCAAAAACCAGTGGAGACCAGGTGGGTGATATAGGAGGGTTCTGTAATACTCAATGCTCTCTCACTGTTACCCACGCATTCTCTCAAGTCTCTTCTTTCAGGACCCCAGGCTGGAATTTCCACTGATCTTTAAGCCACTCTCCCCTCCCTTCCCCTCCTTTCTGCACTTGGCTACCTGATTAGTCCTAGTTGAACCCCATTTAGTCAGTCTCACTGCTGGAGGAGCCCCACAGTTCCAAGTCCCATGCTGTTCACTGGGCATTGAAGACCCCACAGTAATGCCACTATCTGCTTTCGGACTGTCTCCCTTGATCTGATTCTGCCTATTAGTGAAGTCTCTTATTTTTTAAGCCAGGTTTTCATAGCCTCTTTTATTTCTTCGACTGCGCTCACTCACATGGTCATGGTACAGCTCGCATGTGATCTCCCTGATGCCACCCTCGCTCGATGGTTCCATGTTGTGGCTTTGCTGATTCTGTCTCTCGTGAGACCTTGTTTTTCATACATTCTCTGGTTGCATTTTTGTATTGTGATTCGTACCCTCTGTAACATTATCTAAAGGAATTTCTTGAAGCCTCCGTGTAAGGTCCGTTCCCCCAGAAAGAATCCTAGTTTGCCATTCGCCAAATGCATTCTCAGTTTAATTCATTTGGACAAATTCTAAAAATTTCTCAGACCACACAGGTGGTGTGGATTTGGGCCACACTTGTGCATAAAGGTCTGGCCTGTGGCTATTCATTCTCAGGGTTATTTTCCATCTTGAGTAAATGCCAAAGGGGGGCAGATTTTCTTCCAGTGTTCCTTTGAAGGAGCAGGCTTATGTCACCCTTTGAAGGTGTGTTTACATAGGTCTCAAGTGTATGTGGGGGTCTCCTCTCTGACGTCTCTTGTCCCCCCATTACCATCAGGCAGCCCTTTCAGATCAACACTCCAGGCAACTGGGGGTTGACTGGACCCCAGGGCAGCTGCTGGCTTCAGCACTCATCACTCCTGAATCCATACTTTTTCATAATTTTGAAATTTGAAGATTTCCTTTACTTTCTAGAAAAAAAATAGTTATGAAATGTGTAACATGTACACCTATGATCCCAGCGGCTCGGGAGACGGAGGCAGGAGGATCCCAAGTTCAAAGCCATCCTCAGCAACTTAGTGAGGCCCTAAGCAACTCAGTGAGACCCTGTCTGTAAATAAAATATAAAAAAAGGGCTAGGGATATGGCTCAGGGGTTGAGTGCCGCTGAGTTCAATTCCCGGGAAAGGAAGGAAGGAAGGAAGGAAGGAAGGAAGGAAGGAAGGAAGGAAGGAAGGAAGGAAGGAAGGAGGGAGGGAGGGAGGGAGGGAGGGAGGGAGGGAGGGAAGGAAGGAAGGAAGAAATTTATAACATGCAGCTGTACATTTTTAAAAGACATTTTAAAGAATCAAGCATTTTGGGGCTGGGATTGTGGCTCAGTGGTAGAACTCTTGTCTAGCATGTGTGAGGCCCTGGGTTCAATCCTCAGCACCACATAAAAAAATAAATAAACAAAATAAAGGTATTGTGTCCAACTACTTCTAAAAAAAATAAATATTAAAAAAAAAGAATCAAGCATTTTTAGGGATTTTGTAGGGGAATGGTTTTCAGGACATTTAGTTTACTATTATCACTTCTTTGCAAGACTTCCTAGATCATCCAAATAATCTTTTTGTTTTTCAAGCCTGCTGTGCACATTGCAGACTCCTCACATAACTCATAATATCTTGTCTCTCTGTGTGTGCATGTCTGTCTGTCTGTCTGTCTCTCTCTCTCTCTCTCTCTCTTTCTTCTCCTCTTCCTCCTCCTCCTCCTCCTTCTGCTCTTCATTCTTCTTCTTCTTGAAGGGGGTACTGGAGATTGAACCCAGGGGTACTTTACCACTGAGTCACACTCCTAGCCCTTTTTACTTTTTTAGTTTGAGACAGGTCCTCACTAAGATGCTGAAGCTGGCCTTGAACTTGTGATTTTCCTGCCTCGGCCTCCCAAATGGCTGAAATTACAGGTGTGGACCACTGCACCCATCTGATGTCTTGTCCTTTAATACAGCCATCCTGTGTTAGTCAGCTTTTCAGTGCTATAACAAAATACCTGAAGTAACTAACTTATACAGAGAAAAGATTTTTTGGCTTATGACTCACGACAGCAGCATGACTGAAGGTAGAGGGCCCTGCCTGAACAGAGCCATGGCAACCTCAAGCCCTCTGGCAGGCATCTGGGGAGACCACAGGTGTTATGAGGCTACAGTCCCTGATGGAAGCAGAACAGGAAATGAGGCCGAAGGGACAGGCAGCAGCCCTGCGCATTAGGCTATGTTTATACGCAACGGAACAGACCAAGTGACATTGACTCATCAACCTGCTCCAATTGCCTCAAATAAATCACCACAACCATGTTTATGTCATATGTGGTGCTGTTCCGTGCACAGTGGCACATTGGTAGCTTTTGATCAATGTAGTGGCACTGTCCGAACCATGCTTTGGACACGTGATAGTTTAGAGGGAAGAAAACTGGAGTCAGTAAGATCTGCTGTGACAGTGTTTCTGGATGAGGAGGAATCACCTGGGGACCTGGTTGACACAGACTCCCAGGTCCCAGCCCTGGAGATGCCAATTCAGTAGCTCCTGCAGCACTCTGTAAGCACTGCTGCTGCTGCTGCTGCGGCGGCGGCGGCGGCCGCAGGTCTCGGGTGCTCAGGAATCCTGAGGTAGGAGGCCTTGGCATGAGTACGGCAATCTGCAGCACCTGCCCTTGCAAGCCTCTTGACCATGGGAACAGGAGGGCAGGCTCCATAGAGAACTCTACTCTGCTTTTGTGATTCGGGATGGTTTGTGTGTTTTCTGGTGTCTGTGTATGGAGGTCGGACTATGAGCTCTTGGGGACAGGACCAAGTGTGACTCCCTGTTACCTCTCTGCCTGGTACAGATAGCGTGCTTCACAAAGAGTTGTTGGCTAAACATGTGGCATGACTGAGTGGCTGAGGGCGGGAAGTCACTACAGGTTCCATGTGGACGTCCTCTCCAAAATTCATGTGTTGAAACTTCATTGCCAATGTGACCGCATTCAGAGATGGGGCATTTAAGAGGTGACCAAGTCATGAGGATGAAGCTCTGGTGAGTGGGGTTAAGGTCTTTACAAAAAAGGCTTCCACCTTTTTCTGCCTGCCCTTCCGCTTTCTGCCATGTGAGGACACAGCAGTTAAGGCACCATCTTGGAAGCAGAGAGCAGAGAGCAGCCTTTCACTGTATCTGCCCGTGCCTTGATCTTGGACTTGCCAGCCTCCAGAACTCTGAGAAAATTAATTTCTGTTCTTTATAAATTGCCCAGGATATGGTATTTGGTTACAGCAACACAAATGAACCAAGACAGGAGTGAAAGTCACAAGTTGTGTTCTGGTGGTAGAGAATCCATGGTATCAAGGAAAGTAATAGAAATGAAAGAGAAGCTATGGGGATATAGCTCAGTGGTGGCACCCTTGCCTAGCATGCATGAGGCCCCATGTTTGATCCCCTGTACTTTAAAAAAAAAGTCAAAAACAACAAGAAGCACACAAAGCAAAATATAAGAACTGCAGGATTCTTATTTTCAACGACTAAAATTTACTCCATCCACGTTAGGTGAGGCGCAAGTTCATTGACAAGATATAGGGTGACTGGGGTCACAACCCAGTAGTAGAGCATTTGCCTAGCCCGTGGGAGGCACTGGGTTCAATCCTCAGCACCATGTAAAAATAAATAAAGGTACTGTGTCCATCTACAACTAAAAAATTTCTTAAAAAAAAAAAGATATAGGGTGTCTCATGGAGGGAGTCCAGAGGGTTCAAGCCACACCAGGAATCTTCGTGGGCAGGGTTAAGTCATCATTGCCCTACAGAGCTACCCAGGAGGACAAACATGTTTCTGGTGCAAGAGAGACTGGTCCCCTTACTCTGTCTTTACCTTCCCTGGGCACCAGGTGCCATCTTGTCCTGCCCCTGTGGCCCCTGCCATTGATGGCACTCCAGTGTCACTCCCAGGTAACTTCTAATGAACAAGCCTTTGCCAAGTGTGTAAGGAGACTTGGCAAGAAAACTAGTGTACAGAGGTCAGACTCTGAGCTCCTGGGTGCAGGGGTGTGACTCACCTACCTGTCGCCTGATACAATTGGCATGCTCCACAAAGAGCTGTTGGCTAAACATGAGTATCCCCCAAGTGTGGAAAAAGGGCTCAAACAGGCAAGTGTCAGTCATCACGGAATGGTTACGAACACTCAGTTGACTGGCAGAAATGGGGACAATGGCATTAACTTTCAACTAGCGTTCCCAGGGGGTGCCTAAGCCCCCAGAAAGAATCATCCAAGAGCAAGACTGTTGAAGAAGTCAATTTAGCTTAAATGAAGCAGTTGCCAACTATCTAGTAAAATAAATTTGCTGGTATGGAATTAGGGAATTTGAATGGTAACTTCTGAATTGTATTATTTTGTTGATGAAAAATTTTTCCTCACGTAACTGGGAAAAATAAATGGGTCAATGCTCTCCTGGGAGATTCAGTGATGCAAAGAGGTTTCTACAATAGTGTATTTATTATAGCAGGATTTTGTCTCTGCCAAGGTGGCAGTGACATGAAAGGAATCTAACCAATCTGTTTTCCCTGAACTCTTCCAACGGGAGGTCTGAGGTTCCAGAACCGTAGTCATCACTTTGAAATGCAGGTTGATCCAAAGATGGGATTAAGATAAGCAAATGAGCTTAATACCCACATTGGAATGTGAGTCCTGCAAACAGTAAATAGTTCAGTGCTTACTGTTATCTCATCATCTCATTTTCTAGAAGGAATTAATCTGCCTACCAAAGAGCCCTGCTGACCACCGGGGTTACTGGAGATAAATTTTTAACCACAAAATCTAATGATACTCCAAAGCCAATTCATGAGACTCCCCTGAGCATAGCCTCATAGCCTCTTTTCTATAAATAAAGGGAATTTTTTCGCTGTGAGGTGTAAAAATCTGCAAATGATTCCATCAACTTTGACAACATCTATCAAGAACAAAAGTCTGAAGCTGGGGAGGGTGCGGAGAGCCACTTCAAACCCACACAAGGCTGAGCTGTGCTTTCCAGCATTGCTCGGTTACTTTGAGCAAGGGTCTCAGTTCACTTGAGATTCTTTTCCCTCTTTCACCACTTTTATTCAACATTGTCCTTTTCATTTATTTTTAGGCCTCAGGTTGAAACTCAGAGTTTCTATCAAAGTCAGTTGGCCCTAGAAAAGTTGAAAGGAGATCCCACTTGTCTCTGTCCTCCATCCCGTCTTCCAACAGTTGGATTTCTTCCTCTCCCTCTTGCTGAGCACCCAGTATTCCTGAGCTGCCTGCAACACCTACCTGTCCACTCCTGTAAGTCTAAGTATGAGTTTGGCATGTTGCCAGCCAGATGGGGCCAGAGGGTCTGAAATGGAATCAAGTTGTAGATGAGTTTTTCTTTTAAATCAACTTGGAGAAAAGACCAAAAGCAAACTTGAGGATCTGGAGAGATAATGACTTTGGTGGCTATTTGATGATCCATTTGTAGGATGTTTCCCAATTTGTTCAATAGTATGTGGTGAGCTTCGAATACACAGACAATACACATTAAGCACCTTCCACGTGCTACAGGCTGTCCTGGTTACTGGGAGCTACGAGATGAGATATCCCATGGTTCTGGTAGCTCAAGGTCTATGCAGAACGCAGGGATCTACAGAAATAATTGCAACATGCTGATTGGCTGTTCCACCTTTGAGTTTCCATTGCATTGGGCATGAACATCTTTTGGCACTTGCCTTAAACCTTGGTTTCCCCAGATCCTGACCCAGGGCCAGGGGTCGAGCAGGCTTTCAAACAAACAATAATGAGCGAATAAACAAATAACATATTGTGGAATTACTAACAAAGTATGTCAGGAAAAATCACCTCTGGCTAGAGGAAAAAGGAAGTCTTACAAGAAATTGTGATTTAAGCTGAGGTTGGAAGTATGTCTAGCACAGTATGTGACCTTGAATGAGCCCCTAATGAGAGTCAGATGGTTTCGACTGAGTGGAGGCTCAGGTGAGAAGAGGGGGCGCTGGAGGCAAAGGGATTGGAGACAGAAGTAGCTCAGCACCTCACACAGCACCTGGCATGTGGTAGGAACACAGAGTACTTCCTGAATGAATGAATAATGAAAGAATAGATGGACAATCAGGGGCAAAACTGGTTAACTGAAGTACTTATAAAAATAAATGCATAGGGGCTGCAGTTGTAGCTCTGTGGTGGAGCGCTTGCCTAGCACGCGTGAGGCACTGGGTCCCATCCTCAGCACCACATAAAAATAAAGAAATAAAATAAATGTGTTGTGTCCATCCACAACTAAAAGAATTCTTAAATAAATAAATAAATGCACAGTTGAATGTGACAAATAGCATATACATAGTCACCAGTATTGTGGAAAAGTGGACCCATTTAGAGAGGGGCCTATCTGGAAAATTATATAATGATAACAAAGAAATGAAGGAGACAGAGAACAGAGCGGCTTGGAATCACATCTGGTGGCTGTGAGGATCAAGTGTCACCAGTAGTCGTGGGACTCCTGTTTCGAATGCAGTATGGCAAATTATGGAGGAAAGACAGTGACTCCAAGGACTGTGGTCTCAAAGGAGATGACCCACAGGAGATCACCTGTAAACTACAGCAAATCTGAGTGAGCTCTTTGCACCAAGTACCTCAAAACAAATTACCCCAAGACTGGGTGGCTTTATACAGCAGGGAGCCTTCATTGCCTCTCAGGGTTTCTGTGAGTCTGGATCCAGGGGCACAACGTCTGGTGGCGCTGGCTCAGGGTGTCTTGTGAGATGCAGTGAGTCTTTGGCTGGGCCTACAGTCCCTGAGGCTCGATGGGGCTGAAGAGCAGCTGAACACGTGGTGGATGGCTCTGTCCCACCCCATGTGGAACTTTCCATAAGCCACCTGCTGTTGTTATGACAGGCAGCTGGCTTCCCCAGAGATGGATTCCTAGAGATGGCAAAATGGAAGCCACAACGTCTTTTACGACTTTGGAAATCACACTCTGCCATCTCTGCAATACCCTATCACCTACACAGATCAGTCCTATTCAAAATTAGAAAATTAGAGGTGGCGGGGGGGGGGGGTTCCTCCATGAGGAGTACCTGGTGGCAGGAGTCACTGGGGGGAAATCTTGGGACTATGTTGGAGGCTGTTTATCACAAACTGCATCCCCTAACTACCCAATGTGACATGCTTCTCTGGATTTCTCTGACGGGTTTGAAAACAGGAGGCAAAGCAGGTTTCCATGGCTCCAGGCTGAGGACATGGAAAACACTGCCTCCTGGTTGTTCCAGCCAGTCTCCCAAAGATGAGGCTTATTGACCTGATGTGGGTCCACTAAGCAACCACGACCCATCATTGCAGCAAGGTGGGTTTTATCCATCTGAAGTGCACGGACTGAGCAGGAGAGATCCACAAGCCATAAGGCAAGAGCAATTAACTCTGGCAGGTCCCGGTACTGGCTTTGTTCCCCAAAAAGAAGAGATGCAGGGCAAATAACAGAAAAGGTGGCAAATGCTCTCTTTGGCCCCATTGTAAAAAACTGCCCACTCTGCCCAAATCTAAGCTCTTCCTTGACTGTTATAGCATCACACTTTACATTCACTCATCATTTTTTAATCAATGATTTATTGAATCATTATTTGAATGTATTGCAAATATGGATACATCACCAGACAAAAGATGTGTAAAACCTATAGTCTTAAAAGGATGAAATATTGTGGAAAAGAATGAAAGAAAAAAATGAATAAATACAGAGATATACTATGTTCATAGATTGGAACTTCTGTGAAAGATGTCAGTTATCCCCAAATTGATGTATAGATTCAATGCAATCCAAATCAAATCCCAGGTCTCTGTTTTTGTTGTTGTTCAAATTGATGAGGGGAATTATAAAATTCATATGGAAATGCAAAATACCTTGAATAACCAAAACAACATTGAAAAAGAACAAAAGAGAACTTGTATTACCTAACTTCATAAATCTACAGCAATGAAGACAATGTATTACAAGTATAAAGGTAGACAAATAGATTAATGGGAGAAACAAACAGAAACAAACCCAGATGTGTATGGTCAGTTGACTTTTAATAAAACAGTAAAGTAGTTTCATAAATGAGGATTGTCTTTTCAAGAAATGGTGCTGAAACAATTAGAAATGTATATGTGGGGAAATAAAAACACAGTCCAGTTCCTGTCTCATCCAATACATAAAGATAAGTTCAAGGGCTAGGGTTGTAGCTCAGTGGTAGAGCACTTGAGTAGCACGTATGAGGGCACTGGGTTTGATCCTCTGCACCACATAAAAATAAATAAACAAAATAAAGGTATTGTGTCTATCTATGACTAAAAACAAAATTTAAAGGAAAAAAAGATGAATTCAAAGTGAATTACAGACCTGAATATAAATCCTAATACTATAAATCTTCCTGGAGAAGACATAAAAGAAAATGGTTGAAACTTTGGATTATTCAAATATTTTTAGAACAGCAAAAGCACAATTCTGTTTTTAAAGTTAATACGTTAGACCTCATCAATTTTCTAAATTCTTCTCCTCTTTAAATAATATTGTTAGGGCTGGGGATGTGGCTCAAGCGGTAGCACGCTCGCCTGGCATGCGTGTGGCCCAGGTTTGATCCTCAGCACCACATACAAACGAAGATGTTGTGTCTGCCGAAAACTAAAATAAATAAATAAATAAATATTTAAAAATTCTCTCTCTTTAAAATAAATAAATAAATAACATTGTTAAAGAGAATGAAAAAGAGAAAGCCGCAAGCTAGGAGAAGATATTTGTGAATTACATATCTGATAAAAGACTCAAATCAAGAATAGATAAAAAATTCTCTTGAAACCAGATAATAAGAAAACACAGAGCCCATATTTATTTATTTATTTATTTATTTATTTATTTGGGGTTCTTCAGATTTAACCCAGGGGCAATTTTATCACTGAGCCACATCCCTAACCCTTTTGATTTTTTATTTTCAGACAGGGCCTCACTAAGTTGCTGAGTCTGGCCTTGAACTTGGGATTTTCCTGTTTCAGCCTCCCCAGCCACTGAGATTAAAGGCATGTGCCACTGCACTTAGCTCAACCCATATATTTTTACACTAATAAAATTATTAAAATATTTATTAAATTCAATATATAAAATGTAAGAAAACGTAATATATCATTTATCAAATAATAGCATGTATTTAAGAAAATCTTTTTCTACAAAATGTTTTATTTACTATCTCTACTTTTAAGATATTTGTGCACTTCTAAACATTTAGAAAGTCTAGATGTTTCAAATAAGGGCTTAAGCTTGTCCACTATGTCTGGAGTAGTGGAATAAACAACACACTGGGTAACAATGGATTGTATATGAAAATGTCTCCTAGAATCCTTCATTTCTTTCATTTCCTTCTCTCCTGTGTCACATGTGATATAAGCATGTATCACTCAGAACGGATGTTATAGTTTCACTTCCAAAAGTCACCTTCAGAAGACTGCCTTTCTATGAACTTTAACACAAAATATACAAAATGTGTTAGTTTACTATTTTTTAATGTTTATTTTTTAGATATAGGTGAATACAATGTCTTTATTTTACTTTACGTAGTGCTGAGGATTGAACCCAGTGCCTCACACATGCTAGGCAAGCACTCTACCTCTAAGCCACAACCCCAGACCATTAGTTTACTATTTTTAAAGACACCAAAGATGCAAACACAACAATTAAAATGTTTTTATTTATTTATTTTTATGCGGAGCTGAGGATCAAACCCAGAGCCTCACAAGCACTAGGCAAGTACTCTACTGCTGAGCCACAACCCAGCCCCCAGAACAATTAAAATGTTTAAACAGCAAATAAGTTATGAAAAATTATTCAACATCATTAATCACTAGGAAAATGCAAATTTAAATCATAATGAGATATGAATGCACATTCATTAGAGTGACTAAGATTAAAAAGAGCCACAATACCAAGTGATGGCGAAGATATGCAAAAGCTGACACTCTCTCCCCTCATGATGGGCGTGCAAGAATGACACAACCACTCTGAAAATAGCAGTTTCTTCACACGTTAAGCACATGCCCCATGTATGGCCAGCCATTTGACTTCGAGGAATCATAGGCCTACATTTCTTGGGACTTACCCAAAAGAAATGAAAACATCTGTATATAAAAGGAATCGTATATGAATGTTCACAGCAGCTTTATCTGTAAGAGCCCCACACTGGAAATACCTGTACTTGTCAAAGTTCTCCAAAGAAACAGAACCACTGGGTGTGTGTGTGTGTGTGTGTGTGTGTATGTGTGTGATAGACATATGAAGTATGTTATATTATCTGTAATATATATTATAACATATCTATCTTAGGTACATAATTGGTTTTTTCCTCGGGAAACAAAGGAAAATCCTGTTACATTTGTATTTTTTAATATTTATGTAATTTATTATGGGAATTAGCTCGTGCAATAATGGAGGCCCAAAGTCCCACAATCTGCTGTCTGCCAACTGAAAAGGCATGAACTATTGATATTCCATAACAAAACTGAAGACCAAAATATTTATGGTGAGTGTTTATGCTCTACGACTCCATTTACACAAAATTCTAGGGAATTCAGACTAATGTACAGCTTCAGAAAGGCCTCAGTGGTTACCTGAGGAGAGGAAGCGTCAATGTGTCCTAATATGTTGAGAGGAAATTTACTCAACCTGAAAGAAGTCTGGGGCTTTGTGAGTGAGAGTCACATGGGAAAAGGCAGACACACTAATAAGGGACCCCGTGCAAAACCAGACATTCTGCAAGAAAAGAAATGCAGTGTCTCCTGCATGTCTGCTCTAAATTGTGTTTCCATCAAATCCATCATCACAAAACCATCCACAATGCACATCCATCTGGCTGAAATTACTGTAGGAGGATGGGTGGGTGGGAGGACAGGAGAAACAAAAGACAATTTCTGAAATTGAAGAATTAAAAAAAAATAACACAGTCAGATATACAGAGAGATAGCTATGGAAAGAACAGTTAAAAGAAATAGAAGTGGTTGTCCCAGGGGAGGCAGGGATGAGAGATGGGGAGTGGAGAGGCTGAGAATTGTTGGTATAGGGAGCGAATCTTACTGGGACACTTTCCTCAAAAAACCCTGTGTACATATGATTGTACACACACACACACACACACTAAAAATACCTTATTTAGTATTCTGGTGGTGATTTCATAACAATGTGAATGTACTTGATGGTATTGAATCACATACTCGAAAATGGTAAAAATGGCCAAATCTATACTATGTGTATTTACCATGATAAAAAAATACTCATCATAAAAAAGTGTGACATTATCGAAGAATTTTCAATAAACACTGAATGACAAAGGCCACATGGGGCGAAAGGTGAGGGAGTGGAATGGAGAAGAGAGGAGAAGTGAGGAGTGCAGAGGAATGGAGTACAGCAGAGAGGAGGGGAGGGGAGAGGGGAGGGGAGAGGGGAGGGGAGGGGAGGGGAGGGGAGGGGAGGGGAGGGGAGGGGAGGAGAGGAGCAGGGCCAGCTGGTGGAAGAGAGGAGTGCGGGGTGTGGTACAGCAGGGCCGAGGCCGAGGCCGCAGCCTGGGGATCTGGCGTATGGAGTTGAACTGGTGGAACTGTACCCCTGACAGTTTTCTGGTGAGTGGGAAGATACAGCCCTCCTGGGAGGAAACAGACTGTCCTTTTCCTGATGGGCGAAGTCACACACCCACCGCTGAAGTCTGCTCTCCACAGCTCCAGCTCTCACACCAACCAACACTGGTTCCCCAGATTGTGACAGCCTGGGGTCGTTCAGTCTCTTGTCCCCCGCTTTTCATCCTGCCTCCCCTTATTCGTGGGTTGATTCAACTTAAATATCAACAGCAGACCTCCGGAGGAAGGTGGTTCAGACTTTGCTGCCTAGGCAAGTGACCTACAGCTGGCCGGTGAAGCCACCAAGGGTCCCGTCTATTCCCCGTCCCCACAGTGGTCTTCCCCAACCATCCCAGCTTGAAGAGCTCATTCTGTTCCGCTTGGCTCACACTTATTACAATCCAGAACGTTCTCTTGGTTCTTCTGAGGCACCGACATCTTTTGGTTTAATCATTGACATTTGTTCCCAGCCCCTGCCATATTGTGCTATACGAGGGAATGCAGTGACACCTGCTGTCACCTGCTGTGGGGAGATGCCTGGAGCAAGCATCAGGGTTCAGAGGGACAGTGCTGAGAAGTCCAGGAGAAGGGTGGGGGCCAGAGGAGGGTCAAGACAGGGAGTTTGGAGCTGATTCTTGAAGGGTGAATATGGGTTTATTTTTTTTCCCTAAAAATAGTGCAATCTTTTATCGTCAGTTAAATTGTAAGTGACTCAAGATAGGTTCCATACCTTATTCTCCTCAGCTGCCCCCATATCTGATAGCCTGGAGTGAGAATAAATACTGAGCACGCATTTATTAACTGGTTTGTATTAGTCAGCTCTTCATTACTACAACAAATACCTGAAATAATCAACTTATAAAGAGAAAAGGTTTCACTTGGTTCACAGATTGAAGGCTCCAGTCCATAAACAGTTTCTCTTGTTACTTTGTTACTTTGGGCCCATGTCGAGGTAACAGGTCATACCAAGCGTGTGACACAATGAAACAACTCCTCTCATGGTTAGGAAGTGACAGAGAGCTACAGGGGGTTGTGGAACCCCCTGTGTCCTCTTCCAGGACACACTCCCAATGACCTAAAGACCACTCACTAGGCCCCACCTCTTAAAGGACTCACCAACTCCAAATCGTACCACCCTGAGGAGCAAGCCTTTAACACGGGGCCATTCACGACCCAAATGATAGCGCTGATTAATACGTTCATTCAGATAAACAGAAGCCTGGACTTCTCACCTCAGGAGTTCCATTTTCACCAAGAAATTCCCACAGATGTCATTCGGCTTTACAAACTTGTGTTCCATGGCTGGCACAGAGGTATAAAATGGGAACATTTTGGGCCCTCTGGAGATTAGCCATTGCCCCTCTGCTGCTCTGTAAAAGTTTGAATCTTGCCTCCTTGAAACATTTTCAATTTGGGGACAGAAAGCATTCGTTGGAATGTGGTCACCTGCCACAGAGATGTGAAATATTTCAGCTTCACCTTTCTAAATTAAAGTCCACAATGACCCTGTGGGGCAGGTCATTCATGTTACAAGTAACTTGTGGGTGTCCGTCACTGCACCCCACAGGCATGGCTCAACTGGGAACCCTGCGAGTTTTATATTACATGCTGGTGAGCCCGTCAGGTATCAAGTCAAAGGAAGAAAGACGTGTCAGCAGGATCGTTGGCAAGTCTCTAAGACACAAGTCGTAAATTCTGCTTCTTTGGGTGGGTGTGTGCCCCACACACCTACCTGCTGTTTTTACCTCTGGGTGTTTCATGAATCAAGGGGGGAAAAAGAAATATAGGGATCCAGGGTGTTTCATGTTGAAATGGTAACACGGCGCCCCTAAGCTGCCCCAGGTGGTGGGCAGGAAAGGTTTCTGGCTCGGGTGTAAAAACCTGGTCGATACTAGTCATTTCACTATGCTTTTAACTGGAACGGTGGTAAATCATGTAAATTATTAGCAGCACTTTGTCCCAGATGAAGTGGGTTCTGGGAAGCTATACCACAGTAAATCCCATCTGAAATATGGGACGGGCCCAGCCCCCTTTGAGGTTATTCAGTAGTTTTAGAATCAATATCACTTTAAGAAATGAAGCGGACACATTTCCTCCTTCCGTGTTTAGGAACTTACTGAATTCAGTTTTAAACTATTAAAATCTGTCTGACTTCTACCTACTCCAGTCAGTTCAAGTAAGGGTTTTTTCCTGCTCCCGCCCTGGCCTGCAAACATATTAAGCACAAAATCATTCCCCCCGCTTGGTCTCCCTGCAGATGTGTTGAGTTCTCCTTCTTTGCTCTAGAGACATACAAGAAGTGAAATAAGCAAAACTGGTGTGACTGTCACAAAGCAGCCCTCCAGGAAGACTCTTGCCAGATGGAGATACACGGTTGTCACTGGGGAGAGACGCTTCCCAGCATTTGCCTGGTAGCCATAAAGAATTTCTTTCTCAGGTTCTCTGCAAAATCCTTTCTTCTCAGGTGATTTCAGTCCTGAAGTGAAACTGCTCCAAGAGTGAGGCCCACAGATTTCGAAGCAGATCTTCCCCGAGCAATGCCGAATTTCCACAATCACTTGAAATCCCAAGTCACATGACTAAATGCATCTTGTTTACATAGGACATGGGTGTGTTATGTAGGACTCTATTAAATGCACAATTGGCCAGCCTGGCTCATTGCCTAGGTGCATCTTCTTGGAATTTTCCAGAGGAATTTGGCGGGGGCTGATGCAGGGTTAGGTATAGTCACATGAGTCCAGGTGAGATAGGAAGGATACCAGAAAAGGCCATCAAGCCTTAGAAGTTTGTATTACATGCTAGTGAGCACACAAGGTATCAAGTTCTGGTGGAGACACTAGAGTCTGCAGAAGATGGGGAGAGTAGGTTTTTGTTTGGCAACATGTACTGACTACTGGCTGAGCCAGAAACTAAGCAAGGTACTAGGAACACAAAAATGTTCTTCTTTGGGCAACAATTAGGTACAAAATGACTCAGGAAACACTAATGGGCATACAAGTGAGTAATATGTATTTTGTATCAGCAAGGATGCTTCTGGCTGGAGATAAGAGAAAGGCTGACTCAAAGAAGCTTATGTGACCCCAGGGCTCTGCGGCCTCCTGAACTGCAGAGTCTAGAAGCAAGCATCTATCAAGACCTGATCTACAAACAACACCTTGTTACCAAGGCCTAAATCTCTTTCCAATCCCCAGAGCTGCTTTCTGCAATACTGGCTTCATTCTGAGATCAGCTCCTCTCCATGCCCAATGATGGCAGCCACCAGATTCCAGGGCTCCAGAGTTTCGTCCACACGCAATGGGAAAGAAAGAGTGGTCTGTTGCCCCATGACCATCAATGTCCTGAGAATAATGCTGACTGAGGCAGGGTGGGCAGCATTCCCCACTTGAAGCCATCAGGTGGTCAGAAGATGGAATGTTCTTTGAATTAACCTCCAGGTTACATGCCAACCAGAAGGATAGTTCAATCTATTAACAAAGGTGTTTAGGGGGCAAAGATGAGGGGTGTTATGGTTTAGGTGTGGTGTCCTCCAAAAGCTCATGGATGAGACAATGCAAAAAGGTTTGGAGGAGAAATGATTGGGCTATAGCCTTAACCTAATCAGCAAATTAATCTCTGATGGGATTAAGTGAGTGGGAACTGGAGGCAGGTGGGGTGTGGCTGGAGGAGGCGGGAATTGAGGGTATGGCTTTGGGATATATATTTTGTATCTGGAGGGTGGAGCCTCTGTTTCCCGATCACCATGTGAGCTGTTTTCCTCTGCCACACTCTTCTGCCATGATATTCTGCCTCACCTCAAGCCCCGAAGAGTAGAGCTTCTGTGGATTTCTATGGACTAAGATCTCTGAAACTGTGAGCCCTCAAATAAACTTCTCCTTCTCTATGATTGTTCCGGTGGTTATTTAGTCACAGCAGTGAGAAAGCTGACTCAAACAAGGGGATACTCTAGAGCTTCTAAGGTAAAGGCACCTTTAAAAAAAAAGGTTAGAATAGCATTACTAGGTTAGATAGAAGACTAAGTGATGCGATTCAGAGCGATGAAATATGACTTTTGGAGCTGTCTTCTCTGCCTGAGATACATCATTTGCATTTCCACTGGTCATAAATCTATAAGTGGATATTTCATTGCATAGAGTCTAAGTCTTTAATAGTAACAAGCAAAATAAAACAATAGTATGACTTCGCTAGGGTCTGAATGTGATTTGTCCCTCAAAGCCTCATTTGCTGGTGGCTTGATGTGGAGGTGGTAGGTAGGTCCTCCTTCAAGAGGTAGGTAATTGGTCACTGGGGTGCTACCTTCAGAAGGGATTAGTGCTGGCCTCTCAGCATTAGTTACCAGGAGGGTGGGTTATTATAAAATGAGCTCCTTACTCACCTTTAGTCTCTTCTGCAGGCAGCTGTTTCCACTCTCATTTCTGTACCATGTTATAATGTAGCCCAGGGGCCCCGCACCAGAGGCTAAACAAAAGAGGCTGCCCAATCTTGGACTTCGAGTCTCCCAAACCGTGAGCTAAATAAACATCTTTTCTTTATAAGTACCCAGCTTCCAGTCTTGTGCCATAGCAACAGAAAACGACTAAGATGAACTTCCTACACCTAGAGAGAGACCTATTAAACGATGCTTCAGTTTGACATTAAAAAGGTAGTCATCCTCTTGGCTACGTTTTTAAGTTTTCAATGATTTTTCTTAACACAGGAGTGATCTATTTAAGGCATTTTTAAAAAGCAGACTTAAGAATTGTAGTATTTGCAAAGGAGTGAATACCAATCATTGTAATCAGTTTCAATACCATCATTAAGGGAGGTCCCGAGGAGGTTTACGTGAGGAAAGAGACATTTCAACTGCTTCCTGGAGTCATGGGTAGAGGAAATCCACTGGCTTTTGCCAGGAAGAGGGACCACTGCTACCATCAGATGAGGGAAGAATGGAGCAGGAGAAAGGCTTCAGTGCCCAGAGAGATGACTTCTCCAAGCAAGGATGTAGAAAGGCACTTGGGTGGGAATCAGGGCCGCTTAGCACCATCAGGCAAGAAGACATCAATTCTGAACCCATCCTGGGCTGTGAGAGTCCCATTTCCTGGCCCCTCTCTCAGCCCTGAAGTGTTTTGGTTAAAGGAGGAAGACATTCTATACACTCAGTAACCAGGCACAGCCAAGCTGAGCCCTGTGGAGACCCACATTTTTGGATAGCAGCTTTATTAATGGGCTGGTTGAAAGAATTGAACCATTTGGTGTTTGGGAAAAACTGGAAATGTTTAAAATAAATCCTTGGCATCCTTCCTCCCTGACTGCTGCAGTATGTTCAGTTATTCTTTGGGGCCCGTGTTGAAGATTAATTGAATGGAAATTGCTTAGCAGCTTTTCTCTTAAATGACACTATGGAATATTCAAAGGCTAGGGTCAGTTTTCACTAATGGGAAATTTTTTTATTTCAACCGGACCTCACCAGTCCAAATACAAATCTTTGTTTATTGCTGAAGTCTTGGGTGTAATAGTCATAAGAGAATACGCCCCAGCCACACCTCCTAAAATGAGGCTTGCCAAATTTGGCAAATAAAAATAATGGTGTGCCCAACTAAATTTAAATGTCAGGAAAAACAATGAATGATTTTTCAGCATAACTATGTCTCAGTCAATATGTGGGACATACTTATAGTAGGCAGGAAAAAGACCCAGAAAAATGTCCATCCTGGGGCTGGATAGATGGCTCAATGGTATTTGCCTAACATGCAGAAAGCCTTGAGTACAATCCTTGGTACCAAGAAAGAAGTCCATGTCCCTGGAAAGAGGTCCAAGGAAGTTGTGCAGGGAGAGGGGACCTCAACTCAGCCCTGGAAGGTTCTTGATTTACTCCACAGACATGAATTCCAGGATGCCTCCAAAGAGGCACAAAGATTTATTTAAGAAGGCAATGAGATTTACTCAGGAAAGCCAATCACAGAGCAGAAAATGCCCTCAGAGGGGAACAGAGTGTGGGTTCTGGAGAGTAAGACGGTCTGTGGGGTCTTCTTTATAAAGGAAACTTGGTAAATAGCAATCGGGGGAGTGTGTCGGAGTGATGTCGGCCCTGGTGCTTAGTTCTCACAATCGTGGAGCACAGGGCAGGTCCCGGTGGTCTGGTTCTTTCAGGTTGATGTCATCCAGTCAATAGTAATGTTTGGAGTATGTTCCCGTCATAAGTCTCTAACAGTATTTTCCCTGGGCCTTAAAAGAAACCGTGCTGTGTAAGCTAGCAATGAGTGCAGGCTTCATTCGCCCACCTCCACAGGACTCGGAGACGCAGGGATTTTATGAATCCAGGCCCGGAGCATTTTTTTGTTTTGTTTTGTTTTGTTTTTTTGGTACCTGGATTGAACCCAGGGGCACTTAACCACTGAGCCACATCCCCAGCCCTTTTCATTTTTTATTTGGAGACAGGGTCTTGCTAAATTGCTGAGGCTGGCCTTGAACTTGCAATCCTCCTGCCTCAGCCTCCCGAGCCACTGAGATTAGAGGCATGTGCCCCTGTGCCCCAGTGGAGCTTCTTGAAGTAACAGATTCTTTCCCTTCCCTATTTGTCCCTTTTCTGCCTATCCTGATTTCTTCTGTCCTAACTCACTAACACCTGGAACTTGTGAGTAAATTCCCTTACATGGCAAAAGAGATTTTGCAGATGTGATTACATTAGTTTTTTGAGTTGTTTTTTTTTTTTTTTTTTCTGCATTGGAAGATTATCTTGATGAGCCCAATATTCCCACCAGCTGGCCAGGCTGACGAGATGAGCTGGATTCAAGGGAGCTGGCTGCAACAACAAACTAAGAAAACAGCGAAGAAACCACGCAACACAGGAACATGGGTTTCAAGGGTGGGACTGCTCTGTGACCCCAAGGGTCAGCTCCATGCTGAGCAGCGCTGGAAGGAGCAGAGAGAGAGTGAACCCAGAACCCCTCTATTTATTGGGGTAAAGACATTTGATAGAACATTTCACCCAAATAAGGCAAGGGATAGGGTATCGAAGGGTGGAGTCTTGCTTGGTGATGTCTTGTGGTCAGCAGATTGATTGACATCTTGGCAAGTCACACTCATCTCAGGTGCTGTGTGGGATCACAGGCAGTACGAGAGGAAAGGCACACTTGCGTCCCACAGCCCAATCAGTGCGCAATGCCAGACCAGTCCCCTCATCTGCTCAAATGCGCCTAGCTCACACACACAGCCCATGGATGGCTCCCAACATAATATATTCAAAAAGGTCCTGATAAGAGGGAGGTTAAGAGGGTCAAAGTCAGGGAGAAATTGAAGGGTCCACCAGGCCTTGAATGCAAC
This sequence comes from Marmota monax, assembly GCF_021218885.2. Classification (NCBI taxonomy): domain Eukaryota; kingdom Metazoa; phylum Chordata; class Mammalia; order Rodentia; family Sciuridae; genus Marmota; species Marmota monax. The sequence continues at coordinate 2,335,074 of NW_026693881.1, read as the reverse complement.
TGGTTTTTAGAAGCTGGAATATGCAAGGAAGTGAATTCTCTAGAATCTTCAGAAGGAACACCTTCCTGCCACGCACCTTGATCAAAGTGAGACTCAGAGGGGTTCCTGACATTGTAAGGTGAAACAAATTTGTGTTGCCTTAAACCACTGTAATTGGTTATCGGATCAATGGGAAAGTCAAACAATATTTACACTAGAAAATGATTTGTTGTTCATCTGGAAGCTAAATTCAGTTTGGACCTCCTAGATTTTATCTGGCAACCCTTCCTAAAACTTCTAAGCAGGAAGCAGAGTACTATGGTAGAAGACACTCTAAAGCAAGGTCCTGGACATTACTGTTCTCAGCCTTGGGGAAAACACCCTCAGGCCTGAGATTGCTTCAGTGTAATCTGAACAGGACTTCAGGGTGGATAATCACTATGTTCCTGGCAGTCCATGATTCCATCTAAGAAATAAAGTTGCTAGCATCACTACTCTTAAAGTTTGAGGCCATTATTAAGTAAAATAAGGGTTACGTGAACACAATCACTGTGATACCAAGGTAGATAATCTGATAATTGAGACATCAACTAAGTGACTAATGGTTGGGTAGCATATACAACATGGATACTCTGGGGAAAAGGACGATTCATATCCCAAGTAGGATAGAGTAGGATGTTATGATATCTCATCATGCTACTCAGAATGGCTGGCATATGATTTAAAAGTTATGACTTATTTACCTCTGGAATTTTTCACTTCATATTTCCAGATCGCTGTTGAGAGGTAAAACTGAAACCACACAAAATAAAACTGCAGAGAAAGGGAAACTACGATATCTTTCCTTGGCTGAGTGTGTTTGTGTTCTATTTTCTCAGCAGTCCTCCTTCAGCCACTCCTTCTAGGAGAAGGGACTCCACATGCACTACTTTTTCCCTCTAGGTTGTTAGAAATAACAACCAAGGGCAAACCATAGGCAAAACCTTGCTGTAGGTGAACCTTTACTCCTGGCAGAAGAGTGTGCTATAGACCTGGTTAGCAAGCACACCTGGGTGGGCTGTCCACCTGCTTATATCTGGAACCTAATGTAGCCCTGCCCTTCAGTGTGGAGGAGTTCTGGGTTACAATCTACAGGATTTTACACTGATCTACAATTAGTGATTGGCTAATTTTAGAATTAGGGTGAGCAAGAAGGAAGTGCTACAAATGGATCCAGTAACGCTAAATACTAGATTTTGAAAACCACCCACCAGACTTTCTACGTCTTACATGGGTGACCCAAAGTGCTACATCATCCTACTTTTTTTCTCCTCCACAATTTTATCGATCCTCCTACTTTCTTCTCTCTCTCCTGTTTGCTCACCTTATCATATCTCCTCCTAGTTCAAATTTTGTGACGAACAACGCCAGCTGCTGTTTTAGTTTCCTGTTGATGCAGCAACAAATCCACAAACACAGTGGCTTAAACCAGCACCCACTTGAGCTGGGTGCAGTAGTGCACACCCATAATCCCAGCGGCTCAGGAGGCTGAGGCAGGAGAATTGTAAGTTCAAAGCCAGCCTCAGCAATTTAGCAAGACCCTGTCTCAAAAAAAATAAATAAATAAATAAAAAGTGCTGACGATGTGGCTCAGTGGTACAGCACCCCTGGGTTATAATCTTGGTACCAAACAAAACTCAAAATGGCAAAACTTATTTTACAGTTTGGAGGAAGAAGTTCGGTCAGAGTTCAAAGTAGGATTCCACTGGGCTGCGTGTCTTCCATAGGCTCCAGGGAAGGTGCACTCCTTTGCCTTCTGGGGCTCCTACATGCAGTGTTCCTGGCTCCCGTCCCCCTCTGCTTCACCACCTTCCCTGGCTCTGACTTGCCTGTCTCCTAAGGGCTCTTGTGATTTCATGGGCTGCCCAGATAATTCAGGACAATCCTCCCATCTCTAGAGCTTTGGCCTAGGCACATCTGCAAAGGTCCCAGTGATTAGAACATGCACGTCCTTGGGGGGAATTATCCTGCCGACAGCACCTACCTGTCACCTGCTCTCCTCTTCTTCCTAACAGAAACTTTATTTGGCACAGGGTGACAACCGAGATGCTCCCCAATTTATGATGGTGCTGGGTCCCAAGAAACCCATCATAAATTAAAAATATCATGGGTTGAAAATACATTTAATATTCCTAACCTACCAAACACCACAGCTCAGAGTGGCCGACCTTCCATGTGCTCAGAACACTTACGTGAGCCTATGGCTAGGCAAAATCATCCAACACAGGGCTGCTTTATTATAAAGTGATGGAGATCCCACGGACACATATACATGGGTGCCTCACAGACAAGATAGGATGCAGAACACAAGACGTAATAATAATAATGATCAGCTGACAGCATAGCGCACCGGAGAGTGCAGGCAGTTCCCAGACGGGGTCTTTCTGAGTTGCTTAAGGTCTTGTTAAGTTGCTGAGGCTGGCTTTGAACTCTTAGTCCTCCTGCCTCAGCCTCCCGAGACACTGGGATTACAGATGTTCCCCACCATGCCCAGCCTTTAAATTTATTTTTAAAATAAATATACCTAAAAGATATAAAAGCATATATGTACAATCAGCCTGGGCTGCAGCTTACCTGGGAGAACACCTCAAGCACAAGTCCCTGGGTTCAACTTCTAGCCACACACACACACACACACACACACACACACACACACTCTTCCCCCAGCCACCAGGTTCCCTCCCTCCAGGCAGGCACTGTTCCCAGTTCCTTGGGAATGCCACCTCCTAGGAACTCTGCATGTTGGAAGATGCTAAAAAATGTGGCTGAAAAACAAGAGCATAGATGGCTTTGAGGGCAGGCGTTCAAATTAATCTTTCTCATCATCTAATTGCTTTCGGTTAAGATCTTTCTGCCTGCCTTTAATTTCCCTCTATCATAGATAAAATAGCTGTCAGGTGAAGATCAAAAGCCCTGCCACCCACTCACCCCAGAGGATTAAGGAGATAACATTTTATAAAAGGCTCCCAGAGTCTCCTCGAGGAAGGCTCTGCAGAGGCATTCCTGGTTGTTCTAGATGGAGCCTGTGCTCTGTAATTTGCATCCTGCAGCTCTGCCCTCACCCCCAAGCCTAACCACTACTTCCTCCTCACCCCCAGCACCATCTGAGGGTGAGAGGTTAATGAGAAGGGTGATTGATGGAAGGCCAGGCTAAGGAGAGCGCTTTGAGGATTTCTGTTTGCTTTGCCTAAAGCTTCCTAACTCATCTGCTCTGTAAGGAACCTGGAATTGTTGTTGTTGTTGTTTTTCTTAAAAAAAAAAAAAGCATCTGATTTCATCGTCTCATAGTTCCATGACTTTATTTAATAACTTTAAGTATTTAAAAAATATTTCCTTTCCCTTCTTTTTTTTTTTAAAGTCTATTCTTTAGACTTTCTTCTTTCATTTGCGAATGATACGAGGCATCGCAGTTTTGAATAGTTACACTGCCATAACATGATTATTTGAAAATAAAAAGTGCTACTGTGTTTAAAGAGGCCCATAAGGGACTTTTTCCTCATTTACACAATAAGTCAATATAGACATTGGGAGTGCCTACTGTGTGCTAAAAGCAAGTGGATGCCACAGAGAGACACTCAGATGCTGTCCACACAAAGCCTCTAGTGATATGTGTGAAATGGAAGGATTCAGAGGGTCCTTTCTCTGGGGCCTGAGAACGTGGTGGTTGCTTACATTGCATTAGTTGGGGAAGACTTCTTGATTCTCTCCTTGACCATTTTGAGTTTTCCAGTGAATTTACACACAATGGATACACTCTCTTAAGAGATGCCTCTTTGCGAAGATTCTAGGAAAAACTAACCATCTGTGGCAAGAGATATAAAAATTATAAATAACTGAAACAGATAGAAATGAATAGACATCATTTCCTTTTAAAATGTGAGACCTTTAATGATCCTGCAGTTGAGCAGAAGGCTGAACAACGGTCGAAGCCGCCTGATTGGCCAGTCTACAAAGCAATCATCGCCACAAACATTCCAAATTAAAGGGCAATACTTATAAAGGCAAAGTTAAGAGTTTACATTTCCTCCTTAATTGTTTACAAAACCTAGTCTCCTAGACTCAAGACATTTCTAAGCAATTAATGATTAGTTGACATTAACAGTTTTGACAAAGCCCTGGCCATTGATCCTCCTTTTAGCTGGTCATTAACCTCTAGAATCTGGTCATTAACCTCTAGAAATGGCTAAAGAGGATGCAAAAAAAGCATTTTCAGTGTTATTAAAAGGCCTTATCAGGGCTGGGGATGTGGCTCAAGTGGTAGCGCGCTCGCCTGTCATGCGTGCGGCCCGGGTTCGATCCTCAGCACCACATACAAACAAAGATGTTGTGTCTGCCAGTAACTAACTAAATAAATAAATACTTTTAAAAAAAAGGCCTTATCAAGGTTTCATACATATATTTCAAATGTAAGAACATGTTGCTCTTTATAATGTGCATGTATGTGCAAGGTACTTTAAAGTCTTTAGGTTTTTACTTCCAGAACAGTCTCCTAATACAAAAGAGTAATTTGATGTAAACATGCTATGCTTGAAGGGAAAACTATGACTAAGATATGACACATTAAAATGGTTTTTTTTTTTTTGGCCCAAAGAAAAGGGGGTGTGAAATTAACTTTAAAATATTAATGTCATGAATTTATTAGAAGTTCAAATGAGAGTGAGAATCAAATTGTAGGTGAGCCTCCCCTGGAAAACTGTAGGGAATGGTTCCCGTGCTCTTGAAAGAACTGACCATAAGTGTAGTCAAGACGTCACAAACACGGGCCGGTTTGTTATTGTAACCACAAATCATATTTTCACAGTAATTTGTTCTGATTTAGGAATTTTCAGAAGGAAAGATATGAAGTCTCAGTGGATCTTTAGGTTACCAGCTCTGTTCAGCGTTTAATAGGCTTTACTCTGATTTTACATCCTGCGTACGCAAAGCTTATTCAATGACATTTCACAATTTCTCTCGATGGGGGAAGCTTTGGTTAAGTGAAAAGGCCTGTAGGGTTTTCCCCTGTAGTTTCCTAATTGCATCACAAACATTAATCATCGCATTATCCAGTAACAGATCAGACTTACCCTATCTTTCAGATCCTCATTAATCTACTAGTAAAGTTATGAGCTCCACTAATATGGTTACATTTAGAAAGTCTCCCTGAAGCAAAGCACACCCAGTATCCGGGCCCAATAACCGAAAGACATGTGTCTTGTCCAGGCCAAAGATGTTTCTGAAATGTCCACTTTGACAGAAAAGGCTTCACTGAACTCCTGCATAGAATTCCTACAGAATATCTGTTGTATTTACTGCTTTCTGTACTATTTTAGCAGGAGAAAAATTCAGCAAGCAAGATCAAGTTTGCATCTTGCAGAGACAGAGCCATCTGTTCCTGTCCAGAGCTTGGCTGTTTTCCATCTGGAATTTGAGGTCAGTCCTGGTTAGGAAAGAAGTGTGGTCGCCTGTCAAGCAGGAGTGCTGCAGGGTCCCTGCAATCCTAAACCAGTGAGCGTGTCCTGAGCACCTCCCTGAACACAAGTTCTCCTTGGGGGAAGTGACAGTGAAAACAGCAAAGTACGGGTCACCCTGGCCATGTCTGCATCCCCGAACTTGGCCAGGTCAGGTGCAGAGCCCAATGTGATCCTGCAGGAGCGCTCTTGTGGAGAGTAGAGGAGCTCAGCAGCTCCACTCTGTCTTCCAATCGCTCAGAAAAGCCTATCTCTATGTGCATTTAAGGAGGGTAGAATATTCTTTCAGCACATTTAGAGTGTTTTAGTTTACCTTGGAGTCAAATATAAATGCATTCATGATTGAAATGCAATTCCTTTTCGCCTTCTGTCCTTTATAGAGTAGTATGTAGATTTAAATTTGCCATTTCCTACTAGAGGAAGTAAAATAAATAGTTATGATATATACTATATTTTTGGTTTTTATCATAAGATTTAAAATAATAATAATAATAATTATTATTATTATTATCATCATCATCATTATTATTTTGGTGGTTCTAGGGATTGAACCCAGTGCCTAGCACATTCTAGGCAGGTGTTCTATCACTGAGCTACAGCCCCAGCCCTTTTTATTTTATTTTGAGACCCAGTCTTGCTAAGTTGTCCAGGTTTACCTTGAACTGGAGATCTTCCTGCTTCAGCCTCCTGAAGAGCTGGGATTACAGGTATGTGACACCTCAGCAGGTTATAAGACTCATTTAGGAGAACCTAAATATAGTCTTAAGCAATCTTAGAACTTGAGAAAATATTTGCCTGACGAGAGAAAATTGAAGTTAATGAATATTTTGTCCAAAATGATAAACAGATAAGAAAGAATCCAAAGAGATAGAACTGGACAAGGCAGCATATGCTTATAGTTCCAGTTTTGGGGGAGGCTGAAGCAGGAGGATCCCTTAAGTGTAAGAGTTCGAGACTAGCTTGGGCAACATAGTGAGACCATGTCTAAAACCGAAAAAACACAAAAGGTAGACAATGTAGAAGAGTGGAATATTAATAAAGAAGTTCTGTTATATTAGCTCACCAGACAATTTTTTAAAAGACCACGTTCTAAAGATTAGAAATTATTGATTTGTGAGCAGAGTAAAGTGGATATCAATTTTTTTCTGCACAACAGTCCAGTCTGAGCATTTGGTGGTGTTTCATTTTGAAATCAAAGCAACCTTATATTATTTAGCAAGCTGCCGTAAAAGCCATGGAAACATGAAATGGGTCTGAAAATAAATGAAGTTTTCTGGTTTCTAATGGGGCACTTCTCAGAATCTTCCATGGTATTCCTGTAGAGTGCAGGGAGAACCGACGCCTGCATAATGGGGTAGCTCTGTGGATTTATAGTCAATTGAACCAAAAAGGTCAAAGAGGTAATGCATCAATGTTCTGTGGGAAGGAAGGTCTTAAAGGAGAGTTCTGGAATTCCATATTTGACTTTGCAACAGAGAGATGTGCTTCTCCTCTCCATATGGTACATAAGACTCAATTCTAAAAGATCCCTAAAGACTGTATACAGATGGACATAAACCCACAAAATGAAATTTAATGCAAATAAAAATTAAAACCTGCATTGAAGTTCAAAAATTCCGCTGACACAGGTTTAGATGAAAAACTAGATACGCACATAAAGACGCCTTAGGTGTTTCAGTTGACTTCAAGGGGGGAAAATGAGTCAAGAGTGTCAGCCAGAGAAGGAGCTAACTAATGAGATCTTAGTTTATATGGTGCCCAGATCAAGGGGAACAGTCCTCCCAGTAGATGCTTCCCTGGTCAGTCCACATCTGGAGTTGCAATTCTGTGTGCCACCCTGGGGAGGCCAGGCTGGGCCGGAGGGTAATAGAGAACAGGCCAGGGTCAGCAATGAGGGAGGTCGGGTGGGGGTGGGGATGCCTGGCGGGGATGCCGAGGGAAGCTGGCTAATGAGAATCTAAGTCTTTGAAACCTCACAGTTCCCCTAACAAGGGGCTCAGACTCATGTCTTCCAGGCTAAAGGTGGACCGTTAAAGGAGCTAAGAGAACGTTTAAAATAAAAGAAATGCACCATTACAGACTCCTACAACTCCCGGACAAGTCAAACTGGGACCTGCTGTAGCAATTAAGGCTTCCACAAATAAGTGGCACGAGGAAGAGAAGAGGAAACCAGGATGGATTTTAAAAGAAACCCATCAACCAATTCGTTTGGTGGAACTCATCAGTTCTTGATTCCAATAGCTACCTGATAAAACAAACCTCCATGCGAGATAATCGGGCAAATTCTCTTGAAATAATAGCTTTATTTTGAGATATAGAATGCAAATGCTATAAAAATCCACCCTTGAAAAGCGTACAAGGCAGTGGTGGTTTTTATTAGGTATTCATGGTACTGCGCACTGTTCACTGCTACCTAATTCCAGAACATTTTTATTGCCCCCCAAAGATACCCATAGCCACTACCAGCCGCTGCCCCTTCGCCTCACTCCAGCCCCTAGTAAGCATTCATCTATTTTCTCACTGTAGTTCCTATTTGCATTTCCCCAATGACTAATGATGTTGAGAATCTTTTCGTGTGCTTATGGCCATTGGTATATCTTTTTTAGTGAAGTCTCTTCAAATAATTTGCTGATTTTGATATTGGACTATTTGTCTTTTTATGATTGAGTGGTAAGAGGTTTTTATACAAATTCCTCATCAGACAGTTTGCAAACATTTTGTCCCATTCTACAGTTTGTCTTTTCGCTTTTAAAAATTTTAATTTAATTTAATTTTGGGACAGAGCTCACTGATTTGCTTCACTAAGATGCTGAGGCTGGCTTTGAATCTGCGATCCTCCTGATTCAGTTCTCCTTAGCTGCTGGGATTATAGTCGAGAGCCCGACTCTTTTCACTTTTTTGATGGACCATTTCAAACGTAAGAGTTTTTAATTTTGATGAAGCCTAATTTATTCAATTTTTCCTTTTTTTGTGCTTTTATCTACATTTCTATAATTGGAGTCTTAAAATAACTTTTCCATCTATCAATTCAACATGGTTAAATATAGATTGTTAAAACTGGAAATAATAACATCTCCCCCACTGCCATATTGTGGCAGTGGAGGAGAAGTTAAGATACAGTACACTTAGCTTTACTAAGGCAACTCAGAACCACCTCCTGTGGTAAAGATATCTAACTAGTCAGCTTCAATTTCTCAATACATGTTATACCAGCATTTCAAATCATGATGATTTAGTCAAGTTCAGAAAGGAATGAACCTCTCTGGAAATCACTATGTAAATAATCAAATGGCCCATTTGAAAATTCTTTCCCTTGCCTAAAATTTTATAGAACACAGTTATGCTCCTAAATGGGGGAGGGGGAGCAGGGCCTCTGGATTCTTCCTCATTTCAGTACCAAGGTCCCCAACTCCTCCTGCAGCCCCAGAAGGGTGGCTGATTAGAATTTGGAGAGGTGAGAAAACATGCTTTGAAAAACAAAGTGTAACACTTCATATTTGAAAATAAAAGCAAAGCCTTCTGTTTCTTTATTCTGCTGGGATGCAACCCCCATGCAGGCCAGGGAAGCACTCAACCCTCTAGCACTCAGCTACATCCCTACTCCTAAAACCTTGTTTTTGTAATTCAAGATACAAAAAAATAAAGCTTAACAAATACTTTTGAGGTTTCTAAGAATTTTGGGGGTGGGTGGGGGGAGAAATGGCAAGGTCTGGGGGGAAGTGGTGAGTTTTATGTTTGTGCAGAAGGGACATGAGTTTGAAAGTCTTAAGCAACAGTTTCCCCATGGGACAGGTGGTCAACTGCATAGAGGGTCAAGTCCCAATCCTTTACCCATCATTTAAAAATGTTTAAATGTCTGTAACAACAAATCCCACTAGTATGTAGAATTGTAATGCACCAATAAAAATATGAGAAAAATAAAATAATGTTTAAATGTCTTCAAAGACTAGAAACTTTTAGGTTATACTGCACACATAAGTATTTATGGAATAAACTTGGTCCCATTTGAAAATCAGTGTCCTCATATAAACTCAATTCCATAATCCCTGGGTCATTATATATAACTATTTACTAAAAATTACATAATAATTTAAATACATCCATTACTCTTAATTAAACAAGTGATTCATCTTCATACAAGTAGCTTTTTATAATTACTATAACTAACTACTCTACCTTAACTTTGTTCTGTGGGTGTTTTATTTTTACCAAAATTCACATGGATCAAAATTTTATGATTATTCATATTTGTGATTTCCAAAACTTTCTCTGTTGTTCTAGAAGTAATGTAAACTCTAAATAGTAATTAGTTTAGAAAAGAGTATGGAAAAATTCAAGAAATGACCTTCAAGAGAAAAATGGAAGTGAAAAAAAAATCTTTTATTTTTACATCCATTTTTCTCCTGAGGGTCATTATGGATATAACATAAATCAATCCCAATTCAATATGGCCCTTAGTACATTTTGATTTTTGTTCCCACTTGAAACCTCACTGAAATAGGATAAAATAAGTTAAATGTGAATAAACCCAGAAGGAGGAAAAAGAAAGCCAAAGAAACAGCAGAGGAGTGATCTCAACAAAACTTTGGAAGTTGGCAAGCAAATCAGGGATGGAAGCTGTCTTAGCACGTCAGAAGCAGTGGATTTTGGGTCTGATGGAAAGATCTGGAGAAGGGAGCAGATTTATCCTACTGAGCCCTGCGATGGCTCAGAATGGGAGGTACTGGGTAATTAGAAATCATAGCTGCAGGGAAGCTGGAGGAAAGATGATGGCATCTGCAATAAATAGTCAACCCCTGAGGCTACATCCCTCCCCCATCCCCTGAAACCAGAGAAAACTACCCAGCTACTCCTTTGCCTGCAGAAGACAGGAAGAGTTGCACTATATGACTCTGATCTTCAGGATGCCTGGTCCAATTTAGGGCAAGAGAAGTTCTGTGCTGAAAAACTTCAGTTCCATTCAACACACTGAACCAGGCAGCAGCTGGAAGCCCTGCTTCCCCAACCCAACCACGTGTTCTGGTTCCAGCCCATGACATTGGCAGCCAGGTATAGACTTCCAAGCAGGAGCTCAGAGGATTTACTTTGTCTGAGGAACTAACCATTCCCCTCCTGCTGACTCTAGCTACCGATATTTGGGTTCCCCTGCAAAAATGTCAGGAACATCTGTTACCACCCAGACAGGCCCCTCCATTGACAGGTTCCACTCAGGTAGGCAAAGGAGCCTCCTTCCTAGGTATGAATGGACAGTTGTCAGAATCTTGAAATGGAAAACAAAAAAGGAACTTAGAGGAAACAGACAATTCAAGGGAAGAGGCCAATCGTAATGATTTAGAGATAAAAGTAAAATAGTGCATCCACAAAACCAAAGGAGATTCTGAACATGAACACTCAGTAAACAAAAAAGAGCTTTAAGAAATTAATATGACTGCAGAAATTAAAAACTCAACACTAGGTTCAGAAAGCAAAGATGAAGGAATTTGCAAAACGAAAAGGAAAAAGTCAATGAGACAAAAAATTGGGACACAAATTTTAAGAAAAATAGAGCTTCATTCATCCATCCATTCATTCATTTGAATGCCTGCTATGTGCCAGACACTCGTGTGGGCATTCAGCAAACCAATAGAAGATTCTGCTCTCAGGGAATTTACATCTGAATTGCAGAAATCAGAAAATAAAGATCAGGCATAATAAATAAGTCGATTACCGGCTGAGGCTGTGGCTCAGTGACAAAGCGCTTGCCTAGCATGTGTGAGGCACTGGGTTCAATCATTAGCACCACATAAAACATAAATAAATACATTCTGGCCATCAACAAACACAAAAAAATAAATAAATACATTCTTTCCATCTACAACTACAAAAAAGATAAAAAATAAGTCAATTACAGAGTTGGCTAGGAGATGATCATGCTTTGTTCAAAAAGAAGAGAAATAATTTCATGCTTCTTTATGGCTGCATATACATACCACAATTTCTTAATCCATTTGTCTATTGATGGACATCTAGGATAGTTTCATAGCTTGGTTATTGTGAATTAGACTGCTATAAACATTGAAAGGCATATATCATTGTAATATGCTGATTTTAGTTCTTTTGGATAAATACCAAGGAGTGGAATACCTGGGTCAAACTGTGGTTCAATTTATAGTCCTTTAAGGACCTCCATACTGCTTTCCAAAGTGGTTGTACCAATTTGCAGTCCCATCAACAATGTTTAAGTATACATTTTCTCTCATATCCTTGACAGCAATTATTTGTTATTTGTATTCTTGATGATTGCTATTCTAACTGGAGTGAGATGAAATCTCAGGGTAGTTTTGATTTGCATTCCTCTGTTGCTAAAGATATTGAACATGTTTTTTTTTTTCATGTATTTGTTGTATTTCTCTTTTGAGAAATGTCCATTTAGATCTTTTGCCCATTTATTGCTTGGGTTATATATTTTTTCATGTTAAGTTTTTTATATCATTTGCTGGCAAATGAATGGAACTGGAAAACATTAGGCTAAGTCAACTCAGACTCAGAAAGCCAAAGATCGAATGTTTTCTCTCATATGTGAAAGCTAGAAAGACAGAGGGATAAAAAAAGAAATAACTAAAAACAAAAATGGATCTCACAAAAATAGAAGGGAGGGCTGGGGTTGCAGCTCAGTGGTGGAGCACTTGCCTGGCATGTATGAGGCACTGGGTTTGATTCTCAGCACCGCATATAAATAAATAAAATAAAATTCTAATGACAACTAAAAAGATATTTAAAAAATAAAAGGGAGACCAATAGAGTAAAGGAAAGGGATCAAGAGGGAGGGAAGAAGAGAGGGCAAGGAGAGGTACTGAGGTATGAAATCTACCAAATTATGCTATGTCCATAATACAATGAATCCTGATTTTATATATGTGTATGTATGTGTGTGTGTGTGTGTGTGTATATACTAACTAAAATAAATAATAATAATAACTAGAAGGGAGATCAGTGGAGTAGAGCAAGTGGTCAGGGGAGGGAAGAGAGAAGGTAAAGGGAATATTCTGGAGAATGAGACTGACCAGATTGCCCCATGCATATGCGATAAGGCATAACAAATCCCACTACTGTGTATAGTTAAAATGCACAAACAAAAAACATTTTTAAAAGGAAGAGAAATCGTGCAAAGGGATGAGTAATACTGGGAGAGGTTGTGATTTTGCCACCCTCATTTTCAATAGAGTAATTAGGGTTTACCTCTTTTCACAAGTAACATTTTAGCAGAGACTTGAAAGAGGTGAGAGGAACAAGAACATTCCAGAAGCACCAGCGAAACTGAAGGCTCTAAGGTGGGAACTTCTGTGGTATGTTTGAGGCAGAGCAAAACAGCTACTGAGGCTGGTGCCCAGCGAGCAGAGGGGAGCTTCCGAGGGAAGGATACCAGAGCATTTACAAGAATTCAGACGGGGTGAGTCCCGGGGGTCAAGCTATGACCTTAATTTATAACCTTAATTTCCCCCCGACCCAGGGTGGTGGTGGGGGCACTGGAGGATGTTCAGCAGGGTGCCCAAACTCTGGCTTTTAAAAGGACTATGTGGCTACAAGGTGGAAATGAGGGGTCCTGGAGCAAGGCATTGCAGTAATCCAGGTGACTGTGACCCCTGGGACCAAGTAGGAGCCGCTGAGTAATGAGAAAGGGTCGACTCTGCATGGGTATGAAACTAGGACCCATTGATTTACTGAAGAACTGGATGAGGAAGGTGAGGGAGCGAGTCCAACATGGCTCCTGAGTTTTCGGGGGAACCAAGCTGCCATCGATGATCTTGGGAAAGACTGGGTTGAGTACATTTTGGTGTGTGGCAAGTGGATCAGGAGACCCATTTTGGAAGTGTCCAGATTGAGATGTCTAGTAGATAGATATTTAAGACAGGAATCTAGCATCTGAGTAAAGTAAGTTCCAGAGGGAGAAAGCTGAGGAATCATCCAAGGAAACTTCCCAGATCGGAAGTTCAGGAGTTTTAGAATGCACAAAGCCCTGGGTTTGAACACCACCCACAAAAGAAAAACAGCCCAGGAGTTTTAAGATAGGACTGAAGGTATACTGTGTGGCTCGGCTGTGAATGGTATTTCCAGAGCTACAGAAGTGGAAACCCTGACTTTAACTTAAAAATGTTCTATAACTATACTGGGAGGACATGCTGTTATGGTTTGGATATGAGGTGTCCCCCAAAACTCCTGTGAATGCAGGGACATTCCGAGGTGAAACATCTAGATCATGAGAGCTGTGAATCAGCCCATCCTAGTTTGAATGGACTAACTGGGTGGTAACTGCAGGCAGGTGGGACGTGGGCCACTGTGTCCTAGAAGGGTGCATCTGTCCTGCGGTCCTCCTCCTACCCTCTTGCTCTCTGCTTCCTGGCTGCCTTGAGGGGAGCAGCTTCCCTCCACCAAGCTCTTCCCCCATGATGTGCTGACTTAACTTGGTCCAGAGCAATGGGGTCAGCCAAAATAAACATTTCCTCCTCTAAGTTGTTCTTGCTGAGTACTTGTGTCACAGTAACCAAAAAGCTGACTAAAATTCAGCATAGTTTGTTACAGAACAAACAGGTATTGTGTGTGTAAGAGCAAGAGAGAGTACAAGCTTGCTTAAGAGGATGTTCAAGTCAGTGGCTAATGTCTTGCATAGAAAAATTAAGAAAGAATATAGCTGGGTGTGGTGGCGCACGCCTGTGATCCCCATGGCTGGGGAGGCTGAGGCAGGAGGATCCAGAGTTCAAAGTCAGCCTCAGCAAATTAGCAAGGCCCTAAGCAGCTCAGCAAGACCCTGTCTCTAAATAAAATACAAAAAAAGGGAAAAAGGGCCAGGGATGTGGCTGAGTGGTTAAGTGCCCCTGGGTTCAATCCACATTACAAAAGGTGGGTGGGGAGGGGAGGAAGAAAGACAGCATAAACCTAATGTTTCTAAATATGGTAAAAATTCCAGAAGAAACAGCTAAAAAGTTTGAATATTTTTGAATATTGAGCAGAAGATAGCTGTTTTAATAGGATTTCTTATGTTGTTTGATGTTTTAAATACTTAGCATACATTACTTCAAACAACCTTAAAATTGTAAGAAATAGGCGCTGGGAGCATGGCTCAGTGGTAGAGCACTTGCCTAATATGCACCAAGGGCCTGAGTTCAATTCCCAGTACCACTAAATAAATACATTAAAAACCAAATAGGTGGGCTCAGTGGTGGAATACTTGCCTCAGTACCACATTAAAAATAAATAAATAAAAATAAGGATATTATGTCCATCTGCAGCTAAAAAAATTTAAAAAAAACAAATAGGTTTATTTCATAAAATATGGTAAAGAATAAAACCAACAAATTCAGTTTTTCTATTACACATCCCGCATACATTTTTTTTCTGCTTTCCATTGGATATTTTGAAATTTCTTCTGCTGAGCTAAATTATATGGCACTTTTGATTACATAGTGGTTGTACTCATATTTATCTATACCTACTGATTTCTTAAATTTATCAACATCTGTATCTTTCCTTAAAACACCAGTATTCTATCTGGACCTCTACTCCCTCTGGCCTCCCACATCCCTGCTCCTCATTACGTTGATATCACCCAGATATTTACTTGTGTGTTCTTTGGTCTTATATTTTCCTGAAAGCCACAAGAACCTGAACTGGGCATGGTTCCACACACCTGTAATCTCTTTCTTATTGGATACTGTGATACCTTTTGGGACCCCCTGGGAAGATCCAGGATATCTCCTACTCTCAAGATCATCAACTTAATCATCTGCAAAGACCATTTTTCCAAATATGGTACACTTCACAGATTCTAGGAACAGGACCTGATGTCTTTACCCCATTCAATAATCTGAAAAACATTTTTCCGAAGTGGAATTTTTGGAGCACAGGGAATATCAAATATAAATATGTTTAATATAAAAATATAAATACGTTTAATAGATAGCAGAATTTATTTTTTTAAAAAATGTGAAGCAAGAGCAAGAGAGCATGAAGAAGAATCAAGTAAAATATTGAATAGAAAGTAAAATAGTGACGAAAGAATACAATGTAGAGAATCTATTGCAGAGTGGATATAGCTGAAGAAAGGCAGGAACATTCCAGAAGAAAGCAAGAAAAGGGAAAGAGAAAAACGTAACAGAAGAATGAACAAATATGGAGGGTAAAATCTAGGTGAGAGCGTCTGAGACAGCAGGAAAGGAGTTCATGGAAGAAATGGTGTCCATAAATTTCCCAGACTGAAAGGCTTTTGGGACGTCAGAGCTGTAAGACACAAAGTGAATATTAGAATAAAATTTTAAAACATTAAAAAAAACTAGAAGACAATCCTAAAGACATCTTGGGATAATAAATAGAACAATAATCAAAATAGCAATACAGGATGCAACAAAGTCATGGAGTTGCATTTTAAAGTATTATAGGAAAGAACTTTGGGGCTGGGGATGTGGCTCAAGCGGTAGCGCGCTCGCCTGGCATGCGTGCGGCCCGGGTTCGATCCTCATACAAACAAAGATGTTGTGTCAGCCAAAAGCTAAAAAATAAATCTAAAAAAAAAAAAAATTAAAAAAAAAAAGAAAGAACTTTGAATCCAAAATTTCATACCAGCCAAACTTAAAACTTGAAGGTGTGAAGAAACATTCCCATGCTTACAGAATCTGAAAGATTTTTCACACAAAGGCCCATACTGAAAGTTCTCTTTAAACTGACTTAAGTAAGATGGTAAGGACATCCCAAAAAACACCGCAAAAGAGTTGGAATGAAATGGGGATCAAATATTTTGATACAGGTTCTTGTATTTTCTTTTCTTTTCTTTTTTTTTTTTTTTTTTGGTACAAGGGATTGAACCCAGGGGTGCTTAACCACTGAGCCACAACCCCAGCCCTTTTCATTTTTTTTTTTTTATTTTGAGAGAGGGTCTCACTAAATTGCTGAAGACCTTGCTAAATTGCTGAGGCCAGCTTTAAACGTGGTCCTCGTGCCTCAGCCTCCTGAGCCACTGGGATTACAGGTGAGAGCCACTGCACCAGGCTTGTATACATATTTCAAAACAACATGTTATACAAGATAAATATGTGTAATTTTTTCTCAAAATAAGTAAAAGTCTTTAAAAGGAGACAATATTGAATCATTTTCCATGATTTGGAGAACTAAAACAGTCACTCACCTTAGAGTCACAAGATATGGTTCCAGACCTGATTTAGCCGCAGTGGCTGCGATGGTGTAATGTTTAAGTCACCCCCTGCCCCCTGCAAATTCATATTTTGAAATCTTCAACCCTAAGGAGAGGTGATCAGGTCATGGGGACAGAGCTCTTATGAGAGAGGCCTGAGAAAAACCTCTCATCCCTTCCACCAGGAGATTAGAATGAGAAAATAGCCGTCTATGAGAAAGCCGTTCCTCACCAGGCACATTGAATCTGCCAGTGTCTCAGTCTTGGCCTCACCAGCCTATACAACTGTCACAAATCAATTCTCTTTCTTATAAGCCAGAAGAAAAAAAAAAAAGTAAATTCAGCGAGGTAGGTTTTCCTATTTCCAACCTGGAGGAATTACCTCATATTTCCCCCTTTGGATATTCTTTTGTATTTTTAATCTCTTCCCACTCATTCAAAAAGGTACCTTGACTACATTCAGAAAGACCAAAAAGAGAAAGTCATGTTAATAATTTTTAAAGCATTATTTCCATGACACATAAATGATTGAAGCAGGCCTGGTCTTAGTGGTGAATGAGTGAGTGTGTGTGTGTGTGTGTGTGTGTGTGTATGTGTGTGTGTGAGAGAGAGAGGGACAGAGAGAGAGAATGAGGGGAGAGGGAAAGAGGGTGTTTTAGTCAGCTTTTTTATTGCTGAGACCAAAAGACCTGACAAGAACAATTACAGGAGGAAATGTTTATTTGGGGGCTCATGGTTTCAGAGGTCTCAGTCCATAGAAGGCCAGCTCTATTTCTCAGGGCTCAAGGTCGGGCAGAACATCATGACTGAAGAGTGAGGCAGAGGGGAGCAGCTGGGAACGTGGCACCAGGAAGCAGAGAGAGACTCCACTCGCCAGGGATAAAATATATAGACCCCAAAGGCACATCCCCAATGACCCACCTCCTCCAGCCACACTCACCTGCCTTCAGTTACTGCTCAGTTAATCTCCATAGGGGATCAATCCACTGATTGGGTTAAGGCTTTCATCACGTAATCATTTTATGTCTGAACCTCCTGAGGTTTTGAGGATGCCTCATATCTAAACCATAACAGAGGGAGGGAGAGGGAGGTGGGGGTAGAGAGTTAACTGTGAGCTTTGTCCGCAGCAGTCATTTTCAAATTTTAGCATAGTTCCACATCAGCTGGGAATGTTGCTAAAATGCAAATTCTGGCTCAGTAGAGCTTTTATCCTTCTCCCAGTTGATGCCAATGCTGCTGGTCCATGAATTATACTTTCATTAGCAAAGTCCTCGAAGACAATTACACATTAAAAACATTTTATGAAGATGCTTTCAAACAGTTCCTGGATAAAATTTGGGTTTAGCAAGCAGTCACCACCCTTGGAAAATAAAAGATAATATTAGGATGCCACTAAGGATTTCTAGAAGGTGTCTAGCACAGTAATCTCTAGCTCAAATTCTCTTAGGGGCTGATCTGGGGCTGGATGGGCAGCATCAAGCTGGAGGCCCCCTGCCTGCCCAAAGGCAGTCCTCCTACTGCCCTTTGGCTCATGGGTGCCAGACAGAAAGGCTGGCAGAAGTGCCATTAACGTTCAAGTTTTCAAGAGAAGAGAAATGAGAATCTTATGTGAAATTCTCTTTTAAACGTTTTCAATTAACTTTTTTTCTTCAAAAACTCTTCAAGCTAAACAAAACAAGTCTGTTGACCAGATGCAAACTTCAGGGTGCTTTGTGGTCTAATATTTTTCTAGAGTCTTAAGAGATGTAAAAGAAAAGAACCTGGGTTCAGCTCTTCAGATGGGTGTGCACTTTTTGGGAGCTAAGACAAGTGCACAGGAAAGAGCCAGGGAGCAATGCAAAGATAAGTGACTGCAGGGGCTGCAAATCCAAGCTTTGAGGAGACACATGATTCTACCCCTGAGCTGAATTTTGTGATTTGTAAGAAGTGCCCCATGTGTGGGAAAATCCCCTGTTCACTTTGTCTTGATGAGTTAGTGCTGGTGGGCAAACAGTGGAGTGAGTCACTAATCTCAGTGCCAACCCTGATCCTTAAGCAGGTAATGGTGACCGGAAGCAAATC
This sequence comes from Marmota monax, assembly GCF_021218885.2. NCBI lineage: Eukaryota > Metazoa > Chordata > Mammalia > Rodentia > Sciuridae > Marmota > Marmota monax. The sequence goes on along the minus strand of NW_026693881.1, from coordinate 2,316,384 downwards.
TGTTTCAAGAAATAGATTAATCAAATATTAGTGGAATCTGTCATTAAACACAAGAAATAGTCCTTGCAAAAGGAAAAGGGTTTTCTGAAATGTATAGGAGATGAAACTGTCTTCAATACTATGGAAACAACATACCAAGGGTATTCTGCAGCATTATCTGAAATTGGAGTCGTGGCAATTCATTAGAATAAAGGGATGGGATGTGGTAAACTGAACAATGGCCCCAGAAAGGTGTCCATGTCCTAATCCCTGGAATTTAGAAATGTTACCATATATGACAAAAGGGACTCTGTAGATGTGATTTCAGTTAAAGATTTGAGATGGAGAGATTATTCTGTATTATTTTGGCAGCTGCTATAAGAGGGAAACAGGAGGGTCAGAGTCCAAGAGAAAGAGACTGGGGGTGGGACCACGAGCCAAGGAATGCAGAGAACCTCCAGAAGTTAACAAAGGCAGAAGGCAAGGAAACTGATTCTTTCCCAGGTCTTCCAGGAAAAACAAAATCCTGTCGACATCCTGAGTCAAGTTCATGGGGCCTCATTTGGGCCTACTTACCTATTGAAGTATAAAATAATAAATTTATTTCATTTTAAACCACTAAATTTGTGGTAATTTGTTATAGCAGCAACAGGAAACTAAGACAGAAGGCAAAAAAAAAAAAAATCACAGAAGGCCAGCATCATGAAAACACTTGTGAAATTTTGATAGTCCCAAACATACACAAAGGGAAGTAGTTTTTCTACCAATGATACCGTGTCACTTGCTGTTCAAAGCTTTTTTATATAGTTAAAATGATTTCTTCTGATACATTAAATCTTTACTGATATGTATGTAAAATAAGAGTGACACTTTCTGTTAAGTTCTGTAAACAAGTCAAGATGGTGCCTGGCATTTTGCCAGCGAGCCATTAAGTGTGGAGATTCCTTATTGGTTGACTGCTGTATGTAGTTTATGTTAATTTAGATAAGCTGTGTGGAATGTATATATACCCCTCCTGTCCTACAATAAATGGCTCCCACTCCTGCTGTATCAATCTACACAAGTTGCTCGTCACCCTCCGGTTATTTTGCTGCAGCCAGACTGCGGCAACTTTTGTTACACTTGTGTTGTGAAATTATGTCTGAGAAACTCAATCAAATGAGATAATAACCATGAAGTGCTTGGCAAATGCCTGACACATGGTAGGTGGTCATTAAATGTTAGTTTCCTCAACATTCCCTTGTAGATCTTGTATATCAAAGAATCAAGGTACAGTACAACACACACACACACACAAACACACACACACACATTGGTGTTACATTTTAAATTTGTTCTCTTATGTAGGAGTTGTCTTATTGTATGGAAACCAGTTTAGCACAATAATAAAAAGATGTAATTAACTAGTCTTATTGGGATACATTAGGCAATTAAAGGGTCAATCTGAAACAGACACAAGAAAGGGATGAAGTTTATTTTTGAGTTAATGGTTGCCAGAATTAATCAAGTCACAAATGTGCACCATTTTTTTTTCAATTGGTATTTTTAAATGCTTATTCTTAGCATTCTTTAATATTAATTTCATGCTAAATGAGTCATTATTAAATACTTATGAGGAAAACTATTTTTAAGCCATGTGCTCACTTAAAAATGTTAACTTACTACTTTCTGCAGGCAATAAAAATGTGCTATATTAGTTACAACACACCATGATTGTGGGATATATGCTCTGAGAATGCTTTTTTCACTGAACTAAAGATAATTGGACTAAAACTGGCTTAGTATTCTCTTTTTTTTAAATTTATTTTTTAGTTGTAGTTGGACACAACACTTTTTAGTTTTGCTTATTTATTTTTATTTGGTGCTGAGGATCAAACCCAGGGCCTCACATGTGCTAGGCGAGCACTCTACCGCTGAGCCACAGCCCAGCCCTTAGTGTTCTCTTGTATGCATCCTAGCTCGGAGGAAGGACAGATTTTTGTTTTCTGGGAATTCTATGACAGAGATTTTGCAATGATAGGGTTGTTTCTCTTTGTACAACAGTCACAGAATTTTCCTTAAGTAGATAAAAGAGTTTCCTGTCTTGTCTCCTGCTAGGGTTTACGTCCCCCCCACACCTATTTTTTTCAATGAAACTTGCTACTCTCTTGAGTTTGTCTCATTTTAACAACTGAGTATGTATTAATCTATGGTGTAGTAAGAGCAGATGTTGATTAATTAAAGGAAGAATCCCTTCACTAGACTTAGCTGCAAAAGGACAGAGAACATTTTTTTTTTCCCCACTATAGGAACACCAGATCCTACTATGGTGCCTCAGCTTAGTTCTGTGGTCAACAACTTGAAATAACACAAGTTTAACAGATTTATTTTTCCTTATTGTAAAAGAATTCCAGAGTTAGCTAATCTAGAAAATTCCCAGGATTGTTGGGGACCTGGTGTGCCTCTCATTGGTTTTGCCCTGCCTTCTTCATTCCACCACTACTATTCTTAAGGGTACCTTAGGGTCTAAGAGGGCTGGAGTTCCAGTCAACTGAGTTACATGGCCTCAGGTGTTAGTCAGCTGTTTGTTGCCATCACAAAGTACCTGAGAATCAACTTTAAAAGAGGAAAGGCATATTTTGGTGTATAGTTTTGGAGGTTTCAATCTATGGTCAGTTGGCCAATTGCTTTGAGGCAGGTACAGCACAGCAAATCATGGGTCAAGAACATCAGCACTTAACAAAAGAAGCCCTTCACCTCGTGGTCTGGAATTAAAGAGAGTCCTACAATCCCCTTTGAGGGCACATTCCTAATGACCTAAAACCTCCCACTAGGTCTCACCTCTAAAGTTTTCACCATCGCTTAGGTTTCAGTACCATGGCCTTTGGGGGAACATTCAAGATCCGAACTTTAGAATACCCCTCGTTGGAAAGGAGTCTGGGAAAGGATTTGAAGCTAGGTTCCAACGCCTAACAGAAGAGATGGCTCTGTGCATCTGGTTCTGTATCTGTGAAACTGAAATGTTACCTACTACAGAGGATCACTATGAGGATTAAAGTAAATAAAGCAGGCAAAAGAATCAGTCCAGTGCCGGACTTAATAAACATGAATTAAATATTCACAGCCAAAGCAACAAAAGGCACCTATCAAAGCCACAGACAAGATAATTTTCAGTGTTGGGGTGCCAAAAGGAAGACAGGAAACCAGGTGAGGGGACTCATTCTGGAAGGAGAAGTCTTACTAAAAGGGCTTCCACAATGTGGAATCCAAGACAGGTGATTCTATTTGTTGACTTCAACAGTCTGCAGGAAGTTTTGACAAAAATCAGGGAATTCTGACAACAGTTTTAATAATAACAGTTTTATATTAGCCTACTTAATATAAAGGATATAATAATCTCCCAGATATGCCATTTTTTTAATATCTATTTTTTAGTTGTAGCTGGACACAATACCTTTGCTTTATTTATTTTTATGTGGTGCTGTGGCTCGAACTGGGGCCTTGCACACGCTAAGCCAGCACTCTACCGCTGAGCCACAACCCCAGCCCATATGATATGCCATTTTCATTTCTGCAATTTTTTTTTTCTTGGTACCAGGGATTGATCCCAGGGCACTTAACCTCTGAGCCACATTTCCAGCCCTTTTTTGTATTTTATTTACAGATAGGGCTTCACTGAGTTCCTTAGGGCTTTGCTAAGTTGCTGAGGCTGGCTTTGAACTCTCCATCCTCCTGCCTCAGCCTTCCAAGTTGCTGGTATTGCAGGAGCCACTGCTCAGCTCTGCTACATTTTTAGGTGTGAGTAGGCAGCTACATTATAACCACAACTGTCTCCAGAGGCACACATTCTCAGATTTATGACCCAATTAAAAATAGATTTATACAAACTGATCATCTCTTTACTGCTTAAAATATTTATAAGGACAGTTCCATACATATGGATGCCAGATAAAATGAATAACTATAAATCCCAGAAATTGAAATTTGGATCTTTATATATTATATATGCTTCCCATTTAGCCCAAATTAGGCCTAAACATGGTGTCATTTCATTAACTGCAAAACTGCATAAGCCTAGCAATTCTTTATTAACCCTTGAACTAAAAAGATAAATCTCTACTACTGTAAGTCCTCAATTATTAGCACTACAAACACTAAAAATGATTTTTTGGCAAATAGGTAAAAGGACCTCATTAATGAAATAGATAGTTAAATTGCTTTCTTTGCTAGTAAAGGAAGGACTGAAACATTGATTTACTGTTTGTCACTACACTGTATGTTTTTGTTTGTTTGTTTTGTTTTTCTCTGAGGTACTGGGGATTGCTTTACCATTGAGCCACACCACCAGCCCTTTTTTGTTTTTATTATGAAATAAGAGTCTAAGTTGCCCAGGCTGGCCTTGAACTTAAACATGCTCCTGTTGCAGCTTCCTGAGTTGCTGGGATTACACGTGCACACCTCCTTGCCAGGTTCTTAATAGATTCTTCTCTTTTTGGGGTGAGGGAGCCAGTGCTGGGGACACAACACTACTTTATTACAGCCAAGGTGTTAGGATGAGAGCCATTCAAGTGTGTATGTCCCTACATCGGCTCTGCTTTGGACTCACACACATCGGAAAATGCTCGTATCAAAGAAGCACAGACCCCCTTTAAGGTGGGATTTAAACAGTTTATTCCACTACACAGTCGCAAATCTTGCCCATTTTGTCTCCATTCTTGGATAGGGTTCCTTCTGTGTCCCCTTGTAATTTCTGAAACGTTACTGCCACCATCCTACATGCTCATTTTATTACTTACAAGCTTTATGACCTTGGTCAATTACTTAATCTTTCATGGATTTATTCTTTGGCAAAATGAAAATTCCTTCATCATAAGAATAGTTGGAAGTGTTTAAATAAATAAGACCTATTTTTATTACATGCATGATTGCCTTGTAAGCTTTTCTTTTTTTTTTTTTAAGCACACGTGTAGTTTTAAGATGCAATATGAAACACTAATTTAAAAATTCTGAAAAGATTAATAAGACTAGACTTCTCAGGTTATTATATGTACAAATATATTTTACAATTTAAACACCGATGAAAAACGCTCAAGCATTACTAAATTCTGGAATAAAACGTAATCCAGCACAAGCTAAGACCACAGACATGAACGGAACTTTGTAGAAAATACTCTTTCCATTGATTTACACGGACCAGGTCTGGTGTGGCGCGCTTGTAGGGGGGGAGGGGAATCATTAACCGAAGAAAGGTGCCTTTTTGCTGCGGAGGACACAGCTAGGAAGTCTTACTCCAGACCCTATTTAGAAGTTTCGCTCCCTTGATAAAGTGTCCTAATTTCCATTTTACCTCCTTTGCACTGTGAACAGAATCTTAAAGCAATGGGGCAAATATCAGTGGGAAGCTGCGTGCACCCAGGACTCTCACCCTAGCCCTTCCACAACCCCCGGCAGCCCAACCCTGCACTCGCCGCGGGGCCACTTCCGCCCGGCCAGGCCACTTCCGCCAGGCCCTGAGCGCCCGCCCCGCCCCCAGACCCGCCAGTCTTTCCCGCGAGGCCGCGGGCGCACGGGGCGGCTTGCTAGCCCAGAGTGCACCGCGGGCACGTGTGCGCGCGCAGCTCCGCTGCTGAGGCCGCGGGAAAATTCCAAAAAAAGTCAAAACAAAACAAAAAGCCAAGACGAGGCCAAGCCAAGTTTTCAAGCCACAGAACCCGGGCGGTGGCTTCCTTTCCGCCACAGCCCAAACTGCTGAAGCAGCTCTGGCGAGGACCACCCGGTAAGAAAGAGGCCGCAGAATGGAGGGAAGGCAGCTGCTTCCCTCAGGGTCTGGCCGATGCGTCAGCTGGGGCAGGGGGTGAGGAGGAGGGGAAGGGAGGGAAGACTCGCGAGAGCGTCCGCCTCGCCCGCGCTCTGGGTGGGTGAGCGGGTTCCCGCCAGGCTCGGGGTGTGAGGAGGGCCGGGGAAGCGTTGCGGGGGCGGTGCCAGCCCGCGGAAGGGCAGGGCCGCGCTGGGGAGGATGGCGAAGCCAGGGGTGGAGCCGGAGGCGGGGCCTGGCCGGCGAGGGCGTGGTCTCGGGCGGTGAAGACGCAGGGGCGTGGCCGCTGGGGAGGGGCGTGGTCGCAGGCGGGGCGAACTGAGCGGTGGAGCCGCGGGGGGCGGGGGGGGGTCATGCGGCAGGGCTCCCCAGAGAGGCGGGAGGGGGAGCCGGTGTTTTGGAACTTTTTTGTTCATTGAATGCAGGGGCCTGGGTCCTCTTCAAAGGAGAGGAACAACGGTGTATTTCTTTGTCTCAGGTCCGTAGGGTCTGTGCAGAGGTCGCGTCCTAGCCTGTCGCCCTCCAGAGCTGGCCAGGTCCTCTAGCCCGCCGCGGCAGGGGCGGCCCCCTTGGAGGAAGGGGCGGGCTCTGGTGGGCGCTCGTCTGAAACTCCTACTTTGAATGCCAGGGCAAATCGCGTTCAAAGCTCTTCTGTGGTTTTTAGGGGTGTAGTTTGTTGGCTTGCTCTTTTTATCTTTTAGGTGGGTGCATGTACAGCTTGAACCTCGGTGATGCTGTTGTAGGGGCTAGGGCTCCGGATTGGGGGGAATTTGGAGTTTTGAAAACACTGTTAAATTGGAGACTAGAATCTTAAGGAAAGGGACCAAGGAATTTTCCAGCAAAGATCTGCATGTGCCTGCATCAAAGAAGCACAGACTATCAGATATGTGTTTTGCAAAGAATTTCTCTGTTTTGTTCTAATCTGAAACGGGTTGAAAGCTCCTGTGCTTCTGGTTTCCGACTAGCCTGTGCTCCATTGAACACATCTAAACTGTGATGTGATTGACTTGCCAGTTATCAGTGAGCAGAGCACTTTTAGGCCACCCAACTTAAGCTATTTATGATTGTCACTTACCTTTAGTGATAAATAGACCGCACAAAACTCTATCGCACAGCTTCCCTCAAGGGAAGGTTGTTACGGATGATAGAATTCATACCATGTGTGGTGATCATTCATTCATAAACGTAGATAGAAAACATGTTCACTGTGACTTTATCCATTAAACTGCATCAAAAAAGAATTTGTTTTCCTGCTTATATCAAAGGGCTGTTTCACCTCTCCTCCTAGAGTAAAAGTTGTACCCTACTTAATTAGAATTGTACTTTGGTATAAAAGTATTAATTGTACTTTTATATATTTTGTATATTATACCTAGCAATTAATTTTTTTTTCATTTTGTCATGTTCCTCTTCATTACTTTAAAAATTATTACAGCCTTAAAAAGGAAGATTTCTCATATATATATGAAATATATATATATATATATATATATATATATATATATTTTTTTTTTTTTTTTTTTTTTCCTGTCCTTCAAAAAAAAAAAACACATTGACTTAATTGTTTGGCTGGATGTGGAAGATATGTTGTGGCATGTGTATAAAACTGTGCATGAGCATTTTAAAATAAATGGTATTTTAAACCAGTTCCACATTTCAGCAAGTAGTTCCAGTAACAATTATACAAATTTTGTATTTATGAAAACCAGCTACAGAAGGAGGCCAGCCTGGCCAGTAGACAGTTGGACTGATTGTCTAGGCCACAGAGAGACCCAGAGGAATCTCACTTGAGCTCTAGTTCCAAGCGGAGAGTGGTAGAGCCTCAGGGTAAAGTTCAGTATGAAATGACTTTAAAATTTTATTTTAACCTAATATATGCATATTCTCTGTTCTTGTTTATGGCTCCTGAATGACTGTTTAATATGAAAGAACACCTATAGGAGAGCTATGTTGAATTTTCAATGTTTCATTAAAAATGATCGTATCCAGAGGGATATATTATGGGTAGTGCTGCTGTGATGTGGACAGGTGTTTAGACATGTTTTTATTTACTTATTTTATAAATTTTTTTTTTTTTTTAGTTGTTGATAGACCTTTATTTATTTGTATGCAGTGCTGAGAATCTAACCCAGTGCCTCACATATACCAGGAAAGTGCGCTACTACTGAGCCACAGCCACAGCTCCTGTTTTTATTTTTCTTGGACAGATACATATGAGTGAAAGTGCTGGGTTGTAAAATAAGATTAACTTTTTAATAATCAAACTGTTTTCTATGTGGCTATATCATTTGCATTCTTACCAGCAATGTGTGAGGATTTTAACTTTGCCACATCTTTACCAATACTTATGTCTTTTTTATAATCATCATCATGGTGGGTTTGAAGTAGTATCTCATTGTTTTTATTTTGAATTTCCCTACTAGCTAATGATGTTGAACACATTTGCATTTGCTTATTAGCTCTTCTGTGTCTTTTTAAACACGTCTTTTTGAATATTTTCTCCATTTTTTTAATTGGGTTCTTGGTTTTATTACTGTAGGAGGTCATAAACATTCGTGTTAGGGATACGAGTCCACTATCAGATATGTGTTTTGCAAAGAATTTCTCTCTGTTACTTGTCCTCATTTTCATCATGTTAAAAAAAGTTTTTAAATTTGAGAAGTGCAATTCATCATTTTTTCTTTTTTTGAATTACAGTTTTAAGGCTGTTATCAAATTTCACTTAAGTTTCATGTATGCCCTGAGGAATGGATTCAAATTCATCTTTTTGCATGTGGATATGCAGTTGTCCCAACACTGTTGGAAAAAAAACCTGTCTTTTCTCCATGTAATTTGCCTTGGCACCATGGTCAAAAATCGGTTGACCATAGCTGGGTGTGGTGGCACAGTTTATTATTGAGTTTCTTTGGAGGCTGAGGCAGGAGGATCTCAGCTTCAAAGCCCACATGGGTATCTTAGCTAGACTCTGTTGCAAAACAATAGGAAATGGGCTGGGGTTGTACCTCAGTAATAGAGCACTTGCTTAGCATGCAAGGATCCCTGGGTTCAATTACCTGTACTGCCAAAAGGAAAAAAAAAAATCAATTGGCCATAAGTGTAAGGTTATTTTAGCCTCTCATTTCTGTTTCAGTGATCTGTATGCTTGCTCTTATATTACCACCAGGCTGTCTTCATATGGTAGCTTTTAGTACATTTGAAGTTGGGAAGTTTAAGTCTTCTAATGTGTTTCTCGGTTTTCCAAATCATTTAGGCTATTCTGGGTTACTTAGACATATAAATTTTAGGATTAACTTGTGATTTTTCTCCAGAACAACCCTGCTGTGATGGATTTTGATTGGAGCTCTGTTGAATCTATTGATCTGTTTGGGGGTGAGATTGCCATTTTACCAGGATCATGTAAACTTTTCATTCATTTAGATCTTTTAATTTCTCTCAGCAATATTTAGTAATTTTTAGTTTAAATTTCTTTTGTTAAATTTATCTTGAAGTTTTTGTTTTTGATGCTATTGTGAATATGATCTAAAAATTTTTCATTGTTGGATTGATTGTTGCCAGCAGTATATAAAAATGTAATGGATTTTTGTTGAACATGTATCTTGCAACCTTGCTAACCTTGATTATTGATTTCAGCAGGGTTTTATTTTCCTTCTTTTTTTGGTGAATCCTATAGAATTTTCTGTTTGTTGAGATGACCAGTGATTTTGTTCTTTTCTTCTATTAATATGATTTATTACATCATAACTGATATACCAGTGTTATATCATAGAATCCTTATAGAATCCTTTTTTAATATATATTATATATATTATAACATATATGTTTTATATATATATATATATATATATATATATATATATATATATATATATATATATTACTGGGTTTGGTTTAGAAATATTTTGTTGAGGATTTTTTGGTTTATTTATTTTTTTTAAGAGAGAAAGAGAGGAGAGAGAGAGAGAGAGTTTTTTAATATTTATTTTTTAGTTTTCGGTGGACACAACATCCTTATTTTATTTGTATGTGGTGCTGAGGATCGAACCCAGCGCCCCGAGCATGCCAGGCAGCGCGCTGCTGCTTGAGCCACAGCCGCAGCCCACCCGTTTATGTTCTTGAGGAGTATCGCCCAGTAGTAGTTTTCGGGCTCTGACATTTGGTATTTACGGAGTCTTAGGACGCCCTTGGGAAAAGCTTCCCTCCTAGAACGAGCTGGGAAGTGCCTGAGTTTGCCAAGCATTGGTAGTATTTCTTTAAATATCTGATTGAATTCGCCCGTGAAGTCCTCTGTACCCAGATTTCTTTTGGTGGGAATTGGGGATCAACCAGCTGGAGGTCTGCGCCCCAGCGCGGCTGCAGTGGGCAGGTGCACCTGCCAGCGCCTGCTTCCGGGCACGCGCCGTGCCGCGCCATCTCGCGGGCTTGTGCCCTGCTCTGGGTCCCTGGCTTGTGCCCGTGGAATGTGCCGGTGTCACGTGTCCGGCGCCGGGTGTGGGGTTTGCGTGCTTTTGCAGTGCAGGCTGGTGCATGCTTCGGAGCTCAGGCTCCTTAGTGTCCTGCGGTCATCAGAACCCCGCGGCCAGCGGCCAAGGCCAGCAGTTGACTCCAGGGTTCCCGTTAAGTGATTTAATAACAGCATTCCTCTGTGGGACAGCTTTCCACGAATAGCTTTTCCTGGCAAATTACAGAAGGCGGTCTTCCTGCATATGCACTGGGCATATAGCTTGAGCAAAGTTACCAGAGCGCGTTTTAGCTTATTTGATGAGTGTTTCTAATTCTGACCATTAGATTTCTTAGTCATTACTTAAAAAGTTGACATAGTTAATCAAAGTTTTGCTTGATGATAAGTATCTCAATCTATAGGTATTTTTTGTAACTATTCAGCAAGTTTTAAGAATAATACAAAAATAAAAATATTTTATATGAAATACATAACTGATTTTTTAAAAAATTGAGTAGTTATAAGTTAAGAAAGAAATAAAGTATCTTGAATTTTGGTAGTGACATTCCTTTGGAGGAATTAAGAGCTGGGAATATATTTCACTATAACATTTTCTGGTATCTTTATTTAGTTCTACAAGGTATACTTAAAATTGTACTAAGTAATTTTGGTTTTAAAAGAATTTAAGTGTCATTTGATGTAAAAGTAATTTGAATTTTGGAGAATTGTCTGTTTTTGAGACAGAATGGTGAAAACAGGACATCTTAAAAAATATTCTTGCGCTGAATCAGAACCGTCTTTGGTTACATCATATCCTGGCTGCAGTGGCTATAGCTGAAGGGTTACACATTAGTTAATTTTGAAACTGTATATTGAGGTGTTATTGATGTACACTGAGTGGCACCTGTGTCAGAAGCCTCAGATTGTGCCCTGTAAATATCAATACACCATGAACCCATCGCCACCGACCCACAGATTTCCTCGGGTTCTTTTCCCATCTTCCTTCTTATTCCCCTCTCCCAGCCACATCCCTGATGATTGCTAATTTGCTTCCCATCACTATACATTAATTTGGACTTTCTAGAATTTTATACAAAAGGAATCATACATTATGTACTCTTTTTTTGGCCCATCTTCTTTCAGTTATCATAACTGTTTTGAGAATTGTCCATTGTATTAGTAGTTCATTTCTTTTTTATTGCTGAGTAGTATTCCATTGTTTCAATATTTCTTTACCTTTTTATGGAATTTTGGGTAGTTTCCAGTATTTCTCTATACAAATAAATCTTCTATGAATGTTTATGCACAAGTTGTATGGACATATGCCTTCATTTCTCATGGGTAAAAATGTAGGAGTACAGGGTAGGTATAGGTTTGACTTTTTACGAAACTTCTAGACTATTTACCAAAGTATTTAAAATTTTAAATTCCTGGTATGCATGAGGATTTCTGATTTTCTCTCCAATATTGGCACAGTTATTTGATCAACCAGTTAATCAGTCTGTTTATTTGATACATAAAATTGTACATATTTATGGGGTGCCTCATGATATTTTGATGCATGTATACTTTACGTAGTGTTCCAGTCAGGGCAGACATGCATATTTCCTGAAACATCTGTCCTTTCTTCATGAGAAAACTTTCAAAATCCTTTCTTCTAGCTTTTTAGAATATACAGTATACTGTTGTTATCTGTGGTCATTATACTGTGAAATGGAATGCAGAACTTATTTTTCCTATTTAACCATAACTTAATACCTGCTGATCACCCTTTCCTCATCAGCTGTCCCCTGCTCTTCACTGCTGGTAGCCATCCTTCCACTCTCAACTTCTGTGAGGTCACGCTGTTAGATTCCACAGGAGTGAGATCATGGGTGTTTGTTTTTCTTGTGCTGGCTGATTTCCCTTACATAATGACTTCCAGTTCTGTCCATGTTGTCTCAAATGATAGGATTTCATTCTTTTTATGTCTGACTAGTACTCCATTGTGCATTATGTACCACATTTTGTTTATCCATTCATCAGTTGATGGACACTTAGGTCGCTTCCATTTCTTGGCTATAGTGCTGCAGTAAATTTTATGGGAATGCAGATGTCTCTAGGAGACTGATTTCATTTCCTTTGGATATACATCCAATAGTGGGTTGAATATGGTAGAAGTTCTATTTTTTAATTTTTTTAAGGAACACCTATGCTGTTTTCCATAATGACTGTAGCAATATAAATACCCACCAACAGTATATAAGGGTTCCAAGAAGTTGTTATTGCTTATCTTTTTTAAAAAAATGTTTTAGTTGCATAATGATACAATGCCTTTACTTATTTTTATGTGTGCTGAGGATTGAATCCAGTGCCTCACACATGCAAGGCAAGTGCTCTACCACTGAGCTACAACTCCATCCCCATCTCTTATCTTTTTGATAGTAGCCTTTCTTAACAGGAGTGAGGTGATATCTCACTGTGGTTTTGATTTGTATTTTCCTGATGATTAGTGATGGTTTATGAAATGCTCTCTGTGAAACCATCAAGGTAGAGCTGGTAAAGCAGATACCTTATCACCTTTGCAGATGTGTTTCATGTGACTTGTGCATAATGTTTTAAGGTTTTTTTGAGCCAGTTACTAACATTTAAACATTAAGAGATTTCACCCTAGAAACAATCTACATTTGCAGCTCTTTAAAAATAAAAAGTGGTCTGACAGCACTGCGGAGCTTCTTTTAAGAGCAGCAGCTGGCAGGAGCTGATTCCTGGCTGTCTTCTTTGGCTGTGTTTTCTCGTGGCCTTGAGCTCATCTGAATGCTTTATCCATGTGGACATTTGAATTTATGACCTTTGTCCAAAGTAATTTACTAACTTTTACATAATTTTGAAATGCATTTTGTTGTCAAATTAACACTTAGAAAAAAATGGATAGATTAGAACAAATTTATCTTACCTATTGGGAGAATTATTCTCTCTGGTGAGTTAAAAATTTCTTATCTATAGGAGAATTATTTGTTCTGAAAACTAATATGTATTCTTTAGAAATCAGACCTTTTTGTTTTATGGATTCTTAAAAATGCATTGGTTTGGTTTGGGTTTGTAGCTCAGCAGTGGAGTGCTTGCCTAGCATGTATGAGGCACTGGGTTTGATCCTCAGCACCTCATAAAAATAAATAAATCAAATAAAGGTATTGTGTCCTCTACGCTAAAAATAAAAATAAAAAAAATCATTGGTTTTATGAGCAGGCTCCCCCCACCCGTCACACACACACACACTTTCTTTGATTTCTTGGTTCAGTTCTAGCATTAGTCATATGCCATATTAGTACTTTGTACTTTTCAGATTATTTTCATTTAGATTTTATGTGAGTTTCACAATAACCATATGTACTAAGGTAAGATAGGCACTTTTAAAAAAAGAAAATAGAGTTTGTGGGCGCTGCTTAGTGGTAGAGTACCTAGCATGAGTGAGGCCCCGAGTTCATTCCAGTGCGCACATGCATACACACACAGAGAGAAAGAAAGGGAGGGAGGGAGGGAGGGAAGAAAAGAGGGAAGGAAAGAAAAGAAAAGTAAAGTAAAGAAAGAAAACTTGAGTGGGATCTCTTCAAAAAACATTAATTTGACTCAGAATTAGGGAGTTCCCAAGAGATTGCCCAAATGGAACTTCTGAGGAACTTCATTGGTTTCTCACGTTTTCACATCCCTTTAAATGTCTTAATTCTTGTTGCATGATTACCTTTTCAGCAATCAAAAGAGCTGAGCAATTCTGGTTACCCAGACTTCAATAGATTGTAGCTGAAGACATTCATCTTCAATAATGACTTCTCTTTGAAATGTTTACAGAGAAGGAAACTGAGGTTAGTGGCAAGGCTGTTGACTATGACCCAGGGGAGCTGCTTCCTGTTTGCTTCTCTTTTTGTGGCACCAGTAGGCCCATGTCTGAGGGTGGCCAGAGCTTCCTCTGGAAGCATCTCAAGCAAACCTGTGACAGGCTTTTTGTTGCACCTTTCTACTGTGTAAATAGAGACATTGGAAGGATTTGAGTACTGCCTAACCAGTTTCTGATTGGTAACATGCCCTGAGATCCTCAGTAAATGCCAGAAAACAAATTAGATCCACGGTGTATTTGATATGCATATCGTTTTCCCAAACAAAATTTGAATTCCACAAACTCAAGTTGAGTCATTTTCTGGATGCTTGTGTATGAATGGAAGCCTTTGTCCTGCCCTTCTGTAACCAATACCATCATCTTCTGAAAGCCCTGATGCATTGGCTGTATACTGTTGATCCAAAACAGAACTTTATTCTGACTAAACTTGTAGCTATAGAAATACTGAACTCATATACCCATTGACCAGTACAGCATGTTCATGCCAACCAGATCTAAGCCTGTCCAGGGTGCCATGCTGTGAAGACCACTCACAGCTGTAAGCATGGGTGCAGCTGTTACAAATCTAGCAAAACCTCAGATTAAACAATTTCACATGACCAACGATGATACCGCAGACCCATTTTTCATAATATAAACACTCTGGGACATGCCTTTGAAATGAGTGAGAATGTCATTAATATTAATGCCCCTGAATTCAAGGTTGAGAAGTCATTTCTTTTTGAGCTGTGTTTTTTACTCCTAAGTTTGGAATAAAATATGGTTTTAGCCTGAAGTACGGCATGTTTATTCACAACCTGAAAAAAATTTGATCCTGTTGCTTTTGAATTGAAGGAATGCAAAAATACAGCTTAAATACTTTATTCTTTGTGGTCATTTAACTTAAATGAATTTTAGAACTAAATTTGGCAAAAATTAGCTGTTAATGAAATCCAATTGCATTGGTTTATGAAAAAAATAAAAGGACACTGCCCAGCCCAGTGGTACACACCTGTCGGGACGCTGAGGTAGGAGGATGGTGAGTTCAAAGCCAGCCTCAGCCAAAGTGAGGCACTAGGCAACTCAGTGAGACCCTATCTCTAAATAAAATACAAAATGGGGCTGGGGTGTGGCTCAATGGTTGAGTGCCCCTGCGTTCAATCCCTGGTACCCCCCAAAAAATAAATAAATAAAAAACTGAAAACAATTGCTAGTCAAGGGTTATACTACTAGTAGGACATTTTAGAATTCTATGTTTCAGGAAGGAATTTTATTCTGAATGATTTTGAACATGTTTCTTGCCATCTTGTCTTTCAACTAGATTCCAGCCCTTCAAAGCCACTGGAATTTATTTTGCTTCTTAGTCTCTGCTGATGGGACTGCTAGTGAGATATCAGCTTGGCCATGTAGACTTTTCCAGAGTTACTTTCTGTGCCCTGATTTCCTGTGAATTCTCGTATGAGTTTTTCCATGTTGCGTTTACAGGGTCCCCTGGAAGCTCCTGAGCTGGGCTTTGCACAGTTCCCTGTGTCTATGGGGAGGTGTTGTTTTTCAGCACTCACTGGGGACTGCATTTTAGAGTCCCCTTTGCCTCTACTGCTCTCCTGGTGGGACTTCTGGGGAAGCCTGAGTTGGTAACAGAGCAGTTAAATGACTGTGGAACTGCCCTTCACACTGTGTCAGAGAGACGCAGCATTTGTCAAAAGAAGACAGTAGAACCTCATTTAAACTTGTTCCTTAAGTTGCTTAAATGTGTTTCTGATCAGGAGACTTATAACCTAAAGCTGGACTTGTGAAAGCAGAACATAGTTAATACGGTATTATTTTATTTGGAGGACTTTGTTTTTCTTTTTCATACACACTGCTAAATATTTTATTTCAAAACAGATTTATTGAGCTTTAATTCATGTATCACACAATTCACCCATTTAAAATGTAGAATCCAGGAATTCTTAGTATGTTCACAGAATTGTGCAACCCTCACCACCATCAAGTTTAGAGCATTTTATCCCATAGGAAAGACATTCCATTGCAGTGGTCCCTCCCATTTCTTCTGTCCACATCCACACCTCCCCTCTTCTCTTCCTCACTCCCTGGCCACAGTCACCTGCTTTCTGTTGTATTCACAGGAACTTGGGATATTTTAATCAACACCTGCTGGGCATGCTGGTGCACACCTGTAATCCCGGCTCCTCAGGAGGCTGAGGTAGAAGGGTTGCAAGTTTGAGGCCAGCCTGGGCAACTAACTTGGTGAGACCCTGTCTCAATAAAATGAGGGCTGGGGATGTAGCTCTGCGGCAGAGCACCTGCCTTGTGTGTGCAGGGCCATGGGTTTGTTCCCCATTACCTCAAAAACTAGAGTAAAGCACAGTGACCATGCTGTTGCTGTCCCCTTTCGCTCCTATTTTCTGCCCCCCCCCCATTTAAGAGATTATGGAATTGTTTTTTAACTCTTTGCACTTATTTTAAATTCCATATCTTGAGGAAATCTGGACAGGTGCAAGCAGCCCCTTTCTTCCCTATTGAAAGCTCGTCTCTGCAGCTGCCGTGGGGTGTGCTGCCTTCTGCCCTCTGCCCTCTCACTAGCCGTTCACTGTGCCCTCTTTCTGGACTTTCACTGTTCACTGTGCCCTCTTTCTGGACTTTCACTTTCCTCTTAGTGGAACACATCCTCTAATTTCTCCTTAAAACAGGAAGTGTGAGAGGTGAGTTATTTCTGGCCCCTGTCTATTGAATGTGTCATTATTCTTGTCATATTTGATTGATAGGTGGTACAGAATCCCAGCTTGGAAATCGTTTTCCTTCAGAATTGGGAGGGCGATGTTCCCTTTCCTCCTACTTTCCTGAGTCTCTCCAATTTCATGATAATTTGCCTTGTGTCGATGTCTTTCCATCCATTATACTGGGAACTTGGACAGTACCTCCAACCTAGAAACTCGTTTTTAGTTCTAAGAAAACGTTTGTTGATTGCATCTTGCCTCTCTTCTCTTGGGCAGCCTGTATTTGGAACTCTGCCTTTAGGATTGATCCTCTAATTTTCTTATTTTCTATCGTCTTTATTTATGCTGTACTTTTTAAGACATATCTCGGCTTTAAATTTCTTCCCTTTTATTGAGTTTTCATTTCTATAATTATATTTTTAATTTTGAGATCATTTCTCTAAATGTTCCTTTTGCTGCTATTTCCTCCTTGTCTCATGAATATGGGTTCTCTCCTCTCCACTGTAAAGATATTTATGTTAGATTTTCTTTTTAAAGCCCCCCCCCATGACTTCCCTATTGATTTTCTGCATATTTTTGTTTCCATCTTTCATGTTAGAGACTTTTTCAGGTGTCTGGTTAGCTGCTGTGAATGCGGACAGGAAACTAAAAGGTGATTGACAGCTTCGAATGCTGACCAATGGCACTTCCTGACTTTTAGATTCCCTTGCAGGTGATTGGCTGGACTGAGTTAGAGAATCCCCTTGTGTCTGTGTCTTTAGATCTTCACTTGCAGGCTCCTTAGACTTGCTTATCATCTGTAACTCAGGTGACCAATGTCCCAGGGCCTGAGTGAGATAGAAGCTTGGGATGGGGAGGGGTGTCTCGGCATTCAGTATTCTAGTTTACATGTTATTTTTTGTGTTTCTAAATGTCTTCATTTCCTGAACTTTGCAGGGTCTGGTGATATAAAATGGGTCAGTTTTATCAGTGTTCCCCTCAGATTTGTTTTTTCTGTTGTATTCAGTTACTATCCACTTTCTAATTTACAAATTCTATAGCTGTTTTCTCTTTTTCTGTTCCTATACTTGTGAATTTATGCCTTAAAAATTAAAATTAGATTCTTTTATTATTGTTAAAAGTAAGAAGGAGTGAAAAACGTCAGTTTGATTTGTCATCTTTATAGGGAAATTCCTGTGTAAAAACATCTTTCCCTCCTCTTTCTTCCTTTTGTGATTTAATTTTTAAGGTTAAATTTTTTCATCCATCAAAATTTTCCCCTGCTGGTTGACTGGTTATTCTAAACTATATTTTGGAAAAATTTAATTCTTATATAACTCACAAAATGAGATTGCTCTTGGTGATATTCCTCACTGCAGCTAGGCTACCCCCTGGTGTTCCATTCTGTTTTGCTGCAGGTCTGATAGATGGATGATGATATAATTCATTGAGTCGATGTTTATTGAATGACTGCTCTGTCAATAGCATGGCACAGAATTCTACTGTAATACCAAACTACTGAAGAGGGTCAGGATAGGCTGGAACACCAAGAAGAACTGCAGAGAAATGCATTCAAGTAGTCTTCTGTAAGTTTGGATTGCTGTGACAATAGTAGCTATGGACAGCTCAGCTGAGTTATAAAGCAAACACATCTAGACGATTTTTTTTTTTAACAAAATGTCTAGAAGAGCAATCAATGACTTAAATAGGATGTACTTATTTTGGGGGAGGCTTGGGAGTAAAGTTCTAGGGTTTGGGATGAATGAGGAGGCTAAAATTGAAAACAGTCATGGATCACAAGTGGAAAATATAGTTCTGGAGTGTTCTAGGGAAAATGGGGTGGAAGGGGTGGCAGACAGAAACTCATGGACTGCCCTTTTAAGGGTGTTTGTAGAGGAGCAACCTGTTAGATGAGATGAGGGGGTGTTCTACAGTTCCTACTCTTGCAGGAAGGTCAAATAAAATGAGACTAAGCATACAGGGGCTCGTGGGTACTCATTTACTTATTTTGTTTGTTTCCTTTTTTAAATTAGAAAACTCTTTTATTGAAGAAGAAGAAGAAGCAGAAGCAGCAGCAGCAGAAGCAGCAACAGCAGCAGCAGCAGCAGCAGCAACAGCAGCAGCAGCAGAAGCAGCAGCAGCAGCAGCAGCAGCAACAGCAGCTGCTCCTGGGCTGAGGATGTGGCTCAGTGGTCGAGTGTTTGCCTAGCATGCCTGAGGCCCTGGCTCAGTCCTCAGCACCACACCCAAAAGAGAAAAGCTTCTCCCTGACTCCAGCTGTGGAAGCGTTGAGGTGGTGAGTTGATGCCATCTCCGCCTGTGCTGGTGTGCTGATGGTAGGAAGGAGACTGGAGAAGGGCAGGGCGACAGAGTCGTGGTTAGAGTGGAACCTGGTGAGCTTGAACTATGGGAATATGGAGTTCTTTTTACTAGAGGTAGATGTTCGGGAACGTGAGTCAAGTAAGTGGGTTGATGAATGTGTTGGAGTCCTCAAGACCACCCCCGACTAGGACTCGCAGGACCCGCACAGAGCTGTCCTCGTGATAACGTGTGTTTTTTTTTTTTTAAAAAAAAACAGAGAAAGGGTATAAAGAAAAATAAGCAAAGGGAAAAGGTAGAGAGGGTGAACTAGAGGGAACCAGCAACCCTCCCTGCCAGAGCCACATGGGACACACTCATTCTTCCATAATGAGCTGTGACAACGGGTGTGAAATGATGTCTACCCGGGAATCCCACTGGAGATGGGGATTATTTGGAGTTCGGTCACATATGCATCCTCTGCCTAGCAAGTACCAAATTCTAGACTCTAGAAGGAAAGCAGATGCTTGGCACAAGTCACAGTGTACAGATAGTTTAGGAACAGTGACTCCCTCTTAGCAGGTGTGGTGGTGGGAGCTCTCCCCATATGCCTGCGAGGGACAGCCTTGCCAACATACTGCCCCTGTCTCTGTCTATTGTTTGGTAATACTGAGAATTGAACTGAGGACTCACACATGCTACACAAGCCCTTCACCGCTGAGCTGAATCCCCAGTTCTTTAAAAATATATATATTTTGAGACAGGATCTTACTAAGTTGCCCAAGCTGGCCTTGAATTTGTGATCCTCCTGCCTCAGCCTCCTGAGAAACTGCTATTACAGGCAAGTGGGATTGCAGGCATGTGTCCCTACACCACATACCTGGCACAAGGAGTCCTGTCTGAGGAGAGTGCTCGCAGTCCTGCAAGTTACCTCTTCTCCACAGTCTGTTTAAAAAAATAAGAAGCAATTTTTGAGGATAAGAACCAAGTTATGATCTTGGTCAATTGCAGAGGGGTCACAGTCAGGGTAAAAGTCCGATTGAGATGTACAGACAGAAAGCCGAGCCTCTAGGAGGGTGTGAAGGCGAGAAATGCAGTGCGTGGAGAGTTGGGACTCAGGCTGAGGAAGTTGATGAGCAGCAGGGAGACCTTGCTGTGAGCTGGCGGTGCCCTTCCCCAGGTTGTCATTGTTGAAGCTCTAATCCCTAGGACAACTGTGTTTGGAGATAAGGCCTTTTGGGGACTACTTAAATTAGATAAGGAGGGGTCCTAATCTGATAGGCTTGGTGGCTTTATTAGAACAGGTAGATTTGTCTGTCTGTCACACAAACTTGAGCATAAAGAAGAAGTCATGTGAAGACAGGGAAATGGTGGCCACCTACAAGCCAGGAGTAGGTTTCTCAGGAATCAAATCAGCCTCCAAAACCATGGAGGCTTGACTTCCAGCCTCCAGAACCATGAGAAAGTGGTGTCTCGCTGTGACAGCCCAAGCTGACAAGACAAGCTGGGTCAGACCAAGACCTCAGCTTTGTGAGGCACACTGTGTGCAGAGTAAGGAGGGTTATCAAGTTGCTAGTTTTTAAAATTTTAGTTTTTTTCTCTTTTTGAGTGTTTGCTTTGTAAGCTTAGTTAACCACCTTGTGAATTAGCAAAAGTTATTAACCTGCACTTCTGTGCCATTGTGAATAGCCACATTTGACTATTGAACTGTAAATTAATAAAGGTAAGTAAAAAATTTGTTGTCTTAGTTGTGCAAGCCACACTGTGTGTTCAGAAGCCACTTGTGGTTGGTGCCTGCTGTATTGGATGCAGCAGATCTCAGAACCTCCCCGTCTCTGCAGGAAGTCCAGGCACACACCCCTCTTTCAGATCATTGCCTCGTACTCTCCCTGTATTTCCTTCCTGACTCAATGGTTCTGACTTTTCTAGGTTCAGGGCGTACTTAGGAATGCTAACATTTGTGACTGTACCCTCAAGGGTCTTAAAACACTAGCATCAGAAGGTGAACCACAGTGCGTCAGCCTGGCTGACATGTGTCCTGTCAGGCTGCGTCTGGAACTGCAGTCACCGTTCCCTTCACCTGGCGATGCTTCTGCCCCTCCTGGGCTCTGTGATGTGGTCATAGGCACAGAAGTTCAGCAGGCACGTTCCACTCTCCGAGCTCCCCTGGACCGTTGCTCCCTCTGGGCTCGGGGGCTGGCTCGGTGCTCTGAGGCAGCCTTAGCATGGGCTGCTCTGGATCCCTAGGCTGGGGAGGTCAGTGAAGGTGGCAAGCTTTCTGGCCTTATTGGGAGTTGACTGCACCATGAGGGAAAAAGAGGTATGACACTGGTCAGAAGGGTCCCTGTTAGCCCTGGGACCCACCTGGGTAGGAGTTGTCCTGAGACAGAGCAACTGAGCAACCCTTTTTTTTTTTTTTTTTTTTAAATGAAAGGTCTTTCAGCTTCCACACCAGACATGATACACTTTTAAAATATATATACATATATATATATATATATATATATATATATATATATATATGTATATATATATATATATATTAGTTTTAGGTGGACACAATAGCTGTATTTTTTATTTTTATGTGGAGCTGAGGATCGCACCCAGTGCCTCATGCACGCTAGGTGAGCGCTCTACCACTGAGCCACACTCCAGCCCCTCAGAACAACCCTTTGAAGTAGGTTTTGTTCCACATCTGAAAACAGTGAAGTTGACCTTCGGAAATTTTGCCTGGGGTCTCAGAACCAGCGAATGGCAGTGCTGGGTTCAGACCTTCCTGTTGACCTTCCAAACTTGTGCTCTTCCCATCACAGTGCAGCAGGCTTTTGCCACTGTCCCTTCTGCTTACCAGGAGCAGCTTCCCCTTTTAGTGCTCTGCACTAAAAGGATTGTTTTAAAATTTGTTGAATGAAATACATTAAATTTAAGGTAAAGGCTCAATGACTTGGAAGGAGATCTTTGTTTTCCTTTTGTTTTAAAGGATTTTTATTATTTAAGTGAAGGCCACTCTCGAGACGAGCACTTTTGATAGAAGCATTTAGACTTCCTGTCTTATACAAATAATTGGCTGTGCAAATGTTCCACGTATGTGTCAGCAGCTTCCTTACGGGGTGCGGACTGCGTGACGAGCACCTTTCCCGGTGAGCTGGAGCCTTCCTCGTGCGCTGGCTGCTCCGTTGCCCGTTGCTCGTTGCTTGAACAGTGTGCTTGTGATGGTTATGGTCATGCTCACTTTCACTACTGTCCATCATTTTGGCCTTTAGGTCTGCATTTTCTTTGGGTGGTCTTGCTGAGAAGTAATTGTACGAGGAGAACAAAGTTTTAAATTTGGTGGCACTCAGCACCAGCAACCCGAGCTGTGCCTGCACTGTGGTGCGCATCTATAGTTCTCTCCCTCTTGTTAATTTTAGCCTCAAAACCAGACTTGTTTTGTGCCATCCTGTGGTGCTGAGGATTGAACCCAGTACCTCACACATTCTTTGTCCCAGCTTTCTCTTCAGCCCCTGTCCCTGATGTGTCCCTTGGCAGAGCATGGAGATGATGGTAGTCTTTGAATCCTGATTGGGGACAAAAATACTTGGTGTAACAAGCATTGGGGGGTACAGGGTGACCACATGGCCCTGGATTGTCCATCGTTCTGGAAGCTCTGGTTAGGGATCAATGTGAAGAGATTAAATTTATTTCCCACAGACTTCTCTTGCTTGGTTATCATCTGACATTATTCCTTTATTATTATATATTTCATTCCTCCTTATTATTTTTGGCTGAAGATTCTCTTGTTAGTCATTTTACTTTGATCGTTCTTTCTTATTTTCTCCTCCCTCAGAATTTTTCCATCTTGATCAGCCTTATCTTCATCAGATTTTCCTCCCACTTGGATCTAATGGTCTACTTCTTCAGTGGATGGGGATGGGGGACGAGTGAGGGTGGTGGGGTAATATGCCACTTGCTGGTTATTTCCCACGACACAAGATATTAAGGAACCTAATTCCCTTTTCATTCCTTGTGCTTGGACTCTATAGAGTTGGCTGGTTACCAGTATCGGGCTGTGTGTGCTGGGAGGTGACTAAACCAACCCCGTGGTGAGGCAGTGTGTTCCCGCACAAATATGTGAGCTGATGACAGATGACAGTGGACAGGCATCAGATGAGTTTTGAATATAAAGAGATGCACTGTTTTTTTAAAAAATATTTTTAGTTGTAGATGGACACAGTGCCTTCATTTTATTTATTTATTTTTATGTGGTGCTGAGGGTCGAAGCCAGTGCCTCACACATTCTAGACAAGCGCTCTACCACCAAGCTACAACCCCAGCTCTGAGGTGCACTATTCTTGTGATACTGTTAGTAATTTTTATTTGGAGAAATGCTAGCTATTGACTAAAGCATAGAACCTACTCTAGGCTAGGTTATGTTCCTAGGAGGCAATTAGAAATGGACAGCAATTTCAGTTTTGAAATTAGCTTTTTGCTAAAATGTGGTTTGAGTGTGGATGTTTTTGATACATAGAGCAACAGACTCACTGTTAAAGAAGCATTGTCCGGTGATACAGATGAACCACATAGAATCTCTTCATCTTTAGGGAAATCCTAGTTGAAACTGGAAAAAAAAATCTTCAGTTTTGTTATTGTTCATCACAAATTATAGGGATTTTGATATTGCTCAGTTAGAAGTTCTGTAGATTTTTGGAAACTACTTATTAATTGACCTCAGTTCTGCACATTTTTGTTGCTTTGCAAGAATACTCTTACGGTTCAAATAAAGTTAAAAACAGGATAATTGGTGTGTGCCTGTAAAGTCAGACTAAAACTGTATTTTTTGCCTGTCAACACTTGAATAAAAAAAAACTATTTTCAGAACAGGATGGCAATTTAGGATCTTGCTCAAAACCACATATACCATAGTATTTTTAAAACTTGGAACCAAATAGCGTAATTATTGTTCTTTATAGCATGTGAAACTACATCTGATGTTAGCGTGTGTCTTGCTGTCCTGATACGGGTTTTTGATGGCGTTAGTGGTGCGAGAGTGAGCCTTGTATTTCACTACTGTACTTTCTTGGCTGCCCAGTTGGTATCTTCTTTGAATCTACTAAATAAAGGAAAACTAGAGCAACAGTGGTTTTGCCAGTCCGGTTTTACTGGGTTTTATTTATTTTGGATGGCGGCTGGCTTTGTGAAGGCGGCAGGCTGACCCTGGAAGCCACTGCCAAGGGCAGGATGGTGGGGCGTTCCCCTCGTCCCCACCTCAGGTCTGCTGGTCTTGCTAGCTCTCCTGCTGTGGGACATGGCTGCCTTGAGATCACTGTAGTCATGAGTAGCCACCCGCCCTCCTCGGTTCCCCCAAGTGTCCACAGTTCAGCCACTCCCTCCGTGCCTCTCACATCCCCCTTGGCCTTGGCCTTGGCCTTGGCCTTGGCCTTGGCCTGGCCCTTTTCCTCATCCACTCTGGGCCATCTTTCCCTTTTCAGTGGCTTTCCCTACCTTTTCTCTGTTGGTGGTTTCCATGTTTGTCTTCACTCAGGGTCTGTTTGCTGAGCTTTGTATGCGTCCAACCCATTGCTTACTGGGGCTCTTCATTGGGGTTCTGTCATCCTTCTGAACAGTGTTCCTACTCCTGTGTCCTTTTTCAGTCCCTGATGGTGCTATGCATACAATTCTCTTGGCAGAAACCTGAGCTTCATCTTTCACTCCTCCCTACTTGTTTTTTTTTCTTTTTTTTTTTTTACCATGTTCAGTCTGTACACCAAATACTGTGCATTCTACCTTGTAAACGTCACTCACATCTAGGTACAGATGCTCCTTGGTTTACAGGGATTAGACCCATGTAAGCCCACTGCAGCGGTCCTAGCCAGGTATCGCAGTGCGGCAGAGCTGCCTGCCCTGGAGCATGGCCGTTGGCCCTGGTGGCAAGCCTGATGGCAGCCGTGGCCCTGCCTGCCTGGCCTCTTGAGGGCAGTGTACCATATATCACCAGCCTGGGACAGTACAGCTTCTACAGAATGCGCTTCACTCCTGCGCCACGGTAAGATGGAAAAATCCTGAATGAAGCCGTCACAAGCTGAGGCACATTTGCACTTATGTCATCTCATTCCGTGGGATGAGGCCTTCACCCCTGTGAGGTGGTCTTCCATCTTACATGGTGGGCCTTCCTGTCACTCCCAAACCATTTCCAGCACTGCTTCTTCATGATATTTTTTTTTTTGGGGGGGGTGGGGGATGGTGTACTGGGGATTGAGCTCAGGGGCACTCAGCCACTAAGCCACATCCCCAGCCCTATTCTGTATTTTATTTGGAGACAAGGTCTCACTGAGTCGCTTAGCACCTTGCTAAGTTGTTGAGGCTGGCTTGGAACTTGAGTTCCTCCTGCGTCAGCCTCCTGAGCCACTGGATTACAGGTGTACAACACTGTGCCTCGGTGTGCATGATATTTCTGAAAAATAAAAATCCATTTGCATTACTTTCATGCTAAAAATTCCTCAGTAGCTTCCCCTTGTTAGAGCAATGTCCAAAGTCCTTACCTACTCTTAGGATGGCCTTTTAAATCCATCTACTACTTGCCTGAGCAGGGTGGTAGCCTGAAGTCCCCCTGGCACTTTCTGTATTAAAAGATGCTTTCTGTCCTTGTGAGAAACAAGAAATTCTGAGACCTATTGTCCACAATAAACCTCACTTCTGTAGACCCCTTTTCAAAAAAGTACATCATACAGATGAGGGGGGGGGGGAGAAAGAGAGAGAGAGTGTGAGTGAGAGAGTTGTGTGTGTGTGTGTGTGTGTGTGTGAGAAATGCAATGGTTGGAAAATTCCTTTGAGAAATCTGTCTAATAGTTATGCTTGATGCTGCTTTAATGTTTTTACAAACTAGAGTAAGCCAGTCTATCCAACCTGACTTCAGCAGTCCAGGACATTAGATGTCATTGCTCATCAGAAGAGGTGCTGAGAGTCAGCATCTGTGCCTTGAAGAAATTGCCCTAATATGGCCCCAGAAATGGTCTGAAGGATGTGGGCATGTGCCTCTCCTTAAGAGAGCAGGACTTCTGAAGTCCTAGGGGTGGGGGTGGGGGCGGGGATGTCGGTGGTCTGGCTCCAGTAGAGGGATAAAGATGTAGAGATCAAAATACAGAAGCTCCAGTGGAGCAGCCTTCAGCTGGGCTTGGATGTGCTGAAATGCTCATCTTTTTTGAGAAGAGAATCACAGCAGGATTCTGGAGCAGTTGCCCTAGGTCCTTGTGATCTGCACTCTGAATGCCCTTGGGCCTTCCTGCCCCAGGCTCCTTCCTGGGGCTCCTCTGCCCACTCTGTGAGCCTCCACAGGTGGTCAGTCTTGGTCTGGGGCTTTTCTGTAGACCTTCCTTGACACCCCAAGTCTGGCCTCTGTGTTCTACCTCGTCACCCACGCTCCATGACACTTCTTGCTCTGCAGTTGTAATCTGTATTTTAAGTTCAGTGATTATGACTACTGTCACCATTTGAAATGAAAGAGATTTAGAGGTTTTTTTTTTTTTTTTTTTTTTTTGAGGACTGACTGGAGTCATGAGACATTAATCCACTTCTCCTTACTTGCCTTTGATTCTCATTAAGGTTTTGAGATATTTTAGATACAACATGTCATAAGGTGTCCTGGGGACAAGACCTGCCTGCCCTGGTCCAGTGGTGAGGATCTAGAGTGTGAGTGCCAGTGTTCCGTTGCATGGTTTTGTTTTGGTGTTTTCTCCAGCTGCAAAGCCCACCCAGTCTTGTGCCAGGGCACTACCGTGCTCACAGGGTGGCCGTGCTCATTGCTCATTGGGCTAACATCCTACATCCTACTTCCATTTTCTCCACTTTCTATCTTCACATTCCAAATTCCTATGCTTGAAATATTGTAAGCTACAAAAGATATGTAATTTCCTAATTTATGCTTTGCCCTGTTGCAGAATCCAAATAATGAATTATTCTTGCTTAAGCAAAAAAAAAAAAAAAAAAGGCAAATGAAGCTACATGGAGAGCAATAAAAAATTACAATTATTTTTAAGTCTAGTGAGTATCTTTACTTACCTTATGAAAGGTTGCTTTGTCGTCCCAAAGATGTGGTTCTGCCTCTTCCCTGTTTTCCAAGTGATGGACATATTTAGTGTATGCATTTGATGAATCTGGGGATCAGTGTATACCTGTGGCACCAGCACCACCCTCAGGGCCATACCCATGTCCATCAACCCCAAAGTGCCCTTCTGTCCTCTTTGTTGTTGTTGTCATTGTTTGTGTGTGATAAAAACACAAAGATCCCCCCTTTGGGTGTGGTCTTAGTGATCCTCCAGGGTTCACTATGATTAAAGGCCTGGTCCTCAGGGTGGTGATGTTAGCCTGTGTTGTGGAACCCTTGCGGGGCGGGGCCTAGGGGGGTCCCTGTTTCCTTGTGGGGGGGCTCTTGGAAGCTAGTGCTCCTGCGAACAGGTTAAAAGGTGAGTTGGGCCCACCCTCCTTCTCTCTTCCTTGCACCTTTTCCTTCCACCGCTGGGCTTGGCCGGGTGAGGCATTCAAGGGGCAGTCCTCATTTGCCCAGGCCACAGCCATTGGGTCTTTGAGCCACCAAAATGGTGAGCTAAACAAAACCCCTTTTTTCATTAGTAGCTTGTCTCAGTAACTTTGCTGCAGTAATGAAAGGCTGACTTATACAGGTCTCTTAACATAGTATAAATATACACTATGGCATTAGATGTGTTTTTGTTAACTGAGGTCTTATTTTTTTCTCAGAACTGAAACTTTGTACCATTTTACCACCACCTCTCCATTTTGCATTTCCCCCAGCTCCTGCAGCCAACTTTCTACTCTTTACTTCTATGAGTTAGACGATTTTAGATTCCACATAAAAGCACTATTTAGTGTTTGTCTTTCTGCATTTGGCTTGTTTAGTTAGCATAGGATCCTCATGGCCTGTCCATTTTATTGAACATGGCAGGGTTTCCTTTCTTTTTAAAGGCTGAACAATATTCTGTTGTGTGTGTATATGTATGTGTACATATATATCCACAAACTGGAAAACAGATAAAATGTGGAGATACACACAAACACACACACCACGTATATATCCATGCATCGGTTGAAGGTTACCAAATTTCCTTCCATGTCTTTCTTATCTATTGTGAATGATGCTGCGATGAACATGGAGATGTCGATATCTCTTCAAGGTCCTGATTTTAATTCTTTGGATATATACAAAAAAAAAAAAAAATGGGCTTGCTGGATCATATGGTAGTTCTGTTTTTAATTTTTTGAGGAACCTCCATACTTCCATGATGGCTGCATTACATTTTCACCAGCAGTGTACTAGGGTTCCCTTTTCTCCTCACCCAAACTTGTCCTTTGACTTTCTGATAGTTGCTAAGTTAAGGTTCTCATTGTGGTTTTGATTTGCATTTCTTTGCCAACTATTGATGTCTGGTGTCTTTTCAAATACCTCTTGGCCCTTTGTCTTCTTGGGAGAAATGTCAATGTAGGTCCTTAGCCCATTTTAAAAATAAAATTCTTTGTTTTTATTACTGGGTTGTATGAGTTCTTTGTATATTTTGAGAATTAACTCCTTAGGGCATATATAGTTTCCACGTATTTTCTCCCATTCAGTAGGTGCCTTTTTATTTTGTTGATTATTCCTTTGCTGTGCGGAAGCCTTTGTAGTTTGGTGTAAACCTGTGTGTATGTTTTTGCTATTGTTACTTGTCCTTTTGGAGTCATATCCAAAACAAGTCATTGCTCAGACCAATATCAAAAAGAAGCCTTTGCCTATGTTTTCTTCTGGGATTTTTATTATTTCAGGTCTACATTTAAATCTTTAATGCATTTTGAGTTGCTTTTTGAGTTGGTGAAAGATAAGAGTCCAGTTTATTCTTTTGCCTTTGGATATCCAGTTTTCCCAGCATCATTGAAGGAACTGTTCTTTCCCCATTGTGTGTTTGTGACAACCCCGTTGAAGATTGGTTGACCAAATGTGCACAAGGTTATTTCTGGGCTCTGGTCTATGTGTTTGTTTATATGCTAGTATCATACTCTTTTGATTACTATGTTTTGAAATTAGGTAGTTTGGTATCTGTAGCTTTTTTCCCCCCTTAATATTGCTTTGGTTATTGGGTATTTTTGTGGTTTAATATTTTTGGGTCATTTATTTTTTTTTAATTTTTAAGCAAAATGTCGATGGAATTTTTATAAGGGATTGCATTGAATCTATGGATCTCTGGGTATTCTGGACATTTTAACAGTATTAATTCTTCTAATTTGTGAATACACATTTTTCATTTATTTGTGTCTTCTTTAGTTTCTGTCATTGAGATTTTATAGTTTTCAGTTAGGATTGTTTACCTCCTTGAATTTATTTTGAAGTATTTTTTGTAGCCATTATAAATGAGATTTTTTAAAAACTTCTTTCTCAAATAGATCTTTGTTAGCTTGTATAAACACTACTGATTTTTATATGTTGATCTTGTATCCCGTAACATATATCAGTTCTAAAATTATTTCTTTTTTGGTGGAGTTTAGAGTTTTCTATATATAAAATTATGTCATCTGTATACAGAGACAGTATGCCTTTTTTTCTGTCTCTCGTCCAGTTTTCCTTGTCCAGGACTTCTAGTACTGTGTTGGACAGAGGTGGACATAAGCACGAGTGGGCAGCCTTGTCTTGTACCAGGTGGAGGAAAAGCTTTCCGCCTGTCCCTGTGGGGTGTGTTGGCTGCTGTGGCCTTGTCATATACAGCCTTTGTTGTGTTAAGGTACATTCCTTCTGTTTCTGATTTGTGGAGAGTTTTTATTCTGGATGGATGTTGAATTTTATTAAGTTGAATTTGCTGCATCAACTGAGATCATCATGTGGTCCTTGTTTTTCATTCTGTTAATGTGGTGGATCACATTTGTAGATTGCATGTATCTGACCATCCTTGCATCGCAGGGGGAATCCCACTGCATCATGGGGTATTGAAATCTGTCTACGAGCACTTTTGAGGATTTTTGTGTCTAAGTTCATCCTGGTTATTGATGTATGATTTTCTTAAAGTGTTCTTCTGTCTTTGGTGTTAAGTTAATGCTGTTCTAAAATATGTTTGGGAGTGTTCCCTCTTCTTCAACATTTTGAAAGACTGAGGAGAGTTGGTGTTTATTCTTTAAATATTTGGTAGAATTCTCCAGTGGGCCTCTGGCCCTGGGCTTTTCTTTGTTGGGATGTTTTTGATTACTCTTTCAATCTCCTTACTTGTTGGTTTCTTTAGATTTTCTGTTTTTTTCTTTTTTTTGTTGTTGTTGTTTGTTTTTTAGGATTCTTTTTTCCTTTTTTTTTTGGTACTAGGCATTGAACCCAGAGGTGCTTTGCCCCTGAGTTACACCCCCAGTTCCTTTCAGATTTTTGTTTTTATTTTGAGATATGTCTCACTAAGTTGATCAAGTCCTTGCTAAGTCGCCTAGACTGGCCTTGAATTTGCAGTCCTCCTGCCACAGCCTCCTGAGTTGCTGGGATTGCAGGCGTGCACCACTGTGCCTGGTTAAGATTCCATCTTATAGATTGTATGTTTCTAGGAATTTATCCATTTCTTCTAGGTTATCTAATTTGTTCGTGTATGATTTCTCATGATAGTTTCTTTTGGTCCTTTGTTCTGTGGAATCAGTTGTAATAGTTCCTTTCATTTACAATTTTATTTAAGTCATCTGTATTTTTCTTAACTTAGCTAAAGGTTTGTCAATTTTGTTTATATTTTCAAAAAGCCAATTCAGTTTTATTGATCTTTTGCATTGTTTTTTTAGTCTGTATTTCCTTTATTTATGCTCTGATCTTGGGCTTTGTTATTCTTTTTCTAGTTCCTTGAAGGGTGAAGTGTTGTTTATTTGAGCTCTTTCATGTTTCTTAATGCAGACCTATATCGTTGTAAATTTCCCTCCTAGAACTGCTTTTGCTGCATCCCATAAATTTTGGTATATTTCCATTTCTGTTTGTCAAAAGATTTTAAAATTTCCCTTTTGAGCTGGGTGTGGTGGCACACGCCTTAATCCCAGTGGTTTGGGAAGCTGAGGCAGAAGGTTTGTAATTTCAAAGCCAGCCTCAGCAACTGTGAGGCACTAAGCAACTCAGTGAGACCCTGTCTCTAAGTAAAATGGCTCAGTGGTCTAGTGCCCCTGAATTCAATCCCTGGTACAAAAAAACCAAATTCCCTTTTGACATATTCTTTGTCAATTTCCACATATTTTAGAACTTTCTAATTTTATTCTTGTTGTTGGTTTCTGGTTTCATACCAGTGTGGTTGAAAGAGGTACTTGATGTGATTTCAGTCTTCTTAAGTTTGCTAAGACATGTTTTGTGGTGCAATTTATGATCTATCCTGCAGATTCTTCCATTGAGGAGAATGTCTATTTTATGCTTTGTATGTGTCTGTTAGGTCCGTTGGTTTATAGTTTTGTTCAAGTCAGTGTTTTCCTTATTAATTTCTGTCTGAATGGTTTTGAGTTGGAAGTAGAGTATTAAAGTCCCAGTTATTATTGTATTGTCTGTCCTACAGTTCTGTCAGTGTTTGTTTGACTTGGTTAGATGGTCCAGTGTTGGATCCTTCTTATGAATTTACTCATTTGTCATCATATAAGGACTTTCTTTTTCTCTTGTGATGGTCTCTGGCTTAAGGTCAGTTTTGTCTCTCATAGTATAGGTATTCCTTTTCTCTTTTGGTGACTGTTTGCATGGGTATAACTTTTCTATCTGTTCATCTTTACCTTATGTGTGTCCCCAAAGCTAAAGTGAATCTTGTAGGGGGCATATGCTCTTATTTTGTTAATCCATCCAGTTACTCTGTATTTTGATTCGAGAATTTAATCTGTTGTGGGTCAGGTCACTCAGAAAACACACAAAGTCCCAGTCTTGTTCAAATTGAAGAGTCTTTAGCCAGCTCCTTTATGACTGTTTCCCACAGGACCCATAACTGTCTCAGCCCCAAGCCTGAGCACTTTAGAATATTTAAAGGCAAAAACCACATCCAGGTTGATATAGCTGCAAGCAAGCAGGTACAGAAGCTGAATTGGGCAGTTAGTGAGACAATGCGGCGGGTACACTGATATTTCCCATAGAACTTTCCACGTTGGCATAGTATCAAGCAAGCAGAAGGGAAGGGGGTCAAAATGACTGTAGTTCAGTATACATTAGAGAATGGTTTAATGTTTAGACAGTTGATCTTTGACAAGGTACATTGCCTAGGAAAAATGGAAACCAATGAGAGCAATTTTACATTGTCTAAGAATTGCTATTTTGTGCTGCCAAGTATGTTATGCTAGGTAACTATTTTGCTATTAATGGGTACAGAGGCGGGGCTTTCCCATGAGAGAAACATTTCTTACATGATCTGGAGTCTCAGGGTTAAATGGAGTCTGTTTGGTCATTGCCCATATAGCCTGGCCCATAACAAATCTATTTACATTTAAAATCATTATTAATAGATAAGGACTTACTACTTCTAGTGTGTTTGTTTGTTGACAGTTTTATGTATCTTTTGTTCCTTCTTGCTGTCTTCCTTTATGATTTGATGATTTATTTGTGTAGTGGTATGCTGTGATTCCTTTCTATCTTTTGTATATCTACTATAGGTTTTTTCTTTGGAAATCCCATGAGGATAAATAAAGCATAATTGTCTGTTTTAAGGTGATAACAACATTAATTGCATAAAAAACTCTACTTGTTACTCCCCCACAATTTTTTGTTATTGATGTTATAATTTGCTTATTTTTATATTATGTGTGCATTAACAAATTATTATAGCTACGGTTATCATAATACCTTTGCTTTTCAATTTTATACTAGAGTAAAAGTGCTTTATACATCACCATTACATTATTATTCTGAATTTAACTGTATCTTACCTTTTCCCCAGTGAGTTTTATACTTTTATATATTTACATCTTGCTAATGAGCATTTTTTTTCCTTTCAACTTTAAAATCTTCCTTGAATATTCTTGAAAGCAGATTTTTTAGTGAACTCCCCGAGCTTTGTTTTATCTGGAAAAGTCTTTACCTTTCCTTTTTTTTTTTTTTTTTTTGTGGTGCTGGAGTTTGAACCCAGAGCCTTATACATGCGAGGCAAGCACTATACCAACTGAGCTACATCCCCTGCCCCTTTCCTTCATTTTTGAAGGACAGCTTTACTAGGTGTGCTGTCCTTAATTGGTAGGCTTTTTGTTTTTTGTTAAGCACATGGAATTTAACTTTCTATGTTCCTGACTTGCAAGGTCTGTGCTGGGAAAATATAGGACTCTCATGGGCATTCCCTTGTATCTAATGAGTCTTATGTATTACTTTCAGAATTCTGTTTTTGACTTTTGACAATTTGATTATAATTGTCTTTGAATGTATCTTGGTGAAAACATTTGGTGTTATTTGGGCTTTGTGGATCTGGTTGTTTATTTCCCTCAAATTTAGAGAAGTGTTCTGTCATTTCTATAAATAAACTTTCTGATCTGTTTTCATTTTCTTCGATATCTAGGACTTTCCTAATGTGTATATAGTTTTGGTTGATAGTATGCTTTAAGTCCTGTAGATGTTCTTCATCTTTTTATACCTTTTTCTTATGGTTCCTCTTTCATATGATTTGAAATAATCGCCTTTGAGTTCACTGATTCTTTGCTTGATGAAGTTAGCTCTTGAAGTTCTCTATTGGATTTTTCAGTTCAGACCTTGTACCCTTCAGTTCCAGAATTCATTTGATCCTTTCTTATGATTCTATCTCCTTGTTGACTTTCTTATTTTGTTCATGTATTATTTTCCTGATTTCATATAGTTGTCTATCTGTGTTTCTGTGGAGCTGACTAAGCATATTTAAGTTGATTATTTTGAATTCTTTATCAAGAATTATAAATTGTAAGTCTATATTTCTTTTGGCTTTGATCACTGGACTTTTTATTTTGTTCCTTTGGTGGTGTGTTTTTCCTTGATTCTTCATGTGGCATGATGTAAACTTCATGTAACCTCATATTGCTGCTTCTGCATTTGAAGAAGCAGTCACCATCTCTAGCTTTTACTAACTGGCGTTGGGAGAGAAAGACTTTCCCCACCAGTCAACAGGCTTCATTCTCTGACCTTTCCCAGGGAGGCACTGACTTCATTTCTCTTGTTCACTCTTGGGGGCATGTCTTATAGGATTGTGTACCTTCTCTCAATTGTGCAAAACCAGGCCAAATGCTGCGAGCCTCCCATTTATTTGGCTCAGGCAGTGTCCTGAAGCGTGCAAGGTTCTGTGTCTTCTCCGAGTCTAGAAGAGTTAAGCCAGGTGTTGTGAGTTGCACTTGCTTCTGGGATCTGTGTGCTGACTGTGGTGATCACGTGTACTGTGGGGGCCACTGATCCCAGAGGGCACACTTGGACTGTTTGGACGTGTGGTCCCTGGGCATGCCTCTGGTGGAACCCACGAGCTGGTTAGCAGGGTCCATGGCCAGCTATTGTAAGCCCCATTCCCTGCTCTCTGCTTTTAGCTGCCCCTAAATGATTCAGCCATATTGGAACCTTCAGGGTTTTGGGTGAGACAAAATGAAAACAGGCCTCCTAGACAGAGTTCTAAGGAATTCTGTCAGACTTGGAAGCTGGGATCAGGCCTTATGGTGCCTTTTCCTACCACTTGTTTTGTTCCCTCGTATTATTGGTGATGGCCACCATGAGGTCAGAAGGACCTTGCTGAAAGTCTGTAATCTGCTCTCTGGTACATTTCATCTTGGGTGGGACTCATGTGAAACACACCATCAGTCTCTGAATATCACTTTGATGCGTCGGAGTTCAATAAGTAGACGATGCGTTCTTATGTTGTCAGTCGTACTGTGATATGCTATGACGTTGACCATGGCATGGTCTTCTGACTAGGCTTTTAACATTGAGATTAAATTCACTTAAGGGTCACCATTATAGCACATACAATTCAGGGGCATTTAGTGCATTTACACAGTGGTCAAACATCATCGCTGATTCCAGAGCATTTGCATCACTCCCCAAAGAAACCCTGGCCTCTTTAAGCAGCCACTCTCCATTCCTTGTTGCCCTTCCCCCCTCCAGGCCCCTGACACTCACTGATCTGCTCTGTCTCTATGGATTTTTAAGTACTAGTTCGCATTCTGGTTTCTCCACAATGTGCCGACACTCACGCCTATTTTCCATCATATCACTAGTTTCAGGGGTGATTTTGGACAGTGAAACAACTAAGGTCTGAAAGTCACTTAAATATTTTCACTAAATTCTGCACCATAATGTACTTTAGTGGTATTGACAGAAGGTTTCAGAAGTATAATTCTTACATAAGGTCTTCCATATTTAGAAGTTGATTTTATTTATAATGTAAAAATTCTCAATAGGATTTTAAACTCTTCTCGTACAGTTTCTTTAGTGTAATTTAGTCCTTCTTTTTTGTATTCTTTTTCCTGACTTCTTGAGATGAATACCTAACTCATTTAAAGTATTTTTTTGTGATAAAATATGCATGCATGAGACTTATTGTTTCAACCACTTTTTTAGTGTATGCTTTAGCAGCATTAAGTACACTCCCACTGTGTGTAGCCATCCCCACCGACCAGCTCTGAAGCCTTTCCATCTCTCCCACTGAAAGTCCATGCTCATTAAATCACTTCCTAACCCTCTCCTCACAGCCCTTGATGGCCATCATCCTACTTTTTGCTTCAGATAAGTGGAATTGTGAAATTTTTGTTCTTTGTGTATGTCTTATTTCACTTAGCATAATATCCTTAAGGTCCACTGTGTTGTGGCAGTGTCAGAATTTCCCTCATCGTAAGATATGAATAATCTCATTGTATGCATTCTCCATGCTGTGTATATCCACTCACCCACTGACGGTCACTTGGGTTGTTTCTACCTTTTGGCTTATTGTGTATGACTTATGGTGGTGTGAATATGAGAGTACCCTTCCAGTTCTCCAGTTCCTGCCTTCAGCTGTTTTGGACATCTACCCTGAAGTAGAATTCCTGGATTCGTGGAGTTCTAGTGTTAGTTTTTTGAGAAACTGCCCTGCTGTTTCCATTGCGGCCACCCCACTTTACCTCCCCAACAGCAAGGGTTCTAATGATCCACTTGGTGCATCAGTTCATGTCCTTGGCCCACATTTAAATTGGGCTGTTGGTTTTTGTTGAGTAGGACTTCTTTACATGTTCTGTATAGTAACTGTTTATCAGATGTGTGGTTTCTAAAATTTTTCTCCATCTTCAGTTGTGCTTTCACTATCTTTTTAAAATTTTTTTGTTGTAAATGGACATAATACCTTTATGTTGTTTGTTTATTTTTTATGTGGTACTGAGGATTGAACCCAGTGCCTCACACGTGTAAGGCAAGCGCTCTACTGCTGAGCCCCAGACCCAGCCCTGCTTTCACTATCTTGATAGATTTA
This sequence comes from Marmota monax, assembly GCF_021218885.2. NCBI lineage: Eukaryota > Metazoa > Chordata > Mammalia > Rodentia > Sciuridae > Marmota > Marmota monax. The sequence continues at coordinate 2,279,954 of NW_026693881.1, read as the reverse complement.
ATTTATACATATACCCAAACACATATACACACACATATATGTAATTTAAAATATTTTATGAAGTCTAATTTACTTCTTTTCTTTTGTTACCTATACTTTCGGTTCATATCCAAGAAATCATTTCCGAATCTAATCTCCCAAGGTTTCCCCCCTCTTTTCATTTAGGAGTTTTGTGGTTTTACCTCTTATATTAAGGTCTTTGATCCACTTTTAGTTAATATTCTATGTGATGTAAGGTTAGAGTTCATGAATTTTTAATCCTTTTAAAAAGCACACATAAAGACGTCAGTGCTTAAATTGTATCTCACTTGTTTTTATTGTAGAACTACTCTCTTCTTTGGAGTTTGTCAACTTTTGTTTTATGTAGCTTAATACTATATTATTTGGTGTATACAAGTTTAAAATTACTACATTTTCTTGGTGTATTGAAAATGTAGTAATTTTCAATTTTCTATTATTATTTCTATAATCTGTTATAGAAATAATATGAATTATTTGAATTATTTCTATAATCTGTTTAGTAATGATTTTTCCTATAAAGCCTGCTTTGCTTAATAGAAATAGTTATCCTAACATAGTTCCTATAATCAACCTTTCTTTCTCCTTCAGTTTTAGTTGTACCTCTGGTACACATTTTATGTTTGGATTTTAGAAATCTGATCTGATCATCTTTCTAATGGTATGCCATGTAGTATGTTCACATTAATTGTGACTTGTGATGTATTTGGATTTAAATCTACCTTTTATTTCCTTCCTTCTTTGAGTTCTACCTGTTCTGTATTCCAGTTTTTTGTTACCTTGTTTTTGACTAATAATTTTAAAAAATCATTCAGTAGCTTTCAAAATTATATACTCTGTATCTGTTTTTCAATGGCTGTACTAGAAATTGCAACATGTGCGTTTAATTTGTAAAGTCTAAAAGTACCTTTCCTCTTCTCACAGACAATCCACGGACTTGGAAAGAATTCACCCGCTTTCCAGCTTGTGAGCTGCCGCTGGCTGTGACTTGCTTTATCTGCAGTTTCCCTTTTCTTTTTCATCCTTTCTTGTTTTCCGCCTTCCTCCAGGGTAGATTTCCTTCCCCCTGAAGGACAGTTCTGAGCGGTTCTTTGGTGATGAGCTCTCCCACTTTGATTTGCCAAATGCTGTTTCTAATACAGTCTCATCCTTGATGCTTTTGCTGGGTACAGGACTCGGGGTTAGAATGCTCACTCTCTTCCCTGTGTGGTGTTAGAAGTAAGCTCCCATTCAGGGCAGTGTCACTTTGAAAGTGCTGTCTTTCTGTCTCTGCTGTGCTTAGGGTTTCCCCTTTGCTTTGAGCTTCTGCAGTGTTGCTACTTGATTTGTTTCTGAGTGTCTTGTTTTTATCATTTCCCAGAGACTCCTAGACTGAGCCTTGGTTACCCCACTCTGGTACTGGGCTTAGCAAAGCTTCCCTTTTTTGGCTCCTTTCTTTCCCCTGAATTGTGTTTCCACTTCCTTAACAGAATTCCCATGGCCACCCAAACAGATGCCTTCCACTCACATCCTTTTCTCAAGTCCTGCTTCTTCTTGCATCCAAAATAAGGCACACATTCTTCTTGAGAATTCTTAGACCTGTGGGTTAATGTTTGTGTTGGTCCCAATGCCATAGTGATATTACTGGGTGAAAGATATTACTGCACATATTTGAACAATAGTGAGCCTTAATGATAAGAAATCTGGAATCTTGGATGAAGATAAAGCATACATGATCTCAGACAGAAGTATTGTCTCCCAGAGTTGTCTAAAGGGTGACTCCCTGGTACCTGATTCTACAAGAAGCCCCTATGGTGGTTCTAATATGCTTTTTACATTTTTGGTCAGTAACCCCCTATTTTTAAACATTACTACTGTTCTAGAACCCAGTGATGTGCCTGCCCACTCAGGAAGTGGAATTAGTTGATACCCAACAGCCCCCATCATTCTTCAGAGTTTCCTGCCACACTGGATGACATGAAGACTAGTTTTCTGGGAGCAGTCTTCAGGAGGAATAAGCCTCCAGCATGCCTGGGCTCTGTTCTAAAACATGCCTAGGACAGTAAGGTTAAAATTTAAAACGTTTTTAATTTGAAAGAATAATTGAGAATTTATTATATAACTCAAATTTGTATGTTTGTAGAGAAAAATGATTTATGAATAAGTACAGGAGGTGATTTTTCCCCTCTGAAGTGCAGGTGTGAAAGATGACTGCCTTTCTTTTGGTGTGTTCTCTTCATGCTATGCTCGTGTATTTCCTCAAGATTCAGTTGCACATTTTTTAGATTCTTACTGCAGCCATTGGATATGCAATCAGGGACTGTGTGAAAACCGTGCTGGTTAATTTATATATTTTGTCATTGGCAGGAGACAGTGCTATTTACTAGAATTATTTATGCAAATTAGAAACCACACACTGAAATGACAGTCTTTAGGGGAACAGAAAACAGTGAAGAAAGAGAAGAATTGTTGGAAAGGAGAAAAAGACTGAAATAGCACAGGAGAATCAAATGGAAGCACTGGATGCAAATACAAACCAACATGGATGGAGGAGCATGGGGAGGTGTGTTGGGGAGAGCCGGGCCAGAGTGGAACCGTGGGTCCATGTATTGTGTGCTGAGGCTCAGCGTGCCTGCTGTGAGAGCATGTAAGAACATTCCGGTCAAACAAAACTCTTCACTTGTGTGTCCGTGGAGTTCATCTCAGTGAGTGCCCACACGAAGTCGCTGGCTGGAGTTTGCCGGTGGTCTTCAAGTATGGGGGTGGACCAACACAGTGCATTCGCGCTGATCTGGGACTGTTAAGACCTACTGGAGCCAGTCGTTCTCGCACGAGGCGTAGCAAGTTCAATGTCCTTCTGCATGTGGGCTTAGTGAAGGCAGAACATTTCTTATGAAAAAGATACCATTAATGTGGGACAGCAAAATTATGAATTAAACCCTGCTCTCACAAATTATTCTTCTTGATGAAAAACCTGTCTTAGGAAAAGCAAGAATGTTTTTAGATACACAAAAATTTTATCCCATTCATTAATATTAAATGTCAAACAATTTATTTTTATGTTAGAAATCCCTGTTCTAGTTTAGCTTACTGGGAATTGGAAATGTAAATATGTGCTGCTGATAAAGTTTCAGAGCTCTTAAGAGAAATTAGGGGCTGGGTGTGATGGGACATGCCTGTAATTCTAGCTAGTCAGGAGGCGGAGGCAGGAGGATGGCAAGATTAAGGACAGCCTCAGCATTTTAGTGAGATCCTATCTCAAAAGAAAAAAATTAAAAGAGCTGGGGATGTGGCTCAGTGGTAGAGTTTCCCTAGGTTCAATCCCTCCTCCCCCCAAATAGAGAAATTAATTATGAGTTGACCTTGGGAGAATGAGGGAACCTTATCACCTAGAAAATTATTTTTAATACCACCTAGTAATGGTAAGAAAAAAATCCATACTAAATCTGTTATCTTGGATATTTATTGAATTTTTTTATACTTATTTTTTAGTTGTAGTTGGACACAATCCCTTTATTTTATTTATTTTTATGTGGTGCTAAGGATCAAAACCAGGGCCTTGCACTTGCTAGGTGAGTGCTCTACCGCTGAGCCACAACACCAGCCCCATATTTATTGAATTTTTATATGACAAGGAGATTACAAATGCATTTTTTATTCAGGAAAAAAAATACAGAAATATTATTGTAGACCAAGACTCTATAACATGCCTGCTTTTTGTTGTGGACAAAAAGGGAATTTTTCTAGGTTAGCACTTTGAAGGGCAATTTGAATGGCTCCGTTTTAGAAATTACCCCATTTCCTATTACGTAGTCTGTGGTCAGGCAGCCAGAGGGAGGTGTCCAGGTCCAGCATCCTCACACTGACTGGACCAGGGGATTCTTTTCTTTTTTCTTTTTTTAAAATTTTTTTAGTTGTAGATGGACACAGTACCTTTATTTTATTTGTTTATTTTTATGTGGTGCCTGGGGATCGAACCCAGGGCCTTGCACGCCAGGCAAGCGCTCCCCCACAGCCACTGCCCTGGCCCCTAGGGGATTCCTTTAACTGTGGAAAGCATTTCGCTTCCTTTGCCCTTTGCAGACGTGGACATTGTCCGTGGTTCCCCACACAAGTTGGAGCGGTAAACAGAGATGTTGCCTTTGACAGCTGGAAGGACCCGAGAGAGTCGGAGGGCCCTGCTCACACTGATGACGTGGGGCAGGGTGGGTGCTTAGGCTGCCAGAGGAAAGGAGCCTGGTAGGAAAGGAGGAGTGCGATGCTGGGGACGGTGGGTCCCTGCAGAGAAGCCAGATGGCTGGGGTTGAGGCTGCTGAGGACTTCTGCTTTTGATTTAAACAACATAAATCACTTTTCTTATTCAAAATTCCTTTTTCATTTGTGACCTGCACCCAGTGATTGTGGTGTGGAGGAGCCTGTGCTGCCTGTCAGGAGCGGCTCCGTCTCTGACCAGGAGAGTGACTGACAAGGTGCTTCAGCTCTGCTTTGGTTCTCCTGCAGGAGGGCCGCGGGGTGAGGTGAGTCTGCCATGCCCCAGACGGTCTTACAGAAGCAGCTCTGCGGATGTGTCAGCTGCTGTGACAATAACTGTTATCATTTCAGTGGACAGAGAAATTTCTTGAGGAAGCTTTTTGCTTCCTCTAATAACCTTGGTATATTCAATATATTGTTAATAGAGTTGAACCAGGAACGAATTGCTTAGTGTTTAAGGTGATTTGTAATGTTATGTCCATGTTGTCTTTGAATAGTTAATTTTTTAAAAATTCCAGTAAGTATGGATAATTTCTATTTTCTTAGCATGGTTCTAGATTAAAACACAAGCCAATAATTTCACATAAAAAGCATATGGTCACCTGGGACTATTTGGGTTGGAGCAAATAGTCATGCATACCCCAATGGTCCCTAAAGGCATCATTATATTACAAAACCAAACAGTAATTCTTAATTCTGGCCAGCCCCAAATCATCTAAATTTTAGAATGCTTGTTTTTTTTTTTTTAAAAAAGGCAGGGAATTGTGTAATTGCTTTTAAAAAGATTTCTATCATAGATAAGTAAGTTTGGGTATGTAAAATTCCTGTGATTTTAGCAACTTCTGTTAGCTTTTAGGTATTTTCTTAGGTGCTTGGAAATATAAGACTCACGTTTTTCTTTCACATCTTAGTTACTGTTAGAGAAAGAGCTCTCTCAGCTCCCTTCCAGACTCCTGCTCCTCCTGTCTTTCCTCCTGGCGTCCATGGTGAGGTGCCAAGGAGCAGCCAAGCAGTGCTGGGCGTCAGAAGTATCTCATCGGGTTTTGCTTTGTTTGATCCACACAGTTGGTTAGGTTTCTTTCTTGTGGTAAATTTGTCTTGCTTTGTTTTCTCCTATGGTACTACCATTTATCTAACGACTTTTCTTACTTAGGAGAACAAAGTGGATTGATGATTAAGAATTTTGCATTTGATGGTTAAGGTTATTGCTTTAGGACTCCTAGAAATAATAGTAAACATAATCTCCCTGATTAGCAATACCACCAGAACCATGTGGTGACACCACTAGTTTGATAGGGTGTTGGTGTAAGACAGTCTTATTTGTTTAAAATAGATACCCTAGTGTTTCCCTAGGGTTTATGTGACGTTGGAATTTTTTTTTTCTTTCTTTCTTATTTTTTTTAAATTTATTTCTTACAAACATGACAATAGGGGAATGTATTATATTCATAATTATCCATTCATAGCATGATTTTTCGTAACTCTGTATATAAAGTATGTTCACACCAACTTATGCCATTATACATGAACTCTTTTTTTTTGCATTACAATTCTTAATACACCTTTATACCACAATTTATCATATCTCTGTTTGTATATAAGGTATGTTGACACCAAATTCACATCTTCATACATGTATTTTGTATAATGATGACCATCACTTTCCACCATCCTTGCTATTCCCCTTCCCCCTCCCTTTCCCTCCCACCCCTCTTCCCTATCTAGAGGTAATCTTCCTCCCATGCTCTCCCTCCCTACCCCACTTTGACTCACCCCCCTTATATCAGAGAAAACATTTGGCATTTGTTTTTTTTGGATTGGCTAACTTCACTTAGTGTCAGAGTCCAGCTCCAACAGGGGGTCTCAGGAAACGAGCGAATGGTGAGGAGTCGGCGAAAGAGGGGTGGAGAAACAACACAGACACCAAAGTGAAGGTGCTGAATCCCAATCTTTACTTGTGAAGCTGATCATATATACTTTTCATTTTGGCAGGCTCACAGTACTTTGTGATTACAAAACAGGAATCATTATTCAAAGAAACAAAGTAGCTACAATTAGAATAGAAGAATGTATCTTGGCTTATGCATAAGCAAGCATTTTTCCTTTTAGTTTGCATTTTGCTTTGAGCTGTTTCTGTTTAGTTAACTTTTAATAATAGTTAGAAATGTCCCAACTATTGGCCTATACCTTGACTATTCTTTCTTGACTTATTGACTGGAACCCGTGCCATGGTTACGGCAAGTGGTTTACTTGTTATTAATTTTAATCAAACAAGAATAAGAGCACAAACCATTGTGCACAGGAACAAGAACAAGTTGCCCAGTACTAAGCACTAATCTGTCTTCTTAACATTAATTCTTCTTCTCTAGATTTTAATTTAAATTCTCAAAAACTTCCTTGACAGGAATACAGGGAGTTTTTCATTAGAAATTAACAATTTATGCTCCACAGCTGAATCATTGCATTTAGAGCAAACAGATCTATTCTTTAGAAGTAGTTGCATTAATTAGGAAAGTCATGTTTTTTCCTTCATACTTAATGGTCATATGAGAAGTTGCAACTATACTTATTAAAGGAATACAAAAACAAACCAGCCCATTCCCAGAAATATACCGCGCTCCTCCAGAGGATGGACGCCTTGCGCCATCCACCTCAGTAGGGCCTTGCCATTGCCTGAGTCAGGGGAGGGGCACAGCAACTTAGCATAATCTTTTCTAATGCCATCCATTTCCCTGCAAATGCCAAGATCTTATTCTTTTTAGTGCTGAGTAATATTCCATTGTGTATAAATGCCACATTTTTTTAATCCATTCCTCCACTGAAGGACATCTAGGTTGGCTCCACAGTTTAGCTATTATGAATTGTGCTGCTATAAACATTGATGTGGCTGTGTCCCTGTAGTATGCTGTTTTTAGGTCCTTTGGGTATAATCCGAGAAGAGGAATAGCTGGGTCAAATGATATGGTTCCATTCCCAGATTTCCAAGGAATCTCCATACTGCTTTCCAAATTGGCTGCACCAATTTGCAGTCTCACCAGCAATATATGAGTGTACCTTTGAGCTACATCCCCAGGCTTGTAAAAATTTTTTTAAATTTTGAGACAGGGACTCCCTTTGTTACCCAGGCTGATCTCCAACTTGTGATCCTCCTGTCTCAGCCTCCTGTGAAGCCGGAATTACAAGAGGGTGCCACCAGACCCGCTTGAACTAATTGTTGTAGTAAAGAAATTATGATGTGAAAACCAGATTATGCTGAACATAAAGCTTTGCATTGTGGAGTATAAAGTGGACCTATTCCTTCAAGGAAGCTTGGTTTGCCTGTAGAACCAGGCAGAATGTAGTGGTTTGCCTTGGGCAGAGAGGATATTTCTGTTCTGATAAGCCAGTGTCTGGTACGGGTTTCTTTACTCTGAGCCTTCATGCAGGCCAAGAAGTGTGTTGTGGCCTGGGCCTGGGGTCTGATGATGTCCCTTTTATCTGTGCATGAGCAGTAATGACCCTTCAAGATGTCCCTGGAGTTTACTAACTCTCAGTGGGCTCTCAGTGTTCTGTGTATGTACTACCACTTCCACATTTTTCTTGGAATTTTTAGTAGATTTCTGCTACGCCTCTAGATTGTATGTTTCCCAGTTTAACATACTATAAGGTGTGTGTGGGTTTTTTTTTAATATATATACTGGGGACTGAACCCAGGGCCTCACACACGGTATTCAAATATGCTGCCACTGAGCTGCATACCCCAACACTTTATTGATTTCATTTTGAGACAGGGACTCACTAAGTTGCTCAGGCTGGCCTCAAACTCGTGATCCTGTGCCTTGGCCTCCCATCATGCCTGGGATTACAGGTGTGTGCCACCACTCCTAGCATTCTGTATTTTTAAGACAAATATTTATTTTTTTCATGAACCCTATGGCTGGCCTAGCTTAATGTCTGCTGCATAGTGGGTATATTTAGGTAAATGTGCACAGAATGGTAAACAATGAACTACGTCTGGACATGGCATTGGAACTTTGCTGGAGCCCCCATACCAGCGGTCTCCTTGTTTCTCATTGGCAGGATACAGTCACCGACAGGGGGATGGGATTAACATGGTAGGCTTAAGTGGGAGAGTATTTTGGGCATAAACCCCCAAGAACACTTCTCTGGCTACACAATAATGCATGATCATCAGGAAGTTTGGGAATTAATAACATGTATAAAGAAGAAAAATAATAGCATCACACAAAATAATTGTTAACATTGTGCTTGCATTCCAGTTTTTGGTTGTATATGTGTATGTTTGTATAGAATAAATTACAATCATATTACATATAATGTCTTATATACAACATAAGTAGCTTTCCATATCTTTAAATCATATTCTTCTAAAATGAGACTATGTGCTTTTATTATAAGTTATTTAATTAATTAATTGCTCACTTTTTGAGATTTAGGATGTGTCCTTTAGCATGCAGATGGGACTGCTATGCAGTTGGGGTGTCTGGTGGCCACTGGCGGCCATGTTGGATCCAGCCAGTTGTCAGTCAGCCCATTTGAAGAGGCACCCTGTCTTCATAGGTAGGTAAGGTTAGGGTGGGGTAGAAATGCAGCCAGGTGGGGCTGGGGTTGTGGCTCAGAGGAAGAGCACTTGCCTAGCATGTGTGAGGCACTGGGTTTGATCCTCAGCACCACATAAAAAAATAAAATAAAGTTTTGTGTCTACCTATAACTATAAAGTAAATATTAAAAAAAAAGAAAAGAAATGCAGCCAGGTCACCTGGGCAGTATGAGATTAGCAGGGTAATATTTTGCTATATTTTCCTAATAACACTCCACTCCAGAAAACTTGTAATACTAGTTCCATTCCCATCAACCTGTGTGTGAGTGACCACTGTATTGTTTTTCAGTTGCTAATTCTAAAGGTTAAAAAGTAGTATCCTTTTGTTGAACTCTGCTTATTTTAATTGAACTTAAATTTTTTTTTTTTTTTTTTTTTTGGTACTGGGCATTCAACTGATGGGTGCTCTACCACTGAGCTACATCCCCAAATTGAAAATTGACTGTGTTAATTTTCATTTAGTGAGCATTTAGTAGGTACTTGTCGAATGAAAGAATAATCATGTTTCTTGATGTGTCAGTCTTCTTTACTTACATAGGAATATTGTTGTTTTTTTGTTTTTTTTTAAAAAGAGAGAGAGAGAATTTTAATATTTATTTTTTAGTTTTCGGCGGACACAACATCTTTATTTGTATGTGGTGCTGAGGATCGAACCCGGGCCTCATGCATGCCAGGTGACACGCTACCGCTTGAGCAACATCCCCAGCCCTGTTTTTTACTTTTTATAGTGATATACATAAAATAGGAAACATTCAGTATTTTAACATTAGATGTAAACCTTCATAGAATTTATAGCATTCTATTTTCAGTTTGTTATTCTGAATATTAAAGCATATTTACTTTATAATGATATAGTAATTTTAAATAATCATATCCCCAGAGCCCACTTTGGTGGGTGAGTTTTATTCCATCACAGTTACATCTTCCTGGAGCTCCTCATTATTTAGACTTTGTCTTTGGTTCTCACTGGGACATAAATTATTTCTTTCTAAATTCCTTTATGTTATTTTGTAAATGTTTATATTTTCTTACAGTCTTCCTTTTGGCAACATATTGTTCTATTTATCCTCCTAGATATTAAAATAATTTTTCCACTCTAAAGAAGGAGTTTTCAATTATTTTCTTTTTATGCTTTCTCCCTTACATCTTGGCTAAGATTATTATTTTTTCATTGTGTTTATGTGAGAAAGAGGAGTTTCAAAGCTTAAGTTAATTATATTTTCTTGTGTTATTCATTGACAGTTACAAAAACTGCTTATTGTTAGTATTTATCTCATCTAATCTTTTCCATCATGTAAAATTGGTAGGAATCACTGCCCTTTTATTTAGGAGATATACAATATTTTGGGCCACACCGTTGATAGTGCTTGTGGAACAGAGCTGGAATTGGAGCCCAGTTTGTTAGTGATTTGTTTGGATTTGAAATTATAAACTTCATTGTTTAGTCTTGCACATAAAAAGAGGCTGAACTGAATTTTTTAAGTTATGTTAGAAATTTACAGCTTATTTAAATTTGAGTCTTGCTCTCAAATAGATTCTTATCCTATTATTTGCAGCTAGAAAAATAAAAGACCTCAAATATAATTTAATATAACCAATAGGAACCACACCACTTTTCTGGTTGTTTTTGTTTTAAACTAGCATTTATACAACCCACGACTTGACAACTAACCAAACCATCTTGCGTTACCCTCTTTTGAATGGAGCACGAATTGGCTTAGCAAAATTTCAAAGCCTCCATCTCTAATGTTTGTAGCATATTAAGGTAAGTAACTCAGGGACATTCAGACCTGTGTGGCTCACAGCCTGTCCAGTGTGCTTGTGGCTATTCTCACTGTTGACTCTGTACTTTTCCGAGCATTTTTGCTGACAAGTACTTGGGCTTGCTGAGAGAGATCATTTGTATCCAGTGGAGAGATCTGGGAGAAAGGCATCAGTGTCTTTGTATTAGAAATGCAATAACTGTGTTAATCTGTTTTCTGTTGCTGTATCAAAATATAAAGACAAAATGTCAAAGAAAAGAGGGTCACCTAGCTCACAGTTCCCGAGGTCCCAGAGCATGGATCCTGCTCCTGCTCAGCTCTGGTGAGGCCCATTTGGCTACATGGCAACATGGTGGGTGGTGTCGCTGTGGGAGTGTGTGTGAGAGAGAGAGACCCTATAGTGGGATTCAGGGGCCAGACTCTCTGTGTTATCCTGCTCTTTTGGGAACAGGGATCCTATGGAAACTGCGTCAACCCCTTTCTAGTCACCTTGCAGCAGGCTTCACCTCTTACATTGCCCCTCAGCACTGCCACTCTGAAGACCAGGCTTCCAGCACAGGAACCTGTGGGGAAATACTCACATACCCTAGTCATGGTGCTGATGGTGCTGATACTTGTTGATGCTCACAGTGGCTGGGCCTGGTTCTCAGGGCTTCCTGTGTAGCTCGTGCACTTTATTACTCATAGAAACTCTGCTAGGTTCTTTCTCCTTACAGATGTAAGCAGCTGTGGCCCAGAGAGATTGAGTAGCTTCCCCGGGTCACGTGGTTGGTGTGCAAAGACCAGGGGTTGCAACTCTGGCCGCTCGCCTCCCGAGTCGGCCTCCCTGGGAACTCAGTCCCTCTGATCTGTGTTAGACACATAGAAAAAAGCACCTGTGTCCCATAAGTAGTTGTCCACATTTTTGGAAAAGGTTTGCTCTTATGCCTATTTAAGCTGTTGCCATTTATTAGATTTTTATCTTTTGTAAAGTAAGTTATTTGCTTGCATCTAATATTGTTATTGAAACGTGGTAAGAAATTTTTTTTTTATTTATACAAATGTAGGAAAGCCTGTATTTCCAGTAAACAACTTGGCAGTGCAACAGTGTTTGACACAGAACTTCAAAGAATGAATTTAGAGGTGACAGCTGTAGAATGACCAAGCAATCTGGGTAATTTTCTACAATAAACAGCATATATTAGGCCTCTTTGTTCCCTTACCCCATCCTCTGACACTGTGTGTTCCAGAACTGGCCGGCTGCGTGTTTGGAGCAGCCCCACTGGCTGTAGGCAGAGTTCACCAGGACGTCTTCTGCTTTCCCCTGTGTCTGGCACCAGGTGCCTGTGTTGTCAGGGTGGCGTGCTGCCTCAGCACCTCTGCTCACTTCAGTAAATCTCTTCTAAGTTGTCATTGTCACGTCCAGCGAGAGGGACATCCTCTTACAGAGGACATTTCCATTTAGGGAATAGTTGTCAAAGACTGAGTTGACTCACGCCTTGAGCCACAGATTTCTCCCTCTCATCTTGTCCCAAGTTGTGGGGCAGTCAGCGTAGAACACATGGTCTGAGTGTGCTCGCATGGTGGGTTCCCTCCATTACCAGTTTCATCTCTGCTGGTTGGCTACTCCTTCTCGAGTCAGTTTAGTCAACTTATCTTCTAGAATGTGCAATTTCATCTAAGGTTTCTGATTTACTGGTGTGTTCTTCATGGTCTTCCTTTTTGATCCCTTTTATTTCCATGAGTACAGTAGTGATGTTTCCTCTTTAATTCCTAATTCCAGTCACCGGAGTTTTCTCTTTTTTCTTGGTCGGTCAGCACAACTAAAAGCTTGTTAATTTTGTTGCAGTTTTCAAGGAACCAACTTATACATTTGTTGATTTTTCTCTTGGTTTTCTCATCTTTTGCATTAATTTCCACTCTGATCGTTATTTCTGCTTGTACAGATTCTAGTTGGTCTTTTTCCCTCTGTCGTGGTTTCCCAAGGTGGGAGATTAGGTATTGATTTGATGTCGTTCTTCTTTCTGATGTATGCAATTGTGATTGTATGTTTCCCTCTGAGCTCTGTCAGTCGAATCCCATAAGTTTGAGTGCATTATGTCTTTGTTTTCACTGCCTCAAAGCATTTCTGATTCTTCTCTTTTTCTTTAAGCCGTGGGTTATTTAGCAGTGTGTTGTTTAATTTCTACATATTTGTGACTTTCCCCCAGTTTTTCTGCTGCTGATTTCTAATTTCATTCCTTTGTGATCAGAGCACAGGTCGGATGGATTTCTGTTCTTTTAAGTATATTAAGCCTTGTTTTAGGGCCTCACGCAGACCATCCCAGTGAGGGTGCCTGTGGCCCTGAGGATGATGTCCATTCTGTTGTTCTGGAGAGGCCTGCAGTGTCTGTTGGGTCCAGTCTGTATTCAGGCATACCGTTCTACTGTGTGTCTTCTTTCTAGTTGTTCTCTCAACTATTGAAAGTTTCAAAATCCCAATAGTAATATTAAATTTTCTGTTTCTTCATTTCTGTCATTTTTTGCTTTATATAGTCTGTGCTCTGTTATTGGGAAGGGGTGTATTTAGAATTGTTATTTCTTCTTTGCACATTGACCCTTTTGTCATTAAAAACTGTCGCTTTTATCTCTGGTAGCGTCCTTTTGTCTTGAGGTCTACTTTGGCTATCAGTGTACCCACACAAGCTTTCTTATGTTCCTGTGATGTATCTTTTTCCATGCTTTTATTTGCAGTCTTTTTGTAGTTTTGAATCTAGAATGTGTCCTCCACGGGCAGCCTGGGGTTGGAGCTGGTTTTGATCCAGTCCGACTGGATGTTTGTGCATTCCCCTTCAGTGGTATTACATATGTAGTTGGATCTGATTTGATGCTCTTCTCTCCATCTCATCTTTTTTTTGTGTGTGTGTGTGTGTTCCTTTGTCTTAAGTGGATAATGCAAATGTAGCTTTTCAGCTTCTTTAATGTTTTCACTCTCCTTTTGAGTAGGTTTCCAGTGCTTGTTCGCCGTGTGCGTCTTCACAGGCCAGCTCTGGCTCGGGTCTGAAAGTCTGTGAAATGGGCTCCGTGTTTCTCTGGGGTGCTCTTCATTTTTCTTTCTTCCTTTTTAACTCTGTTCTTTGGCTTGATCTGGCTTCAGTTTTGCTTATTTTTTCTTCTGCCACTTTAAATCTATGCTTGAGCCACATAGTGAAGTTTTCTTCTTGTTCTTCCAATTGTTCTTTTCAACTCTGGAATCTTCATTCAGTCCTCTTGTACAATCTCTGGGTGTTTAGTGACCTTATCTACTTGATGCAGTGTTGTGGTACCTTCCTTTACCCTTTCATCCTGGGTTTCTTTAGCTCTGGTAACATGTTTGTGATGCCACTTCGAAAGATTTTTCTGATAAATCTAATATCTGTTGTTCTTGTAATGCACTTCTGCTGCCCTGGGGGGGGGGAAGAGAGAGAGAGAGAGAGAGAGAGAGAGAGTGTGTGTGTGTGTGTGTGTGTGTGTGTGTGTGAGACCCCTCCCTGGAGTTTATGTTGTTGTTTGCTTGCTTATTTCATCAGTATCTGGCTGGGCTGTTTCCCTTCCTGTGGTTTTATGCCTCTCATGGTGCTCCTTGGGGAGGTGCAGCTTGACCCCTGGCCCATGGTCACAGCCCTTGTTCATCCTGAATGACAGTGATACTCCTAAGGTTCCCTTCAACTCCTCTGCTGACATGACTATGCCAGGTGTTGAGTTCATCTGTTTGCTGGCTAACTGTTCTGTTGTTCTTTTTGAGGGGAAGAGACTGGGGATTGAACTGGGGAGCACTTTACTGCTGAGCTCCACCCCTGGTCCTTTTAATTTATTTTGAGACAGGGTCTCACAAATTGCCCAGGCTGACCTCAAACTTGCAGTCCTCCTGCTTCAGCCTCCAGAGTTGCTGGGATTACAGGCATGCACCACCATGCCTGACTGGTCTTTTGCTCTGCACATGCCCTGGAACATAAATCATTGCACAAATTAATCAAATTGTGGCTTCTTTGAAAGAATAGTTTCTGAGGTCAGTGTTTGATAGTTGTTCCAAGTCCAGGAAAAAGTCTCCTGACTTATTCCCAGTTCTTTCCTCCACTTAGCTTTCTCCTTGCAAGTGAGCTGACAGGTTTTGTTACACAGCGGGTGAGGTGAGGGCTGACTGCAGCAGATGTGCTTGGGAAGCTTTCTTGCCTTCACCCTCTGTCTTGTTTCTGACCCTTGGCTCAGAGTGTCTCGGGTAGGTTTGACTGTTACTGGGTGACACTTGCACCTGCTCCTGTCACGTAGCCTTTAGTTTTTGTTTATAATAGACTTCCTCCCTCCCTCCCTCTCTTCCTTCCTTCCTGTGGTGCTGGGGATGAAACCCAGGGCCTTGCACATGCTAGGCAGGCCCCTTGCCACTGAGCTGTGCCCCAGCCTGTGATTTGATTCTTAGAACAGTTTTAGGGGCAGCTTTCCCTCCACCCACTGCCCTAGCATGCACCCCCCATCAGCATGCCCCCCACCCCTGAGTGGTGCATTTGTTGCAGTCGATGAGTGTGCATTACACATCTTTGTCAGGGTAAAGTCCCTAGTTCATGTCAGTGCCTACTTTTGGTGTTGTACAGTCTGTGATTTTAGACAAATGCATGATGACATGTGTCTGCAATGTAGTGTTGTGCAGAATAGTTTCACTGCCCTGAAATTCCTCTGTTATCTTCTGATTTCCTTCCTCACCCCATAATCCTGGCTGAATTTTTTTTTCATCTTTTAAAGTGACCTGAAGAACTTATTCTGTTAATGTTCCTCTCCTGTGCTGAACTTTTATCATAAGATAGTTCAGAGAATTCCTCCTTACCTAGGGACTGCTGGTACCCTCCCTCTATTTCTTTCCTCCTTCTCCTTTCCCAAATAATGGCCAGACAATGACTATTCTGAGTATGAGAGACATTCTCATTTCCAGAGCTTTCCTTCATAGCTGGAGATATTGCTGAACAAATGATAATATCTGACAGTGCAGCCCAACATAATAAGGTTTTGCCCTTTAGTTTTGCCACAGAACTAAAATTCAAAATTTTTTTCCCGTTCTGTTTACACATTGTGGTCATTTCTTACAAAGATCTCAAGTATAGAGATGGCATGATCATTTTGGGTAGCCTTAAATAGAAGAGCCACACTGCTCTTGAGGACCTCTCTGCACATGGTGGCATTTCCTCTTGGCGGTGCACTCTGAAGAGTGTTCTCAGACCTGCCAACCACCAGTGTTCGTGTGATGAACTGGTGGCCCAGTAGCACTAACTTGGAAGCTCCCTTGGCTAGGTTGAACAGATTCTGTTCTCTTCCCTGAGAATGGGCACCTTGAGTCACTGAGCTGGTGAGGTGATGAGGTGTCTGAAATTTCTTACAGGAAAAGTGACCAGGTTCTGAACCTGACATGAGAGGTGTGCAGCCTTGTGCAGGCATTGGGGTGGGGGAGCCATGAGGTAGCAGGTAAAACCCATCCACAGATGCAAGCTGCAGGGTGGAGCAGACGGGAGACCCAGGAGGCACGGAGGCAGGAACTTGTAGCCCTTGATCTTGGCACTGTGTCTTATAGGGACTGAAATTTGGCTAATGGGCTTGATTTATATCCATCCTTCCCAGACCTGTTAGAGTGACTACTGCTTCTGCCCTTGAAGTCTTCTCTACCCTGTGGAAAACAGGTAGGTGATGGGTCTAAAAATAGTACTCATGCAGCCAGCCACAGTTGGGCGAGGGATGGAGACGCGTTTTCCTGCAGTGACTGAAGGAAGGTGGAGGAGGGAGAAGGAACACTGCTTATTTTGGTTTCAGAAGTTCTTGGCAAGAACTCCCTCTAATTTTAAATGAAAAAGACGCCTCCAGCTGGTGGAAATGCCGGGAGCCCACCTTCCACAGTCATGTTTTCTGAGCCATTTTTCAATACATAGACCAAATTGTCCCTTGGAACTGTTTCAGTAGGTGGTGCTCTTGTGCCACGGCATAGCATCGCCTGCAGAAAGGTTCTGTGAGCTGAGTGGCCAGTCCCAGGCCTTGTCTTGTGTGTTTCCTGGGTGCCTGTCAGGCCTGCCGCCTAGAAGGCGTCACGTGGTTGGTTTTGGTGAGAAGGTTTTCTGTTTGGAAATGAGCTGGTGAAGTCAGGGCTCTACCTTCTCTGGCATGTCTCAGCTCTACCTTCCAGGGGAACGTAAATGAGAGGTTTGGTGACCTTT
Source organism: Marmota monax (assembly GCF_021218885.2). Lineage (NCBI taxonomy): Eukaryota > Metazoa > Chordata > Mammalia > Rodentia > Sciuridae > Marmota > Marmota monax. The sequence continues at coordinate 2,263,155 of NW_026693881.1, read as the reverse complement.
TAAAGAAAAATGTGTGACTCTAGTCTTTATTCAAATATCATATATATTGTGTGTTTCCAGTTTTCCAAGATTGTGTTTAAAATTGCAATTCACCTGTGGTCTCCATGTCAAGTCCTCTCCCACTTGCTCAGGCTGTCGCCCATCTCCCTGCGTTTCCCTTCCCTTTGGCTTCAGAGAAGATGCAAGAGAATTGATGTAGCCATGGAGAAGTGGGAAGCCCCGAAGGAACCTGTGTGAAAAACGTTGAGTTCTAGTATGCAGCTTCTGATGGCAGCAGTCACCAAAGCCCATCTCCATTGGCCTTGTGCCCTACGTCCTTGTTGTGTGATGAGTTCCCTGTGTAAGGCTGGTTTTGACACCATGGTTGGGAAACGGGAATCTGGTGAGGTCCATACTGGGTGATGCTGGCAGAGCAGGGTGGGCAGGGATAACATGCTGATGTCTAGATGAGTCTCTGTTCTAGGAAGGACTGGTCCCCTGTTGTTAGAGGTAGCCAGAGCAGTTAGGGATCTACTTTTTCTTTTTTGTGTGTGTGTGTGGTATGGGGATTGAAGCCAGCGCCTTGCCCAGGCTGGACAGGCACTCTCCTACTGAGCTACATCCCCAACCCTTAAAAAAAATGATTTTGAGACTGAGTCTCAAAATTTTGTTGCCCAGGCTGATCCTGAACTCCTGGACACGAGACATCTGCCTCAGACTCCAGAGTAGCTAGGACTACAGACCCTTGCCAGTGTACCCCTGGCTTCACACCTTTGTTTATTTGTTGATTGATTGATTCATTCATTCATTCACTCATTCCTGGGGATTGAACCCAGCGGCACTCTACCTCTGAGCTATGTTCCCAGCCCTTTTATATTACTTTTGATACAGGGTCTCACTAGGTTGCCTAGATTGACCTTGAACTTGTGATCTTCCTGCCTCAGCCTCCGGAGTAGGTAGAATTACAGGCGTGTAGCATGATGCCCTCTGGGGGTCTGCTTTTTAAAGAGGTTTCTGTGGGTGTCTAGAGTGAAGGGTGGTTTCGTCACCTGGCACCCACCAGCTGTTCACGGAGAGGTATGGTGCTTGCTGCAGGGACTCTGGATCACAGGGCGTGCTCCTCCTATCTGTTGGGTCACCTGTTGTCTCCAGAGGCCTCCAGCCAGGTCCAAGTCACCTTGGCTGTTCTGGGTGCTGGTCTGTGACCCAGCAGGTCAATGGAGGGACAGTGTGTTTGGCATGCCAGGGTGCTTCCTGGGAGCTTTGAAGATTTTCTTTCTATAATTAATGTTATAGTTTGTGCATTTGTTTATTGGTTCCACTGCCTTCGTGTTCATTTAAATGATCCTTCTTGGTGTTTAGAATATACTTTTAGTCTGAGGACTCCTTCTTGAACATTCTTAGCTTTCATCTCCTTCCATGTTCTCCTCTATTGTCTTCACTTTCCTGTGCTGTGGTTCCACTAGATGTCTGTGGCTCTGTCCTTCCTCTTTCTTACCTGCTCTTTTGGGTTTTTCTTCTTTTCTTCCTGGGCTGCACTCTGGTTGAATTCCTTAGAATTATCTTCAGATTTACTAGTTCTCTTTTCAGTTTTGTTCTGTCTAAAGTATATTGTATACTTTAATGTACTCAGGAATATATTTTAGTTTAATAACTGTTTATTATGTACACAGTCCCTCATTGATTCTTTTTTTTTTTTTAGCTGTCTCTTGTTTTAACTGTGTCTTTTTGTTTTATAGTTTCTTTTTCTTTTTAAATTACCTTTTAACACTTTAAATACACCTATTTTGTTGGAATGACTAATTTCATCTGAAGTGAATTTTTGTTGTAGTGAATGTGTAAGTTGCCTTTATTGCCATTAGATTTCTTCCATTCGGTTGAATGGCATGCTTTGAATGAGATTTTTTTTTTTTTTATTGTTTTCATTCACTTAGTCATTTGATATCTATCTCCCTCACTGTTTGCCTTCCCTGATTCGAAGTCTTAGCTGTCTGGCTGGATCCCAGGGGACCCGGGTCCAGGACGAGGCTTGGCAGGGGTGGCTCACTTACCTGGCAGCTGTGGGCTGTCTCCTGAGTTCCTGGTCCTGGCTGGCCCGTACTCTCCCCAGAGCAGGTTCTGTAAGAGGCAAGGAGGAGAAATGGACAGGACTCCAGTTACCACCTGCCACCCTTCCTTTGAGCAGTGGTGCTGGTCTGACTCTACCTTGTGGCCCTGTTAAGACCCCAAATCTTTTAGAGCTCAGACCTCCAGTTTGGGAGCCTATTTTTGGTTCCTGAGCACAGGCGGCAGAAGCGTTTGCCTTTGGGGGTTGGCCTTTCTGTGTTTCTGTCCCACACCTACTTCGCAGACACGTTTATGTATGTTTTTGAGATGGCGTGCATCTTTTTATAGAGCAGCCCTCTGGTTGCTGTGTATCTGGAGCAGAGAGAATCCATCAAAGAGGGAATTTATTGTGCCATCTTAACTGGAAATCATGTGGCCTGAGATTTTATAGGAATTAAAGTTAGACATTTGGTTTTACATAGTACTAAAAGTGAACCACAAGAATGCTTTTTTGTTTGAGTTCAGTGGCCCACAACATACAGTTATTTAAACTCCTTTAGAGGCTTACAGGCCCCAAAAGATGAGAGGGATTAAGCAGGTGGGATTTATTACAATGCTGTGGTTCTCTACAAGGATTTCACCTTCTATTTTTCCTTTTAAAGGTAATTTTTGTTTTAAAAAAATTATGTTTCAAAATACCTAATTGCCAATTCTAACCCAATAGTGTCTGAAGATTTCACTGCCTGCAGTTGTGTTTGTGTGGTGCCAAGAAGCACTATCTTAGATATAGGGGGTCTTAGGAAAGAGCAGGGCTGAAAATGCACAGAATGTGTCTGAGCTCAGTGGAGACTCCTGGTTCACAGCCGCTCAAGAGGGAGGAGGGCGATGTCTGCGGTAGCCAGGGACCCCACACAGCCTGCCTGCCCTGCAGAGTGAGTTTCGGTGCATCATCGATCACATAGACTCGATTTTGTCAATTTCAATTTTTTATTTTATTTTGTAGATTTGCTGTTAAGTTTTGTTAATTTGATACATTGCTACCAGTTTGCAGTCTCTAAAATTTGTACGGTTTTTATTTTGTAGCTGTATAATGGTTACGAGCATAGAGTTTTACTGTTTTATATTTGTTAATTTTTAACTTATAGAGGGGCTGGGATTGTGGCTCAGCCGTAGAGCACTCGCCTAGCATGGGTTTGATCCTTAGCACCACATAAAAATAAAGGCATTGTGTTGTGTCCGTCTACACCTAAAAAATACATATTAAAAATAGATTTAACTTATAGAATAAAAGTGCCTGAAGTGGTGTTAGACTGTGCTGGGAGTGCGTGAGGTTTTATTTCAGCGTTGGGAAGCACACATCAGATGGTCCGGTGCAGTGCAGGGAGCGTCCTGTTTGATGGGGGTGTTTCTGCCTGGCTCTCCCTGCTCATGTACTGTGCCCCTGCTGAGGTCAGCACCTAGACTTCTGTCTGTGCATCTGGCACTTCCAGGATGCACTGGTGTCCCTTCTCCAGGCTCTCTGCAACACCTGGTGTTTCTTTCCTCCAGTGCCTCCGCACGCCTCTAATCCCAGCTTCTTGGGAAGTTGAGGCAGGAAGATCACCAGAAGCTTGAGACTAACCTGAGCAACTTAGCAAGACCTTGTCTCAAAATAAGAACAAAGAAAGAACAAATCCCCGCACATGGGTGTGGCTCTGGGCTCCATCCTGTTCCCAGGGGTGGGACCACAAACCCAGGGTGCCTTGACAGATTTTCTTTACAATAATGAAGCAAAGTGACATCCCCTTCAGTGAGTCAGACACCCTGCTGTCAGCTCCCTGCACAGGAGGAAGGACTGTCATGGAGGCTGAGTGTAGTTGAACATAATGTGTTCACTTTACATTCGATCAGGTTTTAGGGTGTGTCAGTGTTTTCTTACAAGGCTGTTGTGGCCCTAGTTGATGGTATTGATGGGGAGGTAGGCATTTGATTTGTTCCCTTTTCCTTCTTCCTTGAACATGTTTTTAGCATTTTAGCCACAGATCTCATTTGGTGCTTATTTCATGAGAGAAAGGTCTTTAGTTGTGCCTAAGAAAAATGGAAAAAAATAGTGCTCTTTGTGAGGAAGTTCCTTGGAGAAGGTGGTGTCCTTCTGTGGCCTGTGTAGGCCTGCTGTGCAGACTTCTGGCATAGAGGTCTCAGACCACAAGGAACTCACTTGAGCTCTAACGCCATATGCAGCCATTTTCTATGAGCTTTGTTTTAAATGTTGACAGTCTGCGAGCTGCACGGGCTTCTGTCAGCAGGAAGTCAGCCTGAGTCTTGTCCATCTGTATCTGTCCTCCACAACAGCCTTGGTGGATTTGTTTAATTATTATTTTTTTTCACATTTTTGTTCAGTGCACATTTAACAAGCTCCTACTATGTGCCAGGTGCTGTGTTTGTGTGCATGGTTTTAAAAATGTGCTCAGAGAACTAAGTTCCAGGGAGACATGTCAGGTAGCATGTGTGTGACTACAAGTAGCAGGAAGCCGATGACAGGTGGCTGCCCAGGAGGGACCCACAGCTGGAGTCATCTCCTAAACTGCCTCATGAGGACACAGGGCCATCTCCCTGTGTGCCATTCACAGGACGCTGGCCAGTCCTCTCAGGCTTCCTTACTCCTGGGTCTTGAGGTGATGTCTTCCTCTCTTGGTGTCCCACAAAGACTACCATATATAAAATGGGGGAAAATGAGCTTTTTAAGCTGAGGGAAATTCTCTTAGAAACCCCGTAGCTGAAGTTGAGTTCTGGTGGTCTCAAGCTGTGTGACCCCCCATCCCTGCAGGCCATAGGAGGGCAGACGGGAGCTCCTTGACCTGTCTGCACCAACTCTTTCCAAATGGAGGCTGGGGACCTGGTGTCCTGAGACCCTGGCAGGAGGCTTGCTGGGACAGGTGGTTTTTGCACAGCACTGAGGACAGTTTCCCTCTTCCACTCTTGCCCTCACTGCAGTGCCCAGAGCTGCTGGGGGTTATGTGATACACGTGCCATCACTCTGCCAGCTAATGGGCATGTCCTTGTGTATTCTTGGGTTCTAAAATTTTCTTGGTTTTAATTGAATCTCAATAAGTATAACCCGTATAAACAAAAGCTCTTGAGTCCTCAATAAAGTATAAAAGAACCTGAGAACAACATTTAAAATCTGCATGAACCAAGAGTCACCACTGACATTGGGAGGGTTCTAGCTTCTCCTAATACCTGTGGCAAGGAGATTCTGGAACCGAATGGATTCTCTTGTCAGAGAAGCAGCACGGGGCTTTAGCTGCTGTTCCAGCATCTGGTAACGTGTACAGTACTGTTCTGAGGGGCCCGAGAGGTGAGCATGGCCAAAGGGAGGGCAGCCCAGACCCTGCCGAGGCAGGGCCATGACCAGAGCCACTCCTCTGTGTGTCTGGTCAAATACAAATGACGCGCAGTTGAGTCATTTTAACCTCTTTAAGGTGAACTCAGAGACATTCATTACGTTCACCTTGTGCCCTGTCACCACCACCCAGCTGTAGAACTTTTCTGTCAACACAGACTGAACCTCCAAGCCCTGTGGGCACTGGATCTCCGTCACTCTCTCCCCACGTCGCCTGCCTCACTTGGCCTGTGGCTAGTCCAGGTTCCTCATCTCAGTGGACTCATGCAGTTCCGCCCTCAGTGCCCAGTGAGTTCCCCTGGCCCGATGCTCTCAGGGTTTATTTGTGTGTGTCAGGACAGCGTTCCTTTAGAAGACTGGATGGTATTGCATCGGAGGCAGCATTGGCTTATCCTCTGACCACTGATGGATGCTTGAGTGGTCCCCCTTTCAGCTCTCGTGAGCCGTGTTGCTGTGAGCGCTGGCGTTCAGATCTCTCCTCAGGCTGTTGCTTTCAGTTCTGCCTTGTACACCCGGACTGGCACAACCGGATCCTGGGTGATTCTGTGAGTTCTTTGAGGAGTTTTCCACAGTGGCCGCGCTGTTCTGCATTCCCACCAGCAGTGGGCGAGGGTCCTGGTTTCCCCCAGCCTCGCCAACACTATTTTTGATAATAGCCATCCCTGGGTGTGCAGTAATATGCCATCAAGGTTTCTGTTTGCATCCCTAGTGATTGCTGGGGATTTTTCATGTGAGGAGCATCTATTCAAATCCTTTGCCCACTTTTGAAAATATGTTTTGTTTTTGTTGAATTATAGGAGTTCTTTATACTTCTGGATACTAATCATATACACACACACACACACACACACTCATATATAGTTTTAAACAAAAAAGCTTAAATGCCTGCTCTTCCTTGTTGCCATTCCAGTCGCAGTTGCCATACTACCACTGCAGTGGTCTAGAAGGTGTGGTCATGACGTTGACCCTCAGGATTAGCCTCTGGTAGCTGGGTTATAAATTCTCCCCCTGATCAGGGTGTTGCCCTGGTCACTCCTCCCTTCATTCCTGTTTGCCATGGAAGAAAACAGTAGTGATCAAGACTAAACAACTTTTAAAAGTATCTTTTTTTAGCATCTCTGTATAGTAGAGATCTTTGACAGGACTTTTAAAGTACTAGGTTTCTCATTTCATCAGTTGAGTAAGGACCATTGGTAGACTTTTCAGAAAGCCTTGAGTTCTAAGAAGTCTCTAGATAAGACAGCCATTGGAGATATGGAAGTGTGTTTCCACAGAGATTCGAGTGGCAGACCTGAAAATTAAATTATAGAATGGATTTTTCCATGCTGAAAAAAAATCATTAATTAAGAGAGGGCAATAATTAATATCCTGTGTGTTAAACGAGGGTTGGGGTGCTGTCTCCCGCCATTCCCCGTCCGTGTGGCAGGGCTGCCCCCTGGCCTGGGGGTCCCCCCTGAAGTCTGGCAGCTGCAGGCTCAGGTGGTCATTCAAACCCTGGCTCCTAGCGAGCCACCTGGCTTTCTGAGGGTAACAGAGAACCCCCGTTAGGGCTGTCCTCTTCCAGCCACTCACACTTCTTGAGTTCTAGGTGTAGGGAAATGGTTTGTTTGCTTTAATTTAAATCCATTTTTAAACAGTACGTAGAGACACTACAGTTGCAGGCTGCTGGTTGGTTAGTGACTGGGTGCCCTGCCCAGCCTCCCGCCCGGCTGTCTTGCTGGCTGGCGGCCTTCTTAGCACTGCTCCAGTGTCCCCACACTTGATTGCCTCCTCTCCCCAGCGCCCGTGTTTGCCGAAGCCCACATTCCTGTGCCACTTATCCTGCGTGGCCTGTCGGAATACATCCTCCTAAAGGCCAGAAATCCCCACAATCGGGAAGCTTTTTGCCCTGAGAACCTTTGCTCTGCCGCCTGCTGTACTTGGAACCGTGCTTGGCCACCATGTTATCTTGGTGGCCCTGTGGATAATGGTGTATTTTTGCACCATGGGATCCCTGTTTAGAAGATACTACTAACCAGCAGCTAATTCACGTGTGAGGCATTATAAGTGAGTGGAGGAGGGCAAACGGTGATCCTCAGCGGGAGCCTCAGGGAACAAGGCCTCCGCGGGTTCCCGCCACTGTGTCTCCCCCTTGCGCCCCCTGCTCCTGCAGGACCCCTTTGACCCTGCAGGAAATAGGAACATGAACAAGCACATGGGGACCCTTCCCTGTCCCCTGTTTCCACTCTGGCATCTGCATCTCTCTACTCACAGGACTTTGCTTTCTGCATAGAAACTTCTGAAGGCCAGAAATACATCCTAGGGACCAAGGACTTCTGTTGTTTTTAGTCTGCATGTGTGGAGAAGGTGAAATCATGGTCTGTTTTGATTCCTTAGGGACTGGGTAAATTGCTAAGAAAGAAACTACTCAAGCAGTGGAAAATGTGGATTTCCTCCTGACTTTCCATGCGCTTGCTTTCCCGACAGGAGCATACAGAGTGTGTGTGCAGAAACACGTGTTAAAACCCTAAGTTTTAAGGGAATGTTATTGAACTTCTACCTTTCTTTTATTTCTTAAATGAAAGATACTAAATAATATTTCTCTAGGCGCTCATAATGAAGTTAATTTGGGCATAAACATTAGACAGAATCTGTGAAAGTCAAGGATTTATGTTCGGGGTGCTATAAAAGGATTTTGGTATTGACCAAAAAATGCATGGTTAGCTCTCAATTGTATCATAGACTAGCAGGTTAATTAGGATAAAAATATTAATGCTTTCATGAAAAAATTGAAATTACTGGAACCCTGAAGACTCAGTCACCTCATTTTACAATGAGGAGCTGCCCAGAAACTGCCTCACTGTTTGGGCTTGAGCAGGAACTGCCTTATTCCTTCCTGCCTCATGAATTCTTGTGGATTTAATATTTTTCGAACAACTCAGGCAAAAAGTAGAATATATGTACTGTTTCAGCAGTTTAAAACTGCCTGTTATATCCATCAAGTGCTTTTTCTCTTGATTATCACTGATAACCTGTAATATTTGTTTCTTTTTTTCCTTACCCTGGGGATGATGTCACTGTGGTAAAAATGCATCTAGGAGACATCTTGAAAAGCACACAACCCAGCTCAGATGCCATTGAGCTTGCCAACGCCCCAGCGCCGCTCCTCCGTCCCCCAAAGGCTCCTTGGTCTTTGTAGGGTAATCACTAGTCCACTGTGCCTGTTTGGGGCTCGTGTCCATGCCTTAGGGTCTCCAGTGCTTAGGTTGGCATGTCGCGTCTCCTGGTGAACTGGACCTACCATCATGTGAAATGATCCCTTTTTGCCTCTCACGGTTGTTGCTCCAAAGTCTGTTCAGAGCTGTTTATTTATTTAATTCCCTTGGTGTGTGTAAGCGGCATTTCTTCTGTCCTTCTTTTAGCCTCTCTGTGTTCCCACACCTGTATGGTTGAGATGTATCTTTTTTTATCAGTATATAGTTGTTTTTTTTTTTTAAACCAAAAACTGGTAACATTGGGTTTTGATTTGGAGATTTGGTCTGTTGGTTTAATCCACTGGCATATAGGATAATTACTAATATATTTGAGTTTAAACCCACCGTCTGACCATGTGCTTATTTATTATTTATCTTCTTGGTGTTGGCACTGAAGCCAGGGCTAGCACATGCTGAGTCTTCCCTTTGCCACTGAGCTGGCCCACACCTGACCACATGCTGTTCATTGTCTTATCTGTTCTACACTTCTTCTTCTCTACTGTCTTGCCCTTTGGGGTGGAAGTTAGTGGTTTTTTTTTTTTTTAAAATTTACAGTTTTTTTTTTTTACTTTGAAAATTTGGATATAATAGGGTGTCTTATGATTCTGTTAATAGATGCCCTAAAAATTACAATAGCATTCTGGAATTGTTAAAGCCCAATGTTAACACAATGCAGGGACCTTAGAATTCTTCACTCTACCATTCTGACATAGTGTATTTATATATTTTAATTTCTGCATTTACTTAAAACCCCAAAGTGACATCATTATTTTTTGTACATCTTGAGCATTAATTGGTTTTCCACACTTTACCTACCATCTTTGCTGGTTTGACCTCCTTTTCCTAGCTCCGGACTTGCACCTGGATCATTTCCCATCTGCCTGAAGAGTATCCTTTGTGGCAGGTGCATGATGGAAAATTCTTTCTGTTTCAGTGTTTCAAGAAGGCTGTATTTCACTTTGGTTCTTGAAGAATGTGGCAACGGGGTGTAGAATTTTAGGCCAACCCTTTTTCCTTTTATTGCTTTGAGGGTAAGTTTTTTGGTCTCAATGTGTTTCTTTTTTTAAAAAAATTAATTAATTAATTTGTTGTGTATGACAGCAGAATGCATTATAATTCATATTACACATATAGAGCACAATTTTTAATATTTCTGCTTGTATACAAAGTATATTCACACCATTCATATCTTCATACAAATATTTAGGGTAATGATATCCATCTCATTCCACCATATTTTTTACCCCCATGCCCTCTTCTTTCCCCTCCCACCCCTTTCTCCTATTTAGAGTTAATCTAATCCTCCCATGCTCCCCCTCCTAACATGAATTTCTCCTCATTTCCACTATGAATCAGCCTCCTTTTATCAGAGAAAACATTTGGCATTTGGTTTTTTGGGATTGGCTAACTTCACTTAGCATCATATTCTCCAACTCCATCCATTTACCTGCAAATGCCATGATTTTATTCTCTTTTATTGCTGAGTAATATTCCACTGTGTATATATACCACATTTTTTAATCCATTCATCTATTAAAGGGCACCTAGGTTGGTTCCACAGTTTAGTGATTGTGAACTGTGCTGCTATAAACATTTATGTGACTGTATCCCTGTAGTATGCTGTTTTAAGTCCTTTGGGTATATACAGACAGAGGAGTGCAGTAGCTGGGTCAAATGGTGGTTCCATTCCAAGTTTTCCAAGGAATCTCCATACTACTTTCCAGATTGGCTGCACCATTTTACAGTCCCACGAGCAATGTATGAGTGTACCCTTTTCCCCCACATCCTCTCCAACACTTATTGTTGTTTGTATTCTTAATAGCTGCCATTCTGACTAGAGTGAGATAAAATCTTAGAGTAGTTTTGATTTGCATTTCTCTAATTGCTAGAGATGTTGAACATTTATATATATATATATATATATATATATATATATATATACACACACACACACACATACATACATACATATATATACACATACATACATACATATATATTTGTTGATTGAAGAAGTATCTGTTCTGGTCCTTGGCCCATTTATTAATTGGGTCTTTTTTTTTGGTGTGTGTGTGTGTGTGTGTGTGTTCTTTATATACCCTAGAGATTAGTGCTCTATTTGATGTGCGAGTGGTAAAAATTTGCTCCCAAGATGTAGGCTCTCTCTTTGCCTCATTGATTGTTTCTTTTGCCAAAAGAAGTTCTTTTGTCTGAATACATCCCTTTTATTGATTCTTGATTTTATTTCTTGTGCGTTAGGAGCCTTGTTAAGGAAGTCGGGGCCTAATCCCACATGATGAAGATTTGGGCCTACTTTTTTCCTCTATAAGCCACAGGGTCTCTGGTCTAATTCCTAGGTCCTTGATCCACTTTAGGTTGAGTTTTATGCATGGTGAGAGATAGAGGTTTAGTTTCATTTTGCTGCATATGGATTTCCAGTTTTCTTAGCACCATTTGTTGAAGAGGTTATCTTTTTTCCAATGTATGTTTTTTGGCACCTGTGTTTATTTACATAACTGTGTTTATGTGGGTTTGTCTCTGTGTCATCTATTCTGTACCATTGGTCTACATGTTTACTCTGGTGCTGATACCATGCTGTTTTTATTACTATAGCTTTGTAGTATAGTTTAAGATCTGGTATTATGAGACCTCCTGTTTCACTCTTCTTACTAAGTATTGCTTTGGCTATTCTGGGTCTCTTATTTTTCCAAATGAATTTCATAATTGCTTTTTCTATTTCTATAAGGAATGATGATGGGATTTTAACTGGAATCTCATTGAATCTGTATAGCACTTTAGGCAGTATGGCTATTTTGATAGTATTCATTCTGCCTGTCCAAGAGCATGGGAGATTTTACCACCTTCTAAGGTCTTCTTCAATCCTTTCTTTAGTGCTCTGTAGTTTTCATTGCATAAGTCTTTCATCTCTCTTGTTAGATTGATTCCCAAGTATTTTATTTATTTATTTATTTATTTATTTATTTCTTAATTGCTATGTTTATTAAAAATATAGACTAATAGTCCTGTGATTAAATGTCATTGTGGTTGGGTGCTGACTTCATAAGACATAATTGTAAGGGCCTCTTCACAAGTATACTCTGGACAGAAGTAAAAATGTAAACAGAAATGACTGACAAGACATGCCATTTCAGACATAATCCCCTTATAATTAATGAAAGGGAGTTTGACACTATTTACATTCATACCAACATTCAGAGGCCAAGTATCACAAGCATAAGGTCACACTATAATTACAAGATGTCTTTTCATACTTTCCAAATTGTTGTATATTTTAGCTATGAAGGTCAGTATTCATAGCCCAACTTGTTCTTAACAAGTAGAATTTTTATGTCCATTCAATCAAAGAGTCTCTTACACCATTCTGGGCCCATTCATTTGCAGATAGGAGGAGAAACTGTAACCAGGTTCTTCATATCATGCATGTACTTGTGATGTCCAATCTTCATATGCTGTCCAATTTCTTTAAGATAAATGGAGTGACTCTCAACAGGGCCACGTAGATAAGGAAGTTCCTTATGGAGGAGATCACGTCCTCACGCATCTTCCGCTTCATCTCCTCCGGATCCAGCTTCGGCGCAAGGCCCTCGATCCGGAACATCGCCGCACTGCCTCACCAGCTTCCAGCCGCAGCGTTCAGTTCTCCGGTCCTCAGTCTTATTTTTTATTTTTTGAGGCTATTGTGAATGGAATAGTTTTTCTAATTTCTCTTTCAGAGGATTCATTACTGATGTATAGAAATGCCTTTGATTTATGTGTGTTGATTTTATATCCTGCTACTTTGCTGAATTCATTTATTAATTCTAGAAGTTTTCTGGTGGAATTTTTTGGATCCTCTAAGTATAGAATCATGTTGTCAGCAAATAATGATGGTTTGAGTTCTTCTTTTCTGATTCGTATCCCTTTAATTTCTTTCGTCTGTCTAATTGCTCTGGCTAGAGTTTCAAGGACTATGTTGAATAGAAGTCGTGAAAGAGGGCATCCCTGTCTTGTTCCGAGTTTTTAGAGGGAATGCTTCCAGTTTTTCTCCGTTTAGGATGATGTTGGCCTTGGGTTTAGCATAGTAAGCTTTTATAATGTTGAGGTATGTTCCTACTCTCCCTAGTTTTTCTAGTGTTTTGAACATGAAAGGTGTGTTGTATTTTGTCAAAGGCTTTCTCTGCATCAATTGATATAATCATATGATTCTTTTTTTTTTTTTTTTTTTAGAGAGAGAGATGAGAGAGAGAGAATTTTTTAATATTTATTTTTTAGTTTTCGGCGTACACAACATCTTTGTTTGTATGTGGTGCTGAGGATCGAACCTGGGCTGCACGCATGCTGGGTGAGCGCGCTACCGCTTGAGCCACATCCCCAGCCCAATCATATGATTCTTATCTTTAAGTCTGTTGATATGATGGATTATGTTTATTGATTTCTGTATGTTGAACCAAACTTGCATCCCTGGAATGAAACTCACTTGATCATGGTGCACTATCTTTTTAATATGTTTTTGTATGTGATTTGTCAGGATTTTATTGAGAATTTTTGTGTCTATGTTCATCGGGGATAATGGTCTAATGTTTTTTTCCCTTGATGTGTCTTTGTCTGATTTTGGTATCAGTATGATGCTAGACTCATAGAATGAATTTGGAAAGGTACTTTCCTTTTCTGTTTCATGAAATAATTTGAGGAATATTAGTATTAATTCTTCTTTGTAGGTCTTGTAGAACTCTGCTGAGAAACCGTCTGGTTCTGGGCTTTTCTTGGTTGGTAGGCTTTTGATGGTCTTCTATTTCCTTGCTTGAAATTGATCTATTTATTTATTTATTTATTTATTTTTTTTTTCCATGTTTCAATAAGCTTTATTTTCCAAATAAGAGATGGCCCAGATTTGGTCTGTATACAGTAGTTTGCTGGTCCCTGGATTAGGAAACTGAACGTTGAACATATTTTTACAATTATAATTTAAGTCTTTAAAAGAGTTATTATCAACTAATGTAAATGACTAAGAATTACCACTTTTCATGTCTTTTGCAACAAAACCTTCATTGTATCACTGATATCATTTGTTAAGTTTCTGCTCAATCTTCAACGATTATAATAGCATAACTGACAAAACAAATCATGAGAAACCATTCCCTTGTTTAGATACATCTGAGGCTTAGACTCCTAAATCCTTTACTAGAATAGTAAGTAAATAAAAGTTTGATACAGAGACATTCCTTAAGCACATAGCTATGCTTTAATTTGTGTGGTTTTTCCGTGGGTGTTTGATGTTTGTTTGCTACTAGGGATTGAACCCAGGGGCACTTAACCACTGAGCCACATCCCTGGCCCTTTTTATTTTTTATTTTGAGACAAGGTCTCGCTAAGTTGCTGAGGCTAGCTTTGAACTTGCAATCCTCTTATGTCAGCCTCCTGAGCCTCTGGGATTACAGGATCCCTGGGTTTTTTTTAATTTGGTTTTTTTTTTTTTTTTTTTTTAAGATATAAAATGTATACATGATCATTGGTTAAAAAAAAAAAAAAACTTGAAATCATATAAAGTTAATAATGTATTCCTTCACCATCAGTTGTTCAGATACAATCACCAATTGTTTGTTATATATAGTCCCAACCCTTTTCTGTATATACCACAAACAATCATCAAAGGCTATACTTATCTGTAATATTCCCATATACACATAAATATTAAATATGGTTTCATCTACTATACTTATTTTTTTTTTTTATAATTTTTTATTGTGGGTTGTTCAAAACATTACAAATTTCTTGACATATCATATTCCACACTTTGATTCAAGTGGGTTATGAACTCCCACCTTCACCCCATACACAGATTGCAGATTCACATCAGTTACACATCCATTGATTTACAAATTGCCATACTAGTGTCTGTTGTGCTCCGCTGCCTTTCCCATCATCCACCCTCCCCCCTCCCCACCTCTCCCCTCCCCTCCCCTCCTCTCTCTCTACCCCCTCCACTGTATAACCCTGAGGGTCTCCTTCCATTACCGTGCAATTTCCCTTCTCTCTCCCTTTCCCTCCCACCTCTCATCCCTGTTAAATGTTAATCTTCTTCTCCTGCTCTTCGTCCCTACTCTGTTCTTAGTTACTTTCCTTATATCAAAGAAGACATTTGGCATTTGTTTTTTAGGGATTGGCTAGCTTCACTTAGCATAATCTGCTCTAATGCCATCCATTTCCCTGTAAATTCTATGATTTTGTCATTTTTTAATGCAGAGTAATACTCCATTGTGTATAAATGCCACATTTTTTTTATCCATTCGTCTATTGAAGGGCATCTAGGTTGGTTCCACAGTCTTGCTATTGTGAACTGTGCTGCTATGAACATCGATGTAGCAGTGTCCCTGTAGCATGCTCTTTTTAGGTCTTTAGGGAATAGACCAAGAAGGGGAATAGCTGGGTCAAATGGTGGCTCCATTCCCAGCTTTCCAAGAAATCTCCATACTGCTTTCCAAATTGGCTGCACCAATCTGCAGTCCCACCAGCAATGTACAAGTGTACCCTTTTCCCCACATCCTCGCCAGCACTTGTTGTTGTTTGACTTCCTAATGGCTGCCAATCTTACTGGAGTGAGATGGTATCTTAGGGTGGTTTTGATTTGCATTTCTCTGACAGCTAGAGATGTTGAGCATTTTTTCATGTACTTGTTGATTGACTGTATGTCCTCCTCTGAGAAGTGTCTGTTCAGGTCCTTGGCCCATTTGTTGATTGGGTTGTTTGTTCTCTTATTGTCTAATTTTTTGAGTTCTTTGTATACTCTGGATATTAGGGCTCTATCTGAAGTGTGAGGAGTAAAGATTTGTTCCCAGGATGTAGGCTCCCTATTTACCTCTCTTATTGTTTCTTTTGCTGAGAAAAAACTTTTTAGTTTGAGTAAGTCCCATTTGTTGATTCTAGTTATTAACTTTTGTGCTATTTGTGTCCTATTGAGGAATTTGGAGCCCGACCCCACCGAATGTAGATCGTAGCCAACCTTTTCTTCTATCAGACGGCGCGTCTCTGATTTGATATCAAGCTCCTTGATCCATTTTGAATTCACTTTTGTGCATGGCGAGAGAAAGGGATTCAGTTTCATTTTGTTGCATATGGATTTCCAGTTTTCCCAGCACCATTTGTTGAAGATGCTATCCTTCCTCCATTGCATGGTTTTAGCCCCTTTATCAAATATAAGATAGTTGTAGTTTTGTGGATTGGTTTCTGTGTCCTCTATTCTGTACCATTGGTCCACCCGCCTGTTTTGGTACCAGTACCATGCTGTTTTTGTTACTATTGCTCTGTAGTATAGTTTGAAGTCTGGTATTGCTATACCGCCTGATTCACACTTCTTGCTTAGCATTGTTTTTGCTATTCTGGGTCTTTTATTTTTCCATATGAATTTCATGATTGTTTTCTCTATTTCTACAAGAAATGCCATTGGGATTTTGATTGGCATTGCATTAAACCTATAGAGAACTTTTGGTAATATCGCCATTTTGATGATGTTAGTTCTGCCTATCCATGAACAGGGTATATTTTTCCATCTTCTAAGATCTTCTTCTATTTCTCTCTTTAGGGTTCTGTAGTTTTCATTGTATAAGTCTTTCACCTCTTTTGTTAGGTTGATTCCCAAGTATTTTATTTTTTTTGAAGATATTTTGAATGGAGTGGTTGTCCTCATTTCCATTTCAGAGGATTTGTCACTGATATACAGGAATGCCTTTGATTTATGCGTGTTGATTTTAAATCCTGCCACTTTGCTGAATTCATTTATTAGCTCTAATAGTTTCTTTGTAGAGCCTTTTGGGTCTGCTAGATATAGAATCATATCATCTGCAAATAGTGATAATTTAATTTCTTCTTCTCCTATTTTTATGCCTTTAATTTCTTTCGTCTGTCTAATTGCTCTGGCCAGTGTTTCGAGAACTATGTTGAAGAGAAGTGGAGAGAGAGGGCATCCCTGTCTTGTTCCAGATTTTAGAGGGAATGCCTTCAGTTTTTCTCCATTCAGAATGATGCTAGCCTGAGGCTTAGCATAGATTGCTTTTACAATATTGAGGTATGTTCCTGTTATCCCTAGTTTTTCTAGAGTTTTGAACATAAAGGGATGCTGTACTTTGTCGAATGCTTTTTCCGCATCTATCGAGATGATCATATGGTTCTTATTTTTAAGTCTATTGATGTGGTGAATAACATTTATTGATTTCCGTATATTGAACCAGCCTTGCATCCCAGGGATGAATCCTACTTGGTCATGGTGTACAATTTTTTTGATATGTTTTTGTATCCGATTCGCCAGAATTTTATTGAGGATTTTTGCATCTAGGTTCATTAGCGATATTGGTCTGTAGTTTTCTTTCTTTGAAGTGTCTTTGTCTGGTTTAGGTATCAGGGTGATGTTGGCCTCATAGAATGAATTTGGAAGTTCTCCCTCCTTTTCTATTTCCTGAAGTAGCTTGAAAAGTATTGGTATTAGTTCTTCTTTAAAGGTTTTGTAAAATTCTGCTGTATACCCATCCGGACCTGGGCTTTTCTTAGTTGGTAGTCTTTTTATGGTTTCTTCTATTTCCTCAATTGATATTGGTCTGTTTAGGTTTTCTATATCCTCCTGACTCAATCTGGGCAGATCATATGACTTAAGAAATTTATCTATGCCTTCACTATCTTCTAATTTATTGGAGTATAAGGATTCAAAATAGTTTTTGATTATCTTCTGTATTTCTGAAGTGTCTGTTGTGATATTGCCTTTTTCATCCTGTATGCTAGTAATTTGAGTTCTCTCTCTTCTTCTCTTCGCTAGCATCGCTAAGGGTCTGTCGATTTTGTTTATTTTTTCAAAGAACCAACTTTTATTTTTGTCAATTTTTTCAATTGTTTCTTTTGTTTCGATTTCATTAATTTCAGCTCTGATTTTAATTATTTCTTGCCTTCTACTTCTTTTGCTGTTGTTTTGCTCTTCTTTTTCAAGGATTTTGAGATGAAGTATGAGATCATTTATTTGTTGGTTTTTTCTTTTTTTAAGGAATGAACTCCAAGCAATGAATTTTCCTCTTAGAACTGCTTTCAATGTGTCCCATAGATTCTGATATGTTGTGTCTGTGTTTTCATTTATCTCTAAGAATTTTTTAATTTCCTCCTTGATGTCTTCTATAACCCATTGATCATTCAGTAACCTATTGTTCATTCTCCAATTGATGTATGCTTTTTCCTTCCTTCTTTTATCGTTGATTTTCAGTTTCATTCCATTATGATCAGATAAGATGCATGGTATTATCTCTACTCCTTTATATTGTCTAAGAGTTGCCCTGTGACATAATATATGATCTATTTTTGAGAAGGATCCATGTGCTGCTGAGAAAAAAGTGTAACTGCTTGATGTTGGGTGGTATACTCTATATATGTCAATTAGGTCTAGGTTATTAATAGTGTTATTGAGTTCTATAGTTTCCTTATTCAACTTTTGTTTGGAAGATCTGTCCAGTGGCGAGAGAGGTGTGTTGAAGTCTCCCATGATTATGGTGTGGTGGTCTATTAGACTCTTGAACTTGAGAAGAGTTTGTTTGACGAACATAGCTGCACCATTGTTTGGGGCATAAATATTTATGATTGTTATGTCTTGTTGGTGTATGGTTCCCTTAAGCAGTATGTAGTGTCCCTCTTTATCTCTTTTGATTAACTTTGGCTTGAAATCTATTTTATTTGATATGAGTATGGACACGCCTGCTTGTTTCCGAAGTCCATATGAGTGATATGATTTTTCCCAACCTTTCACCTTCAGCCTATGTATGTCTTTTCCTATCAAATGCGTCTCCTGTAGGCAGCATATTGTTGGGTCTTGTTTTGTGATCCATTCTACTAGCCTGTGTCTCTTAATTGGTGAGTTTAAGCCATTAACATTTAGGGTTATTATTGAGATATGGGTTGTTCTTCCAGCCATATTTGTTTATTTCTGTTACTAAACATTGTTTGTTTTCCTCTTTGATTATTTCCCCCCCCCCCTTTACTGTCCTACCTCCCACTGTTGGTTTTCATTGTTATTTTCCATTTCCTCTTCCTGTAATGCTTTGGCGAGAATGTTTTGAAGAGATGGTTTTCTAGCTGTGAATTCTTTAAACTTTTGTTTATCGTGGAAGGTTTTAATTTCATTCTCCATCCTGAAGCTTAATTTTGCTGGATACACAATTCTTGGTTGGAACCCATTTTCTTTCAGTGTTTGAAATATGTTATTCCAGGATCTTCTAGCTTTCAGAGTCTGTGTTGAAAGATCAGCTGTTATCCTGATTGGCTTACCCCTAAATGTAATCTGCTTCCTTTCTCTTGTAGCTTTTAAAATTCTCTCCTTATTCTGTATGTTGGGCATCTTCATTATAATGTGTCTAGGTGTGGATCTCTTATGATTTTGCACATTCGGCGTCCTGTAGGCTTCTAGGATTTGGGATTCTGTCTCATTCTTCAAGTCTGGGAAGTTTTCTTGTATTATTTCATTGAATAGACTGCTCATTCCTTTGGTTTGGAGCTCTGTACCTTCCTGTATCCCAATGACTCTTAAGTTTGGTCTCTTAATGTTATCCCATATTTCTTGGATGTTCTGCTCATGGTTTCTTAACAGTCTTGCTGAGCTGTCTATGTTCTTTTCCAGTTGAAATACTTTGTCTTCATTGTCTGATGTTCTATCTTCTAAGTGTTCTACTCTGTTGGTAGTATTCTCCATTGAGTTTTTAAGTTGGTTTATTGCTTCCTGCATTTCTAGGATTTCTGATTGCTTGTTTTTTATAACCTCTATCTCCCTGTATAGTTGATCCTTTGCTTCCTGGATTTGTTTGCGTAATTCGTTGTCGAAGTGATCTTTCATTGTCTGATTTTGCTGTTTAATGTCTTCCTTGATACTCCAGATCATCTGAAGCATGTATATCCTGAATTCTTTATCTGACATTCCATCTGCTGCAGCTGTTACCTCTTCTAAAGTTGCGCTGACCTGCATTGCTTGTGGTCCTTTCTTTCCTTGTCTTTTCATGCTGCTTGCGTATCTTTCCTGCAGGTGCGGGCAGCGGCTCTGCTCTCTCCTTATTCCAATTGGGGTGTCGTGGCTACCACACCGGCAGGTCACTGGGCCTGTTCTGGGAGCTGGTGGCGGCTCTGTTCTGCCCCTACTCCAATTGGGGTGACGAGTGTACCACGCCGGCAGGCCACCGGGCCTGATCCGCCGGTCGGTTGCAGGTTTGCCTACCCTGCAGGCGCGGGCGGCAGCTCTACTCTGCCCCTACTCCAAATGGGGTGACGTGTCTGTCGTACCAGCAGGCCACTGGGCCTGTCCCGCTGGTCGGTCGCAGATCTGCCCACCTTTCGGGCACGGGTGGAGGCTCTGCTCTGCCCCTACTCCAATTGGGGTGTCGTGACTACCCCGCCTGCAGGACGCTGGGTCTGTTCCTGGCAAGGGAGGCGACTCTGCTCTGTCACTACTCCAATTAGGGTGGTGTTTGTACCACGCCGGCAGGCTCCTGGGCCTGATCCGCCGGTCTGTTGTAGGTCTGTCTACCTTGAAGGCGCGGGTGGCGGATCTGCCCTGCCCCTCCTACCACGCCTGCGGACCCCTGGGCCTGATCTGCAGGTTGATCACTGGTCTGCTCACCCTGCGGGCACGGGTGGCGGTTCCCCTCCGCCCCCACTCCAATTGGGGTCACGTGACCACCACACCGGCAGGGCCTGATCCGGGCGTGGGATAAGGATCTGCTCTGCCCCTACTCGAGTTGGGGTGACGTGTGTACCACACTGGCAGGCCACTGGGCCTGACCCGCCAGGCTGTCACAGGTCTGTTTACCTTGCAAGCGCGAAGGGCGGCTCTGCCCTGCCCCTCCTACCACGCCCATGTACTACTGGGTCGTGGGTCTGCCCACCTGGCGGGTGTGGGTGGTGGCTCCGCTCCGCCCCCTCTCCAATTGGGGTCACGCGGTCACCACGCTGGCGAGCCGCTGGGCCTGCTCCGGGGGCTGGCGGCGGCCCGGCTCCTTCCCTCTGGCTCGAGGACAAATTGAGGAGACTCGGGTGACTGAGCCTCACCCCCCTTACCAGGAGACCAACTGCTTATGTCACCGCTGGTATTGATGAAGATCTCTCCTCCACCGCTTTCTGCTGACATCAGATCTCTGCCATGTTGGTATCCTATGCGAATGGCAGCATTTCGTTCCCCTTGCCGGGCAACCCAAGCAACAGGTGAGTCCTGACCGGCCCTCAGCAGGACCCGGACCGAGACGCAGTTTCCGAGGGCTCCTATCCCCGGTCCAGGGAAGTTCCGGGAGCCGGAACTCGGCCGCTCCGTGCTCGGTGTAAGCTCCTATAAGTGTAAGCTCCAAGAAGCAGCCCCCGCGGGCTCAGTTCCGGGAGCTGGAATTCGGCTTCTTAGTGCTTGGTGTATGCTCTGATAGTAGCAGGGTCCAAGAAGCAGCCTCCGCGGGCTCCGCAGCCCTGAGCCAGGGCGGTTCCAGGACGGTTCCGGAAGCCGAAATTGATCTATTTAAATTGTGTATGTCCTCCTTCAGTTTGGGTAGATCATAATGTTTCTAGAAATTTGTTGAGGTCATCGAGATTTTCTGTTTTATTGGAGTATAAATTTTCAAAATAATTTTTAATTATCTTCTATATCAGTAGTGTCTGCCGTGATATTTCCTTTTTTATCACAAATTTTAATAATTTGAGTTTTCTGTCTCCTCTTCATTAGTGTGGCTAAGGGTGTATCAATTTTATTTATTTTTTCAAAGAACCAACTTTTTGTTTAGTCAATTGTTTTGAATTGTTTCCTTTTGTTTCAATTTCATTGATTTCAGCTCTGACTTTAATTATTTCCTGTCGTCTACTACTTTTGGTGTTGATTTGTTCTCTTTCAAGGGCCTTGAGATGAAATGTTAGGTCATTTATTTCTTGACTTTTTGTTCTTTTAATGAATGAGCTCAAAGCAAGGAACTTTTCTCTTAGTACTGCCTTCATAGTGTCCCAGAGATTTTGATATATTGTATCAGTGTTCTCATTTACTTCTAAGAATTTTTTTATCTTCTCCTTGATGTCTTCTGCCACCCATTGCTCATTCAACAGAGTGTTGTTTAGTCTCCAGGTGTTGGAGTAACATCTATTTTTTATTTTATCATTGATTTCTAATTTCATTCCATTATGATCTGATAAAATACAGGGTAGTGTCTCTATTTTTTTGTATTTGCTGAAGTTGCTTTGTGGCATAATACACGGTCTACTTTAGAGAAGGATCCCTGTGCTGCTGAGAAGAAAGTGTATTCGCTTGTTGATGGATAATATACTCAATATACATCTGTTAAGTCTAACTTATTGATTGTTCTGTAGTTTTTATAAAGTTTTTCTTTGTGTAATCTATCCAGTGGTGAGAGAAGTGTGTTAAAGTCACCCAGTATTATTGTGTTATGGTCTATTTAATTCTTTAAGTTGATATACATAGATGCCCCATTGTTTGGGGAATAGATATTTATGATTGTTATGTCTTGTTGATGTGTGATTCCCTTAAGCAGTATGAAATGACCTTCTTTATCCCTTTTCACTAACTTTGGTTTCATGTCCACTTTATCTGATATGAGGATGGAAACCCCTGCTGTTTACATGGTCCATGTGAGTGAAAAAAAAGTTTTTTTCCCCTGACCTTTCACCTTCAGTCTGTGGATGTCTTTTCCTATGAGATGAGTCTCTTGAAGGCCGCATATGGTTAGGTCTTTTTAAAAAATCTAGTCTGTCAGTCTGTGTCTTTTAATTGGAGAGTTTAGGCCATTGACCTTCTTGGTTATTATTGAGACATGGTTTGTATTCCTGGTCATTTGGTTTATTTTTTGTTTTTTAAATATTGTTTTACTTGTAGATGGACACAATACCTTTATTTATTTATTTTCTGTGGTGCTGAGGATCGAACCCAGTGCTTTACAAGTGCTAGGCAGGTGCTCTACCACTGAGCCCCAGCCCCAGCCCTATTTTTGGTTTTAACTTGAGTTGGTTTCTCCTTTGATTAGCCTTTCCTTTAGTGTAGTTCCTCCCTTCGTAGATTTTCGTTGTTGTTTCTCATTTCCTCCTCATGGAATACTTTGCCAAGAATGTTCTGTAGTGCAGGCTTTCTTGCTGTAAATCCTTTTGACTTTTGTTTATCATGGAAGGTTTTTATATCTCAAGCTTAATTTTGCTGGATATAAGATTCTTGGTTGGCATCCATTTTCTTTCAGAGCTTGGTGTATGTTTTTCTCGGATCTCCTGCTACTTTGAGGTTCTGGGCTGAAACTGCTGAGATCTGAATTGGTCTCCCCCTATATGTGATCTGGTTCCTCTCTCGCAGCATTTAAGATTCTATCCTTATTCTGTATACTAGGCATTTTCATTATAATGTGTCTGGGTGTGGATCTGTTGTAATTTTGTACATTTGGTGTCCTGTAAGTCTCTTGTACTTGATTTTCCAATTCCTTCTTTATGTTTAGGAAATTTCCTGATATTATTTCATTGAAGAGATTGTGCATTCCTGTGGTTTGAATCTCTGTGCCTTCTTCTATCCCCATAAATCTTAGATCTGGTTTTTTGATGTTATCCTATAATTCTTGGATGTTCTGTTTATGGTTTCTCACCATCTTCACTGTGTGGTCAACTTTATTTTCAAGATTGTATATTTTGTCTTCATTGCCTGGGGTTCTGTCTTGCAAGTGATCTAATCTGTTGGTGATGCTTCCTATTGAGTTTTTTATTTGGTTTATTGTTTTCTTCATTTTAAGGATTTTTGTTTTTTTTTTCTAGAATCTCTTTCTTGAAGTTATCTTTTGCTACCTGTATTTAGTCTCATATCTCTTTGATCGTGTTATCAATGGTTGCCTGTATTTTGCTCTCTTATCTCTTTTTTAGAGTAATCAATTTTTGCCTGTATTTGCTCACTTAGGTCATTCTTTAATTTGCAGATCATTTTAATTATGAACCTTCTGAACTCCTTCTCTGACATTTCATCTACTGCACTTTCAATGGATTCTATTGTTGTAATATCTTGATTTGTTGGGGCACTTTCCTCCCTTGTTTTTTCATGTTGTCTATGTGTCTTCCTCTTTTGCAGTGCAAATCTGAGGTATTGAAGCTTCTACCCCATAATCTTATAGTGTCCCTGCAGGTTACCAATATCTCACCGTTAAGAGGGATATCAATGTTTATAGCATCCAATGCAACCAATATGCAGCCATAAGTCAATTAGCTTCTATTTTGACATTTACAGTTTTGTCGTTATAAATAGAAATGATCAGTTGCGTAATCTTCTACCATATAGCCAGTAGGTTTGCATAAGGATTTACAGTTTCTACTGGTGACAGAGTGGCAGGGGGTAGAATGTGATGTTTATGAGACAGGATGTGAGAATACAGAGGTGTTAGAATATAGGACTAGTGAAAGGGTAATCAAAAGAATTTGGCTGTTAGCAGGAGAAAAAAGAGAGAGGCAACTCCATGCAAGGCTCCCTGTTGCCTCTGCAACAGGATGGTGACTGTGAGCTCACCTAGAGGAGGTACCTCTGGTGCAACCAGGCCCACCAGGACCTTCGTGATGGTTTTCCAGGTCCTGGCTATTGTCCCTACATGGAAGTGGCTGTGTCCTTTGTTAGTGGTGGCAGTAGTGTCAAGTCTGTTTTTGGGCTTGATTTTGGGCTTCCAGGCCCCAGTGTGTGTCCCAAGGTGGAAGCTGCCCCAGATGTAGATGGCAGAGGCAGTAGCAGAGGTAACTCAAGATGGCGGTGGAGGTGTCCCGTGGTGGAGGCAACTGTTTGCAGAGATGGGGCTGGAAGGATGGATCGTAGGGTGGTATGGGTGGCCTGTTTGGTGATATAGCAGTGTGGTATGCAGTGCTGCAACAAGCAGCTGCCTCCTGGCACTGTCAGATGTCCCACTGTGGAGATTACCATGTGGGGAGGGCTGTGGCGGTGGCCGCAGTGTCCCAAGATGGAGGTGGTTTGGGTGGAGCCACACGTTGGTGAATAGGGAACTGCAGTGTAGCTCGGTGTTCCTCTCCTCGTTTTTGTTTGTCGAACAAGTCTCCTGTTGATTCGACTTCTGTTGGGCCTCTGTGACACCCTGCCTTCCAAGGATGCACAGCCTGAGACACAGTCCCACAAGGCCACACAGCAAGGAGGAGGGGCAGTTCTCAGAGCAGAAGTGGGAGCATATGAACCAATCCACTTTAGCCTTCTGTGTGGGAGGAGGGAAGCACTCAGCCTCCACCCACTATTGTCATCCTGCAGCCACACTGTGTGGGGCCAGCTGATTCTGTGAGCCTTGCCACCTGGAAGATGAGGCCACGCCTCCCTGCACGCCTCACAGCCACTTCAAGAAAAGGCCTGTTGGCAGCCGCTCCTCTTATCCCGTCCGTCATGTCCAGCTTCCAAGGAAAAAGTGAGAAAGCACACAGTTTAGAGAGTTACTGGACATAGGAACCAGAGAGGGTGGGGAGGCTGGATTTGTCAGAGAGGGAAGCGGAAATAGCTATGATCACTGTGCAAGGGCTCTGATGGAGAAGTAGACAGTATATAAGAACAGATGGTCAGGTGGCCACAGAAATGGTGCTCGAAGAAAGAACCAAACGGAAACGCTGAGGGTCAAGATGAAGAAGTCTTTAGTGGGCTCACTAGTGGATGGGACATGACTGAGGACAGAGTCTGTGAGCTGGGTGATATCTCAACAGAAACCGAACTGAAAAGTTAAAAGAACAAAGATAGGTGAAACAGAACTAGAACCACCCACAGCACATCCAAGAACGAGGGACAGCAGCAAAAGACATGGCGCGCATGTGATGGGAGTCCACGGAGGAGGAGAAGTATTTGAAACAGTGATGACTACGAATTTGTCCAATTGAGGTTAGACACCAAACCACAGATCCAGGAAGGTCGTGAATCTGAGCAGGATAAATATCAGGACAGCGACACCTAGGCATATCGTTTTCAAACTCTAGGAAGGCAACCTGTGAGAGAAGGTTTGTTGCCAGCCTGCTGAGCTGTACAGGCCGCTGGTGGAAGGGCCTGCTCGTGGGGAGGCTTGGTGTGCTAGTGAGGGGTGGGGGACTGGTGAGCTGGGAGAGAAGCAAGGGAGGCTGGAGGGTACGGAGCCTCCTTTTGCAGGGCCTTGAGCCTCTGGTAGGGAGTTCGTGCTTTCCTAACATGGAGTTGGACCTCTTTCCATGAAGCTGTGGCAGAGGGGTCATGAGCAGAACAATGTGCCAGTGCAGTAACACACTTGCAAGAATTGTTTTTGCCTGTGTGGAGAATGAATTGGAGAAGGACAAAAGGAAGCTGTGACACTCCAGGAAAGACACAAGGCTGGAATGGTGGTGGCAGTGCCATGTAAGGAAGGGTGCAGTCAAGGCAGAGCACATGGCTTTACTCAGAGGTAGAATTGACAGGTGTCGTGATGGCCTGGAGGAGTGGGACCATGAGAGATGGGAGGAGACGGGGCCAGTGCCTGGATGTTTGCCTGATAAGGGCCATTTTGACAGAAAGCATGTTTCCTCTATTGTTGAAGCACTTTTTGTGTGTTTTCTTTTTTCATCTGGTCCTTCTCAAAAATCATAAACTGTTAAGTACCATTTTCATCTTCTTGGTCTAGTTGTTTTTTTTTTTTGTTTGTTTTTGCACTGAAGCCAAATTGTGCAATCTTCTTAAACTTTGACTCCTTTTCCTGTTTAGTAATGGGAACCTCCTTTGTTGATGTTTTTGGTGTTTGACTAGGAGCATTTTATCTGTTAATTATTGCTGCCAAGGATTTAAACTCAATTGATTTACCACTCCCAGTGAAGTCTCTCTTGAAATGAGATTCCTGAGTGTCACCTCTGCCCCAGGAAGAGCAAGAGTCTGTGAAAGCTGCACCTGTGGAAGGAGCCTCCCTTCTGGCCACCCTGCTTCCCATGAGGAGACACTGGCTGGGTGGGGGCCCTGGAGTCCACTGACCCAGCTCCCCTGTAGCATGTGGTCCCTGTAGACCCCCTGTGCTTTCTAACCTGAACTTCAGGGGTAGGAAGGCAGACTCAGGAGACTATATTTTCCAACACTGGAAGCTGTGGGAGAGGGGTCATGAGCAGAACAGCATGCCACATGGCACTGCCACTACCATTCCAGCCTTGTGTCTTTCCTGGAGTGTCACAGCTTCCATTTGTCCTTCTCCAATTCGTTCTCCGCACAGGCAAGTATACCGGCTTACTAAGTGGAATTTATTACATTTTATTAAAATATGGCTCTTTCTTGTGAATCAATTGAGAGCAAGTGTGTGAAACATATTTTAGTTAAGCAGATTGTTTAAATTGATACATGTGGAATGGAATCTTTTATGTTTTCTAAGAAATAGAGAAACTGGGAAGAAAATCTATTAGTCGGTAATACATAGAGATTTATTTCACACCTAAATGAGAAGCCAGAAATGCATACAAAATATAAGAATTTCAAAAACATTTCTTAGGCACTGACTACTATTAAATACCCATGGATGTTTTTGATTTCCCATTACATTAAAATTCTCAAAGGAACTTCATATTCAGAACATTTAAAAATAGCCCAATCTTAAAAAGAAGATTTCAAGTATTATCAGCTGTGCTTTTTGTACATAATCAGCACGTGCCTATGGGAACTATAATGACTTCTAATCTAATGATACTGTTCATGATAAAAAGTTCAGATGGTAAGAATCAGGGCCACAGCTGGGTGACACATTTCTGAGGGATTCAGAGATGACTCCAGCATTGAAGGCAGGCAGTTTCAGTCTCTGGAGTCCCCTTCACCCATGGGTGGATCATGAAGGCACTCGTGAGAGAGGCTCTCTGAGTGCGTCCTTGCACCCTTTCTTACAGATCCCACGTGTGCTCAGTCCCTTCAGTGCTGGCAGGCTGCTGTGGAGCGACGTCCATTCCCTCTTTCTGACATGGCCCAGGAGTCTGGAGACCTGGCGTCTGACTGTCAGTTCTGGCTGCAGAAGCTCTCTGGGTGGGACCAGGTCTGCACTCTGGAGACCCAGCAGGACACCTGTCTTCACCTTCCTCGGTTCCAGGAATTCCTGAGACAGATATATGAAGCCCTGAAAGAGGCGGTGAGTAGTGGACCAAAATAGTGAAATTGTTTTATGACATCAGGGACTCCACCAGATGCCACCAGGCCACAGTGCTGTCCAGGGTTAGAGACTCTACTGACCTCGTGCACTTAAGGATTAGAAAGATGAGTTTCCTATGGTACAGCAGACAAGAGCCGGTTTCCTTCTCTGATTTATTTTTATGTTCGTCTTTTCTTCTTGGTAGCTGTATTGTCATGAGACTTTCTGACCAAGAAAGTTTTTATTTTTTCGTATATATGTTTTCTTTTTTACTGTATGCCTGTGTTTGCATAATTTAAATTTTTATTTTTTTTTTGTGTGTGTGTGTGATGCTGGGGATAGAACCCAAGTAAACACTGTACCCCTGAGCTACACCCCAAGCCATGCAGGTTACTTTTATTTATTCTCAATATTTTTACTGGTACACTGTAGTTGTACATATGGTGGGTGTGGTGTTATGTATTTGTCCATGCTCACAGTATAACATGGCCAGTATCATTCCCCAGCATTTCTCTCCCCTCCTCCGTCTCCCTGGTTGCTTTCTGCTCTACTCATCTCCCTTCGCTTTTCATGAGGCCCCACCTACCACCTTTCTTTTCCTTTTTCCTCTCTAGCTTCCACATACGAGAGAAAATATACAACCCTTGACCTTCTGAGCTTGGCTTATTTCACTTAACATAATGTTCTCAAGTTTCATCCATTTTCCTGCAAATGACATAATTTCATTTTTCTTTATGGTTGAATAAAACTCCATTGTGCATCTCTACTACATTTTCTTTATCCATCCATCTGTTGACAGACACCTAGGCTGGTTCCAGAGTTTGGCTATTGTAAATTGTGCTATTATAAACATGGGGACCCATGTATTGCCAAGAAGGCTATTAAATAAATAAGACTCTGATGCTGTTTTCAAGTAATAAATGGGATTTTTTTCAAAGCCTTTGTGCCCTTCACATCTTGAAGAGTTCGCTAAAGTGCTTACCCTTTCCTCAGCCCTGTTCTCAGGTGGACTGTCCTGAGAGGTACTAAGATCTGTTCTAATACTCAGACCTGTTAAGATAGTAGGGTCTCTTCTAATATTTCAAGTGATCTTTTCTAATAAATATTAGAAAAGATCTTCACTATTGTTCGTAATCATTTGTGAAATGTTAAGTTTTCTTTTTGACAAAATATTGTTTGATTTAATAGATATTTTACGACAGCACGTGTTTTTTTATTATAAATATATCATTTGTTTTGTATGTACTTGTAAATTTCAAAAAGAAAAGGCAAATCATTTACTAATATATATGTTCTCATGTTATGCTTCCCTGCCATTAATCAAAGAAGCAAGTAGGAAATTTGAAGAATAATTCTGTTGATAATATGAGTTCACGTGTCTTTGGAAATCAGAAGGGCAGATACTCTGTGTAGTCAGATGTATGTAACTTGACCTTAACGTGGTCCCAGAAAGTCTGGGCCAGCCTTGGTGCTGAGACACACGTGAGGAATTTATTGCTGCAGCAGCAGGAAATGCTTATCGTTTCAACTTACCTGCACATGATCTCAGTTGGGTCTTATTTTTGAACTTTCATGAAAGGTAAAGAAGTGGGAAAAGGGCCAATTGTACAACAGCACGTGTATTTTTTAATCTTAGGCTGTTTTCTATTTGGTTTGTCTCAAGGTTTAGGTTGTTTTAGATTAAGTATGATGTCATTTAGCATACAGCAGTCAAAATTGTAATGAGCAGAGATTGGTATCTTTGGGCTCTGGCTGCGTTTTTTCTCTCTCTCTTTTCTTCTTTCTTTCTTTCTTTTTTTTATACAAATTCCAGAGTTCTTGTTCCTTTAAACATTCTTTGAAATAGCCTCACTGGAGCTGGATTAATGATGTTCCTTATTTTGCTAGAGTTAAAAAGCAATATGAAGATATAGGATTATAAAGTTATTAATCACCAATAGTTCTTAAAACTCTTACTCAAGCCAGGCATAGTGGCACACGCCTGTAATCCCAGGGACTCGGAAGACTGAGGTAGGAGGATCACAAGTTCAAGGCCAGCCTCAGCCACTTAGTAAGACCCAATCTCAAAATATAAACTAAAAAGGGCTGGGGATGTAGCTCAGTGGTAGAGCACCCCTGGCCTCAAACTCTAGGAAATAAAATAAAATAAAGCTCTTATTCAGCCTAAGTTATTTTCAGATAGACTAGCCTTTCCTGACTACGGTTTAGTAGGATGCTTGACTGCTTGTTAGACTGTTCGTGAATTCTTTCCTGAAGATTTTCTCTTTTTTGTCTGCTTTTCTAAAATACACCAAGTAAGGAGCATCCAGGCCGCTTCCCTTTGTGATGCCCTTTTGCTGACCAAAGCTTACTTTTCTTTTCAGGATCCTGCTACGATCATGGAAAGATTCCCCACAATCCGTCAACTGTTAACAAAAACCTGCCAGAATCCTTTTATCTTAGCATATGGTAAGGATCCAAGCTGTGTCTTCTCAAAACACAAACTTGTAATGACAGTTTTAATTTCTGCTTGAACAACATACAGAGACTTAATTATAAATCTTTCTCTGGTTTTCACTTAACAAGTGTATTTATTGCTGTATTGCAGAAAGATGTCCTTTATTGTGTGTGTGTGTGTGTGTGTGTGTTTGTGTAGAAGACATGCATGTACACGTGCACACACACCCCCTCCTGCAGATCCATAGAAAACAGGCCTCCTTGAAACAGAGGGCAGAAACTTACAGGTGATTGAAACAATAATTTTTGTCCGTAATCACTTTCATCACTTCATCTTTTTTTAAAAAAATTATTTGTTCTTTTTAGGTATACATGACAGTATTTTGACATATTACGCATACGTGGGGTTTAACTTCCCATTCTTGTGGTTGTACGTGATGTGGAGTTTCACTGGTCGTGTATTCATATATGAACATAGGAGACTCATGACCGATTCATTCCACTGTCTTTCCCGTTCCCATCCCCCTGCACCTCATCTTTAACTCCACGTAAAGTGATTAACAATACCAACTTAATGTCTTTGTTTCTCAAGATAGTCTGTTAACTCCCAAATGGTTTCCCGTGTTGTAAAATCATTCTTCAGAGTCTGAGTCTAGCCATGGCTTTGCTCTTACATAGGGGTGACATTCTGGTTTTATGCAGTTTGAGAAAGTTGAGGACGTGTGTGTGTGGGGGTAATTCCTTCTCTGGCTTCCTGCCTCATCTGCTGTTTCGTCTTCCTCAACAAGTCACAGACTTTGTGGTCAGGTCCTGTCACTGACAGTGCCTGGGGCCTTGGGGTCAGGGCCTGCAACTCCTGGGGTAAGTTCCTTGTGCTTCTCTTCTCCCTTGTCTCCTTAGGTCTCCTTTGAAACAGCCTTCCTGGGGTGAGGCAGGGACCTCAGTGTCCCCACAGCCCCCAGCATCTTCCTCTGGTGTCACACTTACTCACTGTTGGATGCCCCGGAAGACTGAATGCCTCTGAGAGCAGGAGCTGTGGCCTCCTCTTTGTCTTCCTAAGGCCTGGCATGGGGCAGAGCAGGCACCCCGAAGGAGCACTTGCCTTGGGCTGACTGTATTATTAGCTCACGTAATATTTGCTTTTCAGATTTTTAAAATAAAAGATTAATTGAATTATGTAACAATATTAGAACCAAAGATAAAATGAATATTCCCCTTTGATATTTTAAAGAGTTGAAAAATTTCCCATGTCTATCCTGTCATAAGTGCTTAGAAGAGCCAGGCACTAGTGGGAAGGGGACACTTCTACACGTGGCCCTGTGAGCACAACGTGTGGGTCACTGCACACTCCGCCCCTCGGCCTCCCTGACTCCGCCCCACCCTCTTCTGTTCTGCTTCCTCAGGCCTCTTCCTCTCCTTCCTCCCATCACCTCCTTCCGGCTCTTGATCCGCCTTGGCAGATGAGTGAGCCAGCGCTGTTTGCCCACAAGGCCATGCTTCCCTGCTCCAAGTCCATGTATTGTAGTGAGGCCAGTGTCTCAAACATCTTCGACCAGAAAGGCATTTGTATACATGTGTATGTACAGTCGTGCACACATGTGCTTTATGCATACATGCTCACTCACGGGATCAGACAATTCATGAAAGAATGCTCATTTTTATGAGGAATCTGTTTTCACTGTGCTGTTTAAAAAATGGTATTCATGACCCAAAACTGATTTTACAACCCCTTGTGTAGCATGACCAGACATTTGAAAAACACTGAGCGAGGCTGATAGCAGGAGAAAGGAAAAGAAGCTGTTGAATGACTTCTAGTTACCAGCACCCGTGAGATGCTTTGTGGGTCTAATAATTGCTTTTTAGAAGAAAATTGGTTTAACTTTCCATATAAAAATAAACTCAGGGGAGGTAAGAGAGGAGGCACAGGAGGCTGGGATAGAAGAGGGAGGAGTGAGGTGGTGAGGTCCAGAGGCTAGGGCTGTGAACAAGGAAGACAGAGAGAGAGAGAGAGAAAGGGTTTATGGAGCCTAAACCCAAAAGACGGTGTTTCCCATGTGTTGAGCGGTTCTGCACGCTCAGTTCAACAACTGTATAATTTTTAATTTTTCTCTTTCTTAAAAACAAAAACAAGAAGAGCCATGGAAACTCCTGTCCAGCATATGGGCCTGCCTCTCTTTGCCCAGAGTGAACGCATTGAAGTGCACAGCTAACCAGCTCCCAGCTTTCTCCGCCACTGCTGTCCTTGCTGAAGTTACGAGCACTCGCTCCAGGCAGTGGCGCTCGCTGGGCAGGCTTCTCCCCAGAGGCCCTGAGATGAGGGCTGGAGCACCTTTGGGGCACTTACAAGAGAGGGGAAACTTCCCGAGGCTCATTTCAGGGACTGTAGATCTTAGTGCAAACTGAGATTCAAAAATTGAGTGGTGGGAAAAGAAATATGCAGCATACATTTACCACCTGATGTTTTATATCTTGAACTGAAATTCCAGATGAAAACCAAATTCTTCATGTTTCATTTCTAGCTGTTAAGACTGTGACGCCAGCTATTTCTGTTGAAACAGTAAGCACCTGTTGTTTAAGCTGCTCAGTTGCAGAGGTTGGGAGGGGGAGGCCGGTGAACAGGGAGGGCCAGGGCTGCTGCTCTGCTTGGACACCAGGGCAGAGCTGGACAGCCACGCAGAACTTGGGAGTTGTGTGCAGAGGACATCACTGAATAAAAGGGTTCTCCCTCTCTCCATTATTGTCTTCTCTCTCCTCTTTTGATGTCTTCATTTCCAAATGGCTTGTCTCTGTGTCTTCCTTGTCTTTTTTATTCTCTTTCTCTCTCTCTCTCTCTCCCTTTCTCTCTCCTTCTGCTTCTGCCTGGCCTTGGAGATGCTGCTCGTCACGTTGCTTTGCTCTGGTCTTGGCTGCTGCTGAGTCTGCATCTCACTGGACCCGTCTGTCACACTTGCTACACGAAGCTGAAGGAGCCTAGCATCTGCTGAGGTTAAATCACGCGACTCTTGAAGTGAAGGGATCCCAGGCCAGCCAGTGCCTACTAGTGCTTCATGTGGGCTCCTAAAAGCCAGAGGAAGGACGGACGGCCCTCAGAATAGCCCCTCACCTGTTTGTTCAGAGAACTGGTTACTGGGCAGGCATAGCTATGAATGTTGATGGGGGTGGGTGGTGAATTTACCATTAGCACCCTTTGCTTAGTGGTGAAAATACTGACTGGCGTCCTGCAGTCAGTATTGTGTTCTTTTCTTTATGAAGGAAGCCTTTAGAAGGCTGTTTATTGGACTACAGAAAATGGGAAGGAGAGTGGCAGGGGATCCTGCCCAGAACTGACCCCAGGTGCCCGCGGCCTCTTTGTGAAGTCCGCCATTACTCTTCTCCAGCTCTGGTGCTGATACCTTCAGTTTTTAGGCCTCATTTTTGTTTATTTTTAAAAATTTTTATTTATTTTTATGTGGTGCTGAGGATCGAACCCAGCACCTCGTACATGCTGGGCGAGCACTCTATCACTGAGCTACAACCCCAGCCCCTCTTTTTTATTTCTTAATTGAGTTATAGAATCTCTACCTGGAATGGAATCCATCACCACCAACAGAAAAAGAAAGTGGCTCATCAGATAGAGGTTCCTGCCAAGTGTATGATTTCAAGGTTCAGGATTTCCATCACATTTTCAGTGAAGTTTTAAATTTTAAATAATAAGGAGCATG
This sequence comes from Marmota monax, assembly GCF_021218885.2. NCBI lineage: Eukaryota > Metazoa > Chordata > Mammalia > Rodentia > Sciuridae > Marmota > Marmota monax. The sequence continues at coordinate 2,229,287 of NW_026693881.1, read as the reverse complement.
TAACAAGCTTCTATTTTCTCCAAATCATTTGGTACTAAAATGAATATGTTTTAAAACAGTCCTTTATGTTGAATTTGTTTTTAACAAGCAAGGATATTTTGGCAAATTAGAAAATTAAGAGATTAAATTGGAAATGCTGACTGGCTTGCCTATGGCAGTTATGTTGCCTTAAAAAGGCCGAAATTACTAGTGGTTTGAAATATGAAATGAAAAGCCGCTCTCAAGAAAAGCCGACTTCTTCCAGTTCTTTCCATATTTTAAGGCCCTGTTTGGCTTTAAAAATTGCTGCTGTTACAGAAAGGGACTGACCACACAAGAGCTAAGCCCAAGTGAGCCTGAGCCCACAAGAAGAGGAAACCCGCAGGAGAGGCTTCACACAAGCTCTTGGAGGCCTTTTCTGTGAACTAGTTTTGAGATTTTTCTAAATGATGTTTTAAAAGGATTTTTTTTAACAGTTTGTCTTCTTTCCCCCATTTGATAAAACCATTAATTTTAGTTTTCTTTCCTACAGATGAAAGCCAGAAAATTGTAATATGGTGCTTATGTAGTCTGATTAACAAAGAACCACAGAGTTCTACAGAATCAAGACTTAACTCCTGGGTTCGGGTAAGAGGAAATCTCATTCTGCACTGTTTTGAAATAAGATTACTTAAAGGAACAGCCTTATTTTTTTTCTTTCTTTTTTGGGGAGGGGTATTCAGTTCTGTGATGTTTTAGACGCTGTTTCAAGCAGACCCTTCACTGTGGACACTATTTTTGCTCGATTATGAATTCCAGAAGACATCGGCTCAGGGTCAGCATGAACCTCTCCATGCTGACAAGACCTGATGCCTGAGTGGTCTTGAAATGCCACTTTTGGGTAACTAAAAGAACCATTTTTTTTCTAGCAATTACTGTCTTTAAAAAAATGATTTCTCCTACAAACCTAGTTTAAATCCTTATGGATTTCCTCTTCAGCAGCTTCTCTGCCTGTCTCAGAACCTATTCTGGAGCAAATCTAAAATTCAGAAGTGCCCAGGGAGCAGCAGTCTCTATTTTGGCTCCCATAGTTGGTACCTGTGCCAGTAAGCTCAGCGACCTGTCCCTGGTACTTCTACCACTGCCGCACACACTGTCAAAGCCGCAGCCTGCACATTGGTCCCTTAGAGCAGCTTCCTGGGCTCCCGGTCTGTGTCTGCTTCCTCTGAGGGGCAGGCACAAGTGGGGATGTGGTAAGGCTGGCCATGGCTGCCCCGCCACCAGTACTGTCCTGCTGCCTTAGCCGAGGACTCCGCTCAGTGTGCATGTGGTTCAGATTAGCTGCTTGGCATCACGAAATCAGCCAGCCGGCCTAATCACCCGGTTTCATCTATCAGCCTGACTGGTGATGTCATTACCTTCAATACTCTTGACGATGCCTTCGTTTCAGACAAAATTGCTACTAGAGATGACAAAAACAGTATTTGTATTTCTCTATTGGATTCAAAGAAGAATAGAAGGAACACTAGAGGTGAAAGGGATTGGGCAAGAAACAAATACAAAATCTAATTGGAATTTGTGTAAATGGCTGAGGAAAGGAGAACTGATAAATGAAATTAGAGAAAAAGGAAGATGTAAAACAAGGCTATGAAAATAGAACATGTGTTTAGGCTTTACTTTTTTAATTGTTGCTTTTATTGGTGTCTGATGTTTTAGAGACTATTTAATATGTAATTTTGCATGGGCTGACTCCTTAAATTCTAAACCAGGCCATTTAATAAAGAGTTTCCAAGGTGACTCTGTGAACTTTCTTCATTTAGCTCATGACTTTATTAGCCTATTTAAAAATTTCTAACTTCAAGTTTATCCTTGTTTTTTCCTTGTTTAGTACTTGTCTACTTATTAATAGGCACTCGAATTAAGTGTAGCATAGGGAGAGAAAATTAAAACACTTAATCGCCACCTTAGGGAACTCGCTGACTGGTGGCCAGGTCATGCCAGGACAGTGTGGTTGGGTGGTTGGTAAAGCTGTGTATAGGTGTGATGGTGACACAGGGGGCACTTGCCCAGACATGGGGGCTTGGAGACAAAGCCTGTGGTGGGGGTAGAGTGGGGTGGGGTGGGATGGTACGGTACTAGATGCAGGTGCATAGTGCTTCCCTAGGGTGGGGATCTGTGGGGTGCAATGAAGCATGGAGCTGGGGAGATGGACCTCAGTACCACTGTAAGGAGGATTTATTTTATCTTAAGGGTGGTAGGGAAACCATCAGAGTATTTAAACAGAGAAACCATTTGGCCAGATGTGAGGTTTGGGTACTAACAGCTCTTTGGAAGAGCAAGAAGGTAGCACTTTGGGGGCTGTTGCACAGTTAAAGGTGAGAAATCATGAGTGCCTGAGAGAGAGAGAGAAGGGAGACAGTATTTATACCCTGTTTTATTAAATAAGGTAAATCCAAAAGAGATCCTGGCAGCTTAAGAGCGGCTGTCCTGAGGTGTGGGTGGAGATGTGCAGAGGAGAGTTGATAGTTCCCTTCTCGGAGAGGGAGCTGACTGCTGATGAAGGGGCTGGAAGTGAATGGTGAATGGGGAACATGGTGTGGGAGCCTTGGGTGAGGCCAGACCACCCAGACAGGAAGAGGGGCTCCAGAGAGGAGCCTTGGAGCCCTGAGAACGAGTCCAGGGACAGGAGGGAAGCAGGAGCGCCTGCCTCCAGCAGTTCCCATTCCTGCCCAGTGCTTCGAGCAGGGTCAGCAGAAGTAAAGTATATGCTCCTGTAGATCTTCTATTACATTATAAAATCCAAAAAAAATTCCAGACCAGTTCTTTTTTTTTGTTTTTGGTACCAGGGATTGAACCCAGGGGCACTTAACTACAGAGCCACCCCCCCCACACACACCACCCCGCTTTCTTATTTTATTTAGAGACAGAATCTCACTGAGTTGCTTAGGGCCTCCCTAAGATGCTGAGGCTGGCTTTGAACTTTCTATCCTTCTGCCTCAGTCTCTTGTGCCATTGGGATTACAGGTGTGTGCCACTGCACCTGCCCTAGATTAATTCTTAAATTTGAAAATGTTATCCTGGGTTATCTTTTTAACACAGAGAAGAAATAAAAATTCTGTTTGAGGCTTGGATATATGTTGCCACATGTTACTCTGGAAACACATTGATAAGGTTTTTGGAGTTTCACTGATACTCAGAATGTGCTATCAAATAACATGATGTGAGTGGCTATTTTTACAGAGACTGGTTAAGGTCCCAGGACTCTCTCACACCTTTCAGAATATTTGATTCTTGAACAACTTGATTTTACTGGTGAATGCACTGAACACATACTTTTGAATGTAGACTGTTTGCCAGGCATTGTGATAGAAGCTAAGGACAGAGCATTGAACCTGAAAGAGTCTGCTCTCTTACAGTCAGAGCGGAGTTTCCCAGGCCTGCCAAACTTAGGGGCAGCCTTTCCTCCCTGGGTAAGAGGGTCCCACTGCTGTTTCTCACCTGGATGAGAAGAAACAGTAGGGTGCCATGAGCAGAGGGCCGCAGGGCCGTGCTCTGTCCTCAGTCCTCTCAGCAGGAAGTGCTGAACAGCGTCCAGCTGGCCTCAGTCTTCTGTTTTCTCCTTCTTTTAAAACCTTTAAAATTGCAAAATCTAACAAACATGCAGAAAAATGCACAAAGCATAAATGTCAAGCTTAACAAATTGTTGCAGACTAGGAGCTGGGGTACATTTTGCCTGGCTTCTAGATGCTTCCTGCTTCCTGCTGGTATTCCCCTTGTTTTCCCCCAGTAGTGACCACTAACCTGACTTTTATTTGTGTTGCTTTATGTTTCTATCACTGAATTATGCAGTCTGGCTTGTTTTTTGATAGAAATGGAGGAATACAGTGTGCATTCTTCTGTGTATGATTTATTTTATTTAATACTGTGTTGCCAAGATTCATCCATGATGTTGGGTACGTGATTTGTACTTTTTATCCACTCTACTTTTGATGGGAATTTGTTTCCAGTTCGGGGGAATTAGGGTCAATCTAGTGTCTGAAGCGTGTATTTCATAGACAGGAGAAATGGCAGGGTGTGGGATGTGTGTATCCTAATTTTACTGGCTCATGCTGATTTTCCCCCTGGTAGTGGCAGCAGCTTCAATTTCTATGGTCCACACCTGAGGGTTCCCTGTCACTTGATCCTGTCAGACTTCCAAGCCTCCGGTTACCCTGATGGGCATGTGCTAGTGTCTAGCGTGGTTTTTGTTTGTTTTTCCTGAAGTTGAACTTTGATTTTGTCAAATCCCTGTTCAAGTTTCTTAATTGTTTTCCTTCTAAAATTTCTTTCCTTGTTGGTTTGTAGAAACTCTTTATGTATGTTGGACATAGGTACTTTTGAAGAAACCTCAGTGTGGCAGCTCTTGGTTCCAGCCTGTGACCTGTGTTTATGTTCCTTTACTGTCTTTTAAAGGAGGCATTATTTTTAGCTCTATTCTAGTTAAACTTACGGCTCTTTCCCTTTGAGGTTAGCATTTTACATCTTACCTGGGGAATGCTGTGCTCCCCGGCCGTGTTGCTTTCCTTGTGCAGTTCTGGGGTCCCCCTGCAGCTGTGCTTGTGTGGGCAAAGGTCAGAGTTGGCTTTCACACTGTGTCCCTGTGGCCGCCCCATGCCCAGCACCACTGGTGGGAAATCACTTCCCTCTCTCTATATATGTTACCTTTGTCATGAGCCAGGTGTCTTTGCATGTGCAGGTGTGACCCTGAGTCTCTCCCTTGGTCTTGAGGTGGTTAATTGTATGGGTCAACTTGACTGGACCATTAAGTGCCCACGTGTTTGGTCAAACATTATTTCTGGGTGTTTCGATGATAGTGTCTTTGGATGAGATTTAAGCTGGTAGACTGAGTAAAGCAGATAGCACCTCCCTCGTGTGGGTGGGCCTCATCCAGCCAGCCCAAGTCAGTCAGTTTGGTGAGACTCTCAATGGTCACTCTACCCTTGGAAAAAACGTATTTTTATCAGCTTTATTTAGAGTCACCTTTGGATGGGATTGAAGTGCAGCCCCCAGGAAGGGGAGAGGTGCCAGCCTTCCCTCCCTGTCTGCTCAGTAGTGTTATTTTTAGTCTCTGACTCCTTTGCAGGGATCTCCTGAGCTGGGGTTTCCCGTGGGTAGCCCCCCCCCAGGAGCTGTTCCCTGCTGGTCATGTGGAAGTCCCAGTGTGTGAATGAGAGGGAGCAGGGACTCCAGGGAGCCTGGCAGCCCTATGTGGTGGACTCCCTCCTCTTTCCTCGAGATCCACTTGAACTGTTTGTGGCCTGTGGCCGTCTAACATCTGGACTCAGGAGGCGGTGCCCATTAGGCAGACATCTGTCTTGTCTCATGCAGTCTTTCCAGCGTCATCTTTGTGCATCAGTGGGCGATCCCGTGTGCCACCTGGTATCGTGTCCCCCGTTTCTATCCATGCGCCACCTGTGTGTGCAGCTTCTCCTGGCCTTCTTGGAACCTAATGACTTTCCCATTCCCATTCTGTTACCCGCTCCCCAGGCTCCCCGCCCCAGGGTCTTCTGCGTCCTGGGAATCTATCGCATAGACTGCACCTCCGCCAGGGGTTTGTGCTTTGCACACATTCCCATTCCTGAGCTTGAGGTGCATTCTGACTCCTGCCAGCCTGGTCCAACTGGGATATGATAACCCAGAGAAATAAATACCATCCTTGTCCACGTTTGGATGCAGTGTGAAAAGGAAAGTCTCATCCTTCTGGAGGGTGATGAATAAGAGACCATAGAGGCAGGTGGAATTCAGGGGGCACGTCCTCTCCACAGCTCCACACTGTTCTTACTTTTTAAATAATAAACACAATGCCACTGTCTTTTTCTGCATCAATTGTATTTATTTGACTTTCTATGACCTCTTTTTTTTTTTTTTAAATGATTAGTTGGTGGTTGGATTTTCACATTTAGGTGGTAGTAGATGTTCATTCATTGCTTTTCCAGTGTCCATCCCCCTCCTCTTCCACCTTCTTAACAGTACTTTCAGCTTCCCAGCTGTCAATCGTTATCTGGGGTGAGGGTTATTCTTGCCGATGCCTGTGGTTGGTGGTTCTTGGCTTAACCAACACAGACTCTCCATTCCCTGGGAATGGTGAATAGGTCAAGATGGGCGTATAGCCCAAATTGGGCCAGTCAAGGGCAGTAAGATCCAATCTTGACACTTGTTTGCCTAATGGGGGCAATGGAGTGTCTCTTTCCTAATGAATGTGAATTTTAAGTTGCTCATGCTCCAGAAGCTGCTGTCAGTCACTGTAGGGCATGAGATCAGAGCCTCCTGGAGAACTGGAGTCGGTCTTGAGGAAGGAGCAGGGAAAAGAAAAAGACGAAACAGGTCATGAGGATGCTGCCCCACATCACTCCTACTGGACTGGGTCTTGCAGTCCATTCCCTTTTCTCTTGGAGCCAGTTTGATTCAGGACTTTGTTCCTTATAACCAAGAGCATCTTGAGACAACAGATTTGTTTTGGGCTTACTAAACTATTATTTGTAAGAGTTTTGAAACTTAAGGTCACATGATGTAATTGTGGGGGATAGTCATATTAATTCAAAGGCCATATGAATAAGTAGTGAGTTAACAAAGTGAAGGTGGTCATGGTTTTGTAAGAATTGCTTTAGTTCAGATTTGATTTGTAGTTCACGGTTGCTTTTTCCACCACAGCTTGTTAGGGAAATTATGTGTGTGGGAGAGAAGGCACCTTCTGCCCAGCCTCAGTCTGTTTTATTCTTTCGCACAATCCCAAAGTAAGTTCATAATAAGTTGTCGCCTCACACTCATTTTCACTGCAGTAGACTAAAATGGCATAAACCCAGTAATTGAACGTCACCATAAAATCTTGCCAACAGAGAGCCAGGCCTGCAGGTGACACCTTTGTTCCATGTCATAGCTTACTGAATAATAAAGGACTGGCAGATAATTTTTAAAAAATTTTTTCCTTTGATTTGAATTACGTGAAACCTCTTTTTTTTAGTTATTTCTGAACTCTCTATTCTCCACATTGGGAACGTTCAAATATAGTGTGGCCTTGATATTATTTTAGAAAACTTCTTTGCAGTCACCTTTCAAAAACAAATATGTCTTAGATATCTTGTGGACCTGGTTTTTACTTTTGCAGATATTGCATGGAGGCCATCTCAGAAAAGCAAAGCACCAGGACAAACCAACGTTCTATAAATAGTATTTTACATGCAGCATCTAGAGGTTCAGGCTTTAAATCGAAAGTAATAGAAGGTCAGAGTGTTAAAATGGAGTTATGTTACTCTGATGAGGTTAAATAATTTGTTTTGGTTTTTGGTCCTGGGGATCAAACTCAGGGGCACTTTACCTCCATCCTTGGTACTTTTTATTTTTTATTTTGAGACAGTCTTGCTACATTGTTGAGGCTGGCTTCCAACTTGTGATCCTCCTGCCTCAGCCACCTAAGTTGCTAGGATTACAGGTGTGTAACCTCCTGTAGCTAGGTTAAACAGTTTTACTCCAAAATTTTGTCCTTTGTTCATGCTTGAGCCAGATGCAGTGTAGAAGGTACAAGGTGTTGTTTCCACAGAACCCGCGAAACCAGCCTTGTGACCTGGTGAAACCACTTTCTCATAAGGAAAGCGAGTAGACTCCACACTAGATGACAGCTAGTCTGCTTCAACCAGGGGTCCAAAGCTCACCTAGCATGTGTGACCTACATTCATGTATGAATTGAAAACCTGAAGTAATTAAGGAAGGAACCATCTGTCTCATGTTTGTCACTTACAGGATGTTCAGCTCCACAGAGTGGGTAGACTCTTCGCTTATGGAAGGCACAGCATAGAAAGTTACCGAATTAATTAAATATAATTAATAAGTTAGAATTTTGTTTCTTTACCCCCAAATGTAGACTACCAGAGTTTTATGTTTTATTTTGACGTGACTGTTACCAGGTCACATATGAAAAGAGACAAGAAAGAAGTATAAATCAGTGAGCCAGGGAGTGAGCGTGTGGGTGTGTGTGCACGCAGAGCCCCAAGCCTCCATCTCCAGGACGAGCTCCCCCCTGGGCTCCGCCCACACACAGACCATCCATCGCCCCCACTTGAATGTCCCTGGGCATCTGAAATTAGACACATCCCAGAAGAACCTCTGAAATTTCCCTGAAACGTGTTCCCTCCATGGCTGTTCCCCTCCTCAAGAGCAGCTCTGTGCTGTGGGTTTCTCAGGGCGGCAGCCCGGGCTCCTCCTGGGACACCTCTCCGCCTCTCTCTTCCGGTCTCTCAGTGGCTCTTTTGACTGTGTCCATGACATGTGTCCAGATTCTGACCACCTTCCCCCACTCCACAGTGTCCCCTTCTTCATCTGCAGCACGCTGCTCTCCCAGGGCCATGGTGGGATCCCTCCTGTCTTCCTCTCTCCCTTGCTCTCCTTTGTCCCAGCCAGGGACCCTTTTAAAAGTGTCTTTGCCCAGACCTCTCTGGTCCTCTTCCATCTCATTCAAACTGCCACGCAGAGTCCATGCCTGGCTCACGAGGGGACTTTGCTCCAGCGGCCTGGTGGCCTCCTTGCTGGACTCATGCACTGTCCACATCTCCCTCCATAGGATGTATCTGCCCTTCAACTCTTCCTTAGAGAGCCACTGGCTCCTTGGGCCCCCTCTCTGGATGCTGCCCCGACACCACCTGACCTGTGTGGCCTTCATCTCAGACACTCGCTCTCCTTACTATGACTTAACTTTTTTCTTAGTGCTGATGGCCTGCTGACATACTGGTAGTTTTTTCTGTCTCCCTGCTTCCTCCCAATGGGGCTAGAAGTTTGGTGACAGTCAAGACTGTTTCTGCAGCCTGGGCCTCTGCCTGGCACGTAGTGAACGCTCAGTTGTTATTTGATGAATCCATCATTCCACGAATAGGGCTTTAGGTAGCAAGGTCGGTGTTGTGCTGGGGAGGGAGGGATGCCTTCCAGGTGGTAGCCAGGGAAGGAGCAGATAGACAGCTTGGATGTGGTGAAGAGGAGGGGCTCGGGCCTGTCAGGCTGGAGAAGACACTGAGGGGAAAAGTCAACTAAGGTGAGAAGAATGGTTTGGTTTGTGGCAGCTTTTGGAGGGCTGTGACTGCCAGCCTGAGTTTGTTTATCAAGTAGTTGTCTAGGGTGGTCAGTGAAGTGAAGCCGTGACTCGGCAACGTGGAGGCACAGTGTGGAGGTTTGGGGAAACCAGTCCCTCTGAGTTCTGAGGGAACTGAGTTCTTCTGAGGGAAGAACCAGTTGAGAAATACTGTCCCAGAGACAGTCATCAGAAGTCAAACTGCAATTCTCTTCCTCCCAAAACAGATTTTAAAATGTGGCCGCGTCTGTGGTCCAGTGGACCCCTCTGGATTCTGTAGGCAGACCTGCTAGGCACAGGGTGCTGCCTGGCCAATGGTGCAGCAGTGGACTAATGGCAGGGGTGATTTGGGAGGGACAGTTGGGCACGGGAGGGGCAGGAGGTGGGGTGTGCAGAGGCAGGCGTTTAGCATCCCAGGTGCAGGCTCCACGCCAGTCCTCACTCTGCCTCCAGGCCCAGCATCTGTCAAGTCATTGGGATGCAACGACTATGGGGCAAGGTGTCACCTTGGGTGGGGCAGAGACAGTGGAGGGTTGATCCGGCTCTCACATCACAGTGTCTTTCACCAGTATCACAATGACTCCTTCCCTGCCTTTTCCTCTCAGGGAATGAGGTGGACATTCCATCCCTCTAAGAACACCTAAGTGTCCTCACGAGTGGAAGTACCATTCCCTGGGAGTGTCAGGGCAAGAGGAGGCAGAATCCCTGGAGGAAGCTCCGAAGGACGTTGGGAGCGAGGAGCAGGTTGGGCAGCCAGCAGCTGCCGCTCTCTGCCCCAGGGCACTGGCTGATGGCACAGCACACAGAGCGAGGTCTGATCCTCCTGTACCCTCCCTGCGGGTGCTGTGCCTTCACATCTTGAGACCCTAGTTCAGGGAGTGCAGTGCAGGTTGAGTCCCCTGCTCTCTGTTTGTCATTGAATGGAAGTGACTGGGACCAGACAACCAGGAAAGAGAAGCCATGGCCAGTTGCTTTATGATTTTGTAAATGTCTCCCTGGGGCTTTGGAAAGCTCGCTGTCATGCTGTGGTCACAGGCTGCTAAACTCGGCAAGTACATTTAGTAAATGGACAAAGTGGCATCTACTACTATTAGGCATTTTTATACCATTGGATAAGAGTTTCTCAGCGTTGTATAATTCGCAATTGAATGTGGTATTTAGCATTTTGTCAGGCTCTGGGGAATGTGAAAATCGCTGCTCTTCTCACTTCCGAGCATTTCAGGTCCATCAATGAGATCCACCTCTCACTCCGCACATGCAACCTGAGAGGGAATGTTTTTATGTATGTGAATGTGCGTGTTTGGGAGAGTGTAACTGTCTCCTGAATCATTAATGTAAACACACTGCACTTCTCATTAAGTTTCCCAAATGAAAATTGCTTCCTTTGAAGGGGTGAAGTAAGATTTTATTTGTGCTCCTGGCTAGGTTTAGTTGTTTGTTTGGTTTTTTTAAAATTTGTTTTGGGTTGTGGATCCCCCCCCCCCCCCCATTTCATTTAGCTGGAGTCCAGCTTATTATGGCTCTGAAGCGTATCAGGTTGTTTTTAGTAAGTTGCCATTCCTCACGTACGCTGGATCAGGACCTTTATTGCCAGTTAGGCACAGGATGTTTGAGATGCTTACTGATGGGCTCTGGATGATCTGTTTTATGTTTTCAGTTTGTTTTGTTTTATTTTTGTTTTATGATCATGTTGGCTTTTCCATTAAACTATAACTTTAATTGAGTGGGCTTAGTTAATAGAACACTGACCAGATCCCCTTCTTTGTCCTCCAGCTCTGCCCAGGTTCCCCACCCCACTTCCTGCTGTGTCCCAACCTTAGTCTGAAGTGAAGGGAATTGTTAGGTTTGTGAATTGCAGGTAGATTATACTCTTATAAGGCATGAGCTCTTTGTATTTCAATCTAAGTTGCCTGGGTGGAGCTCCTGGGGACACTTAGGGGTATATCCCAGGGAAAGGTAAGTGTAGACAGTCGTGTCTGCGGCAGGAGAAGGGCCACTGCAAGGATCGTATGGATGTCGGCGCCACACCTGGCCAAGTGATCCATCCTCTGTTCTGAAGTCGGTTCCTTCCCAGACCACATGTGCTTCTCCTTAGGGAGCTGCCTCTCCTCAAGGGCTGGCACTGAAAGCCCAGGAGCCAGGCAATGGAGCTGGTGGCTGTAACTGCTTCACTCTCTGACCTTCAGATCGTTAGGCCTAGTCTAAGTTTGACTCTTGTTCCCAAGATCTGGCCCTGTTTAATATTGACAGCATTGGAGCGTCTATAAATTACAGCATGGCTGAGGAAACAGAAATATCTCAACTCGTAAATCTTGATTTCCAGGCCTTTTAAAAGCTTTGTGGTTTAAATTATCTTTTGCTCTATGGTAGACACAAGGAGTACTCATAAAATTCTGGCTATCAGAAGACTTTGATAGCTCAACAGAAACCGCAGCAGAGTAACCTCAGATGTCACTCCTTCAGGAATCAGAAAACCCACCTTGGTCCTGGCTCTCCAGTGAGCTCTTCCATAAATCAGACACTCTAATTTGCATGTATCAACAGAAAGATAACAGGTATTGCGTGATTCCACTTATATGAGGTATCTAAGTCGTCAAACTTAGAAATAACAACAGACAGGAGGAGGCAAGTTGAGGACAGTGTAAAGGATAGAGTTTTAGTTTTGTTGAATGAAAAAGTTGTGGAAATCTGTGCACAACATTGTGGATAAATTTAAACTGGTGACACACGCCTATAATAGCAGCAACTCAGGAGGCTGAAGCAGGAGGATCACAAAGTTGAGGCCAGCTTCAACAACTTAGCAAGGCCCTAAGCAACTTAGTGAAACTCTTTCTCAAAAAATAAAAGGGCTGGGGATGTGGCTTGTGGTTAAGCACCCCTGGGTTCAAGCCCTGGTCCAAAAAAAAAAAAAAAAAAAAAAGGAAATGCTGCATTATTTGTTTTTTAACACAATTACAAAAAACAATTTTTTTTTTCAAAATTATAGTGTTACTGTCAATTGAATGCTCAGTGTGTGCCATACATCATCACTAAATATTCACAACTCATGAAGGGAAGTACTGTTACCCTGTTCATAGATGAGGGAAATTAGAGTCCTTCACTAGCAAGTTAATGGCAGACCAATTTGGGCCTCGGTGTGACTCTAAAGCCACTTGAAAAATACATCATCACCAGCCAACTTATAGCCAGGCTATCTCCAGGGCGTTCCAAGAGTCTGAGATACCAGGAACCTGGAGCGTCCCAGCAAGTGAGGAAGTGGCTACTGTCTGGGTGTCAAGAGACTACTGCCCTGTGGTGAGTGAAGGCTGGCAAGCGAGGCTCACCTGTGGACCGCAGCAGCGCCCGCTGCTTGTGGAGAGCCAGGAGCTCCCCAAGCCTCAGGAAAGTCAGGGTGTTTATAGGGATCCTTTCTGTGAAGTGGCTTGATGGAGAAGGAAGGGCCGCCACCCTTTCGTTACATTTTTTCTGCATTTTTGAGTTTTCATAGCAAGTCAATATTAATGACATTAGAGGTTGAATTCATGTCTTCCCAAAATTTTACTTGCTGAAATCCTGACCTGCAGCACCTCAAAATGTGATCTTATTTGTAAACAGGATCATTATACATTTGCTTAGTTAAAATAAGGTCATAAAGGGTTAGGGCAGGTTCCCAATTCATTGTGATGGGTGTTCTTATAGGAAGGGGAAGACTGGATATGGAGACGTGAGTCCAGGGAGAACGCGCGTGAAGGTCCAAGCAGAAGCGGGGTGTTACTTCTTCAATTCAGGGGACCCCAAGGATTGCCAGAAACCCCCAGAACTTAGGGGAGAAGTACGACTCTCACAGGAACCAGCCCAGATGACACCTCCCAGTTCTGCCTGCATCTCTGTGGTCCATACTACTTACTTGGTGGTACTCTGTTACAGCAGAACTAGAGAACTCATATAATCTCATGTAATATAACATGAAAAGTTAAAAAAAATACTCAACCATGGCTCCTGGGAGTTTATTCCAAGCAATAGTCAAATTAAGAAGGGATCTTTATTGGTGAAGATGTTCATTGTGGTAATTTTAATAATTGGGTAAAAAAAGAGAAGTGATCCAAATGTTTAGGCATTGGTGAATGACTAAATTATAGCACATCTACTTGATGAAGCATTGTGTTGTCAGTTTGTGTGGCCCACGAAATGTGGAAATTGTGTATAGCATGAACAAAAAGCTGGGTGCAAAATTATTTCAACAAAATGATAACAGCTGTGCCAAAGACACATTCAGAGTAGAATCAGAAGGGATCCCAGAAAATGAGACTGCTTTATTAGGATAATGAGATCATGTTTTTCCTTTCAGTGTTTGTTTCTTTTAATTTGTTACTTTTAAAACACAGAATTATGCTAATATATATTGTGGTTATAACATTATTTTTTGAAAATCAATTTTACAGAGGAAACTTTACATTATCATAAGATGTACCCCGTTTCAGTGTGCAATTTGGTAATTTTGACAAGTGTATGAATCTTGACATCTGCTACTATAATCAAGAAACAAAGCACCCTTCTCGACCCCAGAGGATCTCTGCTGCCCTTCTATAGTCAGCCATCTCCCAGCTCTGGCCTTAGCTGGCCACTGATCTGCTCACTGTCACCACTGCTTGGCTTTTTCTTTTCTGTAATTTCTATTAACAGATTAATATAGTATATATGCTTTTGTGTCTGGCCTCTTTCATCAGCATAATGTTTTTGAGATTTATCCTCATTGTAACTTATACGAGTAGTTGATTACTCTTTATTATTCAGGAAAATAACATTGATTCAGTATACCAGTTTTTTTAATCCATTCACTTGTTAATAACAATTTGGATTATTGCTAATTTTGGGCTTTTATGAACAAGTTGCTACAAACATTCTTGTAAAAATAGCTTGGCCATACTTTTCTTTTCTCTTCAATAAGTGCTTAGGATTGGAACTGCTCCATTATGTGAGAGCATGCTTCATGTTACAAGGCACTGCCAATAGACGACCTTCTCATCAGGAGTGTGCATAAGAATCCCAGTGGCTCCACGTTTTAAATACGTGGTCTTGCTAACTTGCTGAGGCTGGCCTTGGACTTGCAATCCTCCCACCTCCGCCTCCAGAGTCGCTGGGATTACAGGCGTGTGCCACTAGTACTTAAGTTTTTAAATCATGGGTTCATTTCTTTAATAGGTAAATTTTGTTCAGTTTCTCTATTTTTTCCTTGAATCAGTTTTAATAATTTTTATCATTTAACAAATCTGCCCATTCCATCCTATTGGGGTTTTTTGGTATACTGTTCCCTTGCCATGCTCTTAATATCTGTAGATACATGGTGATGTTTGTTCTTCCTTTCATTTCTAACATTGGAACTGTGTCTTCTGTTTTCCCCATGAATTCCACAAGAGTTTGGCCAATTTGTTACATTTTTTTAAACAGCCGCCTTTGGCTTTATTAATTTTATCTATTGTGATTGTCTGCTCTTTATTATTTCCTTTCTTATGCTTTGTTTAGGTTGATCTTTTTTTTTTTCCCTAGCACTTAAGGTAGAAGTTTAAATACTTGATCTGAAACCTGTCTTCACTTATAATGTAAGACTTAAAGGTGTAAATTTCCCTCTAATCACTGCTTTAATTACATCCTTTGAAATTTTTATGTATTATGTTTTCATTTAAATTTAGTTCCTAATATTAATTTTCCCTTGTGATTTCTTCTTTGACCCATTGCTTATTTAGAAATGTTTTTTAAATGTCTAAATATTGGAGGATTTCCAGATACTTTTGTTACTGATGTATAATTTTGTTGTGTCCTAGAATATATTTGTATTATGTCAGTCATCCTGAATTCGCTGAGACTTGTTTGACGGCCCTGGGTTTGGTCTGTCTTAGAGTCTGCTCTGTGTGAATGTGAGGATGACTTTGGGTGGAGTACTCTCCATTGACAGCTGAGCCCAGGGGAGGGAGGCCTGAGCTTCTTCCCTATGCAGGCCAACAGGCTCCCAGGTTGTTGTTCCCTGAGTGCTGACAGACGGTAGGATTTCTCGATCAGGTGACTATCACAGCACAACAGGCAGCAAGAGTTTGGTGTTGGTGTCTGTTCCCTTTGTCCCCAAGTTCATGGGGGGGATGTGGAGTCCTCGGTAAACACTGTGCCCACCTGACTCTGAGGAACAGCTCAGGAACCTTTAGCTTGCAGTTTTTAAACTTTTTGTCTTTTCCTTCATGGTGCTAGGATTGAATCCAGGGGACACTCTACACTGGACTCCACCCCTAGTCCTTTTTATTTTTATTTTGAGACAGGGTCTTGCTAAGTTGCCCAAACAGGCCTCCAATTTGCCGTACTCCTGCCTCAGCCTCCTGAGCCACTGGGATTGCAGGTGGGTGCCACTGTGCCCAGCTCATGCCATCATATATGTTTTAGCCTATATATGTCTTGTATCTGAAGTTGGTTTCTTGTAGGTAGTAAGTGGTTGGCTTTTGGTTTTATCCACTCTGATGATGCTGCCTTTTTGTGGAGAGCTTTGAACATCTCTTCTTTATGTCATTTTATGTGGCTGGTTTAAATCTCTAATACCAGTTGCTATTGAGAGGTAAGCAGTCATCCCACAGTTACTGGCATAAAACATAATGACTAAACAAAAACGATCATTTAATGCCCCTTAGGATTCTGCATGCCAGGAGCTCTGCCTTGATGTCACGGGTCTTGGCTAGGCAGACCTGGATGCTGGCAGCCACTCATCACCTGAGCTGGAATGATCTCAAGATTCATTCCTACCTTAGTGGCAGTTGGCACTGGCAGTCCACAGGTACTTCAGACGAGACTGTCAGCTGGAACCTGGCCCCTGCCTGGGGCTTGTTAGCTTCCTCACTGCCTGATGGCTGGCTTCAAGAGAATTACTCCAGAGCCAGGCAGCAGCTCCAGGGCCTTGCCTACCCACACTCAGAAACCACAGAATGCCAGGCACTCTTACTAGGACCAGTCGAAAGTCCCATCAGAATTTAAGAGAAGGGAGAGAAACCCCAAGGCGATGAGTGTCACAGATGTACCACATTTTAAAGCTGCCACATCCAATACCTGGCTGCTTGTTTTCCCATCTGTTCCCCCCACCCCCAAACACTCCATGTTCCTAACTCACTTTTCTCCTCTCTCCCTTCTCTCAGTACCCTTCCTTACCTCCTCAGGAACTGTGTGCACTAGACTGTGACCCTCTAAAAGGGCTTTTGTCTTTAAGGAATTATTATTTTTTAAGACGTTGCTTCCCTTTGTCTAGTTACTGCAGGAGTAGTGTTCTATAAGCTAATTGTAGGAGGTGTCCTTGTCTTTCAAATGTTTTGTCCATTTAGTTTTTCAAAATTATTAGTTTGAAATTATTTTTTATAATTGAATTTTTTAAAGTTTAACCTATTTTAAGGTTTCTTTTAAACTATTTATTATATTTTTTTGGGAGGTGGGGACCAGGAATTGAACTCAGGGACACTAGACCACTGAACCACATCCCCAGCCCGATTTTGTATTTTATTTAGGGTCTCACTGAGTTGCTTAGTGCCTTGCCTTTGCTGAGGCTGGCTTTGAACTTGCGATCCTCCTGTCTCAGCCTCCAGAGCCGCTGGGATTACAGGTGTGCATCACCCTGCCTGGCTATTATACATTTTTATTGGAGTAAAATGCATATGACAAATTTATTATCTCAACCCCTTTTAAATATTCAGCTCAATCAGCTCAGTGGTGTTTAGTGCACTTGTACTGTCGGGTCACTATTGCCACCACCCATCTCCAGAGCTCTTTTTATAATATGAAGCTGAAACTTTTTAAAATATACATTTTATTTGTTCTTTTTATTTTTCCATGTTTATTGTTTTACTGACAATAGAATTTTTTTTGCAAAATAAAAAACTGATAACAAACAATAAATTTGTTACTGTGTCCCATATGATAAATGAGAGAATGAACAATTATAACTAAAGCATTCCAACAATCTTCTCTCTGAACTTGACAGCAGGACTGTTCAACCTGTTTTCCAGAAATATTTCATCATCAAATGTATCATTTACCCAATTTTCCCACTGACCTTCATGTCAGATATATTTTGTTTTTGTTTTTCCAACAATATCAATGATTTAAATATAAATGAACTAGATATTGTAATTAAAAGGTATATGTGTTCAATATGTATAAAAATAAGCAATAACTATATGCTTTCTATGTATGTCACACTTTATCAACACACCAATGGGTTAAAAGAAAAAGATGAGGATAGTAAACCTGAGAAATCTGAAGTAGAGCTATTAATATGAAATAAATTTCATGAAAAAATATTTTCAGAGATAGAGAGGAACATTTCATAACCACTATAGGGAAGAAAGTATAATAATCCTAAATGTGTATGTACCTAATAACAAAATTTCAAAATATGTGATGTAAAAATTAATAAAACTAGAAATATCCTCAATTGTATTTGGGATTTTAAGCCCCCTTACTTTGCTGGAAGGAGCAATGATATAGAAGCCTTAATACCATTATCAGACACCTTGACCTTTGGAGAACTATACACAAAGATGACAAGTAGAAAACTAGTAAGGATAGATTATATTCTGTCATAAAATATGCTTTGAGAAATTTTTAAAAAATGAAATCATACAGAGTACGTTTCCTGCTTGATTTACTACATTAGAAATCAATCAGCTTCAGAAATATAGAACTCCACCCCCACATCTCAACTGCTTCAAAATTAAATGGCACACTTATAAATACAGGTCAAAGAAGAAAGCACAAGAAAAGTAAATAAAAAGTGCTTTGCACTAAGTTATAATAAAAGCTTAAAATCTCTGGGATGAAACAGTACTCAAATGAACACTTAAAATACTTAGAAAGAAGGTAGATTAACAAATCATTTTCAAATTAGGTAGTAGGAAGGAAAAAATGAGAGTAGGACAGAAATATATGAAAGAGAAAAGAAATACTACAGCTAGAAGTTGATAAAAATCTAACAAGTCTAATAAAGAAAAAAGCAAGAACACAAAAGTTAATATCAATGGAAAGGGAGCTATCAAAATAACCCTACAGGTGCCAAAAATATATTAAGGTAAGTGTACAATTGTATGCCACATATTTGATAGCATGTATAACATGGTCTATATTAAAGAAGAATCAATGGCCATGTGCTCTTAAGAAAGTGTATTCAGTCATTGATGGATGCTATCCTATATCTGTTTGTTAAGTCTAAATTATATATTATATATTTTAGTCCTGTAGCTTTTTAATTTAGTTTTTGTTTGGAGAATCTATCCAGTGGTGAGAGAGCTGTGTTAAAGTCACCCAGTATTATTGTGTTGTAGTATATTTGATTCTTGAATTTGAGAAGGGTTTGTTTGATGTACATAAATGCTCCATTGTTTGGGGTATGAGTATTTACAATGTCATGTCTTGTTGATTCCCTTAAGCAGTATGAAATGTCCTTCTTTGTCCTTTCTGATGTACTCTGGATTGAAGTCCACTTTATCTGATATGAGATAGAAACTCCTGCTTATTTACATGATCCATGTGAGTGATATATTTTTTCCCATTCTTTTACCTTCAGTTTGCAATTTTCTTTGCCTATGAGAGTAGTGTCTTGGAGACAGCATATTGTTGGGTCTTGTTTTTTAATCTGATCTGCCAGTCTCTGTCTTTTGATTGATGAGATTAGGACATTTACAATCAGTGTTATTATTGAGAAATTATTTTTTTATTCCCTGTCATTTTGATATATTTCTGGTTTTTACTTTAAATTAATTTCTCCTGTGATTGACTATTCTTCTAGTGTAATTCCTCCTTTTTATTTTTCATTTCTTCTTCATGAAATATTTTGTTGAGAATATTTTGTAGTGCTGGCTTTCTAGTTGTGAATTCTTTTTAACTTTTGTTTAAAATGGAAGGTTTTTTGTTCATTTTCAATTCTGAAGCTTTATTTTGCTGGGTATGGTATTCTTGGCTGGCATCCATTTTCTTTCAGAGCTTGGTATATATTATTTCCAGACCTCCTAGCTTTGAGGGTCTGAGTTGAGAAATCAACTGCAATCTGGATTGGTTTCCCTCCAAATGTTACCTATCATTTTCTTCTGGCAGCCTTTAAAATTCTATCCTTATTATAAATGTTGGACATTTTCATAATAATGTGCCTTGGTGTGGGTCTATTATAATTTTGTACATTTGGGGTCCTATAAGCCTCCAGTATCTTATTTTCCACTTTATTCTTTAGGTTTGGGAAATTTTATGAAATTATTTCATTGAAAAGATTGTGCATTTCTCTGGTTTGTATCTCCGAGCCCTCATTTATCCCAATAAATCTTAAATTTGGTCTTTTAAGGTTATCCCATATTTTTTGGAAGTTCTGTTCATGGTCTCTTAGCATCTTTTCTCCATAGTTAACTTTATTTTCAAGATTGACTTCTTTTCAGAATTTCTCATCTCTTTATTAAAGTGATCTTTCACTTCCTGCATTTTCTGAGTTTATACCTGACATCATCCTTTACCTAGCAGATCAGTTTGACTATGTGCATTCTAAATTTCTTATCTGACATTTCTTCCACTGTAGTGTCTGTTATTCTGTTATTGAAGTATCATGGTTTGTTTGGGGCAGTTTGTTCCCTTGCTTTTTCATGTTGTTTGTATGTCTGCCCATCTAGCAGTATGGATCTGGGGAAGTAGAGTTTTTACCCTATGGGCTTGTAGTGTCCCTGAGGGATTCTGGTACCTCACTGTTTAGGGGGAGACTAATAACAACAACCACCAGGGTAAACAATATACAGCATTAAAAGTAGTTTCTGTTGTGGCATCTACAATGTTAATTGTCACAATAAACAGAAATGGCATGATCAGTTATTGCCCACAGTAAAAACGGCAAGTTTGAAAAAGGGTTTACAATTTCAAATGGTGAACAGGGATAGATAATAGAATATGATGATTGTAAGGGAAGAGGAGAGAAGATAGAAGTAAAAATTAAAGGAAAAGTGAAAGAGAACAATGGAGATTGGATGTTAGCAGAAGAAAAGAGAGAAAGAATCAAAGGAAGCAAAGTGAGAGGAAAGAACATACGAAATAAAATTTAAAAAAATAAAAGAACACAAGACAAAACTGAAATATATTAACCAACTATCCAAGTCTTCAAAATACTGATCCATGAAAAATAACTGGTTTCAAATGCTAGAAATGAGAAAAAAAAATATTAATAAGTATAAGTGTCCATGAATCATTAAGGTCACAATTAAACAGAGAAAAGAGAAAAAAAAAAAAAGATCTTGATAAAAAGTTAAAGAATTGTATCTGTTGGAGTTCAAAAGCTTCTCAGCTTCCCTTTTCAGCAGTGTCAGGTGGGGTCGCTGGGATGAGAGAGGTAATCCCGTAAGCAGAATTCCTGGAGGTGGAGTTTAGGCTTAGGTAGGCTCCAGGTTCTTTGCTGAATGCCAACTGGTCTGGACACTTTAAATCGGCACAATTCCAGGGCCCAGTAATTGCTGGTCTGCACTGGAAGACTGCACCCCAGGGATCTCCCCTGGGTTCCAGTTGGGTGGTTGAGGAGCCAATTCTTATTGCCCTATGTCACCTGTGGACCCCATGTTTCCTGGTCTCTGTTCAGTCTCTAAACTTAATCTCTCCTGCCCCTGCCCTTTTGAATCCTTGCCAGGCACATCTCTCCCAGCCCCTCCTGCAAGCAGCTAAATTGGATGGGGAGGGGGAAAGCCAGGTGGGTTTCCATGACCAGGTGTCCCCTGTATAAACCTCTGTCCATGTTTGACTTTCTCCTGGTCACTTAGGCACACTTCATATCATGCGCTGTCAATCTGTCTTGTGCAGTGTGGACGTCCTTGTCTGACACGTTTCTGATGTTAGAGTATTCCCCATGCAGCATTTTCTTGGCTGTGACTTTGGTCTGTATAGCCTTTGTTATGATAAAGTCTGAATCTGTTGCAGTTTAGATGTTAGTTGTCCCCCAAAAGCTCATGTGTGAGACAATGCAAGGTTTAGAGGTAAAATGATTGGATTATGAGAGTCTTAACCTAATCATCACATTAATACCCTGATACAGATTAACTGAGAGTGACTGCCTGCAGGTAGGTTGTGGCTGGAAGGGGTAAGTCCCTGGGATTAGAGGTTTTCAGTGGCACATCCACTGTTGGGATTGCAGTGACATTTTGTGGGTGTGTGGCAGCGTGTGCATGTATTCAGCCTGGAGGTTTCTAGTCTGTGTGCCTGCGATGCGGCACATGTCACTCTCAGTGACCCTGGTTGTAGGGAGCAATCATGCCCTGAGTTCTATGCTGGGGTTGGAGGTGTCGTGGGAACCCAGTGATTTGCTAGCTTGGGTTCCTGTGCCCTCAGACCTGGTCCCCAAGCACAACCATCTACACTGGTGTTGTCTCTTCTCACCTGGGGAATCCCTGACAGCCGTGTCCCTCACTTCCCTCTGTGTCAGAGTCCGTGCTCCCTGCTGCATAGTCCCACAGTGTTTGTGTCAGATATTCCCCCACTTTATGACTGTCTCCCATAGTCCTCTCCCAGTATGCAGTGGGGTGTCCACAGGGACATTGGGTTGTGGTCATGGTGGGTTTTTCTGATGCCCAGAGCATTTAGTTCCTAACAGTAGAGCCCTTCTCCAAGTGGGTCCTGGGAGTAGCCCTCTGAGCTGCCTTTGCGTCTGTAAGAACCATGGGTTTCTCCCAGTGGACTGCCAGGCCACAGTGTCACCAGGGCTGTCTCTCTCCTTGGAGTACGGCTTCTCCTCTGCTGCCTTCCCTGGCTCTTCTCCTGCTGAATCACATGGAGGTGGCTTGTTTCCCTCTCGCTTCCTTCCCAAATACTCATTCATTCCTTCATTCGTTCTTCCTACTCTTCAGTGCTGGGGATGGAACCCAGGGCCTCGAGAATGCCAGCTCTACCCTGAGCTACATCCTAATCTTTCCCATTATTGACCATCTCTGTGTCTCCTTTGGGGAGGAATCTGTTGTGGTCTTTAGTCTACTTTTCAGTTGAGTTGTTTGTTTCTTCTTGCTGAATTTTAAGAGTCCTTTATACCTTTGTATATTTGGATAACAGTCCTTTATCTGTTGTCCTTTGTAAGTATTCTCTGCTAGTCTGGCTTTTCTTCTCATTCTCCTGAGAGTATCCTTCACAGAGCAGAAGTTTCTCATTTAATAAAGTCCAGCTGATGAGTTCTTTTTTTCATGTTTTATGCCTTTGGTGTTACATCACCATTCCCACAGTTGTCTGGATTTTTCTCCTACATTATCTTTTAGGAGTTAAGTTTTGTGTTTTACAATTGGGTCTGTTACCCATTTTGAGTTAATTTTTGTGAAGGATGTCAGGCCTGAGTCTGGATTAATTTTTTTGCACATGAATACATGGGCTCTTTAAGTGTTAGCATCTCAGTAGCCGTTGTTCCTATGTCAGTGTGCTTGCCTGTAGAATGTTCTGTTCCTTTTCCAGAACACTGCTTTAGATCTGCTCTTGGAACAGAACTAAATTGTTTTCAGTCATGTGTACTGGCACCAGACAAGGAGCAGGAGCTCCCTTGTGAATGTCCTGAGTTGGACTTCATGTCTTCTGAGGTTCTCAGTTCTGTGCTGAGTTGGTAGAGGTTGCTGGTTAGCCTTGCTTCAGATAGGTAGGATTTGACCTTGTTAAAGTCTTTTGTCCTCATTTAAATAATTTAAATGCAGTGACATTAGAAGGTAAAAGATCACAATTAATATGCCAAGGACAATGTAAAATGATAATGAGTCTGAAAGTCTGGATTTGAATCTTAGCTCTGCCCCATGAGCATCATTAATTTCCTGTTGTTTTTGTAGAAAATCAGCACAGACTTAGTGGCATAAATAATACAACATTTGTATGTTGCTGTCTGGGAGTCCGAAGTCCAGCACGGGCCTCACTGGCCAACGTCAGCTGTGGGCAGAGCTGCTTCCCTTCCAGAGGCTCCAGCTTCTTGTGCTTCCCCACCTCTGCAGGGCACCCACGTTCCTGCCTCTGTTCATCACAAGTCCTCAGGCTGCCCCTACTCTGGTTCTCTCTTGCCACCTCCGCCTACCTGTAAGGACCCTTGAGAGTACACAGAGCCCACATGGATGCCTCAGTATCATTCCCCTTTTTAAAAGATTAGCAAAGATCAGTTCACCTGCAACCTTAATTCCCTTTGGCTACGTAAAGCCACCTATTCAGAGGTTCAGGGTTAGGACTGTGGACATCTTCAGGGGTATGATTTGACCTCCTGCAAACAGGGTCCTCACAGCCAGTCACACAGGCAACATGAGTAGCTTTCTTATTTGTGATGCAGTAGTGATAACACCACCTCCATCTACTTTTAGATTTAGATGGACATTGTTTGGGGGAGATATTTTTTTTCCTTTTCCTGAAATGAGATCACACTGTGTTTACCCAAGGTGGCTTCAAACTCCAGGGCTCAAACCGTCCTTTGCCTTAGCCTCCAAGGTGCCTGGGACCTCAGGTGCATGCCACCTTCCCAACTGTGGAGACTTTTAAAAATGTTTCAGGTGATATCTGCGTTAAAATTTATACCAAATTCTCTAGATGAAGCAAGAAGATAGTTAAAGGCTGGTAATTCACTTTAGTCCTTTATCTGTGTGTCTGTAAGTCAGGCACTATAGCATTCAGGACATCTGCACGCATGTGGTGCCTTCTATATGATGGGTATAAATGAGGTATTTTGAGAATGGATCCCCATTTCATTTGTTCAGATTACGAGGCTAGGCTAGGGCGCAAGGCCTGTGGCTTTAATGAAAAAAACTCTTTGAACTTGAAATTATGTCAAGTTTTTAAAAGAAGCGCAGTTGACCATCATATGATGTGACGGTAACCGATGTATATGGGCGTCTCTTCTGTTCAAAGGCTATGGATTGCAGAAGTCATTCAGAGACTTAATACTTCTTGTCTCTTAACCCTCCCTTAAAGGTGTCATAGAAGACGGAGATTGAGAGCTGGATTGAAGGGCAGGGGTTGCGGCTCAGTGGTAGTGATCACTAGTGTGCCTGAGGGCCGCGGTTCACTCCCCAGCACTGCACAAAGAGTCACTAGACTGCAGTGCTGCCTCGAGAGGCATCTGTGTCACACTCGTAAGTGTGCTCTATCTGTGCCAGTGATGCTTAACAAAGAACATCAAAAAGAACTCCAAACAACCAGAGGCTTTGGCTAAATGCATAATAACTTAGTAACCTTTTAAAAGTGGCTATAAAGAGTGTTGTTCCTTTGTTCACAAAGTAACATTTGTTAAGTCTCTAAGCCGCTTTGTGGTTGGGAGGCCAGTCCACGGAGTTTGCCACAGGTGGAGTGTGTTGGGGTGGGCAGGGTGGGTGGCTAGAAGTGCTGTGAGGCTGGGAGAGAAGCCCTGGGGACCGGTCCTGCCTGCTCTGCTGGCCCCTGGGTGGCTGGGCCTCCGTGGTTAAGGGAGCGTGCATCCTGGAGACAGGTGGGGACAGGGTGCTCCCCCCAGAGGGCAGCACAGTTCAAAGTTGGTTTCCTGAGTCGGGGCCTTTGTAGGGTGTGTTTGGGAAAGAAGGTTCTCATTCCTTGCTTAACCTATGCAAATAATCTTCAAGGACTTTGATGGGGAAGAGGAATAAGGAGACTATCATCTGTCCTCCAGATGAAAGGCTCTCATGAGCAGGAGTGTCACAGAGATGGGTCACAATTTTTTTGGTTGTTTTGATTTTATACTTCTCAAAGAATCTTTTAAGAATTCTTATGGATCTTTTGTATCCTTCTTTTTGGTTTCTTTCCTTTGTGGTGATTGAAGTTGTGACTAGCTGCTCACAGGAGCTCACTCATGCACTTGCCATCTAAGGCAGAGGCAGGCGTCTCGTAGACTCAGGTGGAGTGTGGGTCTTCCTGCCTGCCTTTAGGCCAAGCCTTATGAAAACTTGATGTTGTCTTGGTTCTTTCCGGGAAGACTGGTTTCTCCTGTTCATTGAGTTAACGTCCTTTTCCAGTGCCCAGGTGCTCCCTGACATTCGGATACCACCTGGGTTGATGGTGCTTGAAAGGTAGGCCTTCACTGCCGCATTACTCTTGCCGTGAACAGAACTAGACGGAAAGGAAAACATATTTTTGATGGAAGACAAAGTTTGGAGACCTGTAGGATTCTACAGCTGCCACACTCTTTGCGTGCTGTGTTTAATCCCTGGACAGATATAAGGTTGGAGTTTATTGTTCCCTTGATACATGTTTGACCTGCATCTTTGCTGTTTATTAAGGGGTTTAACTTGGACCGTAGGTCTTCCCAAAGAAGGTTGAAAGGGAATTTAGTGTAGCATATCTGTTTTCACTGCAGCATTAATTAGATGTATGGTAAATTAAACCATTTTCTTGGAAGTTGAAAATGTAATATTAAAAATATCCAGTTTTCTAGCCATTTGTGCATGTTAAAAATAACTTGCTATTCATGTTCAGTGGTGTTCTTGTTAGACAATGTAGGGGACTTGCCACAACACATGCAACAGATTATAAAAAGACTGCAAATGTAATAGTTACAGCACGCTCAGACCGCCTGGCAGATCCTGGAATACAGCACGCCCTTTAATCATCAAGCTTCCCAGAGTGTGGGTGGTCACCGTCCGCAGACGTCGCGGGCAGCCTGGCCCCTTGCAAGGAGGGATTGTGAAGCAGAGCACAAGGACACAGCATTCCCTGGGCTTTCAGGGTTTTTATTTTGAGAAAGTATAGCATTTCTTTTAGGTAGCTTTCCTCTCTCCTCCTCCTTTTAAGTTTTTGTTATTTAGACTCTTTGCTTTTATCAGGGAAAACTTCATGGTATATGCTTTTGCTTTCATTGTCCAGCTTTAAAAAAAATTTTATTTACAACAAAATAAAACATACTTAACACTTTTAAAGTCAATTTCAGCACAAAAGCTCCTGTGATCAGTAGGATATTATGGTATTAGAAGTTAGTAACTTCTCATAGTAAGTCCTGGAAACTGAATTTAATCAGGATATTCACTTACTTCACTTTATAAAAAATTTAACTTCTGCCCCTTGTGTCCTTTGGATACTTGTTTGATAGAATAACATTTCCAGAGTTAATTTCTTTCTCATTGAAAAAAATCTCCTTGCTAGCCAATTTTGTTCTTCAGTAATCTTTTACTTTTGAAAAGTTATTATTATTCTAGTTCTGATGTTTGTGAATATTAATGAAAAAAGTAAGTGTTGGAAATTTTTAGTTTGTGTCATTCATGAGACCCATGGAATTATTAAACCTCCTGCTCAATTTCTGTAGGGAAAAATTATTTTAATTCTTTTTAAAAAATATTTATTATTTTTTTAGTTGTATTGGACACAATACCTACCTACCTTTCTTTCTTTCTTTTCTTTTCTTTTCTTTTCTTTCTTTCTTTCTTTCTTTCTGTGCTGAGAATTGAACCTAGGGTCTCACACATGTGAGGCAAGTGCTCCACCACTGAGCCACAACTCCAGCACTATAGGGAGGAATTATTTTAAGTAATATACACAAATGGAAATGTGGCTATCTGCATGTTCACTATTTTCTTCCTTAGTGACTTTTTAAAGAAAGATTTGGAAAAATATAGATATATTAATAAAGAGTAGTTAATATTACCACTGCTGTTCCATTCCTTCCTCCCCATCTCTGTGGATTTTCTTAGAGTGGTACTGCATTATTGTTTAAATTGTAGACAGACCACTGTTCTGATCTCACATATAAGATTAAAGAGACTGTTTAGGTTATTGATTTTTTAAAAAAATAAAACACAACTCAGTCATTATTATGCATAATTGAGTAAGATAAAAGAACAGTGTAAAAAGATAAAATAGTTTACAAATTTTTCTATCATAAGATATGGTCCTTAACATAGTCACAGTATACTGCACTTATTTTTTACATAATCTGGTAAAAATGAATTGCCTCCAATTGTAATTATTTTTTAATACATATATATTTTTAGTTGTAGATGGACACAATATCTTTATTTTATTTGTTTATTCTTTATGTGGTGCCAGGGATCAAACCCAGTGCCTAACGCATGTTAGGCAAGTGCTCTACCACTGAGCCACAACCCCAGCCCCAGTTGTAATTTTTAAAGACATTGAAGAACATGATTACATGTTGTAGAAGGAATAACTTCCTTCTAAAATCATACCTATATAAAATAAAGAGCTACCTGTAAATTTTTGGAGAGTTTTTCTGCTGTTCTTGAAAGCATTTAAAGGATGCTGTAGTCATTTTCATTTATGATAAAGCTAATCTGATTCTCTATTCTGATGCTCCTTGCCAAGCTTTAGATCCCAGCAGCTTAATTTAAGAAAACAGTTGTTGGCTAATCCCCTTCGGTATTCAGAAACTATTTTGGGCTCCCTTTGTTCTATGGTAGGTTGCAGTCTGTTTGTGGGGAGACACGGGTGTTTGATGTGGGACCCTCTGGCCGAGGGAATTGGAATGCTAGCTAGCGTCTGGGTGCCACTGGGACAAGTTAAAGATGCCGAATTTAGCTTTCTTCTGGATTCGCCTTTCATCTATAAATTGAAGGATTACATTTGATTTTAAATGGAGTATGGGTGAGGCGGGTTGGTTTTGGTTTTAGAAATCACCATTTGGAGTTTGGTGACCATATCAAAAGCAAGGATGTTGACACTTCTAATTTTCATATTCTGGTTAACAGACACTTAACGAATGAGTGTTTAGTTCTCCCTTTCCCTGAGCTTCCTGATGGGCCTCTGATTTGCCATAAGACACAAGGTCAGCCCTCCTTCACATAGAATATATCCGGAAGTCTATAGGCCTCATTTCAGGCTCCTGTTGTGGTCCCCAGTGTGAGCTGCCAGAGACCCAATGGAAGTTCAGCAGATTTCTGTTCTTGGCATGCTCTTAGAGCACTTCCTTGCTGCCAGTGTCTAATTAAACCGATGACGTCCCCATGGGCCTGTGTGGAAGTGGCTCCTTGAACTCCTTTCATCAAAAAGATAGCTAGCCATAGAGACACACACTGACACAAGCCTGGGAGACAGAATGTTGTGTTGTTATTTTTTGTGGTCATCTGAATGGAATTAAAGCATGGGTATTTTACCTGAGTGTAGATTCCTCTTCTCCACACTCACTGTTCCTGTCCTTGAGTTCTAGCAAAGCATATTAGCATATACTAACCATGTTTTCTAATCAAACCTGGTGCTTCTGTGCATCTGGGGATGGGATCAGTGCTATGTCCCCCTAAGGGTACTTTTCCATCACAGCTCCCAAATGTGTCCAAGGACTCCAATAGAGTATATAGCCTGAGATAAACCCATGTAAAGAAAAGGCACCTTGGGGTCCACAGATCAGAAAATAAGAACTGCTCTGTGTGTATTGGGCCTCTTGCTGTGGTTCTCAAATCAAACTTCTCTTGTCTTCTCTCGGGGTTTTATGTAAGTGAACTTAGAAAATGTAGAGTGAAATTGGCCCAGAAGTCATGGGGTTTTATGTTTGTCTCTCACATTTTCAGGACATTTTTTTGTGACATGTATTTTATAAACATGTATTTTATCTTGTAAACTTGAGAGGAGTTGTTGGTTTCATAGTTATGATCCCTTTTACAAATTTTAAAAATTTTACTGATCATTCTTTGTAGTTGACATAATCTGGACCCATCTGCATTTTAATAGGTGGGTTTTAACAAACACTGTGGATTGCCATTCTTTATATGTGAGTCTCTACTCTTATAGGTTGCATATAATTTGAGTGTGTCCCTCAAGAGTTCATAGTTTGGAGCTTGGTTCGCAGTGTGCCTATGTTAAGATGTAGTGGATCTTTAAGAGGTGGAGCCTAGTGGGAGGTTCTCAGGTCATTTGGGGCCATGCCCTCCAAAGGGATTAATGTAGTTCTTGTGGGACCCCAGTTAGTACCTAGCCTATCACTCTGGCTTCCTGTCTTGCCTTGTTCTCTCTTTTTCTTGCACTTGTTCCTGACATGATGATGCCAACATGATGATGCAAATAAGGGGACCCTCACCAGAACCGTGCCATGCTGTTTGGACTTTCAGCCTTCCAAACTGTGAAGTAAATAAACCTCTTTGCATTTTAAGTTACCCAGTCTCATGTATTTCCTTATAGCAATACAAACTGAATGAATACACATGCCAATCATAGAATTCAGGCCAATCATGGAATCCCTGGCAGTTTTAGTAAGAATAGAACACATCATTCTTATGTGTATTTGGGATGTTTCTAATCACATTTACTCAGTTAAGTAATATATATTTTTTTGATTTTTCAATTGATTTGTAGGTTTTGGATGAAGAAAAAGAGTATAACTGTCAAAATAACCATTGTTTTTGCCTTTGTTCTTACGGCCAGATGATTCACCGATCTGTTGTAGGAATCTGTCTCACCTTGGCCTTGCTTGGAGACCCTGCTCTTCCTAGAGACGGGCCTCACGCCTGTGATGTCCAGTTCACTCTGCAGGGTCATCCCCACTTCTGCTGGGGCAGTTCTCATCAGAGCCAGCAGCAGTCCCTGAAGTCTTCCATTCAGCATTCAGGCACATGGAGGGGGAGGAAGTTTTCTTCCTTCCCTGAGAGTAATAAAGCAGTTTTATATTTGACATTATAAGTTTACATGATAATGAATTTATGATCCTGTTTGTTAAGGTCTGCCAAATGCCTAATTGATTTTTTTCAGTTTTCTTCCAAGATAATAGTAGTCAAGAACCGTCTGCCTTCTGTATTATGTGGGTATAGCTGCATATGCTTATTTAAGTAAGGAAAATATAGGTGTGTATCTTATTATGGAAAGCAATGCAACATCAGTAATCTGAGGTTTGGAGCATATTAAGGGACTTGGTTTCTGGAAATCTTTTTAAACTTGGCAACCATTAAACCTGCTATTACCTATAACTTAAAAATGAATCTCCAGCTATCTAAGTAGGTGGCCTGCCGTGTCTTGGCTAGTATTAGAGTGTGGTATTTGTTTTTTATGTATAAGGGAACAAATTTAAATCACTAGGTGCTAAACCAACAGGCTTCAGTGTGGATTAGTCAAGGACTATTGTAGGTCTTATTATGTGGTAGCAGACATTTTTTTTCTTCCCCAGTTTATGCAGAAAGTGTCTCCTTTCCTTCATCCTTCTCTCCCCCCGTCCCCCCCCCTTTTTTTTTGCTGAAAAAAGAAATAGCAATTTTGTTAGTGGATTGCTTTGAAGAAGATGAAGAGGGAAAGAGTGAACCAGGCTGGATTCTAGTTTGCTCTTTGTGATGTGGATAGTACGGGCTTCAAGACCTACCAGGCCAGCAGTTCTTTGGCCGGTTTCTTCCATCACATTTCTAAAGGTTTTGTTAGTGACTTTCAAGTGGAACTCAGGCCTTGGAACGGTTCCATGACAAAGTTGTGTGGTCCTTGCCACAGTAGCAGCCTGGTTTATTTTTCCTGTACTAGTTTCACAGAGGTTAACTGAGCTGGAAATGATGAGGGACTAGCAGCAAGGGGGCATCTGTGTGGATGTGTGGGCTCTCCCGCTTGGTTTGTATGTTTTAAAAATGTTCTATCAGAACGAACATCTACTTCAAATGTTGCTTAAAAGGAAGCAAATCGAATTTTGTAAAATGCCTTATACTATATTGTTTAAACTTTTAATAAAGCTCTCTCTCGTTAAGTATATTTTTATATTGCATAGTCCAGACCTCGTTTCTAAAAGCAGCTCGTGGTGCAGATCTGCTGTCTTCCCGAGAGGTGGGCCAGTCTACTGCTCAGCATGGTCTTCACTGACCTATTCTGGGGGCACATGTTGGTGGAGCTTAAAAGAAAAACTTGGCTATGTGCATGACTGAGATGGGTGTCTTGGCTCAAATAAGTATCTTGAAGTTAGAATAGATAGATGTCTTTTTTAGGTGGTTATAATTTTTAAGAAAAAAAGCTTGTGTTATTTCTACGTATCTGCCACTGTATGTGTGAGTTACTCAAAGAAAAGTGACTATCTAATGCAAATACTTCTGTGTTAGGTTTTGGTACTGTTTTATAGTTTTCAAAGAAAAGCTACACATGATTTCTGTTTGATTCTCAGCCCCTGCACGTGGTAGATGAGACACGAGGGAAAGGAGTTCCTGCCCTCCCCCAGGTGCTGCAGGCCAAGGGCTCGAGTCCCGGACTCCACTGTAGGCCTGGCTGCTCTGTGGTGACAGTGAGAAGCCCACCTGGCTTCTGGTTAGACCTGCTTGGTGTCCACAGGTGACGTGTGGATGGACCAGAGCCTAGAGTGCTGATGCTCGTAATGACTGAAGTGTCACACGCTGGAGGCAGGTCTGACCTCACCCCTGCAGCAGCTCCGAGTGAGGAGCTCGTGGGCACCCCCATCTTGTAGCTGGGAGGCGGAGGTGCTGGGCCAAGGAGCTGGTGGGGGTGGGCACCAGCCAGCCTGCTCCCCTTAGCCATGCTCCAGACCAGGATCTCTAAGTGCCGCTTACCCTCAGCTCCCAGGAGCGCTTCACATGCTCTGTTCGGAGCCCTGACATTCACTAGTGTTTAAACAGCACCCCCTTGCATTTGTCTGTAATCTTAGAGTTTGACCAAGAGAAGTTAAAAATGAAGTTTATTTTTTTTTAATTCACACTGAAAGAGAGGAAGAAAAAGACTTTTATTACATGTTAAATACATATTATCATCAGTAGCTGTGCTACATAAAGTGGGTGGATGATAACTAGTATAAATCATCCTAAAAATAAATGTTTAGGAAGAAAGAAAGGTTTCAGTAGGGTGTCAAAAGTTTGTCCTAATCGATGTCCTTTCTCACATTAAAATGTAAACTCCGAGGGGAGAAAGACGTGTGGAAGAGTCTCACCTCTACACAGAACCTCCGACCAAGGTGAAGGGCGCCTCGTGACACTCTGCAAGGCAGGCATTGCCGTGCACACTCACCCTTGGGATGGAACGCAGGACCTCTGAGGGTGGCTTTCTCGCTCATCTTCTGCTCCTTCAGTGAACCCATGTCTGTGTGTGCCAGGAACCGCCTGCCTGTACCGACACACAGTGCTGCAGCAGAAGGCCATTAGTCAGCACTTAGAACAAGGTGACCTTGTCCTGGGTGATGGGGGACCCGTAAGACCATGGGAGATGGACATGGTCTCTGATGGCCTGAAAGGAGTTAGAGGTTCAGTTAATGAGAAAGAGGGAAGGAGATACAGGAAGTGGGCGATGCATGGCCGCAGGGGGCATGGCAAGTGGAGAGGCCAGAGGAGGCAGGGAGGCTGCAGTGGCCCGGCTGCGGAGACTGACAAGAGGGAGATTTGTCCTGCCCAAGCAGCAGCAGGAGGGTGCAGAGGGGATGCCATGTGGTATGGCAGGGGCGCTCTGGATGTGGCAGCAGGTTGTCTTAAGAACAGGACAATTGACTGAGCTCTCAGTCCTGTCAGAGCCAACAGCAGATTTGAGAACAGATGTCTTGTAACACCCGTTGGCTGTCCTGCAGCGAAGTTCAGAGATAGGGGTTGAGTGGCCCTTATGTAATGCTTAGAACCAGGAGTGTTTGGGATTTTATTAAGATTTCAAAATCTTATCACATGTGTGATAAGATCCCAGAGCTAGGAACTAGATCAAAACACAAAATTTGTTTAATGTATAAACCTTATAAGGTAATTTTGCATTTTTTAAAAAAATGTTTTTTAGATGTTAGTGAATTTTTATTTTATTCATTTATTTGTATGCGGTGCTGAGGATCGAATCCAGTGCCTCACACATGCTAGGCAAGCGCTCTGCCACTGAGCCACAACCCAGCCCCTACAATATTTTAAAATAATTTTGTGTATGGAGCAAAGTCCATGGTATGGAATTTTCCAGTTGAGGTTTCACACCAGTGCTTGAAAAGTTTCAAGTTTGAGCATTTCAGATTTCAGATTTTCAGATTAGTGATGCTCAACTGGTGCTTTTCCAAGAAAAACAGCAGCATACAGGCTTTATTACGATATAAAGAGAAATCGGAATGAAAATAATTTTAATAAAATGATGTACACTTCAGATATAAGGCCCCAGGACTCTGGGAGACACAGAGAACCAGGGGTGTGGGCTGGTGGGCGCTGGCGCACGTTTGCTTGTCCCTAGGTGCTCTGGGAGGCGGAGGCTGTGGCTGGGAGGCAGGTGCCATGAGTGGGCTCACCTTCCAGGGGGTGTTTCCCCCAAAAGTGGGCAACTCCAGGTAAAGCTGACCACAACACAGTGATCTCCCCCAGTAGACACGGCAGGTGCATCTTTGAGGATTTAGAGGACGTCAGAACATGCAAAAAGTGCTTTGTATTTCTGCGTAAAAACAGATTTGGGCTCTAAGCATAGGTTGCACATTCCTGAAAGTGAGATGGGATATCTGAAAATCGTGTGCCACAGTTTGTCATTGTGGGGTTTATTTCTAGTTTTTCATACCACTAAATACCAGTAAGGACCACAAACTTAAAAAAATAAATAGATAAATAGAGCAGGTTTGGTATTGGCCCTGTGAGCACTAGTGTGACGTTACACAGCCTGTTCTGCCTGAGTTCCAGGCTGATACCCATCAGGCACAGAAATGCCACCTCTCCTGCCAGGTCATGGGGTGTGTCGTCCTCCTGTGAGGGCTGGCTCTGGTGCCTTTACTACCCCTCTAGGCCAGCTAAGCTACCTCATGGCCTCCTGCAGGGACCATGTGTTCATTCTGGGAGGCTGAGCCTCAGGCCTCTGATTATGTTCCCGACTATAGGCCATTTCTCCTGCTGAGGTGGGTCCCTTTCCTGGGGACTCCTGGAGCTCAGCCACCCTTGCTCACTCGCCGCCTGTGGAAGCCTCTGCTGGTTGTCCCACCCAGAAGGGCTCTTTTGCTGGCCCTATCAGTTCATAATGTGCCCAGGTCTGAGACTTTGCCCCTCGGCCCCTTGCCTCGGAACTTCCTGGGGTGGACACTCAGCAGCAGCAGCATTGCTGGCTCTTCTCAGCGAGTAGCCCAGACCTCGATGACCAGCAAGCCACCATTCCTGATGGGAGCATGAGGCTGTGTGTAGACCCCAGCGTGATCTCCAGCCACACTGGCCGCACGGTGCTGGCAGAGGGAGCGCTCAGCGTGTGTGGGCTCTGGTCGCCATGCAGTTCCCTTCTCTGCTTACTCTCTCCGTTGGGACTTTTAACTTGAGGCCCTGCTTCCTGGGCTTCAGTGGGCCAGCAACTCTATGAAATTGTGTGAAAATATGGTAGGTACACGGGGTTTTCCAGGAAGAGCACTCAAAAACTTTCACCAAATACTCAGGTTACATCACAGAGACTTCTGTTTTTATAGCAATTGTAAATTCAAAAATTAGATGAACTGACTTTCAGAGGGTGAGTAAATCCAAACAAAATGTGAAAAACATTCTTGAAGGTATGAAAAAGTTCATAATATAGTGACTACAGGTGGGATCCAGGAATGGACAGGGGTAAGGAGGTGAGACTGTTGATTAGGACTGGGGAATGTCTCTCATTTCCAAAGGAGATGAGTAAGCAGAAGTGCTGTGGACAGTACTGCCCAGGCCAGGAGTGTAGGAGCAGAGTCTGTGGATGGCAAGTGAGTGTGTCCTGGTGAGCGTTTTATTTTAGATTGGGAGCTTTTAGGAATGCAACTTAAGAGTAAGTGTGAATTGAAGTAGACAGGCCCTTTCAGGTGTCCAGCTTAGCTTGGGATATCTCAGTGACCACAGTTGGATGAAGACAACCCAAATGAAGGAATTGCTAGTGCTTCTGTCTGGCAGAACCCTCTTTGGAGGAGATACAGTAGTCCCTCAACCATCCGAAGTTTCATTATTGTGGTTTCAGTTACCTTGGTCAACCACAGTCCAGAAGTATTACATGGAAAATTTCAGAAATAAACACATTATACGTTTTAAACTGCACACCATTCTGAGTAGTGTGATGAGATCTCTCACTATCCCTCCTGACATGTGATCATCCTGTTTTAACAGCACATCCACTTTGTATATGCTACTCACCCCTTGGTTACTTAGTAGCCATTTCTATCATCAGATCTACTGTCTTGGTTTTGTGGTGCTGGTATATGGGATCCAGAATTGTCCACAGTTTCATGAGTCTATTCAGGATTTATATCCCTGTCATGTCCCTAATGGATGATGGGGGACAACTGTGACATCATCTTGGTGCCTCAAATATTTCTGCCAACAGTTTCGCATATGTAGTGTCTGGCACAAATAAAATAACAAGGCACACAAAAAAGCTGAACAACAAAACTGAGTCTGTAAAAACAATAGACAATAAAATACACAAGCTATTCGCATTATAAGACTCAAACTTTAGCTTTACGGAATCAGTCTGTGATCCACTGTATAAAAGAAAAATCATGATTGTATCATTTAATGCAGAAGAAAGCATATTATAAAATCTAATACCCATTTATGATAACAATTTCCCAGCAAATTAAGAATAGCGTGGAAATTCCTCAACTTGGTAAAAGGCATTTACCAGATAACCTGTTGTTACCACTACACTTAATGGTGAAAGACTGATCTGAACAAGGTAAGAATGTCCTTAGAGCAGTGGAAGTTCTAACAATTGATAAGGCAAGAAAAAGAAACGAAAGGCCTACATATTACAAAGGAAGAATTAAAACTATCCCTATTTCCAAATATAATTGTTTTCATAGATAATGCCAAAGAATCTACCAAAAGCCAAAAGAAAATAAACAAATTAAGAACTCAGTTCTTGGAACTAATACTTGAATTTAGCAGAGCTGCAGGAGACAAGAATGATACATCAAAATCAACGCCATGTCCATGTACTAACAGGGAACACCTGGAAACTGAAACCAAACACACAATAGCATTCATAGTAACTCTAAATGAGATGAAGCACTGGGGTATATATCCAACAAAATGGAATTCGAGTACTGCAGATTATAAAATTCTAATGAAATATATAAAACAAGACCTAAGTGAGAACGCTTGTGCCTCAAAAGACCCAGCATAGTACAGTTCTCCTCAGTGTGTACATTTGAAGTATTTGCTGTCGAAGTCCCAGCAAGCAGGAGGAAGGGGTGCTGAGATGTGCCTCTCAAAGGGGAGACTGTTCGTGTGAGTGAAGAATGTGAGCTTCGGTTTGCTTTGGTTTCTGCAGTGCTGGGGATCGAACCCAGGGCCTTGCGCGTGACAGGCCAGAGCTCTCCACTGAGCCGCACCCCCAGCTCAGGATGTGAGTCCTGAGTGGGATGATGTTTTTGATGAAACCAATTTCTTATTAAAAAATGGTCATTGGTAAGTTGAAAGAACCTCACTGCAGAGAGGTCCTGCCCAAAACCTAGAAAACAGCAGTGCCACCCCAGAGGGGCCAAGAGGACCTTGAGCAGACAGGCCTTCCTGGGTGACCCCATCTGTTGCTGGTGAACTGCATCCAGTTGCATTTCTACATTCTCCGGCTTCATTGAACCTAAGCATAAAACAGAGCCTCAGGGGGCATTTCCTGTCTCTGGCTCTGCGCTTCCCTGGGCCCTGCATTAGATAAACCTGTGATTAGATACGTTTGTTACACTTTTGTTGTTGCTGTTAACCTGCCTCCTAGTGTGGAGGCAGCAGCTCTCATCCCTGTGGTGGGGAGGGAAGGCATTACCCTTGTACCCTTCAAAGACCAGAGTGAAAAGAGGGAACACCAGTGGTGAGGCTGTGACAACGTCCAGGTGAGGGGAACAGGGCTGGGCCCAGTGTGAGACCAGGGCCACAGAGAGAGGCCAGGCGTGTCTGAGCGGCCTGGCAGGACCTGTGGTGACTATGGAGGGTGTGAAAGGGACGGCAGATGACCCCAAGTCAGTGTCTAAGATTCTGACTTGAGCAACCATGTGAACAGCAGAGGTATCTCCTTGGGTGGCACAGATGACAGAGTTGCTGAGATACCCATGGCACTTGCAGATGGCTGTGTGCATGCACCTGCGACATGGGCTCGAGGCCAGGGCTGGCGTTCTGGAAGGTGTCACCTCACTGTTCTGCTTTGTATCTGCAGTGTCCCCCCGGAGGTTCGTGTGTTGACAGTTTGGTCTCCAGCTGGTGGGGCTCTGGGAGGTGAGGGACCCAGTAGGAGGCAGGGCCTAGGACAAGGAAGGTAAATCACTGGAATTGCCCTGGAAGGGGATATCTGGACCCTGGCCTCCTCTGTTCCCTTGACCTTCCCCCTCACTTTCCTATGAGGAGCTGCCCAAAAGAAATTTTCTGCTCTACCCTGGTCCAGTAGTAGGTTGGACCTCTGCCCTCTGTTTCCAGGCTGCCCCGAGTTGAGTGAGCTGCTGTGGTCCAAGTTCCCTCTGCTATGAGCCTCTGTGCTGCCACTGTCCCAAAGCAACGGGACCAGGCAACCATGGGCTGAAACCTCTGAGACTGTGGGCCAAAATAACACTGTCCTCCTTTTAAGCTGATTAGCCTAGTTGTTTTCTCACAGTGACAGAAAGCTGGCTATCATACCTGCAGGAGTGGGATGGTGGCTAGGGTGAGGCTGCGCCTTAATGGGTTTGAACTCCCAGGATGCCACAGGAGGGAGGCCCAGACCTTCTGGTCATTCTCTCTATAGGCCTCCCAGATGTGGAGCAGAAGGGGAGCTCTTGACCCAAGAGGGGTCAGCACTCGGACATCAACACTGCAGCCTGACTCCTCATTAGAAGATCTCGGCATTAAATAAAGCCGTGGGAGCTAGGGGAGATCTCCTCGGGACCCTGCTGAGCTCAGATCTTTCCAACGTGTGAACACTGGGTTTGAGGGGGGGGGGGTACCAACAAATAAGACCAGGTAAGAGAGATGTGAGGTGCCGTGTCTCAGCAGCTAGGACCTGTGGGCACCCTCTGCAGGTGTGCAGTGCCTGTGTGTCCTGGAGACCTGGAGAGTGCGCAGCCCGCAGCCTGCTGTGTGTGACGCTATGGCAGCCAGGGTCCCGTAGTTTGCTGCCAGAGTTCTGACCAGAGAATTGGGAGGGATCGAGGCTAGACTAGAGCAGACTGAAGAGTGAGAGCTGGGAAAGCAGAGAAGGCAAGTGTGTCAGTGAGCTTTTCACTGCTGTGACCAAAATATCTGACAGTAACAACTTGGAGGAAAGGTTTATCTTGTCTCAGTTTCAGAGGTCTCAGTCCATGGTCCCCGACCCCGTAGCTCTGGGCCCAGGGTGAGGCAGTGCATGGTGGAAGGCATGGTGGAGAAAGCAGCTCAGTTCATGACAGCCAGGAGGCAGAGAAGGAGGGATGAGCCAGGGAGACCAGGTAGAATCCCCAAGGACATGCCACCAATGACCCACTTCCTCCAGCCAGCTCCACCTGCCTCCAGTTGCCACCCGAGCAGTAGTTTCTCCAGAGGACGGGCCCCTCAGGTGGGCTCATCCAGCAGTGGGGCTGCAGCTCTCGTGGTCTAACCTCTCACCTCTGAACTTTGCTGCATGGGCTGTCATATGAATTTACTGGGGACCCCTCATATCCAAACCTGAACAGCACGTTTAGACAATTTTCTGAGGACACTGTGCTAAGAGGAGAGCAAAGAAGTGGGCAGCAGCCA
Source organism: Marmota monax (assembly GCF_021218885.2). Classification (NCBI taxonomy): domain Eukaryota; kingdom Metazoa; phylum Chordata; class Mammalia; order Rodentia; family Sciuridae; genus Marmota; species Marmota monax. The sequence goes on along the minus strand of NW_026693881.1, from coordinate 2,190,764 downwards.
GCAGGGAGCTCCCCCAGCAGGCTGGAGAGATGACAGAGGTGGGCCCTGGTGGTGCGGAGGAGCGTGGGTCCCTGTGCCAAGGGTCCTGATGAGGTGGGAGTCTGGCGGTCAGAGTGAGGTGGACAGCTGTACCTTACGGGGACAGAGGCACTCCTTCCATTGGCCCAGATGGGAAGACAGGACAGTGTGTGTGCAGGAGAGCTCGTGAGAGGTGGTGGTGACATGGGAGTTTTTTCCCCAGGTCCCTCCCTGGAGCTTCAAGGGAAGCATGGAGGGATAATGAGAGAGGGAGACAGCACACAGCTGCTCAGGAAGTGACCAAGGAAGTGCAGCGTGCCACTAGGTGGGGTCTGAGATCAAAGCCAGCACTGTTGACTGGGTCATGTGACGCTTCTCTAGCAGTGCTCAGCCATGCAGAATAGACCATGGGTTGGTGCTTCAAGGCAAGTGCCACAGTGTGTTAGAAAAGGGGACAAGAGGCAGTTGAGGTGTCTGTAGAGATAGGAGCAGTTGCGCTCACAGGGTGTTCATCGAGTACATGTGAGCTGCCCAGAGCTAAGTGTCCCTAGTAGAGCCTGCATTTCTAGGTTTATGAATCTGCCTGTCTGTGGACCTTCTTACAAATGTGTTTTAACGCCATGGTTGGAACCATTCGTACTGCTGCTTTGTTCAGGCTTATTTTCTAAAGCCTTTTGATTTTGGTTTTTGGAAAACCAACTCTATTTTCCCCCTGGAACTAATGAGTGAGCAAGCAAGAGGTTCTGTAAGCAAAAGAAAGAACTGCAGACTTTATTATGATTGGACCTGTGTTTGGAAATTCTGTGAATTGTGTTATGTCAGCATCCTGCTCGCGGAACGGGCTGTGTAAACAGTGGGTGCTGGGGTTCTGTGAATGAGCTGCTTCCTCCTCGCTGGGGCCTCACCACTGCGGCTCTCCAGATTGTGAGTGTTTACTTCACAGTAAAGAAGGCTCTAAAAATACCAGGCCAGTTAGGTTTTTATTGTAGATCATTTCATTTAAACTGCAATGGGACATATAAATTTTAAAAAGAAAAAAAAAGACATTTTGAAAGGCAGGATTTTTTTAGGAAAAGCTGCAGGAATCTGTCTGCAATCATTTGTTTTGGCTATGAATGTAAAACTGCAAAAAGAGAAGGGGATAGATTTGTTCCATCTTTTAACCTGGAGCAATTGTACTTTGAACTGAGGTGCAGAAGGTTTGAATAGCATGCTACTGTGCTAGCATAAGAAAATTCTGTCTACCAAGTTCTAAGATTTTTAAAAAATTCTTTTTGAGTTTGACTTCAAATAGAATTCATAACTTTTATTTGTAATATTGTTTCAGAAAGTATTCCCTTTAAGTTAGGTTGCACTTCTTGATTTGGATTATAGATTTTTCTAGTATCACATGTGCTAGTTACATATTGAAATATCTTTCAAATCTTAATTGGGAAATAAGGAATACCATGGAAACTAAAATATTTTCTAGTTACAGAATTCTAAGCTTTTTTATAGTTTTATCAAGAGTGGTGGGCATCATAATTTGAAAACTGATTGTTCCTTAATTTTATCAAAGATTTCAGATTTCATAAGAGTTTGAGTCTAGAGAAATCTCATATCACAGGTGCTGCCAACTACTAGGGACAGCACTGTGACGGTGGGCCATATGTGGTCTTAGCACCTGTGCCCAGTGGTAGCAGGGTGTGTGGCCCTGCCCCTCACCCTGCTTGGCGGGCCTATGCTGAGCTCTATGTGCCGAGGATGTGCTGCCTGTCTCTGTACCTCTCTCCTTTCCATTAGCCTGTGCAGGGCCTGGCCCTGGCTTCTTTGCGTCAATTTTAGAAAAGCTTGTGAAGTGCCATTTAAACCCACATTCAGGATTGTCATTGACCCTGCATGTGTTGATAGGCCAGAAAATTGACGACTTTGTGACATCGAACTTTTCTTGCTGAAACCGTGTACATGTATAACTCCACTTCTGCAGACTGCTAAGATGCATTTTTTAAGATTTTGAAGTTTCTTTAACATTCATCATCTTCGCTGCTTTGGGATGTGCCTTGCAGGGCTCTACTGGTCATTGTACTCTATAGAGGAGAATGGTTTTTTTTCCTGTTCACTGAAATAAATTTGAGTGACACTTATGTGTTGGTGTAATTTCTAGATTGTCTGTGTTGGTGGAGGAAATGATAATTTAAGATTGTGTTATTAAGAAGTTTTCAGTGTGACATCCAGTTTAGAGAACTACAGATCACATGCAGGTGATTTAATTAATTTAGGAATTTTAATATTAGTTAAGTAAACAAACAATTCCAGTATAATAACATAAATGTTTTACTAGATGTTTACACAGAATGCCGTGGGACCGTAAAAAAGGAAGTGACTAATTCAGCATGAGGGCACAGGTATTTTATGTGGCAACAGAACTGCTCGGTATTCAAAATGGCAGCATTTCTGAGGCCATCTCTGCACTGCCAGACAGAAACTCTGTGAGAAAAGAGATTAAACACATGGTGACACACTGCGGGATAAATGTGTATGTGTGTGTTGGGGGTAATTAAATAAATGAGAATTAAGAAAAGCTGTTGTTTTACTGATCAGATTTGCAGGAAGAGATTTCCTAAACATGGAGCCTGCATCATGACTTTTGTTTAAATACAGCTGAGCTGCTTTGAAGTTTCTCAAGCCCTTTCCACAGAGCTGACACCTCCAGCTGCTCTGTCTCTCCTGGGTGCTCCAAGACCGTGGCTGCCCACAGGTGACCAGAGCTGCGGGGCTCCAGAGCAGCACATGACCCAATGGGGTCATGTGCACTAGCGCAGGCTTCTGGTCAGTGTCATCAGAGCGTCGGTCTCTTTGAAGTAAGACCATAGAACAGTGTGTTGTTGTTGTTGTTGTTGTTGTTGTTTCTTCAGTGCTCAGTGGGCATTTTATGACCTGAGACTTAGGAAAGCAAACTGTGGAAACGAACTCTGTCACGTTCTCCTGTAAGGAGGGCCCAGAGAAACCAGGGCAGTCCCACTTCTCAGGGTTGACAGGAGCAGTGGTCCCTTTGCCTTTGCTCCAGCCAGTGTTTGTGGAAGACTGCTGAGAAGGGCCAAGGGCTAGTGCACAGTCCAGGCAGGAATGCCAGCAGAGTGAGCCAGGCCCCTCCTTCCAGAGCCCGCAGCTCCTCCGCCTGGAGTGAGGCTGCTTCTAACAACACTGCCAGGAGAGACCACGGAGACGTCCGGAGGACCAGGTCTTACCCCCCTGGAAACCGGAGCCCGCTTCTTGGAGAAAGGCAGATTCTGAGAGATTAGTGAGGCTGCTTCTAACAACACTGCACCCAGTGCATTGAGGGTTTAGTGCCACTCATGGTTCCACGCAGCCAGTCTTGGAATGCTCCTATATAGCATTTGATTTTTAAAAATCACTTTTAAAGCTGGTAATCCCAGTGACTGGGGAGGCTGAGGCAGGAGGATAGCAAGTTCAAAGCCCACAGCTAGTCTTCCACACCCCATCCATGCGTGTCCCTGACCCACCCATGAATGTGCTGCCTGTCCCAAGGCAGAGCAGATACAGTGAGTCGGGGACCAACAGGAACACCTGAAAACAGCTGAAGTTGAAAGTTCTCTTATAAAACTTCCCCATGGTGGCGTGAGCATTTCAGTGGTTTTCCAAGCTTCAGACAAGCTCCTTCATGATGAAAACTCCTACCCAATCAACCCTGGGCTTAAAGCCAGGCGCGGCCACCTTGGTTTCCGCACTTCCCACCCTCAAAGGATTTTAGATCACAGGTCCAGGCCTTGGGTCTGCACATTTTAAATGCCAGAACCTGTTCATTATATACATGTACTTTTTGTATCTACCGATTCACATTTGAAAACCCAGTTCCTTATTGGCCAAAATGAGGGCATGGGGTTGAGGACCCCTAAGATTGCCATTCCGGCATTTAAAAAAGAAACTGCTTAAATGACTGCAGGATTTCTCTTTGTCTAAGGCCAGATGCTTGTTTAATGATTGTGTGTTTAGACTGATTGTCACTAGGTGGCAGTAAAAAAGCTAGTCTTAACTATTAAAATGCTTAATCATTTTTATTTTTATTTATTTGTCAGTTGCTTGCTTATTGGTGCTGGAGCAGGAACCCAGGGCCTCCACATATGCCAGGCAGAAAACACTCTCCAGCCCACCTTTTTTTTCCCCTTCAGTATTGGGAATTGAACCCAGTAGCATTCTACCTCCAGGCCACACCCCCCCAAGCCAGCCACAGCCCACCTCCAAGCCACACCCCACCTCCAAGCCACACCCCAGCCTTTTTATTTTTTGTGACAGTGTCTCACTAAGTTGCTTAGGGCCTCACTAAGTTATTGAGGCAGCCGCCAACTTGTGATCCTCCTGCCTCAGCCTCCTGAGTCACTGACTTACTCCTGAGATAACAACATTAATCCATTGATGACCCGAATGACCTAATCACCTCTTAAAGATCCTACCTCTCAACACTGGGACATCCATGAGGGGACACATTAAAACCATCGCAGCTACATATTATCTAGTGGTTTCCCATAACTTTACAAATTTGTGCTCTCAGCAGCAACAGAATACCCATCCTACTGTCTTCTCACCAATAGTGAGTTTTGTGGTATAGGTTTTATTTATTTTTTTAAATGGGACAAGGAAAAACGAATGAATGAATGAATAGGTTTGGGAACTAGCTCTGTAGTGTGTGTGTGGGTGCTGGGGACTGTGAACCTATATAGCATTGGATTTTTAAAAATCACTTTTAAAGCTGGTAATCCCAGTGACTGGGGAGGCTAAGGCAGGAGGATAGCAAGTTCAAAGCCAGTGTCGTGAGGCCCTAAGAAGAGATCTGCCAATTAAATGATATTACTTTCCCTATTATCCACAATTTCTCTCTCTACTATCTCTTTTCCCTACAGGCAACTGTGGTCCAAAAATATTAAATGAAAAATTTCGAAGAAATAATAAAACAAATATGAAATGAAAAATTGTTTATAAAACAATTCATAAGTTCCAAAGTGCGTGCCATTCTGAGTAGTGTGATAAACTCTGATGTCATCCTGCCTGGGGCCTCGGATTGTCCCTTGTATCCACCACCTGCTGTTGGTGCCCCTGTAGCTACCTTGGTTGTGTCCTGTCCTGGTCCCCATGCTGTGTTCACGCAGCCCCTTTGTGTTCGTCATGGGCACAAAGCACAAGAACAGTGGTGCTAGCAACTCCATTACAGTAGATTATTCAAATTGTCCTTTCTGTTGCTAGCTGTCGTTGATCTCTTAGTGTGCCATATTGGAAGTTAAACTTCACCCTGGATATGTATTTGTAGGAGAACACCCAGTGCATTGAGGGTTTAGTGCCACTCATGGTTCCACGCAGCCAGTCTTGGAATGTCATTTTTCTAAGACTTTGTGTGTTCAGTTTGTGGAAATGCAGGTGTGGAAATAGTAGCTGGAGACTGTGGCCATTTTAAATGTTACTTAGGAATTGATCACAGGTGCTGATTGCACACTCAGAATCTGGCCAGTGCATTAGACTTCTTTGTGTTTAAACTTTCCTGTGGTACTCAGGTGATGTTGGAAGTCATCTTTCATGTAGGGCAGGAGTGCAGCGGGAGGCACTGGGTTAAGCCTGGGCCTTATTTTGCTTAAGAATTATAGTCTCATAGCTGCTTCTCCCTTGAAACTGGTTTCCTTCTGTTGTATACCTGGGTCTATATTACCTTATGCTTCAATTTTTTTAAGGGTCACTCATATGAAATATTGTAGTCATAGCCACCTGTTTATGAGTGGCTTAATTGAAACTTTGCTTAATGGAATTTGATTAAAAAACCGAAAACTTGGGTGAGATGCCATAGTTAAGGAATTTAGCCCAGGGCCTCACACATGGTAAGCACTCAACAAATTTTAGTTGTCACAATTGTTAGAATTCCTTCAAAAAGTGACATTTAACCAGGTGGAGGAGATAGGAAAGCCCTGCAGGCAGAAGGAGTAGGACAAACGTCCTGAGAGGTTACAGAGGCTGTGGTCCTTTGGGGTGGCAAACCAGCTGGTAGAGGGAGGACAGGCTGGTGGCAGGAAGGGTTGCTGCAGAGCCAGTGGGGCCTGGCCTCTGGATTTGGGATGATACCTGGACTTGTGGTAAGAGAATGAGAACCATCAGAGTCTCATTCAGAGACCAGTCAGATTGGCGATGTTAAAATTCCCCCAGCTGCCTTGGAGAGCGCGGGGACCGGCACTTCCTTGTGAGGTTTGGCCAGAGAGTAGGTGCCTAGCTGCCGGCAGGATACTCAAGCTCCTCGTTTCTCATCTGCCAGGCAGACTCTGTGAGGACCAGTCTCAGTGTGTAAAGCTCTTTGAACACTCCTGGCACACAGGAAGTGTTGTGCTTTATTAAAGAGAACACAGGGTCTGGCAGCAGGGGGCTTCCAGCATTACCTTCCCTCTACCGGGTAGGGGACTCCCCTCCTTCAAGAACCTGACTGCAACCGCCTAGTGTCCAGACCAAGCCTGCCTTGACCCCCCACTCCTGCCGTGGGTCTGATGTGCAGCAGGGCTTTCCCTTGCCCATACTGCCTGGCCCCCCTGCTCACTTGCTGAGAACACTGATGTCCCTGTGTGGTTGAGCCCACCCCCCACTGTGAGTGCCTTAGGGGAGTGAGAGCAGCTGCTCTCCCCCTGTGGACCTGAGCCACACACCTCTGTCCCCACCCCACTGCCTGGCAGCTCTTACTTTCTGTACTCAGGACAGATTTGACTGGAAGAAGAAAAGAACATTCTGCACTGGGGCCCATGCAGCTTTCCCTCACTCTCATAAGGAGCCTTAGAATTACACCTTTTAAAATGTTCACCTTCAGGGCCGAGCTGTGGCTCAGTGATAGGATGCCTGCCTGGCATGTGTGAGGCCCTGGGTTCGATCCTTAGCACAATACATACATGCATACAAATCACACAGTAAAAGGGCCATTGACAACCAAAAAAACACAAGTTCACCTTCACCTCGTAAGTTCCCCACCTTTCCCACCCCAGTCAAGTTTTTTAAGGAGCCTGCTGTGTGTGTTGCTGGTCTGTAGTGGCTGCTTAGACACGAATTCCTTTGCTGAGTGCTGGTGTTTCCAAGCTCTTGTTAACCTACTAGATGCTTTTCTAATTGGAAAACATTGTGCTGATCTCGGACAGGGACTCAGGAGTGTCACCTGGAGCTTGGTGTGCAGGATCCCAGGCAGGTCTGGGCTCTTGGCAAGCACCATAGTCTGGTCTACACAGAGACTCACCGGGTTCTGGGCCAGGTCCCCCGTGGGACCTGGGGGGTTATTTTATTTCATTAAAACTGTCTCCAGAAAACAACAACAAAAAATATAAAATGACTGTTTCACTGTGAATATAATAAAACCCCACTGAGTTAAGTAAAAGGGGTGCATTTTATGCTGTATGAAGGAGTTTATTTCAATAAAACTGTTGTTAAATATTTCCAAATAAAACACTTTTTAATATTTTTCCTGATTATAAAAGGAATATATATATATATATATATTCATACATACATACACACGTACAGGAAGCTGGAAAACACAAGTTGAAGGGGGGCAAGATTATATATGCACACGTAACCAACTCCCCATCGTAGCTCCACCCTGCAGACCGTTACCTTTGGTGATGTTTCCTTCTGGGTTTTTTTTTTTTTTTGTATGTTTGTTTGTTGTTGTTTTTAATTTTTAAGTATGGATTATTTTTCCTTTCTTCATTTAGTTCTATAATGTAAGTATTTAAAATGCTCTCCTACATTCTTCATAAATATTTTAATGGCTTGCAATGAGCCATTGTATAAAGGTGTTACAAATGAACTGTCCCCTGCTGTTAGACGTTTTCCATGATGACAATACCGGTCCAAATGTCTTTGAACATGATTCCCACTGTCATGTTTAGATCTATTTCCTTAGGGGTATCTACGTGCATCAGAGGTGTGGGACGCTCTCAAAGCAGGTGGTGCCTGGTTTCAAGCTGATTGCACAGAGCACTGCCTGTTAGCTACAAGGAGTCCTGTGCAGGTGTCACACTCCGATCAGGCACTGTCCTGAAGTCCAGGTGGCCTGCAGGCTCTGGTGCACCTGCTCACACTCCAGGGGTACCTTGGCATAAGTAGAAGTCCCCACGTGTGTTCCCCAGTAGCTCCCAGGGCTTCTGTTGTGTAGAACCCAGAAGCTTTACGTGTTCAAATCTGCAGAAAGCTTTAATTCACTAAAGTGGGAACTGGTGTGTGTGTGTTCTAGTTTACTCTTTAAAAAAACCAATTTAAAAGAATATTATTAGTTGTAGATGGACATAATACCTTTATTTTATTATTATTTTTATGTGGTGCTGAGGATCAAACCCAGGGCCTCATACTTGCTAGGCAAGCATTCTACCACTGACCTATAAATCCTGCCCCTAGTTTGCTCCTTTTTACTATGAAAATGAACATTTATCTGTTTGTTTCGCAGACATTTGTAGTTTTTCTTAAAAGTTATCTGTTCATGTTCATCTTTGTTTGTTTTTACTGTTTGTCGTTTCAGGTTTTGTACATTAATTTTATTACTCTTTCGTGTTTTTTTCTAGTTTGTGCTCATATTGTTTTCTGAAAAACAAGTTTTATTTCTATTTAGAACAACTCATCTTTTTACTATATTTCACTGGTACATTATAATTATACATAATATTCATATTCATTTGCCATATTCTTTCATGCCATAACACAAAGTTTTATCAGTCTCATTCCCCAGTACACTCCTTTCCTCCCCCTCTTCCCTTTTCAATCCACTTGCACCTCTGACCTCCTTTATATCAGTGTTATGATTTTAATATCAACATGTTTTCTTTTCTCCTTGAATCAAAGCGAGCTGGGTATTTACACAGAGGGGAATTGCTGGTGTTATCGGGACCATCCCATAAGAAGACTCTGACTCTGGGCATACTTCACAGGCCTTTTGTCTACTTCTAAGAAGTCAACTCTTCTTCTTTCTGTTTGGTTTTTAGGGTTTGTTATTGCATATACTTTCAGCATTCAGATTTGATGTAAAAGAAGTTGGCCCTTTCACTCAGTGTCTTGGGTACGAGCCTGCAGATTACTATCCTGGTTTGCTTAAAAATGTGAGTATGTTAAATTTATTAGTATTGAAATATTAAAAAAAAAGGGGGGGTGGGTAAGTGGAAATACTTCACTCCTCCAGGAGAGTTGTTTAACCTTCCTTTGTTTATATCTTCTTACCTTGGGCGGACTTAAGGCCATGTAAGGAAGAACTGTGAGAAGGAAGCTTATGAGAAGAAGAAGGAAACCAGGAAAGGTTTTAGTAAATCAAGCAATCAGCCTCTCTGGGGGAAGAGCATTCCTTAACCAGTATAAACACAACCGTGTGCTCTTGAACAAATCTTTTATTTAAAATAAACTGATTAGAATTTTATGGTAAAGGAAAGTAGAAAATGCACTAAGTAACCTAGTACACAGGGTTAAATATTACATCTTAGCAACGAAGTTGTGTTTTCTTCTGCCTTTAATTTTAACCATATTCAAGAAATTTAAATATATGGCCTTGACAGAACTCTTCTCAAAATACTTTGAGATATTTAATGTTTGTTAGTCATTTTGCCCTTTTGAAAGTTTAATACATGAAAAGAATGTTTATTTATTTATTTTATATGGTGCTGAAGATCGAACCCAGTTCCTCACATATGTGAGGCAAGCACTCAACCACTGAGCTATAACCCCAGCCCCAAGAATTTTTTTAAATAAAGAAAATTCAGAAAGAAGTGAATGAACTGAAGCATGTTTTTAGTTTTTATTGATTTTGTTTGTAATTTTTAGGAAATTAATAAATTGTTGCTCACTGCTAGGTAGGAATGCAGAATAAGACGTGTTGGACCCACTTATGGGTAAATGTGCCTTAGCACTGACTCCTTCTCACCCTGCCTGAGGAAAATACAAGGAAAGGAGGGCAGAGGGCAGGGGCTAAGGGACTGCAGTGGAAATGTCACTCATACTAAGACTGATGTGACCCTGTTTGCAGCAGGTGCTCACCTGCAACTGGTTGTGTCTTACAGATGGTGGCATCATTAGTGTCTGAGCTCAGGGAGGATCATCTTAAAGGATCGAACACTCAAAGACGGTAGGTGTTCAGCTAAGTGTTCCTCTTCTCAGATTTCAAAATATATCAGTTCAGTTATAAGAGAAAACGCCTCCAAATCAGAGGACATGTGCGTTCGTAGTTATGGGCATATCCTGTGTGGCCAATTGATGAGGTTTTTACCTTTTTTTTTTCCATTAGTATTTCCTTAACTCTCATAGGACAGTAAATAAATGTATTTATACATGTGGACCCATTAGGTGAAAATCCCTATGTGTATATTCAGGGACACGAAAAGGAAAAGGAGACTGAGCTCACCCTGGGGTTGCTCATCATGTCAGAGGAGATCCTGTGCAATGCAAGTGTGCGCTCTGCGAGCCTTGCTCGTCCCCTGCCCTGCCACCGTGAGAGTGTGCGTGTGTGCGCGAGCACGCACATGGGGTATTTATAAGGCAACAGATCTTTGATGTGCACATATGACCTATTCTAAGAAACATAATATTCTAAAATCTAGACTAAACAAATCAAATAGATTCAAACAAATTAAAAAGCAATTAATCATCTTTATACATGTTTCTTTGCTTTGTAAAATAATACAAAATTGTTTTCATTGGTGAGCATTTAATTTTTAACAGTCATTAAGAAAATCTAGGGTCTGAGGGACTGTGTGTGTGTCCGTCTGTCTGTCTGTCTATAAAGCTATTGCCAAATGAAACTTTATCAGAAATGGTCTTTGCCTTCAGCCTTTAGGAATTCCTTGCATCTAACCCTTAAAGTAAACTATGAAATTCTTAGAAGGAAAAATTGGAAAAAATCTCATGACATTGGATTTGGCAATGATTTTTAAAATTTTTTTTTTAGTTGTAGATGGGCACAATATCTTTATTTTTTTATGTGGTGCTGAGGATTGAACCCAGTACCTCATGCTTGAGAGGCAAGTGCTCTGCCACTGAGCTACAACCCCAGCCCTTGGCAATGATTTTTTAGATATGACACAAAAATATATGCAACAAAGAAAAAATATACAAATAGGACTTTATTAAAATTAACTTTTTGCTGGGAATATATTTTTGCTCAGTGCTAGAGTTCTTTCCTGACATGCACAAGGCTCTGGATTTGATCTGCAGCACAATAAATAAACAAACAAATAAATACATAAAACTTACTTCTGTGATTCAAAGAACCCTACCAGGAAGCAAAAGTTAGCCTACCGAACTGAATTGAATGAACACTTTTGCAGATAATATCTCTAAACAAGGAATTGGTATCTAGAATATGTAATAAACTCTTCAACAGTAACAAAAAATCCAGTTCAAAAATGGGCAGAGGCTGAGGATGTTGTTCAGTAGTGAAGCCTAGGTGCTCTGGCAGCTCTGATTTTGATCCCCAGCACACCACAAACAGCAACAACAACAACAAAAAAAGCAAAGCAAAACAAAAAATACAAACAAGGATAAAGTAGAGGACTTGAATAATGAGCTCATGGAAGGACACTCAATGTCACTAACCATTAGGGAAATGCAAGTGAAATACCACTGTACGCCTTGTAGGATGACCATAATAATAATAGAAAAAGAAGTGGAAGACAAGTGTTGGTGAGTATTGAAGAGAAATTGGAGCCCCTGTGCATTACTAGTTGGAATATAAGCGGATGCAGCTACTGTGCAAACAGTTTGGTGCTTCCACAAAATGTTGAACATTGAATCAATACCAGAATCAAAAGCAGGAGCTCTAGCAGACCTCTGTATACAAATGTTCATTAGCCACAGTAGCTGAAAGGTAGATACAATCCAAATGTCCATCATTAGTTGAGTGGAGAAGCAAATGTAGTCTATCCTACACAATGGAATACTGTTCAACTATAAAAAGGAATAGAATTTTTATATGTGCAAGAACATGGGCAGACCTTGAAAACATCTTGCTTAGTGAAAGAAGCCAGACACAGGACAAATAGTGTTTAATTTCACTTACATGAGATCCTAGAATAGGCACATTCATTAGAGACAGAAAGCAGAATAGAGGCTTCCAGGGCTGGAGGAAGGATAGAAAGGGAGTTATTGTTTAATGTGTTAAAAGTTTATGTTACAAATGGGTATAGATAGTAGTGAGGAGAAGACAGTGCTGTATGTTCTATATTTAATGTCAGTGAATTATTACCCCTTATAAATAGCTAAATAGTAACTGTTGTTATATGTTTTACCACAGTAAAAAATTAAACAAGAAAAAAAAATCAGATGAGATGCCACCTCATAGTCCCTCAGATGACTAAAGTGTAAAGCCCTCGCCTGTGTTGCCCAAGATGTGCACCTCCTCTCCACAGCTCACGGGAATGTGAATGGTACACCACTTGTGACAACTGACTAGGGTGAAGCATAACTTGCCGGGCAACTTGGCAGTCCAATGTTGTGTCTTTTCTCATAACCAGTGAACACACAGACACTCACTAATGCTTGTGTGAGAATGTTCATAGCTGCTTCATTTGAAATAGTTCTGAATCAGAACCAATCCAAAGCACCATCAACAAGTGAATGGATAAACAAATTTTATGGAGCTGGGGATATCACTCAGTGGTAGAGCCCTTATCTACCATGCACAACGCCCTGGGTTCAATCTCCAGCACCACCCGCCCCCCAAAAAACCTGTTTACCATCTTATAAAAAATGAAAAGACAAATCACAGACTAAGAAAATACTTCAAGTCACACATATCTGCTTAGGCCTCCATGTCTAGAATATATGAAGAAGTCAGCAATAAGACAATAACTCAATTTAAAATGGGCAAAATACAAATAGCTGAGAAGCACCCACATGCTCTATATGAATGTTCATAGCATTACTGATAGCAGACAAAAAGTGGGAGCAACCCAGATATCCCTCTACTCATGAAGGGTTAAACAGAGCTGGTATTTCCATACATAGAAGAATTTTCCTCAGCAAGAAGGAACTGACCCAGGCTGCAATGTGGATGAGCCTCAGAAAGATTCTGAGTGAACGAATTCACTCACAAAAGTCCAGAGATATTATGAATCAATTTGTAGGAAATATTCAGAATAGGCAGATGTAGACACAGAAAAGAAATTGGTTGTTTGGGCTTGGGGAAGGAACAGAAGGGGAAGGAATTCCTACAAATGAACACTCAGGAGCTTTCTAAGGTGATGGGAATGTTCTAAAGCTAGATGATGCTGATGCTGATGATTTTCTAACTGAGGAAATATATTAACATCATTGAACAGTACACTTAAAATAGATCAATTTTGTAATATTATGATGTATGCTTAAAAAATAAGAATCTCTAGGGAGCAAGAAGACTATTTAGACGCACTTATTTACATGTCAGGTAATGACTTCGATTATGTTGAATAATTTATCTTTTGAATAATATAATTTGAAAAAATTTAAAGGGAACTTAAAAATGGATAAGATCAGTGTGTATACACTCTCTACACCAGACTCCCCAAATGTCATATAGTTAAAAATTTTTTAAAAATCAAAATAATAATAACAACAATAATAATAAAACACTGTTAACACCTGGAAATAACCAATCACAGACTTGGAAGCTGTTTGCAACTTATAAAACTGATAAAAAAGTTAGTATGCAAAATGTGGAAGGACTCCCACAAACCAGTTATAAAAGGCAGATACTCTGCTCTGGAAATGGGTAAGGAACATAAGCAGATCATTACCAAAGAGGAAAAACTCAATGGATAGTAAACATTAAATAAATTATTCAGGAATGACATTAAAAAAATGGCAGAATAGGAAGCCCAGGTCTCATTCTCCCACAGAGATATCAGCTTAAAAATAGTATGTGGTAATGTTTTGAACAACTAATAATAAAATAAATAAATAAATAAATAAAAGCAAAATGTGTACTGGAAAAAAATAATAGTATGTGGCCAAAACAGCCATCTTGAGAACTTAGAAAGTTAAGAAGTCACCAAGCTGCAGACAAATTCCAAGTCAAGAACATCCACATTGAAATGGGTAAGAAAAACCTTGTCGTATCCACAGTGATAACCACTTCCCCCGCTGGCACACATGATCAGGACTTAAGGAAAAGCCCAGGTTACAACTCCTCTCTGAAAGGAACTAGAGGATTGGAACACGCATCCGACATTTCAGTTCTTCAGGGAACTGTCCACAGAGCTGGTTTCTGTTTCAGCTGACTCAGAGCACCACTGGGGAGCCAGCATGCTGTGGATACCTTGGGGCCACAGCGGACAAAGAAAGCTCAGTGATTTGTTGTAGCACCAAAGAACTAACCATGCTGCTTCTGGAGGCTGGACCAGCTCAGTAAGATGGGCAGAAAGTGACCAGCTATGGCCTCTCCCTTGGGAGAAAAAGAAGAGTGGAATGTGCATCTAACATTCTGGCTCTTCTGGGGGCTGCCAGAAGGACTGTTTTCTTTCTTGTCTGACTTGTAGCATTGACTGGAAACTGGAATACTTTGGATGCTTGGGGATCATGAAAAGCTCAGCTGCTTGTTGCAGTGCCAGTGAAACTGCAGTACTACCTGTGTACACCAGAGGGAGCAAAAGATTATAAGCTCTTGAAAAATAAAAAGTGAAGCTCTATAATTTGTAAATTAAATGCACAAATATAAAGGAGACACCTTCTTGGAAAAGGTTAGAGGGATCCCCTGAAACTCTAGTTGGGCTGATTGGTGGAGGTCTTCCCTTGTGCGAATCCAGTCTGGAAAGACTGAGAGAGGTGGTGGTTATCTTTTTTTTTTTTTTTTTTTCCCAGAAAACCACAAGCCCATAAAAATAACAAGACACACAAAGAAAAAGGGAATTGCAGCCTAACCAAATGATTAAACCTCCTAAAACAGCCCCAAAGGAATGGAGATCTATGAATTACCTGACAAAGAATTCAAATAATTATCTTTAAGAGTCTCAAGTGTACTGTAAGAGAACATTGATAGACAACTAAACAAAATCAGGAAAACAGTATGTGAAATAAAATGAGAACATCAACAAAGAGAAATTATAAAAAATAATCAAACAAATCTCAGTACTGAATTTGTATTCTAAACAATAAGATACTTAAACTGAAAAACTCACTAGAAGGATTCAATAGCACACTTGATTTAGCAGAAGAAAGAAAACACAAAAACAAACCGTTTGAAATTATCAAGTCAGAGGAACAAAGAGAAGAATGAAGGATGGTGACTGAAATCCAAGGGACTTAAGCAACAACATCAAGTAGAATAATGTGTAAGTATAGGAGCCCCAGGAGAAGGAGTGGATGGAGCACATACATGAAGAAACACTGCAGAATTTCCCCATCTCAGGAAGGTATCGGACATCCTGATTCAAGAAGCTCAAAGGACTTCAAATGGGATGAATCCAAAGAAACCGACATCAAGATGTCTATAATCAAACTATCAGAAGTTAAATCTTAAAAGCAACATGGAAAACTGACTCTTCTTGTACAGGGGAGCTTCCATAAGGCTACCAGTAGAGTTCTCAGCAGAAATATCACAGCCAGAGAGTGTGGAATAAAGGAGAAATAAGGAATAAATAAAGGAGAAATAAGACCTTCTCAAATAATCAGAACCAAGGGAGTTTATCACCTCCACACCTACCTCGCAAGAATTGCTAAACAGGGTTCTTCATGTTGAAATCAAAGGATATTAAACAGCAAAATAAAAGCATACAAAGATATAAAGCTTTCTGGTACAGGTGAATTGAATATATAGATAAATGCCAAATCCTATAGTACTATAATAATATTGGTACATGAATTGCTTTTAATACTGGCCCAGAACTTAAAGGATAAAGGCATAAAATAACAAAAATTATGTGACTATTAAAATTATTATTTGTGACATTGATAACAACTGGGGAGGAGATGTAAATGAGTAGAATTTTGTATGTGATTAAAGTTATTAATTTGTAATATGTTATTAACACTCTTAAGGTGCTTTTTGTAAACTGCATAGTAACAGCAAAGATAATACCTGCAAAAGGTTCACAGAGGAAAGTGAGAGAGCAGTCAAAGCAGGAGACATAGGTAAAGCAGCAGCAGAACAAAATCATAACTAGACGAGGAAGATAGTCGGCACACTTACTGTAAATGAATATGGACTAAACTCCTTGCTCAAAAGCAAAAGTGTCTCTAAATAGATGGTAAAATTATACCCAACTACATGATGTGTACAAGGGGCTCACTTTAGATATCAGAGCACACACAGACTGAAAGTAAAAGGGTGGAGAAAGGTGTAACATGGAAATAGTAACCCAGAGAGCACTGGAGTAGCCCTACTGACATCAGGCGACTGTCCTAAGAGACAAGGAGGAAGTTGTATGACGATAAAATTGTCAGTTCACCAGGAGGATACAGCAATTATAATTATACGTGAACTTAACAGCAGAGCACCCGAATGTGTGAGGCAAACACTGATAGAAGTGATGGAAGAGCCTGGTGTGGTGGCACACTCCTGTCGTCCCAGTGGCTCAGGACGCTGAGACAGGAGGATTGCAAGTTCAAAGTAGCCTCAGCAACTTAGGGAGACCCTAAGCAACCTGACAAGAGCTTGTCTCAATATAAAAAATAAAAAGGGCTGGGGATGTGGCTAAGTGATTAATCCCAAAGACCCCTCCCTCAAAAAGAAAGAAAGAAAGAAAGAAATTGATGGGAGAAATAGTAACAATTATAGTAGGAGATTTCAGTATCCCACTTCCAATGATAGATCATTAGTCAGGCTGAAGATCAATAAAAAAAAAAAAAAACAGAATTTAAACAATGCAGAAGGTCAATTGGAATTAGTGAACATACACAGAACACTCCACCCAGGAATAGCACAACTCAAGGACCTTTGGAACATTCTCCAAGATAGGCCACATGTTAGCCCACAAAACAAGTCATAAATTTAAGAAGATGGATGTTATATTAGGGTTCTTTTCTAATCACCATGAAGCAAATATAGAAATCAATAGCAAAAGGAAAACTGGAAGACTCACACATATATGTGTGTGTTAACCAGTGGGTCAAAGAAATCACAAAAAACTTAGAAAATATCTTTGAGACCACTGTCTCTAAATAAGGAAGTAAGTAAGTAAATAAAGGCCTAGGTATGTTGTTCAGTGGTAGAGTACCCCATTCAATATCCTGTGATGGAAAAAAAAAATCATAAGAGAGTACTGTAAGCAATTATTTTCCAACAGATTGGAAAACCCGGAACAAATGGATTATTTTCTAGAAACATACGATCCACAGACTGAGCCATGAAGAAATAAAAAACCTGAATGAAATCTGAATAGCTGGGTCTGCTGGCACCTGTAACCCCACCTACTCAGGAAGCTGAGGCAGGAAGATCACAAGTTCCAGGCCAACCTCAGCAATTTAAAGAGACCCTGTCTCAGAATAAAAATGGTCTGGGAATATAGCTCAGTGGTACAGCACCCCTGTATTCAATCTTCAGTGCCCCCCCAAATCTGAACAGACTTATAACCATTTAAAGAGGCAGAATCAGTTATTCAGAATTTCTGAACAAAGAAAATTCAAGACCCGATGGCTTATCCTGATCATTTAAAGAAGAATTCTACTAAACATTCAAAGAAGAATTAATAGTTGTCCTTCTCAGACTTTCAACAAACTGAAGAAGAAGGAATACTTTCCAACTAGATTCATGGGCAAGCATTACCCTGACACCAAAATCAAGCTGAGCTACTTAAAGAAAATAGATTAATGTCCATGGTGAGTCTTGCTACAGAAATTCTTGGCAAAATTCTAAAAACTGAAGTCAACAGCACAGAAAAGGATTATGCATGACTGAGTGGAGTTCACTGCTGGAATGCAGGGTGGCCACCTACAGGGGCCCATCCATGAATCATATCAAGAAGATGGCGGAGAGGAACCACAGGAACATCTCTGTTAATGCAGAAAAAGCGTTTGACAGACTTCAATACCCATTCATGATAAAACACTCGATGAACTGGGAATAGAAAGTAATTATCTCAACATAATGAAGGTATTTTTTACTTCATACTCAGTGGAGAAAAACTGAGTTTTCCCTCTGAGGTCAGGAATAAGGCAGAGTTGTCTCCATCCTTTCTTCCTGTGGTCAGTATAGGTACTAGAAGTACTTAAAAGGCTCCTATAAACTGAGGTAGTATTGGGGCTACCAGACGCAGCAGACCACAGGCAGCCCTCTGTGGATTCAGGATGCGGCCCTCGCAGCTCCTCCTTTGGCCTACAGCTTGCCAGGGCCTGGACACAGTCGCAGGGTGCAGCTTCCTTCAGGCCGGTTGCCCTGGGCATTCCAGCTACCTTGTGGCCAGAGCAGATCTCCAGCGAGTGCCACACAGAATCCAGGGCACCTGCCTCCCCCAGTGTCATGTCACAGCCTCCATCCTGGCTGCCACAGGCCACAGGAGTACACGGGCCACTGGCAGTGCTCACAGGGACCCTAAGGTCCTCCTCCCAGACAGTTTGTTGCAAAGAACAAGAGAGAATTTAAACATTCTGTCATTAAATTGTTGATTTTACTTGGTGGCAAGTGAAACTCTATTTAAAATGCAATGACAGGACCATTTATCAGGCCTCTAAAAATAATGCAAAAAAAAAAAATTAAATTGACTCCCAGATTTTTTGTTCCTTTGATGGTCTGTGTGTCTGAAGTTATGAGATCAATTTCTATATTTTCTAAAGGCTTTTTGGATCTTTTGAAATGGACTTCAAATATTCAAGTAGCAAAAAGTAAAAAAAAAAATTAAAAAAACATATGTATATGCACACATACATATATACATACACCCACCCCTTGAGGAGGGGTGCACAGAAAGACAGCACGGCATTGTTGATAATGTTTAAATTTGGGGGATATTTGGCTGCTTGTACCTTTATGCTAGTGAAAGGAAAAACATGATAACTCTCCACTGCACAAATGGACAGGAATGCCCCAGAGTTAAGCATAGTAGCCTGCCCGCTGGTGGACTCTGACGTAGCCTTTTTGACTTGTAAATATTAAAAATGTATCAATAGCTTCAGATATGTGAGAGAAAGTTATGGAGTATCCTCACCTCTGTCCTAACTAGTAATGAGGACAATCGCAGTGGCTCCCCATGCTTGGCAGCTGTCTTTTAGGTGTCATCACAGTGCCATTTTGCCACCTGATGTCATGAAGTCAGTTTCTCCTCAAGACACAAGAATGAGCTTGGCTGACTTCACAGTTCAATAGAGAACTGTGGACTCGAGGCTGAGTCCGTCACAGACTTTTAGGGGTGCAAGTTCTTTTATGGATGGCAACAGAACTTCCTCATTTTAGCTCTTAAAAATAAGACTTTAAAAGCTCATCAAAGCACTCACAAAGAATGGGCATCGAGTTGCTTTTAAAGTTCAGGCTTTTGATACATGAAAAAGAACTCCAAGAAGACCTTGCATTTCCCTGAAAACTGTGTATAGCCTCAGCACGTTTAGAAAAGTACTTGGAAAAAATGTATCTTGTTGAATTCTAAAATTCTTTGAGATAAAGAAAAAGACATGGAGGAAATCCAAGATAGCAGGCCAGAGGTAGGCAGCATTCGGTGTTGCTCCGTGACCTGGGACCCAAGTAGTGAGAGTACACCATGCCCATACTGGGCTTCAGGCCTCAGCATCAGAGTAGGTCTCCCAATTACTCGCCCACACAGGACTACCAGTTACCCCAACAGGACCATCAGCTTCAGTACTTTCGGCCACCCACCTGAGCAGAAATTACGGACACTGCTCCCATGCAGGACACCTGGAAGCTTCCCACAAGCAGGTATTCCAGCCGCCACTCCTGTGTAGATCCCCATCTACCAACGTGGGGCTCCCCAGTCGCCTCCATCTTAGGACTCTGCGGCAGTGGAGATAGTTCACTACACACAGTGGCCTTCCTGCACCCGAGAACCTCACACAAGCTCTGAAGTCAGCCAACAGCCACACGCTGCATGCCATAGAGCTCATCTCTGAACTCATTGTCCAACGCCATCTCCCAACTTCCCCCACCCAACCTGACACCCCATGGCTGAAAGCAGGAGCCTCCATCTTGGGTCACCTTCATCACCATCTTCAGTGGGTACATTGCTCAGGTTGGAACTCTGGATGGCCAGGTACCCCATTTCTAACTTCCCCTCTCCCCAGCAGCTGCTACCCCAGCATAGTGACACCCTGGTTATCTTCACCATCCTGACAGCAGAGATACCAGCTAACAACAGATGACCCCACCTATTGGATGAGAAGAGAAGCAGGAAAGATACTGATCTCCAACCAAAACAATCCCTGTTTCTTCCTTCAAGATTTTTTTTTCTCTCTCCCTTTCTATTCTCCCACCCTCATATCCCCAATATATGTGAAACCAACTACTTTGCATGAATTAGAATTTTGAGAACTGGGATGTCTGAATAATATATTACAGCTGTGTTGTATATTCTTTTTTCTTTTTTCCCCCACCAACTTCTATTATTCTAACCTTTTTTCTTTTCTTAATATATATATGTGTTTTTGTTTTATGAACTCTGTGTATACCAAATAACTTCCTCTCCCTCTCCTTCTCCTAATCTTCCTCTTTAGATATCTCTTTCACACTTCCTAAGATATAATAACTCTATATCCTCACTTCCTACCTCCTCGGCATATCATTGTGCTCCTCACCCCGGGTCCACTGCCAGAAACTGTAAACCCTTTTACAAACCTACTGAGTATATTGTAGATAATAATTTAATTCACTGTTTCTGTACATTGTGACCACACTATAAACATCTTAATAGCAAATATTTGTTTTTATGGTGTATATTGTTTATATTGGGATCTGTTAACATTGTCCTTCACCCCAGAGGAGGAGTATTGGATCCCTAGAGGCACTATAACTCTATAAGGTAAAAACAGTAATGCCTAGGATCCACAGTGCTAGAAGGGAAGACACACAAGTACTATGAAAAAACAAGGGAAAAAAGTGCCCCAACCAAATCAGGATACCACATTATCAGAATCCATGGTAAGCACAGCAGAAGAAATGACAGAGAAGGAGTTCAGGATGTATATAATTCAAATGTTCTGTGAATTAAAGGATGATATAAGAGAGAAAATACAGGCAGCAAATCATCAATTTGACAAAGAGCTACATAAACAAACATAGTAAGCAAAAAATTACTTCAATAGGGAGATATAAGTTGTAAAAAAAAAAAAAAAGAAATCCTTTGAATGAAAGAAACAGTAAGCCAAATTAAAAGTTCAATTTGAAAACATCGCCAACAGAAGACAGGACCTCAGACAATGAAGACAAATATATAATCTTGAAAAGAATGTAGACCACACAGTGAAAATGGTAAGAAACCAGGAGCAGAACAATCACGAAATATGGGATAACATTAAAAGACCAAATTTAAGAGTTATTGGGATAGAGGAAGGCATAGAGTTCCAAACCAAAGGAATGAGCAATCTAGTCAATGAAATAATATCAGAAAATTTTCCAAACATGAAGAATGAATTGGAAAACAAAATTCAGGAGGCTTACAGGATGCCAAATGTACAAAGTCACAGATCCACACCAAGGCACATTATAATGAAAATGCCTAAAATAGAGAATAAGTACAGAATATTAAAATCCACGAGAGAAAGGACTCATTACATATAGGGGGAAACCAATTAGATTATATGCAGATTTTTCAACCCAGACCCTGAAAGCTAGAAGATCCTGGAACAACATATATCAAGCTCGGAAAAAAAAAAAATGGCTACAAACCAAGAATCTTATATCCAGCAAAATGAAGCTTTAGACTTGATGATAAAATTAAAATCTTCCATGATAAAGAAAAGTTTAAAAAATTTACAACTCAAAAACCTGCACTATAGAACATCCTCTGCAAAATATTCCATGAAGAGGAATTGAAAAATGACAATGAAAATCGAGATATTACACGAAAAAAGGGAGATATTACACGAAATGAAAAACTAATCAAAAGAGAAACCAAGTCAAGTTAAATAACAAAAATTAACAAAAATGGCTGTGAATACAAATCATGTCTCAATAATAAACCTGAATGTTAACAGCCTAAACTCACTAATCAAAAGACATATACTGGAAGATTGAATTAAAAAAAATAAAAAGACCGAACAATATGCTACCTCCAAGAGACTCATCTCATAGGAAAAAACATCCACAGACTCAAGGTGAAAGGTTGGGAAAAGTCATACTACTCACATGAACTGCAGAAGTAAGCAGGGCTCTCCATCCTCATATCAAATAAAGCAGACTTCAAGCCAAAGTTAATCAAAAGGGATAAAGGAGGATATTTCATACTGCTTAAGGGAACCATACATCAACATGAAGTAACACGAATAAATTTATATGCCCCAAACAATGGAGCATATAAATGTCCATCAAACAAACTTCTCTCAAGTTCAAGAGTCAAATAGACCACGAAACAATAATGCTGGGTGACTTTAACACATCTCTTTCACTGGATAGATCACCCAAACAAAAGCTGAACAAAGAAACTATAGAACTCAATAATACAATTAATAACTTAGACTTACCTGATATATAGAATATTTCATCCTTCAATGAACAAATATACTTTCTTCTCAGCAGCATATAATCCTTCTCTAAAATAGATTATATATTATGCCACAAAGCAACTCTTAGCAAATATAAAAAAGTAGAGACATGACCCTGCATTCTATCAGATCATAATGGAGTGAAATTAGAAATAAATGATAAAATAAGAAATAAAAGCTGCTCCAACACCTGGAGACTAAATAATATGCTACTGAATGAACAATGGGTTGCAAAAGACATCAAGGAGGAGATGAAAAAATTCTTAGAGGTGAATGTGAACGTAGATACAGTGTATCAAAATCTCTGGGACACTATGAAGGCCGTACTAAGAGGAAAGTTCATTGCATGGAGTTCATTCCTTAAAAGAAGAAAAAGTCAACAAATAAATGACTTAACACTACATCTCAAAGCTCTAGAAAAATAAGAACAAATCAACACCAAAAGCAGTAGAAGACAGGAAATAATTAAAATCAGAGCTGAAATCAATGAAATTGAAACAAAAGAAACAATAGAAAAAATTGACAAAACAAAAAATTGGTTCTTTGAAAACATAAATAAAATGACAAACCCTTAGCCATGCTAATGAAGAGAAGGACAGAGAAAACTCAAGTTACTAACGTATGTGATGAAAAAGGAAATATTACAATAGACACTACAGAAATGCAGAAGATAATTAGAAATTATTTTGAAAACCTGTACTCCAGTAAAATAGAAAATATTGAAGGCATTGACAAATTTCTAGAGTCATATGATTTGCCCAAATTGAATCAGGATGATATACACAATTTAAACAGATCAATTTCAAGAGATGAAATGGAAGATGCCATCAGAAGTCTACCAACCAAGTAAAGCCCAGGACCAGATGGATACCCAGCCAAGTTCTACAATACCTTTAAAGAAGAACTAATATCAATACTCTTCAATTTATTTCAGGAAATAGTAAAAGACGGAGAACTTCTAAACTCACTCTATGAGGCCAATATCACCTTGATTCCAAAACCAGGCAAAGACACATCAAAGAAAGAAAACTTCAGACCAGTATCTCTAATGAACACAGATGCAAAAATTCTCAATAAAATGCTGGCAAATCAAATACAAAAACATATCAAAAAGATAGTGCACCATGATCAAGTGGAGTTCATCCCAGGGTTGCAAATTTGGTTCAACATATGGAAATCAATAAATGCAATTCATCACATCAATAGACTTAAAGATAAGAATCTTATGATCTCAATAAATGCAGAAAAAGCATTTGACAAAATACAGCACCCCTTTATGTTCAAAACATTGAAAAACTAGGAATAACAGCAACATATCTCAACATTGTAAAAGCTATCTAGGCTAAGCCCTAGGCCAATATCATTCTAAATGGAGAAAAATTGAAAGCATTCCCTCTAAAAACTAGACCAAGACAGGGATGCCCTCTTTCACCACTTATATTTAATGTAGTTCTTGAAACACTGGCCAGAGCAATTAGACAGATGAAAGAAATTAAAGGGGTACAGATAGGAAAAGAAGAACTCAAATTAGCACTATTTGCCAACCATATGATTCAGTACCTAGAAGACCCAAAAATTTCACCAGAAAACTTCTAGAACTCGTAAATGAATTCAGCAAAATAGCAGGATACAAAATCAACACTCATAAATCAAAGGCATTTCTGTATATCAGTGACAAATCCTCTGAAAAAGAAATGAGGAAAACTACCCCATTTACAGAAGCCCCCCAAAATTTTTCTAAATACTTGGGAATCAACCTAACAAAAGAGGAGAAAGACCTCTACAACAAAAACTACAGAACCCTAAAGAAAGAAATTAAAGAAGATTTTTAGAAGATGGAAAGATCTCCTTTATTCTTGGATAGGCAGAATTAATATTGTCAAAATGACCGTACTCCCAAAAGCACTATACAGATTTAATGCAATTCCAATCAAAATCCCAATGACATACCTCATAGAAATAGAAAAAGCAGTCATGAAATTCATCTGCAAAAATAAGAGACCCAGAATAGCTAAAGCAATGAGCAGGAAGAGTGAAACAGGTGGTATCATTATACCAGATCTTAAACCATACTACAGAGCAATAGTAACAAAAACAGCATGGTATTGGCACCAAAATAGACAAGTAGACCATTGGTACAGAATAGAGGACACAGAGACTAACCCACATAATAATAGTTATGTTAATTAGACAAAGGCACCTAAAGCATAACTTTGAGAAAAGAGAGCCTCTTCAACAAATGGTGCTGGGAAAACTGGGAATCCATATGCAACAAAATGAAATTAAACCCCTATCTCTCACCAGGCGCAAATCTCAACTCAAAGTAGATCCAGAACCTATGAATTAAACTAGAGACCTTGGGTCTAATAGAAGTAAAAGTAGGCCCAAATCTCTGTCATATCGAATTAGGCCCCAATTTCCTTAATAAGACTCTTGTAGTGTAAGAATTAAAATCAAGAATTAATAAGTGGGATGGATTCAAACTAAAAGTTTCTTCTCAGCAAAAGAAACAATCAGTAAGGTGAATAGAGAGCCTACATCTTGGTAACAAATCTTTACCAGTTGCACATAAGATAGAACACTAATCTCTAGGGTATATAAAGAACTCAAAAAGCTAAGCCCCAAAAAACAAATAACCCAATCAATAAATGGGCCATGGAA
The DNA here is from genome assembly GCF_021218885.2 of Marmota monax. Classification (NCBI taxonomy): domain Eukaryota; kingdom Metazoa; phylum Chordata; class Mammalia; order Rodentia; family Sciuridae; genus Marmota; species Marmota monax. Next base: position 2,165,489 of record NW_026693881.1, on the reverse strand, counting down.
ATGAACAGACACATCTCAGAAGGTGATGTACCATCAACCAACAAATATATGAAAAAATGTTCAACATCTTTAGCAATTAGAGAAATGCCAATCAAAACTACTCTAAGATTTCATCTCACTCCAGTCAGAATGCAGCTATTAAGAATACAAACGACAATAAGTGTTGGTGGGGATGTGGGGGAAAAGGCATGCTTATACACTGCTGGTTGGACTGCAAATTGGTGCAGCCAATCTGGAAAGCAGTATGGAGATTCCTTGGAAAATTGGGAATGCAATCACCTTTTGACCTAGCTATCCCTCTCCTCTATACCCAAAGGATTTAAAAACAGCATACTACAGGGACACAGCCACATCAATGTTTATTGCAGCACAATTCACAGTAGCAAAACTGTGGAACCAACCTAAGTGTCCTTCAGTAGATGAATGGATAAAGAAAATGTGGTATATATACCCAACAGAATATTACTCAGCAATAAAAGAGAATAAAATCATGGCATTTGCAGGTAAATGGATGGAGTTGGAGAATACGTGAAGTTAGCTAAATGAAGTTAGCCAATCCCAAAAAAACAAATGCTGAATGTCTTCTCTGATAAAAGGAGGCTGATTCGTAGGGTAAATTCATGTTGGGAGATGTTCTGCTAGCACAGACTCAGCCTGGTCTTAGTAAATCCAGTTAGGAATTCTGATTACATCACAGATTTGCATTCACTGGGAATAACCTAATCACCATTTCCCCCGTGCTGCTGTTGGCTGACAGAGGTGCCAGCACAGACCTCCTTCCCTGGACCTAGCTTCATGCCAAGGAATTTGTCCATGTGCTTCTGAAAAGCAGGCGTCTTCAACAAAGAGATAATTATGAGGCGCAGTCTGGCACCGATGGACACTTTTCAGCCATCACGAACGTATCAGCCAGCAGTGCCTAGCCCACTCTCCTAGTGGTGGTTAGGGGAGTTTGGACCTGGAACAGGTGCTTGCTATTTCCAAAAAACCAATAACTGGTTGGTGGCTGGTATAGAAGCCCACATTTCTCTCTCTGCAGTTTGATCCCCACGACAGGAACCAGTTGTTCAGTTGAGGAACCCATTGAAGAGTTTGGCAGTTGATCCTGTCACCCTGACAGCCTCTCAGAAGTGCATCTGGAGTTGGGTCTGATTCTGGTGTTCACCCAAATCAGGTGAACAAGTTCACAGGCCACAGTTCATGGGCTGTAAGAATACCCAGCCTCCTGGTTCCTGGCATGCTTGGAATAACCGTGACGGTCCCACTTCTGTTTTGTGCCATCTCTTGGTGCACATGTCCCAAATATGGAGCTTTGTGGGAACAAGCTACCGCAGAGTGCAAGACCACGCAAGGCGGCAGTTCCTCGTGATTTGTTGGACTCATATTTGGTTAAATTTACGTGGCGCAATTGATTTAGCATCGATGCTCTCAGTTTCCTTTTACTGGGTAGATCAGAACAATATCCTGTTAACTAGTAAGATGTTTTGATTTTTTGCCTTTAGTATGTTTACATGCAAGTACTCAGATTCTTCATTTGAACACACCTGAGAAATTGTTCCATTGATTTGACTGATAAAATGAAAAGCACAAATAACTTAACTCTTTAGAGACCAATATAACCAAATAAATAGTGGGAAGAGCTCAGAAAGATATAAATAAAGGGAAAAAGTACTCCAGAGACCGGGGAAATGTTAAGCAATCTAAGCCTGATTACAGATGATTAGGTTTTCATACACTGCTTTGCTGTTTTGGGGATAAGAACATGAGGTGGGAATTAGCTCCTTTATTACAAATTGTCTCTTTTCATTTTCATATTTTACCTGGTAACCTTGTATTTTAGTTTTTAAACATTTAATTGTGAGATACTTTGACATACAGAAAATCTGTGTTGTACCCATTGTCCAAATCTTACAATGCGAACATTTTAGTAATAAGTATAATTGATATTTTTAAGAAAATAAAATGTTTCAATTAAAGTCAAAGTGTCTTTGCCCCATCTTCTTTTTTCTTCCCGTTCCCAGGATTAGACATGCCTCCGAAGTGGGTGGAGACTCCTCCGGCCATGTTGGGGACACTTAGATGTGTTGTATGGGGTATCTCAAGGCTTTACAAGAGTAACATCACCTTGTGCTTATCTTTCTGCAGCTTGCTTTCTTCATTCGTTATTATTTTTTGAGATTTTTGTATTTGAGTCATATAGGTCTGGTTCACCCATTTAACTGCCATGTGGCAGTCTGGTCTACACCGAACCGTCAGCTTTCTGTGTATTCATTTCAGTACAGATACACAGCAAAGTGGAATTGGCCCTGTACAAACAGTTGATGACTGATCAGGAGAGGTGGCAGGCCGGGCCGATTATGCTCCATATTGGCTGTGTGTGTCTGCCTGTGTCCCCAGTGGCAGCATCCTGGGTTCTTTTCTCTGTGTCATCTGGTGGCTGTCCCACTGAGGTGAGCCTTTGCATGGAACACGTGAGGAGTGAGGGTTGGAAGTGTTACCCAGAGATGAGGGAGCGAGATGCCTCTGTTTTCCATAATTTCCAAGAACTGTTTGACAGATGATTTAGTTGCATCTCTAAATTTGATAAGAGTAAAAACTTAGTTATAAAAGGGAACGAGAGTTACAGGGTACAGTGACGCATACCTGTAATCCCAGTGACTCGGGAAGCTGAGGCAGAAGGATAACCAATTTCAAAGACAGCCTGGGCAACTTAGCAAGACCCTGTCTCAAAAACAAAATGGGCTGGGATGTAGCTTAGTGGAGCACCCCTGTGTAGGTGAGAGGGACCTGCAGCTCTGAGGGCCAGCGGTGCTGTCTGCTGTTTCATCTATGCCTGTGAGGTGCACTGTCCAATCCTGGATCCGCTGGCCTCACGTACCCTGCGAGCACTTGAAAGGTGCCAAGTACCTTGGAGGCACTGGATGTTTTGTTTTATTTAATTTCAATTCAGATTGCCACACATGATGGCCAGTGCGTGGAGGGCGTGCCAGGGAAGACTGCCAAGGCCGGGTTGAATCTAGACCTCCCAGCAGCGAGGGCGCTGGCTGTGCTCACAGGCAGGCTGAGCAGCGGGCCTCGCTCAGCATTCAGAGCAGCTTTAGACATGGGGAAGAGTGGAAGGAGGTGGAGCCCATGGAACAGAAGGAGGCCCGTCACAGGAAGCAGTGTGGCCCGCAAGAGACTTCACTTGTTCACCAAGTGAGTGGGGACAGGCCACTGCAAGGCCTGGAGCAGACGGTCACGTGGTCTGAAGTTTTGGAGAGCTGCTGGAACCTTCTAATGATAAGCAGTGGGAGGAAGGGCAGAAGCAGGGAGACAGGAGACAGCTGCATAGCCAGGCACAGGTGGTCATCTGGCCAGGACCAGGATGGAGGGAGGGTTCAGGGCCAGTCCATGGAGGCAGCGTTGGGAAGGACACTTGGAACAGGAACTCGGGGTCCCCTTGGAGCCTGGTGAGCTGGAGGGGACCATAGATGTGGTCCCAGGTAAAGTCTTGGTGACACTGAAACAGGATGGCAGCACAGGGGCCTGCCATCCATCTCTTCACATCAGGATTTTAGACCTTTTTAATATTTGTGGCTCTCAGATTTGGGTATTTCCTATTCTACTTCTTCCACAGGATGGCTCCTGAGCGTTTGATGTCCCTGTCACGCATCTGTGTCCCTCTTGTTACTCTGCCTGATTGTCAACCCCTGGTGGAGGCCCTGCTCACCTACCATGGCCAAGGGCCTCAGGAGGTCCTCTGGCCCGAGCTCTTTGAAGCCATCAACGAGGCCTTTTTGCTGTAAGTAATGTCCATTTAGCCTTCTGTCCATTCCATTTTTCCTTTACTTAGAATGCTTCCATGCATTGGGGATGTTAGACAACAGCATTGTGCAAGCATTTTGATCTCAGAACTCTTTTTACACTCCTAAAAATTATTGATGATCCCACAGAGCCTTTTAAAATATGGGTTCTATCTATGGATCAATCTATCAGTCAATCTATTTATCTATATCATATTTGAAATTAACATTTTAAAAATATTTTCTAGTCTGTAGTAGGTGGTAGAGCACTTGCCTAGCATTCGGGTACAAGGCCCTGCATTTGATCCCAGGTTCCACAAAAGGAACACAAAAACTTAATTAAAAAAAATAATGAATTGACTGTGTTAACATAAATGCCATATTTTTATGAAAAAGCATGATATTTTCCAAATCAAAAGTTGTTTGGCAGAAATGGCAGTCTTCACATTTTTGTAACAACTAGTTTATAACGTCTACATCTGGTGGGACATGTTGTCCTCGGTGAAGTATTTAAAGAAAATTCAGCCTCACACAGGTTTGTGGTGGGAAAGGCGGGAACATTGTAATAGCCATCTCCGGTGGTTTTGTGAATATTTTGCTTTGATGCTTCACCAAAACTTGAAAAATGGTCATTTTTTAAGAGATTGGTGGCCGTGTGGAATCTGAAGTTATACAGTGAGCCTTTCGTGTTTCGTTAAATGAAAACCCACTGGTGTGTCGCACAGGGTTCATTTGGAAAGTCTTGATTCATTGACTGGTTACACAGATCCTCCAAACAGAAATAATTCATCGTGCAGCCACCGCCAGTGTCATCAGAAATGCCTTTGCATGTTGGAAAGCTGCCAAGCTCATGTTGGTCTTCACAGATTTTCCAAAATCCTAATTTCTGCTCAAAAGCTCCAACGTATCATGAGCCACAGATTTTTGTCATTTGTTTTCCTTAAGGTGATCCAGTCACTTTGCTAGTTTTTGTGAAAGTATGTGCCAAAGACCCAAGTGTGAGTGGGTCATCGTCTGCTGGTCGTTCTTCAGTATGTTTCCGTGAAGGGGGAAAAGCCCGCTGCAGACCGTGTGGGTGCCTCTGCTGTCAGCCATGCCTGGGTCAGGAGCAGAAGAGCCTTTGCGTGCTTTCCTTTTGTCAGGACTTTGACAAGTGCTCTCAAGGGTGACAGTCTAAAAGGTTAGCTCTGCCCAGGAGGGTGGGGCGCTGAGGAATGCAGGGGGCACTCCCAGTGTCACCAGTCACCACTGCTGCTTCTGTCCCATCAGAGCAGACCAGTCGCTGTGAGCCATATGGGAGGGCCAGCCAGGTGTGAGGCTGTGCGTCAGGCAGGCCACAGTTCTGTCGGCGGGAAGTTCATGGCTCACATCTAGCACATACTTTGAGATCATTTGGTTTCACCTTTTTTTTTTTTCTTTTTAATTTTCTTGTAGTTGTAGATGGGCAGAACTCCTTTATTTTATTTATTTTTATGTGGTGCTGAGGATCGAACCCAGTGCCTCACACATGCTAGGCAAGCGCTCTGCCACTGAGCCACAGCCCCAGCCCATTTGGTTCCCTTTTATTTAGACTCGGTTGAAATCCATGAAGGCTTCTGTTGCATAAGATCCAGAAAGGTGAATTACAGACTCCACTTCCTCCCGTGTTGGCTTTTATCTATGGTCTAGCCACTTTCTGGAGTAGAGGCCTCCACCCTGGGAATCACAGGACCCTCCCATGTGTTGTGTTATCTCTTTCTGGTGAAAGAGCTGGGAACAAGAAAGCAAAGATTAACCCTCCTTTCTAAAGCCAGAAATCCATTCTTAAACTTAAGAAGATACAATTTAAATAAGTTTAGTTTTTAAGTAAAATATTGGTGAATTCCAAAATAATCTGAACTATTATGAAGTCTAGAGCTACAGTTGGGCACAGTGGTGCACACCTCTAAGCTGAGGCAGGAAAAATGCGAGTTCAAGACCAGCCTCTGCAATTTAGCAAGGCCCCAAGCAAGTTAGCGAGACCCTGTCTCAAAAAATGCAAAGGGCTCAGTGTTAAGTGCCCTTGAGTTAGATCCTTAGTAGCAAAAAAAAAAAAAAAAAAAAAAGTTACTGCTGAAAAAACCAACTAAATAAACTTGTTTTTTGCTATCTTTCCATGTACACACAAAGGAAAATATCAGGTTTTTAAAATAGTGATTTTTTTTTTGGCTAATATATCAGGTATAACCAAAGATAGCAAAAGCAAGGAGAGGAAAAGAGAGAAACCATGTTAATCTCTGAAAATACATGAACTTGGCCCACTGAATGTTAGAGACCTAGTGCCATCAGGTGTCATGCAGCCTCCGCATGACACGCGGGCACTCTTCTGAGCATGAGAGGAAACAATTAATGCCATGGAACATTTTTAAGAAAATGGTTCGGACCTAACAGAGCCCTGAATGGGTCTCAGTTCCCCCTCTTCCCCACCGGGGTTCTGTGGACTCCACTTTGAGAATCACAGCATGTGGGAAGTTGCTTTCTCTGCAGTGATTTCCAACAGTGTTCCTCTCTTCTCAATTCCATCTTGGTGTAGTAATTTCCAGATTCTATGCAGTCTCAGAAAATGAAATTCAAGTTGTTCATTTTTTAAGAATTCAAGGTGCAGAGCTGTGATTCCTTATTATTCAAAGAAATTTTCTTCACTGTACTTATTTGGGTTACAGTATGTAATTCAATCCTCGTATACAGGATTATTGATGTAGCTTTAAAATGATATTTGCTACTTATGACGAGCATTAGATTTTGTTAAAAGTATAGTTTTTAAAATACTTTGTTTATATTTTTTATTTATTTTTTGTTATTTAAATACTTTAAAAGAGAAATTGGAGAACTGTTATCTCCATAGACCCTTCCATTCAGTGCATATCTAAAAACATAGTCATTACACCTCAAAATTGACACTAGTTCTTATCATTTCACATATAGTTAGGAATTAAAGTCCCCTAAGTATCTCACAACTTGTCTTAGAGTTTAGGGCTTCAGGGGATCTGGTTGACAGCGCTTTCAACCTGTGGTCTGGCATTGTGATTTGTGTTGTAGGGCCAGCTCCCCACTCTCCAGGACGAAGCGCCATCCTCCTGAGTGGGCTACAGGACACAAGCACCCTCTGCCCCAGGCTCAGGATGCACCTTTGGTCATGTGCTAGGTCTGAATGCAGGGGTTTATCTTGTCTTCCTTTGTGGCTCTTTGTCTGCTGGGTATTCATGCCCCAGTACCATTTTGTTTAAGTGGTAGAGTCTAATGTGTTTACTGTGAATTAAGGCTAGTTCCTTCTTGGCTCTCCTCTAGTTTTAGTTTAGTGAATTTTCAATTTATCTATGTGTATGTGTGTACATATTATTGCTTATTTTATCTTAGTAAACTTCGGGAAGCAGTTTGGCCTCAGGAAAGACCCCTAATGTTATTTAGGAATGAGTCCTGTTAGGAGCACAGATGAATTTTGGGAGACCTGGCATCCCTGTGAGGTTGAGGCTTTCTGTCCCCTAACCAAGAGCATGTGTCTGTCTTCTCGTTGCTGAGTTTTACTTCTGCCATCTTAGAGCGATGGCTGATGTATTTTTCATGCCTGAGTTTTAGACATCTCTTACTCTCTAGGTTTTGTGGAATTTTTGTTTTGAACCGTTTGATGTTATAAGTAGGTCTTCTCCATCTTCAGATGGATTTTTATTGTACCTTTGCATGTAGAAAATGAACAAGTTCAAAACTGTGTTGTTCTTACAGTTAGTTCAGAGGAAGTCATTCCCAGGAGAGGGTTTAAATTTTCACATGTAACTCTTAAAAATTAGAATACACATTTTAATCCCAGCAGCTCAGGAGGCTGTTGCAGAAGGATCACAAGTTCAAAGCCAGCCTCAGCAACTTAGTGAGGCCCTTAGCAACTCAGCAAAACCCTGTCTCTAGATAAAATATAAAAGGGCTGGGGATGTGGCTCAGAGGTTAAGCACCCCTGGGTGCAATCCTCAGTACCAAAAAAAAAAAAAAAAAGAATGTACATTTTAAATTCATTTCCTATGAAAGGTTATATCCAGGACTTCATTAAAGTAAGATTTAGAAAGGAAATAGATTTTGTCATTTGTTGTTTTAAAATAAACTAACCAGGTGTGCTCGCACACCCCAGCAATCTCAGCTACTTGGGAAGCTGAGTCAGGAGAACTGAGAGGTCCAGCCCAGCCTGGGAAACTTAGTGAGACCCTGGTCAAAATAAAAGGGCTGGAGATATGGTTCACTGATAGAGAGAGCATCTCCGCATTCAATTTCCAGTATTGTGAAAAAATAAAATAAAATAAAAACTAATTTTCATGGTTAAAGAATGAAACACGTCCTTTTTTCTACCTACTTTAAGCCCTCTGTCAAAATACACCCAGTCTGAATTTCCCGAGGAGTCTGACCTCTCTATGTTGAGGTGAGAGATTAAGTGACAGTTTATACAGTGCCCCAAATGTCGCCCTCTGCACCACTTAACGGAGTCCACCCCTGGAGCTCTAACGGTCCTCCCCACCCACTTGATTCCTCACCCGCGCAGCAGTTCTGCAGGACATCTGTCTTGACGCACAACCCTGCCTGTCCCTGGCAGCCCCGCTCCTGACTCACAGGCTGCCTCTCTCAGAAGGCCGCGGCCTTCTCAGCCTCAACACGCAGTCCTCTTTCTCAGCAAAGTTGGGTTAAGGAGGACAAGAGTGAAATAGCCCTTGGCATCCTCTGTGGAACCCCAGAAAGCTGGTCCAGAAGTGCCCAGCGAGGAGGAGAGCCGGGCAGCAGCTCTGCGCTGCTGTCCTGTGATAGCCCACCCTCCCTCCACAGCTAATAAAATGTATGTGGTTTGGAAAAACATCATGTCTGCTAATCCGCAGGCACAGACTGTCCAGAAATGCTTGCTGGGTGGCCTTCAGCTGTCCAGTTCCTACGGTTTCAGCTCAGTGAGTTCTGTCAGTGTGGTGTAGGGCTGGAGCCTGTCCATGGCCACATTCCCCTGTACAGAGCCTCCCCACCACATGTTGACACAGGGAGGCTGAGTCAGCCAGTGGGGGCCATTGCCACCCCACCCTGGCCCCTGAACATGTCCCCTCGTGGGCCACCTAGTCATTTCAAAACCACGCAATTCTTTGACCCATTGGCCTTACCAGAACTCGCCAGTGGAATGTCTGTTTTGTGATCAGCTGGGGATCTCTGGCCTTGGCTTCCAAGTACTGCCGTGTTTCCAGAATCAGGCTGCCCATCTTCCCTTCCCTGAGCATGCTTGCCCCCTGCAGATTAGACATTCAGAGGAGCCTCTTCCTTCACACAAGTATCGCCTCTTCACATCTGACCCAAGGGGTCGCTGTCACAGCCACCCGCAGGCTGCAAGTTGCATAGACCTTTCTGGGAGGGCTCTGAGGCTCCTTCATAAATCTTCAGAACATAAGTGGCTTGGCATGACATGTCCTCTGAGGTGAATCCAAACCCATCACCTCAGAAACACAGAGAAGTCTGAGGCTGCACAGAGAAGCTCTTCTCCATGCCTGGGTGAAGGAGCCAGGGAACAAATGGAAAGAAGAATAAACGCACAACTGTGGTATTGTGATGTAGTACAAAATACGCATGTGGCCGTTGTCTCACTTCTAAGATCCTGGAATTTCCTCAGTGGTCAAGGTGAGAAGAATGGGTTTTGTTTCATAAGCCCCACCTGAGTTATGCTCTGGGATGACTCTTGGTGACCCCTGGGAAGCTTCAAGCTGAGGCTGGTGGCCACAGAAACCACAGTGAACAGAGGGTTGGAACTTTCAGCCCACCCTCAACCTCTGGGATTGGTCCTGGTCACCAGGCCAATGATGGGTCATTTATGCCTACATATCAAAACCTCCATGAAAACCCCGAAACTTCAGGGCATGAAGAGCTCCCAGAGTGGTGAGCACCGAGGTATGCTGGGATGTGGTACACCTGAGAGGCCCTTCCAAGCCCCTTCCCACACCCTGCCTGTGACCCTCTTCCATTTGGCTGCTCCTGAGTTGTGTCCTTTATAATAAATTGGTAATAAGAGTAAGAGAAATGCCTTCCTGAGTTCTGTAAGCCATTCTAACAAATTATCAAACTGAAGAGGGGATCATGGCAACCTCTGAGTTATAGTCAGAAAACAAGGAACCCACCACCACCTTGTAATTGGTATCTGCAGAGGGGACAGTTTATAGGGCTGAGCCCTTAACCTATGGTGTCTGCATTAACCCAGGGCACTTAGGGTCAGAATTGAATTGAATCACTGGGCACCCAGCTGGTGTCCAGAGAGATGGAGAACTAGTTGACTCGGGGATGAAAGATTCTGCACAATTAGTGGAGAAATGTTCTGGGAGCATGAAGAGCTCAGGGTAGGAGGAGTAATTGACCACCAGCTAACCTCGTGGAGTGGCCGTGAGTGGTAAGCAGGGTGACCATGTGACTTATAATCTTGACACAACACTTGGGGCATCAGAGGGGTTCCTTTTTGTAATTATGAACTTGTCCCATGCAAATTGGGATGCTTGTTCACATCTAAATCTAAATAGGGTCAGTGCCTATCATATGCTGAGTACAGTGCCTGGTGCCCAGAGGGAGCGCTCCAGAACTGTTAACACTGTGCTGTTACGATTGTTGACCTTCACAGCAATTATAGTAGGCTTAGTGTTAAGTTTTATTATGTTTATTTATTAATTATATTATGTTTGGTATTTCACATTAAAATTTTTTAATCTCCCCCCCAATAAAAGGATCTATAAACAAAAGTCAAATATAAACTCAATTCCCATTGCCGAAGGAGCTAATATGGTTTCCAAGATGCTTAGTAGTAAAGAATTCAGTGGCCAATGAGAAGAACCTCATGCACGCTCCTAGAATAATCTGCTCATGGGTAGTTTGCTCCTACAAGTCAAATTACCAAAATAAACAACAACAAAATAAAAAGCTGACTAAAATTAATATGAGGAGCCACAATTTATTTCCAATGCCTTTCCCACATTTATAAAGTAGGGAAATCTGATTCTAAAAATAAAAAATAAGCTACAAAAAAAGGCTCACCTACAGCAAACCTCCTGGTTTTATGTTGTTTCAACTCAGAGAAGAATTGGTCTTCAAGTAATTATCAAATACAATAAATGAATGTTAGAGGAAGAGCAGTCGGTGTGATGTCAGGGGCGGAAAGACAGCAGAGAATGAGTGGGACCTGCACCGCATTTCTTCTCTTCCATGGTTGGAGGCTTCCCACCATCCTCCACCCACCTCTCCCACCAACCTCAGGGACACAAAATCAGTCATGGAAAGGTTTTCATGTGAAAATCTGTGATGCGGATTTGTGATCATGAGGAGCTGTGGTGTGTGTGGTGTGGTGCTGCCTCACCTGGCTGCCCGCCGTGCTGGCTGCGGCCCTCTGCACACACAGTGCCCAGGGCAGACTTTCCCTTTGGTGTATCTCTTGGGGGGGTGTTATGGTTGGATACATGGTGTCCCCAAAAGCTCATGTGTGAGACAGTGCAAGAAAGTTTAGCCTTGACCTAATCAGTGCGTTAATCCACTCGAATGGATTAACTGGGTGATGACTGTAGGCAAGGCAGGGTGGAGGAGCTGGGTCACTGGGAGCATGCCTTTGGGGTTTATAGTTTGTTTTGTGGTAGGTTTTTTTTTTTTTTTTTTGGTACTGAGGATTGAACCTAAGGGTGCTTAACCACGGAGCCACATCCCCAGCCCTTTTTATATTTTATCTAGAGACAGGATCTTGCTAAGTTGCCTAAGGCCTTGCTAAGTTACTGAGGCTGGCTTTGAATTTGCAATCCTCCTGCCTCAGCCTCCTGAGTGACTGGGATCACAGGCGAGTGGTACCACTTCCTGATGGGGTTTACATTTTGTCCTGGTGAGGGAAGCTCTCTCCCTGCTTCCTGGCACCATGTCCCCACGCTTTCCTGCAGCACACTCTTCCTCCATGATGTGCCACCTCACCTCAGGCCCCAGAAATGGAGTCGGCCGTCTGTGGATGAAGACCTTCCACATTGTGAGCCTTAAATAAACTTTTCCTAAAGGGTCTAACATTGTTAAAATTGTTCTTATCGGGTCTTTTGAGCACAGCAGTGAAATCGCTGACTTAATCGTGAGATTATCAAGTAATCCTGTGTTTAGGGTGGCACAGAGTATCCTTCCTGGTTTTTTGGATTAAGCAATTCCCCAGCAGAAACTGGACCCAACTTTCATGGGTCCTCTGGTGGCCTGAACAGCCCTTTGCTGCCTGCTGACTGGAAGAGTGAATGTCACAACTGCCCCCCCCCCCCCCCGGGGAACCTTCAGAAGCATCCCTCAGAAGGGCGCCTCCATCAAGAACCTTTCTAGTGGAGGATTTAATTCTACCTTTTTTTTATAGCTGTTAAAAACAAAAATACATTTGAAGCAAAATGATTTAATAAGCAGCTAGGCCAATTTCTTCACCTACTCCATCTCTTTGGAGAAGGCGGAGCAATCTCTGCCCACCACGCTGAGTATTGGGGGGAAACTGAGTTTTCTCAGTGTCGAGGAGCGCCTAATCTGGAAGAGTCTACTGGCAGGAGATAATTCCTGTCAGAAATCCAGCACTAAGGGCTGGGGCTGGGGCTTAGCAGCAGAGCACTCGCCTACCATGCATGAGGCACTGGGTTCGATCCTCAGCACCACATAAAAATAAAATAAATGTATGTGTCCACCTACATCTAAAAAAAATAAATGTAAAAAGAAAAAAAGAAATCCAGAACTAAAAATCAGGTGTTTTGTGTGGCAGCATCTCTCAGACCCTGCTCCCCACAATTTGGAGAAAAATCATAAAAGTATTGCCCATAAACCCTGCTGCCCCACATTCACCCAAAGTACCGCCCAGCACAGAAACTCCCCTGGCAGCCAAGTAGGGATTTGAGGGAGCCGATGCTTTATTTTCTCCAGTTCTTTCAATTCATCATTTTTACCGGTGCCTAGAGAGATGGAGCAAGCAGAGTGCAGGAAAAGGGCAACCGTAGAGTTTCCAACTAACACACGTTGAGCAGAATGAAAATGCCCATGTCCCTGAAAACATTTGTTTTTGTTTTTTCTTTTTTACTTCATTGACTCTAAAATTTCCCCAGTGGGGCGTGGTGGTGCACGCCTACCATCCCAGTGAATTGGGAGGCTGAAGTAGGAGGACGGCAAGTTCGAGGCGAGCTGAGCAATTTAGTGAGGCCCTGTTTCAAAAAATAAAGGTCTGGGGATGTGGCTTAGTGACAGAGCACCTGGGTTCAACCTCTAATACAAGAAAACAAAATATTCCACAGGATGTATGTTCATTTTATCAGGTTAGACAGCACAATACAGGAATGATCTCCCTTTGTCTTCCCCACCAACTTCTGATAACCATACCTGATATTCCTATTAACGCACAGTAGTCTATTTAAAGGAGTCCTCATTCTTCTTAAAGTAGCTTTTAAGTACAGAACAACACACATCTACTGTCACACTATACGTACCACTCTGGAACCTTTTCTCAACTACCCTACCTTGGACGTCCTTCAGGGGATGCAGACCCAGCTCATTTATTATAAAACAAAAAAAGGAGCATGTGCCACAGTGTCCGTGGGTCTTACTCCACCCCGTTGTTCCTGGGACACACGTCCCAGTGGCTTCTAACTTGGTCTCTGTGATACTGCTGCAGTGGGTGCCTGTCCGTCACCAGTCGGGGCCGCATGGTCCTCAAACTCCACTCTCAGGCCACACAGACTCCTCCTGGTGTCCTCCTGTTGCAGCTGTCCCTCTGGAGGCCCAGCTCCTGTCCTGCCCTCGCCGCCACCCCCTCTTCCCCTCACCCTCTTCTGCGTCCATCGAGGGCCTGCCTGGTGCGGCCTTCCCGCTCGCTTGCCGTCTGCATTTCCTCCTTCTCCACTGACGCCTGAGTGCCCGTGTTCCTGGGCATGGCCTGTGCCCAGGCCCTCCTCTCCCGCTCAGTGCTCCTCCCTTAGCTCCTCATCCATTCTCACCACCTTCCGTGCCGCCAGCACCTCCCCAAAGCCTGTCACCAGGCAGAGCTCGCCCGGGATCTGGGACACTGTGGGCCTGTTAGTGCCTCTGCTTGCTGCGCCTGAGTCCACACGCCTCCAGCAGAGCCCCTGGCCGATCCTTCACAGCACTGGTCCGCTCTCCCCTTTCCACCTGAGTCGGGCACAGCTGGCATGGAGGGCTGTGGGCCTGCAGCAGCTCTTTGCCAGGTGTGGGAGGCGACGGGATGGAGGAAGGGGCCCTGCTTGGGGTCCCTGCTGAGTCGAAGCTCAGGGTGAGGACGTGAGATCAGAGGAGCCCAGAGGCAGGCCGTGCCCAGGCCCTCCCGCCCTCCACCTGGTCCTCGGTGATCCCCCTGGTGACAAGGTGGGTGCAAGGACAAAGCGGGAAGACAGTGGTCCCTGGGCTTCCCACCAGCTCTGCAGAGAAGTGGCCCAGGAGTCATGGTGAGGGGACAGGGGCTGAAGGGGTCATTGAAGGGGTAATGAGGCCTTTGCCCTCATGTTGACATAAGAAATAGTTTCTCTAAAAAGCCTGCTGTGGAGTCCCTGGCCTCCTCGGACACTCTGGGCCTACAGGGCACCTGTGGCCGGGCCATATTAATAACAGTAAGCCCCTGTGCAGACCTTGAAAGCGCCCTTCTGTATGGGACAGGAGGGTAAGGGCAGGGAGCCCTGGGGGCCAGAGTGCAGAATCAGACACCTACCCCTCAGTCCCTCCCAGGAGGGGAGCTAGAGCCCCAAATCACTGACACCGGAGGACCCTCCAGCAGAAACAGCTGCAAGAAATGGTTTTTATGAAGTTGCCATGTTTAAGGTCTACTCTGTATCAGCTCGGCCAGAACCACCATATGTGAATTGTTAATAAAAAGTATTTTTTTAACTTTTCAGCAACAGGTTTGTAAACAGAGTTCTTCAGCATTGACAGTGTAGCGCTGTGCTAAGCACTGCGCATGTGTTACTGTGTGGACCCTCCGACCTAGTTCACAGATGAGGAAACGGAGGAGTAAAGGTTACGCAGCTTTCCCAAGGTCATCTGTTATTTTCTGAAGTTTGGGCCTGCGTTTACCTGGACACACGAGACCTGTCTCCCACTCATTTTTCATCCCTCTCTTTTTCTTTCTTCACTGTCAATTTGCTTATCTTTCTTGAATGCAGATTTCTTTTCTGACATTTCTCTGATTCTTACAGTGAGTTAGGTACCAGTGTAGTTGTGTTATTTTCAAAGGAGTACAAAGTGACTGTTCCTGGGTGCCATGAATGTTCCCTCTGGCTCTGGCCACCGAGAGGCCTGCTGCGCTGGGTGGGCATCCCACGGTGAGTGTTGCTCATTCTTTTTTCAGGATCCATGTCTACCTAACATTCCTCTTGTTTCTCGCTGAAAGGAAGAAGATCTCTCTCCCCGTGGCGGCTGTCACCAGTCTATGGCTTCGGCACCTTCCCAGCCTTGAAAGAGCAGTGCTATGTCTTTTTGAAAAGCTCGTCTCCAGTGAGAGGCATCGTCTGAGAGAGATCGAGTGCTTTGTCAAAGACTCATTACTGGTACGTGCGAGGCTTGGTGAGGGGAAAATCCTCAAGGGAGATGCTGGGAATCGTTTCTTGGAGTTGAGGGTGGGGCGGGTGTAAATAGGAGATGGGTGTTTACATTTGATCTAGAAAGCACCCGGTTCGCCAGCTTTTCTATGCACTTGGTGCCTAGGGGGAGAGGTTTGAGAGCCACATGATCCCTGGGCCTCAGATGGTGTATTCACAGGATGGACATTTAGACAGCAAAGGTGCTGGGGGCTCTGCAAAGGAGCACTTTATTGGCCCCTCCCCGTTGCACTTGTCGGAACGCAGTCCGCTCTGTCCGCGGCCCGCCTTCTCCCCACACCACAGGATGGTGGTGCTCGGGAAGGAGGCTGAGCACTGCTCTTCCCCGGCCCCCCTGTCCCGGCCACAGGTGCCCTGCAGGCCTGGGGTGCCCAAGGAGGCCAGGGACTCCACAGCAGGCTTTTTAGAGATACTATTTCTTATTTCAACATGAGGGGGAAGTTTTCTAAAAATGAAGATCTGTGGCCAAGGGAGAGGAGGAATCAGTTAACAGAAACAGTTTAAGAATAAGCCTCTTGCTCTTCACCAGAGGAACAGTAGCAGTCAGGAGACCAAAAGAGAACCCAGAAAAACGACCAGAGCAGCGAGAGAGCTGAGGTTCTGGAACTTTCTCTTGGGTGAGGCTCTCAGCCTTGGAACCTCCTTCTGTGATGGCTCCACTGCCTTCATCCCCAGGCCTGTGAAGTCAAGGACTCAGTGGCCCCAGGGCCACACTGCCTGGCCCAGCGTCAGCCGTCCTGCGGCTCCTTCTGTGGGAGGCAGCTCTGTGCAGTCAGTGTGCAGTTATGTTAAGAAATCAAGATGAAAAAATCGAAAAAGCTACATGTCACAGTGGACCAGCCAGGGTGGCCCCACTCCTTGGTCCTTTTATCTCTCAATCAAGCGACAAGTGAATGAGGCATGGGTAGTTTCCACATGACCTGGTTTGTACCAAGACATACAAGAGCAGAATGAGTACAGATAAGCACAGGAATGTGTGAAAATGTAGACAAAAATAGGCAGAAGAAAGCCGAGCGTGTTGGCGCACCCTCCTGAGTGTTGAGGCCAGCACTCAGGAGGCTGAGACAGGAGGGTGCCCTGAGCCCAGGGGTTCTCATCTCAAAGCAAAGGGGAAAAGTCAAAATAACAGATTGTGTCCACAGAAGAAAGGTCTGGAGACTGTGCTGTCAAGCCACACTCGTTGGCTGTGTGTTGCTGTGAAGGCCGCAGCCCAGGGGGACCTGTTCTCTGGGGCAGAGCGTGGACTACGGGGTGTAGTCGCAGCAAGTGTCGTGTCTCCGAGGCCATCTGAGGATGCTGGTGCCCACTCCTAGCAGGCACATGACCAGGCCTCGGGGTCGGGAGAGAAAAGCCCAGGATATCAGCTCCTTTGCATGTTGGTGACAGCTGTCAGCCGCTTGGCTCAAGTCACACCTGTGTGACAAGAGAAAGCCCAAAGTGGAGTTGGTGCTGTCAGAGCATAGCCACATCTGTCACACTTGCACCACCAGCTGGAGAGTCACAGGGGTGATGACGTGGCAAGCTGCCATCGCCGCAGGGCTGTGCCGTGTGCCACAGAGTGTCTCCCAGGACCCTTCGTGGACTGCACTGTTTCCCATCCACTGTCACCTCTGAGGGTTTGGCACAGAGTCGTGAGCTCAGAGAGCTCTGCTGACAGCCCCATCCCAAGTGTGGCCAGGACACGGGTCGGGAGTGTCCACCTGGTCCTGGCTGAGACGCTTGGGGCCAGGGCTGGCTGGGCCCAAGGTCCTATGCTCACCAGCAGGGCCTCGTTGCCTCCAGGGCCTCCTCTGTGTTTAATTCTGCTGGAACCTCCTGTTTTCTTCTTTCTCTTTCAAGCTGGAGGCTGAGTGTGGGAATCCCGGTGGCACCAGTTGCCGCCTCCTCTGGGGCCTGCCCACCTGTTGTTCCAGGGCCCCTCCTGCTCTTAGTGTCTGGGCTTCCCAGTCAGAGAACCATGTGGGTCCTGCCACTGTCACCTGCCAGTCGGGTGCCCCGACTGAACCCACTCGATCTGAAAGTTTACAGCACGTGGTAAGAAAAAAGAAAGAAAAACACGTATTAAGACTGAGAGACCCCAAGAGTTCATTTTTAAGGGCAGTTACTATTTGATCTCCTCATTTTCAAGAGAGTTGCATATTAAAGCAAGAGATAAGAATGCACCTTACTTTAAAATAATCACAACACAATTTAAAATAAACAAAAAATTTTGGAAGCCCTCTGGCAGCCCATTCCAGATTGCTAAAGGCAATAAATCACCTTTATTGCCTCGTAATTTTATTTCTGACTTAAATGTGCATGCTGTAACTTAAGGCACTTTTCTTCTGGTTGCTTCTCAGCGGTAAAATAGAGAAAGTGGACTATGTGCTTCTGAGAGGCTTGACCAGTTTTCTGTGAGCCCCTTTCAGTGGAGAACTTCCCGCCCTGTGGGTTTTTCCGTGACCTTTCATTGCTCCTGTGGCTCTTCTCTGAACCTCCCCTGTGTCCCTTCTACGTGAGTGGCACTTTAGTGAGCACAGCAGAGAGAGAGGCGCCTCTCCCATCGGACATCACATTGCAGAATCTTCAGGCACTGTTTGTAGTGAACCGTAGCCTTGCCCGCTGAACAATGCCAGCGCCCATCGATTCCCCAAGAGTTTATCAGGATCATGTGTTAGAGATTCAGAGCTTTTATTATGGTTCAAAGGAGATTCTAGAGGGTGTTATTTGGTTTAATTTATTGTGGCATTGGCAGGATGTGACCTCTCTGTGCCTCATGGTTCATGGGAGGTAATTACAATACAGACTGGCTAGAAGCCCCTGATTGGCGTGGGCCACTCTCCCCAGGCATCGTGGCCTGCCATGCCCGAGGGCCCCTCGGGCTGGAACAAGCCTGTGACCTACAGGGTGATTATGGGGGTAACCTGAAGAACTGCTTCCTAATTGCATCATCCGACCTGTTTATCGCAGCGCAGTATCTTGGTGCAGTGACAGGACCGAGCCGAGGTATCAGCTGGATCTCCAAGATCCAGCACCAGCCTGCTGTGCTGTGCTGCAGAGGAAACCCGATGCCTATTACATTAGAGTCCGGCTCTGAGAGTGATTAAAGCGTGATGGTCTACGTAACTCGTGTTTTATATGGAACGCCGTTAATTATATTTCCATCTCTGGGGACTCTACACAGCAAGTCCTGGAAATTCTATAGTTACCAAGATATAGCAAAGCACAAGATGAAAGTGCTGTAGAGTGCGGTGACCTCCCAGATGTTCCTTGGCCTTTCAGGACTGCAGAGGCCTGGTGTGCTCCACTGAGACTCCAAATGATAGGGACTGGTCTGTTGTCACATGAATTTTATACACACACACACACATACACACACACATCTTTGGTTTCTAAAATAAAAATGAGTTTTCCAAACTGTTTATTTTGGGGGCTCATCCTTTGGCTTTCATGGACCAAACTGTCCCCTAGTACATGGCTGCTTGCCACAGATGGTGGCCCCCAGATAAATTGAAGTTTGTACAAGTTTTAACCCCAGTTTTTACTGTACAGACTGAAACTTCTTAAAAGAAGATGGTCTTAGCCAGGAGTGGTGGTGCACACTATAATCCCAGCATCTCAGGAGGCTGAAGCAGGAGGATCATGAGTTCAAGGCCAGCCTCAGCAATTTAGTGAGGCCCTAAGCAACTCAGCAAGACCCTGTCTCGCAGTAAAAAATAAGAAATGGCTGGGGATGTGGAACACTTCTGGCTCAATCCCAGAACCCAAGCAAACCACAGCAACAAGAAAGAAAAGAAAAGACAGACGGTGCTTTGCTCCCTGGCAGCACCGTCACAGGAAGGCCACAACCCCTGGCCTCAGACCTGCCCTTAAAGACTGGTGCTGTCACCAAGAGCAGTGGAAGCCACTCGCAAAGCATGCAGCCTCTGGGTTTCCGAGGCTGGCCCCAATC
Organism: Marmota monax; assembly: GCF_021218885.2. Taxonomy (NCBI): domain Eukaryota; kingdom Metazoa; phylum Chordata; class Mammalia; order Rodentia; family Sciuridae; genus Marmota; species Marmota monax. The sequence goes on along the minus strand of NW_026693881.1, from coordinate 2,146,179 downwards.
AGAACGAGGCTGTGCTTCCCCTTGGTTCTGTTGGTGGGCCCAGAGAGCTATTGTTTGGAGCCCGCCCTGAGTGAGAAGGCTGGCAGGTGGCAGGGTGCCTGCGCTACGCTGCTGTGTGCCAGGGCGGGGCACCCTGGACCTGCAGTTATGGCTACTGCAGCGGTGTCCTGAGGAGCTGCTTGTCACCTCCCCAGCAGATGGAGAGGCTGGCACTGAGGGGGCAGGGTTGGTTTGGGTCTTGTGCCCAGGTGATGAGTCCACTCCTCCCCGAGTCTCCTGCCTAAAAGGCCTCACAGCTCAACCAAAGCACTTCTTAACTCGAAAGAGCTTCAGAACAAAAGCTCTGGCCACCTCAGGGCTCTTGGTGTGAGCTAAGTGTGCGCTCGTCTTCTTTCTCCAGACAGCAGTCGTGACCATCTCAAAAGGAAAAAGGGACTTTGTTTCCACAAGACCGCAGGGCACAGGTTCCCTTTCGCAAAATGCTGTGATGGAAACAGCTCCACAGCCTGCACCATGTGATCCGTTTCTGTGCACAGATAGCTGTCACTGATGCTCTAGAGTTTCCTTTTCCTCGTTTTCCCCTCCACAGTCTTTTAAGTGTTTCCTTTTTAATGTGTTGCATGAGTGGAAGACTCTCAGCAGTGGCTGAAGCTGTGGGCTCTGCCTCCAGGCAGCAGCTGCACTTCCCAGTGCTGACCTCTGGGGGGCACCAGATGCCCCTGGACTGTCTGGTAGAGAAAGCCCAGACTGCAGGACAGTGTCCCTGCTGGGGATGTGACCCTGCAGCCAGGCAAAGATGGAGCCTGCGAGGGAAAACACACAGGCGGACAGCAACAGAAGCCAGGGCAGCCGTGCCCCGGGCGTCCTTTACCACTCAGGCTGGCCCCAGAGTGGTGTGGGCACCGAGAAAGCTTCCCCCTGCTCAGGCTGGCTGGATCCAGGCACTGGTCCAGGGACCAGATTTCAGGGATTTTTGTCCAGCGTCCAGAGCTGGGCATCCCCCAGGTGCACCTCCCACTTCAGTGTCTTAGAGAGCGTGTGTAAATTTAAAACGCAAAAGTACATTTGGTACTTGTTAAGTTTTTAAGCCCAGGAATGACAGATTTATCACTAATTAAACAATAATTGCATTATGGAGTACTGAAAAAAATTGCTCGTAGTATAAACAACATCTGGTAAAGATTAAAAAGAAAGAATAATTCCTCTAAACCCAAATTTATTGTAAGAAACTTGAATGTTTTAAAACAAAATAGATCCTAAAGCGTAAAAGGAATATTTACAGTTTTATGTTTAGCATTTTGAAAATAGGGGGAAAATGGCATCATGAAAAATCCATATTTATAAAGATGCCTAATTTTATATGGTAGATGTGAAGGTTTTTATATAAATAGATTGTTTGAAAACCAAATCATTCTTTAACTCAATAAAGGCGTTTATTGTTGGAATTAATCTTAGGGAGAATCTTTTTTAAGTAGAAAGCTTTCGTGGTGGATATAGTTGCCCTTTGATTTATATGTGTATACCAGCCGGCGACAGAGGCTCCCAACAGTCGGATCCTCGCAGGACCAGGCGGCCTGGCTGGTGGGCCACGTGGAGGGGGAGTCCTTCTGCAGATTGCTCAGATGGAAACTTCCTGAGCATTCAGATGGGCCTTGGAAAGAGAATCCATTGCGAGCTCCCTAAGCTGCAGCTCCTTGCTGCTCATCTGCACCTTCCGTCTCGATGGTGAAGGGGCGTGTGTCCATGAAGAGTGGTGACGGGAAGAGACTTGGGGAGTTCCTGCCCTTGGCCACCTTTGTAGTTTTTTCTAAGAGGCATTTGCTTTTAGCTGTGAATTACCTCAGATCATGATTTGATTTCCCTTTCTGGTTTGTTTTCTGTGCCTCTCTCACATGCACAGAATCAAAAAATAGAAAAAGATGGATATTTCTTCCTGAGACTTGCTCATCTGTGTTCTCAGTTCTCTTCTGTGTGTTTGTAATAGTCATTGCTGGTTTGGGATGAAGACAGAATAAAAACACCTGTGGGTGGAGCTGGAGGCCGATGCTGTCCGCAGCTCTCGGGGCTGGCGGCAGGGCCTGTCCCTCTCCTCTCCCAAGCAGCAGCAGCAGCAAGCATGGCTGCTGTGCCCTTCCTCCACAGCGATGGCCTCCCTGCTCTGGGGCAGCTGTGGACCAGCCATTGGAGGCCAGGTGGCTGTGGGCTGGCGGGCAGGCTGGAAGGAGGGCGGACGCACAGCCAGCAGAACCACCCAGGCCCAAGGAAGGCAAGACCAAGCGTCTGCAGCTGCTTGTCGTCCCTGTCTGTCTGTCCTCTGACATTTAGGGGAAGGATTGGAGGAGGGCAGAAGGCAAACTTGTGTTCTTGATAGCCTCCTGACGACAGGGTTTCCTTAGACTTGAAATAATCTGTGCATGAAAATCGTTAGGCCAGATGGAGAAGAGGGAGCTTGAGAAGGAACAGATTTTGGTGGGATGGAGAAAAACAGACGAGCAGATGGACCCAAGAAAGTTTTTCTTTCTTCATTTTCAAGGACAGATAATTGCACAGATCATGGGGTCTCTGAGCTAGGCTCCAGAACCTTGGGTGACAGTGACCTATGCATGTCACCAGAGCTCCCCCTTGATCAGTACAGCAGGAGACAGAGGGGTTAAATGTTTGCCTCATCACTTGCAAGGATGCTGTGAAGGCTTGAGGGGAGATGTGGCTTCCAAAGAAGATTCTCATGGTAAGAAAAACAGCTTCAGTGTGTGCTTTTGTGATTTGATGTCACGGGCACACATGCCAAACCTGAGAGCACTTCAGTCCTCTTGAGGGGTCTCACTGAAAAAAGTTAGAGTCTCATTTTAAAGACTAACAGCAAAGGGTGCCATGAGAAGTAGCTGAGCATCAAGATCCCTGTTGCGGCTATTTGAGCAGAGTTCCCCTACCTCCTGGCCTCCAAGAGCTAACAGTTGGTGGAGAGTAAATGAGGTTCTGAAATATTTGGAAAGAAAGAATTGTAAGTGGACAGTCCACTGCATGGGGGAACAGGCAGATTCCACACAACCTGGGGACACTTGAAGCATTTGATGGAGCTCTCTTGCTGGAAAACACTCCTAAGTTCTTTCTCGCGCTCATTCTTGTTTGACGGTAGAACTTTCTTACTCAATTTCCCCTTGGCTCTCATGGCAGCCCCAATCTACCCCTTGGATCATGCTTTCCTTTGCCATCCAGAGATCCATGTAATCAAACGTGGAGTTTTGCAGCTAGCTCAACCCTCAGGATGGCCCCGGGGTTGTTGGCTATTTAGAATAAAAGGAAATGTTTCTCTTTTGACGTGTTCCATCCTGGTCTTGTTCTCCCTGTGCATTCTCAGGTACTGTTTGTCCTCCTGTGGGCACGCAGCAGTGCTGTTGGTCCCAAACACTCTAGAGGCAGGTGGTCTACCTGGAAGACTGAGGCCTGGTCTGCAGACCTAGGCAAAGCACGCTTCCTGGGGACTGTGATGCTTGTCCCTTGCTTGGTCTTATCCATTTTGGATACATGGAAACTTGTGATATTTTCCGGGCATATATCCAGTGACCTCTTAATAATTGTTACTTACAGCAAGGCTAAGATTAACTGGCTTGCTAAGATCAAAGCCAGGAAGCAAGCGACCTTTCCTCTGTGAGTTACTTACTTAAATAACGAGCATTTCACATTGGCTTATTTTAGATAAAAGTGGGAATTGGTGAAGGCTTAGGGACCGTGGGTTACTCTGTGTCAGTACCAGAGAATTTTAACTTGCAGATCACAGATCTATCTCCTTTCACCAACAAGTGGCAGTGCCCCTGCCTGTGGCCTTCTGGGGCAGCCTGCAGTAGCGCAGCGTTAACACTAGATGGCGAACGCTCAATGTCGCAAGACACCATCCCAGACCAAGAAGGGGCAAGCTGGCGTGGGCACCATGCTTTCTACAGGGTGGTCCAGAAAACTGCAGAGGCAGAGTGCAGCCTTTTGTTCTTCTTGTGAAAATGCTTCCCAGGGCAGTGCACAGGGCAGTGTGCTTCGAAGAACTTCCCTGTAGAGCCTGACCCACCAACATTGGTTTGCTATGGCAAAATCTCTCTTTTATGAAAACACAAATAAGTGTTTCTGTCAGGCATAAACTCGTTCTTTGACCTCTGTTCAAAAAGATATGGAACCTGGGTCAGACCCACAGAGCCCATATCCCTACTGGAGGCCACAGGAGGCCAGCTTCTGCAGATGTCAGTCACTGAAACCAATCATGACAGAGCAAACGAGGTAATCATCGTTTGAGATGAAGCTGCCTTTTTTCCTTCATAACCGTCTTTTCTTCCTAAATAATTAAAGCTGTTAAGTCATAGTGTGTCGAATGAGTGATGTCATTTAGTCTAGCGTGGCAGTTTCCTGCATAGTAATTCTAATTTATTATGTCCCTAAATAAGCAGGAGCCAAAGACAGAAGGCCAGGGCTTGACTTTGAGGCACTTCCAGGCCAGTCGAGGAAGTCAGACAAGGGCACATATAAATAAAACTAGTCACACAGGCGGGCTCTATTTTCACTAGGGCATGCCGGTAGAAGGTATTTTTGAATTGTCCATGACACTTATGCATCTTTCTGGATCATATGGGCTTATTATAGATATGTGGGACTCACAGAGGACAAGGAGAAGATGAAGCTTGCCGTAGTCCCTACCCAAAGAGGACCACTACATTTGCTTGTGCCTCCCAACCCACCACAGACCAATTGTTATTTCCTCCTAACCCAAAGAAATATGCTCATTTCTCCATACCAGCAGCCCTGGACAAGCCATCTGCCCCATAATAGCATCTTATTATTGATGAAATACCTGTAGTCTCACCTCCTGATCTGTTTGTTTTACAGCCTCAAGCAGCCTGCCACCCGGCTGTGTTCAGAATTGTCGATGAGATGTTCAGGTAAATATTATGCTGTTTCTGCTAGCAGTTGATCTAAAAATGCTCAGCTTCCACGCACGAATGAAAAATCTGAGTTGTCTGGCTATACCACGGGAAATGTGAGTTTCTGACTCCATATCTGGCTAGGCTTTTTGGTAATTAAAGGTAAAATCAAAAGTCAATGTATATTTAAAAGCCTATTTCAAAGAATTAAGATAACTTTCTTTTTTGTGATCGTTTTAAATTCTAAAAGCAGAATCAAACTGGATGTTAGGATCATGAAATGTCCATGTGGGCTCTTTCTCAGCTTGAATGAAGAGGTGCAGTTCCCTACCTCACCACACGAGGGCCGCTGTGCTTTGTAAAAGGCTTTCAGCCAGGAGCAGCGGAGAGGCACAAATCAAGCCGTTCTTAACAGAACTCCTCTGAAAGGCAGAGCAAGCCATGCGTGTTATCTTCTAACTAGCTCATGACTTTTTATTTTAAAATGTGAGTCCTCTGGGAGGGGCATTGGATTTAGAGGGCTAGGGGTGAGGGTCGCAGCATACTGGGTTATGGCTCGCAGTCTGGGAGATTAGCCACAGAATCCTGAGACCAGGCCCCCTTTGAGGGACTTGTCACCCAGAGTGTTTCCAGCCTCTGGCAGATGCTGGGCAGCAGGGTGCAGACCTCCCACGCCCTCACACACAGGGGTGATTCTGGGGAAAGGGAGTTTACAACAAATAACTTGCCACTGAGTCGTCTTGAAACATGCCAACTCTCGGCTAAATGGCCCTGAAGTAAGATGGCAAAGTTCTGTCTTAGCGTAAAGCAAGCCAGGCTGCAGGGTTTTGGTTTGGCTTGGTTTGTTTTTTTGTTTTTGTTTTTTTTTTTTTTTTGCTTAAACAAGCAAAAAGCTAATTGTATGGAAATGCATGGAAACAAATCAGGTATATGGAGATTTTTCCAGCCGCTTTGCTGGGGGACTTGACTGAGCCATTTGGCCCTTTGGGGCAGCTCTGTTGCTGCTTATGAAAGCAAAATGTCTGCTGATGTCGCATGTTGGGCCAGTGGTGCACAGATGTCTGCAGGAACACACAGTCTCCGCGAGTGCCACGCAGTGTTAATAATGCACGAACCAAGAACGAGTTCATGCCTTTGTAAAGAAAGTACTTAGAAAGGGAGCGACAGGTCTCTCCTGCCTCCAAGCAGGGACTGCAGTCTGATGGCGGCTGCTGAGGCTTAGCCCAGGACGGCCCCTGCTTGCCTTGACCGCAGTCGGGGCACAGGTTTGCTATGTTACTCAGGCGTTGATCCTGTCTCGTTGTGCAGGTGTGCACTCCTGGAGACGGATGGAGCCCCGGAAGTCCTGGCTGCTCTTCAGGTGTTTACACGGTGCTTCCTGGAAGCTCGGGACAAGGAAAACAAGCAGGTTTCTTACGCTCTGTGTGTCACTCAGCTTCGCCCCAGAGGAAAAGGCTGTTCACCTGAAAAGAACACTTTTATTTTATTTATTTATTTTTTATTATTAGTTGTTCAAAACATTACAAAGCTCTTGACATATCATTTTTCATACATTTGATTCAAGTGGATTATGAACTCCCATTTTTACCCCGTATACATATTGCAGAATCACATCGGTTACACATCCACATTTTACATATTGCCACACTAGTGTCTGTTGTATTCTGCTGCCTTTCCTATCCTCCCCCCTCCCCTCCCCTCTCCTCCCATCTTCTCTCTCTACCCCATCTACTGTAATTCATTTCTCTCTCTCGTTTTTTTTCCCTTTCCCCTCACTTCCTCTTATATGTAATTTTGTATAACGATGAGGGTCTCCTTCCATTTCCATGCAATTCCCCTTCTCTCTCCCTTCCCCCCACTCTCGTCCCTGTTTAATGGTAATCTTCTCATGCTCTTCCTCCCTGCTCTGTTCTTAGTTGCTCTCCGTATATCAAAGATGACATTTGGCATTTGTTTTTTAGGGATTGGCTAGCTTCACTTAGCATAATCTGCTCTAGTGCCATCCATTTCCCTGCAAATGCCATGATTTTGTCATTTTTTAGTGCTGAGTAGTACTTCATTGTGTATACATGCCACATTTTTTTTTATACATTCATCTATTGAAGGGCATCTAGGTTGGTTCCACAGTCTAGCTATTGTGAACTGTGCTGCTATGAACATGGTTGTAGCAGTGTCCCTATAGTACTCTCTTTTAAGGTCTTTAGGGAACTTATTTGTTCGTTTGTTGGTTGTGGTGGGGGGGGCCAAACCCCAGCCCCTGTATGTGCTAAACACCTACTGCCACTGAGCGGTTTGCGACAGTTTTTTGGTCAGTGATGGTACTGGGGCCTTTGTCACTGAGCTTCGTCCCCACCCCTTTTTATTTTTATTTTACTTGGACCCAGGGTCTCACTAAGTTACCCTGGGGGGGGGGGTCTTCCCTAAATTGCCTTGAATTTGATCCTCGTGCCTCAGCCTCCTGAGTCGTGGGAATTACAGGCATGGCCACCACACCTGGCTATTTTTAGTAATTCAAATGGACTTTTGCTCATGAAGAAAGTGTCCAAATAAATGCCCCAGCAAAGGTGAAACCGTTTTAACTGAAAATAAGTCAGGACACTTTCCTGCCTGGTACCTGGTGCTGTGTTAGAGCTGATGCACCAGCAGGTGGCCCTCAAGGAAGACCCCAGGCCGGGTTTACACTTTGTCCCTCTGGCTGGATGAACCCTCAGCCAGGGAGAGTCCTCCTGCAGCCCAGCTGGGCAGGGCCAGGTAGGAAGGACCACTTCTCACAGAGCAGCCCTGGTCATTGTTCATGCGGGTGTCCATCCTGTCAGAGCCAGGGGTGGGGTAAAGGGGGCAGGCGAAGACGCCAGTGACAGTGCAAAGAACGGCAGTGACCAGGAGGTGCTATCCGTTGGCTGGAGGACCCGAGGGCCCCCCAGCAGAGGTGACAGCTACCAAGGTCACTGCCCAGGAGAGAACTGTGTGGAGCGGGGGCTTTTCCCCCAGAGAACTCTCACTGCGGGCGTTGTGAGGGGCCTGTGTCTCATGGCACAGATTTGGCATGTGTGTGTGGCTCTTTGCTGCTCAGAGTGGCACTGGCTGCCTCCCCAGGAAGGACGGCAGGTCCCCTCTGTGCTGTCTGCAGTTGATCTGTAGGGCACAGCTGGGATGCTCGGCCCTGGGGTCCCCCTGCTCCCCTAGCCGAAGAAGCCGCTCAGGTCTTAGCAGATGTCCCTACTTTCTAAGGCAACAATAAGCATTTATGGTTGACTTTCCCCGTCCTCCATTTCCTTGGGGCCGTCAGCTAGACTGCAGCAAACGGGGATCTCAGTGGTGCTGACCCTGGAATTTGGGAGCAGAGCTCCACGGAGGGCACCGGCTTTCACAGCCGTTCTGAGTTGTCGCCGTAGCGATCATTCCTCGTTCTCCTGCACACTCTTTATATTCCCAGTTAGGACCTGACCTCCAGCGAGCTGGCCCGTGGCCTCCTGGGACCCCAGGTCGGGGCAGAGGACCCTGCCAGAGCAGTTGTGCTCTTCAGCCATAGCCCCCTCCCCTGTTCCCGGGCCTCTGGCCTTGGACGCTGTGCCTCTGGACTGGAGTTGTAGTTGCTTTTAATTCAGAACAGTGTCCCCGCCAGGCCACGGGGTCTAGGGGCTTGGGGGCCACTCACTGGGCCCCAGCGTGAGGTGGGCAGAGACAGAGCTGTTAGCCACCAGAAGAAGAAGAAAATAGATGGCACCAAAGATGGACCTAAACCCAAACATTCCAAAAGCACATTAACTTCAAAAAGTAGGGCTGGGTTGTGGCTCAGCGGTAGAGCTCTCACCTAGCATGTGCCAGGCCCTGGGTGCCATCCTAGGCACCACATAAAAATAGACAAATAAATGAATAAAGGACTATGTCCCACTACAACTAAAAAAATAAATAAATATTTTTTAAAAACTTCAAGAAGTAAATGAATTAACTAAGTATTCTAATACAAAGGCAGATATGTCAGATTAAATTTAAAAAAAAACAACAACAAATGACCAGCTGTGTGCTGTTTTCCACTTACCCATCCTGAGTATGAAGACCAGGGTGGGTCGTTCGAAGGAAAGGGAGGGATAGAGATGTGTCATGCAAAGAGGAGGCCACGTCAGCACAGATGGAGCCCAGACCAGGGGTCCACCAAGAAGGAGGGACATTTCCTGAGGATGGAGCAGTCGGTTCATCAGCAGAAATACCAACCATAAATGCCTAGTAACCCGTCCAAAATGCATAAAGCAAAAACTAACCAAAGTAAAGGAAGAAAGAGAGAAATTCATAGTCACACATAAAATCCTTGTGAATGTATTAAACAGAGACGCACGGCCCCCAACCAAGCACTGCACAGCACTGCTGAGGAAACCAAAGCCGACTCGGACGCCAGGGGAGAGCAGATCAGAGCTGTTGGTGCCCCTTCTCCCTGGGCTGACCGGTGCCTTCAGCGAGTCCCAGTCCACCTCAGCAGCTTGTGAAATGGAAGTGAACAAGCTGAATCCCAAGTCACATGGGAGTGCAAAGGACCTGCAGGGGCCGGGAAGTTTTGCAAAACAAAATCAGAAGATCCACCGGCCAATTTCAAGACTGAAAGCTACAGTCATCGAGACTGCAAGTTACTCGCAAAAGGACAGACAGATTTCAACAGAGCCCAGACAGACCCACACACACCTGTGTGCTTAGTTGATTTGTGACAGGGCCGCTCAGTGGGGAAAGAAACGTTATTAACAATCGGTGTGAATAGCTGGATGCCCACTCGTGGGGTAAGCCAGGCTTCTTAGAAGGAACGAAAAACAGAAGCAGTGACCATAGGAGGAGAGTGGCCTGGTCACACTACGTCAGGATCGAAGCACCTGTCCTTTGGGCAGAGAGCACTGAAGAGCGTGCACAGCAGGTCCAGCGGGGAGGAGGCGTCCTCTCCGGCAGGACTGGCCAGCAATGTGAGGCCTTCTCTCAGCTTCCTTAGAGGCAGCCCGATTAGAAATGGACCAAAGGCTTAAAGATACATAAATTGGTGGTAAATATATGAAAACTGTTTGGTGTCATTGGCCACCGGGAAAAGCATGCGCGAGCTGATGTCTTCTGACACTAGAAAGGGCAGAATCAATCAGCATCTAGAACATCCACACGTCCCTGGGGGGAGTGAACTGGCACCGCTGGCCCAGTGACCCTCTCCTGCTGTCCTTGCCCAACAGTGGGAACAGCTGTCCACAAAGACAGGGACACGAATGTCAACTGCAGCTTTGTCCATAATGGCTCCAGTTGGGAACAACCCTGATGACTGTCAGCAGAACAGTGTGGGTGGACTGTGGCATGTCCCTGTGGTGACTAATTCTGAGCAACCAACCAAGAATGAACAACTCATGTGCAATTACATGGGTGGACCTTAAAAAAACAAGCTGGGCCCAAACAGCCAGAAGTGAAGGAGTGGATGTGCTGGGGTTCTGTTTATGTGGAACTCGAGAACAAGCAAGGCTAATCCCTTGTTGAAATCCAAACATTAGCCTCCTGGGTGGGGTTCTGGGCACCTAGCGGGGGTGTGTTGGTTGGTGCTGGTGATATGCTCTCATATGTCTGCCAGACCCCCGCGCCGGGCTCACTGCCTGTGCATCTTGGGCTGGCTGGGTTCTGCCTCTGTGGGAAACAGCTGCTGTGCCTTTGGGGTGGGTGCTCCAGCCTTTGGCCTGCAGAGCCTGTGAGCACCGCCATTGTTATTGTTTAAACACCAGGTGGGAATACCAGCTGATCTTACTGCAACGGAAGGTTGTGCAGTTTTTTTGATAGCAGGAATTGAACCAGGGGTGCTTAACCATTGAGCCACATCGACAGCCCTTTTTTATATTTATTTAGAAACAGGGTCTCACAGAGTTGCTTTAGGGCCTTGCTAAATTGCTGAAGCTGGCTCTGAACTTGAATCCTCCTGCCTCAGCCTCCTGACCCGCTGGGATTACAGGCGTGAGCCACCAAGCCCGGCTGAAATGGGAGAGCTACATGTGTAACTGGGTTTGTGTCGGGTAAAGAGCCAGATAAGACATGGAGAGCATAACTTCATTTTTCTTAAGTCCCAAAAGGTGAGTTTAAGAGGTTTGTTACTCTGGATAATATTTATAAGGTTATTGGAAGCATATTTCCTTTATCAGAGTTTAAGAGACTGTCTGCCCATGTCAGTACAGCGGGTCTCGGGGGCAGCGCAGGAGGGCTGTCTTCCTCACGCCCTGAGTCTGACGAGTGTGCTCTTCTTACATGTGCTCCCGTTGCAGCTGAGGTTTGCGTTCAAGGCCTACTTTCCTCACGCCCCTGCGTCTCTTGCCACAGTGCTGTCGCAACTTCCCGAAGGTGAGTCCAGACCACAGTAACTTCTGGGAAGACCTTTGGCCAGCAGTGACCCTTCCCGCTCAATCCCTTATCTGTCCACGGAGATGGCCTTGTGTCCAAGATCCCTTAAGCTCCCCGGGCCTCACCTTCTGAGGATTTTGACATGAGAATCTGCTTCGTTTCCTGGTTATAATCACGGACCAAAAGAAGGGGAAAGGAGAGGGGAGAGTGGCTCTGGCTCTTCTGTGAGGGTCTGGTCCAGTACCGGGCCCCGCGGTGCCAGGCGCAGGCTGAGGCGCGGCTGAGTCAGATGAAACAGCTCGTGTGTTTTCCATTCTCTCCACCCCGCGGCCTGTTGCTGAGGAGCAGGGAAGGTGGAGGGCGAGGCCGGGAAAACCCAGGGGAATCTCACCTCACCAAGGGGGTGGATGGAGGGTTGGAGCACTGGTGCCACGCTGACATCAGACCACAGCCACCGCCCTTCCTTCTCAGCCACCGCCTCCATGGGACATGTGAGCTCATGTTCAGGGAGCGCTGCAAACACTGGGGTGCAGGGAGGGTGGCAGCGCTGGGGCCACCACCGGTCCCTCGGCTTCCTTTCTCCCAGACTCTAGTGGGACCTGTGTGGAGGGGCTGGGTCGTGGTCCAGTGCAGGAGGGCTCGCCTGGCCGTCCCGTCCTCAGCACCACAGGGAAGAGGACCCCTGGAGGAAGGCGGAGGTTCCGCTTCAGAGCATTTTACAAAACCAGAATTCCTCCTCCTTTTTTAGGAGATGAAGGCTCTGGCCCAAGGTGACCCATCTGGCGCTGTCCTCAGATGCTGGGGGTGGCCCCAGTGGGATCTCTGGGTGATCACAGTCCCTGTCCTAGACGTCTGCCCCACATAGACCAGTGACTTCAAGCCGAAGTCCAGAAGCTCTGTTGCTCTCGGGGACATGTCCTTTCCCAGCACTGGTGCGCTTGAGCACTAGAGCGGTGTTGGGATTGGAAATGTATCTCGTGTCTACTGTGAGGTCCCCGGGGCACAAAAGAGGGTCACTGCTGGGCCCTAGCTAGCAGCCATTAGAGAGGGAAGTAAAATAAGTAACTAAACCACTAAAAAAAACCATGAAAATGAAAAACACCCAGAAGCTGTGAGCTGAAGGTCGGGGAGCTCCGCGAGTCGAGGCGGTGCCCTGTGCCCTGGCACCCTGGAGACGCCCTCAGTACTCCCATAGCTGTCCTCACTGTTCTGTCACCCCCGTCACGTGACCTTGATGGGAGCTGTGAGCACACGCATGCTGGCACACCGTAGAGCCACAGGAGGCCAGGAGAGCGTGCGGAAGCCTTTGTCCGCACGATGCCCACACGGTTTTCCCTCTTTAATGTGAACCAAGGTCGTATTCCAGAGTCTTCACGACCCTAGGTCAGGTGAGCGGTCCATTCCTGTTCCTCATCGGTGGCTTTGGTCCAGTCTCCGTGTACATCGGAACCACGAGTTATAGTGACGGAGCCGAGGTCAGGGGGATGGAAAAGAAAGACCCTGGGCACGGGCTGCGTGGCCCACGTGACAAGGTGGCTGCTTCTGAACCCTTCAGCCACTTCCTTGTAACTGCGTCAGGCGCTTTCACGTTTGTCCCCGCGTAACTTGGACAGATGTTTCCTCCCCAGGCTGAGAAGATCCCGGCTGGGAAAAGCAGGGCTTGGTGCCATGAACCAGGAGAGGAGAGGCCTGTCCTCAGACTGCTCCAGGCTCCCCACAGGTCGCTCCTCCTGGGTTCGGCGCTTCCCAGGTCTGCCTCTGACTTCTTTTCTGCACCCATAGGTCTCCCCCAGGGACGCTGGCTCCAGCGACTGCAGCTCATCTCCCAGCAGCTCAGAGAGGCCGTGGAAAACCAGCCCCAGGGGTAAGCAGCGCTGCCCAGGCCCCCTCCCGGCAGGTCCTTCCCTCAGCCCTTCCCCTTGACCGGCTGCAGGCCCTTCCCTGGCCCTCATCACACAGGCCGGCACCTGCCTGGTGAGAGGTGGGGGGAAGCCGCGCGGGTGGGCAGGGCAGGTCAGGCAGATAGACGGAGCGCAGGTCTGTGACAACCCAACCCAGCCAGTGCCTCTGGGACTGGATGGGCTGCTGTCCTCCAGGGACCAGGACTGAGCGGCCCCTCCTCCCGAGGGCTCAGACACAGTGGCTAGGGAGGCAAGGACAGTGCTTAGAGCTCGGGGAACCCCTGGACGTGAAGGAACCCGGGCCAGGTCCACTGTGAACTGGCTGCAGAGAAGCCTGGAGCACTCTTGTTCCTGTAGCCAGTGCAGAGGGAAGTGCCCCCACCACCCCTGACCTCAGGCCCGCCTGCCCCATTGTCTGTAGGGCAGGCAGTCACCTGCCAAGACGTCTAGAGAAAAGCAGCCTTCACCCTCAGCAACCCCGGGCCCTGTGTGATGGGGAAGCTTGCAAGAGGCGTCAGCCTCCTGGCACCGACACCCCCTGAGGACAGGAAGGCAGAGAACACACCGCTCTGCAGACATTCCCCGTTGCTGGAACGTTGATCAGAACCTGGGTCTCCCTGGAAAGGAAGCCGCACGGGTTTCTCCCCATGTCCTACCTCTGCCCCTGTGTCCCAAAGGCTGACTTCCTTCTGGACCCCAGGACCCACTTCCTCTCCTGCTCTGGCCTGCCCGGGCCAGGTCCACTGTGAACTGGCTGCAGAGAAGCCTCCCCCCTATGGCAGGGAGGCCCACCTCCACAGCAGCCCAGCTGTGCAGGCCAGGCGCAGGCAGGAGGCGCTTTGCAGGGTCTCATCCTCTGTCGCATCTGCTGTTACCAGCCCAGACTTTTCTTCCTCACAGCTGTGCTCATTTAAGGAACCTGGTGGTAACACAATGTCCAATGTCCTCAGAGCACATGGGGCTTGTTTTTGGTTTGGGTGCTGAGGACTGAACCCAGGGGTACTTAACCACTGAGCCACATCCCCAGCCCTTTTTTATATTTTATTTAGAGACAGGGTCTCCCTGAGTAGCTTAAAGCCCTCACTGAGTTGCTCATGCTGGCCTTGGACTTTTATCCTCCTGCCTCAGCCTCTCACCAAGCCTGGCACACATGGGGTTTTGAGAGGTGTCCCTTTAGATGCTTTCTGCTGGGTTCAGAGTGGCACTCTGACAGGTTTTGAGGGTAGCTGTGTTCTTTGCAGGTCATTCTAGAGTGAACAAGTACAGTTTAAGCCCGATACAAACATTAAAGCTGCCACGCACGGAGGTGCACACCTATAATCTCCACAACTCAGGAGGCTGAGGCAGGAGGATCACAGGATCCAGGCCAGAAAGGGAAACTTAAGTGAGATCCTGTCTCAAGATAAAAAGTAAAAAGTGTGGAATGCCCTGGGTTGAATCCTCAGCCAAAGAGAAAGGAAAAGCAAAGCCAGGCTTCCTGGCTCTGTTGCAGATCCCGTGGAGGGCCCCTGCAGACCTGGTTTCTGCTCGCCCACTTTGGAGGATGGGCTGACGTGGCCGCCGAGCAGTTACTGAGGTCGGACATGGACCCGCCTGCAGCCTTGCTGTGGTTCCTGGCCTTCTACCACGGCCCTCAGGAGGGGGCCCAGCAGAGAGCACGGACCATGGTAGGTGCAGGCCACTCTGCTCAGGCTGGGCTGCAGAGAGGGCTTGCCTTTCCCTGAGTCCCGTCACCCGAGCTCTGGGCTTGTGATGATGTTCCCCTGGGGGACAGGTGAGTGTGGCTGGGCGTGCTGGGGTGCTACAGGGAGGCTGGTCTGCAGCCAGTCCTCTCTGCCATGGCGGCCTGGCCAGTACTGCTCTCTGGAGTCAGTCAGCGAATTCTCACGTTGCGGCTTTGTTTAGACCTCTTTCTAAAGCATTCGCATGATACGAACCGCTTTGCTTCCGAAGGACCGTGGCCGTTTCCTGAATGACAGAGCAGCTAAGTCCAGGACTGGCAGCAGTAGTGGACACAGTCGCTGCTCTCTGAAACACAGTGATCGCAGAAAGCCAGGTCTGTGGAAGGTTGGCACCTCCCTGCCAACGTGTGTCTGCGGGTTTGCAGACCGCCAGCTGCCAGTGCGTTTTGCTGATTTTAATAATTAAAGGGAAGGGGCTTAATTATGTATGGAACAGTGCTCCTTTGCCCCGTATATTCTGCTGTTTGAAAGAAACAGACCAGTACAGCCGTCTGTACGTTGTATCCGTTTAAAGACTTGCATTTTAAAGAAATTACCATAATCTACATATGTATTTGAGGATAGCTATCTGATTAAAAAGAAAACCTTCTATTTCTTCCCTTTTGAAGATCACATTAAGCCAATTAAGGGAAATCCTAGTTTATGTTTCTCATCATCTTATTTTTTATAGTAATAATTAAGACGTATGAAGCACTCATGATTTCTAAAGCCCTTTAGTATGCATTTCATATTTGGCTCTTTGTGAACTAAGTTGGTAGGTATGTGTGGTTAAATTCCTTAGGGACCATAGATACTGACAAAGAGAGATTCACTTTTCAAGGACAGAGACAGAGGTTTTCCAGTAAGATTTAATTTCTAGAAAGTTCTACATTCTACATTGGCACGTGTTTCCACTAGTTAACTTGGTTTGGGAGGTTTTGATGTTTCTTTAAATAAAACTTGTACATATTCCTTTTAAAAAAAATTGTACGTATAGATGGACAGCATGCCTTTATTTTTTTGTTTATTTTATGTGGAGCTGAGGATGGAACCCAGTGCCTCACACGTGCTAGGCGGGCACTCTACCCTGTGCCACAGCCCAGCCCTGGGCATACGTGGGTATTGTTAGTCCTCTGGCATAAAAGCAGATTGACTCCTTGAGAATAGGCGGTGCCCACTGCGTCCTGGCTGCTCCATCCTGCTGACACCAGAGCCTCCGTTGGCAGTGCCGGCCCCTGCCTCCCGGGAGCCTGGCCCAAGGCTGGCATGTGTGACACCCGGGAAGGGGAGGGAGTTTTTCTGGTTGACCCAAAAACACAGACCTCTCGCCTGGGCTTTGCGAGCTTTGAGCCCCTAGTGGTCCACCAGGTGCCTGGAGAAGCAAGGCCTAAGTTGCGTGGCCAGGTCAAGCCTGGCAGCACCTGTGCTCTGCGGCTGTCCCCAAGGCGTGGAGCACAGAGTGGGGCATGGTGCCTGCCTGAGGGCCTGCCCCTCCCTGGCAGGCCACCTTCTCTGCCATTCGGTGTTCATCTCCTCTGCTGATGGAAGCAGATCATGACAACACCCCATGCATGGGGCGTCCAGATGCCCAAGGCTCAGGCCAGGCTCCTCCCAGTGGCCCTGCTGCTCCACCCGAGGAGTCACCCTAAGGGAATGGTTACATACAGCTCCGTGTACAGGAATGTCCTTCACAGCATCGTCTGTAATCACAAACACCGGGAAGGCTAGGCTTTCAGTAGGATGGCTGCCATCTGAACGAATCCTAATGTGTCCTAACCACGGGTGGCCTCTTAGCAGGAGAAACGGTGCACTCAGACAGCATGTTCTGTGGGCACCGTGAACGGCTGGCTCCCAGGGCCCTATGTCCAGTGGGTGGTGTGTCCCCATGCACAGGCGACATAAACCTACTCAGGAACAGTGACTCTCTGGATGGGAGAGTTATAGGTGATTTTATTTATTTATTTTCCTTTTTTCTTTTCAAATTTTCCATAGCATATAAGTTTTTATAACATAGACTAAGAAGTAATATTTTAAGAGAAAAATAAAACTTGTATCTTTCTCCTGAAAAACTTAGACAGCATTTGAAGTATTAGCAGGTTGTATAGAAGCTTCTGGACACGAACGCATTGAAGGGCCAGTCAGTCTGGGCAGAAGGGGCCGCGGGCACAATGGGCGCCGGCAGAAAGTCAGAGGCAGCCCAAAGAGAGCAGAGCAGGTGTGAGCCGGCCTCCTGAGCCCGCAGCCCCAGGGGGTGGCAGGCAGTCAGGGGCAGGGCGTGACACCGCCCAGGGTGGGTGCGTGTGGGTCAGTGTGTCCTGTGGGGAGAGGCCTGCGGGGCCTTTCCCACGGCCTGGCTTGTGGTTGGTGGCGCTGACTCAGCACCACAGTGTGCTGCAGCCTGTGGCCAGCGGCATCCAGGCCTGGCTTCCAGGGAGAGCCGCCCGCGCCCTGCCCTAGAACTGGCCCTGCCCTAGAACTGGCCGTGGGAATGCAGGGGACAGGCCCAGCGCTCTTTCAGAAGCCTGGGGCCTGGCTGTTGGGAGTGTACATGGCATTTCCCATCACGACTCTGAGTCCTCGCATTGTTTCCAAGTCACAGCCTGATGTGCCTTCTCTAGCAAGCAGAGTCTCAGCATGAAATGAGCATTTCTTATGCAAAAACAACCCCCAGACTTAGAACAGTTACCATCATTATGTGGCTTGCACAGACTCTGACCTCTGCCCGAGCCTTAAAGGCATACAGACAGCCTGTCCCAGTGTCCTGGACAAGATAGTTGTGCCATGAGAGTGTGTGTATGTGTGTGTGTGTGTGTGTGTGTGATTGTGCAACTGTATATGAGTATTTTAGTATATTAGTGTGTGTGCGCGTATGTATGTGTGTATGTAGTTTTGTGTATGTGTGTTTGAGTATGAGTGTGTATGTGTGTGTGACTATTGTGTGACTGTGTATGAGTCTATGTATGTGAATAACAGTGTGTGTGGCTATGTGTGTGTAACTGTGTGACTGGATGGCTGTATATAAGTGTGTGTGTGTGTGACTGTATGACTGTGTGGCTGTGTGTGAGTGTGTAATTGTGTGTGACTGGATGACTGTATGTAAGTGTGTGTGTGACTGGATGACTGTGTGTGGCTGTGTGTGTGTGTAACTGTGGGAGTATGTATGGCTGTGTGTGTGAGTGTGTGGCTGGGTGTGTGACTGACAGTGTGTGTGGCTGTGTGTGTGTAACTGGGAGTGTGTGACTGGATGACTGTGTGTGAGTGTGTGGCTATGTGAGTGTGACTGTATGACAGTGCGGATGGGTGTGTGCATGTGTCACCAAGGCAGTGGTGGCAGTACCCGCATTGGGCTCTTGGCGCCCTGGCTGTCCCTGTCCCCACTGTGCGCAGCCCCTTGCTGCATTCTGCTGAGGACTTTTTCCCATTTCCTTTCCTACAACAGAAGGCTGACCCGGGTGGTGCATGGCTGCTCGGTGAGCAAGCTGAGGCCCAGCCTTTCCTGTGTGTGTGGCCCTGGCCGCAGGGCTCTGCCTGCCTCCTTTGGACACCGGTGGCTCCTTCCTGGGGCCTGCTGCAGAGCACCCAGTGCGCTCTAGAAGCCTGTGGGTGCTGCTGCTCTGACCCGACCCTGCCCTTGCCCTGCAGGTGCAGGCTGAGGCCGTGCTCCGCCGCCTCCGTGAGCTGTCGGGAAGCGCCCACCTCTCGGCCAGGGATCTGCAGGCTTTGGGGGAGAGCAGCCCGGGGGACCCCAGATCGCCTGCGTGCACCCAGCTCATCAGGCAGCTCCTCCTCACCTTCCTGCTCTGGGCTCCCAGAGGCCACACCGTCGTCCGGGAAGCCACGGCCTTTGTAAGTCCCCGCTTTCCTGAACCTCCAGGTGGAAGGGTCTTCCCAAGGGTCCCAGGCCTTAGAGTGTGGGGATGAAGGGTCAGTGGGGTGGCCGCTGGGAGGGGCCCTAGCCTGCCGGTGCAGCACCCTCCGCCACAGAAGACCGGCTCAGAGGGAGGAGGTGCGTCTCGCAGGCCACACGGCGAGGTCTCCCCACGGGCTGGTCCCATTGAGTGGCCACTCACGCTGCAGGTCAAAGAGTCTTGCTTACAAAAAAAACTGATTAATTGTGAAGAACTCCTTCCCAAAGCCCAGGTGACAGGAGGAGGAGGGGGTGTGGGCCAGACAGGGATTTGGCAGGGATGTCTTCACTGTGACACAAAGTCACGGGCACCTACAGG
Organism: Marmota monax; assembly: GCF_021218885.2. Taxonomy (NCBI): domain Eukaryota; kingdom Metazoa; phylum Chordata; class Mammalia; order Rodentia; family Sciuridae; genus Marmota; species Marmota monax. The sequence continues at coordinate 2,127,085 of NW_026693881.1, read as the reverse complement.
AAGCAGGCCAGTTGGACTCCTGGACATTGAAACTGTTGGGCATCAAAGGATACGACCAAGACACTACAGAGACAGTTCTCAGAATGGGAGAAAATGTTCTAAAGTCCTGTGTCTGCCAAGGGTTTGGTATCCAGAATGTGGAAGGAATCCTCAACTCAACAACAACAAAGTCAAATTCGAAATCGGGGTAGCACTCGACTAGGCACCGCTGTAAGGATGTGCAGATGGCCAGGACTGGGCAGATGTCAGCAGCACGGCCACGAGGGAAGCACAGACCGCATCCACAGTGAGGCCCACCGCCCTCCTCATGACGGCCGGTAAAAGAATAAAGAAAGTAAACGCTGAGGCTGCGGAGACCAGGAGGCTGCAGTGGCCCAGCCCCTGTGGAAAGGAGCTTGGCAGTGCCTCCGAAGGCCAAACGGGACTCCCCAGGATGGAGCACTTCTACTCTTACACACATTCCCCCAAGAACTGAAAGCAGGAGCTTGGACAGAGCTGCACAGCACATTCACGAGAGCCGGAAGGCGGCAGCAGACAAAAGGTTGAACCAACTGAGGCTCTTGTATGTGGTGGAATATTATTTGGCCTGAAAAAGGGAGTCCTGGTGCATGGCTGTAACACGGATGGACCTTGAAGGTCTCATGCTAGGGAAAATAGGCCAGGCACAGGAGAATGCCGTGGGGCCCCACGGCCTGAGGTGCCCAAGTTCATGGAGACAGAGTAGAATAGTGGGTGCCAGGGTCCGGGGAGGGCGTGGTGAAGAGTTTCTGTTTGGATGATGGAAGGTCCTGGAGACGGCGACTGAGCTGGCTGTGCATTGTGAGCGTGTTCCACACCACAGTCGTCAAAGCCATGCATATTCACTATGATTTCATAAAGCACTCAAAGTGGGCGCTGGGGGTGCAGCTCAGTGGTGGAGTGCCCGCCCTCGCCGCTGGTCCTGCAGAACAGTGTCCAGGGCCCAGCTCTCTCCAGGCAGGCTCTGGTGACGTGGCTGTGAATCCACTGGTGGGTTCCGTGGCACCTGTTGAGAGCCCTGGGAGACCTCCAGGAGACCCTCCTCCCCGCAGGTGGTGCTGTGCAGCAGGCCCAGGGCCAGCCGCCTCTGCGCTCCCGTGTGCCTAAGAGCAGAGAGCCCTGGCCCTCGTGGCCACCAAGCACAGGGACACTTGGGAGATTACTCTGTGCTTTCACAGAATGCATCTGCGACGGCACAGAGGCACCTGGACGGCACGGCACCCATGGGGAAGCCAGGCGTGATTTCAGCGACGGGTGGACTCTAAAAGTCACACTGCAAACAGAGCAGGGGCGGGTCCCAGGAGTGGGTGGGGGCAGGTGCTGCCTGGCGGTGGAGACACGAGCCGGTTCTGACCTAACTGAGAGAGGCTACGCTTGAGAGCGGCTGAGGGAGGGTCTTCCTTGTCCTCGCCACGCACACGTGCACACGCACACACACGCACGGGAACCTCGAGGCTGTGGGCGTGCAGCTAGCACCAGGCTGCAGTGATCACGTGGACACAGCAAGACGCCACAGGTTCTCCTCGAGGGAAACAGCAATGAAAAATAGAACAGGACTCAGAAGAAAAAGAGCTGTTTTCGCCGCTGTGACCCAAAGACCTGACAAGAACAATTAGAGGAGGAAAGGTCTGTCTTAGGGGCTCGTAACCCATCATCTCACCTCTCAGCTGTCTCGCATCGGCTTAGTGCGCTTTCCAGGGACGCCTCACATCCGAACCTCAGCTTCCAAGCCCCCTGGGCTGGGAGACCCCATGCTTGAGAGCTGAGACGTGCACGTCACTGGGTGTCCACAGCCAGCTTCGCCTCCGCCGGGGGTGAGTTGAAGCCGCTGCTTTTCAGCCGTGTGATCCAAGGGCATGTCACACAGGTGCACAGGGGTCAGTCAGGCTGGCGCAGAGCACCTGGATACTCCAGATGGCGCTTGCTCCTACCTGTGACCCAGGTATAATAAGGGAACGTGTCAGGCAAGCCCCAAGCCCGTCTGGGGGCAGCCGACACAATCCCTCCAGTGCAGCCATTGAGGCCGTCAAAACCAGAAACATCTGGGAGAATGTCACAGCCAAGAAGAGCAAAGGACATGTGACACTAAGAGTGATAGGTATTCCTGGTGGGGCTCTGGGATGGCAGAGGAGAACCATGGGGCCGAGGACTGGCTGTGACAGGCGCCCTTGCAGGATGCCGGCAGGAGGGGACGGTGGAGGACCGGGACTCCACCCCTCTTCGCAGTCACTCATGATTCCTCCTCTCCTGGGGGAGTCCGCAGCCCGGGGTGGAGCGCTGGTCTGCTGGGAGCCAGAGCCCCCCTCTGAGAGGAGACCTGCTTTCCCTTGGCGTGGACGGGACAGCAGGGTTGGAGGACGGGAGGGGAGTCTGCCTGGAGGCCTTTTAACTTTCTTCTCCCCCCGTTGCAGATGGCCCCCACCCGTGACGTCACCCAGGAGGTTATTGGCTTTCTGGACCAGACCTTGTACAGATGGGACCAGCTGGGCACGGGAGCCTCTGGGCCAGGAGCACTGGCCAGGGCACTCCTTCAAGAGCTGCGAGCGCAAGTCTAGCGGGGACGCAGGCCCTGAGGCGCCGTGGGCCGGGTGCCATCTGCCGAGGCTGCGCCCCATCTGTGGAGCGCTCTCTTGAGCTTAGAGACTGAGCCATCGCCATCTCGGGATGGTCAGTAGCACGTAGGACAAAATGAGAAGCCGTGTGCTTGACCATACTTGGCCCCTGTACCCACAAGTGACCCCAGAGGCCTGCCCAGCCCAGGACACCAGCCAGGGACCTCAGCAGGATGGGCTGTTCCATTTCTGGTCCTTCAAGCGAGGTGTGGGACTTTTTTTTTTTTTTTTTTTTTTAATGATTCAAAGTCTTTAGACGAAAATCCGGTCAACTGGGCCTTGGTCTGAAGCTTGGCCTCTTCTCCAAGGTGCTTCCCAGGGCTCAGGCTGCTGTTCTCGGGGACCTGAGAAAGGTCATGGACTCTGGCTCCCTGGCATTCTTCCTCTAGGAGTGGACCCCTCAGGTTTCCCCCAGGGCCCCCTGACCAGCCCAGGGGAAAGCTGCTCACCATGGGGGGTCCCTGGTGCTGAGCAGAGGAGCACATGGCGCAGGGAGCCAGCCTGGCCCAGGGTCTCGGCCCTGGGTCAATACTGCCTGCCACCAAAGGGCTCCTGCTACTACGCAAGGGTCCACAGTGGCCCTGGATGCAACAGGAGAGGGTGACACCGCACCAAAACAAGAATTGGGTCCTAACAGAACCAGCGGCCCTGAGTCAGTGTCCCTCAGTTGAGGACGTGGTTCAGCCTCATTGTGCCTTGCACTGCCCTCGGCTCTGCTGTGGAGGTGTGGAGTGACCCGGGGCACCCTCTCGCCCTCTGGTTTATGTGATGGACGTCTTTGGGTCTTGCTCCTTTGAGGTGTGAGGTTTTGTGGGGTTGGAAGTTCACCTTTAGGGGAATCACGCTGCTGAATGAGCCAGCCCCAGGCCCTGGGGCCTGGGCCTTTCTGCTGGGGAACGTCTTGGTGTGGACATCAGGGTCACTGTGGTGTAAAGGTTCCTCAGAGTGCACAGTGGCCCTGGAAGGAGGGCTCCCTCCTGTGCTGACTCTGAACCAGAGCCTGGGGACCTGCCCTGGGACCTGGGGTCAGCCCCTGTGGACGTGACGAGAGGCTGGATTTGGTGGCAGCACGTGACCCCAACAGGAGGGGCCCCGGAGGCAGAGCCCCCGTGTGGGTGGGCTCCAGAGGAAAATGCAGAGCGTCCTCCTCACCGCCAAGTCCCCAGTCGCCCTCCCTGCTCCCAAGTTCCCTGCGATCCCACCTGACCCTGTGCCCCGCAGTCTCACAGCAAAAAATAAAGCCAGGTGCTTTTCCAGCTCAGGTTCCAGCCACGTTCCTGGAAGGTCTCCTGACTTTTCTGTGCCCTGTTGGTAGAGTCTCCATCCTTGACTCGGTGCCCTGGGCGCAAGAGCTGGCACCTTCCTCCTGGTGCCGACCAGCTGTGGTCCAGTGAGCCCCGGCCTGGTGGGGACTCCTGCAGGAAGGCAGGGCTGGTCTCGTGACTGATGCTTCCCCTGTGCCCTTTCCCATGCCCATAAAGGTACCCAGGGGGAGGTGTTCCAAGGTGGGAACAGGGCAGCTAAGGCCACAGCCCCAGGGACGCTGTACAGCCTCGCCCAGCAGCTCCCACATCCACAGGGACCCCAGGCTGCCGGCCACCTGCTCTGCTGCAGAGAGGGAATGGCAGAGAATCAGGCCCCCGAGGGTTGTCTGGCTGACCCTCCGTCCTCTTCCAGCTGCCTTAGGTTCTGGGGAGGCTGGACATGGGGTTCTTCTAGTTTTTTGAAAGTGGGGGTGCAGCTAAAGGTGCACTTCGTGAGAACACGCGTCAGGCAGAGGCCGCAGGCGGGTCCCCGGGCCACATGGCACCAGCCCCAGCCCTGCTGGCAGTGCACCTATCTGTCGGGGGTCTAAGCCCCCACTCGGCATCCTAACTGAGGTGCCTTCAGCAAGGACGACACTGGGGACCCTAGACACGGGCAGCCCAGGGGCTGGTCCTGGTGTGGAACTCGCTGACCTTCTCCAGCGTTTCTCCTGGGGATGCGAGGAGGAGGCTGTCCCCACGCCTTCCTGACAGCATCCAGCGCCTGCCCGGCCGCCAGCGCCCAGAGCCCCCTGCCCGGGGCAGAACCTGCCACAAAGAAGTGGCCACGACTGGGCACGTCTTCATCCCAAACAGGCAGCTTGCACTGAACCTTTGATGCATTGAATGTTTTAATTTGTCCCTTAACCACCCCCTTCCCCCTGACTGTGGAAGCTTCATGTCGCAAAACCCAGCTCTGATCCTGAAAAGACTGACCGTGGTCACCCTCGGGCCAGGAGCGGCCACCGAGAGGGTGCTGTCCTCTCTGGAAGCCATGCGTAGCGTGAGTGGGACCGTCTCATTCACCGTCCTCCCCCCTCCCAGGCCGGCAGGGCTATGGGGCCGTGTGCCCTGCTCCTCTCGGTTCAGACTCGTGTCCTTTGCCCTCCTGCTCCTCGGAGTCAGGACGATGGCCTCGGCCGGCTCCATTCAGGCCTCCACGTGGCAGCCCGTGCTGCTCTGGGTTTGCTGCCACCCAGCAGCCTCGCTCAGCCTTCTGGGTGACCGTGTCCTGGCACAGGAGCTGGGGCCTGGGACCACGGCAAGGAAGCGTCCACGGGTGCAGATGGCCGTGGATGGGACCCAGCTCCGGAGGAGCCTCCTGGCTGAGCACTGGCTGCTGCTCTCTGGGCCTGTGTAGCCCTCGCTGCCCGGATCTGACTAACTGGTGGCCACAGGTGCTTGGCAGCCTGGTAGCTTTTGGTTGCTGGGACCGAGATTCCCGACGAGGGCAGCCTGGAGGAGGAAAGGCCAGGTCGGCCGGCCAGGCTGCTCGGGCCTGGGCTGAGGCAGAACGTCATGGCCAGGGGCGTGGTGGCGGACGGCTGCGCCGCCTGTGGTCGCCAGAAAGCAGAGTGGGCGTGAGGAGCCAGGGTCACCAGGCACCACCCCCAATGGCCTGCCTCCTCAGCCAGGCCCCTGCCCACTGCCGTGCTGCACTGTCCTCCTGTAAAGCAGGCTTCACCCGAGTTCCCACACTGACCGTCCTGAGCGTGCTGGGGACACTTCAGACCCAAACACAACGGGCAGAAGTAAGAGCCAGCCAGGGGCGGGGGAGGCCGACACTGCTGCTGGGGTGGGGTGCCCGCAGGGAGCTGGAGGGTCCCCGGGGCAGTGGGATCCCTGGGGAGAGCCTGCAGAGGGCAGCCAAGCCCAGGACGGCTGAGATGGCCGCCCTGAGCCCTGGAGGGCAACACTGGGGCTCTGCCCGGGGAGGATGGGGGTGAGGAATGTGCTCCTGATTTGACAAGGAATCCTGCGTCCCAAGGAAGAAGGCACAGATGCCACAGAGCCGCTGTTTGCCTTGCTCTCCTCCCAGCCTGTCACCATCCCCCTCCTCCAGGTGCTGGGAGGGCCCTGTCCTCCCCTGGACCCTGGACCCTAACATGGAGTCGGTGGGTCTGCATTAAGAATTCTGGGTTATCAACCATCATGAGCCGTTTCACAACCAGAGAACCCAAGATAAACTGGGTCAGCTTTGTGTCACTGTGACAGAAGTACCCCCAAGAGCAACCTGGAGGAGGAGGGTCAGTGGGGCTCGGGGTTCCGAGGTTGGCGAACTCCGCTGCTCTGGGCCCCGGCCAGGCGGAGCGCATGGAGGAAGGGTGTGGCCGGAGCTCTGCAGCCAGAGAGCAAGGGGAAGGGGCCACTGGGAGGAGGCCCCCTGCCAGGGCTCCCCCAGGGACTCGCCTGCCCCAGCTGCCACCCAGTGGGCCACTCAGACGAGGGTGGACGGCCCAGGAGCGCCCCCTGAGCACTCCTGCCGGGCAGCCATCTGCAGGGCCACCTCCTATCCGACGTGGCAGAGCGTGCTAAGTCTTGGCCTCCTAGACTCGGGGCCCAGGTCTGCTTATACCACGGATCCAGGTCACCACCCTCATCAAGAGACTCGCAACGAAGCACCTCACGCGTGGACCCCCTCCCGGGCGGTCACCGTGGCCTATGGTACTTGGCGGTTTGGGAAGGAAACAGATCCGTGAATTTTCTCGCCCCACCGCCCAGAACTGGGGTTGGACCCAGGGTCACCCTCCACTGAGCTGCGCCTCTGGCCCAGGATCCTGCCCTGAACTTGGGATCTTCCTGCTTCAGCCTCCAGCCTAGCCGGGACTGTAGCCCTGACTTGAAAATGGTCGTCTGGACTTTTCTGTAGCAGTAGGTGGCCTCCTAAACCAGTGCAGGACACTCCCCGGCCTCTGGTGATGGACAGCAGCCAGGACTCTTGGCTGTAAGCAACAGAAACAGGCACTGGATGGGAGAGGGGGCCAAGATGGCTGGCCAGCGCCACAGCGGGCTGGTGGTGACGCCCTGCAGCCTCCACTGGCCGTCCAGGCTCACGGCCCTGGAATGGGCTCTCTTTGTGCCCACTCCTCTCAGAGCACGACTGTGGGACTCCTGGTGACACTGGGGCCTGCACTGCAGCCGTGAGGGGGGCTGGGCACACAGGTTTATCCAGCTGCCCCGGTGTCACTCGGTGCCTCTGAAGATGTGGCCCACACTTTGGAAGGCAGATGCCACAGTACCCTTCTAGATGGCCCGTGGCCAGTCCTCAGCCCAGCGGTCCACGGCACAAGATCAGGCAGCGGGGCTGGGCAGGAAGCTGCCCGCAGTGTCCATGGCTGTCTCCAGAACATGGCTCCGTTCGCCTCTGAACCCAATGGTCCTGGGTGGCTGTCCTGAGCACTGCAGGACCGTCAACAGGAGCCTGGCCTCCCCTTCCCGGTGCTGGGTGCACCCCTCCCCAACACGGTGACAAGCCAAGCTTTGTCCAGACGTTGCCAAGTCCCCTTCCAGCTGCGGACCACTGCTGTAAGTGGGGGGCTCCTTCCTTTGGAACGACATCCAGGATGTAAACACCAGCTGCTGTGGACAGGACATCAACTCTAACGGATCCTCATGGGAACTGAGCAGTCTGACTCCCAAATGCATGTGAAAAAGCGACCCTCAACATCAGGGTACTGTCCACACACAGCACAGTTCCATGTGGAGGCAGATGACCAGCTCAGAGCCCTGCGGGGACCCCACCACCCTGCGATGGGGACTGGTCTTTGCAGAGGCTTGGCCACGTTCTGTAGTTACCCTTGATTCCCCCCTTCACCCCACATCCAATGGAGGCAGCCCCTGACCCTGACTGTGGCTCACCCACCACTGCATACCACCTCGGTCTTGGACGGGACTCCTTCTCGTGCCCAGCAAACACTGAGGAGTGTCACAGGAGTGTGGGAACGTGGCCAGGCACTGCCATCAACAGGGAAAGGATGGTGGACATGACGCTGGGTCTCCACCTCCTAGACCCAGGGCACTGAAGGCACTGGACTTTCTCCACCCAAGGCCTCACTGGAGGCCACTGGGCCTCTGTCTTCTCCAGAGAAGGCTCTTGCGGATCTGCCTGGGGAGAGGAGGGAAGTCCTGGGGTGGCAGCCGCACTCTGGGCAGGTGGTGTGCTGCCCGGTAAATGCAAACTTGGTTCACAGCTAGGTGGAGCTCCCTGGCCTCTCTCTCCCCTAGAGCTCCTGCCACAACCCGCCCCACTCATTCCTGTCCCCGGCAAGTTCAGCGACTGTCAGAGAAGACTTTCAAGTCCTGCAGGGGCGAGCGCCTCTCTGCACCTCACCTGCAGCTCCCTCCCCTGTCTGGGCCCCAAAGGTTGAAGGGCGCGTCCATGCACCCTGCAAAGCCAGAAGCCACAGGAGAGACGGACACGCTGGCCGAATCCCACACACAGAGGACACCCTGGGGGAGACATCCACAAGGCAAGTCCAGCAGCCAGTTCTAACTTGTGGACCTCTTCTACACATCTAAGGAGGCACTAACCAGAGAGAATCGGGAAGGGACACAAACACTGAGGAGGTGGGTCACAGGAGCTGCCCTGGAGAGGTGTGTCTTCCCTGCAACCCCTTCCCCAAACCCTCTGCTCCCTGGCCATCATGCACATGCAACCCCTCGCCCTCCCACCATGATGCCCAGAGCAACGGAGCTGGCCCCCGTGGACTGAGTCTCTGCAACTGTGAGCCCAAACACACTCCTCGTCCAGGTTGGTCTAGTTGGTATTTTGGTCAATGCAGAGCTAACACAGCTGTCCACGCAGCGTTCCCTGGGTCAGGCATGGCAAGCTGTCTGGAGAGGCGTTCAGGGGCACAGGCCACATGCAGGGACACCCCTTCACACAAGGACTGGAGCGTCCTGGGATTTGGGTGTCCTGGAACCAGTGCCCCAGGCACCGAGGGCGGCTGCGCTGTGCTCCCTTGGGTGTGTTTCCTGGAGGGTGACTGACGGTACCTTGGCTGGGGACACGGGGATCAGTACCCTCACAGTGGTGGGCTTGGGGAAGGGACCAGGAGACAGGGAGGAAACTTCCTTTATGTCTGTATATTGTTTCTATTTCTTTGCATGTTTGATCTGTAAGAAAAAGAGCTGTGACCAGCACACGGAGGTCCCCGTCTGTCCTGGGCTGGCCGCTGTTGGTGCTCTGGGGAGCGGGTCTGTGTCCCTGGTGCTGTGCTCCTTGAGTCCCTGCTCCCTGAACGCGTGTTCTAGCACTGGACAGAGAACCTTCTAGGAACGACCTGCTCCGTGGCTGGATCCTCGTGCCCTGGGACTGGGGCTTCGTGGAGGAGCGTATGGGGCCCTGACCCACCACCACTGTGTCCGCCCAGCCTCTGGCACTGGCCCCTTCCCTGCTCTCCACGTGGGCCTCCCTGCCTGCAGGTGTGCTGGACGCACCGTCTCTGCAGTCACTAAAACACAAAATCAGGACATACCATTCTTTCCTGAGACTGTCTTTTCTTTCCAACTTGACATGAGTGCAGGTGTCCAGCCCACTGACCAACAGTTAAATGGACTCCCTCCTCACCTCCCTTGGCCCCAACTCCCATCTTCTGAAGCGTCCCCCTAACTGCCCTGAGCGTCCCCAGAGACCTGAGTGCTGCAGTCAAGGTGAGGAGCAGGTGTGCCAGCCACGTCCTCAATGCTGCCTCGAGAGGCCCGGTGTCCAGGGGACCTCGCGGATGCACCCTCCCTCTCCCAGAGGCCTGCTCTGCCAGACCCAGTGTGCGGGGGAGGGCTGCCGGGTGGAAGAGGGCCTCTGGAACCCGGGCTCTGGGCCTGGCCACCTCCCCACAGGCAAGAACACCTGCCGGGCTGGCCACGGCCTCAGACCCAGTGCCCCGAGGCCCGGCTGAGGACGCTACAGGTGAAGGGCACAGAGCAGCTGAAGAAAGCAGAGGCCTGGCTGGGGTGTCCTGAGGACGCCACAGATGAGCTGCCTGAGGGCGGCTCCGTGTCCCTGTGCCCGGGCTCTTGTCTCCCAGGCAGGCAGCCTGCCAGGGGAACGGGACAGACAGTCTGCCCGAGGGCACCCAGGACCTGGCAGTGGCCACAGTGTCTGGCCGTGTCTCCAGAGCAGTGGTCCCATCCGAGAGTCCTTGGGTCCGAGGAGCCAAACCCCTGCACTGGCCATGTCAGCTGCTCGGTACTGACCAGACCTGGCCTGTGGGCTGCCTGGAGAGGAGGCCACAGCGCCTCGTCGCCCATGTCACCTGGCCTCGTTGTCTCCCAGCACTAACGTGCCATCGCCAGCTGCAAGGCCACACCTCAGTGACCACGCACCCCAGCCTCTCTCCTGGGCCTAGTACAAAACAAGAGGGGGTTTGAACCGGGGCTCGGCCCCTGCCAGGGTGCCCAGGAGACCCCGTCCTGAAGCCCTCCCAGCTGAATGGCCACTGCTTCCCCCAGGAGGCCCTGGGCCTCGCCTTCCACAGTGTCCTGCTGGTCGGCTGGAACAAACTCCTCGCTGGCCATCAATCTCCCAGACAGCCCCGAGGGTGGGAAAGACCCATAAAGCTCACGCTTGAATAGTGCCCACCAGGCCCTTCCCCTTGTAAACCCCACAACCCAGCTGGAGGGCCATGGTCATTGTGCACAGTGACAGTGACCAGGAGGGGTGGAGGCCCTGCCCCCCACCGAGCTCGGCCTCTGGGAACTGCCCTGGGAGGCCCCCGCAGCCCACCCGGACCCCACCCCCACTCCCAGACGTCTGGCACCTGACCTTGGGCCTGGGCGGCTCTCAGTGCTCTCAGCTTGGTGTCCCCACCTGTGGAGTCCTCCTGTGGGTGGCCCTCGCAGCAGGGCCTGAGATAGTCCACCAGAACATCCCAAGGCTGGCTCCCCACAAAGCCACCGTGCTCTGAAGCCAGTGTTCCTTCTGGGGACCAGTGTGACAGGCCCCGCCCGCCCACAGCCGAGCACCCAGGCTGTGTGGAAGGTGCTGCCGGGTCAGAGGAGCCTCCCCGGCGGGGCGCCTTGTTCACAGGCTGACCCCGTCCAGGCAGCACCCGCCTCACGGTGGCTCCCTCCACAGCACCGGGAGGATCTTGGATGTCTCTGCTCCAGGTGAGGGCACCTTGCTTGTGCTGTAGACGACTACTTTGATGTTTTGATTTGAAATTCCAATAAAAATAAGTGTTTTTAAATCCTTTAATTCTACAGTAGAAGCCATCATGGGGCACGGGGACGTTTGCTCTTATTGCTTTTCCTGACCCCAGTCTGCACTTCCTGTCTGGCCGATTCTCTGCATTTCTCCCTGATGTCGCCCAAAGCCTCACAGCCAGGTGGTGGGTACCATGAGGGGGACAGTCCGCAGTCTGGGTGGTCTGGGGTGACCCTGGGACTGGATGCAGTGGGGACCACGGCCGCTGTGCCAGGCCAGGTCGGATGGCTGCAGAGGGATGGCCAGGGTGAGCTGCTGGGGTGCCAGGCCCACAGGCTGCATGGTCACAGCAAGCACAGGCGCCGTGGTGGCCCCGTGGGGTTTTCACGTTTCTAGGAACAGGAGTTGTGAGATCAGCTCTCCCGCGGGCGCGGCCTGCCATGGGCAGCCTGGCAGAGGCCCCGGTCCTCTCCATGTCCTTCTCTGAGGGCACCGAGAAGCTCGCTCTCCAGCTTGCCCTTTAAACCTGAACCCTGTGGGGACGAGAAAGGACACCACCACAGACCACTGGGTGCCTCGGTGGACCCCAGACACTGCAGGACAGCCCGGCAGGGCACGATCCTTTCACCCTCACGCTCCTGCCCTGGAAACAGCTGGGACTAGCTGCGGTGGGAAGGCCCAGAAGAACATGCGTTTTTCTTGTCAATGTGTTTTTATTTTTAAACAGTATCAGATTCAGAAGAAAGAGGAACACGAAGACCAAATCCTTCACATTTTATTAATACGCCTAAGATTCTTATCCTGCATTTTTACAAAAAAGTATGAAAATTTTTCAAAAATCTGAATATTAGACACATCGACAAAACGATCTGCAGAATCTTCCGGGACTCGCCCAGGAGAGGAAGCCAGGGGTGCTGGCCAGGCCCGTGTGCGTAAGATGTGCCTCTCGGGAATCACAGGAACCTCTGGGCGCAGCCACCGGCAGAGAGGCTGGAATCAGCTCTGCCATGTGTCCCAGACCATCCACGGCTGGAAGGCAAGAGGCCCAGCTCTGCCACACAGACTCCACACCTCAAAGGTGGGGACTGTGTCCGAAAGGACCCTCCGCTGCATGGACTCAGCAGAGCCCTGCTCTGGACAGAGGGTGTGGCGAGATGCACGGTGTTGTCGACTGACGGCTTTAGCAGCCCCCAGCCCCTCCTTTGATGTCCAGGGTCAAGGCGATCCTGGTCCCACCAGGGCTGGGAGGAGACGTGTCAGAGAACCTGTGATCTTTCCTGCAAAAAGAAACAGCAGTAAAGTTTATTACCCGGTCCCAGGGAGGGATTCCTGCTAAAGAGCACCTTTGTGGGCCTCGGCTCTGCGTCCGGAGGACAGGATGAGGCCAGGCCCCATCTTACGCCCCGGGAGTGGTTCACGGTGGCACTGTGCGCCACCCCTGCCCTCACACCTGGCTGTGAAACCCTGTGGGCCATGCCTGGAGGCTTCCTCTACCAGGCAGACCCCAGGAAGAGCGCTCCCCTCAGACTCGTGTCCACCAGAGGCTTTGGGAAGCCTAAGCCGCCTGGCGAGAGGTGGCCCTGCCTCCCTCACACACCGGGGCGGTCACAGGCCCTGGCACCAGCCCATCTGCCCTGAGGAGTGGGAGCGCAATCCTTGGGGTCGCCAGCTCCACGATCTACAAACCCCCACACCATGGGAGCACATACAGATGGACACCACGCTGGCCGCTGGGGTCTGCTGCTGGCCGCTCAGGCCCGTGTCCGTGTGAGTGGACGTCCCACCTGGTGTGAGCTGCGGGCACTTACAAACGGGAAGGCTTTTGCTCAAGGGCTCGACTCCTGTTCCTGCTGAACTGAGCCAGTGTGTAAAATGAGAACTGATATCAGCTCAGTAGGCACCGGAGGGCGGGTCCAACTGACAGCCCGGAGAAGCAGTGCCTCGGCTGGAGCTCGTGCCATGTCCACCAGCGGCTGCAAACACAAGAGAGAGTTCACGGCGCCTGCGAAGTGACAACAGAGCCCCCCACAAATGTGACAGTCACAACGTGGCTTCACTGCACGCAGTTTTAGAAGGACAGCGCCTGCGACCTTTGGTACCTGACCCTTGCGGACAGCCTAGCAAGTGGGCAGACGGGTCTGCAGGAGACTGGGCAGCCGGTGCTCTGCCGCAGCCCTGGCAGCGGGCAGAGCGCCCGGGGCAGGGGTCTCCTCCAGGGTCGTGCTCCACACTGGCCGGGCGCTCAGCAGCACCGTCCCCGTCAGCCAGGCCTTGCACAGTGGCTCCGACTCAGCCGCCCGTCTCACCTTCTCTTCAGGTGCAGAACTTAGCCACTGTGAACAAGGCGGAAACCAATCACTGTTCACCATCAGCTAAGCTCTGCACCTCGTCAGAGAGGTCACCGCGGGCAAAGGTAAAGGGCCGGCGAGCGTCTTCCTGGCCGTGGGCGTCTTTGGTCTCCAAGGGCCATGAGGCGCCTCTGTTCTCCACGCGGCAGGCTGAGGGCAACTACAGGTTGGGGCGCAGCCAAGGTCGTGGTTGCGTGGTAATCCCTGGCAATGTGATTTTAATCTTAAGTCACAAATCAGCATGCCAGGAACCCAAGCAGCCAGGGCACTCGAGAGCAGCGCGGTGCGGGCGCTCCCTGGGCAGGCCGCACACCGCCAGGCCGGCGCACCGGCCGACAGTGCCATCCAGACGCCCAGGGGTTCGCGCCACCCAGCTCGGCACCCAGAGGACCCGGAAGGCCAGGGCAGCTCTGGAACGGGAGGTGGGCGCCCATCGGCCAGCCTGGGCAGAACTCCGCCGGCTGTCCTGCCCGGTTCTCAGCCTCCTGCTTCTGATTCTTGGAGACATGTGCTTTCTCGCCTCAGATCTAAGTGGCCTGCCCGGGACATCTCTGGGGGCCTCTCCCAGGGCAGCAAGAGCTTCCTCGCTGAGGGTGCCACTCGGGAGCAGCCCTGGCTCAGCAGGGACACAGGCGTCTGCTGTGGTCCCTGGGTTTGGCTACAAGAGCAGGGACAGGAACAAAGACTGCGCAAAGCGTGGCAGCTCTGGAGCAGGACGACTCGTCGGCCTGCTTAGGGACAAAAATAAACGACGATAACAATGAAGTCACAAGGAGCTGGCACTCGGAGGACTGAAGAGTCACTCAGGAGGCTGAGGCAGAAGAACCACAGGTCTGGGCGAGCCCAGGCAACTCAGCCAAATCTTGCCTCAAAGAACAAAAAGGCTGGGGATGTAGCTCAGTGGCAGAGCACCGGGTTCAGTCCCCAAATCGGTGGCCCCTGGAGAGCTGGCCATGCCACAGCAACTCCTCCTGTGTGGTGCCATGGCTCCCGCAGCGGCTCCTGCTCAGCTCCTACCCTGCCCTGGGGAGCCGGAGCATCTGACGTCCCACCATGACACTGTGCGTCCCTCAGTTACTCCTACTGTTCCCTCCTCCTGGAAAACAGGGCCCAGAGTCTTCTGGAAGAGCACAATCACACTTGAGAAACCTCTCTTCCTCTTTAGTACCAGAGTTCTTACAGGAAAGTAAGACATTTAAACAGTCAACAGAAATGGGTTTGGTAAGAGCAAAACAGTGAACTAAATGTCCAGCAAAGCGCTAAGAACCTAGACTCGGATCCTGAGATATTCATTAAACCACAGGGAAGCTTTAGGGCAGGACGGACACTTGAGATCTGGTGCTGTTTTTAAAAAAAGGACACAACATTAGGCATATTATTTAAGACTCTGAAGAAAACCCAAGAGGACAAATGGTTCTGACCGTTAGAGGAAGAGCACACCTGACCACCAGGGCCGCGCTCAGCCCCGGGGTCCCCCGCTTTAAGAATGCGGACACCCACGTTTAAAGACTGCCTGCCAGGAAGGAGAGCTCCCAGGCCACCTCCAGGCACAAGGAACGGGGAAGTCACTTAAGCAGAGACTGCAGCACAGTGAGGGGGAGGGAGTCAGGGTGGCACTGAGCGAGGTGCAGGCTGCAGGGACTGGGGAGCCTTGTGGAGGAGAAAGCGCTGCAGGCCGAGGATGGACGGCCGTGGACATGGAGAGGACCGGGGCCTCTGCCAGGCTGCCCATGGCAGGCCGCGCCCGCGGGAGAGCTGATCTCACAACCCCTGTTCCTATAAACGTGAAAACCCCACGGGGCTACCACGGTGCCTGTGCTTGCTGTGACCATGCAGCAGACGAGGTGCTCAGGGACCCTGGCCTCATCCCCAGCGGGCTCTCTGCCTCGGCTGGAAGTGCCGCCCGCCCTGCAAGGCAGCAGGCTGCTGAAACCCTGGGGCACCCTGGTTTGCTGGGCTCCTAGGAGGGGCACGTGGCAGAGCACCTGGGTTCAGTCCCCAAAACCACAGGACAGACGGAGAAAATCACCTCTTTAGAACAGCATCTGGGCTACCACATCGGCTGAGGGTCCATCCATCTGCACCTTGGCCAGCTCGAAGCACCTGCGGGCCAGCTGCTGCTGTCGGGCATCCTCGCTCACCATCAGCTCCCCGTACAGGTACACGCCCATGGCCTATGGGCAGAAGCCACAGTGTCAGACACTCCTCTGCCAGCCCCGTGCCCTGGGCAGCCGTGCTGGCCTCCCCGATAGCAGGGAGCGGTCCTGTAACTCAGAGCCACAATGCCTGGCTCCTCCCTGTTCTCACCAAGGCCCCATGAGCCTCTACTATAGCCTCTGTCAACAGATTCTGGTGGCTTCCCTGGTGCCAGCGAGATGGCATCAGCAAGGCTGGGGTGGAGCCGGGGTCCCCACAACAACCTCCATGGGAACACGGGGGTCTGTCCCAGAGACAGGGATCCTTCAGGGAGTGTCCCAAGTGACTCCTCCTTAAGGCTGTCACCCACCAGGGCAGCAAGGAGCACACCACCCAGCAGCCATGGGCAGGGGGACCCAGTGCCTGTCCCTTTGCCTGCCTGACCACTTCCCACGGCAGCAGACACTGGTGCCCTGTTCTGAGGACGGTGCTGTGGAGACCCCATCTGCACTGCCCCACTCACTCACAGCCACCAGCTGCTTCTGCAAGATGGGGCCCTGGGCCTCTGCCTGCTGTGCGTCCCACCCCTGGTCACCCCAGGATGCGTTCTGCTGGAGCAAGTTAAAAGAAGTGCCGCAAGACAGCACAAGATAAAAACCCAGTGGTCAGGGACTGGAAGGTGCACTTCTGAGAGGCTCCGACAGGAGGCCCTGGCATGGTGAGGAGCCACCTGGGCCTGAAGCCAGGGCTTGTGGGAGCTGCGAGGAGCCACCTTCAGGAAGAGCCAAGGTGCGTGCACACCTGCCCTTCTGCGCTCCTGCTCCACTGGGCAAGAGTGACATTTCTTTGCCACAGGTTTTATGCTGCTCTCAGTGGGATGAGCTGCTCACTCACTGGCCGTGCCCTGGTGAGACCCCACAGAAGTCCCCTTCTCCACACCATGCCCACTCTGCACCCAGTGGACAGCGGCTCCATCCCAGGAGCCCACAGCACGGGGCAGGCAGCTGGTTCAGAGGCACTGCTGGGGGGTGGGAGGGTACAGGGTCCAGTAGGTGCCCAGGGTGGTGATCCCCAGGATGTCCTACGGGGACATCAGAGGCGGCCAGGGAGAACATCCCCCAACACGTTTGCACACACACTTCCTGTGACCCCCGAGTGCAGTGCCATGACCTTGGCCAGGAGACCTGCAGTACACTTGCTCTGCAGAGAGGTCAGTGGTCCACGGCAGGCCAGACCCCAGGAGCACTTGGGGTGCGTACCTCTCTGCCTCAGAGGCACTGCAAGGGGACAGGCTTACGGGGCAAGTGAAAGAGGCTGCAGAGCCACCTGGGCCTGAAGCCTGGGCTTGTGAGAGCCGCGAGGAGCCCGGGCGCTGTGCAGAGGGCGTGGCCGGGAGAGGCCAGGCAGGCCGCACTCCTCACCTGGTCCTCCAGAAGGAACCTCTCCACGTGCCTGTGCGCCTGGGCATGCCTGTGCTTCACCACGAGCTCGCACCACCGGTGGCGGACCTGAAGGAGCAAGAGAAACCAGTAAGCCACAGGCGGACAAGGATGAAGAGCCTCCGCACTGCCCTGGCGGCTCTGTGGCTCAGCGCAAGCTCAACACCTTCTGCCATAAACTCTGTATTAGTCCCGTTTATTTTTAGAAGGAAAAATCCAACTGCTGATGGGGAGGGCTGCTGGTCAACTCCAGGGGGGCCAGGGCCTGTGTCGGGTGGTACGTCCTTGGCTGTTTCAGACCCACCGCACGCTGATGACGCCAGAGAGGACTGGGAAGTGAGGCGCACGCTGGGCTGGCCAGGCGCCTCCCGCAGAGCCCTGTCCCTTCCCCGTGGCCACCCTTCCCGGCCCCCAGAGTCGGTTGGTTCTCAGCTGCTAGTTCTAACCAAAAACCGCGAGGAGGACACCGCTCTCTGAGGTCCCCAAGAGGCCAAGGGCCCCTCTGCATGCATGGGCAGGAGCAGGGCAGGACACCCTCCACCTGGAAGCCCCAAACGCGTGCTGCCCACATGCCTGCTGCCCTGGGCATGGGTGAGCCAACGGGTGCTGTTCCTGTGACAGCTGTGACACTGCAGTTACATCGGCAGGAATCTGCCCGTGGCCACGGGCCCCTGGAATCTGCAGGTGCTGTGGTGGCCCCGCCCCAAGATGCAGGTGGGGCCACCAGGGCCAAGGGCGCTCTGTGGCCAGCCCTTCTCCTCACCCAGGCAGGCTCCTCACAGGAGGTGTCACCTAGCGCTCAGGCTGCAGGGCCACCCTGCTGCTCGGTGCCTGAGCCCTCCACATCACACAGCCACTGGGACTTCTGTTCCCCTGCTGCTTTGGCACCACCCAGAAATGGACACGATCTGTGGGGGTTTTCTATGAAGTTTAACATCTCTGCCTCCATTTTGCTGGGAGTGGACCTTCATTTTATTTTATGTGGTGCAGAAAATTGAACCCAGTGCCTCACACGTGCCAGGCAGGTGCTCTGCCCCTGAGCCCCAGCCCAGCCCACAAAGCCTCCTCGCATCACTCTAGGTCCGTGCCGTCGTAACACTTCCTCGTGATTCGGTTGTGGCAATGAACCAGCATTGTGGCTAGAGCCCTGCAGGCCACACTGTCACCCACGGACCTGGCTCATCTCTCCTCCTTCTACCATAAGCAGATTCACCAGCTAACGGTTAAGAAGGGGTAAAGGAAGGAAAGCTTTCAGGAAGACTCCACCAGGCTACAGGGCACTCCAAGACCAGGTATTGGGCCAGCGCCAC
This sequence comes from Marmota monax, assembly GCF_021218885.2. NCBI lineage: Eukaryota > Metazoa > Chordata > Mammalia > Rodentia > Sciuridae > Marmota > Marmota monax. The sequence goes on along the minus strand of NW_026693881.1, from coordinate 2,108,774 downwards.
CCCCTGAACTTCTGCAGCAGAACCCCTGGGACTGGAGGAGTTTCAGAGGCATAGGGAGATGAGCTGATGGCCCTGGATCCCCACAGCCAAGGGGAAGCAGGTCGGGCGGCAGAAATCTCTGCACCTTGGATAAAACGTGCTCTCCTCCACAGCCGGGAAACCCACGGCAGGCCGCACGGGGAAGGGCAGCCCACAAGATGTTCTGCACAGAAGGAGCAAGTGGGCAAAGCACAGAGGAGCCAGCTCACCACAGTGCCCAAGTCCTGGAAGCCAGTGGGACACGGGGCCCATCCAGGGCCACTCCAGTTCAGAGGCCTTGCCCCTTCCCTTCCTCCCCCTCATGGTGCCTCACGCTCTGCAGACAACCCTGAGGAGGGCCCAGGCGGGTCAGTACAGGCAACACCTATGCTCAGCCCCAGACCGGGGGTCCCTGTTCTGCATCTGTCCTGGGGATTTGGGAAAGGGCCTTGCTTCTCTCGACTGCCAAATGGGAACGAGGGGCATACTGATGACCGGTCCCGGTGTGACCTGACCACCTGTGCTTGGCCAGACAGGTGAGTGCAGCACTGGTTTTCAGACTTGGGGACAGAGGGTTCAGCCCCACCTTCCTCTCCGTGTTTTCTTGGACTCATTTGCACATACAGGAACCACAAGGCATGAGCTAGGCCCACTTTGGGCAGTGGCAGCCTGTCACCTGTCACAAGGGGGCACAGCACAGTGAATCCTGGCTTCCGCTTCTGCTGAGACCCCAGAGGGCAACGCAGCGCCCCACAAGGCCAGGCAGCATGCAGCGGCCTTCCTGTCAGCCCACCGCACTCCGCACTAGGGCGACAGTGTGCAGGGCGAGCTGGCACCTGCTGGGCAGCACCTGGCCCTTCCTAGGGCTTCTCTGGGAGACAAAGGGCAGTCCTCATTCTTCTCTCCAAACTCACTGGGAGCACCCCCGACACACTCCCAGAAGTACCCCAGGGAGACTCCTGGCCCTGGAGACGCTGCGCTGGTGGGAGCAGGCCCCGCTGCCGGGGTGGGGGACAGGGAAGCACAGATCACACCGCACACAGAAGCAGGCCATAAGAAACCCAGGTCCCCCGTACGTCTGCCTTTTTTAAGTGAAAGACTCAATTAATTAAATAATGGGGTGGTGGTCAACTTGTCTTTTTTTAACTTCCCTGTCAAGATTAAGGATAAGCCACAGGAACCTGCACACATCTACGCAGACCTGATACCCTGCGGGTCTTCCACGGTCTCTCGTCCTGGGTCCCAGGCTCCCTCCGCAGCACCTGGGGGAGAAAGGCCTCCCGGCAACCCTCCCTGTGTGCCCAGGGTGAAGGCCGTGCTCACTCAGAGGCTGAGGGCATGCGGGCGGCCGCCGGCCTCACTCCACTAGCCACTGTGCCATTGTGTACCTAGGAGACACATGCTTGCCTGTCCTCGTCCCCTGGGCTGGAGCAGCGGGTGGCTCAGCGCTCCTCAGGGAGAGACACTGGGGTGCCTGCCCTGGAGGGCATGGAGGAGCATCAGTGAGGGCCACGTGGAGACACTGCCCACCCCTTGCAGGAAAGGCGGGAAGGAGACCTAAGTTGGACCGTCTCGCCCCGCAGGCTGCTCGGGCCACAAGCCCACGCTCAGGCAAAAGAGCTTAACGTCAACCTGGACGGCGGAAAGGGCTGTGGACTGCACTCAGTGATGTTAAGGACTCGCTCCTGCAAGCCTGGAGGAAGCCCAGTCGGCAGCAGAGACGGGGAGTGGGGCTGGGGGGCACCGCACTGTTTGACACCAAGACCCCAAAGTCGACCTGTTTCTGACCTGTGCACACTAGGATTGTTTCTAGATGAAAATAAAACATATTCTAAGTAGATGTTCTTCCTACCCCTGTGCCCACTCAGCCCCTGGTCCGTCCTGTGAGCGGCCACCATACCCGTTCCACACACAACACAGACAGATGACAACGTGCAATGCACTGGTTCACACTATCACTAAAAGTGAGTTTACAGAATGTCTTGACTGACCGTTCCAGGAGTAGAGAAAGCAACGGTGCTGGGTATTCTCCTGCAGCATAACTTAGCAGACCCAGTGGACATCTGTGACAACAAAGACTAAAAACCACTTCAGTGCCATTGAGACCAGGGCACAGGGCGCTCTGAGGGGCTCTGCAGGCTCCTCTTCAGAGGTGGGGTCTCCAGAGCAAACTATGCACACCTCTCCCTCCGACAGAGAGCAAGGGGCTTCATGAGGTGGAGCAACATACACTCCTGTCTCCGTGGCAGACCACCACGCTGGGTCACCAGGCTTGGGGACAGTGAAAACTGGCGCCGGTGGAGGTGTTTGCTGCCCTCGAAGCCAGAGTCTAAGAAGGGGCTATTCCCAGAGCTGGAGGCAGCTGCGGTCAGGGCTCCACTGCCAGGGACAGTGCTCACTGCCCACTGGCCCACTCCCCACTGGCTGAGGGGTGGGAGCTGCTTCTAGAACACAGGGGGAACGAGGAGGCCCAAGGTGACAGGGTGACTCGGGCCCAGGTGGACAGTCGCTCTGGGAGGCTCAGAGGCCCTTCGACTAAGAGCATGGTGGACCTTCTCCATGGGTGTGAAATTCTCTCCACAGCTGCTCATGTACTGCCATGTTTGTTCCTAGTCATTGACTTGTTAGATGCTTTTGAACGCTGGGGAACTTGGCTCTCATCTTTGAATTGCAAACATTCTCTCCTCTGTGCCAACCTTCTTCTCCAGTGTGCTCACGGTGGCTCTGCCTGTGCTCCTGACTGTGGAGCTGAGGTCTTTTTCTCCTAATGGCTGCATCTCATGGGTGTGCACACGTCCAGACCCACCAAACTGTACACTGTAAGTAGGCATGCTTTATAGTTCTCCAGTCATCAGTAGAGCTGGAAATGCAACGCTCACACAGTGACCAAGGCCCCCAAGTCACTCAGACCCCACTGCGGGACGGACGGTGGCCCCACAGGCAGTGCCACCCACAGCGGTATTTGTGGCTCTTTCCTGCTTCACAAGGTCCACTAGGTGCTGGTTCTATAGGATTTAGGAGCAGGGACTCCCAGGACGTCTGGTAGCTGATTAAGTGGCCGCCTGCTCTTGTTGAGGGGGCTGGTGACTTGTGGGGGGGACCGACAGGGCTAGGTGCCAGGAGGTAAGGGTGCAGCTATGCAGCTGAGGGGGAGCCTGGGAGCTCGAAGTCCCTAGCAGAAGAGGGCAGGCTGAGGACTGGAGGACCTGGAGCCCCTGGGGGGGTGAGGCCGGCAGGGGATGGCACTGTCAAGCCACACCCCAGGGAGTGCCTCAGGGCCTGAGCACCTGCAGCTTCTCCAACCAACTGCAAAGAGCACTCACTGAGCCTGTCCCCGCACAGCCAGCCGTACGGAATTTCTGTCCTTTTAAGGTACTTATAAAGACCCAAAAGGCCGCACGGGGCTGACTGCTCGTGGCTGAAGCTCGGCACAGGCCGACTCTTCTATTCCCAGCAGAGATCAGAACACAGGGCCGCTGAGCTGGTCGTTCATATCCCTAACTCAGACTCAGGGCCCAGGTCCCATGACCAAGCGGCACAGCCCGTGACAGGTGACTGCTCTGTCCTGGAGCACAGCCCATCGACCCGACATGCTCCACCCAGGCCCTTCAATGTGCTCTGAACCAGCGTCCGACCACACTCTGGGGTGAGGGTGTCACCTGTTTTCTGTTGAAGGTACTTTTGGCTTTTTGGACCATTTACCACTGGGTGGCAAAGGCCGCCCTGGACAACACCTGAATGAACGGGTACAAGCAAGGACATTCTGGATAAAATGTTATTTTCAAAAGAGGCTGTGGGCTGTGCTGGCCCACAGGCTCGAGAACACAGATCGTCTGCAGATGCCAGGGTGCGACAGAGGCAGTGGTGAGGTAGTAATTATTTGCCACCCCTAAACCTGTCACCATGGTGTCACCGAACACAGAGGTGGGGTCCCTAGGAGTGGGCCAGCTTCAGGATGCCCCACCAGGAAAGCTAGGATCTCTCTGGATGCGGGGCCTGGTTCGCCCTCTGTGGGTGCAATTCCTGCCGTACAAGAGCACGGCTCCGTGTCCTTTCTGAAATGGGTGGCAAGTCTGTCTCTGGCCCCCACCTAGCACTGGGGAGGGCTCAGATGCAGGTGTGGCCAGGTGTGGGATGGGCAAGGCACTGAGAAACACAGCCTTCAGGGAAAGTCGCCCTCCAAACCCGCCTGCCAGGTGCCCCTGGCTCCCAGCTGCTCTGCCACGGGGCACTGCCCTGTGACCCACATGGGCGAGGCCATCCACCAGCCCTCAGTTCCACACCTGCACCTTGTTGGCAGCGCTCGGTGGTCCTTCACAGCTGAAGGGGCCCTCAAAGGTTTGTGTAGAAGGCCTGCTCCCAACCTGGCCTTGGGTGCGGTGGACACGTGAAGAGGTGGAAACCAGTGGAGGTCTTCAGGTCACCGGGAGGTCACCAAAGCCAGGGCCAATTAATCATGGAACCTCTGAAACTGTGACCCAAAAATTAACCTTTTCTAAGTGGATCACCTCATCTTAGTATTGTTAAGAGTGACAGAAGGCTGGGGCTGGGGCTCCGGGGTAGCGCACCTTCCTTGAAGGTGTGAGGCACTGGGTTCGATCCTCAGCACCACATGGGATAATGGATAAGGATACTGTGCCCATTGACAATTAAAAAAAAAATTAATAAAAAAAGAATGACAGAAAGCTCACACACATATATCACCTCAGATTTTTTGAAACTTCAATGTCACTCTTTTCCTTGAAGCTACTTCAAAGAATAAAACTTCTCAGGGCTGGGGATATAGCTCACTAATAAAGAGTGCTTTTCCAGCACACAAGAGGCCCCGATTTTGATCAAGAGCACTGGGGGGCAAAAAAAGAAATCTTTAAATGAGAATTCTTCCCATAGCCTGTTTATTATCTTAGACTAATTTTCCAAAGTGCTTTTCAAGCTTGTAAGTATAAGTCTTTTTAAGAAAAATGTTACCAGAGCCTGGAACAATGGTGCATGCCTGTAATCCCAATTACTCAGGGGACTGAGGCAGAAGGCCGACAAGTTCAAGTTCAAGGCTGGCCTGGGCAACGTAGTGAGACACTGTCTCAAAAAAAAAAAAAAAAAAAAAAAACCAACCAACCTTTAAAAGGGGCTGGGGATGTGGTTCATGGTAGGGCCTTTGCCTAGCCCGTGAGAGGCCCTGAGTATCAACCCCCAGTGCTGGGAGTGAAATGTTACCTGAAACCCAGCAGAGCCCGACCAAAAGGCACCTTAAGTCTTCCTATCAGCCTTCCGATGACTCCAGAAACAGCCTCCAGCTCTGTAACAGGAAGGCTACGCTGAGGCTGGCAGCAAGTGGGACCAGGATGTGTGCTGTGACACTGGATGGCACTGCTGTGGCCCCTCCAGCCACCATGCTCACTGGATGGCCGGACAGGTCCACCCCCAACTCCCCTTGCCAACCTCAGTGCCCACTGCTCTCAAAGGGTCCGGGCCTTCCTCGCTGCTCTCACACGTGCATTCGCACCCCATGTGGGTTCGGAGGACCCCATCTCAGTACGCAGCACATAGCGCCTGCTGGATACGCTCTCCCAAACTCAGAGTGCTCTCCAGCCTTGGAGACCACAGCGCACAGCTGGGAGCCATGAGGTGCTCTGAAGAGTGCCCCAGCCCGCCCTATCCACCACAGGACGCACTCCCCCTTCTTCTCAGTCCTTTTGATTTTTAAATTTACTGCTGAAGGGGAAAAAATCTGTCCAGGGAACACGATCTGGGAAGCCCATTAAGTCTCGTTTGGAGTTCCATTTTATATCTGTAAACAGAAGACCAAGGCTCATGGCTTTTTAAGTTAATAAGTCTACACTGCAATAAACAAACCTGCTTTTTCAATTTGTGTCCTTAAATTAGATTTACTTGGCTTTAAAGTGGGTTTACTGCTGGTAGTGGGGCAGCCTCTGCAGAGTGGCCAGGGACGTGGAATTCCTAGTGAGGAGCTATGTGCAGGGCCCGGCATGGTGGGGGCGTCATCTTGCTCACTGTCATGAGGAAAGACCCAAGAGCGAGAGCTGTCTGTCGTGAGCTGCTGCAATGAGCAGAGGCGTCTTGACTGCCACAGGTCCACCCCACTCCATGGGCACACAGGAGCAAGGTGGAGGCCAGGCATGATGTCCACTGTCAACGCAGACACCGGGCAGGAGGTGGCGGCCTCGGCCCTGTGGCTAGGCAGAACCTAGCCCTCTTCCTTTCCCTAAGCCAGGGTATTTTACTTAATGACATTAGCGCTACTAAAAGCAACTGGCCACAAAAAGTCCAAATCTGGAGCCAACATGGGGACTCCCCATTGAGATATGCAGCCTGCCTTTCTCCTCTACCCAAACTGCCGGCTGAAGGGCCACTAGGCTTTTTTCTTATTGTGTCAACATGCAGACAAGAGGCCTTTGCTGAGGAGTGTTGATACTGGCAGAAACAGTGAGCATGGCCACCTCTCCTGATACGCCACACTCTTATCAGAAAAGGTAGCTGTGACCTACGCCCCCCCCCCCCCGACTGTGACAAGGCTCTGCAGCACCTCCCAAGGCCTCCCGGAAGGCACACCCCCGTCCTGCACAGGTCTGGCTAGGTCAGGAAAAGTCATTCCATAGCAAGGAAGAACTGGGTGCAGAGGACAAAGAGCTGGACGGAGAGACCAGCCCTCGCCTCCTCTCAAGGATCCACAGAAAGTAGGAGAAAAACCAGCTAGACCTGGGTGCTGGTGACAGTGCCCTGACAACATGAAAGGACCTAATGGTGCAAGGAGGGACGTGGTCAGAGCAGACAACCAAGAAGGGGCCTTGTAAAATGAGGTCTGCAGGGGAAAAGAAGCCAGCCATCAGAGGGGGGTCTGCCACGCCCACTCCAGACCCCACGAGCCCACGCAGTGACTCACCCTTCCTTCCTCTCTTTTAAGGGCTACTTCCTCCAATACCTTGCTCTACAGCAGCCAGAGAAATAGACCCTTAAAAACACAAGACCATGCTGTGGACAATAACTGCCCTGGCTCTCAGTGCTCTGCCACTTCAGACACCGGGCGCCTGCAGCCTCACCTGTGGGGCAGCCCCCGTCTCCCGGGGCCGGGGCCGCATCAACAAAGAAGCAGATGCTGACTGCTACAGAAAGGAGGATCACGGAAGATTCTGAGGAGGTGAGGAAGGTGATGCAAGTGTGAACTGTCAAGGGCTTCTTTGTACTGAGTTCCAGGGAGATCTGCAGGGACCTGTGCTCCTGACCATGAAACACAGATTGTGGGTAAGGAATAAAAACACTGTGGAAACAAAGCAAAACAAGACTAAGAGCTAAAACTGTAAAACCCTACAGGCGAAAGTCGTCATGACCTTGGGCAAGGCGACAGTTTCCTTAGATTTGACACCAAAAGCATAAGCATCAGAAGAAAAAGTAAACCAGACTCGCTGACAAGTTAGAACTTCAGGACACTAACGGGAAAGTGCAGAGATGACCCATAGAGCGAGAAGACGATTCTAAAACAAATCACAGCAGATAAGGGACTTCTACCTGGATTTCCTATTTTAATGCAACAATAAACAATTTAAAAATGAGCCGAAGGTCTTCTTTAAAGAAGATGCACAGATGGTCAACAAGTACCCTGGAACATGTTCCGCCCCATTAGTCAACAGGAAAAGGCAAATGAAAACCACAATCAAGTGTCGTTCACGTCCCAGAGGACACCTGGAATAAAACAAAGACACTAAGCAGTATTCACAAGGATGTGGAGAAATGGGAGCCTGACTGTAATCAGTGGAGGTGAGGGTGCACTGCGGATGGCCACTGGGGGAAAGTCGTTCCTCAAAAGGGCTGGAGTGCCCACGTGACCACATGACTCGGCAACTTCACTCTCGGGAGCACACTGAGCAGGGAGGACGCGTGTCCACACGGGCTCCTGCACACGTGTCCACAGCAGCAGCATCACACACAGCGTCTGAACAGTGGGAACAACCTAAACAAATGTCCACCAACTGATGAGTGGATAAACAAAGTTGGTCACCGTGACAAAAATACCTGGGGTCTGGGGTGCAGCTCCGTGGTAGGGTTTGGCTCCCAGCACCAAAAGGGGATAGGAGTACTAACATGTGCTACAAAAGACCGTGATCCCTGAAAACAGGGTGCTACGTGAAAGGAAGCCACACACTGTATGCAGTTCCATGCGTGTGGAGATCTGGATCTGAAAATCGACAGTGTGGAAAGACAGGAGGCGAGGGGGGCTGGGAGGACAGCTACAGGGTGCTGGGTTTCTTTATGGAATGGTGAAAATGTTCTGCCAAGCTGACTGGCAATGGTTGCACAACTCTGTGACTAAAACCACTCAATTACACACTTCAAATGGGTGAGCTACATGGTCTGAATCGTATCTCAAAAAATGGTACTAAAACCACGCCACGGCCAGCCAAGCTGAGGCAGGCTTTTGGGCAAGGGGTGCTCTTCTACACAATCTCTTCCTGAAAAAGCACCCCAGAGATCCAGGCAGCAGGAAGGCCCAGCTCTGGGGGGTGGGCTTCTGGCTGATGGTTCCCCAGTGACTGGGGGTTTACTGTGCCTAGCCTGGCATCTGCTTCCACCCAGAGATGGGCACCACCAGGTGGTCCACAGAGCACAGCTCCATGCAGTTCGAAGTTGGGCAGAAGTAACATGCGGCCTAAGTAGCCCCAAACTCGTTTCTGGTGCACCGCTGCCGCCCCCCCACCCAGCCTCTGCAAGCAGCCCAGGCATGGAGGGCTCCATTCAGCACACTGCTCCTGCTGGGGCTGCCTGCGCATGGGCACAGCTCCCTCTCTAGCTGTGCCTCAAGGTCCCCACACCCACCCTCATGTGCCAGGCTGCCATGGTCCCACAGAGCCAGGAAAGGCACCAAGAACCAGAAAGACACGTGGGGAACTGTTGGTGATGTGAGCCTCTGCTTTAGGGCATTTAAAGTCCACTTTACATTTGAATATAACTCAACTTAGAATTGTGAAGGAAGACAGAAGTACTAACCGTCAACTGTGTGGTTTTTGGTGTGGATCTCTGAACAGAAATCTAATAAAAACAATGTAAACGACTGAGCCCTAAAGAACCCAGCAGCAGCAGCAGCACCACCACCACCACCACCACCACCACTAGAAACCGTGCCCTGATCACGCTGGAGACTTCTGGAAATAAACCAATGCGAGATAAGCTGGCTTCCTGCTGCCTTGCAGGAAGCAAACCAGGGCAGTGCAAACCTCCCCTTTTTTTTTTTTCAGAAAAATTGCTCAGACAAGGTGGGGGGTACACATAGAGAGAGAGTAGATGATGTCCTGAAATTATCTGTAAGATTGAAGTAGCTGCTAAATACTGTGAAGGAAGCAAGGAGCAGGTCACTACCTAAGTGACCAGGACAGGAGGTACAAACCCCGGCTGGGCCTGAGGACTCTGCAGTGAGCCACTCACCAGCCGCTGCCTCTTTCTTACCAAGTCCTACAATAATGATGTGAAAGGCTCTTTCAAGAAAAATAAACCAGATTGTGTTGCCTATGGCTTTACCTTCATCGTTTAACAATTTCATTAGCCACGACACACTGTAACAACTCTTGGTTAATAAAACACAGTCCCTTGCCTCGGGTTATGACAGAGAAATAATAATCTAAAAGATGTTAATTTTTTTACCTTTGTCATTTTAGATGATCCTTAAAAAAAAACCCCACAAAATCCCCTTCTCGCAATGTGACTGGGTGGCTCTACTTGCTATGGATTTTCCACAACAATGTCCCAAGGGCATGGAACTGGGCATCAAAGAAAAAAGGAAGACGCTGAGAGGGGGAATGTTCCAGAACACTGATTAGATGTCTCATCAACCAAATAACACCAAGAAAAAAATGCACAAACTTAACTAAAGAATTACCTAAGTACTCTGTTCCCCCCCCACTGAAAGGGGCACATGGTCTAAGAGGAAGATGGGTCCACAGCAGCTCAGGAGCACAGCTCCACCCCCCCTTTTCTCCACACCCACCCGCTGACCCTCTAGAACAGGGGGCGTGAGGCCGCATCAGAGACGGCCGGACCCCTGCAGGTGCCCTCCTGGCTCTGGGTGCTGCTGGGGCTGGAACCACAGCCGCACACGTGCTAAGTAAGTGTTCTGCCACCGAGAGACACCCCTGCCCTACCTTGGCGTTCTTCAGAACGGATATGAAGTCATACTATCTCTAGCCCCATTCTGAAATTCAGAGTTGGCACTGGGCCTCCTGGTCTGAGCCTGAACCTGACTCCACAGGGGTCCAGAAGCAGAGATGCTTGTACCTGCAGAGGGGCTCTGATCTGGGAGCTGTCAGGTGCAAGAGACAAGTGTCAACCTGCCTTCCGGGAGCTTCCTGAGAGCTGGCCCCTCAGACTGAACCCTGGAAAGCCACTCCACTAAGTGTCACTCCACACTGTGACTCTCCTCCATGGTCTCTGTGTTTCTGCTCAAGGTGAAAACCTGATTCAAGGGGCTTCATTCTGTGATGGTGCTGGTAACATGAGCTAGCTGGCTTGGTGGTGAGGCCTGGCCCGCTGGACCCAGGGCGGCCAGCAGGAGAGAGGAGGCAGAGGAAGAGGGTGGCAGCTGTGGGTCTCTGGGGATGAGAGATGGGCTGGGGCTCTGCACTGTTCCTACTGAAAGGATGGCAGCAGGGGACACAGTAGGCACTGAGCCTCCGTCACAGGAGCAGTGTCCACAAAGCTGTAGCTTCTGCCTTCCTCCTTAGGCCATTCACGTTCTGCACTAAGGCAGATGGAGGAGGAAGCGAGTCTGAGGTCAGTCCACTGCAGAGCATTCTGAGCTGGAAACAGGCTCAAGCCTCGAGCCTCCCACTGAGTAAGGCAGAAACTTCCTGTTCACAGCCAGGGTGGCAGGAAAAGGTGACAGGGAAGAAAGGGAAACTGGAGCCGTGGGGCTGTCAGGACAGACCCTCCCAGCACCCTGCAGCCCCAAGGAGGGAAGGTGGCCCAGCACTGAAGGGAGGGGAGGAGGGAAGGGGGCCCAGCACTGAAGGGAGGGAAGGAGGGCAGGAGGCCCAGCACTGAAAGGCATGCACAGAGTCCCAACTAGAGATGGTTCCAGAACCTTCTGCCATGCTTCTAGAAGAGTCTGCTGGTCAAGTGCACTGATTCACAGGAAGTACACTCTGGCCCAGATGCAATCCAAGAGGAAGCAGGAGTGCCGTCAGACCCTGGGCCGCGAGTCCTCCCCGCTATGGCACCTGCTTTCCAAACAGTGAGTTCTCTCCACATATTAAAGCACAACCACCCTGCCGGCCACAGGAGGCAGAGGCGCAGGGCCGCTGAAAAAGCCAGCAAGGGCTCTTCAGCCACAGCAGTGTGGGAAAGGGCCTGTGAGCTGGTGCCTGTCCATTCCCAGTCAACCTTGAAGTGTCCTTTTCAGACAAGAATGCGGACAGGTGCTGGCGGGGTTCCTCTGCACTACTGGTAAAACAGGTTTGTCCTTCTCTGCCAAGCTGCTCCCTGGGCTGACTTGATACTGCTCTCTCCTCCACGTGAAAACCCCGTACTTTCGCCTCTCCCAAGGTTAGCTTCCCGGGACCCTGTAAGAGCTGCAGTGGGCTCAAGATGGCCTTCCATCTTGTCAGCCACCTCTGCAATCACGCCACTCACTGTAGCCAACCGTCAGGCCCACTGTTAGAGGAGAGTTTTAGAAATTTCCCAATCCGAGGCTTCACAATGGGCAGTGGTTCTAACTGGGAGACTCTGCCCACCAAAAAGACATTGGCAACACCTAGAGACACTTCCAAGTGCCCCAGCGGGGGAAGGGAGGGACCTGCTACTGGCAGTTCATGGGCAGAGAAGCCAGAGGCGCTGACCAGTGCACAGAATGGCCTGACCAGTGCACAGAATGGCCCTCCGAGAAGATTCACCCAGTCCCAGATGTCAACAATGCTGAAGTGGAAAACCTGGATTTAGCCACTAAGCCCCAGACTAGGAATTCTGTGGCCACATGCAGACGGACTCCAACAGCAGGGTCGCCATTAGGAGTAACTGTGGACAGAATCCATAGTTAACAACTGGGCGTATGGTTTTTCTCCCTCTTACTCTATGCTCATCCTCACTTAAAAGGCACAATAGAGCTGACATCAGTGTTGTTTCAGTTAAATCACAAACTATCGTTTCAGACCAGATGAGAAAATGTCAGCTGGGGGTGTGGCTCAGAAGAGCAGGAGCAGAGCAGAGGAGAGGCCCTGGGTTCATTCCCAGCGGAGGCCACCCGCCTAAAAACACAGAAACAAAGCAAGAGCACCCACGTGTCCTTAGCGCCCTCCTAGACGCATTCACAGTCCTGTGAAGAGGGATTCACAGCTCCATTTTAATCCTGAGGAAATCAAGGCACAAGAACCTCGCCCAGAGTCCCCAAGGGCGGGGATTAGGAGAGCTGTAAAAACCCTGAAGTCATCCCATATAGCATTTTCCAAAATGTGGCCTGTGATCCATCAGGAACTATAAGCTCAATTTATGTCGCAATGTAGATTTTTAAAAGAAAATGAAACAGGACAAAACAAAAAAATCCAAAAAAGATAGTTTCATGAAATTTTTCCAGTTGGCAGTGGTAAAAAACAAACCCCCACCAAATCTTGTGAGCAAGGTTGAGGCACTGGTGTGCTGCGGAGGGAGCAGGACTGGGAGGGGCGATGTGTCTGTGCTGCCTACAGCGGGCTCTGGGGCCCAAGCCCAGCTCACTGCAGAGCCCAGCTGTCAGCCAGCAGCAGGTGTATGGCCTGCGAGTCTGGAGACTAAGTAACAGGAGCAGAACCATCCTCCCCTCCCTGTGGGGCCCTAAAGGGAAACTAGAACCCTCTTACTCCCATCTACTCCAGGTGGCCTCTTCCTTTAGCCAAGAGCATGTCCCCCAGTTCAGAGAGGAGACGAACTGAAGCTGGCCTCTCCCCAAAATTAATTTTCTGAAACACAGTGTGGATCTTCATGACTAGTGGCTACCTTCTATTTAGCCCAGACAAGATGGTGAACTGCTGCCTCTTCAAAAACAATGCTGGCAGATGCCGTTGCACAAGGCATCCCCCCAGTTTGAGGTGCTCAGTACAGTCTGTGGAGCCACAATGACTACGAGACAGTTGGGCGGAACCCTACGGGGGAAAGAGGTCACAGAAAACTCCATGGAACTCACTACCATGGTTTCAGCTTAAGAGACTTGATAAAACAGATAGAAAATTCACTATTTAAAAAGGGATCTTGAAAAACACTTTTTGATCCAGCCGAGTATATTTTTAATCTTTATTTGAGCAGTGCATTAAATAACTGCAGACAAGGCACTTTTATGGAGTAAATTTCCCTTTGACCCATGGTCCTTCCAAAGGAACCTGGCAGGAGACTGGCAGTTCTGTGACTCCATCATGCAACACGCAGTTGACTCCCATCCTCACCTGCACTTTCCAGAGGGAGAAATGCAAAGGTGCCCTGCCTGTGCCCCACCTGCAGGGGCAACGTGTCCCAGCAGCCTGTTCCTCCACCCTCCTCCTCACATCAGCCCTCAGGGCTGTTCCTTCAGAGTTCTGGACACACAGGGTCACCTCCTCAGAGCTGACTGCGTATTCACACAACACAGGATGCGGGCACAGGGAGGGCAGGGCAGGGTGTGTACCCTGAGACAGTATTTCCCCAGCCCCGACATAGCAGCATCTGCCTTGGTGGGACTCTCAGGAATTCTTATTCTGTGATGGTGACTGGGACAGGGGCAACCCAACTACTAGGACTGCACAAGGAGCTCAGAATAAGCTTCTCATGGGCCCGCACGGCTCCCCACACCCAGGAGGAGGGAGGGGCAGCCCAGCAGCCCCTGCCTCAGAGCCCCGACTAGCCTAGGGCATCAGGACGGTCTCCCAGTCAGTTCCTTCCCAGTCCCAGGCAAGAGCACACCACCTGAAGGACAGCCTGGGGACCAACAGGAGAACAACGTGCTCTGCAAGGAGGGGCCTGAGCAGCTACAGCGCAGCAGCCGGAGGAAGGGCAGGGGGTCTTTCCACACAACTTGGGAACAGGGGACATGCCCAGTCCGAGTAGGGAGAGAAATGCTCCTGGGTCACAGCACCCCTGCTTTGAGAGACCCTTCATCAGGGTGACCTCTCTCGGGATGGCTTGGCAGCACCCCAGGCAGAGCGTCAGGGCTCTCCAGGCCCCGGTCCTGCTGGAAACTCCTCAGGAAGCCCCCCACAGGGACATCCAGAACACAGCCTGATGTGCCCATCTCTCGGGCCATCTTTCACATGTTGCTACCTAGTCCACCTTTAAAAGCCCTGGTAGCCCTTCACAGGACAACTCCTGCTTACTAAGTGCCAGTCAGAATTCTCCTGGCTGCTCCACCAAGGAACAAGTCTGTCTCTCCTGAGATGTCTATCCCTTAAGATAAAGGCAGCTGACTGGGTAACTAGTTCCTGCTACTCAGCGTCATGAAAGATCCATTTAGCTAATAAAATTCCTACAAAACACTGTGGATATCCAAAATCTTGTTGCTTTTCTTGTTCGAGTGACATTGCATGGAGACTTCACAGTAAGATAAGTGTCCGTGCAACTGACTATGTGCCAGGACCAAGGGCCTGGGCTGGAGGCACTGGTAGAGTGAGACCCCAAATGCACACAGTGGCCACAAGGTCCCTGACCTCAACCGTGCAGGCCCTGGCACGTGGTTCAACACACAGGCCAACTCAGTCCTCAGCGAGGAAGAGTGTATATAGATATTATGTTTTCAAATAGCTTTAAAAAATAAGAAGGGGAGAAAAATAACAGTCATTTGGATGTGATGATCTTGTGGGTCTATAGTTTAATTGGCACAAAGCCATATCTGTTTGCTTACATTGTTTAAACTGCTTTCATGCGAGGAGGGGCCTGAGCAGCTGCAGCAGGTTTGGTAGAAATCGTATGGTCTGAAATATCAACTACCTAGTCCTATACCAGAGCTCCTTCTCATTTAGGTCCTGGATTGATGTCACCTCTGAGTGTCCTTTCCTGAGCACTGTCTAGAGAAACCTGGCCCAACTTCACCTGTGCACCCCCTGTTCATTCTGGGAAGTCAGAGGAATTTCAAGAGCCTCATCTGTGCACAAACTGCTCTGTTCCTGTCCCTAGAGAACACGTGTGAGCTACACAAGCACGGACCACGCGAGTCACACACTGAGCCACGCTGCACCCAGACCTGTCTCTTGGAACCAGGGATCTAAATAAGAGACAGCTCCATCTTTGGGCAACATGATATAGTTTGTGAGATGTAAAACAAGCGACTAGATAAAACCTGTTGTCCTTCTCAAGGGTTTAAGAGGTTATATATAACAACTAAATTGGGTGGTAAGTTAAGAGCAGGATGTGTCTCATGCCAAAAGGAAGAGGGAAAATAGGGTCTAGCACCTCGTGGCTTCCGGGCATGGAGGGACAGGTGCCCAACGGCTGTCTGGCCCTCGTGCCCCTGTCTGTGCAGGCCTGCGCAGGAGTCTGACATTCCACTGGTGTTCAACTCCCATTAAAACACAGTCTAATGCCTATAAATAGGAAGGTCTTTTAAACACTAATTAAAAATAACAGCCTGGCATTTAGACACTCCTATAAACAAAACTCTAGAGCTGAAATAAACAGCAACAGTTGCACTTCTGACCTATCCTCAGGTGGGTAAAAAGCTGCGACATGTCTTCTTTGCAGTCTTGCAATTACTCCTAAATTTATGGAGCTTTAAAATGAACAAGGAGGATGTCCATCTGACCTTTGAATTAGTAAAAACTGGGGAGTATCAATCTGCTCCATTTTAATGAAATATAATGTTAATATTCCACTCAACCCAACACATCTAAACTATCATTCCAAGAAATACACTGTAACAAATATGGAGAAAATGAGACATTTTGCTTTTCATACAATGTCTTCAATATCTTACAGTTGCAACAAATCTCAAAACAGCTACATTTCCAGCTCAAGGGCCACAGGTGTTCTGAACTGTAGAGTGCTGAAGTTCAGTTATTTCCAATTGAATGCAAACCAAATTTGCTTGCATTTTCTGCATTTAGAGTTTTACAGAGAAGAGCTCTTCTCTTTGAGATCTGTGTTTCACTTCAGATGACTACGCACACAGAATATTTATTTTATATTTTTAAAACCTGGAATTCATCTTAGGATTCCTATTGCATTCTTCCCATTGAGCTAAAAGATTTTAAGGACCACATCACATTGCTTTCCCACAAGCATCCAATTTACTTTTTAAATCATGGCTGCTAGATTCAGTTTTCATTTCCTTTCCACATGGCTCCTTTCCTGTCCTAACTGAACACAAGAAAGACACTTGGACACATCTGAGCCAAGTTTCCTTAATGTGCAACAGGACGGCGCCACCATCAGTACACAAGATGACCTGTCTAGCTCAGATTCAAAAACACCCCACCCTGCCCGCTCAGTCTTTTAAGACTTATGTCCACTTTTATTATTTAAGAAGTAGGGAGGGAAACCTAGGACTTCAAAATACTTTAGCGATAGGCAGGAGCATGACCAGAGGGTCCTGCTGCAACAAGCATAGCTGGGGGGCAGTTCCTCTTGGCTTCAGGCCCCTGTTCTTCCCCCTACTGACGAAATGGTGCCTTCAATGGCTTGGGACTGACTGCCATGAGGTTGGCCCCCTCCATCCCCACCAGCAGGGATCTGCTGTTGAAGTCTCTGGTTACCTCTGCATCCTGCTCCTGGAGGCGGTATGTCCTCTGGAGGCTCTGCAGAGTTTGGGGCTTCAAAGTCTTCTGCTCCAAGAGATGCTCTAGAAGCAAGACCAGCTGGTCCGGAAGGAGCTGAGGGCAAAACAGAACAGACTATGAACATGCCATTCCGCCAACAATATATCAAACCCCATGCTCAGAACAAGGATGGCAGACCCAAGGTTACCTCGTACTCTCAGCTTGTGTCTGAAACTGAGGAAGACGATGGGAATGACTCTAGTCAAACCTCAAGGCTTACCTCATCTGCATCCCCTAAGACAATGCACTCTGAGGTCTAACAAAGCCATGTTTTGGTGGCTTTTCATTTCAGGTACAGACTTAGAGTCTATCAAAACAATACTTATCAGCTGGGTGCTATTCTGTACACATGTGATTCCAGCTATTCAGAAGACCGAGGCAAGAGGATTTTAAGTTCCAAGCTAGCCTCCACAACTTAGCAAGATCCTACCTTTAAAAATAAATAAATCAAAAGAACTGAGGATGATGTAGCTCAATGGTAGAGCACCCCTGAGTTCAATCCCCAGTGACACGCCCCCCAAAAGGGAAAAAAGTTATCTTAATAAAATATGATTTTGTTTTATGAGATCTGTGTATTTATGGCAAGCATATGCAAACAACATGTCTTTCAGCCCAGAAAGAGATTCAAGAAGAACGTGAGGCGAACACATGGAAGCTTAACAGAAATAAGAAGCAGTTTCAGATTTCCTTTTGAGCCATAAAAACTCTGCAAACATACCTGGTGCACACTGAGAAATAAAGAGCATATGATAAAAACAATCACAGCATCTCATAATCCCTGCATTATAAAACTCTACATTCATAACATACATTTTTTTAAAGGCTGCACACAGTGATGCACATGCACACAAAGTCACCCCGTTCCTAAATTTTCCCACAGGACAGGCCGGCGAGCATCCCAGTAAGGGTGAAAGAGAATGCAGTCTTTATGAGGTTAAAAAAAGACAACTTGTCAATAAACAGTATCTGTGGAACCCGCGAGCTAAGTGTGTGAGATGGCACCTGTGGGCACCACTGGATGGGCCCGGCACGCACCGAGGGAGAAAAACCAACAAGCAGCAGGTACATCTTGCAGGAACTGAAAATGCTTATTCTAAAATCAAGGCTTAAGTCACCATCATGAATCCACTACTCTCCACACTTTGAGCTTCTCTCCAACCCCTGCTTGTGCCCACAAAATCCTGTTAACAAGCCAAAATTTACAAACGTGGAAGCCAATACTAGATCAGAGAATATTCATAAGAACACCTGGATTTTAAATGTCACTTTCTATTACTCAAAAGAAATTAAAAAAAATCACTTGCTTCTCTCCCCACCCCTCATTTTCTTCTTGTCCCTAAGTGTGCACTCTGCCCTTCCCACCCTCTCACACATGCACACTCGCTCTCTCCTAAAATGAGCAGGCAAGTATGAAGCACGCACGAGGATCAGCTCGTCATTTCACAAAGAAAGTCCTTTCCAGCGCTTCCTCTCCCCACCCGTCTAAGTTCTAATGACTTCACTTCCCACAGAGGGCAGCAGAGGCACTTTCCTCTGCTCCCAAGGGTACTGGCTTTGGGAGACCACTCCATCCAACACCGTGCCACGGACTACGACGGGGAAGTCAGGTGTCTTTGGCAAAATCACATTATGATTAGCACTGTCCTGTGAGGTCCAACACAAGGACTCCGAGAAGGACTAGCACTTCCTTTCTTGAGAAGTCACACGCCGGTAAGATGCTTTAACGATTAAGTTACTGCATAACTACTAATAACACAAACATCAGCCTGCCATTTCCTATAGGCTTAGATAACAGGCTACTTCTGTAATATCAAAAGAAGCCTGCGAGGAAGCCTCGACTCCCCGCCCCGGAGCCCAGCTGGTACTGTTCTCTGCCTGGCTTCTCCTTCCTTCCTGTTGGGGCTCCAGATCCTCTAGCATAGCCCCCGGCTCTCCTCTCCTCCCCGTACCCACCAAACCCGACAGCAACTTTCAGTGTCCCACAGGAGGCTGAGCCAGATCCTGGACCTTAGCCCTGGCGGGGGTGGGGTCGGGGCTGTCCTCCGGAGGCCAGGCCCCAGCCTTCCTGCAGCACACCCTCTGCAAAGCCTCCCTTTCTCCCCTGTGAGGCCCTCCTCAACCCACTCCATGGCTTCTGGTTCTGTCGTTGAAGTGTCCCACTGTGGCCTGGCCTAAGACCCCTTATAGAAGCAGCCCACCTCCCTATGCAAAGGCTGGAGGTAAGGGAGCCAGAGAAAGCCAGACTGAATGAAAGACGCCCAGCCTGCCTGCACCTGACAGCCACCGCCACAGCCAATAAGCAGCATTTCCAAAGGCAGCCACTGAGAGGGAGAGTGCTGGGTGTTAAGGCCTCCCCAGACACACAGGCAGGACCCTGGGAAGGGGCCAGCCCACAGGATCAGCTCTCGGCACTAACAGGCCTGATCCGGCAGAGAACACCCATCACTGGGATCTGGCAGTGTTTGCTAACTAAATACAGCAGGAACCAGCCCTGCCAATTTGCAGAATTACAGAGAAGGAAAGAGCAGAAAAGCATCTCCCTATTATGTGCCTGTGTTTACAATGAGGTCTATTGTTAGAGCTCAGTTTGGGACTTGGTTTAAACTAAAGACCCACAGAAGAAAAGAGTCCCTGAGTAAGACAACTGGCCTTAACTTACTCCAACTAAGTTCAACCAGTAACACAACTCCAGTTTAAAAATCAAAGGACTGCTCATATACAAATCCATCAAAATGCCTGGATTCATACTCTGGTATCTCGCAGTTTCCCTCCAAGCACGAAGTTCACACACCTGCGCGCTGAAATAGAAATGAAAGGGTCACTGGAAGCTTTTGTTTCCAAATTTTGTGCAATGGAAATATTTAAAGCTATGCCTCCTGACTTAAAACGGAAGGAAGGAGGACCCGCACACTCAAACCTGCAGGGTTTGACTGCAGTTGGACTGACTAACTGGAGGGAGGAACAGAACAAGGGTGACACCCTCTTCAGGTGTCTGCTTATCCTTCAATAAGGCGCCAAGACACACTGCTGCAAGAGCCAGCGTGTTCAGAATGCTGCAGGAACGGCCCAGGCTTGGGAAGCAGCCTCCACAATGCCCACACCGCCCTCCCGGGACTGCAGCCCCCACTCACCTGCAGAAATGACTCACTTATAAACAACCTGGTTCTCAACTGTTACTAATTTGCAGGGAAATGTGGCTTCTAAACAATGGAAAAAGTAGATAACTGATGATCTAAAGCTGTTTTAGACCCCTGTCAATAAAACCAATTCAGCTTCTTTCATTCACAAGTAAAAATGACATCACTTTTTTTTTTTTACAGACCTTGAAAAGAGGATTTTAACATTCACTTTAATGCAAAAATGGGTTAACTAGCTACATTTTAATACAGTAAATTTCTTTTTCTAAAATAAACATTTGCTCCCTGTAAAGCCACCCAACGTTGAAAAGGGATGAGCATGAAAAAGCCAAAATGTTTGCAAAGCAACTGGAAGATCTCACACACCAGCATCTGTGCTCAGAGGCAGTCCTGGGAGGGACCCACCCTGGCAGCTGGCACAGGGGCAACGGGAAATGCTATGTGGCTTATTCCACTCCCACCCACGCAGAAATCAAATTCAGTCTCACATGACTTCTAGGCCAACTGGGTTTGAGTACAGCAGTACTCCAGGAGACAGACACGGCTCTAACTGCACAGTGGGACGGAGAAAAATAAAGTAAGTCTCAGCATTATCTCCTAAGAAAGCAGGGCCCTTAGACATTATGGAATGAACCTGGCTTTATTTCTGGAGAACTAACAGTGTTTGAGCCCAAGTTCAACAGTGACAAAAATAAAGGTCCTTCCTTTCTTTGCACAAACAAGGAATTCATGATGGGGTGATTATCTTTTCCATATGGAGACCAGCTCAGTATTTTAAAAATGCATCTGCCATGGAAACAGACAAAATAAGACTATGGGGTGCCAAAGTCATGTGGGTACTTGAAAGAGAACTACACAGGACTGTAAAACTCACTCAAATGAATGCATGAAGCAAACCGCTAAAGGCGGTCAGTCAAGTACAAATGCTACTTGTTAAGGATTTCAGAAGTCTGTATTCTTGCAGTAAACACGGAAGATTTCACAGTTGTTAATTACTGAGACGTGCACAGACAAAAACGTCGACTTCTATTTTTCCCAGTCAACTTAAGAGTTGGGACAAGCTGCACAACTTTGAATAGTTTTAAAAAGTTTTTATAGACTCTTGGAAAGAAAATATGAATTTTCCAAACCCACCCTCTTAACCTACAAGCAATACAAAGAAAACAAATCCTGACTCTTCCAGAAGCCTCTCACCGCTGTCATGGGGCATCACTCATCCCAGCTCCCAGTAGACCACCCACACAACTGAGGCCCTCCACGGCTCTTCCATTAGCACCACACGCAGGCCAGCTCACCTCCTGGGTCAGACACTCCACGGACACACCTCAGAACTGAGCTTCCATAGGCAAGGTCTGTAAAGAGGGACCAGTTCACACCACAATCCTAGCCCCACAGCCTGTACCCCGTTGAAAGCCGAGGAGGGCACCTCCTCTGCGGCCCAGCTGGTGCACCACAGCTGCTCACACTGGAGGCCAGGCGCTGTGCCGCTCCCAGAGAGAATGAGCTCGGGACTAATGCAGCCGTCCTCGATTGACGGTGGCGTGAGTTCTATTATTACCCCATTATCACTCTGGGATCTGTGCCTAAATGAAGCATGCTTCCTCCCTGATGCTATTTCCTTTTATCCTGGCTGGAGACTAAATGCAGATCAATGGGGGCAACACATATGATGTCACTTCAATTTATAGCGACAGCCTCCCCCTCTTTTAGTCTGTCTGAAACACACAGAAAGATCAATTCTTCCCAAAAATGGTTAAAAAATGCTTAGGGAGCGTCTATCTCCCAGAAAAGCATTCTCTGCTATATTTGTCTATGTTACTACGGCAGAAACTGTTTACATGGAACAAAAACAGAAGAAATGGGGGAGGGAGAAAAATCTCAAATTCTCCTGTATGCTGGAGGCTTGCTGGCTGAAATTCAACACAAGCAGGGGCCAAACAAGAATGAAAGTAGCTGACCTTTGAATGTCACATGCACAAGACCTTCGGAATAAAAGGGTGCAACGGAGATTTGCTTTGCCCCTTGGATTAAGAAGGTGATCTTGAAGAAATAAAATGTCTTTTTTTTTTAAAGGCTACCCTAAATTCAATTAAATTCCTTGTCATTTCCCAGAAAGCATACCGGCCCCTCTAGCAGACCCTCAGGCCACCCCCATTGTCCACAGGTGCAGGAAAAGCAGCCTCCATCCCATAGTACCCTCATTAAAGTGGCAAGGAAGTGTTCTCAGGACAGTAGACAGTACTTAAAAAACCAAATCATCTTTCGTTTGTTGCTCTGAACCAAATAAAGCAAGTAAAAACCTCTTCACTGAATTTTCACACAGCAATTTTTGCCAATGGGTCATAAAAATTCAGATATAAGTTCCTAAAAACAAAAACAGAAGAGTTCTCCTTCCTTATAACTCCCCCCAGCCCCCCAAAACCACAATGTGAGCCCATGAGTAGCCACGGTCTTCATGATGTCCAAGGTGCTCTTCTTCTGTTTCTATAATTTCTGAATGAACATTTCTAAGTAACAAAAACAGACAATCCAATACCATGCACACAGGCACCCGCCTGCTTAGGAGCCACTGCCAACCAGGGTACATGGCAGAATTCACATGTCTCAGTCTGTATTAGTATCTTGCAAAGAAGAAAAAAACAAACTGGCTTCAACTGCTACTGAAAACAAAATTTACAGAAGAAAAGCGTACTTTACATGTTGATGCAAAAAGCACACTTTAAAGAACTGCCAAAATGGAAAATTAGAAAACTACACTGTTCACATAATTTCAGGAGCACAAAATTGGATCTGCCAACAAATGAAGGTCACTGAATAAGAGAATAATTTTCTTCAAAATAAAGAAAGCAATCAATAGGCATAAATCATCACAGCAGAATAAGTTATCTTTGATTTACCAAACAGTAGCAAGTATGTCCATAGTCAGATTTCAGAAATAAAATTAAGGCAGCAGTAAATATTCATGTAATTCATGTCATACAGGAAAAAAAGCATATTATATTTCTGGAAATTTTTATAATAGCTCAGTTTAAAATAGACTACTACAATTTTGAGCCATGATTTGGTCAGAGTGCTTCCAAAACTGGCACCACATGGATTAAAACAGACAGCAACATTAGCAAACAGCATCTGAAATAATTTATTGGCACAGATCATTCTCATGTTTCCAGACTTCAAGAGTCAAATTTTCATGTGCTACTAGTTTCTTAACTTTTGCTGAAAGTATCACCCAAATTGTATGTAATCTGACACAAGCATATTATTTAAACTACATAAAATGGAATGCTCGTGTCAACTGGCTCTCTTGTAAACCATGGGTATGCTAATATTTTATTTTATTACATATTTTTGAAAGGAAAGCATTGCAAACACTCAAACTGAGCATTTCTGAGCACTCTGTAAGAGACGCCTGGCATTCTCACGCCTGCCTACCCTCCTGCAATCTGCCAGACCAATTACAATGGGGCCACAGGAGAACATTCCTGATCTGAATTTTATGGGTCTCAAGAAAATCATCACTCATGAAAAAGAAATGGCAAGTTCCTAAGTGCCTCAGGCTATTCACTCTACCCTGACAACAATGGCATGTTCAAAATAATACTTATTTAAGGATTTCCAAAGAATCATAACACTTTGAAGTGCCAGAGAACACTTCTAATTTTTCTTGTATTCGCAGTTTTTTCACCGAAATCTGTTTTCAAATTTCCTGAGAATAATACTTTTACCTACATTGATGGTATACTTCAAACCTTATGTATTTATTTTGAATAAGCATGTACTTTTTTTGCAAATCTGAGTTTCTAATTTATAAAATGACATTTCAAACTCTACCTAATAGATACATGGAAGTTTTTATAATTTTATAATGACACTATAACCAGCACATGAAAAAACTATCATTGTAAAAACTGTCAGTTGGTTCTGAGTGAGAAATGGTAAATAGTCCCAAAGCGGAACAGCACGCAGCCACCGAGAAGAATGGATCGGGGTTGCTTCTGTAATAGGGTAAGACAGCAAGAAGTGTCCCTGGTGAGGTGAGAGGTTCCAGAACAGAATGCAGACTTGTGTAAACAACTTTCTGAAGACAGAAAAATCAGGGAACTCTCTGAGTTAAATTTCCTGAGTCACCCACAAGTCGCCTGGTTCTTTTCTTATTTCTGCCCCCAGTTTAAACAGAAACATTTTTCTTAATTACTGCTACAAATATTTCCTAATAATTTACTTAATGGAAGAGAAAAGATTTACTTTATGAAGACGTTTATTACTGGCAAGCTAATCTCAGGGCACAGAAATGGCTAACAGAAGTGCTGAGCTACCGATCTGGGAACCAGGGGCTTCTCTGAAGCAGGTCCAGTTAGTTAATAGGCAGATAGATATTCCAGCATCATGTGCACCAAAAACCTCTCAGGATCTCCCTAGCCTCAGTCATATCTGCATTTAAAAGTAACTGCAATTTTGTTCAAGCCCAGAAGTTCTTCCCATTTTTCTCTAGCTTTTGGTTATTCCACATGTCAAAAGCAGATAATTTGTACAAGACTATTGATTATAAATTTAATACTTTTACTAAATAATTGTATCAACACCTTATTGTTCTAACATTTGGTTCAATGTATTTTATATAGCCTCAAGTTCCTGGTGAAAAGTAATAGAACCCACACACAAAATTACTCTTTATATATGCATAAGCAGGGGATGTATAATCAGTCTGAAAAGCCCCCCTCCCCCCCCCTGCCAAATTGCAAGTGTTACCAAATGGGGGAAAAAAAAAAAAACTAAGCTCAAAGAAAATACCATCTTCAGAATCAAGAAAAACTAGGATCCTCCAGTTTAAATAGGAATAACTGAACTCAAATAAAATTATACTTTAACTTCTAAAAAGAAGCTATGTCTTAAAGCTCCTTGCAACCTGAAAGGGGGTCTTGCTCATCATGGGCCATCACCCCACTTTTGACAGTCAAATACTTACTAAACTGAAGGGAGTGACATGTGGCAATATCTGCAAGGACAGTGTCAGCACACACTTGTGGTTTACATGAATCTATCCAAAGCAATTTTACAGAGCTGCACATCAAAATTCAGACCAAAAGTGATTCTTACTTCTAAACTAGAACAAAAGATAAAATTCAAATTATCACTCTAAAAAGTTTTATAAATATTTTGTACAGTGACCGAGCTGGTTGATAGTTTTTCATATTTAAAAAAGTAATGGTAAGATATCAGAAGTGCTTTTCACTTGTAATGGACAGTGAAAAGCACTGTCCATTAATGTAATGTAATGGTGACTCCATTGTATGAGGAGTCCTAAGAGCCTATTTTGTTCTATGTGCAAAAACTAAATAGCATCTCTTAGAGACATCTGTTCTTTTGCTCTCCATTGTCTCACTGTTAAAACTTGTTAATAAGATTAATAGCTTAAAGAAGAAAGCAAGCAAGTCACATGAACATTTTAGAACAAATGATATAACAGGAATTGCAAGGTGAAAAAAAGGAAAGCAAGAGAAGCAAACAGAAAACACGTCAACTCCTTGGATCCACATGCTAGACAAGCAATTCAGATATGGATATACACACTTGGAAGCAGGGAACATAATTTACAAATAAATTTCACCCCTGGTGTTTACACTGAGGCACAGAACACTAACATTCCACTACTCCCAGTTCCTATTCTTTCTTCTTCACAGAGGCACAGTCAAGAACATTTTTTGGTCAGACCTTATTTTGTAATATTCTCTGTCTTTCCTACCAAATTCAGACTAAGCATAAATTTTAGCCACATGTCTACAATTTGCCAGGTGATTTCTGCCAAAGATGTTGACAAAAAGGCATGTCCTTGCACACACCCACCCAGGGCTACAGAGGAATGGTAGAGGAGGTAGAAGAGGGTGGTGAGTTGAACTACACAAATTACTGCTGGAAAAATAAGGGAATAGAGTTGCTGTTATTTAATAAAGATGTGGAGGGAGCACTAGTGCACCATCTACTATCCAGCATTTCAGTTTTATTTCACAGAATGATTTAATGTCTGTCAGGCAGAGGCGTCATATTTCACTCAATTTCTGAATACTTTTGGATTCCAGTCTGGACATTGTATACCTGGGATTAACTCTGAAAAAGTTTTATGAGGAACAGAGCAAAGAATCAACTTCTTAAGGGTCTCTTCAACACTTAGGGAAATTCATATTACTGGGGAAAATGTACTCAATTTTAGGAAAAAGAAAGGGAGAAGAAAGTTCAGACTTTCAGGAAGTGTTTTACTTAACTTTTAACTTCTTTTCTCTTTTCCACTCCATATGAGCTCACCTGGGGGGAAGGAAAGCTCTGAGTGAGCCAGCATTCTGTATCAAAGAGAAACTTGTGTTTTCTGGATGCTGATCATCAGAGAAGGCAGGACCACAGAATCACGTGGCAGGAGCACAGCCAAGTTTGTTCACCCCTAAATTTCATCATGCAGAAGTGGCTGAAAATTCATAAACCAATGTGCTTCCCATCATGAAAGAAACTATTCGTAACTAAACAGGTTGTCTGAAATAGTGCAAAATATCCATGTGACTACTATGACTATTCAAATAGTATAATCTGAGATCTACTGTGAGTCCCAGCTTGAATCTAGCACCAGAAGCAGCCTGAAGCTGATAGAGGAGCAGCGAATATGAAATGCAACCTCGCTTACTGCCACGGAAATGCTCTCTTCTGTGACTTCCAACACTTGAAATTTCATCAACAGAGCCTTCTAGAATGCACAATGGATACTCACAAGTGGCAGCTAACTTGGGATTTAGAAGCCCTGGGTGGCCTTTTCACAAGTATCGGCATGAAGATTAAACTCAAGATGTTCTCTCTAGCAGCAATCTAAACTCTCAATCACATTCAAGTTGTTCCTAATAGACTCCAAAATAAATTTTCCAAGAGTTGAGGTTTGGCATTTTTAGTCTTTTTTACATCTTCCTTATGATGTGTTCATTTAAGAAAATTCAATATTATTTTACTGGAATAATACATTTTTTTTCCAACATAGAACAATTTTTGGAAATTTTAGGAAATGTTAACACATTGTTAAGTTTTCTGATTAAAAAACATTCTATGGAAAACCACTTTCCCTCTCTTCAGCATTCAAATCTATCTGTATAAAGTAATCCAGAGTTTATCTTTGAGAGAGAGAGAGAGAGAGAGAGAGAGAGAGAGAGAGAGAGAACAGTTTTCTTTAACTGGATTTTAAGATATTTTTCTTATGTAATTAAAATGAAAAAGAAGAAAAACTTTAAAACTTCCTCTGATCACTAATTGCTTACTTTCCACATCCCACATTGGTTTCTACTTCACTCTGCTACTAACACATCGAAGTTACAAACATACCAATTATAATCTACACATATTCCAAGGTGAAGCTTGACTCATATAAAATTAATTACTTTGTTTACACAATGCATACACATATCAATAAGTCACTGTACCTTGTAAATATGAAAAATTATGATGTATAAATTAAAAACAACATAAAACAAAACTTAAAAAATCGATGACCAAAGATGCCCAAATGTGAAAAGCAGACGCACAAGAGTTTAAAACTACTAAACTCAATGTCATAAGTTGAGAACCCTTGTTTTCTCCTGATTGCAAGATTTAGGTTCTCAAGTCAGAATAGAAAACAATGGCAAATACTGAGACGGGGGTGAAGGGTATGAACATGCTGCCCACCTGTAGGGCAATCTAAATTTCTTCAGAGTCAAAGCTGAAAAAGTGTTTCTTTTATTGCCATGGTTAGCAGCCTGGGATTTGGCCTAAGTTTCCATCTAAGAATTTTTGCTGGGAATTGATAACAAAGACCAAAACACCTCTAAATCAGCTGCACGCACATATGTACATACATACATACATCTGTCCAAACACACACCCTAGACACAAGAGTAAAAACAACAGTTCTCTAAAACAAAGTTAACCTATGGAACATTTCCTACAACAAGAAAAAACAAAAAACCACCTCAGGCCTGAATCAGTAATTTATGATACTATTTTCCTCCTGGATTCCTCCTTTAAATGAGATGTATTGAGTGCCCCACAAAATGGATTTGTTTGCAGATCTTTTTGACTTGAAGGCTTGGTCAACAACACAAGAAAGAATTACAATCCCAAAGCCAGTGCCCTTGAAGGCACTTGAAGAGTGGAAAACGTTTAGCTCTCGCACAGTAAACACCAGTGAACAAAAGCAATAGCCAACATCTACAGCATTTTGAAGGCAAACGGAAATCACATTCACGCTGAAGGCTACGGCCGAGTCCTGGGAAGCACAATCCGTAGAACGGGTCGCGAGCACACAGGAGCAGCACGGGCAAAGGTCCACCTTTCCGAGCTTGCCAGAGCTCCTGCGGTGGAAGCCTGAAGGAGAGAAGGTGAAGAATCCGCTTCAAATGTCCTCAGAACCCCGGCTGTTGGAAGGGGAAGGTCTCACTCACCTCGCTCCACGCACGGGTCGGGCGGAGTCCTCCACCTGACCGGCTGTGCCACAGATATCCCCAGGCCGCGCCGCCCCGCCTCGCCTCCCAGGACCAATCACGCCAGGCAGTCCCGCCCCGCCCCTCTGCCCTGAGCCAATCCTGCCCGGCTGCTGCGCCCGCGCCCCACCCTCCTGCCCTGCCAATCTCCGCCCCGCCCCGACCGCCACCTCCCACCGGGCAATTACTCTAATTAGAAGTTCTCATCCCAACACTTAGACAATGTATAAACCAGTCCCAACAAGGCCTGAAATTCAAACAACTATGAGAACAAAAGCAGTCATAGCTGTAGCAATTTTTCCTCTAACTTACAGAAGGTGAGGACTTTCTCTTGTTACACATGGTATTTTTTAAAAAAATTTAAGCCTTTAATGTACATGCCATTTCACAAGGACATTAGCATTTCTGTTGAAAAACACCAGACCCTGTGGGCTACAAGGAACAAAGAAAAGAGGAAAACTGTTGAAACACACACACACACACACACACACATATGAGTGAGTGTGTGAGTCACTCACACGTGGACAGTCAGAAACAGAGAAAAAAAGCAAGCTGAGTTTGATTCCTCCTGCAGAACAAATGTTTCTGGATCACCTAGCAACAATATGCAAAATGTACAGAGATGCAGGAGGACTGTTTCCTTACAATTTATAGGCCATGTGAATAAAAGGGTAACAAACCATCCATTTTTCTAGTAAACAATCTGCATGATTCTTAATTAGTGGTGGTAGAGGTTGCTAATGGTTCGTACTAAAATAGATGACTGGCTATCTAGAAGTGCAAAGAGGAAAACGCAGTATGCCAGTGGTTCCTAGGTATAAAGACAGCTTTAATGATCAATGAATCTTGTGTTTGCACCCTAAATAACTGCAACATTCCTATAGTGTAAAAGAGGCAAGTCTTGTTTCCAATCTAACAGCAATCCCAGGAGATAAACAACAGATCCTAGCAACACAATAAAAAACTCTAAGCACTATATGGACTACAATAACTACTTGAAGAATTATGGGACAAGTTAGGTATCAGGATTAAGTGAGAGGCAGACATTTCTTGAAGATACATTCCACAACAAAACTAGAAAGACACATCTCAAGAAGGGAAATAATCAGGCCTGCTTCCCCCAGAAAATTACAATAGTCCATTCACAAGTTCTAAGTATTAAACTCTTCACTCAAGTTTTAAATGCACAGTGGAATTTTTTTTTTAAAGAATTTTTTTTTTAATATTTATTTTTTAGTTTTCGGCGGACACAACACCTTTGTTTGTATGTGGTGCTGAGGATCGAACCCGGGCCGCACGCATGCCAGGCGAGTGCGCTACCGCTTGAGCCACATCCCAGCCCCACACAGTGGAATTTTGAGGATGAATAAAACTATACCAATAAAATATGTGCTTGGAAAAATAAAACATCAAAAACAAAACCTCCTCATATTTTATTTGCCAGTAGTAGATGGATCTTTAATCTGTACCCTCTATACCCATTTAGAAGAATTACTGAATTTATATATATTCACATTTATGTGAAAGTTTTTTTAAGTCCTAGGCAATGAATGGAAAAATTAAAAAATAACACAAACAACTACTACACAAACTTTGCACGAAATAGATTATTTAAGTCCTCTTTTTCAGTATGTCCCCCCCCCCCCGCAAATATTTTAAGATGTTAGAGTTTTCTAAGTATGGTTTTCAGTCTTATTCCAGGCATTTACTAGGACATGCTCTAAAATTTCTCCATTTTTAAATGAAGGAAATTTTAACAGTTCACATAATGGAAAACTAGTTTAGCGTCTTATTTTCTTATAAAGTGACTTTTTTTGTTTAACAGCTATGTTTGCCTCTTGGCTGAACACAAAGTTTAACTGTAGTAACCATTTCAAAAGTAAATCTCTTTTAACAAGAAAATCAGCATATTTCAAGTTAAAACAAGTAGAAACAATTAAAACAAAGGCAAATCCAATGCTAATGTGTATGAACTTAAACACCTTAATGTCTCAAAAAGAAAATGACATTTAAAAATTATTAAACTAGGAAAATCAGGAGCTTGGGAAATAAAAATACAGATAGAATTCCCAAACACTTGTTCTGCAGATGGAATAAACATGGGGAGCAACTGAGAACACAGGGAGAAAGTACCTTCAGAGAAAATATTACATCCCCCTGCAAACTTCCATTTTCAAAAATTTCAAGAACTAAGATTCAGAAATGGAAGTGTTTTTTTTTAGCTAAATTAATCTCTTTTTGAACAAGACAGAATCCCTTTCTTCAAATGTTAAGCTTTATAAATGTTTTTGAATATTTAAGAAGTTAAAATCATTCAATATAAATCCTCAAAAGTATTTTTCAGTTTGAAAAATTCATGACATCTACCTTTAGAAAATAAATAACAACTACACTACAATGAGACAGGAATAAAAAAAATTTTCACAAAATACTCCAGTCTCATCATTCAAACAGACCTATTTTAGCATTTGTTTGTAAAATCAAAAAACTACTGCTGATCAAACTGTTGGTTAAGTTTGTAATTTCACTTTAGCTGAAAGGCAGACAGCAAGCCCTAGATCGCCACTGCCTTCAGTGTGTCTCTACTGCGTATGAACACTTTTCACCAACACCATAGATTTCATTTCTCAATGACTCCAAGTCCATTTGTTCAAGTTACTTTTATAATTTAGATTCCCTTTTTCAGAAATGGCCCTACTCCATGAAATACCCCGCCCTTCTCAGCAGGAGTCGTCCTCTACTCCCACCAGCACGTGGTCCCACCGAAGTGGGCGGCGACACCTTCTCAGGGCACTTTGGAAGTGAATCCCAAGTGGGGCAGCTGCCAGGCCGCCCTGCAAACGTTCGCCTTCGCCTTCCTCCCGGCTCACGACTAACCTCACGAGGTCAATGGCACCGGGAGCTACACTGACACCTGTCCCGGAGCATTTGTCTGAAAGCAAAGAATGACTCAAATGCGGAAGCGGGAGGCCAGCAGTTACGGAAGGAGAAAAATTAAAATACCTGTCTAGGCGAGGACACCCGCAGTGCAGCAGCCCTGGAGGGAGATCTCTTCGGAGTTCCACAGCGGTGGCCGGAGCGATGCAGGGGTCGGCAG
Source organism: Marmota monax (assembly GCF_021218885.2). Taxonomy (NCBI): domain Eukaryota; kingdom Metazoa; phylum Chordata; class Mammalia; order Rodentia; family Sciuridae; genus Marmota; species Marmota monax. The sequence goes on along the minus strand of NW_026693881.1, from coordinate 2,077,285 downwards.
GGATGGAGAGTCTTTGGGGGAATCTCGGGCGCTCCCAGAAGCCTGGTTCAAAGCCCGGAGCACACCAAACACACGGACGTCTTACCCAAGCCTCGCTGCCCCTGGACCGTGGCCTGACCTATCTCAAGGCTCGGAGCTGGGACCCTGAAGCAGCGGCGGCAGCGGCGGAGCTCCGTGGCGGGGGTGAGAGTGGGAGGCCTGGGGGCCGGGGTCCAGGTCCCACCCAGCTCAGAAGCAGCTGGCTCCGGGAGCCCTGAACTGCCCCCTGCCTGGCAACCCGAAAGGAGCTGGCATCCTCTTCCCTCCCGGACTCGGGTCTTGCTTGAGGCAAGTGATAGAACTCCCCCTTAGAAAACCTGCAGTCCCTTAGTCTGGACAATGCTGGTAGGCACTGGAGTGGAGGCTAGCGAGATCTCATCCCGCCCCGCGGCTCACTAACTAGGCACAAACTCTGCTACACGATTCAGCTTTCAAGGGTGTATGGAAACATCTAGGACCGCCATTGGCTCGCCCAGTCTAAAGATCCGATTCGCCCCAGGGCTTGTATTGACTAAGGCCCACCATCCACAACGGTGCCACTGGAGATGTGGGGGGAAGGAGGCACCACTAAAGCTAAGCCAGCTGCCAAAACACTCCAGGCCTCCCCTGTGCACTGCCAGCCCCCTGCAGAGCAGCCCTAGGGCCTTACCAGGCCTGCCTACCAACCAGGTAGGTGGGTTTGCCACAGCACAATCCCCAAATTAATGGCTTGTACCAGTTTTTCTGCCTGGAATGCCCTCTGGGGAATCACTCCTCAAGAGCCACCTTGTTCAAGAACTCTCACCAACCCTTCCAGACAGGTTTTGCTTTCTTCATTTTTATCCGCATTCATTTCCACATAGACTGTTATCCAAGTTGCCACATAACAGAATGATTACAGGGCTGTTGTGTATGACGCTGGAATTTCTGAGCTCCTTGCAAATCAGGAATATCTTTTCTTTGGTATAGCCCACCCTCATGCCCACACTGACCCAGCACTGGTAGTTTGGAGTTAATGAAACCTGTCTTGTGGTAGGATCAAAGTTTCAATCTCGTACCCATTAGCAGTGATTCCTAGCAACTACATGATGCAAATTTGTTAAGGTATAACTTTAAAAGAGAAACTCAATCGCCATACACTTTTTAAAAAAAGCCATTCACTATAATTTCACAGTCATTACAGGTTAATGTCATATCTATTTCAGGGACATTTTCACTTAGAAGCTGTTGATAGCCTCAACACTGCAGCTCTTCTTTATGCAAATGGAGGTGGTTCTTTTCTTCCAGAGACTTTCTTGCATCTATTATGTCCCTTGACTTTGCTATGGCCTTATGGACAGGGACTTAGAAGATCCCAGGCCTTACAAGTGGTGCCTTGTAAGGAGAAGGGGATGCAGAAAAGCCAAGCCACTTCACACACAAGAGCATGTTCACAGCACTTAAAACTATGCAAAAATGTTTCAGATGTGTGCACTAAAAGGAAGCTTTTGTGTAAAAATAGAGTATCATTTTTATTAGGTTTTCCTCTAAAGTATTAATAAAAACAAACTATAGCACAAAAACAAATGATTAATTCAATAATTTATAAGTCATTAAGGCTATAATTGGATAATTTTTTTGAATAGAAATACCAGTTTCCCCAAAAGCAAAATTAAAATTAGACATATGTCACATTTAAAATATCACTTTGTATCAATAACTGGAATGACAGATACTACAGTAAAAGAGAATTCCCATTTAAGCTAAAAATTAGTTTTCTATTGTTACAGCACACATACATACATATATTACTATGCTGGCAGTAATTATAAGAAGCTACCAAGCCACTCAAAGTCCATTTCTAACCCCACACCCTTCTTGTTGACTACCCAGCCCTATGAACTGCCCAATTCACCCCTTTCTGATGATCAACATCCTCTGGTGTGACAGGCAGGATAATGGCCATGCTGCAATCCCTGAAGTGAGATGTGAGCGATTATGCGGCAAAGGGGAATTAAAGTTAGAGGTAGTAGGATAAAGTCGCTAATCAGCAAACTCATCCAGGAGATGCATGTGCTCTGCATCACCCAGGTGGGCCAATGAAGTCCCACAAGGATAAGCGAAGGCAGGCAGGAGGGAACTGAGTTTGCAGCCAGGCAGCACTGGCTCTGAAGACAGAGGAAGGGGCCATGGGCCAAGGCACACAGATGGCCTCTAAAAGCTGGAAAAGGCAAGACGTGGTTTTTCCTCCAGAGCCTACAGGAAGAAGGTAAGCCCTGCTGACACCCAGACTTGAGCCCAGTAAGGCCGATTTTGGACTTTCTGACCTTCAGATACTGCAAGATAATACATTTGTCCTTTTTTTAAGCCGCTAAATTTACTGTCATTTTTTATAGCAGCAATCAGATACCTATGCATCTAAGTTCTAAGTTGCTCTTATCAACCTTCTTAACCTGTCTGGATTAACATGTGAGGAAAATAAAAACATCCTTGAAAAGCTCTCAGCTATTCCCATCCTTCTTAGAGGGGAAGATTTTTTCTGGACTTTCCTGTGATCCCCAAGTATGCAGCTTTATAGGTGATTTTAGGCTCAATCCTAGTGGCTGGAAAGTTTGCTGGGGTTGGTGGGCTGAGACAGAAGGCGGCTGGTTAGGAGGTCTACAAGCCTTCTGGGTCTGGTGCTTACTCTGCCTGGCTGCTTTTATGGTGCCACCGAGGCAAGGGCACAGCATGTCAATGAAACAAAGGACAAACATGAAACAAAGTGCCATAGGCAACCGCGTCTTGATCAAATCTAACAGTGATTCGAGTTAATAAGTAACATAACCCCACCACCTTTTTCATGGTTTTAATTATTACAGCCAGTAAGAAGTATTCAGGCCATCCCTGGTTAGTGATGTTTTATTTACCCCTAAAGGCTAAAATCTTCATTAAATGCAGAAGAGTTGTGTTCAATTCAACACATATGGTGAGATCACAGCCCTGTTTATTGTACTTTACTTAAGCATCGCCCCCAATCCTGCCCCAGCAAGCACACACACCCAAGGACTCCGAGTATACAATACACAATTGCCATCTGGCAGAATCAGAATTTCACATGTGTATAGTTCATTTCTTTTGTTAAAAAGTGGTCTTATTCCTGAATAGTTTCTCTTACTATTTTCCTAGCATAAATCCCTCTTCTTGTGAGGCTGTTCCTACAGTGTTCACAGAATAAGGCACTGCTGCGAACAGGGTCTATCCTTTGCCCCTAGAAGTTTCACTCATGTTTGTTAAACCTGGTTAAGCTCCTGAATAGCACAAGCATTTTGGTTTGAGAAGATGGACAAACAATCTAAGCAGTAAAAGGAATGAGTAAAAGGGCAGAGCCTATTACCACAATTCTCATAGCCACAAGGTGAATGCCCATTACATACTCCTTTCTCATGATGTGGTGATTCTGTCATGGAGATGCCTGATTATGAGGTTTTCTAAAGCTCTTGCTGGTACATTTTCCCAAAGGGAATCAGTTAACCAGCCATGTTTCCATGTAAACTCTTTGATAAAAAATGAAATGCAATTATTTATCTTTTATTTTTAATCAAAAAAGCAATGTATTTCAGCTCATTTTGCTTTTGATCAGTCTTTTGTCTCTGGCTATCATTTAGTTTTACTGTCTGCAGAGCTAAATAAACATGGGAAGAGCTAGGATAATCCAAAATTCAAACCCTGTGCCACTGCAAGAGGGAGGTGGAGCTGGTCCTTGTCATGTGTGCCCCACTTACAGTAAGCTGGGCCAGGAGGGAATCAGGAAGGCCTGGCCTGCCTCCAGCAGACATCCTTGGAGTACTTGGTCAGAAAGACATACAGGAGTTGGGTGTGGCAGCACACGCCTGTAATCTCAGGGGCTAGGAGGGCTGAGACAGGAGGATCCCAAATTCAAGGCCAGCCTCAGCAATCTAGTGAGGCCCTAAGCAACTTAATAAGACCCTGTCTCAAAATATAGAATACAAAGGGTTGGGGATGTGGCCCAGTGGTGGTACAGTGCCTCTGGGTTAAATCTCCAGGAATACCCCCCCCCCCAAACACACACATACCAAAAAAAAAACCCATAAACAAAAAAGAAAGACATGGAGAAGAGGAGGAGCAGGGAGGGAGATAAGTCCACTATGCTCCTCTCTGAGCAGCAGAGATGAAGACAGGTTCTGAAAAAGAGCTGGAAACCAGGGAAGTTTGGGCAGGAAAGGCAGCCCAAGAGAAAATGCACTTGGCGTGAGCCTCTACACTGTCCCTTCATGAACAGGTGGTCACTGTGTGGCTCTGCTGTGTCCTCAGGCTGGACGCTAACTTTGGCTTTGTGTATAATCACCTGCTTTATTAGCAGAACTGCACCCCAGAATACACAGCCCTCCTTCCAAGAGCTCTCAGGACTGTTCCTAGAGGCAATAGAATTCTAAGGGATGGGGGAAATTATAGAACACTGTACAAAAGACAAGAAAGACACAGCCCTTTGATTTTGTGTGTGCAATTGTTCCTCTCAGTGCAGGCGCAGGGTGTGGGAAGGGGCTTGCTACAGAGGCCTGTGACCACGGACCTTTCCCACCACACCTACCGAGGTCTCTGGGACTACGGAGAAGCATTCTACCATGTCTTGCTGTTTAGGTATCAGGCAGGATTGGAGGTCTTCGAGTTCCTTTTAACTCCACTTAACTGTCCCAATGCTATTCTTACTATGTTCCCAGAATTAAATTAACTCCAAATTGCATCTTTGATACACTTTTAATTCTGTGGGAAAAGGAAATAAATCAATCATGCAATAACTATGAAAAGTTAACATCCTGAAAACTGTTTTTATAGACTCTGAAGAATATGAAATAATGTCAGTAATCTTATTTAGTCTGCCGTCGTAAATCACGGACAGTAAATAATGCCAGTGACTATTTTAAAGACTTCTTAAAATTAATAACATGAAAAGTAGATGAATGCCTGAAAAAACAAGGATAAACAGCATATAGAAGGCATAAACAAACTGCAAACTCCTATGCTGTTCAAGTTGTTAATACAACCTGCCTAAAGCTTTTGAGAAAAATATTTCCTAAGCAAATGTTGGGCTTAATTGTAGGCCAGAAATTCCTTGGAACTGTGATCCAGCTTTTGATGAAGCAGCAAATAATGAGAACTGAAAACAGACATACAAAAACATGAATTTATTCATTATCTCTACTAGTAACTTGGTATACTATTATTACTGTATCCCCCGATCCACAGGATATACCCTAAGACACCTTCCACCCGAGGGTGCCTGACACAGTCCAGAGCTCTGCAGAAGCACTGTGATTCCTTGGCTTTTCGTCTGCTAAGTAGTCTGACAGGCTGCATATCCAGCATGGATAGACTGGACTGAAGGACTACCCAGTTCCAGAGCAGGTGCCACAAGATGTTACCACATCAGGAAGAAAGGTATGTGAACAACAAACTGTTTATGTCTGAAATATTCCATTTAATATTTTCTGACTGAGGTTGACTGTGGGTAACAAACTGAGGAAAGCGATTTATTATTTGCAAAAATACCATTCTTAAACCTGCCAATTCAATTTCCTACATTTTTGTGCTGTAAGAAACAGAGCAACTTGGGAATACTTCTTTGATTATAGAACAAAACATAAATAGAGTAGATATCTAACTTTCTCACTGAAGGAGGGTTTATAAATTGAATGGCCCTGCATGACTTTTCTAGGGGCACGAAGGTTAGAACCCTGGTACCAGCTCTTGTTGCTGGGCCAGCTTATCCTCAGATCCCTGAAGTTGCTGTTCTAGACTGAACAAATTCAATGTTTTAAAAATGTTTGTCACATCTTATTTTTCAGGACTGTAACATTACTTCTTGGACACCTCTTAACTGATCTGTATGGCCTGGGATCCAGACTTCCACAGCATATAAAGTGGTCTGTGAACCTCATGCCTATCCTTCCTGCTATCACATTATTAAATATTTAAAGGCATTGACCCATACCCATATGTGTTCCACTGGACTTCTGTCCATCCAGGAGGTCCAAAATGACCTTTCTTTCAAACACAGAGCTGGTCAATTCTTCACAGGATTCTAAGCTGTGCCTGCTCTAACAAGTTCATTTTAGATTGCCAAATTTACCGGTAATCCTATCAAACCCTCCTCCACCCATAAACTCACAAGGTCTTCTTCAAGTCCAAATCTCCAATGGACATACGAAACCACCTCCAGGACTGCTCCTATCATTTCCTCCTGGCTGCAGTGGAGGCACTGAGGAATAGCACCCTTTGGGTAGGACTTGCTCGCCCAGAATTAACATGGACTTTAAGGAGGAGTCCTGAGAGCTGCTACTAGACAAGCAAAGTGGGAAAGACAATAACTCCTATTCAGGAAAGCAGCTAGTGTCCCTTCACAGGGGGAATATGCTGCTGGCAATTATAAGATGTACAACTTCTGAGGATCACAATGTACAACTAATTGAAAGAACAGGAAAAGAAATTTCCCGTAATGATAAAACCCGTTCCCTTGAGGGGGGTCCCTCTCTTACCAGGGACCTTAGAGACAGAGTGTGCATGATGTGCTTGCACTATGGAACTTTGCAACAATGGCTTATTTATAGCTGCTCTGTCTTCATTGACGGGGTCTAACCAACAGAATCACTACATGGCCAGGCAGTGGCCTAGAATCTGTTTGCTGTAGTTAGGAAGGGTTATGGCAAACGGCTTACATCTTTCTGCTTTTTATCATTTTATTCATTTTGGGGGGTGAGGGGGTCTATATTCAGATTTGAAATTTGAGCAAGTTGCCTAGAAACCAAAGTGCAAAACAATTCACAGCCTGATGCATATTAAATTGTAGCTGCTAGAAACAGCATGTTCCCCTACTATATTCTGGGCTGATTCGTCCCTATTGATCCTGTCATTCCAGTTCGATGGTGTCCAATTCTCCAGGAGTTCGCTTTAGTTATACTACTACTAGAAAGAAATGAATGTTTTCCCTCACCCTTCTTAAATGCACTTTATTCCTTAGGAAATTCATGTTCCTTTCCCCTATGTCAGGACATTAGTGGCAGGGAATTTGTTGCAAGGAACATGGATGGACAGTCAGCTGGATGAACAGTATGTCACACTAAAGCATTTCCCACACTGAGTGATTTTCATCTAAAGAGCTCTGTGCACCTTGTGTATGTCCAAGGTGCCAACAGCCCCCACCACATCATCACACTCATGGTCTGAATTTGTGAGTGGGGGCTGAAGGTAGAAAGCTGGGGTGAATCAGGAAGTCAGGCCATGCATCTCCCTAGGAACATCTGAGCTTGCTCCAATGGGTTATGGGATCCATGACTTAGAGAAATCCCTTCAAATGCTGCCAGTTCATCAGGACCACGTGCTGCCCTTCTTCAGGAACTGTGAGAGCCCACAGGCAGCCCTGACAAGTGAGCAAAGCTCCAGGCCCCTTTCCTGCTCCTAACATGCTTTTCCCCAAATCCTTCCATCTCCTAGAGCAAACTATGCCCAGTCAAAGGTTATATTTTATTTTATTTCCTCTACAAAATCACGTGTGTATGCATTTATCTCAGGGGAGATTTGCAAGATAAATTTCCTGGAAAACACCTGAGTTCACTGAGCACTGGTGTCTAGGATGCTGTTAGTGTACAACATAATCTCAAATGACAAAATCCTACACATGCTCTATGGCTGAGTCAAGCAGTATTTTTGACAACTTCTAGGAGCCAAGGACAAAACTATTTTTCATGGTTATTTTTATAGCTTATCATTTTTAACAGTGAACTCTAATCAGCTTTCTGGTTAAAATAAAAAGATGACTTCAGAAAGAATTCTTAAGATACAATGGTTATAGTTTAAGGCAAACTTCCCATTCCTTTAAGAAGATCACAATAAAGGCTAACAAACCAAAAATGTGTTACTTCTGAAACAACCTAAAACAGTTACTTAAACCAAGCTAATGCCAGGCACTGTGGCACACACCTGAAATCCCAGTAACTTAAGAGGCTGAGGCAGGAGGATGGCAAGTTCAAGGTCAGCCTGGCCAATTCAGCAACATTTTGCCTCAGAATTAAAAATTCAAAAGGTTCTGGGGATGTAGCTCAGTGGCAGAGTGCCCCTGGTGCTTCAATCCCCAGAAACACAAAAACACACACACTGCTCTAAGGCCTTTGTAGGGGGAACAACAAAACAAAACCAACCAACCACGCAAAATCATATTAATGGACTTTGGGTGACCCCACACCTCCTCTCAGGTAGAAGACACCTCATTCATGTGAGGTCCAAGCTGACTCACTGGCTCTGCACCAAAAGGTTAAAGAGATGGTGCCACCTCCTGAAATGAGCACGTCCAGAACGTGTGACCTGCCAAAGCTCAGGGCACAGGGTCCTGTGACAGGCACTTCAAGAGATGGCACATGGATACTGCCAACCAAGGCCAGCATGTGGCCAGGTTGCAAGGTCACAGGACTCTGGAACCCACAGGCCCCGTGGTGTTGTCGAGCCCTGGTGGTCCTGCCTGGCTTTTACGCCCCTCTCCATTGTGCCCTGCTCGGGGACATCTGGAACAAGCTACAGTTTTCACTCCTTTTTAAAGGCCTTCAAAACAGAGTCCAACCATTCTGACATTTGCTGAAAGGAATGAAATGCAATATTTCCTTTTTAAGAATAAGTAAATACATATTATACTTTATTACAAATATTTTACATGATTAAGTAAAAAAGCTTTTTTAAAAGATTAGACATATTTCAAAGGTTTGAAAGACCTCTCCCCAAATCTCATTATGACTCCTCATTTTAAGGGTGGTAACTCTTAGGAATTTATTCAAAATCTAGGATGTTGTTTCATAGGCAAAGATTAAAAGCACATAGGGCTTACCAGATAAATTCTGTCTTCAGAACTACAACCTTAAAAAGTAAAATCAAAAGATTTTATTTTCATATTTTAAACAATTACAATTTTTAAATGTCCCTCTGAGAAATCTGTTTCTCTCTCTCTCTCTCGCTTTGGTAATGGTGATGGAACCCAGGGACATGCTACCACTGAGCTGTATCTCTAGCCCTTTTCATTTTAAATTTTGAGACAGGGTCTTGTTAAGTTGTTGAGCCTCCTGAGTAGCTGGGACTACGGGTGTGTGCCACCATGCCAGGCCCAAGCAATCTTACAAAAAGCAAGCAAGGCCAGTGGGAGATTTAGGCCATCCTCATGCTGAGGGACGTCCCCAGCATTGAGAAGCCCTCAACGCTGCAGGAGCTCTTGCAGCTCTCAGCTACTGCAGACAGTGAAAATCTGGGAAGACTTAAAACACAAATCTACGTATAATCCTTTGTGTTCAAGCAGCTCAATGTGACCCCTGTCATGGGATCCACTCTCTGTGGTCTGTGATCCATGCTCTTGGACCCAATCTCCCAGTGAGGCATCTGAAACACCTGCAGCAGGCAGCAAATCTGGAAGGATGAATGACCTGCTGTACATACTGATAGCCAGCTGTGCCACACAGGGAATTCTTTAAAAAATATCAAATGATAAGCTAAAGGAAATTCCTTGCACTATTGACTACCCACCTTAGACATCAACTCTCCATCTTCGATATGTTCCAGCTGATTCTGAACTGCAGTCCCAGCTGCTGGCTCTGGCTACTGGCTGCTCTGAAAGGGTGCATAACAGGGGCAGCCTTTTCAAACATCCCAACCATTAATGCCCAACTTTAGGAGGAAAATAGTGTGTGATCAGTTCAAAAAATGTTTTTCTTCCTAAGAAAATATTGTTTTCCTTTCCTAGGCAAAATGCTAGGTGTATAAGATGCACTCCTACACTTTTCTCTGATTAAAAAAACAAACAAACAAACAAACAAACAAAAAAAAAACCCACCAAAATCCTAACAAGCAATCCAATGCAGGCCTAAAGAAGTGTCAGCAAGCCATCCTCCACCCTCTTCTCAGAGATCTTCATTATAATCATCAGAGAGTCTCTGTTCTCTCAGGGAGGCTCATATGCAACCTGAGACTGTTAAACAGAATTACACACCACTGCTGCTGCTCTCCCTGTGAAGAATGAGAGGACATTTGCAGCTTACAAACCAGTGCCTGTAGCCAGATGAGGACTGGCGAGCATAGTGCGTAAGTTAGGGAAAACGAATGAACAAGTTAAGTTTGAAAACTACCTTACAGCTACTTTCACACTGCTTCAACCTCAGCTCCTGTGCCATTCCTGCCACTTGTGACTCTCAGACGTTAAGGAACACAGCCTTAAATTCTCCAAGTAACTTGTATTAGGACTCAATCTGTATTTGCCAGTTTCCAATGTCCTTTGAAATCATGATGCTACTCTACCATATCAATCTTCAGGGCTAGGAATGAGAAACATGGGGTGAGGAGAGTTTTATCAAATGTCTCAGTCTCTTTTATTAAGGATTCCCTTTATGAAGACAGTTGTACAAGCTATCTAAAAATATAATAAAAATAAAGTTAAGGCAATCACTATTTATGTGTTGGTCTTGAGCAAGAAATACGAACATGCTTAGGTTTCAAATATAACTGGAAATTTCCTTGCTCTTGCACACGTGCCCTGGAGAACAAAGCAACAGGTCTGTCAGGACTCACAATCAGACTTCCAACAGAACACAAAGCAGGGACATGTCCTCATCATGTCACTCAGAAAGCAACTCTCTCATTTTCAAAGCCTTCACTAAGAGCTAACAGCAAAACAGGGACAGAGAACAACATACAATATTTTAAAATCCCCACTGGATTAAGCAAATAATGTAATTTGATATTGTAAACGTCTATTTACCATACTGCCAAATTTAAGTGCTCACACATGGAATTTCTGGCATTTAACTTGTGAATATGCAACATGATTTTGCTATTTTCTATATGTAGAGCCATTTTGAATTTCATACTCTACTCCCATGTCTAATGTCCCAAAATAAAGTAAATACAAAAAACTGTATTGTGATTTGCTGAGTCTTGCTGAAGACTCAACTTAAAGGTCATATTTCTAAATGTCAAAAACTTCCCAAGTGACCTTTTTGGTGAAAGGCACATTAAGTAGGGTAAGTTTATTGTTCATTATAGTGTCACACAATTAATCTAATATTTCATCGTTTAGAAGGAGGATGCTTTGGGCTGGGAAGCGTACCTTCTGGGAACTTCTCTCAACATGAGGAATCGCTGACTAATGACAACACCACACACACACAAGCCTTTCAGTTCTACTGGTTTGTCCCATCACCTGTCAAAGAAAGGCAGGGACACACAGCGGGGGAGGCAGGAGTCAGTGGAAGCAAGGGGTCACTCTTTGAGTATAGGAGGCACAGTGGGCATTGAGGGCCTGAGGCCTCTGAATGGACATGGAGCGGGGGCGGCCAGCACGGGCAGGAGGAACAAAGGTCTCCACAGAAGAGGTGAAGCAAGGACATGCTGGGCTTACCTCAGTCTCGCCAGCCTCGAGGCTCCATGACCTGGTGGTGGAGAACTGCCCGGAGATTAGCAGCACCCTCAGAGGAGCTATTCTTAGCCATCAGAGTTGGCTGAAGTTGCAGGCACCTTCGCCGACCAGTCAGGTGTGCCTCCAACTATACTATGTCCAAGGGAAATCTCTTTGGAAGGTACGTGGTTACCTTCAAAACAGCTGTTCTAAAATGAATTCTTATGCTCTAGCACTTGGCACAGTATTAGGAAAATCCTGATCCCTGTTGTGCATGCTAATGCACACACACCAACTCACTGATGACCTTTAGGTGACCTTCAAGGACAGTACATCTTATATAAAGTCAGCGATAAGGCTGTTTTATCAGAAAGCACAGAGGAGGGAACCACTATAAGTGACCCTGGCTCTACCCGACCCAGCTGTGCTCTTACCTGCTTCTTCTGATCATCATTCCTAATACCTAGTACTTGCTAGTTATAAACCCATCTCTGCTGCCACTGAAATGGGTCAGAATGAGGTCCTGTGCCTAGAAGCCAACTCCTGAGTGAACACACTGTCAGCTGCAAGAGCATCGGCTCTTTAGGGGACATGTTCTCTGACCAGTATCACCGGTATCCCAAGTAAAGGATGTGACCGTCCTTCACTGCCCACCACTAGGCAGAGGAAACCATGTCCAGATTTCACCCCAAGGCTCCTGTTTCAGTGACATCTCTGAAAGGCAGAGGTGGGGCATGTGACTGAGAGGCACAGTTGAATACCAATGCTGGGTGCCCACGCCATGGCCCTGGAAGGGAGCCCTCTCTAGTCCTGATGAGACAGACTTTCTGACCAGCTGCCTGGCCCACAACAGCTCCCAGCACCTGTGGAGCACCTGCCCAGCCCCAGCAGCCCAGGCCAGGAGGTACGCTCACAGGAAGGGCATGCTACCAGAAGCAGCCAGCCGTGGCTGGTCAGGGCAAGTGGACATACAAGACATAGTGTCTCCAGGCCCACTCTGAGTCATGCTGGAGTGGATCTGGGCCCCACAGTTAGTTTGGTTCCTGGGACATCTGTCTTCTGATCACACCCCTTTCCGTGCTATGGTTAATGTAACAGGATGAGAGAAACCACAGAGAACAAAAGGCTACAGGGGACCAGGCAACTTACTCATGCCCCCTGTAAGCACTAGAAAAAGTCATCTTTAGCAGAAACACATGTAATCAAAGAAGGGGCAGGGACTCTGCAACATCAAAGCCCCTCAGCTGTGGCCCATGGTCCGCAAACAGGGTAATCCTCAGATAGCTGGGACAAGTCAGAGATGGGGGAGGATCATGCTCACTGTTGGAACTGGGATACATTTCTTGCAAAAGGGAACATGAAACAACATGTCTCAGCCACAGATTATGAAGCTTATGTGACACCCCACCTCAGGTGTACAGGTGAGCCCTAGCAGTTCCCCATGGAGCGAAACCTTTTGGCCCCTTTCATCTTGACAAGAGAGCAGCCGTGATCTCATACTCCACCAGTGGCCATGCCAGGGTGTCTCCACAGAGCTGGGCTCCCATGGTCTCACAGATGGCCAAACTGCAGTCAGGAATCGTTACCTGTAAAATGCTGCTGGGAGAACCTGGCTTTCTTTCATGCTAAGATGAAGACCTACGTGACATCGTGGCCTGGCACTCTGGGTAATGCAAGGCTCAACCAGAACGTTCCACCCTTGAATGTCTGGGAGAGGAGAGAGCCTGCTTATGTTTCAGGACATTCTTTTAAAGAAGAGCAGCTGAAGAGCAAAGATCAAGTCACTGGCTTCACTCACTAAGCACATGCAGGTCAGTGCTGGGGCACCTACTAAGTGTCAAAATAATGATTGTTTTCCACTCTACATATTTGTATTTAGCTTGGACTTTCTGTTGTTAACATTGCCAGAGCCCGCAGGGTGGGGGTGTGCCCGTGCACCCCAGCAGTGCCAGCACCACACTTCCCGCTAGCCCTGGGTCAAGCCTATCAAGAGGCTTTCACCAACCCAGAGCAAGACTGGCAGAAAGGCCAGCCAGGCCAGATGAAAAAGGACAAATACCAGAGGAGAGGCGAAGGATCAGTTATACTGCTGTCAGGATTCCATTATGACACTTTGAAGTTCAGGCTATTTGCATTTTAATAAAAGCCAGAAAGCAGGGATGGCTGTGTAACTGCATATTTCTTAGAAATAAGACGGGAGTATCCATTTCAATAACCCTCAAAGAACAACAGAAATAGTCCTGCAGTTAATTGCTGATCAAGGGCTCATCTTCCAGAATTTCTGTTATAACTACAAACTAAACACACCCATCATAAGGGTGAGCTGGTGGCACACCCTCAGATCTTACCATGGCTCTCAGTGTCACTCACATTCAGAGAGGATGAGGAAACACAGGACAATACTGCCACTCTGGATACTGGTGCTTACACGCAGAAAGTCAAAGGCAAAAAAGAGGAATCCACAAGACCCTATCCCACACATACAATCTGGTCACGACTCAGCTGCCGTGACTGTGTCCACAAATGCTTTCTCCAGCACACAGTTGGTTTCAGGTGACACAGTTAAGGTTTACATGCCCAGTACTCCAGCTGTAGTTAAATGCTGGATTCCAGTCCTCATGGTCAATCAAGTTACTTTTTATGAAAAAGATACAGAACAAATCTTTCCATTAAAGCAGAATTTCAAAATAATTGAATTCAATTAATTTAAAAGTAAAAATTGGCTGAAATGATTCTGACGTCACAAAGTAGACGTCACAAATATAAAACATACTACCATTCTTTTTCAATAATTAATTTTCTTAAAAGACTTAAAGGAAGAACACCAAAATATCAAGAGAAAATAGCTTTCTAAATGACTGAATTACCAGTAATTTAAAAATTTCTTTTTGAAACCCCCCTTTATTTTCTCTATCAGAAAGAACTATTTTGATAATCTCAATCTCTCTCTCTCTCTCTCTCTCTCTCTCTCTCTCTCTAACACACACACACACACACACACACACACACACTCTCTCTCTCTCTCTCACAGTTAAATTTCTTACCTTGGATTGATTCCTTGAACAGTACAAGCTGAATTGAAATTTAAAGATCCAGGAAAGGCATCACATCAGAAAATACGGCCAGTTATTTCATGCATAAACCAGGAATGCCACATGGCCACTCAGCCACCAAGTACTGATCTAACTGCAACACCCTGAGCAAAAGGAGCCCCCGGCAACCACTGTCACCCTGGTTGCCAGGACAAGGACACGAGAGAGGAGACAGCTGCATTGTCCCTTGGAGTTCCCCAAAGGGCTCTCAAACGTCTGTGCAAAGGCCTGGTGGAAATTCAAGTTTCTTCATCATTAATGGACTTGGTTTAACTAAATTAACACAAATTTCTGCCTCCTACCCTAAAGTAACCTTTCTCAGGAGCCTTCAAGATATTGCTGAGTTTTCTTTCTTCTTCCTCACTAAGTCCCTGATGAGCTGCTGGAGGCGGTGCTTAGAATTAACACTGTAAAGTTAATCCAGTGGCTTGGGAGGCTGAGGCATGAGGATTGAAAATTCAAACCCAGCTTCAGAAATTGAGCAAGGCCCTAAGCAACTTAACAAGACCCTGTCTCAAACTATACAAAGAGTTGGGGCTGGGGATGTGACTCAGTGGTTAAGTGCCCTGGTTTTCAATCCCTGGCACACATGCGCATGTATACACAAACCCAAAACTCTCTAAAACCAAACCAAACACACTGAAATTACCAAAATACCAATAACAAAGGAAGAAGTAAACATTTATGATTGGAAAACCCACCACCTTCCTTCCATCAGTGCTGAAATCATTAAGAGCTAGTAAAACACAGTGGCTCTCAAATTCCAGAATGATGGAGTACCTGGGATGGCATCGGATGGCCTGAAAGATGAATGGAAGGCAGGAATCAAGCCTAGGAGGGGCAAGCAGCACACACACAAAAAAAGGGCACGTATGTCCAGGGTTCTGGGTAACTCTAGCTGGGTGTGAAACACAGGCGCTGGAGGGAATCTTTCCAACGTAAGAGGAGTGCAGCTCCTCATCAGGGACACCTGCAGGCAGAAGGGCAAAGGCCAGGACGATGGAGGCCAGAAAACTGACTATATATCTGTGCCTTGCCCACAGGGAAAAGGGTAATGTCCCCACGGGGCCCAACAGTCTGATTCTTCCCTCACATCTCTGCCTTAAGTCTTTCGGATATCTCTCTTCTCAGAAACATGTGCCTGGCCTCTTGACAGCTCTGGTTTCCCAAGAGAAACTGCATGGAAACGGAGAAGATTTTACGTTGGTAAAATACAGAGGCAGGCCCAAGTCTGGGAGAATACTAGAGTCCATCAGAGAATCAACTTACAGAAAATGAGGCAGCCTCCCTCACCACTACTTAGAGGTTTGGCTCCTGCAAAGCCCCTTGAATCCAGGGGCTGCTACTGCCTCCTGTCAGCTCTGTCATTTCTTCCGCCTACCTGCTAACTTTGCACTTCAGTAATACATGCCCCAAACCTGTGGGAACCAGGAGCCAACAGCTCTCATAGTACCGGAAATGCCGAGATGAAGTTCTACGTGATACACATAACACACACAATGTGGAGAGGAGCCTCAACGACATGCCTCATCTATAACATAGGAAAATTAGACTGAAAGCAGGCTGTGACACACTCACATGGACTTCCGTGCCGACACACAGAAGCCTGAGAGCCCTCCAAGACACAGGTTGGGAGTTCTGAAGAATCCCCACAAACACCAAGTTGCTACAACACAAACCACAGCAAGTGCACCATGTGGCCCCTCAGATGCCACCCAAGTACCCCAGTGCTGTGGAGCTTTGCTGAAATGGCAAGTATTATTTAAAAAATTAAACAACACAAATCTTCCCAGATTACCTGGTGGTCACATTCCTAGAAACCTGGGTAAACTGTGCATGTAAAACAGGCTCTAAGCCCAAATACTGTACATCCTCACCTGTACAACGGCAGCAAGGGCTTGCAGACCGTGCAAATCGCCGTCATGCTCCACCCTGCCAGCACATGCTGGGCGCGGAAGGCACCCTGCTCCAGGACCCCACCCACACGTGCCAGGGGCACCCTCAATCACTGTGACACCAATGTCACCCCATAAGGCGGGCTCTGCCCACAGTAAGAACCACCCTTTTATATCAAATAGACCTTGTGTGACAAGGTGCCTCTGGCAGTCACAGTCATTCATGCACATCGGGTCCATTATAGCTGTTTATTCAGACATTAGGCTCTGAAAGCCAGCTCCCTCACTCCTGCCAGTGGACTTTGGAGCCTCAGTGCTGCCTGAGCACCTGACTGCATCCCAGCGTCCATGCCTTCAGCTAGGTTCCAGGTTCCCTTCAGAATGTTCTTTATCTAGTCACTGCCAAAACCCACTGTGGATGAGCACGGATTCAAAAGATCAGAGGCCATGACCTGTGTTGAGGCTTCTGCCTCTGCTCCACAGGCGTCACCCACGATGAAAGGGCTACTTTACGCGAATGCTCTATTATGACTTATTCAGAAGAACAGGTTTACTTAACTAGAGCACTGCTGAGTAAGGTTTACTTAACTAGTGCACCCTGGGTAAGTCAAAATAACCAGCAATTCCAGCCACTAGGTCCTAAAAACACACACCAGTCCCTGCCACATTATTATTTTGTCATGTCATAAATAATGTGCCTACACAACTCTCGCAAGGGTTTTGGAAATAGTCCATATTCATACAATTAATAGCTGTATTTTTAATAAAGCATCCTTAAAAGTTAGAAACTAATTATCTAAACACATCATTAAACCATGGCTCTTTACATCCACATGTGTCTAGTATACATTAAATCAATGTGTATAATCAAGAATATAAACTTAAAAACACTGGTTTGAATCACAGGGGAAAAAAATCCTTCCTCAGTGTAAATTAATTTACTGTTTAGACAATATCACATACCCACACACTCTCCATACTTTCTATCAAGTCCAAAGAAACAATGTAACTAAATAGTATTTTGTCAAACTACTGAGTGCATGAATGGTGGCAGAAACCAGCACATAGAGCATAGGGCAACAAAGACTACAATTTTAGTTAACGTGTGTTAACAATGTTTGAAAAATTTGGAAAAGCTTAGAAATAGGTTCTAGCTTTCTTTTGTCCCTAAAAATATAAAACAAGAAAGAACCTTATGGTTATTTCTTAAATTTAGTCTTCAGCAAAGATGTAGAGAAACTCAAACAGTCATGCATAAAGGATGAGAATGTAATATTTTTCCACTCTGGAAAACAATGTGGCAATTTTTTAAGTCAATAAATTTACTTTTGACTACTAGGAGTGTACCAAGAGAACTGAAAACACATGTCCATACAATAATACATATGGGTCTCCTAGCAGCATTATTCATGATAGCCTTAAGCAGGAAACAACTCAAATGTGTGTCAACTGGTAAACAGCTAGGCAAAATGGTATGTCCATATGACGGACTACTACTCAGGGATAAAAAGGAACAAATTAATACAACATGGATAAAACTTTAAATAAACATATTAAGTGAAAAAACAAGTGCATAAGACCAAATATTGTATAATTATATTGATACGTAATGTCCATAAAATGAAAATCTATAGAAACAAAAAGATTACTAGCTTCCTAGGGCTGGGAAGAGGGAAACAAATGGGAAGTGACTACAATGGGCATTGGGGAATTTTTCTGGGATGATAGGAATAGTCTAAAACTGAACTGTGGCAATCATGGTACAACTTAGTTAATTCACTAAAAATCAGTGGACTGTTTATGGTATATAAATTATACCTCAAAGTTTCCAAAACGCATATAGGCGCACACAGATGCTATGGCCAAAGCTATGCAGTGTTAAAACTGGGTTTTAAGCTGTGGTGGCGCGCACACTTATAATCCCAGCAATTTGGGAGGCAGAGACAGGAGGATGGCAAGTTCAATGCCAGCCTCAGCAACTTAGCAAGGCCCTCAGCAACTCAGTGAGACCCTGTCTCAAAAAATAAAAAGAGCTGGTGATATAGCTCAGTGGTAAAGCACTCCTGGGTTAGATCCCCAGTACACATACATACACACACACACACACACAAAAAAAAAAAAAAAAAAAAAAAACCTCAAATCAAATCAAAAAGCTAAAACTGTCTTTTGGTTGTGCTTCTCCTGACTTGAGAGTGGAAAAGATGACCTCAGTCCATCAGCATTATGAGAATGCAGAATTCTGCTATTCAATTTCCTCTTAAAGATAATAAAGGAGCACGGAGGAGACGGAGGCATGCAGGGGGAGCAAATAAATCTGCTCTTTCCTCATTACAGAGTTCAACTAGGGTCACAGCCCTATTAGACTGTAACCATGCAGAGCTTAGATACTACTGATTGCTGCCAGGGGGCAGTGCTGCAGAATAGGCAGAGCCCACTAAGGATCACGACCACTGCGCTACAACAAATACAGGACTTCTGTAGTGGGCCCGGG
Source organism: Marmota monax (assembly GCF_021218885.2). Lineage (NCBI taxonomy): Eukaryota > Metazoa > Chordata > Mammalia > Rodentia > Sciuridae > Marmota > Marmota monax. The sequence continues at coordinate 2,058,388 of NW_026693881.1, read as the reverse complement.
GCAGGACACCTAGGCCAGAGACGATAACAGATGCTCCAAATGTTTGGAAATGAGAAACTAGTGAAATCCTCATGTATAGCTCATTTGTGCTAAAATCTAGCACAAATCCCTTACCTCCCAGTCCTCAAAATTAGTTTCACTTGTTAGAATCAATACCAGCTTAATAATTACACATAATGAAAACATCAATGTGGTAAGCAGACAAGGGTGTGCACAGTGACCTGGGACAATCTATCTTGCCTTTCCCTCCCTTTCCTGATGATTAGCTTTTGCAAGCACCTACTAAGCGCACTGCTGCACTCTGCCAGAGAGGCCTGTCAGCCGCTACACCACCTCTGGGACGAAGGCTCATCCAAGCCCTTCCATGTGCCAAAGGGAAGGACAGCACCCACACTCTGCTGAGGACAGAGCAGCAGCTCTGGGTTCCCTGCACAGTGGCCATGGCTGACGGCACTGACTTGCGGAGGCTGGAAGGCACACGGGAGACAAGCACAGGGGAAAACAATCATGAGGGAAGTAAGAGCAAGGACAAGCTGGTCAGTCTCTGGAGTTTTCTGACCCCCCACAGCCAGGACTCCTCAGCTGCCCAACCATCTATTCACAGGAGGTCCCAGCCAGAAGCCTCGATGCCGGTGCTACATGCAGAAGACGAGCCACTTAGGACAACTTTACAATCCCGATATATATATATGTTGTAGATGAACAAATAGTATCTTTATTTATTTTATGTGGTTCTGAGGATTGAACCCAGTGCCTCACACATGCAAGGCAAGCGCTTCACCACTGAGCTACAGCCCCAGCCCAACTTTGTAACTCTTGAAACCAAAGAAGAGAAAAACAAAATAGTAAAGAGTATGTGAGCAATAAGAAGGCCCATCTAGAAATCGTATGGAATTATTTTTAGTTGAAGCTGATAGGGCAAAAAGTCCATCTCATGAAATATGAAATGCTGTGGAAAAGAGTGGGACAGGCAGGAAATGGGAAGCGCTATATTTATCTCCTCCTCTCCCACCAGCCCCTGGAGTATTTCTTCTATTTTGAGAAAAAAAACAATAAAACTGCTTTGCTATCAAGGTTCTACAGTCGGGCAAACAGCTTGGCTGGTTGGCCTCACTGGCATGGTGGGCCACCTGCTCTAGCCAGGGCACAAAAATGCTACCATCTTTTGGGCAGGCAGTATTCAACAGGGCCACTCCAACACCACATCTGGAAACTGCTGTGGCCGATCAAGTCCTTGGTTCTCTCACTGCCATCAGAGGGGAAGCCCACCACCTGGGAGAGAATTGAGAATGTTCCAGAGGCTCCAAGCTGGCCCTCTCTGCACACAGGCCTACAGTTAAGCTTCTGCCCTCTGTCAACAGAAGAAAGAATATTCCAAGAATGCCAAGGACTAAGAAAATGGTGGTGGCATTTTCTCATGATTCATTCCCCATTCCCATCCCACGTTCTCATTCCTTACTCTGTATTTAAAGTACGCTTTACTGGGAAAATTAGGGATCCAGTGAGAAGTGGTGCCCTGCCTAAGCTGATAGAGCTGGCTGGCTAATATAACATTTGACATGAAAATTATCCTACATAAAAAAGTAATTTCTTCCCCCATAAAATATTCAAGCCTGCTCATAACTGAGGGGGCATGTGGAGTTTCAGTCCTCGCCATTAGGAAGCCTGTGTCAGTCCACTGGGCTTTGTCCAGTGACCCTTTTAACTACTTGAAAATGAGGTCTGATTATCAAGTCATGTTATGGCTTACCTATAAAAACTTCTTTCTAAAAAATATTGATCCTTGATTACATAAGCAAGGTCATTCTGAGAAGCCTTTTTAAATCATGCATAAGCCATTACTCACAGCTGAGACAACACACTGGACCATTTCTCCAGTGTCTTAAGTGGGTTTCTGTTATTAAGTCAGCAACCAGGGACACTTGTTACCCACTGGGAGCTGATTCAGTACTGCTCTAAGCCTGGTAGCTGCTGGCTGGATGGGGGTGGATATCTCCACACTTGCTTTTAAGGTTTCTGGGAATTCTTCAATGTCCAGAACACCAGTACCATGGTGGCAAGCACTTGTGTTCGGGATGATCAGACTTCTGTAAAAAGAGCTAAGGCCTCAACCAAAATCAGTGCAGCTGTTCACATGACTTCAATTAAAACTCCCTTGGAGTTGGCAGGCACACTGCCTGCCAACCCCAGGGCAGCCTCTAGGTCAGCCTGGGAGACAGTGGACCCCTTATACCTCTGCTTCCTGTGGCTAGGAGATGCTGAGAAGGGACTGGACTGCTGCCTGCGTGTTCAGGCCGGGGACGTCAAGCTGGCCCATGATACCACAGTGACGCTTTCAACTTGCCTCCTACCCCCATGGCCATGCTTCTGTGGCTACATTTCCTGGTCAGTCATCTTGGTCCTCAAGGGTCCTTCTGTTCTCATAACACAGCATGGACAGGTGACTTCAAAGCCTGGGAATGCTGGTAGGGAAGCTCAGCAGTAGTAGCAAGAGCAGGCATCTTCTGTGAGCAATGAGCCAGGCAGGGGCAGCAGTTTGCCAACGAGGACACTGAGGCTTTTAAGGGCTAGTTTGTCCAGGGTAAAAAGCTAGGACAGGGTGAAGACTGAATTTCAATCTGCCTGTCTGATGACAAGTTCCATGTCATTAGGGACTATAAAGAGAAGAAAAGCACTTTAGGTTTTGATATAACTCTAACAGCACAGATGACCTGCAGCTTTGGGTCTGTGGAGAGAGGAAAGGCACACATCTGGGGAAGGGGAAGATGAGTGTCCTTCCACATACGTTAACTCCCACTGAGGGAGTGCAGTGGAAGACTGCTTGCCAAGTAAAATGTCTTCCCCTAATGAACGCTTTTTACTGAGTTTTGGTTAAAACAGCTACTTCACTTTAATTCTGACTTATTTCTGATATGATAGTAAGATATAATGAACTGTCTTAACTAAAACAAAATAAGGAAGTTTTTCCAAATATGCTGGTAAGTTTTTCATAGCAAAAAGCCCAGGAATTCCATACAAATACCCTCTTCTTTATTCTTAATCTTTATATAAGTGACATGATTCACCTTCCAGATGCCCAGAACATCAATGTGAAGACAAGTAATAGAATTCCAAAGTCCAGACATATTTTTAATACACCTCTCCCTTCCCTGACAGCACATAATCTCTAAACAGGTTTGAGGAAAAGTTAAAAATTGACAAGTTATGAATACATGTTCAAAATCTATAGCAATCACTATGATTGATTGTTCATTCTCCTTTTTCCTCCTATTTAAAAACTTGAACAAAGGACGAGACTTCTGTAGAAACAAATCTGATTTCTCATCACTTCAATACAATTCAAAAAACTCCCATACAAATTCAAAAAAAGGTGACTCTGAAGGTGAGGAAATGATTATGATCTACCTTCTGTTTGGGAGACTGGTTTGCTCTACCTTTACTTGTTCCACTGAGCCTCTCCCTGGGATGGCTCAGGATGATAATGACTTTGCATCATATTCAAAGCAACTATCTCTGAGTAAAGGTGCTGGTCAGCCTATGAGTCAAGTCAGATGCAAATAGCACCAGCTCTGGAAAGAATGCTGGTAGCTTCCATCCAAGATGGGAGACTGTGGTCACACTACAGGCTTTGGCTCAAACCTCCTGTATTCTGAGGCCAAAGGCAAGTTAAGTCGTATGCACACTGTGCCTGTGCATGCACGCCTGCACGCACACACGCCATCCCCCACACACTGGTACACTACTAATCCTCTGCTGGAAAATATTTCAGCATCATTTAGATTTGCCTCATGATAAGCCCGGTTCTCTATGATTAGGTAATGCTATTGTTGACCAAGTCATTGACTTAATCTCTAACAAAGACCAAAGTGTGCCAGGATTGTCAGGGCAGGAATATCACCTGGTGACTTTTTCCTAGCACCTTTCATTTTGCTGGCAGGAGGAATAAAGGAGGGCGAGAAGGTCTTCTATGCATGTGAGTCAGCTCAGTAACTACCTGCTCTGTTCCCTTGCCAGTTACACTGCACAAAAAATACCAGCAGCTTTTCTTCAAGCCACACACTTTGCCCTCTAGTAGCCCAGAGAGTTCTGGGGATGAACTCTTCATGATCCAAACTCACAGTACTGTTTGGGGGGTGGGGAGGTTAATTTAGCCTGTAAACAAATAGCCAAGCTAAACTATAAAAAATTCACTTAACTCTAAATTTGCATACATCAAGGCATGGTTATGCATAACCATGGCAAGCAGCTGGCATCTCAGGAACAAACCAGTAACAAATGTTAAAAAGTACCTGTGCAGACTGACAAAAGGGCATGTGGAAGAGTATCTTTACATTCTGAAATAAAATGTCTAGGCATCTGGCCACACTTATGTCTGATTTAAAATACACAAACAGAATTTTAATGTCACAGTTGCCTGCTCTGTGACAAACATCACAAAACTTCAAATAATCTGTGCTTTGTGTAATTCACTAATTGAACATGTCAACCCTTGCACACACCCAGCTGTGCCAGCAGGAGCACCTCCGCCTGCTCTCTGAAATACCTGAGCTCTCACAGTTTGACCCAGCATGCGCCTAGGCAAGCAAAAATGAGAGGGGGGGGGGGACCTCAATGAACTTGGAAAAGGCTCTCCCTTATGGGGTGTCACCTTGAGTCCCCCATACTCCTTCCCCTGGTTCCCTCAGAGTCTGTGACTCACAAATGCAGCGTGACACGTCTCTCCTCTCCTGGAACCCAAAGCTGCTCTGTGCCAGGCCCACGCAGACTGAGCAAACACTGGGACAGGGGATGCAGGTCTGGTCCCACCAGCAGGCGGCCTATGAGTTAAAACCTCAGGACCTTCGTGTTTTCACAATGGAAACAAGGGTTTGAACTGGAGATACCTAGAAGGCCCTTCCCAACGCTTACAGCTTCCCAAGAGAGGCTCTCAACTGAATCTGCAGGTGTCGGTTTTCTTGTGGCAATCCCTCTCTTAAGGCCTAGTACTGGAAACTATTTCAGACCTTGCACAGCTTTTATAACACAGTCACCACCGTACTCCTCCAGCTGCCTGACTGACAGTTTTCCCAGTTATTCCGGACAGCTTCTTGCTGGTAGTGATTTTATTTGGTGAGGCTGTGTCAACTTTTCAGTTCTTCCTGATGTGGTCTGCAGCCAAGATGTGATTTCCACAGGCCCAGCACACTCACGTCTCCTCTAACATCTAGAAACTCAACACGACCAGGAATCACTTCAGAAAACACAACATTCCAGAGAAAGTAGAGTTCACGCTCTGTCATAGCCTAGGAGAGGAACTTCACATCAAAATCAAAAAGCAATGATGATACCGAGTACAAAAATGATCACAGAATATTCTAAAATAGAAGTATGCTAGAATACAAATCTCATCAACAGCCTGAAAAATCCTTTGACAACTTCTAATTTAGAAGAGAAACAATGACAATTTGTCTCACTATAATGGACAAATTGAAGAGAAACACAAAGGGAATGATACAGTGTCTCCGAGAAACACAACTGATTTTCTGTAATAAAACCAAAATATGGGGCCAAACATAGAAACTTGTAAAAGTACCATTGCTATATTTGCTGGTGGCTAAAGAACAGTTACAGGAAGAAACCAAGGCAAATTTTTGTTTGTTTTAGTCCATAAATAAATTTGAGAGTGTTTTCCTGTCTTACTGTCATGGAGGAGAAAAAGAAAATGGCACTTCTGTGCACACACCATCAGGTGATCAGCCTCTCCTGAGCTTTCCAAAAGACACCCTTGGGGTGCAGCAAGAACTCAGTCAGCACCAAGACGACCACCTTGCTCTCACCAGGCCCTGAGGGGGCACATGCTGACCCTCCTACAGGATGATATATGGCTGCACAGCTGTGGGACTAGCCCCTGTGGCCAGGTCTGGCAGCCTGGGGCCTGAGCATGACAACAAAGAAGCAGAGGAGACCGCCCTCAGGCACCAGCACTTCAGCAGAAAACACACCACACTTCATGGACACAATTCCAGAGAGGATTAGAGCGTCATTTCCAGGAGAGAGAGAAACCACACCTAACAATGCTACAAGGACACAGAGGGCTCTGAGTCACAGGAGCTGAGAGACAGGAAAAAAACAGGTTGCTACAACCCCACCCAGTGTGGGAGAGTTCAAGATTCAGTGACTCACTGGGGATTCCGGAGAGACACTGAGATTCCACCCAGGAGGCCACAGCCTTTGGACCTGTGAAACAGAGGACAAAAGCGTTATCAGGGTGTCTGGATACTCTCAGATGCTCTCAAGAAATAGGAGGATTAAATGTTAAAAAGTATGCTTTAACACCCACCAGAATGGCTAACAAAAAGAAATCTGAAAATACCTAGTGCTGAGGAGGAGATGGAGAAACTGGAAACCTTCAACACTGCAGGTGGGAATGTAAAATGGTGCAGCTACTCTGGTAGAGGATCTTTACCACACACCTACAAGCCACAGGGCCAAGCCACTCCAGCCCTAGGTCTCCACTTGAGAAATGAACACATATGTCAACTCAAAGACAATCAGACCCATGTTCACAGAAGCATTATTCATAATAGCCAAAAGTGGTGCAAAAAAAAAAAAAATCCAAACACCTAACAACAACCAGTAAATGTATAAACAAAATGTACTTTATCCATCCAACGAAATAATACTTTATAACAAAAAGGAACAAAGTACTGATGCGTGCAAACTGCTGAACTTTAAACAAAAGAACCAAATCCAAAAGACTAAATTGTATATGATTCAATTTATGTGAAATTTCTAGAAAAGGCAAACTGTACAGTCACAAAGCAGATTAGTAGTTGCCTGGAACCGGGACTAGGAATGAGAACTGACTATAAATGGACACAAGAGAACTCTTTGGGTGACGGAAATATTCTAAAAGTGAATTGTGAGGCTGGAGATGTAGCTCAATGATAGAAGGTTTGCCTAGCATGCACCAGGCCCTGGGTTCCATCCCAGCACAGCCAAAAAACAAACAAACACACACACACACACAAAAAAAAAAAAAAGAAAAAAGAAAAAAAAAACTATGGTGACAGTTGCTGTATGACTTTACAAACTCAACAAACTGCATATGAGTAAACAAACTGTATATGGGTGAATTTTATAGCACATAAAATATATACAGCTCAATAAAGTCATTAAGAGACTGAACCACCAGCTTCTGTTGGCCATGGGTGCTCAGCATTCACCTTTATCATTAGGAATCAATGCTGAAGGTGTAACCTCATTTAGCACTGGAATTTAAAGTGAGAGAGTGAGAGTGAGAATGAGAGAGAGAGAGAATGTGTGTGTGTGAGAGAGAGAAAGAGTGAGAGAGAGAGAGAGAGAGAGAGTGTGTGTGTGTGTGTGTGTGTGTTAAGGAAGGGGGAAAAAAGACCAACTTGCACGCAAACAAAATGCAGAGGTATGCCTGCTTCTCTCCCAGTTCTCTCCACTGTTTCTGTTTACTGTCTCTCATGCCTTTACCATCTTTGTCTCTTCTTGGACACCCAAAAGGTGGGGGTAGGTCTTTAAAAAAAAAAAAATAGTTATCTTTCTGTTGATGCTGAACAAATGGAGATGTAAACACATTTCCATGACATTTAACACTTTACATATTTTTTTTTAGTTGTAGGTGGACACAATATCTTTATTTAATTTATTTATTTTTATGTGGTGCTAGGGATCGAACCCAGTGCCTTGTGCATATTAGGCAAGCGCTTTACTACTGAGCCACAACCCCAGCCCCCATTTTATGTATGCTATGGTTGTGGTGCTGAAAACATTTGGGATGCTTTCTGAATGACAGAACAGAACATCCAAAAACCGTAAGAGACCGAACCTCTGAAAAAAACCCTGGAACTTGAAACCAAATGTTTAGAAGAGAGAAAACACAATCAATGAAAACAAAAGGGGAAAAAGTAGAGTGACAGTGAAACAGACTGAAAATCTTATGTCCCCAAGTACAAAGACAGACAAACTCACTGCAGCACTTCACAGTAATGAGCAGAAGACAAACACTAACTTCACAGTGTGACTACACATTCATAAAGAACCTAAGTTTTGAAAGCACGGTACCATCAAGTCTACAATATAACAAAAGTTGAATGAACTGAAATAAAAATCTGTACCTGCATCAGCCCAGGTGAGGACTGTGGACAATGACAACAGCTCAAAGTGACATGACCTCCTTCCTCAGAGCCAACTGCTCTGGACAGCTACTGCACTGTGCGCCTCTGACATACATCTACTCAATCTGCCTTCTTTTCCAGATTCTTACATCTGCAACTCTTTGAGGGCTGTTTTCTACCCCTTTCTGTGCACTGCAGTTTACTCCTTACTCAGGACTTTGTTGTGGATATGAACTATAATTAATTAGTATACACACTGTCTAAACACAGAATATGATAAGAAACATGCTATACACAGAATTATAGATACATTTCTGACCTTGAGTTTCAAAATCAACCTGATACTATGGGTCATCAGAACCTTTAATGGGTTCCAACCTCACTTGCAAAACATGGATGAATTTATTTTTAAAAATCACATATTCAAACAGAGACACCAACAGTATTTATGTACAGATTAATCAAGCCCCTATCGTGCTTACAAATCAGGTAAAAGCATTAAATGGATTTGGCTAATTTAGTTACCCAATATCCCACTGTAATTTGCAGACTGCATGTGTAAACAGCTGCATTACCCAAACAAGGCCAGACCTGGAAACCCCAGGGCAGAGGGCAGAGGGTACACAGCCTTGAACACTCATGGCGGAGCTTCTGCTACACTGACTTGGATTTGTCCCATGCGCGTGCATGCTGGGATTACAGGTGATTCCTAAGTGATCTTTGATACACTGTGTTTTATCTTCCCATTGCCAGAAATGGCATCTTGTCTCCTTGGTATTTCCCAGCAGCTTCTTACATATGGCCTCATGGACAACAAATTCAGGAAAACATGCTAGGTGATTAGGTTGACCTGAGTTTTCAGCAATCCTCACTATCTGAAAAATAAGATTAATTTTTTTTCTGTGTATCTTTCTATGCACATATCATGTGAGATCATGTAAATCCAAAGCTCAGACGATGGGCAAGAGTGTGAGAAGAACCCAGTGAAGATGGATTTTCCTAGGTGCCTCTGCTATTGACCAGTAAAATCTAGGAGCTACCCGAATAGCCTACTCGCCATGTGAAACCCACTGAATTCCCACTGCCCATGTCACACACAGAGTCAACTCAATCCCGTTTGTCTAGAAAATTTCAAAGTTCTAACAATATTGACTTTCAACGGTAACAAGATAGCAAAACAATAAATTAAAAACCCTTTGTATACACTATCTTACTCTATGAGAAGTGAAAAATAAACAGTTAATTCTCATTTTACAAATAAGGAAAATAAAGCTTACAAGTCAAATGTCAACTGGGAAGAGTGAACCACAATGAGACACATTAGAGTTAAATTAGTGGAATTTAAGGAAAAAAAATCTGGGCATCCAGGATAAAAGAACAGTTCACTCCAAGGAGAAAAAGAAATGATACAAGCATCAGACTTAACACAAGAAAACAAGAATAATATATTTAGAGAAAATTTAAATTAAAATAAAATATAAGTCAAGGATTTTATACGTAGTGGAATTGACCTTCAGGTATAAAGACAAAACTATCAACATGCAAGAATTCAGCCAATCCAGTTGCCCAAGCTGTCCCTGAGACATCTGCCAAAGAAGTCGCTTTGAAATGACACAGAAGACATCAGCCTGAGACATATGCTAACTCTTGAGTGCAGGTTTACTTGCAAAACTAGAACTGTGGTTTCTGAAGCACACAACACCATACCCGTGGTGGCTGTGTACTGACACTGCAGGCAGCCACCAGAAAAGGAGAAATGAGAGATTATGTGAAGAACACAGCAGCTTGATAAGGGCTCATAAGCATTTGTTTGAAAGATACCACTTCAAGCCACACAACGGAAGACACAGAACGGAGGGGAAGGACAAAGTTAATATCTAATTTCCCTATTGCTCACAGCAGGGAATCAACAAGCAAGAAAAAGGAAAAAAGAGAAAATTTTATGTGAAAATAACTATTAGAACAAAAATATAAGCCCCTAAACACCAAAAAAGGGACCAAAAAATCATAAAATTATATGAAAAAATTAAGGCTAAACAATGATTTTATCAACTAAGGCCTATCAGGTGATGCGCTCCCGGGGCACGTATAACCAAGAGGCAGTCATCTTCTCCACCAAGCTCCTTTCTAGAGGTAAACAAGAACATCCAACAGGGAAGCCAAGAAACCTCAACCAAATACACATCAATGAAAACCGATATCACTAAAGAGCAGCAAAAAAAAAAAAAAAAAAAGTTATTGTTAAGTAGTAAAAAAAAAAAAAAAATTAAATGCAATAGCCAGGTATGAGTTTATAAAAATAAGCATCATTTGTAGGATTCACTCATCTACTTCATTCGACAAATACTTATTGAGGCTGCATGGTACAGGTGTTTTTCTAAGAGGTAGGGATTTGAGGTTGAGTATCACTTTTCCTGTGAGCAGAGAGCCAGAAACATACATGAGATAAATGTTGGCTGGACTTAAGATGTTAGCAGGCCATGGGTTCAATGATCCCTAGTGCCCCCCTCCCCCCCAAAAAGATACCAGTAGGTGCTCCTAAAAATAATGCATCTTATTAGAGGCACATGAGACTAGACATAAAATCGCAGCTCATTAAAATACCTAAGATGAGAATGACTGCCAAGTAAAGCCTTCAGTCACAGAAATGAACCTATAAAAGTAACTAAAAACCATGAAATTTTTCTCTGCCTGACTCCCTTTCCAGGAGAACTCTTATGGTTTATATGAAAATGGCTTTCATTTTTCATGACATGGAAGAGTTGATGGCCGCTGGCATCAAACATGCTAGAATCAACAAGAATGTAATTATCTGCACACTTTCAACTGTTTTCAAAATACGTGCTGGTTGGGATTTTCCTAATTTAGAAATATGTACTTTATGCTGGTGGTCTAGGACTGTCAAAAACCTGACAACAAAGAATTTTAAAATCTTGCCCAAAGCATTTTTTTTTCTATAGCAATTATTTGACTTGTTTAAACCTCACCTACTTCCACCAAATGTTTGATGTAGTCTACAACATCCTAATGTCACAATGCTGGTTGTGACACTACTTTAATGGTACATTCACATCAGCTGCCACATGTAAAGCACTTAGTCAGGGCCTGACACACTGCAAGTGTTAGCTATTATTAACGGTTCCATTCAGAGATTTGCTCGTTCTAAAATATGTGAATAAGTATGTGAGGGTAAGTGGGTGACTGTATTTTAATTCGCCTGTTGCATTAGTTGATATGGGAAGTAAATTTAGTACATTTAGAATTCTCAGAACATTTTCTTAAAACTACAGATCCTTTTAAAAAAAATCTACAGAACAGATGAAAATTTAATGGTATAAAATTCCTTCCTGAGGCTACCAAAAACACATTTTATCAGCAATTATTCCCTGGTTCAGTTTTTTGGGGGGTGGGGAGCAAGATTCTGTGAAACCAGATCTAACCTGAGATCTGGGTACAGAGGATTTAATACATTATGTATCTATTAAGAATTTATAAGGGAAAAAAATGGGGAGACCCCTCAAAGAAGACCAAAGTACTCACAGGTCTAAGTACAGCAGCAATAATTAGGGGCACTGAAATTACCTTTTGTTTGGCTTATTTGTAATTACTTTTAATAAATTACTCTGCCTCCCCCCATCACTAAAGTAAGTTGTCATCCAGAGGCTCAATCAGCACTCAGTTCAGAGCCATTCACAGACAGGGCTGGAGGGAGGGTCTGGGCGGTGGTGCCCCAGCTGTGACTCATTAGGATCCATAAAGCTTTTCTATGGAAATCAGGATCAGCCTAGGCCTGGTAAAGGAAGAGGGGCCACACAAATGCCAGCTAATCATGAATTCTTCACAGGACAGCAGCACCCTCAAAAACGCAGGGGCACCGTGCCTGGGAATGGCCTTAGCTGCATGGCCTGCAGGCCAGAGCCCACCCTTCTGCTGGTGGAGGATGCCTCCTGCAAAGTAAAGGGACTCTCTCTTCAGCACTCTCCTAAGTCACTCTGGGCCATGTGGCGAAGTTTTGTGTATTGATGGCTCTGGAGTCAGGCTTAACTCACTGTCTGCTCTATGGGTTCAAGAAAAAGCTAAATAATTTTAATTTGTCTTAAATATTGGTTTCCAGAAACCATAACTAAACATAAAACAAGACTTTTGTCACAAAAGGCAAACAGAGCAGTACTGCACTTTGTTACATAGTTTAAATTTTGTACCTACCTTTCTTATTTTGAATATTTCAATATTATAACTGTAATAAAAGTATTTCTTACAATATATAAAATTTTAAAAGGACCTATAAAGGCTGCAAATGCATAAACCAAGCTGGATTTTTACATACAATTTTAAAACCTGTGAATTAACATTCCAACTTAGGTTATCATTGGTTGTAATTCAGAATCAAGTATCTAGAAAGGACAAATGAAAGTAGAGCAAAATGTTCCGTAATTCAGGAAGGATCATTATCACAAAGAAAAATAGTTTTAATATTTTTTTCTCATGCTCAAAGAAGAGAACTTATCATTTGGCTCCAATTAAAACAGCCACTAAATACAACAAAGACCATATTTTTCACCACCATCTTTTTTAGATTTTAAAGTTTCAATCTGCATTATTTCAATGAAAACTTCATCAAGTACTGCTTTTCAGGTTCAAGCAGAAAATAATTAGGTTACCCATTAAAGTAATCTTAACGGGTGCTGCAGCTGGAAACCCTCTGCACCTCGGGTGAGTCCCGACCAACTGTAACAAAGGCCAGTCTGGCCCTGCACACTCTGTGGAAACACAGCGCACATAAAGCATTACTTGTGAGCTACAGCGCCTATTCAGTTTTCCATGTTTAAAAGTAAGCCAATGAAACACTTCCAATACCATGATATATACTTTAGTGGTGACCAGAAATGAGTAACATAAAATTTGTCTTTTGCATATTCAGACATAGAGGAAGGACAGTTCTTTTGAATCTGAAAATTGAAATTTTCTTCCTTTAGAGAAGTCAATCATAACCCATTCATGTACTCTTCTTAAAACACTTTATTCCATAAATATTACTGTATCATTTTTTCAACACTGAAAAATTATCAAAACTCATATTACTTCACGTGTCTATGTTTATAAAAACGTTATCCCTTAATTTTTATTGTAATACATAATTTGCATTTATTTTTGAATTGGACAAAGGTAAAAACAGGAAAAAATGTGTTGTTCTACAGCCAACGGCTATCTGGTAAAATGTTATTTGTAAAACGCTCACATACGATTTACTGTTGCAACCACGAAGCTTCCCCTGCCCCTTGAAGAGCTGCTCACCCTTCCGTCCTAGCTGTTCTCTGTCCAGTCTCTCACGTTCTTGCTTTTCATTATAGAAATCACTCAAACCAAACAATAAGAGCTTGAAATCATGAAAAAGGAAGAATGTCAGAATGGAAGGAGAAAATACCCTAGGACCAGAAGCAGAAGAGAGGCAAGTTTGTTATTTTAAATGAAGAAAACAAAACACAGTATAAAAGGATTCTGTCGCACGAGGGAACAAAAGCCACAATATGAAGCTAAAATATATTGGAAATAAACATCAGAGAAAAGTATTAGAAGACGCAGGAGGAAAAATGCTGCATCTTGAGAGAACACGGAGTGAAACCTGTTAAAACAGCAGACAAAGGCCGGCAGCTCTCAGGCAGGTGGGAATGACAAGAAGCAGCAGGGACCAGAGGACAGAAAGGCCAGGAGAGCTGTAAATCACTTATCTGGGTGGTGCATCTCTCTCACCCAATCGACTTTAATTCATTATTCATTATTTTAACCCTCAGCTGAGCACAGGCAGTTTATTTTGCTTCCTCTTCTGAAATCACGGAAAACCTCAGCCTGCATTTCCATCAGGCTGTGCCTATCACTTGGGACCATGGAGAACTTCTTTAAGGGGGAAAACAAACATACCTGCAGCTCCTGCCCTCCACAAACAGGGAGGGCTGCACCCTCCCATCACAGGAGCAGAGTTAATGCAGGCCACTCAACCAGGCTGAATCCTGAGAGGCCTGAGATTGCAGAGGCACTCGGGGAATGAAGGCAGGGCAGGGGGAGGAGGGGAGAGGAGTGAGGGCAAGGAAGACAAAGTAGGCAAATTGACATGGGCTACCCTCAACATGTGGACCCCTATGGAATGATGGCAACACACTTTCTTATTTTACAGTAATATCAAATGAATGAAAGCAGGAAAACACCATTTTATTTAATGTACATGAAAAATATAGTGGATGCACAAAAAAAGGACGCTTTGAGTAATCTGCTTCTACTTGTGGCAGTGCAGATATTTTTTAAATGACTTTTTAGAGTCAACAGTAAGTGAACTACTTTGTTCCTAGCTAAAGGTTAACACATGACTTCGGACTGGAACACTCATTACCAGAGTTCAATCTGTATTTCAAAACAGTGACACACCTCACCTACAGCTGCAGGATGGCTTCCGGGCCCTTCAGGACTTGTTCCAATGTCCTTGGGCCGCTGACCTTACTTCTTTCCACCTGGCCCTTGGAAACACTGCATGCTTTGCTTCAGCCCACTCCAAACCTTCTCTCAGGTGCTGCAGAGGCTAAACAGTAGGCAAAGGCTGGGTGGTACTACCCAGAACCAGAGGAAAGACTGGGGACACCAATGATGAATGTGTTCTGCTCTAACTCTGATATGTCCCATCCTCTTGCCGCCCCACCTCCACCCTGGGGAATAGTCAGTTCTAAGTTTCACTCCTTGAAAGGAAGTTCTCCATGTTGGTCCAAGACTAGTTCATCTTCATGCTCCCTTTAAAACTGCAGCCCCGATTTCCTAGGAGGAAGAGCCAAAAGTGCGTTGTTCCTGAAAGTTTCAACACAACAGACTCTCATCGAGGAATAGTCAAGTGGAGAATTTCCATTCTTTTGGAAGGTAAAATCTGCAATCACTCTCTAGTCCCCCTGACTCTCAGAAGACACAATGGTGGGAACACAGCTATCACATATAAGGTCACTCCTCGATTAGGTTTTGGTAGGAAGATGCCTAGAAATCCATAAGCGTAATGGCTTTTCCTTTTTGCATGATATACTGTGCATTTAAGTAATCTTATTTTTTGTTTAAAAAATAATCATTGCAAACTTTTTTGGTAAAGTATGAGGCACACCACAATTCTTTTCTGTCTTTAGATACTTTATGCTCTCAACTGTCACTGTGCTATATTTTTTAAAAAATCAACATAAACTACCATAGCATGCTGAGGTATGGTCCCCAAATCTGTTTCAAAAGACTTTTCTATTACTGTTTAACTGAAGTGACATCTCTGACTCATTGTTTAAAAGAGGAAGGGTCAGGGTACCACTCTGCACATACAGAATGTCTAACTACAAATTGCCATGCTCCCAGGCCAGTTCTCTTTCCAACTATCTCAGAAGCTGCCCAGTATCCTTAAATGCACTTGGAGACTTTGGTATCACCTTCATTCTGGTGTACTTTGTGCAAGTTCTCAGACACTGCGATGCCCATACTAAGGCAACACATTACAGAAGTTGGCAGCAATACTATCAGCAGGAATGTGGCTGCAGAATTAAGAGTGATTCGTCATACATTCTAACAGCAGAAAAACAACTCCTCACTATTTTAATCCCTCTGTGCTACCAAGAACAAAAAAAACCAAAAAAAAAAAAAAAAAAAAAAACCAGTAAAATATAACTAAGCAAAAGCAACAGAAAGCATATCTGCTGTAGAAAGCATATCTATCTGTAGAAATATTGTTCCCTTTCAAGAGTTTTCGGTAACTCAGAAAATTACAGATCACTTACCTTATTTCAAAATATTTATTTCAGTGATGAATCAAGTTTTAACCTCACACTATTTCAGGAGAAAACAGACAGTTCTAACTTCTACAAAGTAACATTTTATTTCTAAATTTAGAAAAATAAATTCCTCATTTGCTTTACAGTAAAAATCCCTCCTAGCGTTTTGAAAGCAATCCACTTCTTTCCTGTCTCTCCATTCTCAGAAAACTCCAACCTGAGTGCAGGCGAGTGCTGGGCCACTGCCTCTGTCCCACCACAGAAGCCTGCAGGAGATGCACTTGGGAGGCTTTCAGGTTCAGAGGCACCTCGGCACTGCTGGTCTAATAAGGACACCGCTTGGGTCCTGTTGCTCTATTTAATGAGCACGAAACAGATCTGCACCAGCCACTCACGAGAACGTCGCATGTGATGCTCATTACGATTATCGACAATATTTCCATAGAATTATTCACAGAAATTACAGCTACGGCTTACTGGAAATGTAATAGAAACATTTAAAGAATGCTATTCTAATTGTCGTGACCAGGTCCCGGGGCTTCGGGAAGCGGCGATTTATAGAGACCCTCTCCGGTCCTCTCTCAAGGATCCCTACCTTTTCAAACACCTCGTTTTTCTCCCTTCGCCGCCGTTTTCGGGGTCTGCGGTTCACTCGAATCCATTTTGTCACCTGAAGTTCAAGAACCACAGAGCATTTTAAAGAGGTGGCCGGGTGCCGAGGGCCGCTGGCCGGCGGAAAGCGCTCCGCCGCGCTCGAGCCCGCAGGCCGCCAGGCTCAGGGCCCCCGGCCGCGACCTCCGCCCGCAGGCCGCACCCGCCGCCCCGGCGCCCGCTCACTCACCTCGGCGCTCACCTGCCGCACGAGCCCGCACTCCGCCCCGGCCTGGCTCTCGCTCTGCAGAGGCTGCGGGGAAAGGGACAGGGTCAAGTTCACCCCGGGGGCGGCCTCGCCTCCCTCCCCGAGCCCTGCCCACCCGGCGCGCAGCCTCGCACCTCGCCCGCGGCAGGTGAGGACGGAGGCGGCCGCGCCAGAACCCAGCCGCCCCGAGGGCCCAGAGCGCGGCGGGGGCCCGCAGCACCGAGCGCGCAGCGCAGCGCAGCGCAGCGCGGGCTGCGCGGGGCCGGCGGGCGCGGGCGGCGGGCGGGCGGGCGCGGCGCGGGGCGGGGCCTGCCTTAAAGGTATAGGCCGCCGCACCGCCCCTCCCGCAGGTCTCCCCGCCCCCGCCCCAGCCCCACGCGCCCTCTATTTTATTGTTCGTCTTGCAAATGTTTTTCTTCCTCTCCTGGGCTCCGGCCCATGCTCGCGCCACGGCACCCCCCACGCGTGGACAGACCCCGGGCGCGCCTGCTTCACCTATGCAGCCTTCAGACCCCGGGCCCTAGGTACCCGCAAAAGGCTTTCTCGGAGGTTGGAGCACACGAAATGCTGCCTGCTCGCAGTCAAAGGCTTTGCAGAGATGCTTCCCGCAGCCCCGCGAGGAGCCAGTACTTGCTCCTCGGGTCAGAAGCTAAGTGTCCGATAGCTTTCGTGAAGGGAAAGGAACTTTCCAAATGCACTGTTCGTGAATAGATTACAGCGCAATTAAGTAGAAGCTTTTCAGTGTTCCTCCAGGTCTGGAGGTGGCAGGTGACCTCCAGAGAGAAGCCTGGAGTGCAGACAAACCTAGCCCCCAGTTCCGCCGGCGCATCGCGGGAGCCGCCGCGCTCCGGCTACGCTCAGCCAGCGCCGCACTCGCCCCGACAGCGTGGGCGCACAGCCCTGCAGCTCTAAAGTCACTGGTGGAATTAAAAGGAGCTTAATCTGTTTTCATAATTAGGGAGAAAGTTTCCACTTCGTTTACAAAAGTGTTCGCTACCCCCAAGTTTTCAGGTAATCACCAAAAGGTTTTCCATCAGTTTCAGAAGCTAGTGGGACCAGATTGCTAGTGAGAGCCGGCAGGAGAGTAGGGTCGTATTCGTTTGCTGATTTTGACCACCCTTTAAGTTTATCGCATTTCTTTAAAGAAAATCTGCCTTGCCCTCTCTTTATTGCTACTCCATCCCTCTTTCAAGATCAAAAGGTTTAGATCAAAGCCAAGATCAAACTCAGTACTTTAAATAGAAGCAACTTTGCTATGGAGTATTTTATACAAAGAGGAGCTTCTTAATGGAGACATCAGAGTGGAGAACTTCATTGTGTCTCTTCATTCCATATTCATAACTGGACTACTTAAACTTACATTAATGATGCACATTTATTTCCTAAAATAAACAACAAATCTGCTCAAGTGGAGGAATCTTCCTTAGTGTTTGTGTTTCCGGGAATACAAAAGAAAAAAAAATCTTGACTCTAGAGAGAAGTATAAATAGATGCATTAACCATTCTGTATCATTAGTAGATAAGTGCTATGAAATGCAACCTCATTTTCAACATATTATCTAATTTTCTTATACATTTGTATACAGCCATCATATGCAATTTTTCTACTATAAAGGAAATGGACAAAATAGTTAATGCTTTGGAAATTTTGTGTGCACATACACATAAGCAGATAAAAAATTAGAAATGGAGAAGTGGATTACATGGAGCTGCTTAATTTTAAATGCAAAGAGAACTATGAACTTTCCAAGCTTCTTCTATACTACTAATTCCAGAACCAGCAGAAATCCATCCTGGCAGATGCTTCCTTTTATCCAACATTATTTTCTTCCTTGGAAGTTCACTGCCCCTAGGAATTTTGATACGAACCACTCAATACTGATGTGCCTAACTTACACCAACCTTTTTAAAGGTTACTTTTTAGTGACTTGTAAAAAAAAAAAAAATTCAACATATAGACTTTGAAGAAACAAAAACCAAGATTGTTTTTAAATTCCGTGTATCCCACTGAGTTACTGGACAGATCTTGGGAGGATGCAGTCTCCTCTCTCCCTAGCACTCAGTTCTTAGAGCATCTGTTTCTGGCATAAGCTGAACAGTGAGACTTAGTCTGTTGCTCTCCTCCTCTAGTGCCTCATTGAGTGGGAAGCAAAAGCTGGGGTCCATTCTAAGCTTCTCCCAACTTTTTCCTAGTTTGTTCTCTTGCCCCACCCCATAATATATTCTCCACAGAGAAGCCAAAATCATATTTCCAAAGGTAATTCCAATGGTTTCACTTGGCTTTATGGAGGCTGCTTTGCTTGGCTAGTTCTTTCTCATCCTCTAGTTCTGGTCTTAACACTTCTCAAAGGTCTTTCTTCACTCTCCACCCAAATTATGTTATTCTCCCATTCTTTCTAACAGCATCCTCTTTATATTCTTTTGAGTGATTGTCTTTTATAGCTATTTTGAATTTTATTTTTTATATTTATTTTATTATTTAGTTTTAAGTGGATGCAATATCTTTATTTTGCATTTATGTCGTGCTGAGGATCAAACTCCATGCCTCAAGCATGCAAGGCGAGCGCTCTACTATGGAGTCACAACCTCAGCCCATTGAATTGTATTTTTAATTAATAAAGTATTTTTAGAGTAGTTTCAGGTATAGAGAAAAATCAAGTAAAAAAGCACAGGATTTGCATATCCACTCACCTCCACAGTTCTCCCTACTATTGACACAACGTTCATTAAGGTTGAAGAATCAGTACTGATACATTATTATTAATTAAATTCTATAGCTTTCATCAGGGTGTGTTCTTTGTTGTAGCTATTTCTTGCTAATTTACTAAACATGTATCTCCCTAACTGGACTTTAGGTTCCAGGAAGAAAGAGATCCTGTCTTTTGTTCCTGGTATTCATCCAGTTATTAAAAACAGTACCTCACATAGAACAGATGCTCAATAAACATGTTAAACAAGAATGGAAGTATAAAGGAACAAATGAAGGAATAGCACATGAAATTTCATGGGGGAGGAGTTTTGAGATGAAGATTTCTCTAACTTCTGTTTATTTCATCACTAAAATATCTTAATTTGAGCTGAACACAGTGGCACACATCTATAATCCCAGTGATCTGGAAGCTAAGTCAAGAGAATTACAACTTCAAGGCCAGCCTCAGCAACTTAGTGAGGCACAGTCTCAAAATAAAAAGGGCTGGGGATATAGCTCAGTGGTAGAGCACTCCTGGGTTCAATTCCCAGGGTAGCAACTAAAATAAAATGCCTTTTTGTAAAGAGCATAGAATTGTGAATTTTAAGAAAGACATCAATTACAGTGCCAAAGTATTTCTAAAATGACTTTAAAAACCTAAAAATAAAAAATGACAAAGGTTCTCAAATGTTAATCACTTAAAAACTGCATTACAGAATCGTGCTGGGAGCTGAATTTAATCTAGAAAAAAAAAAAAAACATTGCATGACACTGGAAAAATATTTGTATCAAACCTGAATGTATTTTCTTGTTGTCTACCTAAATCTCTCTGTTCTGGTATTTACACCAATGATGGCAGGCTGTGGAGAAACTGGAGAAAGACACTTTCAAAAACCGGAATTCTATAGTGGGGGATGGATAGTCTACTACCTATCTTTCAGAATGTGGTGAAAGCACTTTAAAACAGATGTTCTCTATTTGAATTATATCTTTTAAAATGCCTCAGCTAGTAGAGAGGCAAGTTTAGAAAGGAAGTTGTTTCAAGAAACTTTCTTGTGAAAGCAGTTTATAAAAGCTGAAGACAATTTCAGAGGCTGGAAGAAATGCCACTGCTTTAAAATAAAAGCATCCCTTAATGTGGCAGTGGAGACTGCCCTAGAGGGAAAGCCTTTTTCAGTTTTCTTTTCTTTTTTCCTTCTTCTCTTTTTTTTTTTTTTAAAGTAGAAGAGGAAGTTACTCCTTTCACTGGAAGAAGACAGTGATACCCATTTCATACTGCTAATGAGGGCGCTGCTCTCTTCCTGCTCCTGAAGGAGGCACAGCCAGCAGCAGGAGAAGGCGCCTTCCTAGGCCCCGGAAGGCGTACAGGGCGAGCAAGTGGAGCCCTCTAATTACCCCACACAGCTCAGATGGTAAATTACACTCCTTTGGGCAAAGCACAGGGCAAACTATCCACTGAAAGAAGCCAAAGTACCTTTGAATACCAAACAAGGTAGAGGGTTTCAGAAGCTTCTGTGGGTTTCTGAAGGGCTCTACTGCCAACATATATTCAAGGTTAATTACAAAGTAGGAGTCTGCACAGGACTGGAAATAAAATCAAGGTAGATTAAGCTATAGTAATAACAAGTAAGGATTAGGAGTAGTTATCAAATGTTTATGCTTTTAAATTTGGTTCTGTTGTTTTCAAATGTGATATTCCTTTATGTTGGCTTGTGGTTGATTCTGGAAGAATTATACATAATTTATATTACTGCTTATTTTGTCCATGTTAGAAAGAAGGCCTCGTTTCTTTCTGAAAAGAATTTTGGCCCTGCCACATGGACCTCTCAGTGGAAGTCCTTATAAAGTATATTTTTTAAAAAAGGAAATCAGTCCCTTGCTGGGCCTAGCAACTGCTGAACCAGTGGCTGTGCAGGGAGCCAGCTCACAGAACTTCTCCCTCTCTGACCACAGCCCTGATCTCACTGTTGCTCAAAGGCTTTTGCAGAGCCTGACTGAGGGGAACACATTTCAAACGCTCAGCTCTTCATTCTCTCCCCACTTCAGTTCTGGGAATGAAATGCATGGCTCTGCACACACCAGGCAAGTGCTCACCACGGAGCGCATCCCAACCTCAAGTTCTTGCATTATTCCACCCTCTTTGTGAATCTGATGAAGGTTACATGCTATCAGCTCCCTAGGGGGGAAAATACACCTTTAGCACTTGCACACGCATACACAAACACACACAGAATTTTCAGGACATTGGCAGATTCATTGACACCCTAACTCCTCTCCTGGATACTAAAAATCCGCTCCTGGATTGAAACAGACCACCATAAAGCTGACCCTGGACTTCGTCTTTCAGGTACTTTGTGAAAGTTCTCTTATCACATTTAGTTCTGGGAAGAAGCCATCAACCTTTATTGAGGTGCATTATAAGAAATAGCCCCATAAAACCCATCTCAGTGTTTACTGGAAGGGCGGGTTTAGAGGGCTGTTTATTACATTAGATGGTGATTTTCTGTGAGGGCCACAGCAAAACCTTCTCCCTGGATTCACATCAGGAATAGTGGGGCTGAGGCAATAGGTTTATTTTGACCTCACCAACATTGCAATTTATCCCTTCCCCTCTTCTAGAAAGCAAGGTGCTCCTGGGACCCTGCTTCAGCCAGGCTGGAACTTCAGTATGTACTTACTATGCACTTAGTTAATTCTTGGCCTCATCCCATTTTCCTACCATTATTTTCAAGTCACTTTACTTATTTTAATTTATTTCTCTCATGCTACACTTGTCTGCTTTGGATGTTGCCTTAAGTTCACTTTGGACAAGGAGGGGTTTGAATAGTGTTCTGGGCTTATTGTTATTTTTTCTTTAATTTCCTGTTTCTTTTTGGAGGGGAGAAAGTGGGGATCAGGAAAGATTTTATGGTTCTAAATTTCCCTCCATTAACAACATTTTGAAGTAAAGTATGTAAGTTAAGGTTACATGATTGTACTCTTTAAAAAATTTAAGGAAAAAACTATTTAAAAAATTTTGAAAACCATAATACTATACAAACATCACACAGGACTATTAAAAATGTAAACCAACCAAATATTTTATCCCTTTTGATATCAAAACCCAAGGAAAGAACTTAGATTGCAGGAAGAATGTAAATCAGACATAGAGACAGGGCGTTCCCTTAACCAATGCAGTGCAGACCCCACTGCAGAACAGCAGCAGAGCTGGCGAACACAATGAGGCTTGGACACCACCCCTGACCTCAGCAAACCGCAGGGTGAGGCAGTACCTCGGCCTGGTATATGGGATGTGTGGACAGCTCAGGCTTAGACATGTGTTAGCTGTGTGTCCACTCTAAGCCTCCTTTCTCATAGAGGTGTGAAGATCAGATGACATAGGTAATGTGCTTAGGACAGAAATCAGTGACGTATCAAGTTCTAGACTTTAAAATTAAGAAGCAATTTAACATTACTAGAAGCTAGAGGAAGTGACTTTAGGACAAAATGATACTGAAGCTCCATACACTTCAGAGATCACAGAATCTTAGAACTGGTAGAAAGAACGAGAACAGCCAGGCTCTGTGCAGAGGGGAAACTTCACCAGGTGCGTCCGCATACAGCTCTTCTACCTGTGCCTCACACAGCACCATCTTAAGGATGGAGAAGCTGAGTGTCAGGGAATTTCATTGCTTGGCCCTCAGATATCCTCAGATTGGAAATGTAGTGCTCTTTCTACTCCATGGACTACTAATATGGACTGTCACTTTAAAACATTTATTATGTGATCAGAGCAAGCTTGGCTCAAAACAGCCCACAAAATACAATCCCATACCATAAAAGTCTCCTGAAAGAGATAATTTAGAAAACAGATAATAGCATATTGCCTTAAACACCTGTATGACTGCTGTTCTTTACAGGACTTTGATATTCATGGCATTACAACCTTAGAGAATTTTCACAGGTAAAATGTAACATTATGTAGGGTTGGCTTGTAGATCTGGGGTTCCCAGCCTGACTTATTGGAATCACTGTGGTGGCGGGGGAGGGGGGCTTACAAATCCCAAGGCGCCCAGGTGACCAGGCAGATTCCCATCTCTGGGAGTGGGACCAGGCACCAGCCATTTCTAAGTCTCTACCCTATGACTATAGAGAACCACTGGTCCAGACTGTCTCAGTGATGCTCTAATAGGTTACTATAAAGACAATTCAAAGTCAGTGACACACAGGATAACACTATACCATACTCTATGATGATAAATCCCTTTAGGTAGATGTGGACACAATCCTGGGCATGATGGGCTGTGGGCCAACCCAAGTAGCTTTCCTCAACAAGATCCTTCCAGTACACACAAAGACTAAAAAGGAAGTGAAAGGTTTCTACGTTCTATCCAAAAGGGATGCAAGAAGGAAAGGATATTTGACTTTTTAGTGATTGTTTTTCTAGGTGCATTATTGATTCAGTTCTGGATCCTGAGTAGAAAGACTTTAGATGGGACCTGATTTTAGCACTGGTCGGCAATACTGTCAATATGAAGTAGTACTAACAATATTCTAATTATGTGATGGCTGCCACCCATCCCTCCAGACAAACATTTTGCATTTGAAGGGCTGCTGGATAGAATTAGAGGAGAGCAGCTGGACCTAGTGGTGCACACCTGTAATCCCAACAACAAGGGAGGCCAAGTTCAAGCAACACAGGCCCTGACTCAAGATAAAAAAAAAAAAAAATAACAAAGGGTTGGGGGTGCAGCTCAGTGCTACATCATCTGTGGGTTCAATCTCTAGTACTGCATGTATACAGGCACACACAGGGAGTAAGGGAACAGCATGTGCCCATGGAAAAGACCCCTGCAGTGTGCCAGCAGCACTGGGGCAACCCGGGCCGATTTCTAGAACGTCCACCAGCCTGCCCTAGTCAACTGGGCTCCTGTGTCTAGGAAAGATGTGCACAGACATGGGAGCCAGCAGAAGAATCATTCTGATAAAGTGTCTTCTGAAGGGATAGTCGTTAATTAGGCATAAAAACACAGCATATACTGATTATTTCACTAGCTTGAAAGCAAACACCAGTGTCTAGGTACCTCCCCATTATTCCCTAAGATGGAGGGAGTATGGTATCTAGAGGTGTGTACACATGGACTCCACGGTGCCTTTGAAGGAGGAGGTGTGTGGCTTTAGCATGACTATTTGTAAGAGCTGTGGCCCTCGGTCCCAATAGCTTGTCATCTGGCCTCCAAAAGAAATTCCATGAAGTCAAAATATACAAACAAGGGGAAGGGGCCTGACTCCTACTCCCTGTATCAAGAAGTAAAAGCACACACGCACGCGCACACACACACACACAGTAGGGAAAGTAAAATTCACCACATTTTGGAGGTGGGGCAACTGTCCCAAGTACAAATAATCTGAGGAAAAGCCATTTTCCACAATGTTTGTTCACCAAACCCTTAGCTCCCTACAAGGAGGTGTTCTAGGAAAACAATGGGAGGGGTCAGAATTAATTTGGCTGCTAATCTCTTTCCTTTTCATAGGATGTTTTCTCCAGCAGTGGATTAAATCAACATTTAAGGCCCCAGCTGTGTCCATATTAGGAAAGCCCTGGCTCAAGTCTCTGTGGAAAAAGGACCTGCCCCCCGCCCTTTGCTCTGCTCCCACCCACCTCATGTGGAGGTGGGAGAGTGGGAGCTGGGGAATGTGAACTTGATCCAGCATTGATCAGTCAAGCAGCAAACGCTCATTGTTCTTTAGATACCAAACATAACTCCTTTGTCCTAGGGATAAAGCCAGCCACTATGCACATAACGACCTTTGTGCTCACCAGTATGATAGACGGAAAGGAGATGCAAGGAACATTAGAGTTTTATTAACATCAAAAATACCTCCTCATTGTCAAGATTGAAGAACCCATCAGTTAATTTATATTTATGTTAATATTAGGTATATTAAACTCTCTTAAATCTAACTATCTTCTACAATTTCTTGTTTTAGTTTTTCAGCACTGGGGATGGAACCCAGAGCCTCATACATGCTAGGCAAGTGCTCCACCACTGAGCCATGCCCCAGCCCTGTTTTCATAATTAGACATTTAATTTACAGTGCACATATTAAGGTCCGCTTTAGCTTTGCCTTTACATGAACCTTTCTTATCTTCACTGCCTGGTTTTCTGAGGTTCAAGGTCACTGGAATGCAGGCTAAGAATCAAATAAGTCCATCCTCCAAATATGGCTTCCCCGGTGTTATGGGAAATATGCCACAGAGAACTTAGACCTCAGCCCCCTCTGTCCTTGCTGTGAGGAAATTATGCAGCCGGGCACACAGGTCACACAACTGAGCCAAGGAGATGGATGCACCCCAGGGTGAGGAGGGGTAGGAGGACTCACAGCGCAAGAAGCAGGAGGCAGAATGCGAAATGGGAATCCCCTCTTCTCCTCACAGACAAAAGCCTGTCTTGTATTTTGAACCTGAGTAAACTTTCAAAGGTCTCAAAATAACCGAATTGTGGCATCATCATAAAAAGCCTGACCTAACAACCACACAGTCTTTAAGCCCTGGGGTGGCGCCTGTGGAGACATGGCCCATCTGAGGCGCTGCAAGCAAGCACTGCCCCCAGAACAAGTGGTGGACTCCAGGAAGTAAGCTCTCTTTTTCATGTGCCTCATTATAAAGGAGAATTAATAATTTTATTTCTGGTCCTGCGTCACTCACAATAATAAGCCAACCATTGTTACAAAACCATCATAACATGAAATGTGATATTTCTACATTGCTCTATGAATGTACCAGCAGGACCAGGAGTGAGATGTGAAAACATATGCAACCTACCCCTGTAGAATGAACCTGGGCTTCTAAGTTGGACAACATTTGATTTTCAGTTTCCTCCTCTATAAAGCTGGCATGATAATCATGTTCATCATGTGGAGCTGTGAATAGGAGGGGTAAATAACTTAGGCATACTACACTTAGCGGAGCGTCTACTCACAAACCTGGTAAGCTTTTTTCCATTCTGGACATTCAAGTATGTAAAAAGAGATACGAGTGGAGGAGGGAAATACAATTTTAGGGAGTCAAAAACCTATATATCTGTTTCCTTCATCTGCAGCTTCTTGAAGCATTTATGCAAAACCCAGGCAGATGCCTTTCAATCACAAAATCAATGACAGTGACTAAAAAACTAGAGTGTGAGGAGAAACGACAGTGAGACTTCTGGAGAAATGGACTTTGTGAAAAACACAATCAAGAAGAGTCTTAGTGGGGCTGGGGATGTGGCTCAAGTGGTAGGGCGCTCGCCTGGCATGCATGCGGCCCGGGTTCGATCCTCGGCACCACATACAAACAAAGATGTTGTGTCTGCCGAAAACTAAAAAATAAATATTAAAAAAAAAAGAAGAGTCTTAAAAAGAAACGCATCTTTGCTGGGCTGTGTGGAGTAAGAAGAACAACTCCATGCACCACTGAGGGAAAAGGAAGGGAGGAGAGAGGAAACTCGAGATGAGTACTTGGAGAAAAGGCAGGCAAAGCCCCCTGACGTGGGAGCCATGTCCTGGTCCCAGGCATGGAGTTACTCCAGCCGAATCCCATTATCACGGGTTGCCCTGGAGTCTTGGTACCAAATTCTTATATACTGACTTTGGCCTCCCCTCCATGCATTTTCATGCCAATAAAGTTGCTGAAATTAAAGAAGAATTGAATTGTGAAGCTTTTTGGCATAAATAATGTCATATTGTAAAGTCAGGGCTAATAACAACCAGGATGCCCTTAACGCACTTAAGAAAAACCATCTGATATATGTATCCCTCAATGTGGTTTGAAATTTCCTTTGGCCTACAAAGGAAAATATTTTTAGCACATAGCACACTTTGTAACAGACATATAAATGCACTGAAAATATAATTTTAGGAAAGCATCTGGGTTTGATCATCCCAACTCCAAATAGGTCCTACTTTCTCAATATAAGAAACACTACAACACTTTGCTATAAAATATGCAGCAATCACTGTGACATTTTCTCATAAACATTTCATTACTGGTCCTGTTTGTTTGTTTAGTTTTTTTATGCAGTAAATAATGATTTAAATATAAAGCAACATAAAAATGAGGTTTCTTCTGAAGCATTCGGACCCCATGTCTTCCTATGCTTCAAACAGCAGCCAGTGCTCACTAGACCTTCTCCCAAAGGATATTTAGGCAACAGGCATAAATGAATATTTTATTTGCTTATCTCAAAATGTATCTTAGAAATAACAGTTGCCACTTTCCACGGAAAAAAATGACCTGCAGTTTGACTGATCTGCAGGAATTTTGAGACGAATTAGCCCAGGAAAAGTTTTCTCATCTGTTGGCTCAATAGGTTAATATCTGTGAATAACTGATCTGAATCAGTGAGCAGCCAGTGTCAATGCTCTTGCACACCAATTGTCACTTCAGATCCCCTCACCCTCATAACTTTTTGAGTAGGAATTTTCCAGTGGAAGAAGAAGGACAGAAACCAGGATTCTCTATAAGTTTGTAAAACAACATGAGGATAAGACATAAAGTTATCCCAACACTACCCAACCTAAGAATGAGCTTTAAATATGAAGCCAATTCAAGATGCCAGAGATGGAAAGGAAGACACAAAAATTAAAGGCTTTTCCTCTCAATGGACTCAGAGTGGTACCTGGGCAAGGCTCAGAGGAGGTGCCCTTCCCCTAGGCCAGTGCACCTCATTCCCCTAAAAAGCAAAACAAAGTGGTCTCAGAGAAGGTGAGCAGCTTGCTCAAGGCACACTGTCCAGTGGCAAAAAAGCTGACTCCAGAGCTATATTTAATGTATTAGTCACCTTCTCCCTCCAATATAGGGTTAGCTGTGCTAAACAACCTTCACTATAATGTGCTCTAGGAAGACATCAAATGGGATATAACACAACTGACTCTCTTCCTGCACCCAAACTCCATGCTTATTTGTTAACCATGACTTGAGTTGGGGGTTTGCTTTTCAAAGCAAAAAAAGAGGATACAAAAAACATCCCTCTAGTGTATTAGCAGACACATAAAGACACTTTTTGTTTGGCAATTTGCTTTTTCTCATTTATTTTGGTGAGCTGGTATTTATTATCTAATTTAGTTTCCATCTCATAGGAGGACTGCCTGTATCTTTCCAAAGACAAAGACCTAAGCTGCTCTCTACCAACACTCAATTCACTCACACCAAGAACACACCAGCATTCTCATGCAGTGAATATGAACATTTCTTATGCAAGATACTCAGTCCAGGCACACAGGGCCTCCTTTAGAAAGGGCTAGTGGAAGAAGGGTGTGTGTACCTATCTATGGCACCTAGGATGTGAGATCTGCATTCTGCATCCACGAAAGAAAAGGGAAAAACAGTTTCAGGGGGGAAAAAAGCAGTCATTTATTACATTTCAAATCATCACTGCCTGGGGCCCTCTGCGATTCCTTTATTAACTATTCACAGATCTTTGTGAAGACTAAGGCAAAGACTGGATCAGCTGAGTTGGATTAAGCTCTACTAAAAATACAAAAGACCTCATCCATGGGCTGAGACCTGAGATTCCTGGATTTGAGCTTGGCTCTGCCACTAACTAGAGCTCTGAGCTTGGGCAGGTGATGGCAGCTCTCATGGGCTCATCTTCCCATGGTGGAAAATGACACATTGTTCAGGCCTTGTCCCCAGCCTGAGGTTCTAAAGAAGCCTGAAAGTCAAGCAAGACCAGAAAAGACCAGCCACACCCAAGAGTATTAAGCCACACAGACATCCACTGCACCTCTACCTGGTACTGTATCATGGTCTCCACAGAAGGGAAGGAGGAAGAGCAGCACTGGGCTTTTCGGCAGCCCCTGTCGCTGAGGACTCTCCTTAACAGCAGGGTGCTCTGGTGGCAGGAGCTAGTACAGGTCTCTGTGAGCACTGTGGAAGGCCATTGTGAGAGCCACTGCCGCAAAGGCCCAGATGCCAATATTAGCTCAGAATGTGCAATGTCACACAGCCAAAGACCTGAGCAGGTGTATACACCCATGTATATAACCCACTGAGCTGTTGCTCCTCAGGTCGGAGATAGGAATAATATGAACATTAAATTATCTGTTGGGTGCTTTGTTTTGCTATTTGGTGGAACTAGGAATTAAACCCAGGGCCTTTCACATGCTAGACAAGTACTTCAATACTGAGCCACAGTCTCAGCACTTTTTATTTTATTTTGAGATGGTCTCACTAAGTTGCCCAGGCTGACCTTGAACTTGTGATCCTCCTGTCTCAGCCTCTGGGATTCCAGCATGCCTGGCCTAAAACCATCTGTTTTAATGAAGACTCTGCCAGAGTACGTCCTCAGCCTGATGAAGAGAGGATGGGGTAGTTCTTCTTAACAAGCAGAATCAATTTTTTCCACTGACTGAAGTTTATGATCTGAAGCAGATATCTTTGTCCTAATTCTTTGAGTTTATATGGCTCCTTCCTTCTCAAGAACTCTCTAGATGAAATAAAGCATCACTACAGCAAAATCCTACTAAGTGGTAGTGCTCAACTGCAAGAGATGTAGTAGTCTTTCCTTAAGTGAATCTCTCTGGTGCACAGTATTTACAAGCCTGAAAAACAGGTAATGCTCATATGTTCAAACACAGCCACCAGACTGCACCTTGAGGACAGTGACATGGCTCACTTACACAATGAGCTGGCTGATGGTGACTGAGTTGGAGCTTAAAAGCTGAGCCGGCAAGTTTTTTGTTTTCTTAGAGACTTAGCCTCCTGCTGAACAAGGCAGATGCAGGAAAGTCAACCTCTCCCACAATCCCGCCCAGTCTCCAACTCTGGGGCAGATTCCTCTTGTGCATTACAGAATCATGATTGGTTTGCAGATGCCCCACAGATCCTGAGCTCATGGCAGGGCATGTGCCCTCTCAGCTCTGTACATGCAATGCTTGGCATATTCCTTCAACAGATAAACTAAACCTCAAAGCCAAGTATTTGAACCAATCAGGAAGAGTATACAATTGAAGGATTCTAAGAGTTTAGAGTGTACTTGGAAGACAAACTTCTGACAGCGTATATCCTGGAATATAACACAATTATAGAGCTCATCAACCAGTCTCAGCTATAACTATGCAGATTCTGCTTTGTAGGTAAGGAGTGACAGCCTGAGATCTATAACTTTAAATGGGCTCTTGGACGCTGCTGATATCCAGACCCCTCAGAGCGTCTCTAACCCAAGTCAGACCCATACTTTTTGCAAGAACCCTGCTCTAACTCTTTCTTGAAACCCATAGGCACACAAACCACTGCCAACTGTCTCCATGAAATGGACTGAGCCAAACAGTCTTTTCAAAGCTAGCGGCTCCTGCTTCCTTTTCCTTCTGGTTCAAAGGGCAGAACAAATTTTTCCTTAGTCCACCAAACAAGTATATTTGATTTCTGTCCATAGTATCACATGCCTGAAAGTGTCTGTGTCCAACTGGGCCTGTTCAGAATTCTCATTCTTTTTTTTTTAAATATTTTTTTAGTTGAACACAATATCTTTATTTTATTTAATTTTATGTGATGCTGAGGTTCGAACCCAGTGTCTCACCCACACTAGGTGAACACTCTACCACTGAGCCACAACCCCAGCCCTGCAGAATTTTCATTCTTTTTAAAGGAAAAAGTTTTCAAATGCTCTTTATCTAAATCAAGGAAGCCACCCTCATATGACTTTCTCTGAGCTCACTTTAAAAATACATGTCCAGGAGTGAGGGTGAGTAGCTCGGTGATAAAGCACGTTCCTAGCATGAGCAAGGCCCTGGGTTTAATCCCCAGCACCACACACACACCTCCAATGTGAGCTACTAAAGGTCACGGCTGGGCGCCCCCCACCTTCCCCAGGGTGCTCCCCTGTCACTGGCAGGGGGTGGGCACACCGTCTGCAGTATGGCACGTTGGGCTTGTTTCATGTGGCTTCACACTTTCTCCTTTGAGGGCACCTGTAGGATAGATGACCCCCAGCTCCCTGCACCTGCTCTCTGACAGATGCCACTGGCCATCTAGTCAGTGCTGTTTTTTAAAATGGATCCAAGTATATGAATAGCTCTGGACAAGAAAATTCAAAGTTGAAAACCAAGGAGTAAAAAGTCAGTCTAACTCTTTCTCTCTGTCGGGACACCTCCACCCTTCCCGAAGCGGAAAAGCTGGACCTTCTGCCCAGGGAGCTGTCTGCCAGGGAAGGCTGCTGGGCCACCTAACCCCATTAGAAAGCTGCAGCTCCAGTTGGTCACTTCTTCTAGAGCCTGAAGAAGTGGCTCTGGAATGTTGCGGGCACTCTCTAGGACCACCACATTCAAGTTGATAGGCACTCCGGCTATGTCACCTTACCAAGCAGCCCCCTCTGGGACCTTGCTTTCCATGTAAAACAAGAAACCATAAACTTGTTCCTAACAAGAAGGACAGAAAGGGAGAAGATCGCTTCTCTAAATAGTGATCAAAACTCATTCACTTGCTGGATTTCTTCCTCCCTGTTTTAAAAATGCAGTCACCCTCCTAGATCTTCAGGGGTAGATGGCCTTGGTTTGAGTGCGGTAGGGAACAGGTGTTGGGAGGGGCTCTTTCCCCACTGCTCCAGCTGCGAAAGCTCCTCCCACGGTTCACTCAGCCCCCCACCCCCATCACCGAGACTTGACTGCCTGATGTGGCTCAAACTCAGTTTTCTAGCACCAAACATGGATTATGCGGCCCTCCCTGCGGATGATGGCCTTCTCCCCAGTATCTCCCTGCCCACACTCTTATCTGCCCTGAAAGAATAGCTTCAAATGACACCTCAATTATTCTTCCACAATGGAAATGACCTGTTTTTTCTGAATTCTAAAAGTTGTTTTTTGTTTGTTTGTTTTGGGTTTTTTTTTTTTTTCCCTTAGAAGAGGTCAATATATCTGGACAATATTGAATCAGATGCCCCAATAAACAACAGCCAGCATGGACCTTCTGTGATTTGGGTCTCTATGGGACAATGGACCCTTCCTACATTTCTCATGTATCACCAGACATGACGCTTAGTTTTTTGATTTGTTTTGTTTTTGGTACCAGGGATTGACCTCAGGGGCACTCGACCACTGAGTCACATCCCCAGCCCTATTTTATATTTTATTTAGACACAGGGTCTCACTGAGTTGCTTAGTGCCTCGCTTTTGCTGGGGCTGGCTTTGAACTCATGATCCTCCTGCCTCCGCCTCCCTAAGCACTGGGATTACAGGCATGCTCCACTGTGCCTAGTGATGTTTAGTTTTTGTGGACTGGATAAATAACATCACTTGGGTTCCAAAAATCTGTCTGAAGCATATTTCTCTATAGAGGAATAAAATAAAGCAAGGTTGTCTTGAGTGAATTTTATAGGCCATTTTAAAGGAATTCACTAGAAATAGTGAATAAAGCACGTGCCTAGCATGTACAAAGCCCTGGGTTTAGTCAGAAAAATAGAAAAAAGGGACTAAGCATTGGTATGGACTAAACTGTGTCCCTTCATATGTTTAAGTCCTAGCCTTTAGTACCTCAGAATGTGAATATATTAGAAACAAACCCATTAAGGTAAAATAAAGTCATATGTGTGGTCCCTAATCCAATATAACTAGGGACCTTATAAAAAGAGATAACGATAGAAATATTGGACACACAAAAAGACCCTGGGAGAACACAGTGAGAAAGTGACCATGTATCTGCAAGCTATGGAGTCAGTCTTAGGATAAAGCAAACCTGCCACCACCTTGATCTTGGACTTGCAGTCTTCAGAATCATGAAGAACAAATCTGTATTAAGTCACTCATTCAGTTATAGCATTCAGTTATGCCAGCCCCAGCAAACTAATGTGAACACTGAGCCCCAGGGGCCCCAAATAAGGGAAGAGAAGCTCACAATGAAAGCATTTTGATAAACTCTCTTGCACCCCAGTTGAGCAGTCCAGCACCTGGAAGAGCCTGTTAAGGGCCAGGCACTCTGAGGAACTGTAAGTGACTGTAGAGCCTCAGAGCTTTGGATGCTGCCCTACTTGAGGCCAGAGACCTATTCAACTTATCTCTCAGGATCCTCAACAAGATGTTCAGTCACTTAGAAAATGTGAGTTAAGCTACTGAACAAAAATGACAATGAAATTATCAAGAGCCCCCAGAGTGTACCACAGTATGGCAAGTACTGTCGCAAAGAACCAGTGCATATAATTTGAAAATTACACTTTCTCTGGAATTTGAAAAATAACCAGTCTCAGTATCCTTGACTGACCATTAAGTGCAGCATTCTTATGAGACACCATGGAGATTAAGAATTATGTTGATAGTATTACATAATATGTGTAAAGGAAGCCTACAAATTATTCTCCTAATGAGCTAGCTGTTTTTCTCTATGCTAAAGAGCATATCCTGGGCTACAATGACACAAAGGCTCCTGCATGAGGTCTTATCGAGTTCCCTCAGTTCTGGTGACTGCAGCATTTTTCTTATAAGACAACATTTTTTATCATTTGCTTGTGTGGCCTTTGGCAGGTATTTGCTTGGGAAGAGGTGGCATTTTCCCAAGATGACAAAATAATGTGTGGTTCTAAATTCTAGGATCCAAGAACAAGCCTGGGAACTTGAGCTGATTCCTGCCTGTTTCTGGGGCACACCATGTGGTGGGCCATCAGCCATCTTCTCTCCTTCCTGCTGCCACTGCTGCCAATGATTGCTCCAAAGAGATGGAGGCACAGAAGGGTCCTGAGGTGCACCCAGGCGGGGGTGCCGCTGTGTTCAGACCTCAACACACAAGTCCACCAGCAGTTGAAACTGGGACTGCAGCCAGGCTGGGAATTCCTTCATGCCCCTTGAACGCCTGTTGTGAACACGGCACTCTGTCACTTTACCTACGGGTGGGACTCATTCCTGCTGTCATGGCAAACCAAGGCCATCTGTGGATTAGCCGGCTGTCTTTACTCACATGATTCACAAAAATACAGATGCCTTCAATCATATTGATGCTGTGGGTGATGATAAGGCATTATGCACTCAGATTTTAATGCAATCAACAGCCTTCAAAACAGGCCACAGCTATCATCTTAAATGTTCTAGTCGCCACATTTAAAAAATGTAATAAATAACAGGTAAAATGAATTTAATAATATGGTTTACTGGGTATACAGTTGTCTCACAGTGTATGTGGAGGATTGGCACCAGGAAACTCCCAGATACCAAAATCTGATCCTCAAGTCCCTTAGATGAAAGGGTGTAGCAACTGTATCACATCTACACCCATCCTTCAGACACCTCCAGATGACCTGTGATACCTAATACAATGTAAATGCAATGGAAACGGTTGTTTTACAGTACTGTTTAGAGAATAATAAGAAAAAAAGCCTATGCCAGGTGTGGCGGTGCACATCTGTAATTCCAGCAGCTCAGGAGGCTGAGACAGGGGGATCCCAAGTTCAAGGTCAGCTTTAGCAATTTAGCAAGGCCCTACGCAACACAGCGAGACCCTGTCTCAAAAATAAAAATATTAAAAGGGCTGGGGATATGGCTCAGTAATTGAGTGCTCTGGGTTCAATCCCTGATACTAAAAGGGAAAAAAAAAAATCTGTAAATGTTCAATACAGAGGCAATTTAAAAAAATATTTTTGATCCATAGTTGAATCTATGGATGTGGAACTTGCAGGTACGGGGGCCAACTGTATGTGTGTTGGGTTGCAAAACACACAAAACACCAATTCAACATGCAATATTTTTTAAAACATGAAATAGCTTTCTTTCATTTTTTTGTACAAAGTATTCTATGTATGAATTTTAACATTCCATCTCAATTCAGATTCTAAATCTTAATCAGAAATCCTTGGTTTCTCTTCATATTTCATAAGATCTATAGTTGAAAAAGTAGATTTTTTTCAATATCTACGTTGTTCGAAACAATAACAGATTTATTGGATTTTTAAACAAATCTAATAAAGATTAAATTAAAATCCAGCTCCCCAGGTGCACCAGGTACACTTCCAGGGCTTGACAGCCACGTGAAGCTGGTAGCTGCTGTCCTGGACTGTGATCCCCGGGTACTACTACGTGCCATGGCCATGGCAGGGAAGTGTCACCTCAGGAACTGCAAAGACAAGCCAGGTATCACCTGCTTCTGGGGCTGAGAGGGATGGTGTGAGACACACGCACACTAGCAAGAGTGTGAGACAGCTTGTGCTGCACACTAATGCAGAGAGAGGGAGACGTTCCAAGGAGAGAAGAGCACGGAAAAGAGGCTAGTGGTGAAGTTTACAAATATTTGCAGACTGATAGTTCTGGTTGAGCATATACCTGGAATGGTGGAAATAAGGTTTAAAAAGGTAGTTTGGGGCAATACTGTGGACAGCATCCATCAATAGGCCAAAGAGCATTCTAAGCACATTGTCAATGGGGAGGAAGTTTCTGGTGAGAGTGGGTTTGAGCTGTTTTGGAAGCCTCACTTGGCATTCTGTGGATGATG
This sequence comes from Marmota monax, assembly GCF_021218885.2. Classification (NCBI taxonomy): domain Eukaryota; kingdom Metazoa; phylum Chordata; class Mammalia; order Rodentia; family Sciuridae; genus Marmota; species Marmota monax. The sequence goes on along the minus strand of NW_026693881.1, from coordinate 2,022,507 downwards.
CATGGAAAGGGGAAGAACTTGGTGGCTAAAAGACCAGTCAGCCACTACACTAGGCCAAGCAAAACATGTCGAGAAAATGGTGGAGGTGCTAGGAGAGGAAAGGGGAAAATATGATCAAATATGTACTTAAGGATCTCTGGACTGGCAATGAAGGGAGGAAATCTAAGAAGGGTGGAGGAGTCTGATTTTTTTTTTTTTTAACTCAGGTTGCGTCTTAATTCTTCTTCTTCTTCTTTTTACCTTTATTTATTTTTATGTGGTGCTGAGGATAGAACCCAGTGCCTCACATATGCTAGGTAAGCACTCTACCACTGAGCCACAATCCCAGCCCCAGTCTGGATAGTTCTTTAGCAATTAAAATAAGTAGTGCTGAAGAAAGATTAGATGGAAAAAAGGTATCCGAATAAATCTGCAAACAAAAATGATTAACATAGCTGGTTGTAGTGGCACAGGCCTGTAATCCTAACAGCTCAGGAGGCTGAGGCAGGAGGACTGCAAGTTCAAAGCCAGCCTCAGCAAACAGTGAGGTGCTAAGCAACTCAGTGAGACCCTGTCTCTAAATAAAATACAAAATAGGGCTGGGGATGTGGCTCAGTGGTCAAGTGCCCTTGAGTTCAATCCCAGGGGTTGGGGGGAGATTAAAATACATATGTGCACCTTGGATGAGGAGGAACCTTACAGTGAACAAGAAAAGGAATAGAAGTCTATTTATAGAGGTGACAAATTAGTAAAATGTACAACTTTCTTAACAATAATGTGCAGTTGGCTCTCCATATCCACAGACTCTACATCCCTGGATTCAACCAAGGATCAAAAGTATTAAACAACAACAACTACAACAAACTACATCTGTATTGAACACACACAGGCATTTTTCCTTGTCACAGTTTCCTAAACAGTATTGTGTAAAGCTGTTGATGGAGCCTCTGCATTGTATTAGGTATGATAAGTAATACAGAGTAACTCAAAGGATCTGGGAAGAGAGATGTAGGTTATGTGTAGATATCCTACCACTTTACATATGGGACTTGGCCATCCAAGGATTTGGATACCCACAACAGGCCTTGGAACCAATCCCTACACATACTAAGAAATGACAGCATACTATTGAGAAAATTCAGTTATGATACTATGCATTAAAAAGCAATGCAGCTGTTAAAAATATATTGCTCTTTGAAATAAGGCAGACTCAAAGTCAAAGCTTATATGTTTTCTCTTATATGGCTAGAGAGAAAAAAAAAATAGGAATCTTATGAAAATAGAAGGGAGACCAGAAGGGTAGAGGGAGGAACTCTGGGGAGGAAGGGGGAAGTACTAGGAAATGAGATTGATCAAATTATCTTATGTGCTTATACGATACCAATGAATCCTACCATTATGTATAATTAAAATGTACCAATAAAAATATTGCTCTTGAAATGTATTAAGGATAACTGCTCATGACACAGTCTTAAAAAAATGAAGTTTGGATGATAAAATTCCAATTTTATTTAAAAAGGGCATAGCAGGGAGGATATGAGAGGATGTACACGGAGCGTGGTAATCCTGGGGAGTACGACTGAGGGGTTCAGGGTTGTTTACATCTCATATTCTGCTATTATTTCAACTTGCTATAGAAAGCACATTGTTTTTACTTTTAAAAAAGCAGATAAGCTGGGTATGGTGGCATATGTCTGTAATCCCAGCTACTCAAGAGGTTGGGGCAGGAGGATCACAAGTTTGAGGCCAGCTTGGGCATTATACTAATACCCTGTTCCAAAAACAAAATGAAAAGGTTTGGGGTATAGCTCAGTGGAAGATATATATATATATATATATATATACATATATATATATATATATATGAATGAGAGAGAGAGAGAATAAAGAGAAAAGGGTAAAATATGTATTGGGATATTTAGAATAATGACTAAAAGGATATGTGTAAAAAATAATCTCTTGGTCATTTTTTGTGTGTTGTCATATTTTTATTTATCTTTTAATTTTTTGTGATGTGTGTATATGTATATGTGTATGTGTGTGTGTGTGTGTGTGTGTACACACACACACACACACATATACACATATACATACATACATATATAGTTTTTTTGTTTTTAGTGCTGGGAATTGTGCCAGGGCCTTGTGCTTGCCACTGAGCGACATCCTCAGCCTTGTGGTTCTTACTGATACACACAACAGTTACATACTCATATATGTACATAACATAATTTGATCATCTCATTCCCCATACCTCTATTCCCCAGCCCACCCCTCCCTATCCCCTTTTACTATTTTAAATTAGTACATACAATGCCATACAAGCGGGCCTCATTGTGGTGCAGCCGTACACATAGACAGCTGATTCTGTTACCTCTTTCCCCACAACTCCCCGCTCTCGATCCCTTCCTCTAATCTCTTGGTCTCCTCCCATTTTCATGAGATCTCTGGGTCATTTTTATTTTTTATTTATAAATTTTTAAAATATTCTAACATAAATGTTTAATATTTCTACAGTCAGAAAAATGTCACAAAGTGAGTAATTTACCCCACTGAGGGCATGATTTAAGTCTCTCTGGAAGATCAAAAGTCATAGGGTGAGATGCTCTTTAGAGATGTTGATCCAATTTCTTTTACTTGTGTGGCACTCATGCTCACCTCTGTTGTTGCTGTGGCTATTTTATTATTTTTTTTAATGACTTCCAATCAATGTGGCAAAAAAAGGAAAATCAAGGCCAACCACAAAGCCAGCCTTTCCTAAGACAAAAAGCCTCTGTAACCGCGGGGTGAAAACCTGAGCAGGAAAACGTGACTTCTGTCATGAATGACTTCAGCTGCTGGGGGCCAGAAATGTTGGAGAACAAAGAGCACGGAGGAATCTCACTACCCAGTCGCCATTCCAGGGCAGGCATGCTAGGAACTTTATATCATCACCATGGGGACGAAGGACAAGGCCTCCTGTGCACCTGAAAGCTTCTGCAGCCTGAGGTCTCAGGTCCTCGCCACACCTTTTGCTCAAGTGGAAACAAAAAGAAACTTTCCAGGAGTCTGGAAGGGCTGAGAGCAGACCAATGACCAGCAGCCACAGAAAGGGAAGAGGAGATGAAAAGGTGCGCCACCTGGTCACCCAGCGACAGGACACTGTGCACCAAATCAGGGTCCTTCTGTCTGCTGCTGTGTTTTTACTAAGGAGTTCAGGACCCAAAGAAATAGCAGTTATGTCTTAAAGACAATTTACAGCCAGCTGGCCTCTTCGCACCTGTCTGTTTCGACAGCAGGGCATCAGTTCATAGCAGGGATTCTTAGGGCTCACACGGCAAGCTGGCGCTCATGCAACCAGATCTTGGAAAGAGCACGAGGCTCACAGGCAACTCTCTCCCTGCCACCGCCCTTCCCCCTTTAATGAAAAACAACAGCCTCCTGGTCCTGGCAAACCCCTCCTCTCCAGGGGAAGGTACAGACCCACAACCCAAGAGGGACATGCCAGCTCTGGGTGCGAGATTAAGAACGTTTTCTTTTTCGTTCCCTCTGGGCTAACTGCTGCAAGTAGCTGCCTTGTCCCAGGCCGGGAAGTCTGGACACCCTTACAACACTCTGGCTTAGGAAGACAACCGTAGGCAAAGGACTGTCCCTGAGCCCATGTAAAGCATGAAGGGCCAGGCTGCAGTTCTGACCAGAGGAACCTGAACCCGCTCTCCCAGGATATTCTGCATGGGGGTGACCTGGTCTATAAGTCACCTTCTTAGAAACTGAAGGGCCCCGGAGCTGCCTTGCTCCACTCCATTTTGTTCTATTGTAAATTCTCTTTTGTTCCCAGAGGATTGGGCCAAATAAATAACTTTTAACAAGTGACATGCACTCCTGAACTAAAGGCAGAAAGTCCTTTTTTAGGAACAAGTTAATGATGGCTTGTGGCAGACAATTTTCCCAAGTGATAGGAAAGAATAGAGAAGTGAGTTGAGGGATGAAAAGGTAATGGAGACACCCTGCCCCCAGCTCCTTCATTTCATGGATCACAGACATTGATTGACACTCAGACACTCCCAAGGGGAAGCTCATATAACCAGCCATGAAACCAGAAACAAGTAGGTCACAGGGGCTGCTTGAGCTGGGGCAGAGCTTCTCACTGCCATGGGAGTCCACCCTCAGCCACTAAAGCCCACCACAGTGGTGTGCAGCCGCCCTCACCCAGACAGGGAAAGCTCCAGGCCAAAGCGTCCTTTGACTACCTTGTCTGGGATGACACCCTCAGATTCCCCAGGGCCCAGTCTCTTGCTTGAGTCAGGATTTGGGTTGGTGAGGGGCCTGGGCTGCCCAACAGGCTCTAGGAAGCTCAGGACCCGGATGAGGGTTGGGGAAGAGGAGGTTTCAGGTCAGGTGACTCAGATGGGACTAGGGCTGGTCAGGAAAAGGCGTCTCCCTCAGAACCGCCCATGGACTGAAAGGGAAGGAGAAAATCTTGACTAAGAGTGAGCCCCAGGCCCCAAAACAGAGAAACGAACTCTAAGCAGATAATACAGGTGAGGCCAGCCTGAAGCAGGAGGCTGTTGCATACCGGGGAGGGAGGCTGAGAGGCAGGTGTACTGGAGAAATAAGGGAAATGAAAGCTGTCTGCCTATTTGGCTACATCCAAAGAGTAGAGCTAGAGGTCAGCTGCCCAACCCTGGGGGCATGAAACTGTTGCCTGGTGACACTACCCAAAATATGCCCCATGCTCTGTAAGAACCCATTTAACACACAATGCAGAGGATAGCATCATGTCTACTGTTCTGGTTTGGACATGAGGTATCCCCAAAAGCTCCATTGTTAATGCAGGACTGTTTGGAGGTTAAGTGATTGACTGTGAGAGCTGGAACCTAATCAGTCCGTCCTAGTTTGAAGGGCCTTGGTGGTAACTGGAGGTGGGGTGTGTCTGGAGGAGGTGAGTCACTGGGGACGTGCCCTGGAAGGATGCATCTCCCCTGTGGCCACTTCCCTCTCTGTTTGTCTCCTGGTCAGCTACGAATGGAGCAGCACTCCTCTACCCCACCCTTGTGCCGAGATGTGCTGCCTGAGTGGGCCCAGAACAATGTACTCAGCCACCTGTGAACCCAGAACCCTGAGCCCCCAAATAAACCTTTCCTCCTTTAAGTTGTTCTCTACAAGTATTTTGGTTACGTGTCACAAAAACCGACTAACATCCACCCATAGCATCACAATAAATTGAAACAGTAGCCATAGGAGTGCCCTCAAATGGCACACTGAAGTGCAGTGTTTTCCTGACTTAGGGACACTCCACCTCAGCAAGATCATTACGTTTATGTACATGTACTAAAAACCATAGTCATGATTGGTGGGCTGAGCAGTCTGCTCTCCACAGACTCCTGAAGCAGTTATCTTGAGCATACCTTTGGCATTCCAGAACTCTCAAGCCAGTCTCGGAAGATGTTTTCAACAGATAGATCCTGCCTTTGAGAAAACAACAAAAAGTAAGGGATTAAAAAGTGACAGCGCTTACTACACAGACTGCTTCCCTCTCAATACTCAGGCACGTCCCAGCATTGTTCTTCCAGAAGGAGAGTTTCTTTGGAAAATGAGCAGTGCTACCCTGGGTTTAAATGTGGGAGGAAACCTGATCAAATCAGTTCTCTCCCATCAAGCACATTAACTGCATGTGGAAATGAAAGAACCACAAGCACACCATAGTAGTGGGTTTTCATGCTTTCAAAGAAAACTTCTGGGGCCAGGCTGGTGGCACATGCCTATAATCCCAGAAACCCAGAGGCTGAGACATGATGATTGCAAGTTTGAGGCCTGCCTGAGCAACTTAGTAAGGCCCTAAGCAATTTAATGAGACCCTGTCTCAAAATAAAACATAAAAAGCACTGGAGATGTGGCTCAGTGGTTAAGATGAGTCCCCCTCACCAAAAAAAAAAAAAAAAAAAAAAAAAAAAAAAAAAAGAGAGAGAGAGAGAGAAGAAAAAGAAAACTTTTGGTTGGGAAAGTCAATTTGGGAGGGTAAGGCATACTCCTAGGACACATTAGTCAGGAGTGCTTCCTAGAGAGCAGTGGAGGAAAGTGAAAACTGAAGAGTAAAAGCACTTAGTGCTTCAAATATAAACTTCATTGTAACAAACTTTATAATAACGATTTTTACTGCAACAAGCAAAAATAATGCACACCATTATCAGACCACAGAGAGGCTTAGGTATATGGAATTAGTATAGCTTCCACTATCTAATTTTCAAGTAGGCCAACATCAAATTGGCTCAATTTAAAGATTGCCTGTTACATCAAATGAAATTTATTTATTTTTTATTTTTTTTGCTTTCATGCCCTGCTGACTTGTCTACTCCTTAAAATTACTAAGTATATATTTAGGAAGGGCAGCTCCGAGGTTATATCTTCCCATCTTCCCTGGCTGATGAAGTTTAAAGCAAACCCATTCCCTTCTTCCCTCTTCCAGATAATTCCTACTCATGCCCAGACTCTCTGCTTACAGAGAGGCCCTTCCTGGACTTTTCAGAGACTGAAACAAGGCTTTCCCTGTGCACACAGCACCCACTGTGCTCCCTATCCTCCATGTCACAGCATTCAGCCCAGTTGGCAACTGACAGTCACTCAATCACTTGACTTTCACTGTTTCCTCCCAACAACGAATCTCTCGGGAGCTAATCCAGCACTTAAAACAGTCCCTAGTATACAAAAGAATTCCTACATAGATTTTTTTTTCCTTGAATGAATAAAGACACATTTTCACTGTTAACTCAATAAATATGATTTCTTTTAAAGAGAATATATATTCACCTTTCCCAGCAAGATGTTCCAAGTTGTTAAGCTCTGTATCTTTTAAAATTTTGCAGACATACACGTACATGTGTACCTGTACATTTCCTCCCTTGCTTTTAGAATTGTGGAAGCAGTTGTGGAAAGATGGTGTTTTCTGCAATGTTAAGGTGCTGGAGGGCCAAGCCCTGCCCCCCTGCCTCATGGGCAGTGTGGAGGAAGGAAAGCAGGAAGGGGCTGGAAAAAGAAGGGATAACTAATTCTGTCTTCCTTTTCTTTCTCCCACTGATCACTGGTGCCCCCTGTCTTCTCTGTCCCAGTAACAAGTTAAGGATGCTCAAGAAGGCAACCACTGCTATTTCAAAACAGAAAAAATGCAGGGAGGGAAAGAAGACCATGTAGAGAAAGGGGTCAGGATGCACATGGACGTTGAGGTCCCTCTGTGGGACTAGCAGGCAGAAGAGAGAGGATAGGATACAAGAGGGCAGAGGGATGACACCACCTCTCTAGGTCATCCCTGGACATGCCTCCCAGGAAACCCAGTGCCACGAGCAATGACTGATTGGCCAGGAAAGGAGAATGTGGCTGGCTGGACACTTAGGGAGCAGCAACACTGAAAAGGTCAGAGAGAAAATGGGGCTCTGACCCCAAATGTGGGCAGGCAAGCTGGAGTTCCCACCGGAGCCTCTGCAACAGCTCAAAGCCCAGGGCTGCTCAGGGGTAAGGGCGGGAACTTGACTCCTTCACCAAATGAAGTATCCTCCCCAGGGGCACATGTGGAGGCAGGTAAGGTGGGGTCCCTGCAGCCATTCTAAACATGAAAAGGTCTTCAGTTTAGCAGTCTTGCTACCATATAAGTGATAAAAATTACTCTTTTCTGCCAGTCTCACACATTTCACTAGGAAATAAAACGACATCAATTTTCCTTAGACACAGGTAGGACAATGTCCTTCACCGACACTGTTTCCAGCCACAGAGGAGATACCGTGTCTGACCTTCTGGGGCAAAACCTCTGTCCCCCATCTTCTTGACACTGAAGAAGCTGGAGTGAGGGGCCTGCTCCTGAGCTGAGCTGAGCTGCACGTGGCATCTTGGGAAAGGGGTCTCCTCAGAACTTCCAACACCAAGAGCAAGAAGCAGGCTTCGGAAAGGATGTGGAAAGGGCAGGAAGGATGATTCAAGGGCAGGTGCCCTGGGCCCAGGAGGGAGGTCAAGGGAACTGGGATCAAATGTCCTGAAGAAAGACGTTTGGGAGGCGACCTGATGGCCACGTTCGAGTGATTTTGCAAAAGACAGCGAACAGCTGCTGCGCAGCACTGTGGAGGTTGGACATGAGGACAGGACGGGAGTCTCCTGTGAGGAATTTTCACTTACGGACACTTCTCTAAGCGGCCTGGAGAAGGGGCTGCAGTGGAGGGCTGGAATGTCACTGAGAAAGGCCCGAAGCCCTTGCCAGAGCAGGAGGAGGGCAGGAGAATGTCTCTGAGTGGTGGACACTCGACGGAGGTCCACTGGGCCCAGGTTCTGCGGAGAGCTGGGATGGAAAACCCAGCAAGTGACTGAGAGACATGTGACAGACACCCGTCTGCATGCCAGCAGTTCTTGCAAAGCTGGGGCTCAACTGCTGTGGAAAGGGTCCACCTGCCTCTGTGGGACAGGGAAGGAGGACGGTGGGAGGAGCACCGCAGAGATTCTGAAAGGCGACAGTGCCGGAAGTATGTCCTGGTGGGAGGCAGTGCTGTCTGTCCTGCCCAGGGCAGGAAGGGAAGGGATGCACAGACAGGGAGGGCCAAGTTCCACTCAGCCCAGCTCAGGCAGAAATGAATCAGGGTGTCCTGTGAGGACTCTGGAGGCCCCGCGGCTGAGCCCTGGGCCTGCCACGGAGGCTGTGAAGTGGCTGTAGAATGAATGACAGGAGAGCAGGGAAACAAGGAAGAGTACTTGAGGGAGAAGAGGCTGGAGGCAGGGAGAGGTGAAGTGATGTGGTGTGTCGGGGTAGAGTGGCAGGTGGCATCCTGGGCCCCATCCATCTCTGCAGGATGACCCTCCACAATCTGTCCATGCCTTGGTCCTGTCACCTCTGAGGTTCTGTTCATTGATGAGTGCTAAGGAGAATTCCACTTTCCCGTATCTGGTGCTTGTGCACATTCAGACATTGTTACGTAGCAGCACTAAAAACAAAGCCAACAAAAACTCCTCTACATCCTCAAAAACTAGGGATGAGACCACCATATGACCCCACTATTCCACTCCTCAGCTAAATCCAAAAGATTTAAATCAGCACGCTACAGGGCACATCGATGTTTACAGCAGCCAAGCTGGGGAACCAATTTAGGTGCCCATCAACAGACGAATGATAAAGATAAGGTGGTGCATATACACAATGAGGTTTTACTCAGCCATAAAGACGGATGAAATTATGGCATTTGCTGGTAAATGGATGGAATTGGAGAACATCATGCTAAATGAGATAAGCCAAACTCAGAAAGCCAAGGGTGGAATGTTTCTTGGGTGGGGTGGATACATCTGCAGTAGAGGAAGGAGGATGATGGGGAGGAAGGAGGGACAGGAAAAGGGAAGAATGGTAGAATGAATCTGACCTAACTTTCCTATTAGGGACAGGAGTATACCACAGTGAATCACACCTTTATGCATATCCACAAGGCACTAATTAAAAAAAAAAAACTACAAATAAATAGAAGAAATTATAAATAAATAGAGTAGAAAAAAGGGAACAGGGGTATGATGGAAGGGAGGGCAAAGGAAAGTACTTGGGACGGATTAGAAGGAATTATATTCCACTTCCACATAAAGGCACAGAAGTAGCAGCTACTATTTACTGAACATCTACTGCGCACCAGACAAACTTCATCTAAACTTCCAATAACTGCAAGACCAACAATTCCGTTTCCATATTAAAGCTGACCAAATACAGGTTCTGAGAGGTTAGGGAACATGTCCAAGGGCATGCAGGTAGCATCTGCCCGGCCGGGATTCAAACCTAGGCTGCCTGTGAAGCCCTGGCAACTCCTTCTGCTCTAAACTTAGGCCTCAGAATGAGCCGGTCCTGTGTAGGCAGACAATCCTGCAGGAGAGCAGAGCCACCGCCACTCCCAGCACCCCAGCTTCTCCCTGTCGTGCTCCTGCGGTAGCTGTGCTGGTGCCAGTCCTCCTACTACCGTTTAGGAGAGGGGAGAGAGCCATGGAAGGGCAGTGGGAGGGCAGGAGTGCTGCCCCTGATGAAGAGGGTATGTTTGCTCAGATCACTTTCTTTTGGGAAGCTGTGAAGCATCTTACACCCAGCATCACGTCCCTCCTCATAACATCCCTGAGAAGTGCCGTCCATTGTTGTGTGGTGTTTCCCAAGCAGATGGAGAAGCACAGGCAGCACAGGAGGATTCTGGAGAGAGTCAGCAGCGACAGGCTCCTCAGCTCACAGGCTTGGGGCAGGCAGCCCCAGCACCAAGCTCACCTGGGGCTGCTAAGGTGGGGTAAGCATTCACTCCTGCTGCTTAAAACCACAGCCCTATGGAAAGGCTGTGTAAGTGGCCTAACCTCCTCGGGAACTGGCAAGAACTGCTGAGAGTACTTAAGTCGGCTTGTAGACAGCAGTGCTGAGGTCAAAAATCGACTTCTACACTTCTGGACATTTGGAGTCCAGGCCAAGGGTAAAGTCTTTCCCTCTGAGATCATGTGGCTTAGATAATCACAATAGAGGAGCAGAAGCATTTCCACCTCGCCAGGACCCAGGACTTACAGGAAATTACTCTTCTGCATGTCTGATCACTATGGAAATTGATTTTACACAGATAGCTAGAAGTACGCAGACCCCAGACGGCCAGTCCTCCATCAGCACTTCCCACTGCAGCCTGAGACCGGCCACACCCGCTCCTGGGCCTCCAGGGTATCTGGAGCTGCAGGTGGTTTTGCCTGCTGGCTGGCTGGCTCCCTGCTGTACTCCCACATCCTAGGGGGCAACTCTGAGTCTCAAGGTCTGACCACCAATCCCTTGGGGCTACCAATGCATCACACTTAGTTAACACAGCGGGGGAGAGGATATGCTAGCCATCCTGGCAGGATCCTGGTTAGAAAAATAAGCTGTGTTTAAAGCACACAGAGTGTCCAGTTGTTCTCTTCATGATGTTAAAGTAAACAGAAATAAACATCGGCTTGCCTGAAAATGGTACTGCACATGCCCGTATGAGCTGGCTCAGTTGAGTTCTGAGGCTGGGGTGACAAGGATGGGGAGCTGATTATTAGGCACATCTGCTACATGTGACTGTCAACCTGCTGCTGAGCAAGTGAAGTGCCTTTTTCACTCCTGGCTCCTGCCTTCAACCTCCTGAGATCCTAAAGATCACATTCTGCCCGGTGTGGTGCCCCACACCTATAATAAGGCAAGCGCTCTACCACTGAGCTACAACCCCAGCCCTTGGCAGGACTTTTGATTCTTAAAAATCCAAATACTGCAATGATAACTTTTTACTAATGACGTCAGCAGTTGGGGAGGCTGACTCAGAAGGATTGCAAGCTCAAAATTTAGCGAAGCCCCAAGCAACGCAGTGAGACCCTGTCTCAAAATAAAGAGTAAAAAGGCTGGGGATGTGACTCAGTGGTAAAGCACCCCTGGGTTTAATCCCCAGTACCAAAAAAGTAAAAAATAAAAATAAACATCCCATTCTGCCAGCATCTCTTCAGGGAAGCACAGAGCCCTGGCCACTTTCGCAAGCACTCCAAGACCCACGGAAGCGACTCTGAAAGTGCAGGGCTTTGGAGCTCGGGCCTGAAATGGGACAGGACCTAGTGCTAAGACGCAACCCACACCCTACATGGATTTTAAGGTTTCAGTCATCTACATTTTAAGTCCCCTCTATACACAATGGTTGCAAATAGTGTGCGTCTCAGAGCTTTTGCACACGGTTGCTTATTTTCTTGATGAAAACAAGGCGGTTGTGCTTGGGCACGCCATGACTGCCGATGAGACATTTACAGCAAGAGTGCTCCCTAGCTCTGGGTGAGGGTGGGTGTACTAGATCAACACCCCCCCACACACATACACACAATGACTGATGGGCAAAGAGAGCACTGGCAGCCGCTGACGACACAGGAACACCAGGTGGCCAGGAACATTGGGCAACGACTCCCCAGGGTGCTCCCCTGCCAGGGAGAATGGCACCTAGCATTTGGATCTCCCTCTGAGCATTCCTGGTTTTTCTCACCTTATCCCCTCACTGCCACCTTCAAATTCTCTGCCCTTCCACACCCTCTGCTCCATGCTGATTCCAGGGTGTAGAATCCTAACAGCTGCCCCACTATCTGTACAAAGTCACTTCGTGGTGGAACTTAGTGATCAAGAAAGGTCGGGCTCATGCTTGACTCCTCTATTCAATCCTCACAACTAACCAACCAGGTTGCATGGATGGCACCCCTCAAATATTCCTCACGTCTGTTTATTATGTTCAACACCACTGCCACCGTCACCACCTCGGCCGTTACTTCTCCATCTCAAGATCTCCTGGTGTCTAATCTACCCTCCACACTGCCTTCCCAGGGTGTCTTCCAACCTGCGGATGGCACTCCTCCACTGACAGCCTCAGGGGGCCTCTGCCTGCAGCTTGAGGCTAGGACAGGGGAGACCTTTCTCTGCGCCCTCAGGACCCAGAACCTCACAGCCTGCACTGCTCCTAATGGCCTGTTTTGCCCCTGTAATTGGCTACGAGCTTCCTGGGGGCTGGGCCTGGGATTTGTTCTTCTCCGTTTCCCAGCATCCCGCCTAAAACCTGGGATGAGAGACACTCAATAGAGAATGTTAAATAAATGGAAGCAAGAGAACAACACAGGGCTGTGACACAGAGACACTAGCTGACTAGTCCGAGCTGAAAAGCCTTGTTCTGTTCAGAGCAGCTCACGTGCCTAACAGATGTGCACAAGGATCAGTTTGCAACCGGAGCCAAAGATTAGAGGCTCCAGGGGGTAGGTGTGGGGCCTTTGGAGACCTAGATAAAATTGGTACAATATGTTGCATAGGTAATAGGATAAACAGTCAGTTTTAATAGCTGAACTAGATTCTGAGATTAGTTAGCAAGCAAAATGATGTTTAAGTCTTAAAAATATATTCCAGCACACTGGCTAAAGTAGATTCATGGTAAAAATGAAATCACCTTAACTTTTAAGGAGAGTTTTTAGAAAGAGGCCTAAACATGCTAGGGAAAACACAAAAGTGGGAGAGGTAGCCCAGCAAAGGCCATGTGGTCGGCGGCCACATTGAGACAGGGACACTGCTCTTAACTTCCACAATTACAACCAAAATCTCTTTGTGGGCCCCATGTGTTGACTCAATAAATATTCACAAGATAAAATCCAGGTCCCAGAGCCAGAGGGCTCAGGGGCCATCCAAATGAACTCCATAACCTTATTATGAAGAAGATTAAAAGAGAGACCTCCCAAACTAAAAATGCACTTTGCTGCTTCAGTGAAAATTGCTATATTTATGCTCTAAGAAGTTCTGAAAGAATGTGTGGTTATCACACAGAACAGAGTCTGGTAACAGCCCAAGGAGGTAAGACACCATGCCTGTGAATTTTCTTTTCTTTTCCTTTTTAAAGAAAAGTGCTCCATTCTATTATAGGGCCTGAAAAAGTTATTTTGGGGTAGGTACAAAAAAAAAATGGGGGAGAGGAGGATATACATTTTGCAGGTTATTCTTGATCTTAAGAATACTGGCCACATCTGATGTGATTTTTGCATGAAGAAAAGCCCATATGTCTACTTAAAAAAAAAGGATGGCAAATCTGAAACATTTAAGACCTTCCAAAATAAGGCATGGATCTCCAGCAGCATCCTGAGCCGGTGAGTGTCTTGGCCAATGACTAAGGCCTCCTGCAAGCTCCACCAGCTGCAATGGAGCTGCAGAGACAAGGAGGTCGGTCACCAAATAGGACGGACACGTTAACTCTGTGGTGCACTGGCTTCCTTTATGTGTGTTTCTACTGTATTAAAAAAAGAAAAGGACTCATAATAACCCTTTCACCTGCTGAGGAATGAGTCTGGAGTCTTCCTTAACAGAAGTTGGAATAAGGGGGAGTTTAAACAAAAATAGGCCAGGCAAAAATCCAATATTTGGAAAAAAATCTCCACATCCGCATGGGCCTGGGTCCTCTCCTGAATTTTCATGTCATTGCCTGCACCCAGTCTGACAGCATAAGCCCAGACACCTTACCCTGAGACACCCAATTTAGAAAGCATGTAAAAGCAGCTCATCAACATGTAGGTGACTGGTCCTGCATGAATCTGACTCATCTGTGTTAAAGAATTCATTTCCACAATTGGAAATCTGTTATGTGCATAAAAACACAGTTAAATCTGCAGGTCAGAAAGGAGGAGAGTAATGTCAGCTCTTTTAAAGAGATACTTAATTTCTCAAGACGTCTGAATATCAATCTTGCTACTGGAAACAGTTTCAGGGTATTTACTTGCAGGGTCCAAGTTGAGATAAAAAATATAAGAAGTAAAAATTGGAATGAATATAGTCTACCTAAAACATGGGTCTGAAACCTCCTCTACAACCTCCTCCCCGTGGGAGGTTGGCAGCCTATAACTGAACACTTGCAAGGATGAGAATCTCCTCCCTTCAGGACAGTGGGCTCGTACTGAGCAGCACACAGAGGAGAGGGAGTGAGAATGACACAGACCCAGCTCCAGGCTGTGCTATCTCGCCTGCTAAGGGAGTGTGGAAAAGCCACTCCATTCCGGAGCCCCAGTTTCCCCACTGGCAATATAGTGGGTATGAGGACAGACTCTAGAGCCAGACGCTTGGGCTCAGATCCCAGCCCTGCCACATACTGCCATGAAATTCAGGCTTGGTACCCTGTCCTCTTCTTGGTAAAATTGGGATAAATATACAATTACCAAAGAGTGTTGTTTTGAGGATTAAATGGCTATCTTCATGAAATAAACTCCCAATAAATGCTGGCTCCTCACAATCCCTGGATGGTGATGTCAGTGAAGAGTGCCAAGGGTCGAATGGTCTCTGTACACACCGCCTCTGGATGCTCTTAAAGCGAGGATATGGTGACTACGTTGGTCACTGACAAGCCTCAGCGGTCTAATCCTAACCTCAGCAGTGAAGGTGGAGAATAAACGTGGAGGGAATGACGTGACCCACTCTAAGCTTCACAGGAGGAAGCAGCAGACCTGGTTTAGAACCTACCAGGGCCTGACTTCACCACTCACCTCCAACTCAAGTGTCCCCTTTAGTAGGCCACGTTACTGGAGGCACCCCCATTTTCAAAACTTTCTTCTCCACTGTTCTTTTCTACAGCAGTTGAGACCACAGATTGTCTTTGTTTGCCTCCTAAAACACTTTTGGGACCCCGACTCTGGGAATCTCAGGTGTACACACTGGCCTCCACTGTCCACTTGGGCCTATCCCAAAGTATGATTATCTATCCAGTGACTCCACTGGCTGAGCCAGGGCCTTGGTAAGAGAGGAAAATCGAACTTCTAGGAAGTAACAAGCCAAACAATGGTAGGGTCATTCTTAACAGTAAAAGTAAAACTGGGCTCTTAATTCCTAAGTTGGACCTTACCTTTTTTCTTCTGGGATCCTCTCCAGCAGCATTTGAAGGAAATCCTGGAATAAGAAAAAAGCAAACCATTAAAGATGTCCATCAGTAAGTAACTGCCAGAACCATGCCAGAGACTGAGCCTTCCCAGCTGCTGACAGCTCACCTGCTAGCCCAGCAAGACTAGGCAACTTATCAGACCGTATACTCAATTTACTGACTTCCCAGCACTTCAGTCCAGTCACTTAGAGAGATTAGTTTTTTAAAAACCATAAACGAGTTGAAAAACATAATGCTTGTTATTCTGACCTACCCCCGACAGTTTATTTGGTGTTTAATGCTTTCAAAAGCTGCCAGGGTATCGAGTGTCCTCCCTCCCTACTCACTCACCCATGTCCTCTCCTCGGGAGCTTTCCTGGATAACCCGTGAACAACCTACGCTTGCAGAGGCTGGAAACTCACTTGCAACTCGCCTGCATTGTTCCAAGGAAAGATAACAAAAATCAAGTTGATAAACATGTCGATCAAGGAACAAAGATGTCCATAACTCTGAACACGCTGGAGAAGCTCTTGTTTCCATCCACAGCCTCTTCTCCTATCACTGCACAAACCTCAGTTGCTGGACATCTGAGATGCTTACATGATAGAATTCCTTAACCTAAGGCAAGACTCATGACTATCTCTCTCTGTCTCATTTTTTTTTTATGTGAAAATTTCAAACACAATAAAAAAGTATGCAGAATAGGATAAGTAGCCTTCACATTCACCAACCCACAGCCAGTCCTGCCCCCTGAATTCCCTGCCTCCTGCATTTATAAGCAAATCCCAAATATTACATAATTTTACCAACATATGTTCTACTAAATATCTCCCAAAGTTAAGGACTCTTTTAAAACATAAGGCCTACACAATTCAAATATGAACGATTGTTTATATTTAATTTGTACCTTGTGTACTGTAACCCAACTTCTCAGCCCATCTCTCTTAGAATTTGATTTAATCTTGATTGGTGGTGTTAGATAAGATACAGAATGCCCAGTTAAACTGGGGGCATAGATATGCAAAACAATATATTTACTGAAATTATATTTACTGAAATATATATTTACTGAAAATATATTTACTGAAATAGATATGCAAAACAATATATTTACTGAAATTCAAATTTGGCTATATTTTTCTATTCTGTACTTTTATTTCCTGTGTGGTCAACCCTAGTGTCCACTTTCATCATCTGATACATTTTAGAGAACTATAAACATGAAACAAAGAACAATAGTTAACTTTCTGGAAACCTGATAATACTGAACAACAAAGAAGAGCTACACTAGGAGTTTTTAACAAATAGAAAATAATCTTTTTAAATGGGTCCTTGAAAGAGTCAGTCCAGGTGACCCACTATGCATGTGGCAAATGAGAGTGCCTCCTGACCAAAGTCCACCCAATGCTCTGACTGTGCTGCTGCTCTCCCCACCAGGAAACAGAAGGACTCGCAGGGCCGGAGAAACCTGCAGTTTGCAGGGTGAGGAGTTCTTTTCCTGATCCCACACTGAAGTGCAGTCACGGCTACACTGGACAGCCAGCTGTCCCACCTGTACACGTTCCTAGGTGGTCACAGTCCACTTCTATCAGAAGCAAGGTCTCCTTAGAAAGGTACTAAAAAAAGATTTATTCCTTGCAAGCTCTGTTCTCTTCTAAGACTTTACTTTTCTATTGCTCCTTCACTTGGAGAAAATAACACAAAATATTTAAAGTACGGATCATGTCATAAAAATGAAGGGGGATAGGAGAATTCCAAATTAATTAATGCCTTACAAAGGCACCTACCAGGGATATTTGGAGAAGAATGCCAAGCGAAACAAGAGCAGGATTTGGTATGCAAAAATCTGTTTTGCTCAAAGTCCTAAAAGTGATTATTTTTATCATTTAAAAAATTATTTTGTAAAGCATCCAATTAGAAATTAATGAGACCCAGGGCCTCACACGTGCAAGGCAAGCGTTCTACCACTGAGCTACAACCCCAGCCGTTGGCAGGATTTTTGATTCTTAAAAATCCAAATACTGCAATGATAACTTTTTACTAATGATGTCATCATCTCCTATAGCCCACACCCACTTACCCCATATTTGCCTGGTAATTTATACTCAATTATGTGGGAAAAATTCCATTAACTTAACAAGGGGGAGAATTTAATTGCATGAGAAGCAGGAAATTTTCAGAGTTAACCTTAGTTCTGCCCTTTTGCATTTTCCAATTATAGCTGGGTCCTGTCTGTGCAGGAATGTGAAGTGCAACAATCCTGAATTCCGTGGGAACACAGGACGTTCCCTGGAAGCCCTGCTCCACTTTTAAAGAAAGATGGTTTTCCTGCTCCTGGCAGGTCACCATTCTAGAGAATCTGCCGCTTCCTGCCTCCAAGGTGAGGTTTGCAGGTAACACAGCAGCTGGCCGGAGGCTGCCAGTGACTGCCAGGGTCACACACCCACCCCCTGGCATCTGTGGGAACGTCCTGGCTGCAGAGCTGGATGGTCCTCCATCCTGCAGGCAGGCCCATGGCTCTACAAGGCTCTCGTTTCTCAGGTAGGCAGACCTGTGCATCTGTCCACAGAATCGGCCCAGCCAGCCCTTCTTACTCCTTCCAAGACCCAAAATTTAAACACAAAACACTGGTTTTTCTGCTTCCTCTTGTAAAACTGCGTACACCCTGGAGTAGACTCTTCTTTCACCAAAACACCAGGAAATAAACAGAATTATGCCTCTTAAGATTGATTTCCCCTTGCTGCTTCTCTTCAGTTCTTTCATCTCTCCCCACTCTTTCCTTCAGCGGCTGGCAGTTTTCTGAAAGCAACTTCGAGATCTAATTGGACAAGGAGGGCTGTCCCTCCTGGCTCATTCTAGCACCACCAAGGCAAGTCAGTTAGCAACAAATGGGGGGTCCCAGAGGGTCACCTCTGCAGCACGCCTGAGAATAAACACCTCTGTCACTGGAGAGGGACATGGGTTGAAATTGAATCTGAGTCCCTGGCAATGGTTCCAAGCCCAGGCCACAGTTAGAAATAACACATTCCTTGAGATTTTGGTTTCCAAGCCCTGCTCTCCCTATAATCTATAAGTCCCAGACAGCTTGTTTTGATTAACACCTCACAACACTAAATTAAGCATTATAATTTTTAGAAAACTAACACTGATTTTGGCACACGGCTAATTTGGTAATTATTTTTTAGTTCTGGTGAAAGTATTCAATAAAAAGCAGGCGCATATAGATTCTACTGGAAAAACTGACACTGGCTTGACAAGTACACAGGATTAATAACCCCTATCAATGTTTTATGAATGATCACTATGGTCATGGGTGGGCAAGAGAGGCAAAGCAAATAATCAAAATGCTGAAGCAAGGATAGGACCGGCAGAGTCAGAGAAGAAACAAGATTGAGAGGAATCAGTCACTGTCATGCTTACGAGGGATTCAGTGGCAGCTAGAAGGGTGGCCAAACTGAAATGCTGGCAGGTGCGGGGCATAGAAGGGAAAGGAAGAAGTAAGGCAAAAGAGGAAGAAACTGAGGGGCTTCTGCATAAGGAAACTGGATCACAATTCTTCCTTATCAATAATTAACAAGCAATGTAAGTTAAGATGCAATCCATTAAAAATATGTATTTGAAAAGCTTGGCATCTATAGTGATGCAGCTGCATCCATATTCACAGTAGCTCAATTCACAATAGCAGCTAAGTGCCCTTCAACAGATGAGTGGATAAAGAAAATGTGGTATATATATACACAATGGAATATTACTCAGCCATAAAGAAGAATGAAACTATGATATTTGCTGGTAAATGGATAGAACTAGATATTATCATGCTAAGTAAAATAAGCCAGTCCCAAACAAAACAAAGGCCAAAAATTCTCTCTGATATGAGGATGCTGCTGACTCATAACTGGCATGGGGGTGGTGGTGTGTGGGTTCAATGGATTGAATGTGGGGGGAATGGGGGAAAGGGATGGGGAACGGGAATGGGAAAGACAGTTGAATGAACGGGACATCACTTTCCTATGTTCATATATGAATACACGACCAGTGTAACTCCACATCATGTATGACCATAAGAATGACAAGTTGTACTCCGTATATGTTTGATACGTCAAAATATAATCTACTGCCATGTATAACTAAAAAGAAAAAAAAAGCGTGGTGTGGTGGCATGCACCTGTAGTCCTAGCACTCTGAATGCTGAGGCAGGAGGATTATGTGAGTTCAGGAGTTTGAGACCTGCCAGGGGCAAGTAGCAAGACCCTGTCTAATACACACACACACACACACACACACACAGAAAAAAAGGAAACTTCTGAAAATAGCAAATAGAGGATCAGCAGCATCCCAACAAAGAAAATAGTACAAGCTCCCGGCATGGGCTCCAAATGCCAGGAAGGCAGGAGCTAGGGCTCTGGCCCCACCGCCCACTCTCCCTCTGCCCCTCCTGCAGCCTCCCACTGCGCTGCGCAGCGCTGAGCTGACCACACCTGGCAGACTTCACCAGCGTTAATACCACATTTGGAAAGAAGCAGGAATAACTTCACCTTTCCTCTCTTTTGACTGTGGAGGGACTGGAAATGCATGCTGGAGAGAGGAGCAAAACGTGGGACGCCAGCCTCTGTGGAGGACTCTGATGAGCAGCGGAGCTCGAAGCTCCAATGGAGCCGAGGAACAAGCATCACCCAGAGAAGCCTGCGGTGGGAAAGGCTATGCCCTATCAGGTCACGAGACTCTTGGCAAGGGGACACTTAATACATCTGCAGGAGACACAGGGCCAGTTCTCCAACAAAGGCTGGCTAGGGCCACAGCAGAGTCCGCCTCCGCCCTCCTCCACGCACAGAGGCTGATGCTCAAACTGCAGCTCAGAGGGGAAGAAAAGCAAGCCCAAGAAGAGTGGGGAAAGGAGGCAAGATTCATGTTCCCTATATATGAGAATTCACAGGAAAGGTCCTGCAACTGTGTGAACTAACATGACAATCCACCAAAGAGACAGACAGAAGCAACACACCTAAGAGACCAAGAATCCAGGCTTCACGAAAACATGGCCCAAGGAAAAGAAGAAAATGTTCCACGAATGCTTGACACTATAAAATATATTAACAAAAACACAAAATAAGCTCAGTAAAATGAAAGCAGAAAGATGACAAAACAACAAAGGGTGAAGAAAAGAGAGGTTCCAAAACAAAGGAAACAAATTAAGGACCCAAATCCCATCAGTATGAGACATTAATGAAGTAGGAATGGCGATGAAAAGAACAGCACTCGAGAAGACAGTGCTAATAATAAAAGGGGCAGCTTGATAGGAGCCCAGGCTGTCAAGAAGAGAAAGATAAGAAGCAATTCATAAATAATAGGCATGGAGGACAAAGAAGACACGACACAGGGATAACTGGCAAGTCTGAAATTCAGAACCTGTAGGCGGACAATCACATTCAGAGATAAAACTAAGACAATTTCAATAAAGGATAGAACTATGGTTTAAAAATGTAGCTGTTTTTGGTGGGTGGAGGGAAGGGGAACAACCCAAAACCATGGGCACCAACCTATTTTCTCAATAAATTACTAAACTTCAAAGATAATGAGTTCTTCTGCCATCTAAGTGGTCTAAAAGGAGAAAAGTAGGTTAATTTCAATGGTTTCTACAGCATTAATACCAGAAGGCAGTGGAGCAATGCCTGAAGTTCTGCAGAATGGAAATGTGTCCCAGAATATGAAACCAGTTTGTAATTCAAATATAGCCAACACGCAAGCATCCTCAAGCAGGAAGAACTCAGAAGTCACACAGCCTGGGAGATGGCAATTTGAACACTAAGTTATTATTGAAATTTGGCCAACAAAGAGTTGAATCAAAATAAAATATTCATGAATATAGAAGCACAGTAAAATGACTGGTGACAAACACTGAAATCCTTTATTCACAGAGCTGAAACTATATAATTGGCTGTGCACAGTGGTGCCTGCCTGTATTCCCCGCAACTTGGGAGGCTGAGGCAGGAGGATCACAAGTCCTAGGCTAGCCTGACCATCTTAGTAAGATACTCTCTCATAACCAAATAAACCAAAAGCTACACAACTGTGAAAAGCATGGTTACAGTGTATACTGTGAATGAACTATAAACCTCACTCTATAATAATAATTAAGAAAAATTTAGAACTAGGAGAAGTAGTGGAAGTTTATAACTGCTGATTTCCTTAACTTTCATAGTAGTGAATAAGCTGATGCTCCATAAGATGAAATACGTAAGGGGAAAATAACAATTTCAACCTTTTAACAAATTTTTTCTGTAGTAATATTTCTTAACCATAGACGAATCTTTGAGGAAATGATCTCTCTTACATTAATCTGAAGTTTAGAAAGTTCTTTACCTTCCCTTTAGTTTCTTTTTCATTTACCAAGTTTTAGAGAAAGAAATTTGAAACAGTTCATTAAAAAATATATACAGGGGCTAGGGATGTAACACAGTGGTAGAATGCTTGCCTAGTGTGGGTGAGGCCCTGGGTTTATCCCCAGTACTGGGTGGGGAAATATCCATACATATGCATACATATACATATATATTCCTACTGTTATAAAATTATTTTGAACAATTCCTATCCATGTGTACATAAACATATTATATATATATATATATATATATATATATATATATACACACACACACATACAATCTTCAAGGTGTATACATATCTCACATAGAGCATATAGAGAGAGAAATAGTGTGGTTTCTAAAATGGTAGTAACGCAATATCAATTGTAGGCATTTCTGGGTGGTGGGAATTTGAATGATGACTGATCTCCTTTGTACCTTTCTGTATTGCTTGAATTTCTATAGTGAGTATGTTGTAAAAGCAGTATTTCCAAATTTAATACAAAGATACGGTAATTAAGGCACTGTGGTACTGGCATGAAGACAGAAATAGTGATAAGTGGAATTGAATTAGAGTACAGAAACAAACCCTTACATTAACGGTCAAATGGTTTTTGCAAAGGTTCTAAGATAATTCAATGGAGGGAAAGGATGGCCTTTTCATGAAATGGTAGGGGACAACTAGATACATGCAAAACAATGAAGTTGGACATCATCTTCACAACTTATACAAAAATCAGAGCCCTAAACATAAGAGCTAAAACCATGAAACTTAGAAGAAAACAGAAGTAGATCTTCAAAACTTCAATCAAACAGTAGTTTCTTAGATACAACACACCCAAAACCCAAGAAATCAAATAGAAAATAGAAAATTTGACTTATCAAAATTAAAAACTCTTTGCTGTAAAGAACACTATCAAGAAAGCAAAAATACAATGCATAAAAACAGAAAATACTGGGGCTGGGGTTGTGGCTCAGTGATAGAGTGTTCACGGGACATACATGAGGCTCTGGGTTCAATCCTTAGTACCATATAAAAATAAAATAAAGATATTGTGTCTACCTAAAACTAAAAATGTAAATATTTAAAAAAAAAACAGAAAACGTTTGCAAATCATATCTGATAAGGGACTTCTGTTCAGCACATATGAACTATTCTTATAACTCAATAATAAAAGGCAACCCAAATAAGGAATGGTCAAAGGATATGAACCGACATTTTTCCAAAATAGATACATGAGTGGTCGATAAACACATAAAGAACGCTCGACATCATTAAGCCATGAGAGAAACGCAGATCAAAGCTATCGGGAGATAATTTCAGACCCATAGGGAAGATATAATTTCAGAACCATTATCAAAAGACGGAAGGCAACCAGCATTGACAAGCGTGGAGAAACCAGAACCCTCAGCAGGTGGAATGTAAAACGCCCTAGTCTCTGTGGAAATAATCTAGCAGCTCCTCAAAAACCCAAACATAGAACTACCACGTGGTCCACCAATCCCACTTCTGTGTATATGCTCCAAAGAACTGAGAGGAAGTTCTGCCTGCTACAATGTAGGTGGCCCTGAAGACATGACGCTAGGTGAGTAAGCCAGACACCAAGGACACCTGATGGTTAGTTCTTCTTACATGAAGCACCTACAGTAATCAAATTCATAGAAACAGAAAAAAGAATGGTGGTTGCCAGAGCCTGGGGCTGGGAAGAGCAGGGAGGCACTGTTCAATGGGTTCAGAGCTTCAGTTTGGGAAGATGAAGATGGAGAGGGATGATGGTGATCACTGGGGAAAAAAAAGTGAATGCACTTAATTCCACTGAATCATTCACTTACAATGGCTAAAATGATAAGTTTTATGTACGTTACCACAATTAACACAATCAAAACTAGGCAACTTCTTGGAAGGCAGAGGCAGGAGGGATCACTTGATTCCAGGAGTTCAAAACCAGCCTGAACCACAGAGTAAGGCCCCATCTCAAAAAAAGAACACAAACAAAACGAAACAGGAGTGATGTCCTGGTACATGCTACACAACCCCTGAAAACATGCCGCATGAACTAAAGTCAGACACGCAAGACCACGTGGTTCATTTCTATGAAATGTCCAGAAGAGACCAATCCCCAGAGACAGAGCAGATAGTGTCGGCAGGAAGGGTGCACGGGGAAGCGAGTGCTGATGATTTCTTTCGGGGCTGATGAAAATGTTCTAAAATCAGATCATGCTGAGGGCTGCACAATCACAAGCTTGCACATTTCTAAAGGGTAAATTTTATGGCATGTGAATTTCATCTCAATGAAGTTGTTATGGAAAAACAAAGTTATTCAAAAGAGATAAAAGAAAAACTGAATGAGCTGGTTGATAGAGCAGCAGGAGTTCATGGGAAATGAAGCCAGAACCTCAGTGGTCACAGGAAGTCCCACACACGGTGGGAGCATCTTGGTGAGAAATGGCTGAAGCGGCAGGACCTGGACCCATCAGAGCCAACCAAGCACGCGAGGAGTCTAAATCTGCTTTGAACTGCCTTCCTAACTACGGGAGAACCGCCTCCTCAAGACACCAAAAAGATTAAAAGAGCACAGGGCTTGGATATCAGTCTTGCTCTCCTCGGTGTGTCAGGTTATAGTCACACACCCTTTCCTTCTCATGTTGCGGACGATGTGACACACAGCCGTGTCTGAACACAATGATCTAAGACACCCTCTGTCCAACCCCTGCCAACATGAGCACTGTTTTCAGAGCTCTCACTGTTAGCTTCCTTGCCAGGTACCGCTCACCCCACACCCACGGGAGTGGACAGGGTCTCTTTCCAACTGTCTTGGGGCCAGGCTGTCTGATGTTTCAGGGTGTCTTCCTTTTAATCTGTTTATTAAAGATTTACAGCATACCTACTGTGTGCCAGACTGTACTAAATACATGTTGGCCTACATTAGCTCATACATAAAGAGAAGGAATAGACAAGAGACAGTGCTATCATGAAAATACAATACAGATAATGGGAATGACATTAAGGGCAACAAAAGAGAAGCGGGCTGATGCACATCTGCTCAGCTAGGGTGGCTCTGAAGTCCTGGCATCAAGTGCAGACTGAAGGGTAAGATTTAGATAATGAACCCCGCAAAGACGACTCCAGGAAGAAGGAATGCTTGTTTTGTTGTTAAGATCACTCAGGGTACAGTCATTTGCATCACTGTGCTCAGACGGCTTCGGGGGGGTCTGTCCCCCAGTTGCAAGGAGCTCACCCTCCCCGAGAACACCTTCCTTGTGTCCACTTTGTTCATAATTTCCACCCTGAATGAAATAGTCAATCCTTTTCCTCTTTGAATGCTGGCATAATCCAATCTCCACATGCCGCATCCCCTTCAGTTGCATATCATGAGCTCCCAAGAACCCGTCAATTACCTGGGAGAGAATCAACTGTCCATGAAACGTGTGTACAAATTTTCTTAAAAATGAAAAATAGGTTTCATTTCCAAGTCTTTTGGCAAGGAACCGAAGAAGAAAGTAGCCCTACAAGAAAGAAAGAAGAGAGAAAACAAGATGTCCGTGATGGGCCCTTCACAAAACGGCCACTGTCACTTAGCCCCGGAGCCCATGTGCACCTAGCAGGTGCCACCTCACTGTCCCAGGCCGCCCTTTATATTCTAACCAGGAGGATGCACTGCTGAGTCCTCAACTCCTTCCTCATCGTTTCACTGTCTGTTCTGACTCGGTTCAGGTGGCACCTGAGAGTCCCTCGTGACCTGCAAGGGCAGAGGTCCAGCTCCTCCCCACCTCAGCTCCCAGCATGTTCTTTCCAACTTGGAAGTTTTCCTTACTGCTCCTCCTCTGGTTGGAATCTGAGAGCAACTGGAAGGTTCTATTCTTCAAGGCTAACTGGAAGCCAGGGAGAAGAGGTCCGGGGCAGGGACTCTCCCAGCTTCCTTTGATTCATGCCCCCTTGTTCAGCGGTAGTAAGTGCTTTAATTAGAGGACATTCGGATGCTACCCAACCAGACGGCATTACAACATTCATAATTTTTCTGCTTTTGCTCAACCATGTTACTAATCATCATTATTCAACTGTATAACCTAAATAAAGCTGCCCCAGAATAACTGGCTTGAGCCACTAGCTGCACTCACCTTTAGATAATGAACCTGCATGAAGATCTTCTCAGGGTTGAGTCCATGTTTGACCACAGATGCTCCCGAGTCGCTCACCTGGCCAGTTTTCTCTTTACTGGGTCTAAAATGATAACAGTAACAATTTCTTTAAGTATAACACATCTGTAACTAATTAAACAATAAAATCATCCTATTCCTATCTCCAGAGTTGCTCAAAAGAGTTTTAATTCAATTCAATTCAGTACCAGGTATAATTTAAAAGAGTTTATATTATAAATTTGAATAGTGAACAAGGTGGGACTTATATTTAAGGTTGGCAACTTGAGGTTGGCTATTGGCAGTATTTTATGTCATCCTATCCAAGATAAAATGTGCCAGACCCTTAAAGAATCCAAGCTTCAATATGAATTATTGAAGATGCCCTTTCTTGGTGGGAATGATGAACTGGGTAATTAAAATATATTTTAAATATATATTCAAATATATTTTTAAAATTTGTTTTTGAAAGTCTCAATGTTTAATCCACTTCTCTAGGTCTGTATTTAATAATTAAGGCTCCTTTAAGAAATATTTGTATTCTGAACCCATTTTAGAACTTTTTAAAGGTCAAAGAAGTTCCTGGCTTTTGAAATGATGGAAACATTAGTAATCACACACTTAAACCCCTCATTTCGCCAAGGAAGGAAACTGAGGCAAACAGAAGTCTCAGGTTTGTTTGGATTTGCCAAGGCCTCGGGTCAGCATCACTTATTACCCAACAGGCTCTTTACCACTGTGCTCTTGGTTTTAAATATTTTTTTTAAATTCCTTTAATGAAATATGACAGGCCCTTTGGGACATCTAATAAATACTTGTGCACCATGTTAGAGTTAAGCTTCAGCAGCCAGCTAAACTCCAAGTTAGTGACAAGGCACATGCAGCTCTCGGCTGTTCTGAGCCCAGTCACTGACTGGATAAATACTGAGGGGTGTTTTGAGGCTGGGGTCAGGAAGAGATGAAGAGGACTGGCACATCAGAAATATGGGAAGTTATTTTAAAAAGGCAGGCTTACTTGGTACAAGATACAAGGCCTCTGGAATATAAAAGTCCCACTTTTAAAATCAGCCTCCTTCTTACAACCGGTTAGTTGCTAGCAGGTTATTCAAATTCTCTAACCCCTGTTTACTCACCAGTAAAATGAAATGATCCTACCTTCCTTCCCAGGTTCTGTGGAAATAATATATTACAAAGTCTCTAGCAAGGGCCAGGGATTACTCAATAAATTCAATAAAATATTGTAACTGCTTTAGCACAAAGATTCTCTGATTGAGTCTTAGCTGAATGTTCCAGAAAATTATCCTGGAAGACACATGGCTCAAAACCAGCAGATGACAAAAGGAAGACGAAGAGGATGGGTCCCTCGAGTCACCACAGAGCTGCAGTCTGCGCATCTGCAGCACACCTGTAGGGACAGCGAGTGCCTGTACCGCACCTGAGACGGCCAACACACAGCAGCTCTTCCCCACACCAGGTGCGCCCTGCGGTGGAGCAGTGTCATGAAGAAAGCCACCCCAGCTCTCACGGGAGCTCATCACCTACAATCAGGGAAGGGTGGCTTCTCGAGAGTCAACCTGGAGCCAGGCATGGTGGCACATGCCACTGTCAGCTAAGTAACAGAAGTCAGACCACAAAGACTACATGCACAGCCCAGCTCCTCCCAGAGGCTGAAGCAAGAATAGCCTCAAGGCCAGTTCAAGGCCAGCCTGGGCAACTTAGCAAGACCTTGTCTCAAATGAAAAATAAAAAGGGTTGGGGATGTGGCTCTGTGGTAGAGCACTTCTGAGTTCCATCTCCAGTACTGAAAAAAAAATAAGAGTCAACCTGAATTCGAACCAGGTTGCCCAGCTCCAAGAGAGGCGGGGCTGCCCTGCAGCTCTGAATGGAGGCTGCTGGAGGGGAGGGATCAAGACCAGACGGCTCTGCTCCAGGCAGGCTGTAGGCAGGCTCCAGGCTCCAGGCTCCAGGCTCCAGGCTCCAGTTCCCCAGGACGCCTGAGTGGCTGTTTTTCCTTTGCCTAAAAATGTCCTTCCCCAATGCCTGCCTTCCTCTCCCACCCTCTCTCCCCACCCTCTCCAAATGAAGATGTGCTCAAGGAAATTCTTTTATGCCGACAGCACCAAGGCAAAAGTGCCCCAGAGTCTCCTTTTAAAGTAGACTGGGAGCTAAGCGAGCAGTGCACAGGCACGCTCTGTGAGACCAAAGGGTGGTTTGTGAGAAGAAAATCCACGCTGGAAACAGGAAACTCTCCCTGGGTTCTCAGGACACGACTTACCCTAGGTCCATGCAGAGTCAGCATGGAGAATGCAGGAGACCCATGACCCACGACCCCACTCAATAACATACATGAACCTCACAGACAAGTGACCAAAGTCAGACCCACAAAGAGCACGCAAAAATGTACGATCCATTTTGATGAAGTTCAAGAATGGGCAAGACTGACCTATGGTGACACAGACGGGCACAGTGGCTGCCTTTGGGCAGGAGGACTGGCAGGGAGAGGGGGTTCCTGGGCTGCTGGGCTGCTCTGCAGACTACTTACTCTTCAGTCGGCTTTATGCACATAAATAGTACAGATCCTTTCAACTACCTAGGAAAGCTTTCTGCACCTTGGTGTATGTATGTTGAATTTCAATTAAAAAGTTAAGAAAAAGTAGATACACCTAAAGTGGCATATTCTGTGAGACTAGAGGGAAATCAGCCTGGAAAAGGCTTCGCTGCTGTGTCTGAAACACAGGACTCTGCACACCGAGGACAGGGACCCTCCCACCTGTGGCCGGGTGCTTCACTACTAAGCTATGTCCCCAGTGCATTCTCTTTTTTGAGACAAGTCTTTCTAAGTTGCCTAGGCTGGCCTCAAACTTTGATGCTCCTGCCTT
This sequence comes from Marmota monax, assembly GCF_021218885.2. Lineage (NCBI taxonomy): Eukaryota > Metazoa > Chordata > Mammalia > Rodentia > Sciuridae > Marmota > Marmota monax. The sequence goes on along the minus strand of NW_026693881.1, from coordinate 1,993,784 downwards.
AGCCTCCCAAGTAGCTGAGATGACAGGTGTACACCACCACGCCCAGCTGATGAAATATTTTTAAAAATGATAACGTGAGAGGTAGGAAGGACTGTGGCAATTCTAATTGTCTCAGAATCTACTCCACTCTTCTGCCTTCTTCCATACCACCAGTACAAATGATTCTGAAAAGCTAAACGCCCATTTTCTGAGCCCCTCGGGAGCCAGAAGACATAGCCCAAGCCAGAAACAAAAGCTGTTATCTGCAGTGGCTGGAGGTGGGGTCTGGAAAAGTTGTTCTTCATCTTATAAAACAGGAAAAGGTGATTACTACTGCTCTTCTTCTCCCCAGACATGAGGGATGTAACTTAGCCGCCATTTTGAGACCACGAAGAGGCAAACCAGCATGCTGTGGAGGATAGAAGGGGATGAAAGAGAGGAGCATGGTGCATTTAGCTCCCGTCCAGCCCACGACTGCCTGCTCTTTACTTCTTACTATGAGAATGATAACCACCATTCATTTACATCAACACTGCTTTCCTATTCCACTAACTGAAGCCACATTCATTCCTAATAGATGGAAACCTGGGTGCGGACTAACAGCCCCCAGTTCTGAGGCATCTCCCTGCCAGTACGTTTCCTAAGAATCATGTTCTCCACTTCACAAGGGCCTGTTGAGGCAAGGATATGACCACGGCCATTAAAGTTGAAGAAACTGAGAACCTATAGAAGACTCCAGAGCTGGCTAGTGGCAGAGTATCAAGAGGGAAGCCAAGTCCACAGGCCACCAAAGGGCATGTGTACTCTGGGGCCTCCCCAAGAAATGGGACCCCATTGTGGCCATGCCAAATACCAAGTGGAGAGCCTGTGAGGAACTGTCACCTCTCTAAAGCCATTTCTTCACCTGTAAGTTTAGGACGGGGCTCAGGCACTACGGAAGCATTGTGTAAAGGCAGCGGTGGGTTAACTCTGGGAATTGGACTCTGTCCTTACTTCATTGGCTGGAATCTACACAATGCAATGTGGGAGGTCAAGTTACCAAGGTCATGGGGACTCCAGTGCCCTGGGCTTTTGAAGTGCCAGAGGCAAGGCCTGAGAGACATGATCTCCTCTCTCCAGCCATGCTTCCCTGCTGCAACCACAGAAGCATGTGGACCTTTAAAGAGCAGGCAGGTGGTAACAGTATTTGGGACACACTGATTTGATTTGGAATCAAGCCTTTCGACAAGAGCACCAACCCTGCAGGACCATCGCCAAGGGTGGAGTGTGGGAAAATGCCTCGGAAAGGTGCACAGACCTGTCAGCTGGCTCTGAACACCCAGGACACTGCCCAGCCCAGATAGGCCGTCTGCCATCATGCTCTTCCACACTCCTGACAGCTGGTGTGAGAGCCACCAGACCTCTGCCTCTACACTCACAAGCGCCCTGCTTGAGCCAGGACTGAGTAGCCTACTTACAGGAAAGAAGGGAATTCATCAGCATCTCAACCTCCCTGCTGCCCGATGGTTGCCCCAAGAGCGGGCAGAGCCTTACTCACCTATCCTCCCATGGAAACTAGCCCCGTAGTGTCCACCTGGCCGCAAATGACCAAGGAAGCGGCATAACATGCTGGCTAAGAGCCTGGGCATGAATCTTGCCACCCCGTGGGCCCAGTTCCTTCCTCTGTAAAAGGGGTGAGTGGGAGTTTCTTCGGAACCTCCAGGGGCTGTGCGGTGTCTGGGAGCACTGAGCCAGTGCTCCTGCCAGCACTGGGGAAGCACTGTGTACGCATTGTTATCACAGGACTGTGCATCCTTCCCAGGCTCAGAAGCAGCAGCTAAACCTTCCTGTGCTGGGAAAAGACCTTGAAAAGATGGAGAAAAATGGCTCACAGGTGGGGTGTTATCAGGAGCCAGCAGGGAAGGGGACACAGGGACTCTATCACTAGGGAAACAACTCTTTTGCAGGGTGGGGGGAGCAGTACCTGGGAATTAACCCAGCGGTGCTTACGCACTGAGGTACAGCCCCAGCTCTTTCTATTTAAGTTTTTAAAATTTTGAGATGGGGGTCTCACTAAGTTGCTTAGAGCCTCGCTAAGTTTCTGAGGATGATGGCCTTGGCCTTGGGATCCTCCTGTCTCAGCTTGCTGAGTCACTGGGATCACAGGCATGAGTCACTATGCCTGGTTGGGGCAACTTCTTGAGAGCCTAAAACCATTCCAAAATAAAAAGCTTTCTTTTTTCTTTCTTCTCTCTCTCTCTCTCTCTCTCTTTTTTTTTAAAAAACATTGCGTGCATATGAAGCCCTATGTCCTCCCTTATGAGCACAAATCCTTTAAGGGCTGCTCTTTAGGTTTGCTATTGTCACCTCCTCAGCAGAAAACAAATAAGGAAACACACTCCAAGTGTGGCTGTGGGTTTTAGCACTAGACCTGGGCACATCCCTACACACTCACCTCTCAGTCTACATCCATCTCAGAAAAAGACACTAAAACTCTGGGTAACAAAGTGGAGGTGGAGTAAGTGACATAGAGAAACTTTTATTTTGCAACAATGTGTCCATCTATAAAGGGTACATAGTGAGCACCTGCCACCTGTGAGCACTTACAGTGCCACCAAAGAGAAGTGGACAAAAGGCCGAAACACCCTAATGAATTTGTATTGTACCAAAGCCACTGGTCCTTGGCACACCTGACTGCCCTTGTGCTTTCCAAGAGGGTTTCCTGGCAATCGTACATGAAGGGCCTTCCCCACAGGAGACATGGGGGCGGGTGCACATCATTCCAGTGTTAAAAGTGACAACTGCTAACATGATTTAAGACAAGGCTCATGGGAAAATGAAGGTAGAGTGTGTCCCCCTAACTGGAAGGAGCCAGTGGGCACCTACAAGAGAGGTGAACAGGTAAAGAAAGTGACAGGTCAGGATGTACTGAACAGAGCTATGGAAAACACCAAAGAATTCCACAAATTTTGATAAGCAGATTTGGAATGTAAAAGACAAAACTCAGAAAAGCAATGAGCATCCAATGCCAAACCAGAAATGCCCTCCAGTTTGGATGGCCATAAATCAGAGACTCCTGAGAAACAGAGCCCCACACAGGAGAAGAGAGGGGTGAATGTTGGAAGCAGTTTATCGCCTCACTGAACACAGGAGAGAGGATCTGGGTAGGTTTTCAAAGGAGACAGAGAGGAAGGCGGGAGCAAAGGCGGGGCGGAGGGTTGACGGGGGATTTTCAGAGGACACACATGAAAGACGACAGGGACTGGGGTGCTGTGGCCTGTTATGCTGCCCTGATCCTGCACTGCCCGGGTGACTCCCACCATACTCCAGCCTACCTAGGAGGACAAGGTCCCTCTCCAACTGGGCTGGCTGACAAAGTGCTGGATCCAACATGGCCACCAGTCACCCCAATGCATGACAGTCCCATCTGTGTGCTAAGGGACGCATACCCGGCCCCTTGACAACCATGAACTGCCACGATGACACCAGAAAGAACCATGGAGGGAGCACAGAGAGGTACTACCCATATTCCTGGAGCCCCCATTCCAGAAAGCCTCTCTGTGAACCTGTCCCTCCCCCTCATTTCTTTCACCCAATATCCTGACCCTGAAAGGGGGAATTTATGAGTTTATTTCCCACTTCTCCTTCACTACTCAATCAGTCTCAGATCTTGTTATTGGTTCCATGATTCCAAGAGGGTAAATACCTAGCCTTTGGGGTTAAAAATTGGTTTAAAAAATATCCAAGCTAAATTTGAGAGAGCTAGGAAGTTAGAAAACTGTTGCCAGGATGAGGGGCTGGGGTTGTAGCTCAGTGGTAGGCACTTGCCTCACATGTGTGAGGCACTGGATTTGATCCTTAGCACCACACACAAATAAATAAAATAAAGGTACTGTGTCCAAAAAAAAATTATGATGAGTCTGGCATAGTGGTGCACACCTGGAATCCCAGTGACTCAGGAGGCTGAGGCAGGAAGATAGCAAGTTCAATGCCAGCCTCAGAAATTTATCAAGACTCTGTCCCAAAGTGCCCTGGGTTCAATCCCTAGTACCAGGAAAAAAAGGAAACAAAGGAAGGAAGGAAGGGAGGAAACAAGAGAATGCCTGGGATAACAGGTTGGGAGTACCAGGAAGGCCACGTGAGGAGATGGCAGGACCACTTGCCCCCCCTGCTGCGGAGAACGACTTCCCAGATGGCCATGGCAGGACAAGCACTGCTTTTGGGGACTGCTACCTGGCCCCCGTGGTGAGGGCTCCTCCATCCTTCAAGGGAGTTCCCATGCCAGGCCATGGGAGAGACAGGATACAGTCCTGAGGGCCTCACTGTAATCACAGATCTCGGGGGATGGACTCAGGAGACAGCAGGAAGGGGCTGGTGGCGGCGGATAAATACCATTTGATTTGCAGAAGGAGGGAGCAGTGGGGGAGGCAGATTTACGACCGGGTGATTCAACAGATAGGTCATGAGCACTTAGCAAACGACGAGAAGCATATGTTCTGGGGGGCACAGTGGGTGGAGGGCTGGCCTGGTCTCCAGTCTCACACCCCTGGGACGCACGCGCAGCAGGGTGCTCTGGGCAGCAGCAGAGCAGCTCTTTTCTCATGCTTGCTGGCGACTGCACCCTATTTAGGTTTTAAATTTTATCCATGTGCACTAACAGTGAGACCATTCACCACAGCATCGCTTGTGAAAGCAAAAGACCTAGAAATTGCCCAAATGTTCAGAGGTTAACAAATGCTGGGTGCATTTGTTAGAACATGCATATTGCAGAAGTTAAAAAAACAAAAAAGGACAGTAGAGAAATGGCCAGGATTACATTAAGAGGAATGGGGTGGGAAATAAGCACACAGCATCTGTGTGTGCACACCTGTCCTTGACCAACACTTTCTCAGAGGGAACTCCTCACCACGTGACCCTGGGAGACGCTTCCTAGCACCCAACACCAGAAGAGTATCATTCGATCCCAAGGTTATTTATGGCCTCAAGCCCTAATTTCTCTTTCAGACAATTGCTGGTCAGCACTCCCAGGCTGGAGATATGCTATGAGACTAGAGAATATCAACTGATTTCCATCTGCCTAAAAAATTGAGATATAATTCACTATAAAATTCACCATTCAAAAAATGTGTAGTTCAGATTTTTTTTTTTTTTTGTATATTCATAAGTTGTACAACTGTCACCGGTACCTACTTCCAGAACATTTTCGTCATCCTGGAAGGAAGCCCCGTCCACTGACAGTCACTTCCAAGTTTCCTCCCCACTTCCTGAAGCATCTGACACCATTGATCTCCTTCTCGCCTTAGTGGATTTGCTTATTTAGACATGCAAACACACAGAATCGGATGTGGCCTTTGTGTCTGGCTTCTGTCATTTAGTGTGCTGTGTTCCAGGTCCCACCTCATAGCATGGATCGCTGCTCCATTCCTTTTTAATGCTACCTATATTCATTGGAGCCAGGCACAGTGACACATGCCTGTCATTCTAATGACTCGGAGGGTAAGGCTGGAGGATCACAAGTTTGAGGCCAGCCTTAGCAGCTTAGCAAGGTCCTAAGCAACTTAGTGAGACCAGTCTCAAAAGAGAAAAAGGCCTAGGGATGAGGCTCAGCGGCAGAGTGACTCCATTGAATGGATGCAACAAATCGGTTAATGCATTTATCTGCTGGTGGACATTTGGGTTGTTTCTATTTTTTGGCTACTGGGAATAAGGCTTCCGCAAACACTGGAGTACAAGTTTTTCATGGACTGAGGTTCCACCTTCCCTTCAGTACCCGTGGAGGAGTGAAACTGCAGCGAGCTAGGTGAGGCAGGTGCAGTCTCACATCCCCATGGCCAGGGAAGGGCTGCAGTTTCTCCACCCCTAACACCTGCTCTTCCCGGCCTTCTCCATCACAGCCATCCCAGGAGGTGGGGAGTGGTAGTTCACTGTGCTGCTGCTGCTGTTTAGTTTGTTTTGTTTGTTGGTGTTTTATTTCGTTTTTGGTACCAGGGACTGAATCCAGTCAACAACTCCATCACTGAGCCCCAGCCCCAGCCCTTTTTATTTAGAGACTGGCTCATTGTGGTTTTGATTGCATTTCTCTAATGGCTCATAATGTCAATAGAGCATCTTTTCACGTTTCTTCTTTTTTGGACCACCTTGGAGATCTTGTTTGGAGATATTGTATTTAGATCACTTGACTGTTTTAATGGGTTATCTTTTTTTATGGAGCTATAAGAATCCTTTATAGATTCTTTATGTATTTTATACATTCTTTATATATTCCCTTGTCATATATGATTTACAAATATTATTTTCATAATATAAGTTGTCTTTTGGGGTGCAGTGCTGGGACCCAAACCCAGGGCCCGGAACATACTAGGCAAACACTCTACCACCACACTACACCTGGTCCAAGGTTGTCTTCTGATTCTTGATGCAGTCCTTTGAAGTACAAAAGTTTTTAATTTAATGAAGTCCAATTTACTGATATTTCCCCCTTCAGTTGCTTGTTCTAGGTATTGTATCTAAGACTGCTGCCTAGTCCAAGTGCAAGAACATTCACATCTATATTTTTCTATTAGTTTTATAGTTTGAGGTTTTAAATCTTAGCCTTTGACCCACTATGAGTTAGATTTTATAGTGATATGCAGTAGGGAGTCTAATTTCATTCTCATGCATGTGAATATGCAGTCATCACAGCATAATCTGTTGAAAAACCCATTCTTTCCCCCAGTGAGTGAGCTTGGACCCTTGACAAACACCCACGGACCACAGTGTACAGGTGTGTTTCTGGACTCTCCGTCTTATTCCACTGACCTGCACGTCTGTATGTCACTGCTACACTGTTGTGATTTGTAGTAAGTTTGAAATCTACAAGTGTGAACCCTCCAACTTTGTTGTCCTTTTTCAAGGCTGTTTTGATGATTCTGGGTTCCCTGCATCTATGTATGAATTATACGATCAGCTTGTCTATTTCTGCAAACAACAACTGAAATTTTGACAAAGATTACATTGGATCCATAGATCATGTTAGAAAGTATCGCCATCTTATCAGTTTTAAGTCTTTCGGTTCATGAATACAAGATGTTTTTCCATTAATTTGGGGTCTAATTTCTTTCAGTGGTGTCCTATAGTTTCCAGTATGTAAGTGCTGTGTACTTTTGTTTATTCCCAAATATTACACTATTTTTGATGCTACTGCAAACAAATTTTCCCTAGCTTCATTTTCTGATTAATCATAGCTGGTTTATAGGAATAGCTGATTTTCACATTGCTCTCACATCCTGCAACCATACTCAACTTGTTTATTAGTTCTAGTATTTTTTACTTTTTTTGAGGATCCCACAAGATTTTCTATATATAAGATTGTATCATCTACAAATAGGATGTTTTACTTCTTCCTTTTCAACTTGCATGCCTTTTATTTCACTCTCTTACCTAACTAACAGACCCTGACTGATAGGAAGACGGGCACAGCGAGGAAGCAAGTACTCCGTAAATACCCAGGGTTACAGGAGAAATCACGCCCACTGGGTGAGAATTTTTCTGAATGGAAAACTAACACTCATTCCCCAAGAATGTAATATATGTAGCGCCTTCTCCGATTGGCTGAATGCAAAAGATATACTCAAGATGGGCAGAATACGAATGAACTATTGTGGATTTTTACATGTATAGAGTTATTTTTCTATTCATAGGCAGATAGTGTTTTGATGCATCAGTGCAACACAGGGCAGCAATACACAAGCATGCGTATAGATTTGTAAGTTTTATTTTCTGAAAATGCATAAGAAAACATTAGCAGTACTCATCTTAGGATTGGGAAGTACAGTGCTGAGGATAGAGCTGTATACTTTTCTAAGCTGTAGGATTACCCTGTTAGGTAGTTTTGTTGCTTGGGGAGAGGGAAGAACCACGGGTTAACTAAGAAATGATTAGGAATTGTTTTATTTTTTTGTTGTGTTTTTCTGTATTTAAAGAAAATCTATTGACACCGAGCACAGAGCGGCCGAGTTCCGGCTCCCGGAACCGTCCCGGAACCGCCCTGGCTCAGGGCTGCGGAGCCCGCGGAGGCTGCTTCTTGGACCCTGCTACTATCAGAGCATACATCAAGCACTAAGCGGCCGAATTCCGGCTCCCGGAACTGAGCCCGCGGGGGCTGCTTCTTGGAGCCTACACTTATAGGAGCTTACACCGAGCACGGAGCGGCCGAGTTCCGGCTCCCGGAACTTCCCTGGACCGGGGCTAGGAGCCCGCGGAAACTGTGTCTCGGTCCGGGTCCTGCTGAGGGCAGGTCAGGACTCACCCATTGCTTGGGTTGCCTGGCAAGGGGAACGAAATGCTGCCATTCGCATAGGATACCAACATGGCAGAGATCTGATGTCAGCAGAAAGCGGTGGAGGAGAGATCTTCATCAATACCAGCGGTGACATAAGCAGTTGGTCTCCTGGTAAGGGGGGTGAGGCTCAGTCACCCGAGTCTCCTCAATTTGTCCTCGAGCCAGAGGGAAGGAGCCGGGCCGCCGCCAGCCCCCGGAGCAGGCCCAGCGGCTCGCCAGCGTGGTGACCGCGTGACCCCAATTGGAGAGGGGGCGGAGCGGAGCCGCCACCCACACCCGCCAGGTGGGCAGACCCACGACCCAGTAGTACATGGGCGTGGTAGGAGGGGCAGGGCAGAGCCGCCCTTCGCGCTTGCAAGGTAAACAGACCTGTGACAGCCTGGCGGGTCAGGCCCAGTGGCCTGCCAGTGTGGTACACACGTCACCCCAACTCGAGTAGGGGCAGAGCAGATCCTTATCCCACGCCCGGATCAGGCCCTGCCGGTGTGGTGGTCACGTGACCCCAATTGGAGTGGGGGTGGAGCGGAACCGCCACCCGTGCCCGCAGGGTGAGCAGACCAGTGATCAACCTGCAGATCAGGCCCAGGGGTCCGCAGGCGTGGTAGGAGGGGCAGGGCAGATCCGCCGCCCGCGCCTTCAAGGTAGGCAGACCTACAACAGACCGGCGGATCAGGCCCAGGAGCCTGCCGGCGGGGTACAAACACCACCCTAATTGGAGTAGTGACAGAGCAGAGTCGCCTCCCTTGCCAGGAACAGACCCAGCATCCTGCAGGCGGGGTAGTCACGACACCCCAATTGGAGTAGGGGCAAAGCAGAGCCTCCACTCGTGCCCGAAAGGTGGGCAGATCTGCGACCGACCAGCAGGACAGGCCCAGTGGCCTGCTGGTACGACAGACACGTCACCCCAATTGGAGTAGGGGCAGAACAGAGCCGCCACCAGCTCCCAGAACAGGCCCAGTGACGTGCCGGCGTGGTAGCCACGACACCCCATTTGGAATAAGGAGAGAGCAGAGCCGCCGCCCGCACCTGCAGGAAAGATACGCAAGCAGTATGAAAAGACAAGGAAAGAAAGGACCACAAGCAATGCAGGTCAACGCAACTTTAGAAGAGGTAACAGCTGCAGCAGATGGAATGTCAGATAAAGAATTCAGGATATACATGCTTCAGATGATCTGGAGTATCAAGGAAGACATTAAACAGCAAAATCAGACAATGAAAGATCACTTCGACAACGAATTACGCAAACAAATCCAGGAAGCAAAGGATCAACTATACAGGGAGATAGAGGTTATAAAAAACAAGCAATCAGAAATCCTAGAAATGCAGGAAGCAATAAACCAACTTAAAAACTCAATGGAGAATACTACCAACAGAGTAGAACACTTAGAAGATAGAACATCAGACAATGAAGACAAAGTATTTCAACTGGAAAAGAACATAGACAGCTCAGCAAGACTGTTAAGAAACCATGAGCAGAACATCCAAGAAATATGGGATAACATTAAGAGACCAAACTTAAGAGTCATTGGGATACAGGAAGGTACAGAGCTCCAAACCAAAGGAATGAGCAGTCTATTCAATGAAATAATACAAGAAAACTTCCCAGACTTGAAGAATGAGACAGAATCCCAAATCCTAGAAGCCTACAGGACGCCGAATGTGCAAAATCATAAGAGATCCACACCTAGACACATTATAATGAAGATGCCCAACATACAGAATAAGGAGAGAATTTTAAAAGCTACAAGAGAAAGGAAGCAGATTACATTTAGGGGCAAGCCAATCAGGATAACAGCTGATCTTTCAACACAGACTCTGAAAGCTAGAAGATCCTGGAATAACATATTTCAAACACTGAAAGATAATGGGTTCCAACCAAGAATTGTGTATCCAGCGAAATTAAGCTTCAGGATGGAGAATGAAATTAAAACCTTCCACGATAAACAAAAGTTTAAAGAATTCGCAGCTAGAAAACCATCTCTTCAAAACATCCTAGCCAAAGTATTACAGGAAGAGGAAATGGAAAATAACAATGAAAACCAACAGTGGGAGGTAGGACAGTAAAGGGGGGGGGGGGAAACAATCAAAGAGGAAAACAAACAATGTTTAGTAACAGAAATAAACAAATATGGCTGGAAGAACAACCCATATCTCAATAATAACCATAAATGTTAATGGCTTAAACTCACCAATTAAGAGACACAGGCTAGTAGAATGGATCACAAAACAAGACCCAACAATATGCTGCCTACAGGAGACGCATTTGATAGGAAAAGACATACATAGGCTGAAGGTGAAAGGTTGGGAAAAATCATATCACTCATATGGACTTCGGAAACAAGCAGGCGTGTCCATACTCATATCAAATAAAATAGATTTCAAGCCAAAGTTAATCAAAAGAGATAAAGAGGGACACTACATACTGCTTAAGGGAACCATACACCAACAAGACATAACAATCATAAATATTTATGCCCCAAACAATGGTGCAGCTATGTTCGTCAAACAAACTCTTCTCAAGTTCAAGAGTCTAATAGACCACCACACCATAATCATGGGAGACTTCAACACACCTCTCTCGCCACTGGACAGATCTTCCAAACAAAAGTTGAATAAGGAAACTATAGAACTCAATAACACTATTAATAACCTAGACCTAATTGACATATATAGAGTATACCACCCAACATCAAGCAGTTACACTTTTTTCTCAGCAGCACATGGATCCTTCTCAAAAATAGATCATATATTATGTCACAGGGCAACTCTTAGACAATATAAAGGAGTAGAGATATTACCATGCATCTTATCTGATCATAATGGAATGAAACTGAAAATCAACGATAAAAGAAGGAAGGAAAAAGCATACATCAATTGGAGAATGAACAATAGGTTACTGAATGATCAATGGGTTATAGAAGACATCAAGGAGGAAATTAAAAAATTCTTAGAGATAAATGAAAACACAGACACAACATATCGGAATCTATGGGACACATTGAAAGCAGTTCTAAGAGGAAAATTCATTGCTTGGAGTTCATTCCTTAAAAAAAGAAAAAACCAACAAATAAATGATCTCATACTTCATCTCAAAATCCTTGAAAAAGAAGAGCAAAACAACAGCAAAAGAAGTAGAAGGCAAGAAATAATTAAAATCAGAGCTGAAATTAATGAAATCGAAACAAAAGAAACAATTGAAAAAATTGACAAAACTAAAAGTTGGTTCTTTGAAAAAATAAACAAAATCGACAGACCCTTAGCGATGCTAGTGAAGAGAAGAAGAGAGAGAACTCAAATTACTAGCATACGGGATGAAAAAGGCAATATCACAACAGACACTTCAGAAATACAGAAGATAATCAAAAACTATTTTGAATCCTTATACTCCAATAAATTAGAAGATAGTGAAGGCATAGATAAATTTCTTAAGTCATATGATCTGCCCAGATTGAGTCAGGAGGATATAGAAAACCTAAACAGACCAATATCAATTGAGGAGATAGAAGAAACCATCAAAAGACTACCAACTAAGAAAAGCCCAGGTCCCGATGGGTATACAGCAGAATTTTACAAAACCTTTAAAGAAGAACTAATACCAATACTTTTCAAGCTACTTCAGGAAATAGAAAAGGAGGGAGAACTTCCAAATTCATTCTATGAGGCCAACATCACCCTGATACCTAAACCAGACAAAGACACTTCAAAGAAAGAAAACTACAGACCAATATCTCTAATGAACCTAGATGCAAAAATCCTCAATAAAATTCTGGCGAATCGGATACAAAAACATATAAAAAAAATTGTACACCATGATCAAGTAGGATTCATCCCTGGGATGCAAGGCTGGTTCAATATACGGAAATCAATAAATGTTATTCACCACATCAATAGACTTAAAAATAAGAACCATATGATCATCTCGATAGATGCGGAAAAAGCATTTGACAAAGTACAGCATCCCTTTATGTTCAAAACTCTAGAAAAACTAGGGATAACAGGAACATACCTCAATATTGTAAAAGCAATCTATGCTAAGCCTCAGGCTAGCATTATTCTGAATGGAGAAAAATTGAAGGCATTCCCTCTAAAATCTGGAACAAGACAGGGATGCCCTCTCTCTCCACTTCTCTTCAACATAGTTCTCGAAACACTGGCCAGAGCAATTAGACAGACGAAAGAAATTAAAGGCATAAAAATAGGAAAAGAAGAAATTAAATTATCACTATTTGCAGATGATATGATTCTATATCTAGCAGACCCAAAAGGCTCTACAAAGAAACTATTAGAGCTAATAAATGAATTCAGCAAAGTGGCAGGATTTAAAATCAACACGCATAAATCAAAGGCATTCCTGTATATCAGCGACAAATCCTCTGAAATGGAAATGAGGACAACCACTCCATTCAAAATATCTTCAAAAAAAATAAAATACTTGGGAATCAACCTAACAAAAGAGGTGAAAGACTTATACAATGAAAACTACAGAACCCTAAAGAGAGAAATAGAAGAAGATCTTAGAAGATGGAAAAATATACCCTGTTCATGGATAGGCAGAACTAACATCATCAAAATGGCGATATTACCAAAAGTTCTCTATAGGTTTAATGCAATGCCAATCAAAATCCCAATGGCATTTCTTGTAGAAATAGAGAAAGCAATCATGAAATTCATATGGAAAAATAAAAGACCCAGAATAGCAAAAACAATGCTAAGCAAGAAGTGTGAATCAGGCGGTATAGCGATACCAGACTTCAAACTATACTACAGAGCAATAGTAACAAAAACAGCATGGTACTGGTACCAAAACAGGCGTGTGGACCAATGGTACAGAACAGAGGACACAGAAACCAATCCACAAAACTACAACTATCTTATATTTGATAAAGGGGCTAAAAGCATGCAATGGAGGAAGGATAGCATCTTCAACAAATGGTGCTGGGAAAACTGGAAATCCATATGCAACAAAATGAAACTGAATCCCTTTCTCTCGCCATGCACAAAAGTGAATTCAAAATGGATCAAGGAACTTGATATCAAATCAGAGACGCGCCGTCTGATAGAAGAAAAAGTTGGCTACGATCTACAGTCGGTGGGGTCGGGCTCCAAATTCCTCAATAGGACACCCATAGCACAAAAGTTAATAACTAGAATCAATAAATGGGACTTACTCAAACTAAAAAGTTTTTTATCAGCAAAAGAAACAATAAGAGAAGTAAATAGGGAGCCTACATCCTGGGAACAAATCTTTACTCCTCACACTTCAGATAGAGCCCTAATATCCAGAGTATACAAAGAACTCAAAAAATTAGACAATAAGAGAACAAACAACCCAATCAACAAATGGGCCAAGGACCTGAACAGACACTTCACAGAGGAGGACATACAGTCAATCAACAAGTACATGAAAAAATGCTCAACATCTCTAGCTGTCAGAGAAATGCAAATCAAAACCACCCTAAGATACCATCTCACTCCAGTAAGATTGGCAGCCATTAGGAAGTCAAACAACAACAAGTGCTGGCGAGGATGTGGGGAAAAGGGTACACTTGTACATTGCTGGTGGGACTGCAGATTGGTGCAGCCAATTTGGAAAGCAGTATGGAGATTTCTTGGAAAGCTGGGAATGGAGCCACCATTTGACCCAGCTATTCCCCTTCTTGGTCTATTCCCTAAAGACCTAAAAAGAGCATGCTACAGGGACACTGCTACATCGATGTTCATAGCAGCACAGTTCACAATAGCAAGACTGTGGAACCAACCTAGATGCCCTTCAATAGACGAATGGATAAAGAAAATGTGGCATTTATACACAATGGAGTATTACTCTGCATTAAAAAATGACAAAATCATAGAATTTACAGGGAAATGGATGGCATTAGAGCAGATTATGCTAAGTGAAGCTAGCCAATCCCTAAAAAACAAATGCCAAATGTCTTCTTTGATATAAGGAAAGTAACTAAGAACAGAGTAGGGACGAAGAACAGGAGAAGAAGATTAACATTTAACAGGGATGAGAGGTGGGAGGGAAAGGGAGAGAGAAGGTAAATTGCACGGTAATGGAAGGAGACCCTCAGGGTTATACAGTGGAGGGGGTAGAGAGAGAGGAGGGGAGGGGAGGGGAGAGGTGGGGAGGGGGGAGGGTGGATGATGGGAAAGGCAGCGGAGCACAACAGACACTAGTATGGCAATTTGTAAATCAATGGTTGTGTAACTGATGTGAATCTGCAATCTGTGTATGGGGTGAAGGTGGGAGTTCATAACCCACTAGAATCAAAGTGTGGAATATGATATGTCAAGAAATTTGTAATGTTTTGAACAACCCACAATAAAAAAAAAAAAAAAAAAAAAAAAAAAAAAAAAAAAAAAAAGAAAATCTATTAAATGTTATTGCAAAAAATGAAATATCATGTAGGGTAAGTATCAGACGCCTATGAAGAATCTAACCCTTCCTTAGAAACACCTGAATGATGAGTAACCCAGGAATAGTCTAGAAAAATGAAGGAGGGTTATTTGAGTTCAATCATTCAGAACACATCTATCATCTTTGGTGTTTAAAAGAGCTACACATTGAGGGTGTCCATCCCACAGGAAACAGAAGCTGAGTGGGCAGCTCAGGGGGCGGAGCTGGCCTCTGCAACAGGAAAGGGCAGAGTCTGTCTCTGGCTGCGAGCCCTAACATTTTCAGAAAATGCTAGCTTAAGCACAGCACCCTCCCATCATGGAGTAGAAACAGTCTGCACAGTTAGCTTGCCAGGGTGTGCGATTCAAAGAGAGGAAACTGGATGGGAGAAAGGGGTGGAGGGCCAGAGGGATGCAGGGTGTGGACAGGAATTCTAAGGCTGACGTACAGATCCTCAGCACAGGCAGGACTCTGTTGTTTTTTGTGTTTTTGTTTTTTGCTACTGGGGACCTAACCCAGGGGTGCTTTACCACTGAATCACACCCCCCAGTACTTTTTAGTTTTTTTAAAATTATTATTATTAGTTGTTCAAAACATTACAAAGCTTTAGTTTTTATTTTAAGATAGGTTCTTGCTAAGTTGTTGAGGCTGGCCTCAAACTTACAGCCTTCCTGTCTCGGCCTCCCAAGTTGCTGGGATTGTAGGTGTGCACCACTGCACCTGGCTCAGGCAGGATTCTTGAAGGCCCCAAAGGCAGAACTTTTTCTTCTCAGGACCATAGTGAGACTAAGCACATAGGCTAGGGAGCTTCATGGGGCAGAACCAGAGGGACACCAGGGTGGTCCTTCTGCGAAATTAGGCCAGAAGCAGGTTCTGGGAAGGTCTGAGGCTCCCGCTGGTCCTGGAAGTGCTGCCGAGGCAGTGCTCTCCTCAGGCTCCCTGTTGACCTTCAGGTCCCCTCTTCAGTGGTAGCCGGGCATCCTTGCACTTCTGAGTCTTGTTTGACACACATCCACCAGGTGCCAGAAGGCACAGTATCCAGTAAGGGCAGAGTGTTCATCTGAACCACAGGAGATGGCCAATGTTCAGAGGTGTCCTATGACTGAAACCAGTCTGTGTTTCAAATGATCCATACGTGCCTGCTGCTGCGTTTGTCCCTCACCCTGCCCAGGAGGTAGAAACCAGACTGTGCTCTTAGCCGGTTTCACAGCCACAGAGACTAAGCTCGGTGGGAGGGAGGGAGTCTTTCAAGGTTGCAGGGAGGTGGCAGAGTCTGGACACAGGTGAGGTGAGGGTGCTCCCAGGTGTCCTCCAGGGCCCCATGCTGCTGTACTGGGTGGAGACCTAAACTGTCGAGGCGCTCAGGCCTCGGTTCTCAGGCCGTGTCTTCACAGTGGGGCAGGATGACTACACTATGGCAAGGAGTGAAGCAGGGTTGCATTCCACCCTCTCAGAAGTCGTAAACAAGTTTCTGCGGCCCATGGACTTAACCAGCTCCATTAGTGGGTCCATCCTACGTGCAATCACAGACAGCTTAACGTTCTATTATTAGCAGCCTTCTCTGAAGCGGGGTTGACATTCCGATCTATTTTGAATAGCGCCCAACCAGCCACTCACTCAGAGCCTCAGGCAGCAGGCTCTTCTGAACTCAGCCTCCATTCCTGAAGTAGCCACCTAATTCCGTCCGCCTCTAGACTGTCTCTTTGATCATGCACTCTCTCAAGGGCCGGGTGATCTTCCCAGAACTCCATTTTCATCTTGTCATTCTTCGAACTTAAAATAGCTCCCCATTGTCAGGGAGGTCACACGCAAAACTCTTGATTTGGCATCTAAAGAACTCCACTGCCTAGCCTGTCCACCTTTGGTCTCCCGGGGTCCTGTGAGGCCATTCCTGCCAGTAAGCTGTCCTCACTGGAATGTCCATTTGCACACGGACTCATTCTGAGCGGCTAGGCTTTGTTCTTTGAGCTCCCATCCCCCACTCCGCCACGCTCAGGGCCATCCCTTCCAGCCACTGTAGCTCAATCCACTCACACTTCCCGCAACCTTCTAACCCAGTCTCCGAGGATTAAATCTCGCTCTCAGAGCTTGGGGGTGCAGTCTTGTGATCAATATTTCAATACACAAAGACTCTCAGCAACAGGGATGACGTCTACAACATCCGTTTCTTCAACATTTGAGTGCTCACTCAGTCCCAAGTGCTTGGTACACAGAGGTCAACAGCACCTGAGGACACAAGGCTGACGGGTCAGAAGAGAGATGTGCTCTGCTAGACCAAATGAAATTTTGGTTTTTGTAGGCTAGAAATGATCAAATATTGTCCATTTAATAGGCTTACCCTAAATATAAAGATATTTATCAAATAACGTAGTAAGATCAGGGATGGAGACGCCCCAAGAGCCTCTAGGAGGTGCATACGGAGGAAGGACGCAGGATATCGTAGGGTAGGACTGAGCCTTTTTGGAAGGCGATGGCAGCTGTGCTGAGTCATGTGACATGGGCATGTGCAGCAAGGGAAGAGTATTCCAAAGTGGTGGCATGGAAAGACAGGCGGGAGGTCAGAAAGAGCAGGAGGAGGGACAGAGGGGAGGGTTAGGGGCTGAACGTACACCCCTGGAACTTGCATGCAGATCCCAAACCCTAGTACCTCACAATAGGGCTACACTTGGAGAGGGGCCTTTCAGGGCACGATTAGGTCAACACAAGGCTGCCAGGATGGTCCCTGATCCACTGGTGTCCTTCAGAGGAGATGTGGTGTCTAACTGGTGTCCTTAAGAGGAGAGGTGCAGGTACAGAGAGAACCACATGAGCACACGGCAGGAAGAGGCCCTGCGGGCCAGGGGAAGGCCTCACACAAACCTCCCAGGCCAAGCCTTGACCTTGGAGCTGCAGAAGGGCAAGGAAACAACTCTGCTGTTTAAACCACGGGGTCTTCAGCGTCCCGCCACAGCAGCATGCACAAACCCAGAAGGTTCTGAGGGCTCCCTGGGCAGGTGGAGGGGAAAGCAAAGAATGTCCAAAGATGAGACGGGGAAACAGAACTGAGGTCCTGTGGGATGCTTTCAGAGAGTCTGAGGGAAGGAGGTGCCAGAATCCTGAGGTGTTGTGAAGAGTCTCTGGTGGCAATGAGGCAGGGCAAAACTAGAGGCAGAAAAACACTCCGGGGCTAGACTAGGGCCGGTGCCGGCAAGGCGGAAAAGCGCTGAACGGAAATGCTGGTGGAAGAGGTGGAAAGGGTGGAACCAGGGAAAGACGTGGACGTTGCTGTGGCCACAGGCGAGGCACTCTCGAGGAGCAGGGGAAGATGTCTACATTACCTGGCAGTATCAGCCATGGAGACAGTAGTGAGGGGAGAGCTACATCCGACTCCTGCCTGTCAGCGCCTCCTTAATGTGATCTATTTTAACCTTTTTCTCAGTGTGAGCTTGACTTTAACAATGAATCCAGAAAAAGGGGGAAGCGATAATAAATCACAAACAATAAAAACCAACAGAGATTTTTCCTGACCCTGCCCTTGTAGCTCTTCCCTCCCAGGAGCCTGTCAGAAATGCTAACTGAAAGCCCCGAGAGAAGCTGCTGGAATTCAGCTGTACCCTAGAGACTAGAGACGGAGGCCCCGAGAAGCCCCCAGCACCTTCTCTGGCAAGAGCCACACTGCTGCACTGGTCAAGGAAGGAGCCTGCAGCCAAGGAGCCACAATAGGAGACAGCCCAGCAGCACTGGCCTGGCAGGAAGCACCACAGAGTCAGACTTCTCCCAGGGGCCTCCTGCCAGGGCTGGTGGAGAGGGAGGGAGGGTCTGGAGGGAGCCACTGCGGGCTCCTGTGTGGAAAGGCATCTTTAATAATTAACAAATGAGAAAAGGCAGGAGCCATTAATGTGACCTGCAGCATCCTGCGGCTCTGAGCAATCCCAGGAGGCTGAGATGGCAAGGAGCCACTCTAAGACACGTCTGGGGAGGCCCGGACTCCACACTGGATGTATGAGAGGTACAAATGGAAAACGGTTCCTGTAAATCACTGAAATCAGTGAGTCAAAGCTAAAACAAACTTTGAGTTTTCCTCTTCTCAGTTTGCTACTAATTCTGTATCTATAACAAATAGAATGCAGAGTTTTCTTTTAACTTTTGAAATATCTTTTGAAATTTTTTGAAAGATTTCAAGTGTTAAAAGACAAAGATGCACATGTCACTCTGACCTGTATGTTCTTCCAGAATTCAAGACACCTGGCACATAAATGCCATGCTGAGCTCTTCGAAGGCAGGATGTAGGACAGGGAAAGAGGTGAGTTCCGGTCCCATGCTTAACTGCCTGCTCCGCTCTTACCACATGTGCAATTCTGGATGCAGTATTCAGTCTTCTTGAGTCTAAAGTCATTTGAATGACGATATCCAACTGCCAGCAAAGCAGGTGGGACAGGACGGGTCAGTAGAGTGTAGGCAATCTAGGAAGCTGGGACACGCAGAAGCAGAGAGAAGAAAGCGTTCTTGGAAGAAAGACGTGGCCAGCCATGTTGAAGTCAGACCATAGAGAAGCCTTCAGAGCAGCTGTCAGGGCAGAGCAGTCTGAGGGGACAACACCAAGACCTCACACAGTTCTTGGTCCATCACTTCAAGACCATGGTGCATCCTGACATGAAGAAGAAAGGAAAGAGGGAGGGAGGAAGAAGTATCTTCCACCACTGGACTATTTTAAAGAACTTCTTTGTCAGGTTCATTTGCATATTAAAATAAAATCTGAGGATGGATTTCTAGGATTCTAGTTCTTCCTTTTATTTTTTTTCTTTTTTCTTTTTATAGTACTAAGGGTTGAATTCAGGGTGCTCTACCACTGAGCTACCCCCCAGACCTTTTTCTTTTTATTTTGAGACAATGTTTCTCTAAGATGCTGGGGCTTTCTCAAATTTGCAATCCTCCTGCCTCAGCCTCCCAAATTGCTGGGATTACAGGCATGCACCACCACTCCTGGCTCTTTTATTTTCAATAATTTCTAGGTTTTTGTGCCCATTTAAGGGAGAATTCCTGGGGATGGGTGTAAGCTAAATCTAGACTGTGCAATTTGGGGCAGGTTTGGGATCATTTCCTCCTTGTATAAACACATCTGATAAGAATATTTTCCCCGCTGATGTTCACGAAACCCTTCAGATCCAATTGTTTCATCGTTAGCCTGTGTTTAGGCAAACGCAATTTCTGAATATTAAGACAAAGGAAAATAAGCGTCATGATAAGTTTTCTAGTACAAAGGTCTAAAAATACTGTATTCTTCTGCCCAACTCCACACACAAAGGAAAAGAACACAGCCACCCAAAGCTGGGTCCACCCCAGCCCCACGGAAGCCAGAGATAAGATCTCCTTGCCTGTGACCGACTTTCCAAGGGGCTGCCCACCTTGCTTATGACTTGGAAGCACATTCCTCTAATATTCGTTATGATGCTCCCAGTCAAAGAACTAAGGTCACACAGAACAGAGGCATCGCAGGGGCTGAGACACGGAGAGGGGAATGATCTCTTAATTGGGGAAACTGCATCTGAAAGGAGAAGATCTGTAGTCACAGGGCTCACACTTTAGCACGCACCTGGGTCCATCCCTCCCCCACTCGCCTCCCTGTGCCCCCTTCCCAATTTGGCTTCCCTCGCCAGCACAACCTCTGTCCCTCGCCAAGTGACACTCACTAGCTCCACTTCCCGACTCTTTATTCGCCCTCTGTCCGCCTCAGTCTGGCTTCCTCTCCACCACTCATAAATAAGCACATGAGATGTCAAGGTCACGAATGCTTTTCCTTCAGTGCTGACAAGGGTCTCTTCTCTCTTTCCTTCCACACTCTCAGCAGCACCCAACGCCGGCCATGCTCGCTGGCTTCGCTTTCCTCCATGACCCCAGTGCCCTTGTTTCCCACACATACTGTGTCCCCAGGATCCCCTGGCTCACCTTCCTCACCACCTCTTCTCCTGCTTTCTTCTCTGCCTCACGGTCTCTACATGCTCAGAATTTTAAGTGTTTTGTGGCTGAATGTTCCATCTCACCAACGAGTGCCTGCCTTACACGCCCACTGAGTTCTTGATGTTGAACATCTATCTGAAATCTCAAAGCACACGCAAAACCAAAATCTTTTCTTGTTCCCTCCAAAGCTTGTTCCTCCCAAAGATTTTGCCATCTCAATAAATGCCATCACCATCCACCCATCTGCCAACTTGAGAACCGAAGTCATTCTGGACCCCCTCCCTGCCCTCTTCTCCACGTTCAACCAAACAAAGACCCGCCAGTTCTCCTGCCACCACACATCCTTCCCTGCCAGTTCTCCTGCCACCGCACCCCTCCCGGTCTTTGTCTGCTACCTGAGGCCCATCCTGCACCACCACACAGAACAGCAAAGGAAGGACCCCTGCAGATCCTCTCCTTCCCTGAGGAAGACCCCACAGCAGTTCTACAGAACTTGGGACGAGGTCTTGTGCCATGGCTCCTGCCTCTCATAGCCCGGTCCTCCTTGCTATCCAGAGCACACCCAAGCTTTGCTGCCTCAAGGCCTGTGTACCTTCCTCTGTGGGGCTGGGCACATGGCCACTCATTCTTGAAGCTCTGCAGTGAGTTCAGAACCATAGCACCATCCTTTCCCTTACTGCTCACGGCCTGTGAGCAGCTTGGCCATGCTGCATGCCTGCTAAGTAGACACTCCACGAGAGCAGGGACCAGGTCTGCCCTGGCATGGGGATAGCCATCCTGCCAGCTCATGAAAAACTGGCTGAGGGAGCAGATGCATCACGGGTATCCTAGCTCCCAGCCACGTGCCCACCACTGCCCAGCTGTCTCTCCTAAACAATGGACGAGTCAGCTTGGGAGGCCATGGGTAGCGTGCAAACACAGGGAACTCCACCGTGGGAAGGGCGCGGTCCTGCACAAAAGCCGGCCAGCCTTGTTCCCTGGGGTCCCGCCAGTTCAGGGAGTTTCCATCAGGCTTCTGCCTCCTGGGGCATCTCAGCTACACTCAGGAGGGGCTGGGGTGGCAATTTAAAAACACAACAGCAGCACCATCCAAGGCTGCCTATGCACAGGGAGGAGGCTGGCCTTCAGGGAGGCCATCTAAAATGGACAAGGAACAAGGACACCTGGAAGGCCGTCCTTCCCACCCGTGTGACTGCAGACTCCACAGACTCCAAACACTGGACTCTAGTCAAGATGGGGCCCTGGGAAGCTACTGTTGCCATAGCAACCTAGCACTCCTGGGGAGGGGTCTGGTCACACAGCTTCAGATAAACAACTATTTAGAGGACTACAGAAAAGGAGCAAAACAGAAAGGGGGAAAAATGGCAAGAATTAATCCTACAAGTGCCATAGCCACAGTCTAAAAACAAAACTCAGGAGCTGGGAGTGGCCTCCTCCTAGTGCCCCAGAGAGAGGGCACAGGCTTCCTGCTGGGCTACATCTGAAATAAAAAGCCCCATTGACTTGCACATCTGTTCCTACTAAACACTGAGGAATCAATATTTTCCTAAAGATTTTTTTCCTTTGGCTTTAAAGGGTTACTGTCTGCCAGGCCGCCAAACCCCAACCTTCTCCATGTCTGCAGCCACCACATAAAGTGACTATTAGAACTTCAAACGGAGAATTTGGTCCCGGAAATGGCCTCATGCTAGTTTTTTCCTGAATAAAGATACCAGGAAAATGTCAAAAGGCAAACTGAAACCCACACCCTGAAAGACTTAACACACAACATGCTCATCCCTGGGAGGGTGAACAACCCAGCCTGGTTTGGTTTAAAAGGGAAACAGGGTAGATTTCATCAGATGGCCTGGAAGAGCCTGGAAGGAATGGCGGGGAGGGGAGAGAGGACAGGCACAGGCTCCTGGGTGCTTTACCTCAACACCTGCATCTCCTCCGGGGAGTTCCGCAGCTCGTCCTGGAGGCGACGCCAGCGCAGGCAGGCTCTCAGCTCCTGTTGCTCCTGGGCCTCATGGGGTGACAGCTGCTTGGCCAGACACAGACACATGCACAAGAGTCACTGTGCTGGTTAGACCCGACCCCTGGAATGGCTTGCTTTCTTTCCATAGGGATGACAGGGCCTGCCCCCTGCTTTCACCTTGTTCCCATTCAGAAAAGCCTGCACCCAAGGAACCTCTTGGCTCCTCAAGGGAAGACCCAGCTGCGCACTCCACCATGCTGGCAGGCAGAGCCAGCTCAGGAGGGCCCCTGGGCCTGGAACCTTGCACTCCCTGGACACACGCCTGGCCTGGAGAGAGGGGGCTTCCGTAGGAGCCTTTCCACTTTGATCCCATCCAGCCCACTTTCCTGCTTGTCTTTCTGCACAGGAGGGTGGGGGGCTGTGGGCGTCTATTCACCTCCAACTCTTCTCAGTCCTCAGTTTCGTCCAGGACTGTTTACAGTGGTGTCCGCTAATGGAACCCAGATGACCGTTTGCACATAAACAGAAAAAAAGTACATTGCTTAGACTCAGTGGAAGGGGAAGGCCTTTACACTCTGCCCACTGGGTCAGAATCAGCTGCTGTCACGTGAAAGTGCTCTTGAAGCCACATGGCCCTAATCTTTCTGAGGCGGGCCAAATAATCCCCACCACGGAGGGAGAATATGCAGGATCTACAGGCCTCTCTAGAAATCAAAGTTCCCTAAAAACTTATTCAATAGATATTTTACTGAGTCTCCTATAGGGCCCAGAGACACTGTGGATAGAGCCTCTACCATGAGGAGTCTGGGCAGGACACTAACAGGTGACATTGAGGTAAGGAAAAACCCAGGTGCCCCTTGCCAACCAGGGGGGTCAGAGGCTTCCTGTGGAGGAGGAGGTATCTGAGCTCTCCTTGGGGAGGACAGGAATCATCAGGGAGCAGGTCTCAGTGGGCAGGAGAGCATGCGCAAGGTTTGTGGGGCCTAGAAAGAGCACACTGTGCTTGGAGCAGACAGCCGCCCCCAGCAAAAGGGTGCAAGAGGCCAGCTGGGGCGGAGGATCACCTGCTGCAGACCAGATTGCTCATTCAGCATGTTCTCAAGGCCTGACCCCAATGTGACTGCATCTGGGGACAGAGCGTTTAAGAAGGTGACTAAGGTTAAATGAGGCCATAAGAGGGGTCCTCATCCAGTAGGACTTAGGCTAATTAAAAAAAGGAAGAGACTTGCTCCCTCTCCTCAAGCATGGAAGAAAGGCCATGAGAGGATCAAGCAAGAACGTGGTCATTGGCCCACCAGAAGAGAGTCCTCACCAAAAACCACCCTGAGGGCAGCTTCCTCTGGGACTGCCAGTCTCTAAAAATGGGCGAGGAAAAACGCCTATCGCTTGAAACTCAAGGTCTGCAGAACCTGATGAGGGCAGGGGGTGGCTGTGCACGGACACACCAGTGGAGCAGTCTAGGCTTTATCTAGTTGTTGGTGAGTCGTGTGGTTCAGTCTTGCAACTCAACCCACTTGCCCTGTATATGCCACTCTACGGGGGGAACACCACGGTCCGTCTCTTCTTTATTCAGTGGTTCTCACTCCCCTCTTTGCTGTGCCACAGAGCACAGTCTCCAGGGCAGCAAGAGACCACAGCCACCAGTGCCTGCTCCCAGCTTCTCCAGCAGGAGAGTTCCAGGGATGGCACTGCCCCTCCCCACCCACGTGCTCCTCACTGCTTGCAAGGTCTGATGTGGGCACCCCCGAGATACCGGCTCAGTGTGGCCAGCAAAGCAGTGCTCAGAGCAACGATGTGCTCTGAAAACATTTCCAAAGTTCCCGCTGTAATCTGGATAATGGCCTGTTGCCTGAGGGGTGTTTGGTTTTCACCTTTTCTTCCTTATGGTGCTGGAATTGACCACTGAGCTATACCCCACCCCCTTTGTTTCTTATTTTGAGAGCCTATCAGGAGGTTGCTAAGGCTGGTCTCTAACTGAGCCTGGTCTCAGCCTCTGAGTCCCTGGGCCTGCAGGTGCGCACCAGTGCCAGGAGCGTTGTCACTCCCTGGAGAGCTACCAAGCACTTACTGCTATGTGGTAGGTGACCCTTGGGGCAGGTTCAGGGGTGAGGGGCTGGAGAATGGCAGCCTCTCTTCCCAGAGGCCCATGGCAGAAGCCGTTCCTCCACAGAGGCTTTCCTGATGCACTGGGACCTGGCCTCTCCAGCTTGGGACACTCCAAGGGATGCTATCTCCCTCTCTGCCTCATTTCCCTCTTCCTTCCACTAACAGCTCTTCTTATCCTCACTCTTCTACACCCACGGATGGAGCACAGGGTGGGCAGAGAAGGTGCCTGTGAGACGCAGCCCAGCCCGCTTCTGTCAGGAGCAGGGACATACTCAGGGTAGTTACATGCAGGAACAAGCAAGGAGACAAAGGAGGGAACCACTTGAAGTGCAGGTGGTAAATGACAGAGGCACCACCATCAGAGACCTGAAGCACACAGCTGCCAAAGCACCAATCTGACTGCCTAGACTGGAAGCCCCCAGGGAAGAAAGAGATCATGCCAGTATGTTTATATCAAACCCTTGCTGGACATCTACTTACGAGCAGGGTGGTGGGAAATCAGAGGAAGAGAACGCACACTTCTTGCATGTGTCTGATACTGCTAAGCTCATTCACACATACCCCACTCACTCTGTGATGGTAAGCCTCCTCCCGTCCATTCTACAAATGGGGAAACTGAGGCTCACCAGGGCTACACTTATGCTTATACTCAGAAAGCTAGTGAACAGCCAAGCTGGGACACAAAGCCTGGTCTATCTCAGAACCTGCCCCATCCCCCCATCTAGCAGGTGGCCTCTACATGTGTGTACTCCGCTAGCTCTACAACCGTGATCAAAGAGGATATAGGACACGTGAGATGCAGGTTCACTGTGGAAGAGAGTGTAGTCCAAGCTATGAGGATGAGAAAAATCACACAGTAGAAGGAAGAAGGAAAAAATGAGAAAAAGAGTAAAGAGCAAAGCACCACGGGAGTTCAAAGTTAATAGGAGAGCAGTGTTATGGTTGGACGTGAAGTGTCCCCAAAGGCTCTCATCAATAGAAGGACATTCAGAGGTGAAATGACTAGATCGAGAGAGCTGCAATCTCATCAGCCCACCCCAGTCTGAGTGGACTCATCATGGTAACTGTAGGCAGGCGGGATGGGTCTGAGGAGTTGGGCATGCCCTGGAAGGGGGCTTCTTCCCAGAGGCCCTTCCTCACTGTCTCTCTCTCTCTCTCTCTCTCTCTCTCTCTCTCTCTCTCTCTCTCTCTCTCTCTCTCTCTCTTTCTGCTTCCTGGAGGAGCAGCTCTCCTCTGCTGTGCCCTTCTGCCATGAGGTGCTGCCTTGTTTCTGGTGCAAAGCAATGGAGTCGGCCCACCATGAACTGGACCTCTGAAACTGAGCGAAAATAAACTTTCCCTCCACTGTTTTCTGTGGGGTATTTTGGTCATAGCAAGAAAAGCTGACTAGTATAGGCAGTGCTGAGAATTGTGGGTGGACACGGGCCATCCCAAGAACGAGCCTCAAGTTGGTTAGTGAAATACAAAGAGATGTCAGTGGGCAGAACTACCTTGAACAAAATCATACAAGTATGCACACACTTGGGATTTAGAAAATGCCACCTAGTCCAATGTGTAAGGGACCCAAACATTAGAAACTGAGAAGTATTCAGGAAGCAGGTCAGCTGCCATATCCTCACCAGAACTGATGGCCAATTCTTTAAAGTAGAGGTTGCAGTGGATGCATGTCAACCAGGTCTGGTCACTAGGTATGCCTGATTTGCATACATATTTTTTTTGCTTTTGGCATTGAGGACTGAACCCAAGGCCTTGCATATGCTAAGCACATGCTCTCCCACTGAGTTACACATCTCCATCTCCTGATTCGTATAATATTTTTAAAATTAGTAAACTTCACATAAAAATTCAGGTTTATGGATTTCCTTAAAAAACTACAAGTCTAGGCTGTATCAAGCCCCTCCCTCAACATCCGGTTGGCTGGAGCTGGTAGGAGTTGCGAATCTGCCATAGTCCTCAGTGCTCCCTAATCTACAGCACCAGCTGCTTTGTTCTTCCTTCATCATTTGCCAGCAGACATCTGAGATTATGACTTTTGATTTACATCTTAAGCTGATTCTTTGAAACACTGGGTCAATGTCACCATAATCACAAAGGAATGCTCACATGACCTTTCCTGCATATCTCGGCCCAAGTATCTCCTTACCAGAAGCCTTCTCTGACCACCTTCGAGAGAGCACCCCTGCCCCCACTCTCTATGGGGCCCGTCTTTCCCATAGTCCTCTCACCACCAGCATGCTGCCACTTCATTTGTTTGTCTGTTCTGTTTTTCATCTTTGGACCCAGGGGGAGCAGGGTCTTGCCTTTTTGATATACACAGACATCTTCCAGGCAAAAACAATGCCCCATGTACTCAGTATGTACCCACCGAACAAGTAAATGACTGCACGTGGAACTCGACCCTGGGCAGGGAAATACTTAGGGTCACTTTAAGCCCACCTGCTGTGCTTTGGTCCAGAACACATCTTCCAAGTGAGTGGCGAAGCCTTCGCTGAGCCACTCCTCTGTCCAGTCCCGGGCCCCGATGGCAAGGCCAAACCAGGCGTGAGCAATTTCATGGCAGAGACGCATTCCACAGAGGTGGTTCATGCCTGTCAAGGTGCTCTGAGAGAGGAAGATGATGTGTGGGCTGTGGAAAGAAAACACGTGCAGTCCTGTTAGAGCCTGTCCTCAGGGGTGGCTTTCTAGCCCGGCGAGGCGAGCCTGTTATTATGGTGTGCATGCTAGATCATGACTGCTCGACTAGAGAGAGACGCTTTCAGACCTAAATAAAGTGGCAGTTTACGTTTCTGGCAGCAGTTCAGGATGCCGTTTCTGCCAGCAGTTGTCTCCGTCATCAAGTGGCTATTACCTGTAATAAGTAACCTGCACCAAAGTTTTATACTGAAAAAATTACAAGGCAATGGAAGCGTTTACTCTGAAATCTGGACTGTAAAAGAAGAGCAGGTGTGGGAATGTGAAGCCCTGCTGTCAGGAGAGTGATCAAAGGAGACCCTGCAGCCCAATCCCAGCAGCTCACAGGCGAATCGGGAAGTCATGCAGAAGGACAGGAAAAAACAAAACAGAACGGGACCCCAAATTTTCCATTGCTCACTGGGCCTGGTGGAAGTTAACAATCCAACAGGTGCCCCGGGTGTGGGAGGTTTCCAAGAGACCCAGATAAGGTCTGAGCCTTTGGAAAACAAAGATTTTCAGTGGAATCTGTAGGCACTAACAGACTCACATGACCTAAGGAAAAAATGGGGGAGGTAGGGAGTTGACCCACCCAGGTGTGCAAACGGCCCCAGGGCTGGCACCAGATGGGGAGATTTATCTAATCTCATTTTCCATACCTTGTTTTAAAACCCCAAATACCATGATTAAAATTGCATAGATGAATGAAGGGGAGGAAGGGGGCTGAGGAAAGAAGCGGCAAACAGAACTCCTCCTCCTCGGCTTCTACCCAGCATTATCCTTCATCTCAGAATTGTTTACAGTCTTCCTAATGAAGAATTCCTTCTTAAAAATCTCTTCTTCATCAATTGAACAAACCCAGTTGTGAAACCTTTAAAATTAAGAAACTGCACACACTGGTTCTTTCTTTCAAAAGCCATTTGTTTGCCATCATGTCAGCTCTGAGCAAGCCAAGACTCCTTGCTGATTTCTCATCCGCCCCCACGGCCACCGCTGGAGAGACCCCACCCAGATCTCTCTTGCACAACATCACCCATTCAGCCCAGGGGCTCAGGGCAATTGCAGGACTCAGTCTGCCAAAGCTGACAACGTTCACATGCAGTAGTAACAGACAAGGCACACAAATGCAAGGGCCTCTGCTGGGCTCTCTGGAGTCCCCAGAAACCCAACTTAGAGTGGAGGCGCTAAGGACAAAGGGATGCGATTCCACAGTCAGACCACTAACTCAGAAAAACATGTGTGTGTGTCTGTGTGTGTCTGTGTGGGTGTACACATGTATATATGAAGATGTGAAGGGAGAAGACAAGAGGGAGGAAAGGAGGGAAAGAAGAAAGGAAAGAAGGGAGGGAGGAAGAGAGGGAGGCGGAGGGAGGAACTGAGAGGCACAGGAGCTGGCTTCCCCTTACTGAGAAAGTTACCCTGTTGAGAAGACAGACTGTGCAACCTGGCATTTTCAAGTAAATGACCCCAGGCTCTGGCATGTGCAATGCTACAAGAAAAGCCACAGAAATGTACCAAGTAAATAACATTCCAGACATACTGCTGGCAGCATTTCACCCTTTTGGCTAAAACAAAACAGAAGCAACTTGAGGCCTTATAACACAGGCTCAGAGATGAGCGTACTTGGGAAAGCTTGGGAAGGGTCTCCCAGCCAGGGAATGGGCATGTTGGTTCGGAGACCTGACAGCTGACCATCCACTCAGGAAGGTTCTACATGATGACTGAAACACCAACAAAACCATTCAGGAAGAAAAGGCCTCTGCTGTCTAGAGGGACTGCCTTCTGCCTTGTCCCAGGGGAAGGCCAGCTAAGGCCCACTTAGGCAAATAACCGTCTGTTAGGGCCTGAAGGAATGCAGGAAAGAGGCTGGGGGTGGCATTTCACCTTCCTGCCCTTGCATTTTTTCCCCTTGCACAGTTCTGAGTCTCCACCAGACTTCCTCCCCCACCCTTCCGCACACTGGAGGCACCACCCAGGCCTGGGCGCCTTGGGGCAGATCCTGACATTGCTGAATTAGACATGAATTCCCACTTCCACCAACATCCTTTCTTCCAGTCTGGGACAAATGTATTTTCTACTGTCTTCTGAGGCGACTGAAGTTTAAACATCCTCCCAGATGGCCCCTAGACTTGATACAAATGACCCTGTTATCAGTGGAAACATAGCCTCTCCCTAAAAGGCAATTTTCTTGTTGGGACCCTGACTCTCACGCCTCCAGCAGCCTAGTTTTTCCTCTAAGGTTGGATTTTACCTACTGCGTCTTCTGGGGCTATTTCCCTCAAAAGGAGATGGCTTCTTTCTTAAAATTAAAATAAAAACAGACTGAAGTTTTGATAACCTTTCTCAAGGGTATGAACAAAATTCCAACATAAAAGGATCAACTGAATATTCTTTCAAGGAGAAGTTCCTTCCCTTTTTGACCCTGTCAGAATTTCTTAAGGTAAGCAGACTTTTAAAACCTCTATCTTTTTTTTTTCCCCAAAAAAACTGCTTTTCTTCAACAGCAAGTGAAGAAAAGTGAAACCATGCTCTTAAGCCCACTTCAAGGGCAATACTGTCTATTCCTTCACTGATGAATAAAGTACCTCAAGTCCATCTTCAACCCAGAACACACCTGTAGAGTTTCTAGTACCACCTTGACCTTGACCTTTGCAGTTCACTCCAGGCCTGTCCCACTGCCTGTGTCCTTAGCATCTGACTCAGGGTCCCATCAACCTGCTGTGATCAGTCTTCACTCTGACAAGGCCCACTGGGAAATGGGGTCTCTTCCCCCCCAAAAGAGTCTGTGTCAACTGCCTCTGCAAATGCCAAACTGTGTCCCCACTGTGTCCCACTACAGAGGATGGAAGACAATGCCTTCAATAACATCTTCGTCCTAAAACATATTCCTTTCTTTTTTTCTCTGAGTCACTAGTGGATAGAAAAGTGATGCCATGCATCTCGGGAGCACACACCTCCTGCTCGCTTCCTCCACCATCTGGTGGCGGGTGGGCAGGCAGGGGTGGTGGGCAGCCACGGCAGGCAGGCCACTGCTGCCCTTCTTCCCCAGGAGACCACCAGCCTGGCAGAGGCTGCTTTCTGTAGAGCCAACTGCATGCCTGCTGCCTGCCCCTTGAGACTAAGAAGATCATGTCTGGTCTGAAGAGGTTCTCAAGACTGCCCCTTAACGCCACCTCCCCACCCAGATTAGAATGCTGCCTCCCTTAATGTAAAACATGCTTCAAGCAGAGGAGGAAGGAGCGCCTTCATTACTCCCTGAGCCGCTCACATCCTTCGGGAGGAATTCAATTTGGAGCGGAAATGGAGAATTTCATCAGATGTGAAGTAGGAGCTGGTGTTTGATTTATTTCTGCTTTTTCCAGGGAGACCTGGCCAGCATGGCCCGTCCTGCTGCTCAGGGAGCAATAAGGCACTGTGTGCTCCAGCAAGAGCTGCTGCAGCCACAGGCCGGAGAGGCAGCAAGGGCAGAACTGCCATAGGAAACTGCCCCAGGTCACCCCTCCCCTTCACCAGAGCAGACCCCCACAGCCCTCACAGAGAGCATATTCACTTCTCCTACAGAGCCTTGGTGGCATCTCAAGGACATATTTCCCAGCTTGACCTTCTTGAGAGTTTAACGTTTTTCAGTCTCAACAACATATGGACTCCACCATCCTGTGACAGAGAGGAAGAAAGAACCAAGGAACGGGCAACCAGCTCCTTTCCCGCCAGAGTCCCACTGGGTGGTTCTCTGGGTCTTGGGATCAGGAGAACATGACTTTTGCTGGTATAATTTGATGACTTGCTAAAAGAACTGGAAGCAATGAAATGGACCTTCACAGTAGTTTTGAGCAACCTGAAATGGGGGACAAATTCTCCATCCCCAGCCCTTAGGCTCACAACATGTTCTCTCTTTCCTTCACCATGTATCAGTGACACATGCTGGCACTTGGGCTAGGGCATCTACAAATCAACCCCTACCCTTGTCTCTGAATATAACACTTTAGTCCCCATCTCCTGGCTGAGGTCTAATGAGCTTAGGACCCTTCTTCCTCCAGCTCTGAGACCACACAGGGAACAGTCACCTCCCACTTTCCTCATCTGCTGTCCCGCCACAGCCACAAGGTATAATCTTTAAACTAAAGGCTTGTAAGAGTTAATACATGGGAGAGCATCAAATTAAAAAGCTTCTGCGCAGCAAAGGAAACAATTAGGAATGTGAAGAGAGAACCCACAGAATGGGAGAAAATCTTTGCTAGCTACTCTTCTGACGGAGGATTAATATCCAGAATATATAAAAAGCTCAAAAGACACCAGATAATTAGATAACCCATTTGGTAAGTGAGCAAATGAACTGACCAGATACTTTTCAAAGAAGAAATACAAATGGCCAATAAAACATGAAAAAATGTTCAAAACCATTAGCAATTAGGGAAATGCAAATCAAAACCATACTCTTAAGATTTCATCTCATACCAGTCAAAATGGCAGCCCTCAAGAACACAAATAATGATAAGTGCAAGAGAGGATGTAGAGGAAAAGGAAGGCCTTTACAGCTGGTGGGATTGTACATTAGTAAAATTACTACGGAGTCCCACTGGACTCCGAGAGAACCCTTCAGACCAACACGTGCGAGAGTGTGAGATCGTCACTGGTGTGTGACTCAGGTCCTGGAAGGGCGACAGGCCAGCCTGCCCCCCTGGCCCTTGCCTCCACCGGTGTTAACAGAAGTATGAGAATCTGCTCTAAAGCAGCCCAAAACCCAGGGGGCTACAGCAGCCATGAAGGCAGCAACGTGCGGCCACGGAACGGAGGTGGGGAAGAGGAGGAGGCGAGGAAGCAGCCTTGGAACAGGGTGAGCAGGCCACGAGCAGGAGGCGGACAATGGGATGAAAGAAGGAGGCAAGGGAACAAGGAAGCCAAGGAAAAGAAGTGAAACAAGCTGAGGGAGGCAGATAAGACCGGGGAGGCAGGCCAGAGAAGGAAGGAAGAGGGACATGAGGAGACCCAACAAGACCCGGGAAGCGACTGCAGGAGCAGGGCGGACAATACGAACAAGCACCCATGATGCTGAAAACACCAGGCTGTGGCTTAGGCACTCCTCGCCCACAATCCCGCTGTCCTGCCCCGCTTACCTCCTGGGCCACCCCAGGAGAAGCAGTTTACGGCTTCATTCCACATGGAAGGCTGAAGGACCCATGCCTGGGTCCTGTCGGGGTTGGAGATGGGCACTCATGGGGGAAGAAAAGGGCTCCCAACTAGAGGACAGAGGGCACTGGCAAGGAGAGAGGGGCTCCCAGAGAGGCTTGAGGGAGGGCAGAGGAGGCCAGGGATACCAAATCACTGTCCCTAAGCCTCATAATGTGGTTTCGCATAAGCCTTGGCCTGCTGCTAACCGAACAGCAGCACGGCAATGACAGGACAGAGGCCACCTGGCTCCAGGACATGGCAACCACCTGAGCCAGGCAGCAGCTCTGCAGGCTGAACAGAGAGGACGCAGCCTGGGTGCATCCTGTGATCCGCTGTGGGCCCTGCCCAGGAGGAGCAGGGCATGTGCCTGATATCACGCTCCTCTGGAAAGCTCAATGGAGCTGCATGTGAATGTCTCCTATTTTAACTCTGAAGAATGGAGGCAAAACAACTATTTGAATTTCTAACTCCACTTGGATGACTTTTCTTCTCTGAATCTTAAAAAAACATGCTCTGCCTAAGAAGTCTCTCGGTTCGGACAGGTGAGGCAGAGAAATAGCTTTTTTGGAGGTTACTGAACATCCTAATAACTATATGTCTTGGGTACCAGGGACCCACCCATACCCATACTGTATGGTCACATATTTATTGTAGTCGATCGAGCCTTCTGAATTGCCTCTAAATGACTCAGAACTGAAAGTTGTTCCTTTTCTACAGAATCTAAAGAACTCTCTTGGTAAGTCAGTAATTACCACCTAGAACATGTTGGCAGCCTGCACAGGAGCACATGCATGACAAAATGCAATTTTCTCTGCCCCACTCTCCCCACCCTTGTCCTCCCAACCAGGGCGAGGATGTTTGTTCCCATAAAAAGAGCTAATAAAATTAACCTCTGCTGTGATACAGGGGAAATCTTTTTTTAATAAAATAATGCATTTTGCTTCAATCCCAGAACAGCAATAAATTGGCACAACTGAGAGCCATAATTGCTCATCCAGTTGGTTTTCACTCATGTATAAGAGTCCATCGTTTGTGGCCATGTGGAAGCTTGGAAAAATGCTTCATAATGGGACATGTCTGGGCACCTTGGAACCACCCTCAATCAGAGCAGTTTGGTTACTGGTTTCCTTTGAAATGTACTCCTGGTATCCACAAATCAGGCCTCCAGGAGCTCCTTGTCTAGAGAAAGCAGGTGCAGGGATTTCCCAAGGAGCCCTTCAAAACTGAACTGGTGAGTGAGCCATCAGTTGTTACCAAGGAGAGCAAGCAGCCGAACCCTAGACAGGCTCTCTGGAACTCTACTGACCCAAGCTGCCATCAGAAAGATATGCATGAGCCTCACTGGCTGGAGGAGAAGGGCCAATCCACAGAGCAAGAGGCCCTAATGCAGCAAAGACACTGCAGACTCACAGACAGCTCTGAAAACAGAATGTGGATAGGAGAGTACAGGTTCCCCCTACCAGCCATGTGGTCACACTGTCAGCTAGATTTCAAAGCACGAGGCCACTTTAGGTAGGAAGAAGCACCAGCGCTGCCTTAGGGAGTGGCCATCAGTTTTGTGACTAAGTAGAAGAAACATCCAAGAAGACAAGTCCAAATGTTCTGTGATAAAGACGATGGTGGAGGAGGTAAAAAATGGAGGTCGTCCACACTTAAGACACAGTTTCTGGTCTCAAGAGTAACACACTGGCACTTAACTGCTCATGAATTCACCCAGATCTAACGACACCACTGAGGGAGAGGCTGTTGTTTCCCTGTTTTTCGAAGACACAGATTAAGCCACAGAGAAGTTACACCACGCGTCTGAAGTCCCACAGTCAGAGCTGATGCAAACACAAGCTGCCTGGTACATGTACTTGTTTTGCCTGACCGACATCAGCGTACCCCCAAATCACCTGAGGTCAGAGCCGCTGGGTGAAAGACAGGGCAAACAGTTAGATTTGAACTTCAGGCAAATGACAAATAGCAACTTTTGATCTGCGTTCGTGTAATATTACTAACCCTGGTAGCTCTGCCTGGAGGGCTCTGCAACCAATTGCCAGGCCTCAGCGCAGAGAGTCTGGTTCTGAAGAACCAAGCTGGGCCAGACAATGTGCATTTGATGAAATTCCCAGATGATGCTGGTGTTAGTGGTCCAGGGATCTCACCAAGAGCTACTGAGCTACATAGTGGTGGCTAAGGAGAACTTAAAAAAAAAAAATCCATTGCCAAAATTTTTATGTGGGAAGATTCTACCTAAAAATCCCAATTTTAAAATTATACTGGAAATCTGAAAGATTTGGCCACACTAAGCCCACATTCTTATGCAGCAACCACAAGTAAATAGTAGCTGGCCTCCATACAGAGGGCTGAGGGCCGGGGCACTCCAGTTTGCTGAGGTCCCCACCACTGAGTGCCCAGCTATCTCTGAGCACACCTGTCACTTATCATGTGTGTGTGTGTGTGTGTGTGTGTGTGTTTTTCTTACAGCACATATGCAACATTTAACCTCATTAAACATTACATGATATAATGTTAGAAATTACATCCTGTAATGTGCAGAAATACCATATTACCCTATTATACATAGTTTTTATGTATCTATCAAAAATAAATTTAAAGAAAAAAAGAGAAAAGTGAATTATTCTCCCTACCCATGTCTTTAGCAAAGTAGGCAGAGACACCAAAGGTTCCTTACCACTCCTCACTGACATCTGCTGCCTGCCTCTTTTTATAGGCATTTGGATTTAACCTCTGTTTAGTTTTTCTAAAAAAAAAAAAATTCTACTCTCACCTTTATTTTGGGTATGCCATAAAATGACTGAGCAAAGTCCTGCTTCACAAGAGGGAAAAGCCCTACATCTCAGCCTAGATCAGGTCAGTCACTAAAGTTCCATGTCACTCAGGATGGAATTAATTAGGTTTATTGTATTTTTGAAACCCAAACACAGTTTCAATTATTACTAGCCACTAATGGCTTATAATGAAGGCAGTGCTTGTTAACTAAGCAAACAACTGACATGTTTGTTTAAAGTGTAAACAGAAAAAAATTCCTGAATTAAATGAATGAATTCACTGATTGTTCTCCCTTGGCTATAAAGGAGCATTCAGCTGCCACAATATATATCAGCACCTTTGTTAAAAGGATTAGCCTGTGGAGCTATCTTTATCCCATCAGAGATCTTCTTAGCTTCTTAGTAGCCGCTTATAAAGTGAACGGATCTCTTAATTTCTGAAAGTACTCATCTGCATCAAGAAGTGCCATAAGGTAAGGGATCACCTGGCTACTGGGGTTCATAAACAATTGAGCCATGTTTTCAAACCTCAAACTGTGACTCCGTCGACAGAACAACACAGCCTGCTCAAAGAGACCCAAGGAAATCATGATGTATATTTTCCAGGGTGGTCCTGGAAAGTAGGGGGCAGATGGTCGTTCTCAGAGGTAGTCAACTTAACAGCACTCCCCTTTAAAAGGTAGTAAACCTCACCAGAACAAAAATAAACAAAAGGTTTGCTCTCCAAAGTCTCCTGGTTTTAACTAACCTTTTCATTTAGAATTACAAGCCCTATATTTCTTCTCCCCAGATGGAATGAATTAGGCTTACTGGCTATCTAGAGCTAATCCCATTTCTCTGGAAGGTTCCCTTGATTCCTCCTCACTTGGATGTGCTTGGCATGGTGAGAGTGTGGGAGAGGATCACAGGAATTCCTTCCTTCTAAATAAGCGCCCCTGCCCACGTCACCCCCATTCTGGCTGGTTGTCCTCTTGTGATCTCAAAGAGACCCAGAAACGTTACATTTGGAAGGTGTTCAGCAGCAAGTAACAGAAGGTAACAGAAAACAACCACCCTGGCATACTCAGGAAAGGTCTTCTCCCTTCTGGAAACAGGACCTCAGAGGACCTCAGAGGAGAGTGGGGACGAGTGGGTCAGCATCCCACCACTACCCTCACAGCTGGGCACCCATCTTCCCATTCTCTCTCCTTACCACACTCCCTTCATCCTTATATCAGCACCTTGTGGTCGAGAGCTCACCACCACAGCTCCAAGCGCCATCTTTGGCACAGGAGTTCACACAGGAGAAAAGTGGGAGTGCTATGCCAGCAAGACTGACCCCTCCCGTCAGGAAAGCAACACTCTTCCTAGCACATCCATCCTCAATTTCTGCTCTTGGCTCGTGTGTGTGTGTGTGTGTGTGTGTGTTGTGGGGAGTTGCCTGGAAGGGGGCACCTTGAGCTTCTCAGGCAGGGAGCTGGTTGCAGCAGTGTGTTCAAGTGTGTGAACACGCAGCGGCTGCACACTGAAGGCGTGCTCTCTCCTACCTACACACACTTCAGCCAACAGTCAAAAGAGACAGGCAGCAAAACACCCAGGAGGTCTCTGTCTGGTCCATGGAGGACCCGGGGTAAGGAACCCTGTCAGTAGGGTGACCTGCCACCCAGTCCTTCCAGTTGAATGTACCCACTGAGTACATTAAGTCATACTTAATACCCTGCACCCTTCAGACACACCTGTAAGAACAGCGCAGACACCGTCCCACAGCCCGGTGCGCTTCAGTTACGTTCAGAAGCATGCCATGGTGACGCACTCCTTTACCATCCTGGCCAGCTCAAAGTTCCCCTCGGACTACACGACATCATTCAGCTGCCACAGGGACCCAGCCCTGCTCGGAGGAGTCTGGGCGAGGCCATGACAACAAAGAGCTGAACCACTGGGCAATGAATACCACCCTCTTTATTGATAAACGTTTCTTCTTGATATGTCATTTAAAAAATGAACCCATGACAACTACATCATCTGAGGTCACTGATGGCTCAACATCTCTTCCGTCTGAAACTAAGCAGGCCACAGATGTCCTGTTTCAACGCAGGGGCTGAGGATCAAGAGAGAGCTCATTTTAAGTCACAGGTGTTAAAGGGGGAGACCAAGGGCAAGGGCCAGGGCCAGGGCCGTGGTGGCCCCAGGCGTGAATTAGCATCCCCCAACCTATACCAGTTATTTCTAGAGACCTCAACGAGTACACGTCATAATAAAAGCACAACAGTAGTGATAACAGTATCTACAACACCACTTCCCTCGTAGACTGCTGATGCCGGGCAACAGATACTCTAGACATGAAATCAGCAGCTTATCAGGTAAACACAGCACGGTGACAAGGCCCTGACCCTCCTCCAACTCCAACATCTAGGTTGGACCTTAAGAAATTGCTAATACTTGACCACTGCCAACTTTACAAGATGAGCAACTTCATGGGACCCTCCTGATAGACTGCTCCAGCCCCACCCCCTTTTCTGCAGAAAGGCCAGAGCTGCTGTGAGTTGGAGGAAAGGGTCCATATTTCTCTAGCAACAGAGAATAAGAGATGCTGCTCCACCTCCTCAGACAGAAGTGCAAAGGACAGGACTTGGGCAAATGATGTTCTGCCATCCTCGGAAAGCACAGTGCCCTTTCTGTCCTGGGCTTGCTCCATGTGCCTTAAGTTAAAAGCACATCCTCAGGCTGGAGGAGGTGGTGCACCTGCCAGCGACTTGGGATGCTGAGGCAGAAGGATCACAAATTCAAGACCTGCCTCTGCAACTCGGTGAGACCCTGTCTGAAAATAAAATAAAAAGAGCTGCAGACAATTCAGTGGTAGAACACCCCCAGATTCAATACCAGTACAGGAAAAAAAAAAAGCACATCCTCAAGTCAAGGTCAAAAGCAGAGGAGGGGCAGAGCAGGGAAACTGGAAAGCCACTGGCCTAATCTTTGATGGGGGCTGACAGGACCTGCAGCCTGGTGCTGGCCACATGCGGCAAGGCCACTGGAGCTCCGCCCCTGCACCTACAGGCCAGAGGGCAGGAGGCTGGGATCCTCCTGGACTAGGAGGAGTCCGGCTAAGCAGCGGGCTGCAGGCGCGCTCACCTTTCTGTCCCGAAGGGAAGAGCACTGTTTCAGAACTATGCAGCACAGGTGAAGAGACCAGCACTGGCACCTCACAGGCTGGGGCTGAGGTGGCCTAGCGCTGGGGAGGAGAGAAGAGCACAGGGAATGCTTTGGGGAGAAGGAAAGGAGTCCAGGAGAGAAGAAGAAACCTGGGAGTGATAGCCTGCGGGAGGGCTGGGGCAGGGACGAGCTAGCTGGGAGGCAGGGAAGGGCGGGCAGGCTCTGGGATCCCCGGGCACACTACCCACAAGGGCTTCAGGGGCCCCATTCCTCCCCATTCTTGTGAGAAGACAAAGGCTGAACAGAGGCATCCTTCTTCGACAGGGCGGGGTGGCCCAGCCCCCAACCTGCAAAACACTCTATCCAAAACTCTTCTACAAACCCCAATCTCATCAGTGCCACCAGGGACCTTCGGCCTGAAACTG
The DNA here is from genome assembly GCF_021218885.2 of Marmota monax. Taxonomy (NCBI): domain Eukaryota; kingdom Metazoa; phylum Chordata; class Mammalia; order Rodentia; family Sciuridae; genus Marmota; species Marmota monax. The sequence continues at coordinate 1,954,939 of NW_026693881.1, read as the reverse complement.
GAGGCTCAGTGAAAGCTAGAAGCATGTGGCATTCAAGTGTGTAACGCCCTCTGCGGCCACTGCTTCTGAGATGGATGCTACGTGGGTCACAGCAGCTGATCATCAGGACTTGGACGCTGTGGAGACTCGGCCTTGTTTTCTCCCCACAGGGCTGCTCCTTGATAAGGAGGGTTTCAGGGGTGTCTTTATGTTGTTTTGTTTTTTGGTGGTATTGACAGGTTTCATGTGGGAGGGAAACAACAAAAAAGAAAAGCATTCCATATACTGTTTCCTAAGCACAAAAGGTGTCCTATTTTTTAAAGTTCTGTAACTACAACGGTTTACCTAATTATTTTCAATTTTTTCTCTTGCTCTTTCATTCATTGTTTTTTTGAGAGGTCCAAAAATTCATCTGGACTTGAACACAACTATGGACGAAATGTAGGCCATCCAGAGAAACCGGTATGCAGAGGTGCCAACATGGGTAACCTTAACGACAGCATGTTTGCTTCTGCAAACACTATAATGTATGAAATAAAATATTAATAGCCATTACCTCAGTTCTTCTGAGAACAGCCCTGAGTCAGCTCTGGCGTGGCTGGTTCCACACGCACTCTGTAGCAAGCAAACGCAGCTCACGCTGCAAGGCGACGGATGGACGCCTCAGAGCAGGCGAGGCCAGACCAGGTTTGGGTTTGTATTCCATAACATCATGGAGGATGTTGCTTATTTTGGCGGCCAGGTTGAGTTCTCCTGAATTTACCACCTATTACGCATTTTAAGACTAATCACCTAAAAACGTACTAGGAGAGATGGCAAAATTATTTTTACTTAGAAAGAAAAATATTGGAATAAGATTAACATCTCTGTTACTTATCAACAGCTAAACTTGCAACACTCAGCTGAACTCTGACATGGGAAGGCACCAAAAGGACCAAATATTCCCATTAACAAGCATATTTCCAACACCTCACGTTTATGCATTGAAAGGACAGGATGGTTAAACTTTGTGTGGATGGCATTAAGTGTGTCACACACCTGCTGGGGACTGGCAGGACAGCTCTCCTGTTCTCTCCTTCTGCTTGGCCACTGTCTCCCTGAGAAGCCTTAAAAACTAACTGTTGGACAGTTTTGTGTGCGATGAGTATACAGCTGAGTTCAATGACAGCCAAGCACCCAGCCCTAAACAGACCACAAAGGCCTGTGCCCTTCTCTCTTCCCCACTTCTCACACTCTCACTTAGGTTGATAAGTGCTTTCAGGTTAGAGTTTAGAATTGATTCCTCAAATCCCCCATGAGGTGCAAAGTGAACATTCCGTTTTCATTGGCAGGGGCGAGGAGGCAGTGTGGCCTGCAGCTGTGATCCTGAGGGAGCCCAGGCTGAACCAAAGCTCACTCTGCCCCAGCCTTGCAGCAGGGTTCCTGGGCTAAATTGCTTCTTTAGGTGGCCTGCCATGCCAAGGTGTTTTTAAAATCTGTGCAATAAAATTCTGTGTGGTTGGAGAGGTGGCAGAGGACAGGAACCCACCCACAGGCAAATGACGTCAAAAAAACTAGAAGGAAACATTAGGCTTCTCTGTTCTGTAGAAGCTTCTGCCATGTTCAGCAACCTGCGAAGGAAGCGGACTTTCCATTAAAAAACAGCCACTTTGGCAATCTTCAGAGGCAGCCTGGTGTCCTACACTTCCCCTAGCAGGAAAGTGGGGGAAATAATTTCCACAAGTTGGAAAGGAAGAAACCTGGAGTTCAAAGGCTTAGAGCTAGAAAGGAACTCGGAGGTCAATCAAAGCAGCCTCCACCTCCAAAGAGCAAACAAGGAACAGAGGCTGGGAGAACTTGGGGACTTGGCTTGGCCTGCAGAGTCCAGGGCGCCCACCTCTCTGCCACCCTGTCTGCACAAAGCCAACCATCTGCGCCCTGGTCAGTGGCTCAGGGGAGACGGTGTCCTGCGTTCCCCTCTTCAGAGGGGCTGTTTTCCACAGGCTGGTGCCACAGGGAGCTGTGTGCTGACACCCTAGGAGGCAGTCTGGGGGATGGTGTATGCTATGCATCTGCACTCTCTCGCACACCTTTTCCCACAGAAGGCTACCTCGGCAGCAGTATGGCTTCTCCTCCCAGTGTCTTCCTGTGTCCTGCCCAACGCTGTCCCAGACACAAGGGGCACTCCTAAAAACCAGCAGCCCTGCCTGCACAGGGCCAGGGGTGGGTATTGCTGCTTTTCAGGTTTCTCTTCTGCAGAAAGGACCCCAGGGTGCTGGTAAGGAGATACCTGAGAAATGGTGACCACAAGCAGGATCGGCCACTCCATCCACACCTGGCAGCTGTACTCTGCTGAGTCTCTGGGGAAACAAAGGTGCCTGATTTTAAAATCCTGTGGTCACTCAAAGCTGCTTAGTTCTCCTTAGGAAATGACCTCTCCCACCCGTGACCTCCCAGAGGGGAGATCCCCACATCAATAAAGTGAACAACGGCACTGTGGGATTTCTGAAGGCCCTCACATCCATCTTTTCTCCCTCTCTCTCTGTAACCAAACCTCAATAGCTTTGTGAGCTGTTGTTTTTTTCCCTCTTCAATAAGAAAACAGTCTTACCAAAAGAATAAGACTGGCTCAGCTGGCAGCTCGCAGGCAGCAGAGCCCAGCCCTGCTTTCTACCACCCCCGGGTGCGTGCACTCGGCCCGGCTCCACGTCTGTGGTTTTCAAGGTAACTGTGCTCAGGGAGTCCAAGATCGAGCAGAAGACACAGGACATGGCAAGTGGGGGTGGGACTGACCATCCATTCATCCAGCAAACATTTACTAAAGGCCTACTAAGTGTTGGGCCTGTGCTAGAGGCTCGGGATACACAATAAACCAAAGGGATGTGGACAGGGGTCCTCACAGTCCAGAAAGCTATTCAAAAAGCAAACTTCTTCACTTTTTTATTACAGGACTCACTTCTTTCTCTTTGTCAGTCCCTGATTTTCACAGTAGACCCAGGGGCTCTCTTTGGGGCTATATCCTACCACAGCTGCTCTGCTCACTCCTGTCCTCTACAGCACCCCTCCCTGCCTGCCCCTCCCTGCAGAGATGACAGGGATGATGGATGGTTCCTCGCGGTGTCTGACTGCTTTGGTCTGAGTGCTGGCAGTTGTTAGTGATGGGTGTTATTATCTGATCACTGATAGATTGCATTATTTGTAGCTTTCTATCATGACTTTTACTGGAAGTCCTGTGTCGTGTGTGTGGGCGTGCGTGCGTGCGTGTGTGTGTGTGTGTGTGTATGAGTTTTCCAGACTATACTTTATGGTAGGTTTTAATAGGGTTGGGGTTAAAGTGTGAAGTGAGCAGTTTTCTAAAAAGGACTCCATGACATGTACCGTGGAGGTACATTTGAGTGGCAAGGTTGCCCCTCTAATACAACTAGAGGAAAGAAATGACAGAAGAGCACATATTTTTACTGTTTTGAGTAAACCAGAATTGTAAATTGAAATTTTCACTTTTTCCCCCATGCACAATTCTAGTATTTGGCCCCACAGGCCAGCTCCCCCTTGCCACCTCTCTGTGAGTTGGGGTGGGGAATAGTTGGTCATGCAACGCCCACACAGCAGCGGAGTTTACAATGTGTTAAAATCACCTGTCTCAAAAACATGCACATGGGGTATAAAGAAACCTATATTTTAAATTTACTAAAAGATCACTGACTGATCTTCAGCTTGTTATTGAGATAAATGAAACACATTCTTTAATCAGAAAGAAAAAAGATGAGAGGGAGAAATCACACAAAAGCATAAGTAGCAACTCAAAAATTATTTTCTTGGTTTATTTTATGTTGCAGCTACACAAGCCATCCCTTTTAATGTGTCCATCAATAAGATATCTGTTGTGCTTTTGTACAAAGAACAAAGATGCTTTTATCAATTCTCAAAAGTCTGTAGGACAAACCATTCATGCTGTCAAACCCCCTAAAACCCTTTCAGCAAATAATGAAATCCATCAGTGACAAATGTCAACATACTAATTTGTTAAATGCAAAACAAAAGCATCATTCAGACAAGGCGTTTCAGCCCATGTTATATCAGCACTCCAATTTGTACCAAGTTTATGGCAACCCACAGATCATGCAATATTAAACAGGACTGTATGATAATGACTAAAACTGGAACAATACACTCCCGTCAGCTCGGATGCTGGCAGTGCAGCTGAAATGCGTGCTAAGATCTGACTGCATTTAACTTTCAAACTGAGGGAAAGTTTGAAAGACACCTATGTCTACTAAGGAGTGGCTGGTATGACACAAGTCGGTGGATTCTGGGTGGGAAAGAGACTCCAAACGCAGCAGTGAAGTCCTAGAGAAGACTCAGGACAAACTTGACCAGTGAAGACCAACTAGAATAAAATTAAATTTTGTGGTGCTGAGGAACAAACCCAGGGCCTCAGGTACGTTAGGCAGGTATGCTCCCACAGAACTATGGTCCTCAGCCCAGGAAAACTTCTGAGAAGGCCCGAAGGGAATAGCAGGGTGGGCCTGCTGCAGCCATGGTGCTGCTCTGTGTTTGGCTTTGGGTTTTTTTTAAATACTGCTTGCAATGGCACCCAGCACTCAAGAGGACTCACAGAATAACTGTCAGAGACCTAGTTGGTCCTAAAACTGAGTTCAAATCCTGACTCCAGTTAATGATAACTGTGTGACGCAGGCTAAGTTCTCTACCTCTTGGGCCTCAATTTCCTATCTGAAATGAAAATGAAAATCACAACCACCTTGCAGGGAAGCTACAAGGATTCCCAGTGCCAGGTACACAATGGCTCTCTCATTGTAAATTTGATGCCTGAAGGCCTCGGTCAGATTTCCCTCTGTTCTTTTGATTGGGCTGATGGCAGCTCTATGAAGATGCAGCAGACAGCACCACTTTGGACCAGCGGAGGCTAACCTGAGTAGTTATGGCAGAGAGTCACAAATGTTTTAATGATATTTTAAAAAGTGCATCTACTTGGATTTTTGTGTATCTTCAACCAACTCATTGCTGTAGAAGGTACAGTAAGTCCCATTGGGTGGGACGCCACATCCTTTTAATACCAGCTGCCCCATAACAGGGTCTGCTACCTTGGCACAATCTTTCAAATAGAAATAAACAGCAAGCTACTTCAAGGAGTCTGAAATGCAAATAGCTAGCAGGAAAGATAATGAGCTCTGCATTTTCTTCTTTCCAATGACAGATACATGCACAGAGAGTCTATTTCTATTTAAGAAAATTCCAGAAAATGAAGGACCAGAAAATGTACCTAAATTAGGGCCAAAAGGGGAGATAAGTACATATTTGTAGAAGATAAGTCACACAAATCACTACAGCTGATGACTTAGGTAAATTCCCAATTGGGCAACTGCCACATACCTGCCTAAAATGCCACTCCTGTCTGTTTATTTGGGATACATAACATTCCCATGCTTCCAGTCTCAGAGGGGTGTGATGCTAAGGAAGACATTAAACAGCCACTGACTCAACTCTCCCCCAATAACCTGTTTTAACAGCTGTCCTGCACCCTCCCCCTCCCTGGATTTGCATGCCTGAGCTGGGGTGCAGCACAGAGAGCAAGACACAGCAGCCTCTGAGTTTCCTTCACCGCCTTCCGAACACCATTCACACAGAACTTCGTCACCCCCTTCTATACCATGTGCAAGAAATACTAAATGACACCTTTACTAAGAAACTACACATACCCTTCCACCTTGCTTAAACACGCAATTAATCACACACCTGAGCATTATATACACAGTATGGCCTGGATCAGAATCTGCATTTTAACAAGATCCCCAGTGGGTTACATGTACGTTAAAGTGTTTTTTTCTTAGCACTTTATAAAAGTATGTGCACTTTAAGTCCCAGGAGTTGGAGGAGCAGCTTTTTCCTTTTCTGTCTTTCACGGGTAGTGTACACTGAGACGCAGGGGAGGTCCTGGGATCTCAGGGGTGAATCCCACACTCAAGACACAAACCCCACCTTATCAACTATCAGATGAACACTGACCAACTGTGGAACCTGGGCCAGGTGGAGGGGACTCAGGGTGAGTAAAAACAGAGTCTGTCCTCCCACTCGAAGCATTCACTCCAACTGGGAAACAAAACGACCCAACCAGGCTATGTCCATGTGTGCACATATCACTGGGAATCCAGACCTACACACAGAATGACCATGCACTCACCACAACAGTAATGACAGAAGGGGATGAGCAGAGTCGAGCAAGCGATTGGGGAGGGAAAGGGAAGGTGCTGGGGACTGAGATTGATCAAATTATGTTATGTGCACGTTCAGACATGGCATAATGAATCTCACTACTATGTATGATGTACCAATAAAAAACCAGTTCATTATACTTGCTAAGTTACTCAAATTGCTACAATGAGAGAATGCACTGGGGGGAGTGGACACAGGGGAAATAACTGGTTCTGTTTTAATTTGAGCAAACTTGGAACCTCTGATTTTTTGTCATTCTTCATTGAAAGGTGAAAGGTACAACAGATGTGCCAACTCCACATGAGTTAGACATGAAATGTTTATTTCCTGCTTATTGACAGGGGATCACATTCTACTTAATTGTTTAGATAATGTCCCCCACCTAACCACTTAGGGAACTGATGTTTTGTGTTTATTTACTCAACTTTACATGAATTAGAAATAGAAAACTCAAATGGCGACCTCTTCTTGACATTAGGGAATATTGGAATGGTGAGCTTTGCCAAGGTCTAAGAGAAAAGTGGGCAAATCCAATGGAATTATTATAGGAAAGAGTCAAGCAAGGGCTAACCAATGGGCCCCTGAGAGTGTCCTACTTCCTTGTGAGTCAAATGCATCTTCACTGCAAAGCTTCATGATTTTGTTTAAAGTCAGTTTCTAGAGCCTCAGATATATCCAGAATTCAAAGCTAAGTACAAAACATGTTCTAAAGCCAAATATAGATGACATTTGGATTATCTACACACTTCAGTCTCCTCATGTAGGGAGAGAACTGAAAGTTGACTAAGTGACAGATGTGTGGAGGAAAATGTTTCAAAGAATTGTTGCTACTGGATAGCATTCCGAAGAGGAGAGGTGGCTTGTCTTGAAATCTACCAGCGCACCATAAAACACTTTCCTGGTGCATCATGGAGCACATGTGGGGATAAGGGGGGAAGCAGATGACGCAGCAAGTGACCCTCCTGAAGTGGTGCACAGGGAGTATGTGCTGGATCAAAGAGGGGCCGGGGTGCAGTTGAGTGGCAGAGTGAATGCCTAGCAAGTGGTGCCCTGGGCGCCATCCCCAGTGCTGCCCAATAAGAGGTAAAGGGAAGGTTCACAGCATGAGAACAGCAGCTCTGTTTGCGCCTCCGCAGAGTGAGGAACCCCCTCAATGAGAAAGCATCGGAACCCGGAACAAAACTGTTTTAGTGATTTGAAGAATAATGTTTACAGTTTTGGTGTCACTGAAAGTTTAAAGATTAGACTGTCCATAAATCACAGATTTTTGTTTTTAGAAGGGTCTTTTGTCATCTTTTCTCCAACAGTCTCAATTTACAGAAGGGACTTGCTGAAGTCACACAGCTAGCTAGGTGGTGGTGGCCAGTGGTCAGCAGCAGCATAAACCACCCAGGTTCTTAACTGATCCCTTCAAGTCCTCCCAGTCTATGGCAAGCCACGAGCTATGCGCAAGTCAATCTAAACATTTGCTGGGGAAAAGGCAACACAGATTAACCAAAGTAAATCTAAGGATGGGTTAATTCTAGTCACAAAGACAATGAGTTGGAATTCTAGCAATGTAAGCTGAATTTTTGCAGTGCTTACTGAAAAAGGCTGTATTTGGTTCCTATTTCTAGGTTTTGTGAATTTTATTAATAATTAATAAGTAACAATGAGCACAGTAATAAATGGGCAAAGGAGGGGAAAATTCTTTTCTCATCAGTGCTCCACGTTGTCTTTCCTCAGGAAGGTAACCACTGTCGGAAGCTCATCATGAATCATTCCAGAAACCATTCTCAGGAGGCTGAGCAGAAGCACATGATGGACGGACACCACTGGCTTCTGTGTTGACACTGTGCCTTGGAGCTTCTCCAGGCTGCTCTACTTGCCTTTTCAAGGCTGTCCAACATCCCGCCACGTGGGCAGCAGAGTGCACTCCTTCATCTTGGCCTGACTGGTGGCGTACATTCATGGCTTCTAGAGCTTCGTTTTGCCAACAACGCTGAATGAACATTCTTGCCCGCTGACCTGCTGTACTTGGGTGAGATTTTAGCAGTGTTAAGTGCTGAATTAAAGAAAATGTGCTTTTGAAACTTTTGTGCTTTTGTCAAATTGTCCTCAAAGAATATACACCCCCACAATGCTAGTTTCTTTTTCCTTTTTAACTTTAAAAAAAAATGTTCTTTCTAGGTATACATGATAGTAGAGTGTATTTGGACATATCATACATACATGGAGTACAACTTCTGATTACTGCAGTTGTACATGATGTGGCACTGACACTGGCCGTGTGTTCATACATGAACACAGGTGACTTATGTCCCATTCATTCCACTGTCTTTCCTATTCCCAACCCTGCCCCTGCCCTTCAGTTCTCTTTGTCTAATCCAATGAACTTCTATTCTTCTCCCTCCTCTTATTGTGTGTTAGCATCCACATGTCAGAGAGAACATTCGGCCTTTGGGTTTTGGGGGGTTGGCTTATTTCACTTAGCATGATAGTCTCCAGTTCCATCCATTTACTGATAAATGCTATAATTTCATTCTTCTTTATGACTAATATTCCATGGTGTATATGTACCACTTTTTTTTTTATCCATTCATCTGTTGAAGGGCATCTAGGTTGGTTCCATAGCTTAGCTATTGTGGATTGAACTGCTATGAGCATTGATGTGGCCACATCAGTATAGTATGCTGACTTTAATCCTTTGGGTATATGCTGAGGAGTGGGATAGCTGGGTCATATGGTGATTCCATTCCAAGTTTTCTGAGAAATCTCCATACTGATATTAATGCTAGTTTCTTTTGCACCCACATTTTTCATTGCATTATACTCTATTTTTATTTTGGAGAGAAAGAATTACAAAAAGAAACTGTTGGAACATTTGATAAAATAAAAAATTTAGCCCTTTACTTGTCATGTGTTGTAAATATAATCCCCCCCCCGCATGTGTGTACTCCCGTTTTTGGTGTTGTTTATAGTATTTTATTCCAATGAAGAAGCTTAAATTTTTATGTAAATATGTTTATCATTGTTTCTCTTTATGGCGTCTGGATTTTATAGTCTGTAAAGTTTTCCACACATTGAATATAAATAAATTTATTCATATTTTATGTTTTCTACTGTGATTTGGTGTGTTTCTTAATGTTTAATATTTTATCTGGTGGAAGAAATATGGTATGCAACTAAATTTCCAAATTGCTAGCTGGTTGTCACAAAACTTAAGTGATCAATGAATCTTTCTCACTGATTTGAATGCCTCTTTATCATGTAGGAAATTCCAAGGAAAACTCTTTGGTAACTCTCTTTCTTCCATGGGTACTGTTTATTTTGGTTGTCTGGCAGTGGTTCTTCTGGTATCCACTTTTGGTGATTCATGTGTTCTTAGAAAAATCATTAATTTCAGCCAGATTGTCAAAATGATTTGCTGAGAAGTTCACAAAGTACTCGTTAAGATTCTTTTAATTCCCTCTGCATCTGTTGTTGTTTGCCACTTTCCACTTCTCATCTCTGTAAGTTCTTCCTTTCTTCCTCTTAATTAAGCTAGCCAATGTTAGCTCTATTTTTTTTGGGGGGGGGGACTCAACTTTTGGCTGCATCTATCAATTCTAGATTTCTTTTTCATGCTTGCTCAGTAATCATACCTGTTTTGATCTTTATTTCTTCTGCATTGCTTAAGATAATTGTATTGTTTTCTAACCTCCTGAGAAGTTATATTGAGCCGTGGATTGTCCATCATCAACAATTTCAGTGGCATCCCACAGACCTGAACCATAGGATGCTTTCACTTATGTTATTTTCCAGATATTCAGCAGTTTGGGTTTAATTTCTTCCTTGACTCAAAAGTTGAGAGGGAGTTTTATTCCTCTTGTATTATTTCCTAATATTATTACTTCGTTGCAATGTGGCCAGAGATAGTCTGATTTCTACTTTGAAGAACTGATTGACATTTTTAATAAATCTTTAGATGTGAGTAATTTTTATATATGTTCAATGAACACTTCTTAAAGCAGACCATTATACACTTAGCACTCTTCTTTCTAGTAACTGGGTAAAGCTGTTTTTGCATTACTGGCTTTCCTAAGAGCAGGAGACCCATTTTGTTCATATTTGTGTCTACTATCTAGTGCCATACTTGGTACACAGCTGCTGTTCAGGAAAAGGATGTGGAATGAGTGATGCTGTCTATGTCCAGTGGATTTATTTTTCTGAGGTTAACTGGCTGTGATAGTCTCTTCCCGACCAGCACAAGACTGACAGATGACTAAGTCACCCATTTCATAGAGTGCTATGGCAAAATCAGTGAATAAGAAAGTTAAAACAGGATTTAAATCCATTGTAGACACTCCTCTTTTTCTCAAGTGTCTTCTCATCTCTTCATTATACTCATCTTTTTAAAAAAATTTTTTGTTTTAATGCATTATACATGATAGCAGAATGCATTTATGCACTTTGATAGATCAGACATATATGGGGTAGAATTTCTCACTTTCCTGCTCATCAAGGCTCACATCCCGACTTACCCAAGAAACGAGGCTATCTGGGTTCCCTGGCTCTCCCCTTTCTCTACTCTTGTGACCCTCATTTCCCAAGTCATTTTGGCATAAATTCAAAAAAATATCTCTTATTCTCCAGCTGTTTTGGATGTCTCTTGTCTTCTTGGTAAAACTGTAACCAACTTGAGAATTCTAAGCTCCTCTGTATCCTGCAATGTATCTAAAAGAGTATCAATAAGTATCTGCTATAGCAACAGGAAAAACAGCTAGAAGTGTCAATAAGTGCCCACTGACTTCATCTTCCTGTGACCTCAGACACCCAATTTCACGTCTGTAAGCCAAAGTTTTCTATAAGAGCACACTATCGCCATTTTAAGACTTAAGAAATGTGGCAGTTTGTCAAACCTGACTACACTAGAGAGATGCAACCACATGGAGAAAATGGTAGACCACATTTCAGCTGGCAAACGACAATAGCACCATCAGAGGATCGGAGGTCAGTACCCACCTGCTCCACAGTCTCCTCCTCCACCCTTCAACGTGGCCCTCCCAAAGAGGCCATCCTCAGCTCTCATTCCTCCTTTCAGATCCACTCACTCAATCACTGTGACCAGCAGGTCTGCCTCTCAAACCTGTCCCCTTCTAGGTCCACTCATCCCAAACAGCTCCATGCAACCAACCACCTTCAGGTATAGCATTTGGGTGCTATGCTGGCTCCTTGCCTTCACTCCACCCAAGCTCATACACCGACCCCCCTGCAGCCAAGTCCTCCCCCTGACAGGGAATCCTGCCATTCTCCCCAGAGCCATCTTTGGTCTAACTCTAATGGTCACCACCCACAATCAACCAATTGTCAAGTCATCAGGAAACTTACAAAGCCACCATCTGAAATCCATTCTTTCTTTTCTATTCCCTTGTTACCACCCTACTGAGCACTGTTACCAAACATTGTTACCCATGCTTGCCTTATCCCCTCTAACTGGACCACTCTAATTGCTTCACAACTAACCAGTTTCTCTATGATCAAGTCTATCATATACCACCAGATTCATCTTCCTACAGTGTAAGATTAACTGCTTATGGTATCTCTGTGTTGGCTCCATTTATCAATCATAATTAATTCTCCATGTCATTTCCAGAACTATATGATAAAGGACTGGAAATATTTTAGTATCCTCTTCAGAAATGCCTTTAGAACTGCTAGGGAGTCAGACTCGATTCATTTTCTATCTGTTATTATATATTACTGTGTTAATCAGCTTTCTGTTACTATAATAAATAGCTGAGGTAAATAAATAATAAAGAGAAAAGTTTCACTTTAAAAGGCTAAGAGTCTGGGGGCCAGCCCATGGCTGGCTGGCCCCATCGTCTTTGGGCCTGTGGTGAGGCAGCAGTTCATGCTGGGAGTATGTGGTGGAGCAAACCTGCTTACCTCAAGGCCTGGAAGCTCAAAAGAGGAAGAGGAAGGGCTAGGTCTCCACTATGCTCTTCAAAGACCTGTCCTCAGTGACCTGAAGGCACTCTCAGGGGTACCACCTCTTATGTTAAACTTCCTCCCACCTTCCAATAGCACGATCCTGAAAATGGCACCCAGGGGCACTCTCCCACTGAGCCACATCCCCAGCCCTTTTGTGTTTTTAAAATTTTGAGATGGGGTCTCACTAAGTTGATGAGGCTAGCCTATAAATTGTGATCCTCCTTCCTCAGCCTCCAAAGTAGATGGGATTACAGATCTACTGTCATTTGTAAAAATGGGTTACATGTTCTTTCCATATTTTGAACAGAAGCCCTCTGTCACTTGTATGTAATATGAACATTCTGTCCCAATCTGTAGCTAATCGATTCATGAAAATTCAAGACCAGAATTTTAAATTTATTAATTTTATCACTTATAATGTTCTTACAATGCTTTTCATGTTCTAAGAACTGTGTATTACCCAAGGCCATAAAACATTTTTTTTTTACCCTAGCCAATGCTCATGTCCATCTTTAGTTTTTCTTTATGGAGTAGGGCAGAGGTGGAGGGTCATTTGTTTTCACAGAGGTAGCTCCTTTTTCCACTCCCATTCTCCCCATGGGATTTCCTTGGTGTCTCTGTGAAAGCCCGATTGATTACATGTGGACTGGGCGAGTCAGTTTTCTAGATGCTGCTTTAGTCCCCTGATCTGTCATTCTTCTGGCAATACTACTCTGTTTGGCTTCCACCATTTCTGAGAGAGCTACATCATCTTTAATATTTCCCCAGGATTGTAGTATGCCTTTTTAATCTGAATGAATTTTTTATTCATCTGTGATATTCAACATTTTGACATGACATACTTAGAAATATGTTTTCTTGTTTGGGGGTCACTGAGCAATATGTGTGGGTCAATTCCTTCCTTCCTTCCTTCCTCTGTCACTCCTTCCCTCCCTCCCCTCCTTTCTTGGGTCAATTTATTTGGTAAATCTTTACAAAGGTTTTGGCGACCATCTTCCAAGTACTCTATATTCTCTCTTTCCTCTGAGATTCCAATTAAGTCTCAGATCATTTGATAATGTTCTATAATTCTTCTATGCTCTGTTGAGTACTTTCAATCTTTTTGTTTGTTTTTCCTCTATGCTTCAGTTTATTTCGAATTAATTCTACTGACTTGTCTTCAAGTTCACCGATCCTTTCTTTTGCTGGGTCTTATTTATGCAACCATATGAATTTGTCATTTATGATCATTTTTATTTTTACACTTATAAATTCTTTCTTATAGCTTCCTTTTTTCCCTGTTATTCCCCATTCATGCATATTGTTTACCTTTCCTATTAAATCCTTTAATTTTGTTATTATAGTTATTTTAAAGTTCTTATCTGCTAATTCCAGCATCTTGGTTATCTAGTCTGCTTCTAGTAACTGATTTGTGTCTTGATTTTGGGCAACATGCTCCTACCTTTCCATCTTTTTCCTTATTTATTATTATCACTATTATCATTATCATTACTTATTATTTAACATTTGAGGTAGATAATAGAAAAGTAGAGATTAAGCAGATAATATTTACCCCAGGAAAGGTGTGCCCTCTTTTTTGGTCAGGCCAAGTCAGTACAACCAAACAACAGGCTGGTTTTGTTGAAGGTTAAGTCTGATTCAGTTTGCCACTAAGTCACAATGTTCTGAGGCTGGGATCAGTATTTTTCCTTCAGTGCAGCCAATTGAAAAGAAGAGATGCTGGGGTTATCTTGCAAGGATTTTAAACCAACTATCATGTTACTTTTCATTTTTAAAATTTTTATTTGTTTTGCAGTACCAGGGATCAAACCCAGGGCCTTTCTCATGGGTAAATAGTGCTCTGCCACTATGCTATATCCCAATCCCCCCAACCATCTTTTTTATTTTTAGTACTGAGGACTGAACCTGGGCAGCTTTCCTACTGAGCTGTACTCCAATCCTTTGCGGGGTTTTTTTTGTTTGTTTTTTTGTTGTTGATGTTTTTTAATTTTTTTAATATTTATTTTTTAGTTTTCAGCGGACACAACATCTTTGTAAGTGGTGCTGAGGATCGAACCCAGGCCACACGCATGCCAGGCGAGCGCGCTACCACTTGAGCCACATCCCCAGTCCATTTGCGTTTTTTTGAGACAGGTTCTCACCATGTTGCCAAGCCTGGCCTCGAAATAGCAATCTCCCTGTCTCAGCCTCCAAGTAGCTGGGATTACGGTTGTGTGCTATCATGCCTGGCACCCAACTATCATTTTTAAAGCTTTCAACAATCAATATCAAATCTTCTAGGAAAAAATTTTTTTAAAAAAGAAAGAAAATCACATCAAAGAAACAAAAGCTGTTTTCTAAAACCCAAACAAATGGAAATTAGAGCTGAAAATTCAGTAACTGAAATAAAACTCACTAGATAGACTTGATAGTATAGAAGAAATGATGATATTATCAATGAATTTAAAAGCAGATTAATAGCATTTACTTAATTTGAAAAAAGTAAGAAAATAGATTTTAAAAAAATGAACAGGACTCTGTGGGAAAATAATGAAATCTAAATCCATACCATCAAATTCTCAGAAAGCGAGGAAGAAGACTATAAGACTGAAAAAGTATTCAAAGAATAGTGACTGAAAACTCCCCAAATCTGACAAAAGAAAGCTGCAGTTTCAAGAGGATGGGCAAGTCCCTTAAAGGATGAAACCCCATCCCCCCAAAAAAATCTGTGCCAAAATACATCATGATTTAACTTCTGAAAAACTGAGAAAAATCTTGAAAGCACAGAGAATGACACATTACCTATAAAGGAACACCAATTCAAATGGCAGTAGTCTGTTTGAAATCAAGGGGCCAAAAGGAAGTGAGTAGCACAGAATTTTTCAAGTGCTAAAAGAAATGTCAATCCTGAATCCTGTATGCAATGTGATTATCTTTCAGGAATAAAGGAGGAATAAAGACAGTCTCAGATGAAGAAAAAATGAGGAATTTTTTTGCTAGTAAAACTACCCTGAAAGAATGGCTAAAAGTTCTGGTTTAAAAAAAAAAATCACAGAAGGCAGCTATGATATTCAGGAAGGAAAGAAGAGAACAGGTAAACTAGAGCTAAACAAACTACCCTTCACTTCCAATACCCTGCAGACATTATATGAGTGAATAAAAAGCTATAATACCATCTGATGTGACGATTTACCCAGAGGAAATACAAGGCCAAATGTATTTTTTAAGTGGGGAGAGTAAAGGGATCTAAATGTAAGGTTTTACTGTTCACCTACTAAGGTAAAATGTCAACACGAGTAGGCTGTGAAAGGTTGAACACACACAGTATTACGTAGAGAAACTACTAAGAAACACAGTACACTAAAAAATGTAAATAATTCACATAGAAATCAAAAGAATAATAAGAGATACACACATAAAGTAATAATTACATTAACTACAAATGATCTACATGTGATAACTAAAAGACAAACCCCAACTCAAGAACAAAAGAATCTGTCTAAAAAACAACATAACAACATAGGGAAGTTGAAAGTGAAAGGATGGTAAAAGATATATCACACAAATAGTAGTGTAAAAAAGCAGGAGTGACCACATTAACATCAGATAAAGCAGATGTCAGAAAAAAGAAAAGCACAGGAACAAAGAAGGTTACTTTGCCAAGATGACAGAACCATCCTAAATGTATATGTGCTGAATACCAAAGGTTAAAGTCCACAAAGCAGAAACTGATTGAGCTGAAAGGAGAAATGGGCAAATTTGTAACTACAGTTGGCTACTTTAATACCCCACTGTCAGTAAAGAGAAAATCAACAAGGATCTGGAAGAACCAAACGTCATCAGCCAATATCTGATTGGCATTTACAGATCCCTCTGCCTAATGATAGCAGAATACAGATTCAAGCATCGAAAAAACATTGGCCACAGTAGATCCTGGGTGTGTGTGTGTGTGTGTGTATTTAAAAGAATTAAGATCATACAGAGTATGTTCTCTGATCATAATAGAATGAAACTAGACGTTAATACTCAAAAATTGCCAAACACTTGGAAAGTAAACAATGTCCTTTTAAATAGCATAGATCAAAGAAGAAATCTCAAAGAAAAATGTAAAAACACAAAAATCTGAGTGAAAATATCAAAGGTTTTAGGATGCAACCAGAGCAGTGATGAGGGGCAAATTTATAGCACTAACTGCTTACTGTAGAAAATAAAAATCTCAAATCAATAAGTGCCTCAAGAAAGTAGAAAATATAAACAAACAACAACGAGACCAAAATAAACCTAGGGCCGGGAATAAAGCTCAGTGATACAGCATTTTCCTAACATCCTAACTTGCAAGCAGCCCTGGGTTTGGTCTGTAGTACCGTAAACAAATGAACAAACAAATCTACCACAAATAGAAGGAAGCAAATTCTAAAGAGCATAAATCAATAAAACTTAAAACTCTCAAAATTCAACATTAAAAATCCAATGATTCAATTATAAAACAGGTGAAAGACATGCACAGTCACTTCCTTTGAGAGTAAGGATAACACAAAAGCACATTAAAAAAAAACAACACAATGTAAATAGCCATTTGAGAAATGTGAATTAAAACCACAATGCAAGATCACCATAAACCTATCAGATTGGCTAAAATTTTAAAAAGTGATAAAATTAAATGCTAGTGAAGACTTTGAAAAACTGGATCACTCATACAACGCCAACAGAAATATAAAATGAGATAGCCTCCATAGGGAAATAGTTTTAACATTTAAACTTAAAAATATATATACCTTGGCAATTATACCATCTTGTGTATTTATCTAGAAAAATGAAAACTTATTTTCATGCAGAAACCTGTATGTGAATACTCAGAGTAATTTTATATATAACTACCCAATGCCATTCAGTGGTGAATGGATAATCTAAGTAGAATTCCACAGCAGTACATCCTTACCATAGAATTCTACTTAGCAATTAAAAAAGAACAAACTATTAATAAACATGGAAGCTTGGAGGAATCAACAAGAAAACTATACTGAGTGAAAAAAGCTAATTTCAAAATGATGCAACTGCATAATTCTATAAATACAGCACTGGTGAAACCATATCTAGAAAAGGAGAGCAGATTAGTGTCTGCAAGAGGTAAGGCCTGGAAGAAAGGCAGGTACAACTGTAGGGGGTAGGGACAGGGAGCCTTGTGGTGGTGTCCAAATAAGGATCTGAACGATGTGGTGGTGACACACGGTGGTGGCTGCCACACACAATTGAATTGCACAGAATTGTTCATGTCTGTTCATGTATGTACAACTGAGCTATATATATCCCCAGCACGCGTGCACACACACATACACACATATACACACACACACAGAATGCAGAGAAAGGGATGCATGTTCAACTAGTGGAATCTGAATAACCGGTGGATTATACCAATGTCCATTTCCTGTTTGGATACTTTACTATACACAACACCAAATCAAGGTGTGAACACTGGGGAAGCTGGGTCACAGGTACATGGAATCTCCATGCACATTTCTTTGCAACTTCCTGGGACTCCATAATCACACAGAATAAAAAGTAAACACAGGCACATACACAAATACGGTACAATTCCCCAGGATTTCATCTCAGTTTCTTCTCTGATGGGCTAGCGTTATATGAGCACTGGGGCCAAAAATGTTTACAGTCTCATTTATGAAGAAGACTAAAACTCCAATCAGTTGATAGAGTCTCCTCAAATGTTATAGGTGGATCTTGCTCATTTTTATTTTTACTCCTCAATTTGTCATTAATTAAAGTGGCTATGTGCTACTGTAATTAAAATAATATTCTTTTTAAATGTAGTATTGAAAAGAAGGTGAAAATTTAGTACACAGACATGTATCTTCAATAGTCAGTCAAAGCAAACACTGCTGTTATAATTAGAAAACTTTCAGCATGCAAATCCTTTTTCACCAAAACCCACTGCTCACTCCCTAACGAGGGAAACGCCAGTGTTTACTCTGGCTCTCTATCTGATCTTATTTCATGTAAACATGCATGTCTCTCACTTCTCTGAAGTTTAAGCAAAGATCCCAGCTTGCCTCTGTTACCTACAGGTCTGCAGACAGCCTTCTGT
Source organism: Marmota monax (assembly GCF_021218885.2). Taxonomy (NCBI): domain Eukaryota; kingdom Metazoa; phylum Chordata; class Mammalia; order Rodentia; family Sciuridae; genus Marmota; species Marmota monax. The sequence continues at coordinate 1,936,716 of NW_026693881.1, read as the reverse complement.
GCACAGGTCCATCCCAGAGTGTCTGCCCCAGACAGACAGGAAACACAGGACTCAACTAAGTCCTTGACTTGCTCTTCCAATGTGACTTCCAACAGAAACTCATGACAATTCCATAGCAGCAAGACTGACCTGGTTCCGACCTTCCCAAAACTCTCAGTCTAGTAGGAGCCTCTTGCTAGAGTCTACACTTTAGGGTTTACATCATTTCATTTGATCTTTAGTACAACTTATGCAGCAAAGGTATTACACATGTGGAAAAGTCAAAAAATACTAGGACTTCCAATTTAAGTCCAGTGCCTGTTCCATTATACCATGGAATTCCACTTTGTATGAATCTGACTTACATAAACTAAACCACAATCACTCATAATAGTAAAATGGACACTAACAGTTTGAATAGTACTGTGAAACATTTGACATGTATACTTCATCATAGAATATAATTTAATTTATATTATATGGTCATGTTAAACTACAGATTTCTCTTCTTCTTCTTTCCTCCCCCTCCCCCTCCCCCTCCCCCTCCTCCTTGTGTGTATGTGTGTGTGTGTGTGTGTGTGTGTGTGTGGCACTGGGGATTGAACCCAGGGCCTTGTGCATGCAGGGAAAGCACTTTACCAACTGAAGTATATATATCCCCAGCTCTAAACTATAGATTTCTATTAACGAATCTACACAGACTATATTTTTGTGGGTACTTCAAAGTACTTTAAGGGCACCTAAAACTACTGGGCTTTTAGACTTAGGTGCTTAATATAAAATATTGTACAATTTTACATAAAATGTGACTCCACTGTTCCACAACAAATTCAGTAATACAAAATAACAGAAAACTCTGGTAGGAAATAAGTACAGATGGTAATAACAAGAACTCTAAGTGATAACTTCCAAAGCCAGGAGCAGAGAGAAGGAAGGGACTAAGCTTGCTCCTTTTATAATAATTCTCTTGCAAGGATTCCTGGGGTTGCAGGAGAACTGCCCAGGGGTTGCACAAGGATGACCTCATACCCTCAGTGACCTCAGGATCCCCCACTAGGCACCATTCTTAAAGGTTCCACAACCTCCCAATAGCGAGAACCTTTGGTGGAGGGGTACAAAATTTAACCATATTCAAACTGTAGCAGCTCATAAACCATATGAATATAAAGAATATTCTGTAAGGCCCGATTACATAGGTATCTTTTCTAAAGCATTAAATGTGGGCTTTTATAAAATTAGTTTATGGACATCTTGGAATGTTTATACATTTAGCAAAGCACACCTGGCAGCTTGCTATATTTTGTTTGTGTTCTTTAAGAGGTGCCAGTAAAAATCCATTGCCTGCCACCTGACAGATGCACATTGCTTCTGCCTCCCTCTTGGGTACTTCTTCATAAGACAAAGCTCTTTTGCTCTGACTCTTGGGTTCCATCCCTACCTCTCAATTTCCCACAGTGCTCTTCAGTTTTAATTTCCACCAACAATTTTTGGCTTCAACTCTACTAACCTTGGTCACACTAAAGCCGACCCTGGCCAATGAAGTGAGCGTGGACTTTATAAGGATGGGTCAGTTGTTTGTTCCTGAACACAGAATGTGTTTCAGATCTTCCAACACTGTCCTGATTTCAAATGCTCATATCCTTTCCAATAAAGGCAACTCTTAAAATAGACAACCAAATTATTTTAATTTTTATGATTTTGAAACTTTCCATATGAAAAAACTTTCAAAAATCAGAAATAAAATTTTAGGTCACACATTTCAATTTTGGGTCAGCAAAACATAATTAGTGTACATGTATTTTACCTATTTGAGTTCTCTATTCTAGTGGTTCTTAACTGCAGATTACAAGAACATCTGGTGACTTGTGTATTGGTTTTAAGAGCTGACAAAGACTTCTGTTCAGCAAAATCCTCTTGTTCCTAGACTATTAGGGCAAGGCTATATTTTTCAGAGTCCCTTGCAATTAGGCTTCACAATGTGACTGCACTCTAGCTCAGGAATGAAAGTAAGAGTGAAGTTAGCTACCACCAGGCCTGGCTCATGCAGACTTCCATGTGCAATCCTCAATGATGTTTTTTCAAACCCTTTGACCATGTGCATGTCAGTTGATAGCTAATATAGGAAATTTTAATTTTTTTTAGTACAAAATAGTAGTAATAATGCTAGCAACAAATTTAAGCACTGTCCACCTCATCTAACAATCCTAAGAGGTAAGCACTAGAGTAAATCGTCCCCATTTTTCAGATGTGAAAGTGCAGCGCAGAGAGGTTAACAACTGACCCAAGATCGCACAGCTAAAGAGTGGCAAGGCTGGGCAGGAGCCCTGCAGCCCTGCTGCAGTCTGTGCTCTCCGCTGCACTGCCTCCATTACATTCATTCCTTCCAGACAGCAATGTGTGCTCCGAAGTCGGAATCTCTCAAGTTAGCCTAAATATGTGTTCAGCCAGGAAGTCCTAACTAGCTAAGAGAATCTTGTCTTCAGCTTTCCTAGGATTTGGTTAGGACACCAGAGGCCAATTCCTCATACACTCGTTAGTTAGAAAAACAGCAACCTTGGGCTTGGATTTCTAAGTCTCAATTAAGCATCTTAGAACAATTTTCTCTGCTGATATTTAGGGACAATCTGAGAGCAAGGAAAAAGTAAACAGGGTTATTAAAAGGTAACTCGTGGCTCCTTCCTCTGCCCTCTCTCTCAGACCAGGATGGAAGGGCTGCGGCTGTGGCCTTGCTTGGTTCTGATGAGGGCAGAGGTCCATAGGGCAGATCCAGGCAGCTGCCAAGGAACAAGAGGGAGGGTGCTCCCCGTGGAATTCCAAAGTGGAAGCAATCCAGATGCCAGAGTGGTGGCATCTTGGGATCTAGTCCTGGGGAATGAAATGGTGGCTAGAAGCTTGCCCAGGCCCAGTTTTCAGAACCTCTGCCGGGGACGGAGGTCCCAGGACACCCACCATTCTCCCCAGTGTGCTCATCTGCCTTCTCCACATGGTGTTCGGCACATCAGATACTCTTTCTCCAATCTCTACCTCAGTTCTCAACTCACTTTAATGTCTTCTAACATCAACCCAAACAGTTTCATGGGAGTAAATGTATGCTAGATAAACAGACGAAAGAGAAAAATATATCTTTTCTGATATTTAGAAATAATTACCTTCCTCTTTTAAGTTCATTATTCCCATGCACAATGATCCCCACTCATACACCATATTTTCACACCATTCTCAAACTGGCAGTGAAGTAATTAAAAAGCACATGGGTGAAAAAAACAGAGACCTGGATTTAAAAAATAATCCCTGACATAGCTCCATATTTTACCAGCTCAAAGGGAAGCTGGAAAAGCTTCTGAACTTTATCTCTCAAAGGAAATCAGTAAGATAATAAAGGTTTAATCTTAAGAGTATCAATAAATACAATCTTCATGGATACTTCAAAAACCTTCCAATTACCAGCATCCTATCTCTCCACCCGGGGCCTGGGAAATATTTGCAGAGGAATTCTTGGCCCAGAATCTATCCTTAAGGTTCTTTCCACTCACAGGTAAAGGCATAAATTCACATTTGGCAGAGATATTATAAATAACATAGTTTCCCTGTTAAAAAATAAATAAGAAAATACTGATTAAAATGTCAATTCAGCAAAGCAAGTCTGCCTTCTGTATCTTGGAATAACTTAGGGCTCAAAATCTTCTGAATGCTTTTCTGGACCCTTCAAAACTATGCAGACGTTTCCGCCTCTGGTTTTAAGTCCTAGCGTGTGTTACGGGAATCTGAAGAGCTTTCCAGGGCTCCTTCCTTCATCACACTGAGTTCTAGCGGGCTGGGGCCAAGCCATATTTCTTCTGGCCTTTAGCAAAAAAACAAAAAAGACAAAAAAAAAAAAAAAAAAAAAAAGAGCCCACATGTCTTAGGACACAGTGAGTTCTTTGAAACCAAATGGAAGCAGAATTACTGCCCAATCTTCTAAGTGTGTCATGGATTGATGAGTCAACATTTGAAAAGTACTTAAAAGTTCTCAGATGAAAGACCACAGATCTGTATAAAGTATTATCATTATAAAAATAACTCAATTTTCCTGTGGTGGTTTTTTAAAGAAATGTTCTTTTGGTTGCTGTTTGAGACCAATTTTTTTCTTCAAAAAAATAATAAAACTCCTCCAAAGTTGGACGTCCCTATAGATGAATATTAAATCATTAGCATTTGTCTTGGATTCAGACAGGGGAGTAGGTACTGAGGAATGCCTTTGAGAATGCTCAAGGCGCTGCCTGGAATGTACCAGTCAAGGAGTGTTAGTGCACTTTCAAATTCTGTTACCATCAGATTTAATGACTTAACTTCCTGTCACATTTTTTGTTTTTCATTTCAGCTTAATATTAAAGGAAACCCATTATTTTTCCATGATTACAAAGTAAAACACAATTCTCTCTCATCTGTTGTGCTTGCTCCCAGTCCTTTCTCCTGTTTGTGAAGAGACGCTGTGCTCCAGTCCATGGGCACTGAAGGAGGAGCAGACTCCATCAACTCCTAACAGTTGAGTGACCCTCCTTCGAGGACAAACATAAAATCTCCTCACTTCCCTGTGTGCAATGACTTTAATGAGACTAAATTATGTTGGAAATATGTCATTTAATATCTGAAACTTTTTCATAGCATTCTGATGAAACAGAATAAGATATTATTTCAAAGAAGTTGCTTGAAAAAATTGTATTAAGCATTGTCTAATTCTTTAATAAATTAATTCATTAAAAATGTAGGCATAATTAATAGACCAAGGGAAACTAAAGTTTATTCTCTATGGCCCACAAACACAGCTCAGATTCTTCAGACTGACGAACTACGTCCTGGGAGCACATCAGATATGAAGAAAGAAGTAATGTGAAGGTAGCACTTGTTCCTCCTTTCCACTTGTTCCTTCTGTGTGTATGTATGTGTGTGTGTATGTGTGTATATGTGTGTGTATATGTGTGTGCATGTGTATGTGTGTATCTAGATGTAGGAAATCATGCAATGTCCTTCAAGAATCTAATTCTGTCTGAAACCAAGTCCAGTGTATATGTGCATGTGTATGTGTGTATGTGTACGTGTGTATGTATGTGTGTATATGTATGTATGTATGTGTGTATGTGGGGGGGGGGGGGACTGAACCCAAGGCTGCTCTACCACTGGGCTATACCCCAGGCCTTTTTTATTTTGAGGTAGGGTCGTGGTCAGTTGCCCAGGCTGGCCCTGAAGGAGCTGTCCTCCTGCCTCAGCCTCCCCAGTGGCTGGATGGTAGGTGTGCCAGAGACAGCACATGGCTCTACTTGTTCTGTCTTTCTACCTGGGCTTGGACAAAGCTCCCCACTCTCTCTCAAGGGTTTCCTCCTGACAGTCCCTACAGTTATGATTTGTTAAGCAACCTATGCTCTGGCTCCAAAGAGTCAGGTGCTTCCCAAAGTGATGAAATAAAGAAGACACCATGCGAGTTAATTTCAAAGAACTCTTGAATCAGGACTTTAAATTATATTCTTGGTCAAAAGGTATAATAGTGTTTTTCATGTCCTTTCAAATAAGAGAAAGAAAAATGGAGGTTTGGAGGACGCATTCAAGGGCTTTAACAGGGATGCTTCTCTTTGGCTGCCCAGCCAAAGCATTTTGGACAGATAATTGGACTAGGAAGAGTGTCCCTGGAAACCCTCAGTGAGCCTTCCCACCCAGTGGTTCATTTCCATTTCTCCTGGATCCTACCCCGCCCTCCTGTGGCTCCATCCTCTGCTCTCCTCCTTGACCTACTTGAGTCATGACTCAGCGCCCTCGGGTCTGTCCCCTCTCCTGCCCCTCCTGGCCCCTGGGCTTCTCTCTGACAAATCCTCTGGCCTCCCTCCTGGACTTGGCTTCGAAGACCTTAACCACCTCACAGGGCACAGCTCTCAGGCCTCCCCCCAGGGTCCCAACTACTGGTGATTTCCATTTCCCTTAAAGTTCTAAGTCACCAAGGATTAGAACCACACAATCAGACTCGATTGCTGTTCCTTAATCTTTCACAACTTTTCTTTCCAATGAGGAGGCAGCTACTCTGAGGACAAGGAATAGCTCTTAGAAACCTCAGCGTTTGTATAAACTGGACAAACAGCCAATGGATGGACTGGGATGAGGCATGTATCTCATGACAGAGTTAGAGCCTCACTTGGGGATAACAGAATTTAAGATTAAATGAATTTCAGATTTCAGCTCCTTTACCGAGAAGATAGGGAGACACACGGGTTAAGAATGGATCACAGAACTTCTCACTAACGGAACAAGAACTTCTGCCTTAAAGCAGCATTTCTGTTGCTTCACCAGCTGATAATTCAATATTATGTGGAAGTTAGATTTGAAAATCTCTCCTAGGGATTTGGAGTAAATGAAACATGTGCCCTGAGTTTGACCATTTCTGCTATGAATTTTTGGAGTTGCCACGTAAGTCAATCTTACTTGGCTTTAGTTTCCACCTCCATAAATGAGGCGGTTAGACAGATGACCTTTAAAAACCAACCAAACAAAACAAAAACAAGACTGAAGAGTAATCTGTACCCTCTGTTAGATCTTCACCAGGGCGTCATTGTTTACCCTGCCCTCCATCCATTTTGAACACAGCCCACTTGGAGGGTCACATATTTATGTATTCAAATAAATGCCATCCCAAAATAAGAAAAGAAACATGATACGGAATCCCAGCCACTGCCTTCATCACCTCTAGAGCCACTGACTTCCTACGGGCACTTTATTAGACTGTAAAACACTAGTCGAAAAGATCTTCAACCTGTTTTTCTTTTTCTTATTACTTTATGAGTGGACAGGATAGGGAAAACCTAACTGAACTTCAGTACCAGCAAACATGACACAGGCAAAATACTTTCAAGTCTGGAATGATCAGGTTGATAGGGATTGACCTAAAAGTTCTAATGTGTGGGACACCAATCACCTCTCCAACATTAGTAAAACAGCACATGCCAGAGCCACTTTCTTAAATCAAGCAATCTCTGTGGCAAAGGAAAGGGGATCAAAATATCAAGGCCCACATGCCACTGGCTTGAGGTATGTGTCAGATTTATTGTGGCCAAGAAGATGAAAACCAGCCACTATTAAGGAGGGTGTGTGTGTGCAGCATTCAGACATCAGAAAGTCTGAAATTATATGATCAACCCAGAGAGGTTGCTGGGTAGATGATAAATAAAGCATACGTTTAAGACAGAAGGGCTGAAAGCAGCCGGGGCGGGGAGAGAAACAAGCCCTTGAGCAGCAGCAGCACCTGCCCCTGCAGGAAGAGCGCCAAGCCAAAGATAGCGGGTGAATCCAGGTCATATGGAGAGGCTAGATGACAGTGAGCAGAGAGGTCGCTGACACAGGCTCAGAAATAGGGGGCTGGGGTGGGGCCCCGGGATGCAGCCCAGGGCACAGACCTTTCAGAGAAAGGAACTGGGAGTGATGCCCGTGTGACGAAGACCTGGGGAAACGGCCGAGAGGATGGAGAGAGGGACAAGCAGCGAGAGACACTGGAAACTGGCACTACTTCTGAGCGGACAGGAGGACTCTGGCCTAGGCCCATCGAGGCGGAGAGGCAGGTGACAGCTAACCACAACTCCAAGGCCAGTGAGCCAGCAGCAGATTTCATTAGGGCAGTGAACCTCTAAGGCCAAAGGTGGGTGTGTGAAAACCCAATGACGGAGACGTCTTAGTTTTCCTGGCTCTCCTTGGTACCACTTACATCCCACTTCCTCTCCCATTTGGCGGACCCCCTTCCCACTTATACAATCGCCATCCACCAAGTCACAGCTCTAGCCACCACCAGTGGTGCCCCTTGCTTTGGGGGGTGGGGCAGGGCTCTGCTCAACTGTGCCATCGTCAAGCTTGGTTTACTGGCATGTGTAAATGGCCCCATATCTGTGGCCACCACTAAGTTCAAATCCCAGCCCTTCCTCACCAATTCTGGTACCTTGAGGGCACTATCATAACATCTCTGAATTTTTTCACCTAAAGTGATAAAACATTGAAATACCTATCATGCAGGAGTGCTGAAAGAGTCGTATGGGGTTTAATACATATAAAGCCCTCACATACAGGGCATGTGATTGTAGTCTAGAACTGGAAGTGGTTATCATTCATTCTCAGTTGTCTTCTCCTTTAAAACATACATACATACATACATACATACATACATACATACATACATACATAAATATCCTGTTTGGACTACTGCCTCCTCTCCTCTCCTTTTCTCCACGTATTGGAGGTCAGACCATGCATAGTAGGCAAGTGCCTTACCACTGAGCTGCATTGTCAGCCCATTCCTCTCTCTTTGAAAAACCTTCAAATCTTTTTCCCTACCCAAGTACCAAAGGCCTCATCATGCTCCATCTTGCCCATTGGGAGAGAAATCAAGTTGATAATGCCACTGAAACAAAAGGGTCACACTTCATATTACAAACTCTAAACAGCAATGTGGATGACAGGATTGGGAAATGATTACATAAAGGAATAATTTGGAGAGTGAGAGCCCCAGTAGGTAGGTTGTCCTTACAGCATATTTTCTAGCTAAGTATCATTCCTTCTCCTTCTGAATAAGACGAGCCTCATCTGGCTTTGCTGCTACATCTCTACATGCTTCTTTTTATGCTAATTCAATCTAATTTGAAGGCAATTGGTATAACCAAGAAAACACGATCCACCTCTTTCTTTATGGCTCTGCCACCCCACAGCATATGAGTGCCAAGAGACACTAGTAAACTTTTCCAACTAGCATTTTGCCCAGACAATGGGCTGAGTGGAAATTGAATGAAACAGATAAGGTCTGATGACTCATGTTTCAAAATAAATTTCTAGTTAAATACAGCCTCAAAGGCTAATCACTAGATGCAGAGCACCCCAGTTAGAAACAGGACACTCACTACAATCAACAATGCCCTGCAGGATCGAAAACACAGGATCCTGGACACACAAACAGAACACAAAAGCTATTGCCACAGCAACATGGACAAATTTAAAAAAACATATAGCAAATGTTTTGAGAGTGAAAACAAGCTGCAGGTTACAAACAAATGCCTCTGTTCACACTACGTTTTAAAATATGCCAAGCAGAGCTGGGTGCAGTGGTACACACCTATAATCCCAGCGGCTCAGGGGGCTGAGGCAGGAGGATCACAAGTTCAAAGCCAGCCTCACTCAGCAACTTAGGGAGGCCCTGAGCAATGTTTCGAGATCCTGTCTCAAAATAAAAGGGGCTGGGGATGTGGTTCTAACCCTGGTACCAAAAAAAAAAAAAAAAAAGTGCTAGCAACATTGAACACAAATTAAGAATCTATGTATATGAAGTAAAAAATAATAAAGACAAACATGAGAACACAAAGATAACAGTGGTTGCTGGGAAAGAGCAGGGCGGGACTGAAACAGGGATGGTAAGAGGGAGCTCCTATCATGTTGACCTGTGTTATCACAAGGTCCAGTGTGCCCTACTCTTGGTTGATGTCTCTGCTGATGCTGTCAGTGTCATCTCTGAACTCAGTTCAGTTAAGTAGCGCAAGAGAGCAATGGGGCATGCGTGAGGGAAGGAGTCATGGTCACTCCTCGCCGCCCGAGCCACATACAGCAGTTGAAACGCCTCTGAACCAAGAACTCGGTTGCTTCTGGCAGGGCCTCTAGGAAGGCTCTGCTATCCCTTCACACCAGCTCTTTTTTTTCCCAAATGCACAAGGAAGGCAAAAATATTCTAAGAAATACTAACAACTAATAAAACTCATCATGGAATTGCTTATTCCTGTTAATTCCCATAAGCCAACCACTATGCCAAAAAATGACAGCATAAAGAAAAAAGAAAGATAAGGCAACCCAGAGTTGTTCTCCTTTGTAATGTTTCTTTACTCATTAGTAAATCAAATATAGGAAGCATTGGGAGAAAGTTCCTGTCCCAAGAAGTGAAACAGAAGTCGGGTGTGGTGGCCCGGACCTGCAATGCCAGTGACTCAGGAGGCTGCAGGCAGGAGGACTGCACATTTGAAGCCAGCCTAGGCAACTTAGATGCGGTCTCACAATACAAATAAAGGGTGGTGGGTGCAACTCAGTGGCAGGGCACTGGTTCAGCATGCCCATGGCCCCGGGTTCAAGCCCTAATTCCAAAAAAAAATTGAAATAAAAACAGTTTAATTAGTTTTGTGCAGCCTTTCCATGGTTCTTGGGGAAAACAAAACGAAAAAGTCATATGAGTACAAGGGATTGAACATGGATTGTGTCTCCCGGGAGTCCACTGTCATTAAAGGCCTGGTCCCAGAGAGGCACTGGGACTTTTGGGTGGCGGAAACTAGAGGGAGGCCCTTAGGTCACTGGGCTTCCTCAAAAAATAGCTCTCTGGACCTCCTTGATCACTCTCGGGAGAGGGCTACCACAGAAGGAACAAGTCTAGCCCACCCTGTGTCTGTCTCTCTGCTCCAGAGACCCCTCACTCTGCCACACCCTCCCGTCACGGCCAGGCACCACAAATGAACTGATCCAGGCACCATATTCCTGAACCTCCCAAACTGGGAGCTAAATAAACCTTTTCTCTTTAAAAGTTAGCTGCCTGGCCTTTTCCAGTAGTAACACAAAACTGCCTGATTTTTGAAGAACTGTGTCATTTCAATGACTCTGTACATGAGTAAAATATCCTTATGTTGATATATAAAATTGGCTTTGCACAACAAAGAGATGAATGGTAAAAATTCATATTCATAATTTCATTTTTTCTTTACTTAGGACAATATTAAATAGCAAACAAGACATGACATGGGAAGTTGAGAGCCTGAGGAGGAAAGGCACATCAGTAACTTTAAAGACACTTCCCCTGCTTTGGAATCAGGAGGAGCACACTGTCGTCTCTGCAGAGCCCTGCCAAGTATGAGGCTAGCCCAGCAAAGGCTCAACCTCTGAGCTCTCCCCAAAAGGAGGTCTGGATTCTAACCGCCTGAAATAAATTTCTAATGAATTGAAAATTTCTGCATCTAGGTGATCTCCTCACCAGCATCTTGGAGAGTGTAGTTTTGTCTGTATGCTTGGAAAAGAAAGAAAAAAATGATAAGCCCGTGCCATTTTGAAGATGGGGAGGGAATTGAATGAGAAATATTGACTTCCTTTTCTAATGTTAACAGCATTCTCTCCCAAGACCACCTTTTCTCTATACATCAATAAGTATATAGGGTTATAATTTTGCAAAAATATCTTGAATAAACTTGCAAAAATGTGTGTAGGTGTTTCCATGCTACACACTCACTGTGGGGAATGTACAATGGAACCACAGCTCCCTCTGAAGCCTAGATCTTGGCTGCCAGGACTTCCTGAGGGCTCCTCCCAGGGCTCCCCGTCAGGAGCGAAGGCCTCTGGTTTTACCTTTACTATCCTACTTAAGGCATTTCATAAACATTCCTCAAACAGCTCAAAAGCCTAAGAGACACATGATGTGAAACTGTAATGACTGAAAAATCAAAGTTTAAAACAGATTTTCTCCAAAGTTAGAGAGCACAGTCCTTGAGACGAAGAGACTCTGGGCAGTCCTACCTTCAGCCACTGCCCTCCCCACTCTAGAGAGCTGTGCTGCGTCTGGCACATCTCAGTCTGGAAGGAACATGAAATCACCTGCAGCTTCCAAATGCTTTACTGGGAAAATGAGTGACTAGCAAGGCCAGCTAGTCTTGGTTCTTAAGATAATTTATGCTAACAAATCTTGGGAATTAGTGATGCTGGTCAACTTATTTTACCTAGCACCAGGTTTATCTGTTTGCAGTTTTGGAACTTTCCTTAATAAATAATCAACAATCCTTAAATTGGTGGCCACTGCCCACAGGCAAACCACCAGAGTGTTCTGCCTGTCAGAATGCAAAACAGCCAGGGAAGCATGGGTTGGGAAAACAGGAAGGATTTATATTATAAACATGTTACTGTCCAGCTGCTCATTTTCCTGGCTGGTCTGATGTTACAGTTTTACTTGATTCTCTGACATGGTTGAAAAGAAAGACAATTGGCTTAAATTACGCAGCTCCATGGAAGCTGCTGCACGAGCACGTAAGAAGCCAGGCTCATACACCAAGGGAATGCTCCTTGCTGTTCCCCATCAGAACAGAGCTGGGAGACTTTCTGGAGGACGAGAAGGGTTGCTGCCTCAGGTGACATTCCTAACTTCAGGCCAAGTGTTGGGACGGGCAGCACTCAGCTGCCTAAAGCGCCAGGTGTCTGCCCGGCAGGAAGAGTCGGAATAGGAAACCCGACAGAAAAACAAATGGACTGGGACGCACATGAGCTGATGGCATCACTCCTGTCACACTCATGCAAAGAGTCCAGGGTAAGGAAAGCAGCCGAGTGCCCACAACACAGTATGTTCTTTTCCTCTGCAAACAGCGTGGAACAGGCAGACCTGTGTGTGGACTGCTGGGGCTGACATTGAAGTGACCTCTGAAAGCAAACACCCCAAACTGTTATGTAAACTGCAATGACTAGACATTCCCGGCCACCGCAGCACAGAGAGGGCTGTGTTGACAGCCTGGCACCTGGAGGTGGTGAGCCCTTCAGAAGAGAAAGGGCAAGCAAGCAAATCCTGCCTGACTTTTCAGTGAGGGTTGGGTGAAATTTTGTAAGTAATGGAGATTTAAAATACTTAAAAATTTTAGAGAAAAGCCTTATAAATTTGATAGGTAGTAACAGGAAGATTTTGCTATTTCAAATCTAAATGGTAGGAACTAAATGTAATCAAAACTGCAGGCAGCAGACTGAAAAGTATATAATGTAATACAGACTAATGTGTCATTAGCTCATGCTCACGACAATGAGATTAGCTTCCAATAGCATCATAATCAGATTTTGGAATTTTGCTGGGTTAGATCTATGTACAAGGGACATATAGCTAGGGATAAGTTTAATGCATTTCGCATCAACATTTTGAATGATTTAAGCAATGCAACTTCTAAAAAATCCTCTCATTTTCTAAACTGACTATAAACCATCAAACTCTTAAATATATAGTCCAAAAAATCCAATTTGAACAGTGGTTACAATGATATTGCTTACATTTTTTTTTAATTTGACCAATGAAATTCAAAAAACCAAAGATTTGATTTTAAAAAGCCATGTTTGATGTACTTCACATCAAAAACTTGTTTTTTCAAATGAGTTGCTTTTTAAAAATCCTTAAATTCGATGAAATGATTGAAATTATCAACATCTTTGAAAACCTTCTCTTAAAGTAAAAAATCTAAAATGCTTTTTGAAAAGTGGCTTCACCAAGGCTTGTTACATTTGTAGTGAAACAATAAGCTTTATTTGTAAAATTTAAAAGTCAGTTTACAAATGCCGTGGAGCCTGGGCAGAATTATGAGAGAGCAGCCCTGCATTTCCTTTGTGCTTGAGAGTTAATAGGATTAAAGCTTGAAGAATTGAATAAACCCTGAGCTGGTTAAGATGGACGTATCACATTTCAGGGTTCCCCATTTCATAACGGGCATGCTCCACGTTTGACAAAATAAAACACACTAGTGAGCTTATTTGAACAACTCTTTGAGGACACATGGCTTCTGGAAACTTTCAAAGGGAACGCGTGTCCATTTCCTCTGGGCCACATGGCCCTTTGTGTGCTCAGCTCGCCTGTTCCGGGCTCCCCTACCTCACAGGCAACAGTCCCCTGCTATGGTCTCCTTACACGGGGAAGAAGTATGAAGATGTCCGATGTCTGTATGTGAATCAGTAACTTCTAACTTTCACAGTGATGCAATTACACTGGCCCTAATCTTCTGTAAATGTAGCAAATCCAAGCTAAAATGCCCCAGGCCTGTTATCTTCCCCCAGATGATGTAATGAAGCTGGCGGTGCTGCTTTCTGCTATCAAGGTGGTTATTATCAAGGATAATTGTGGCTGGAAATGTTTGGCATTCCTGTCTAGCAGTAGTCCCGATTGTTTAGAATAGATTTTTGCATAGGAGTTCCAACATCTGTCCATCTCAGGTCAGATTTCTGTGAGAACCTGGGCATCTAGTCTCTAATGGGACGTGCAGCTGTCCCAGATGAAACAGGAATGGTTTCTTGCATTACGGTGACAACAAAGGGTCAAGTTTAAAGTTAAGGAATACAAGAACAGTACGCAAATGGCATTCCCACAGCACAAAATGCCAATAATGTTACCAGTTAAAGGTAGACTTGGAGGCTGACAAAGCACCTCCTAGCAAAATGAGCATTAATTAGCCCTTTGTAACACCAATATACCTATGGATTCCTTTCATTTGTAATTCCTCATATCATAGCAATCCAGCTTGCCTGAAGTGAAAAATATTTATCAAATGAAAGCTGTACATAAAACTGCAAAGAAATATAATAGCAAATTTTGGAAAGGAAGTTAAAAAAAAAGAACTAAAACACTATGATGATCTTAACAAAGACACACAAAACATGTTACTAGGAACAGTTGTTTGGTCAAATTTCCTGTTTTTTTCCCTAAGCACTGGTTTGTTTAAAACATGTTGTTAGTGCACAGTTTACTGCTGTTGATTAACGTTTCTACATGTAAAATCCGGAACTGTTCTCCAGGACTTCTTATTTAAAGATATTCCAAACAATGTGGATTTTCCCTTGCTTCTTCAGTCTGTGGTCTTCAGCATACTTAAATGATGATAAGCCATGAACCTAAAGAGCTGAAAATTAGTATGAGACACTGGCAAATTGTTAAAGTATGGGTTAATAAAGAGGTCATAAAAAGAAGGTGGCATGAAACCTCTTTTTAACCCTAAGTAGTTTTACTGCAAGATTCCAGGAATCAACTGTGGACTGCTACAAAATATGCCAAGCCTGAGCCACACATGTGTTGGTGGTGGCTCTTTGTTTTATTCACTTATGAAGGGGGAAGAAAACTCCTCTGCAAAGACCTGACTTCAACAGCAACCTATTACACAATTAGAATAACTGAATCCCACCATTGTGTGTGAAACGTAGGGAAATAAAAATTCCTCCCTTGGGAAAGAAGTATAAAACATTCACATTTTTCTAAGTATTTTATAAATTATGCTGCTTTATTAAGCACATACCGTTAGAAATCTCTTCTATTACTGACAACACTTTTCTTAATGGCCTTTACGTGTTTAAATAAATGGCTCCTGAAAATGTGCGTTTATATAATATAAATAAAACCGTAATGTAAACATGCCCAGATATAAACTCTTTAGAAATGTCAGCTTAAAACTTTCCAGTCTAAATAAATCGTCTTATGAATGGTCCAGCAAAGCAATTTTTAACGCATTTTTCCGCCTAAAAAGCTCAGAGATTTACAGGCACCGTCCAAAAAGAGAAACCAAAACAGCTTCGATGAAAGCTGAATACCCCATTCATGCAATAAGCAATGCTAAGTGCTACCCAATAGAGGGACAGTTTTTGAGACCAGCTAAGCCCATGTGACTGACTCTATAGTCCTTACTAATATCCCCTCACTGTCTTGTTATTTGTTTACTCTCCTATATATTGTCTGTCTCACCTCCTTGCACTGTATCTTCCTGAGAGTAAAAACCACTGTGTTGGGTCCTCTGGTCTAATACTTAGCATAGCACCAAGCACATAGTAGACACAAAAAAAGCTACCCATTTAGGAATTTGTTAATAAGACTCCATTATTCCAAACTGGCCCATGTGTCTGCAAGTCTAGCTGCTGTCCCCCTTCTTCCTCAGTACTCCCACATTTCCACTTAACACATGATTTGCACATTTCCCAGCCTCCCTTGCAACTAAGTGCCAGCTAGGTTTGAACTAATAAGAGGCAAGGGAAAGTACTTTGCAACACCTTGTGGGAAAGTCCCTTGAAAGATAGCTAGTGTGGCCCTTCGCCCCTCTTCCTGCCTTCCTCTTTCCAGCTGCCTGGGATGTGCATGTAATTGCTGGAGTTCGAACAGTCATTGTGGACTGAGTCACTTGGCCTTGAGAAGGGAAATCATTAGCTTGAATGGAGAGCGGCAAGAGAGAAAGGCCTGGGTTCCTTCTATTGCAGAGTTCATTCCAACCAATTTCTCTAAGTCTACTCTTCTTTTACCCAGGGAAAGAAACAAACTATCTCACTTAAGTCATTATTATTTTGAGTTTCCTCTCACAGGTAAACAAACCAAATCTTACAGTTACATTTTTTAAAAAATAATTTGAAAGAGGCCCATGTAGATTTTACACATCTTTAAAAATTTATTATTTAATAAACACACCAGGAACTCTTTCCAAAAAAGGGGCAAATACTTATAAGCACAATACTTTGTCCCCAGAATTAAGCTGATACTATGGGAGAATATAAGGAAATTCAAAATGAGTTCTTGTCTGTAAGAAGTTAATAACTCAGTGAAAAAGGACATGTGAACCACCCACCCTCTCCCCCAAACACCCACCCACAGGTAACAACACAAAGGAACAAAGTGCAAAACTGCACACTGAAGACTGTATCTGTGGGAGAATTCAGTGAGAAGACTGGGGTTCTGGGGAAGGTTCCGGGGGAGCTGGCCTGAGGGGGCCCTGCAGGGGAGCAGAGCCTGGAAAGGCAGTGGAAACTGGTAGGGTATCTCCAGAGTAGGGCACAGCTGTGGGGAACCCCTGCTTCAGTAACAGCACATCATGTTCAAGGAGCCTGGGAGGAGGACAGCAGATAACCCCCCACTTTCCCAAAACATGGTCTCTCTGCCTTGAAAATAGTCCCCATAAGGGATGGCTTACCTCCCCACTCACCCCCCACTTAAGAGGTGAATCTTTGCTCCAGATTATCCCCACCATATACTTGATGCTGCTTACGACCTTGCTGAGCCTCACCCAGAGGCACACCTGGCCCCTCCTTTCCTTTAGGGATCTTGCTCAGACAGCCCACAATGAGTGAGAGAAACGTGCTTCTTGATACCCAACAGGCACATCTGAAGCCTCATTACACACTCTGATGAGATGTTTGAAATTCAGCTGTCAGGGAGAGGTGGTGTGCTCTGCCTCCTGCACTGTGGAGGAATCATAAAGCAGGAGAATGACCAGTGGCTGCTTCCAGGGCAGCAGCCAGGGAATGCAGTTACTCACAAGCCACAATCACAGGATAAGGAAGCAACCTGCAGAATAAGTTCCCTTTCAGCTGCTTCTGGTCAACAAAACCATTGCTGAGGTTTTTAAAACCCCACCAAACACCTTTGAGGAAAAGAACACCATCCAGTCTAACAAAAACCTTGGGCACTGTCTTCACCCAGGGAGCTTCTTCGGAAGCTCAGAAACTGTCAGAGCACCCAGGAGCCCATATAAGGTGAGTTAAGTAGAAGAGCCACTGTGGAATCCAGGCAGGACCAGGCCTACCGTTGAGAAATGAAGCGCTGACTTATGAGACGGCTGGAAGTATAACCAATCACATCAGTTTTATAACAGGGCCTCAGAAGCAATGAGTAAGATCTCTGGGGTCTAATCTTAGACACATGAAATCAAACTTGACTTTTTCCAAAACTGGGCCTAAAATGGCTGACAATGCTTTTCTCAATGGCCTTTACATGTTTAAGTAAATGGCTCCTGAAAACATGCATTTATATTATATAAATAAAACCTTAATACAGACATGCTCAGATATAAACTCTTCAGAGGTGTCAAGTTACAGGCACTGTCCTGTAAGTTTTCTCCCCACTTCATAAGTGAGTAAACAAACAGCCACAGTGACACTTGCTCCTGGAGGTCTGGAGGAGCAGGACCATGTGGTCCAGGTGTGAGGACACCGAATACTGTGGTTTGGCTCTGCCACCAGGGAACTCGGTGTGGATGTGGTTTTCTTCATCTGTAAATTACAGGAGTTTGACTGAGATGCTCTGCCCCTGGACTCTCGGGGCTCCGACAACGACCCCACACCCTTGACAGATGACACACGCGACAGAGGGGGTATGTGTTCCTCTCTACGTCTTTTCTTCCCATTGTCATTTCTCCATATGCCCCAAATCATGCTAATTTGCCAATTAATAAGCAGCCAGCCTCAGTTGCAGTCTCCTCCAAAGCTTGGCGAATTTCATGCTTCTCTGGTGACAGCAGCAGCTGCTACTCTCCCCAAACCACATCTTTCCCTTCGTCATGAGGCCTCCTTGCTGGCCACAATTTGCCTTGGCCAGAGATTCCCCCAATGTCAGCTTCTACCAGAAACTGCCACCCATATGCACAGTTCTAGTTCATTAGTCTCTCTGAAGCAATCCAGCTGGCCAGAGCAGTCCCAGGTGGTCAACACCAAGAATGTCAAAGCACCCCAGCACACAAAAGCTGAGAGGGAGTGGACGGCAAAAAGAATCTAGTTTGATTGCCTCCAAGTTATAGACAAGGCTATGGTACCGTGAAACACTCATTCACCTAACACGGCCCAGCCAGCGCCAGAACCCAAGTCCCCGACTCAGCAGTCAGTGGGATCATGAAACAGATGGAGTTAGAAGCTACTGAGATAGAAGCTACTGTTTATGGTGTGCCCTGTGCCAGGCACTGGGCTAAGTGGCTTCCTGAACCTAACATATACCAACTTGAACTCAGAATCTTTCCTTCAGATCTGCCCCTCTTCCTGTCCCCACCTTAGCCAATGGGCCCCCATCCATCTAGCTGTTTACACCAGAAACTTGGGAGTTGTCCTGGACATCTCTCTTCCTCAGCAGTTCCCCACGTATGACACTCTCACCCCTCATTCTTCAGAGCACATCTTACGTCTTTCCACTCATCTGCACGAGCACACTCTTCAATCTACATTGGCCTCTGGCCTGGACTGAGGCCACAACTCTGATCTCACCATTCTACTGCCACTAAGTCCTTTCTCTGTCCATCCATTCCCCAACCAGAGACCAGGGCAAGCCTGTAAAAACAAATCAGATCACCTCATGCCCCCCTCAACACACACACGCACACACTTCTTAAACCCACTGATCTTCCCAATACTCTTGGGACAAAGCTCAGATTCTAGAAGGCCCAGTCTCACCTGATCCCTGATAATGTCACCAATCTTATTTCATCCCAATCTTCCCACAGATCACTAAATTCTACAAACACTTCTTTTAATTCCCACAAAGTTGCAAGCCCTTTCCAACCCACAGGCTCTCTCTCTGCACACAACCCTTCAGACCTCAGCTTCCCCATCAATTCCTTGGACGCACTTTTCCTAAGACTCTGCTGGGAACCTCTCCTGTGCAGCTTTTACCAGTGGGTGGATTACATTTTGGAGAATATTTGATTAATAACCATTTCCCCAACCAGACTACGTGTCCATGAGGACCAGGACCACACTCATTTGTTCATCATTATAGTTATTAAGTGTCATGCACATAATACATCCTAATACTTATTGAATTCTTTAGTTTACTGAAAACTCAAGTATAATATTATCCGCCATTTGTAGATGAGCAAACGAAAGCATGAAGAGCTTAAGCCACCTGCCCTAGTCCTGGAACCAGTAGGAGCCTAGGAGGGATTCCAACACAGGTTGCCTGAGCCCAAAGGCCTTATTCTTAACATTAACAGATTATATCAGAAATGGAGCGGGCTGAGAAGATGCGAGAGCCACTTAGCCCAGAGAGATAGTAAGTTTTGATATTTATTTGACTCATTTGGAACAAATGGAGTCTGTGAGAGGCTAAAACTTGGCCCCTAAAAGTCATCCACATCCTAATTCCTGGAGCCTAGAAATGACCAAAAATGAAGGAAGGGAAGGAAAAATAAGGGAGAGAAGGGGGGGCCTTTGCAGATGTGATTAATTTGAGGATCTTGGATTAGATAAATAGTTCTGGATTTATCAGGGTGGAACCTAAATGCAATTGCAAATGTCCACATAAGAGTGGCCAAGGGAGAGCTGACCAACAGAGATGTAATGACAGGGCAGAGAGAGGTGAAGACTGTCTTAATTCAGGCTGGTAGGACAAAGTACCATGGACTGGGTGCCTTACAAACAACAGAAGTTTGTTCTCACGATTCTGGTGCCTAGCAGTCTAGAGCGACATGGGTGGGTTGTTATTAAAGCCCTCTTCCTGGTGATAGCTGGTTACCTTCTTCTTGTATCTTCACATGGTAGAGAGCAGAGAAGGAGGAGAAACGAGTGGTTCTGAGTCTTTTCATAAAGCACTAATCCATTACAAGCCCCCCCCCCCCGTGAGCTAAATGCCCCACCTCCTAACACCCCCAGACTTCCTAGCAAAGATGCCAGCCTTGAGACTTGGTGTGACACAGCCACAAACCAAAGCACACCAGCTGCCACCAGAAGCTGGAACAGGTCAGGAACAAGACTGTCCCCAAGAGCTTTGCGGGGAAGCATGGGCTTCCCCACACCCTGACTTCAGATGTCTGGCCTCCAGAGGAATCAGAGACAATTTCTACTATTTAAAGCCACCAAATTTGAGGTAATTTTTTTTTATAGAAGATGCAGAAAGCTGGTGCAGAATCCATAACATGACTTTGCTACCAGGGGTGTGCACCTGGGGAGGCTCCCCCTCCCCACACACTGCCCGTCCCCACACCCAGCCCGGTCACCGAGAAGCACAGCGCCCCATTTCTTAGCACCTTCCCTACTGTACAATCTCTCAATAAAGAATCTGAAAAGAGAAACCAGAAAATTAAGAGGTTCAACACTATAACAAATGACTAGGGCTATTTTTTTTTTAATTATGACTAAAACAAAAAAATTTTTCTAGGGCTCAAAATGTTTCTAAGCTCAGGATTTTTGTGAAAGCCAAAGTAAACAATGTTTTAACTTTGCTTCCAAAATGTTACTGGATCCGCGGAGATCTGCTGTCTTCACTTTTGTAATACAATAAATAAATGATAGTCAACAACTGCTCTAAAATAGCTAAAGAATCATATTTCATGAAATTAGAAACCTTGTGCTCTCAAGTTCATCTTTCAGACTAACTTTGGTCTATGATTCTGTCTCGTACACTAGTGTTTGGACCTGGCAGACTGATAACTCACTCTGCTTCTAAGATCATCTGTAGTTTTAAAGAGAAGATGCCTTAGAAATTTTCCATGACTTGTTTTCACATCATAGGAAGTTGTGAGACAAGACAGGCTGTGACGAAATGTGCTTAACACTCAGTGATCCCAGGGCACGGGGCCTCCTGTGGAGCTGTCACCTTGCTGCTCTATTCAGAGTTCCCAGATGGCAAAGGGATATTAAGTTGTTGGAGGTTAATCCTGCCAAAGGAAATCAGAAATTTTCAAAGCCATTGTCAATATGGCTGTGCAGTTTAAGAACATACACGGGGTAAGTTCACAGCACTTAAAATATAGTTGAAGAAATCACCATTTTAAGAACAGCCACAAGAGTTCATAACTCCAGATGAGGTGAGGAGGAGAGTAAATCAGGTGAAGTGACTGAGTCATGACAGGGAGAGGCAGGAGGGGGAGGATATTTTAAAGTAAGAAAATCTTCTGGATGAAGATGTTTCTCAGAGAACCCAGAGCAGATTTGGGATGCAGTTAGGAAAACTGAAAAGCACTTCATTTATCATACTATGTGGAGGGAAGGACGAAATTATTAAGTTCAATTGACCCATTTTATAAATAAGAAACTGAGGTCAAGATACCAGGGTTAGGTCACTCCCCCAAGCTGCTGGGTGGCCAAGCTGGGGCTCACACTGGGGCCTGTTAGACCTCTTCTGGTGCTACCACCTGGGCTATGAATGGACCGTCACCTCTTCGAGTTTATTTCAGACATTAGGTGTGTCTACCAGCTGAAATAATTATAAGGTAGCTTTCATTTCTTGAAGGCAAATAAATTAAAACTGCTTTTAACCAGTTATTCTCAAAATGACATTCAAAGAGACACAATACCCATCACCTTCCTGCTCCTCCTTCCTTCTTTTGATCTTTGGTGGAAGACAGACATCTGCTCAAATGGTTTGCAGTAAAGCTATCCAGTTATGTCTGAGCTCTTACCAGCCACCCTGAAAAACACAGGCTGTGTGGCCACTGAACTTCTGCTGGGTGGATGCATCTGCGGGCACAGGGGTGCTGGGCCACAGGCTCATGGCCCATGCCCAGCCATCATACTCAGGGGCATTAAGCTTTCTGCTGCTATGTCCCCACCCCAGAGCTGGGGCCCAGAGGGGCTGGCTACCCAGCCAGGGCTTGCTTCTTGGCCTTTGGTAGACAGAACGCGGCAGCCCCTGGCATGGAACCTGTTCAATATGCAGACCCCAGGGTTGAGGTTCTTATTCTAACGCTTCCTCAACAGTGACATCTGATGACAAGAGCACATCTGTCCTTTGTCATATATGTATTTTTGAACCACATCCCAGAATCCAAGAAAAGGACATCTGTGACTTTGTATAATGTTTTTTATGTAAGAATAATTTGAGAACATGTTTTGTCTATCTCTAGGCCATCATTTATCAAACTGACCCCATAGCAACCACCAGTTACAGGCAAATTCAAAAATCAAATTTCTCAGAAGGTTAAGTGATAAACTAAACATGATACTTTATCACTGAGGAGGGTGAGCACTGTTCAGAGTACTCAGCTACTGCACACCGGACACTCTACACACGACGGCAAACAATGTGCTATTGGAGACATAATGACTAGCAGTCTGAGCTGACTCCCCAGGTAGTTTCTTTTCTTACTATGTATTTCTTCTAAATTGGAAAATCCTAACTCACACAGACATCACCAGAGGAGCCCCACGTACTTGGCACCTCTCAGATGTATCTGGGGGTTGAGATTCAACATGATCCTAGAAATTAGGGACTGATTTTTCACCAAGATCTCTTTCAATGCTTGTTAAAATAAATCAACCTACACATTAAATTTGAGAGCTGGAAGATTAGGCTAAATGCTCCATTGGAGAGGAGGGCAATAAATAGATGCCCATTCTACTTCTGGGTTGTATTTGGCAAGCATTCTACAGCTCTTGGATATGGTTTTAAAACATAACCTATAATTCTTTCTCTAATGAATAAAAGTCCAGTCATTCAGAAAATGTTGATTAGCTCTTTGTGACACTGCAAGGCACCAGGACTATAGCTGGAAATAATGCCACTGTCTCAATGTGGTTTGCTCCCGAAGAGTGCATGTGTTGGAGGCTTGGTCCCCATGGGAAGATGTGGAGCTGACAGAACCTCTAGGAGGTGGGGCTGGTGGGAGATGCTCAAGTCACTGAGCATCCTGCCCACGGAAGGGATTCCAAAGGGTGGTTTTCAAGCCTGAGCCTGGCCCATCCCAGCTCTTTTGCTGCTTCTTAAGGATTAATCGCTTGCTCCCACACACATTCCTGTCATCACCATCTGCCATGATGTCATGTAGCCAAGAGGGCCTTCATCCCAACTGGGCTGATGTAGGTGTCATGTCCTTGAATCCCCAAAATTGTGAGGCAAATAAGCCTCTTTTCTATATAAGTAGACTGCTTCAACAACTTCACTATAGCAGCAAAAGCTGACTCATACAGAAGACAGGGACAGACCTAGGAGACACTACAATTTCTTGTACTTATTATTAAGTAACTTAATCCTCAGCCCTGAAATAGCATGTTACTTAGGAAGGTCACCTAAATGACAAAAATGGCTTTTACAGACACTGAGCAGTGTCATGAAGATAGGTTTTATTTTATCCTTCAAGGCAAGCACTCTACCACTGAGCTATACACATCCCAGCCCCATGAAGATAGGTTTTAAACTCAGATACCATCTTCCAAAATCTTCTGAGAGGCACCTTCACCTCCAGGACATCACTGCCCATTTTCTTCATTTCAGTAGAAATTGTCACACTTTTCACTATTTCTTTCAACTACTGTCAGGGTCAGGAGAGAGTGCAGACCACCAACTGTTGTCCAGTCACATTCTAGTGCAACCCTTTTGTTCATGTAGCAATGTCCTCTGACCTTTCTTCTGTTACAAATGATCCCAACACACCTTTTTCATTCTCCTTCATGGCTCACAATATAATCCCTAACCAAACATTAAACATTCTTCTCTTACAACATGGACTTTCTTTGAGCAAAACCTCATCAAGCAATCCGATATCAGACAAGTACCACCCATTACAAAGAGCTGATTAATAATCTCCACATCACTGGTTCTGCCCAGATGTGAAGTAAAAGATCTGCAAGCACAAACATCTCAAAGCAACTGCCTTCCACACTGTACCAGAGAATCACACAACATCCACTCACTGAAGAAACTTTGCCAACACCCCATTTTGATTTCTCTGAGCAACACACCTGTCATGAGCTTTCAGGAACCCTGTTTGCTCGGTGAGAAGCAGAGTTCTGGATATCATTTCTGTGCTTTTGGCCTCTTTTCTCATTTCACTGTAGAATTCATCAATCTCACCTTGAGAAGCACAACTTTGGATTAACAGGTTGACCTAGGTTGTGTTTAAAAATAGCAGAGAATGGACAGTATACAGTGCAGTAGGGTTGAATGGACTACTAGTCCATCAATCTAATTTCAGACACTTACCGATCTTCTTTCCTTTCTGGCCCCTTGAGGTAAGCCATTCTACTTGAGGAATCACTGGTGGCATCATTACAAATATACACTTTATACTTGCTCTGGAATCCCATTCACTATTTATAGCTCCAATGTTTTTATGAGTGTTAATGTTTCCCTGATTCATTCTATTTCTACTTTTTTTGGTGAGTGGAATTCTGGGGATGGAACCACTGAGCAACACCCCAGTCCTTTTTGTGCTTTATTTTGAGACAGGGTCTGGCTAAGTTGCTTAAGGCCTTGCTAAATTGTTGAGGCCTTGAACTTGACATCCTCCTGCCTCAGCCTCCCAAGCTGCTTGTATTACTGGCACTGCCACCTTGCCTGGCCCTCTATCTCTATTTTCACCCTCACCATCAAGCCATTGTCTTTTGAACTGTATAAAATAAAATAAATGCATTTACATGAATAATGGCAGATAACAACAAAATGTTAGATGAGACAAACTGCCCTCAGCTGGCCAAATCCTAGCCAAGACAGTTTTTCCAGCACAAATGCAATCCTGAAGAAGATAAAGATTACTAAAAACAAGATTCCAGTGAAATTCAAAATTAATGTTCATTAGTATAATATGTCTGAATAAAATGACTTGATTTTTCCCCTGAAGCTGCCAAGGCACCTGCAGATCACCTGACAGACTTGGAAGGGCTCCCCAGCCACCTGCAGGCCACACTGTAAATCTGTGCCCCCAGTTTTCCCGTTTGCCACAGGCTGTGTAATGCGCAGCCAGTGGCTGTCAAGACTTCTCCAGCTCCAACTGAACTGCGTACAGAAGTGTCACCTCCTCTCCTCCTCCTTTACACCCTCCACCCCGCCTCCAGCCACCACTCTCGCCACCCTGCTCTTTCCCAACTTCTCCTCGATGACTCAAAGATCGGAGAGCCTGGACGGCCTGTGCCAGACTTCTAACACTGACAGACGGGGCAAGGGCTACTGCTGCGCTCATCAGGCAGGCCTCCGCCTTGGAGACACACTAGAATGACCTTAAAAGCTTTTAAAACTTAAAAAGCTCTGCTGCCTAAGTTTCACCCAAGATCAATTTAACCAGTCTGGGGGGCAGGGCTCAAGTACTTCTACCTTTTTTTTTGGTACCAGGGATTGAACTCAGGGGTGCTCACCCACTGACCCACATCTCCAGCCCTACTTTGCATTTATTTAGAGACAGGGTCTGAGTTGCTTAGCACCTCACTTTTGCTGAGGCTGACTTTGAACTCACAATCTCCTGCCTTAGTCTCCCAAGCCTTTGGGATTGCAGATATGCGCCACCGCGCCCAGCAAGTACTCCCTGGTAATTCTAAAGCACAGGTAGGGCCGCAATCCTAGTGCTTGGGAGGCTGGATGAGGATCACTGTCATAAGGAGGCTCTGCCATAAGGCAACTCCCAGAGTAGCTACTCAATGCTGTGCCTGTAGTAGAGGCCCACAATCCCAGCGCTTGGGAGGCTGAATGTGGATCACTGTCATAAGGAGGCTCTGCCATAATGCATTGAGTAGCTACTCAATGCTGTGCCTGCTGGGACTACTCAGCTCTGTGTGCATCATCTCTCTGAGGGCTGCTGGGACAAGCTCCTTCTTGGATTCTTTGAATCTAGTGGCACCTACTGATACTGGTTCTTTTCACCTCTACTGTCATCATGTTCTTGAAATGGTCTCTGTCACATCCTTCCCTCTAAGACAGAGGCTCTCAATTTGACTGTATGTTGGAATCCTTGGGACCTTATCAGTGTCTGGGCTGTGCCCCCCATCAAGTAAATCATTACCTCTAGGGACAGGAAACAAGCATCAGGTTGCTAAAAAGCAGAAGATTGAAAATCAATACTCAAGGGGTTGCAGTGTCTAGCAGGACCACCACAGCTAGCAGACTGGGCTCCAACTATTGAGCACGGTTCTGAGCTTCCTGAGTCCTTCTAATGAGGAACATCCTTCCTCAAGAACTTAAGGTCCATTGGCAGAGACAGTCAGAAAACCAACCAGTTAGAGCTATATAACAGAAATATTTAAAATCTTCCACAGGGCACTGAGGAGGGAACAGTCAACAGCCTGTGGAGCTGGGGAAGGCACCTGAGAAGAAAGCACACCAGAATGAGGTCGGAGGGCCTGCTCATCCCAGAGTGAAGGGCAAAGGCTTTCTTTGAAACATCTACTTGCTCTTTAAAACATTCTCATTTATGGGCTGGGTGTGGTAGCGCATGCCTATAATCCTAGCAGCTCCGAAGGGTGACCGCGAGTTTAAAGCCAGCCTTGGCAAAAGCGAGGTGCTAAGCAACTCAGTGAGACCTGTCTCTAAATAAAATATAAAAAGGGGGGCTGGGGTTATGGCTCAGCGGTAGAGTGCTCGCCTAGCATGTTCGAGTCTCTGGGATCAATCCTCAGCACCACATAAAAATAAATAAAATAAAGGCATTGTGTCCAACCAACTATAACTAAAAAATATTTAAAAAAATATAAAACGGGCTGGGATGTGGCTCAGTGGTCGAGTGCCCCTGGGTATACATATACATATACACATACACACACATATATATAAATATTCTTATTTATGGACACACTGACAATAAGGCATTTAAATGAAATGATACACACACGAATCTTTCCATCCTGATTAAACACCAAGGCTCCCTGTGGCTGGAGGTAACAGGCCTGGGACACTAACTGCCCCATCCCTCTTGGCCTCCTAAGAATGGAGGGCCTCTGGATCTCAGCATACCTGTCACCTGTGTGCATGACAACAGCATGTCAAGGCACACCTGGAGGAGGTGCCAAGTAAGGATTCACTGGGCTGCTAGTAACGAAAAGAACTCAAACTGGCTTGAATAACAAGGGGTCTCATTGTCCCATACGACAAAAAGTGCATGACTGAATGGCCCGCGTGCAGACTGTCAAGGCCTGCCTCTGCTTCTCTGCCATCTTTTTGGCTGTGCCTGTCCTGGGTATTGGCCTCCCCTTTAGGGTGGTGGCAAGATGGCCACACACCGCTAGATACCATGTCCAAATGTGATAAGGTCAAAAGAGGAAGAGAGCTGTCCTTCTTTGTGTGTCTTATTTCTCTTGGTGACAAAAGCTGCCCCTGAAGCCTAAACAAAGTTTCTCCTCATAGTCCTTCAGCCAGAGTCTTGTCAAGTATCCTCACCAAGCCAAATTCCTGATACAGGGAAATGGGACACCATGATCAGCTTAGACGAAGCAGGAAGACCTCGGGGAGATATGGACAGGATGCATCTTCTCTGAGACACACAGGAACTCTTCAAGCAAGGGGGAAAGTGGGACTGCCAAGTTGGGCAGGCCACCAGGAGGGGCTGCTAGACAGCACAGTGAGGAAGGAGGGCACACATCCTGAGTCAGGTGGTGGGCTCCAATCCCCTTACCACTTACTAAGTGGGTGTGTGAGCTTCAGTTTTCTTCTGACCAAAACAAGGATAGTAAATAAGAGTTCCCAACTCAGAGGATCGCTGGAAGGATTAAATCAGGATTACATGTATAGTCCTTAGAAGAGACTCTTGCTCAATACACATTAGTGGTCATCTCTGGCATAGGTTATAACAGCTAGCAAGGCCACGTATGTGGCGCACACCTGTAATCCCAGTAGGTTGGGAGACTGAGGCAGGAGGATCACAAGTTCAAAGTCAGCCTCAACAATTTAGCAAGGCCCAAAGCAACTTAGTAAGACTCTGTCTCCACACACACACACACACAAAAAAGGATGTGGCTAAGTGCCTCTGGGTTCAATCCCTGGTACCAAAAGTAATAATAATAACAAAACAACTATCAAATAATAGACCTGTGGACAAGAGAGGATCTCTCTGATTAGCACTGTACTCAGGCATTCGGTAAGTTTATTTGCCTTTCTGCATATTAATAACTTAATTGAAAGTCCACGGCTTCTTATTGCTAGCAAAAAGATGTTACTATAGGTAACATTCTGCAATTAGAAATACTTTCAAGGTATTGAAGACATTACTGCAAAAATAAAAAACTTACTGGGTAGCGGGTAGAGCTCAATGATAGAGAACTTGCTTAGCATTCATGAGGCACTGGGTTCCTTCCCCAGTACAACAACATCAACAAAAAATTTACTGCGCAAAAAGATAACATTTTACAATTGGAAATACTTAAAAAAAATCTCTTACCCCTGGAAACTAAAAGAGAAGAAAGATAATCATTATTATCTACAGTGAACACTTGCTGAGCTGTTAATGTGTGCTGGAACTGCTATAAATACCTTACTTGCATTATCTCACTGAATCCTAAAACTAAGCTGTGGAGTCACATTTATCAGCAATACACTTAAAACTAAACTCAAATAAAACATGAGTTTGTTGTTTAAACTGTAGAGTTTTCCAAAATCTAGTATTAAATGAAAACCAGAGCTACTCAAGTCTTAGTTCTAAGCCAGGTTTTCTCCCCTTCCTACCCCTTCACCCACCCCTATTTTAGTGCCTCTGAACTCAGGGTAGATCCTACAACCCTGCTCACATTTGAGTACTGTCGTCCCCCACTCCCTCAGGGTGCGGTCACCTTGGGTGGCCACTCACAGGAGCCAGGAATGGCATCCCTTCCAGCCATCTTGGGGTCAGGTTCCATGCTCTCCTCGCTGACCAAGTCCATGCTGAGGAGGCACTACTGTTATGGAGGGCCTTCACATGGGAACACGGGGACCACATGCATTATTATGCTTCCTCTGGTGGCTGGGAGTCAAGGAATTCTCATTTTAAACTGTAGGTCTTCTGTGGGACAGTTTGGGCCTGAATGTTGGAGACTAAGTGAGATGTCCCCAATCCTGCAGTTGGTTTGTAGTCAAGATTTATCACTTTGCTTCATTCCAAGGACCAAGTAATAAACTGGAAGTTCAGAGATGCCACTTCAATCCTGGTGTACAGCACTGATTTGCTGAGTGCTGTGGGCAGTGACTGAAACACCCTGGGCTCTCCTTCATCTGTTAAAAATCATCACTGTCCCCGCAGAAGGCCTATGGATATTAAAAGTAACTAATGAGATTGTTTCGGTCCCAACAGCTCATGCTTTCTCCCACCCGTATCTGTTTCCTCCTTTACCACACACGAAGGCCCCGATCTCCCACCCCGTTAATGACTCAGCTTATTAAGGAAATCAGCTACTTGCCTGGCAGCTACCATGGTTCTGCTTCATTACTTCTTGAATTAATTTCATTTTCCTCAATCTTCTGTAAGAATATATTCAATTTCAAGAAAGGTAGATGTTAAAACTCAGCAGCAGAAGCCAAGTTCACATGATCCGTGGCAAAGCCTCTCACTCTCCTGCCCCACAAACCACATCGGTTCCTCCCACTCACTCTGTCAGTGGCTCCCCTGTGACCACAAAGTGAGACCCCAACTCCCAACTCTCCACCATCAGCCACCCACAGCTGCAGCCCCAGGTTCCATCTCTGCTCCTCCCACCGTGAGCA
This sequence comes from Marmota monax, assembly GCF_021218885.2. Taxonomy (NCBI): domain Eukaryota; kingdom Metazoa; phylum Chordata; class Mammalia; order Rodentia; family Sciuridae; genus Marmota; species Marmota monax. The sequence goes on along the minus strand of NW_026693881.1, from coordinate 1,906,883 downwards.
CCAGGCACAGCCAGCTCTTCTGCATCTGCCATGATATCTGCTCTGCACTGTCTGAGGACTGGGATCGTAAACGTGAGGATACGGGGAGTTCCTGGATCTGAAGGGAAAAGGCCTCGGGCCTGAGGACAACAGCCTGGCCCCTTTCTGGAAAACGGGATGGGCTATAGCAGATACAGAGCTTGGTGGTTCCTGCCAGCCTGGGGTATGGGGTGTGTGTGAAGGAGAGGGAGAGGGAAGGGAAAAGTACAGGGAGGGGACAGGAAGAAAGAAGAGGGAGAAGGAGGCAGAGGCAGCAGGACGCAGTAAACGGACCTGCCTGACTCTTCCACTACCAAGTTCACCAACCTCCCTGTGCCCACTCCATGGATGCTCTCCTGAAAGTGGCCCCCAGTCCTCTCTTCCACTTCACCCAGACCGTTCTCATCACAGACAAAGGTGCTGATACTCTGCGCCCTGAGACATCCCCATCTGACTCCACACCTCCTCCAGCAATCTCCCTACAGCCTGCTGTCTCTAGGGCAGGATTCCTTGCAGGAGCTTCCTATACCTGGTATCTTAATGCTCTTACCCACATCTCTCCTAACCCACTGCAATGACACCTTCTCTCTCATTATTCTATCACAATGGCTCTTTTCCAGGGCACCAGCGACCTCCACTCAAACAAAACCGTCTTCCAGCCTCGGTCCTCATATATTCCACCCAGCAGCTGGCGTACACTGCCACTGTACACTCCTCACTCTTCTTATTGTCTCTCACTTCTTCCACAATATGCTCCTCCAGTACCAAGACTTTAAATAATATCTGTATCCTAAAGACCAAACCCTGGCCCCCATTTATATCCCTAGTTCTGGGCTTCCTCTTGAAGTCCACTTACATTTCCACTTGGATATTCCAAACAAATTTAAAACCAACCTTGATTTTCTCCTTTGAACTTATTCTTTCCCTGGCATCCCCATCTCAACAAAATGGCACCAACATTTTGTTCAGCTCCAAAACTTGAACTTGTTCTTAATTCTTCGTTCTCTCAAATCTGACCTATAATCCATTCCAAAATCTCAACAGTCCTACCTTCAACATATCCCAAATCTGTATCCCAATCTGAACACTTGTTCACCATTCACTGCTGTGTACCCACCCCAAGCTACCTGGGGCCTCTTTACCACTCCATACACCTCATTCTCCCCTGACCTACCTTCTTTCTCTTCCCCCAAGTCAAGAGTCCATCCCACTTGATTATTCAAGGTATGATTCCAGTCATGCCCCTCCATGCACAAAGCATGCAAATGGCTCCCACAAACTGCTCCACATAAAAAGCCCTGCATGACCTGCTCCCATCTCACCTCTCTGGCTCATTCAGCACCAGCGCCTGTCTGTCTGGCAGCTGTTCTACCTGCTGAGTCACTGCTGGCATGGGCTCTGCTGCCCTGGCCCTCCTTCCCGGCTTCACCTATCCTGGACCGCTGCATTTGCTCACAGCACCTTCACATTGCAGCAATCATGGATTGTTTATGGCCTCCTCCAATGAACTTAAACTTCATACTGGGATGGACTCTGTCTGTTCCAAGCATCGGAATAGTATGTGGCATGTTGTAGGTGATGCCAGATTAAATGAATTAAATTCTTGCACCTGTTTATTTTTCCCCTGAAATGGACACTTTTCTGTTTCTACATAACTCCCTGACTGCCTCCGGGACCTTCTGCCCTGGCCTCCTGGGCAGTACCCCATCCCACTGGAACTCCACTCACAGGAGCAGCCCCCATCTGGCCTGTTCCAGCCTCATGGCAGTTGAGACCTAAGCAGATTCATCTGATCCTCACAGTCATGAGTTCTTCCAGGCACAGACTGTGGATCTGTCTTGCATCCCCAGTGACAACAGATTCTGGCACGCAGTGGCATTAAATACACATCTGTGGGCCAGGTATGGTGGCACACATCTGTAATCCCAGCAAATCAGAAGGCTGAGCAGGAGAATCACAAGTTTGAGGCCAGTCCCAGCAACTCGGCAAGACCCTGTCAAGAAAGGGTTGGGGATATGGCTCAGCGGTTAAGTGTCCTAGGCTCAATACCTGGTATATTAAAAAAAAAAAAATTAAGTAAAAAAAAAAAATACACACACACACACACCTGTGTGTTTAAGTAATATACCAGGTATGACTGAGCAACTCCATGAAAGAAAAAAATAGAAAAGACATAGCTGAAGGAAGTGGTGACTTTTTCTAGCTTTATCCAGGCACTGTTTCTGTAGCATAGATCTTACTAACAAAAAGACAGCAGTAACTGACTAAAACAACACTGGACACATGCTTACGTGTTCACACGTAAGAACATGAGAAGGTATATTTGAAGGAAAATGAAAGACAGGTGCAACTACCACAGCTTGGATTATGAGAGAAAAACCAAGGAAATAATGTAATTTCTTCCTCTCTGAAAATTAATGGGGTGTCCAAGAGCCACAATCATTCTAGTAAAGTTAGATAAGAAGGAAAGACTTTTAGTTATATTTAGCTTTGTCTGTAATACCCATTTTTAAAACGTGGTTTCAAGGGCTCACGGCTGTCCTCTCTGATACCCAACCCACCCAGGACACTAAAGATCTGATCAAGCCCGTAGGTGCCAGACCCTGTGACCCATCAACCTGAGCTTCATGAGAACCTGGGTATGAAAAGGTTAATAATGTCAACACAGAGAAGCACCCTGGGTGGAGGCTGGAAGTCAGTCACCTCACGGGGTCAATAAAGACTGGCCGCAGAGGAGGACATTCCTGAAATGGGCTTTCCAGGGTGAGCAGGAGCTGGCCAAGTTGTGGGGAGTGGGGTAGAGACACAGGAAGGGCAGCCTAAGCAAAGGGAACAATATGAAAGAAGGTGCCAAGGCCCGAAAATCCCCGGGATCGGAGAGCTGGACTGGGGGAAGATGGTGTCTCTGCTAGTGAAGCATAGCAGGCGCTGGGAGGCAGAGTGGGAAGGGCCTGGGCACCCTGCTGACCCGAGAAGACAATTCTGGTGGCTTTCAGGCAGGCCAATCAGATCTGCAGGGAGAAGGGTGATCCTGTCAGGAGTGCATGAGGTCAAGGGCCGGGGCAGGGCCTCCGATCAGGAGGCACCTGAGAAGGGCAAGGAGAGGCTCAGTTCAGGGAGACTCGGCTGGTGACTGGCTGGTGAAGCAAAGGAGAGGGGACGGTGAGTTTGGGCTCACCTAAGTCACTGAAATAAGAAGGGCAGTGCCACTCATCCAGAGAGGGGAGACAGGCTGCACGGTGTCCGCTTCCTGGAGTCCGGGCCTGGGCCTGAGAAGAGCAGCATGAGCGCCCTGGCACCCGACCTCATGGAGAACCCAGGGCCTCGGGCAGGGCACAGCCTCCCTGAACTGTGATGCAAAGGCCACACTGAATAAAGCAGAGGTGACCCCGACTGCTAATAGGAACCGTGGGGTGCACTTGGCACCCCACACCCCACAGCCTCCAAATAAAACACGTTTACTGGCACTTGAATGAGTTTTGGGGGACAGCTTGGGTATTTCTGAAGACTTTGGCATTTTCTTATTTATGTTTGTTTCTTCTTGACTATTACTTCCATGTCAGATCAAAGTTCGGATTCTAACTTGAAAAGATTTTTAGATTTATTCAGTTTTGGTAAATAAAATAGTATGTTTTGATCTTTTAAACTACCACTACCACTATCAATTCCAACAAGCCTTTGGTGGCTCATTATAAAACAGACTACAGGCAAAAATGAAGAGTACCTGCAGCACTCGGGAAGATGAATGTCCCCAGGGGCTCATCTGTTAAGGTTCTGATCCCCAGGGTAGAGCTCTTGGGAGGTGCAGGAATGCTGAGGGGTGGGACCTTGTGGGAGGTCTTTAGGTCATTGGCATTGTGCCCTCAAACAGACTATGGGACTCAAGGGGCCTGGGCTCCCCACCCACCTCTCTTTTGCGTTTTGGGCCACAAGATGAACAACTCTGCTTCATCATGTGCTTCTGCCACAATGTGTTGCCTCACCAGAGGCCCAAAGCAAAGGGATCAATTGTACATGGAACCTCCAAAACAGTGAGTCCAAAGAAACCTTTTCTCTTAATAAGTTGATTACCTCAGGTGTTTCATTGTAGGGATGTAAATCTGATTTAACATAGTACCTAAAGTCGAAAAGTCTACTTTGCTCTCTTTTCCAAATGAACATGACTCTAGAACTTTGCCATGGAGCAATATATGAAGCCTCTGAAAAGTACACAGTAGGAGGTCATAGAGGAAAGATCAGAGTGCAAAAACCACCGAACCAGTGTGGAAATTCCCCTTTCTCCTCCAGTATCCCTGGTACTGGATTCCTCGCAGCCTGAAATCCAAGGCTAGGCAGCAGGGCATGGATAGGAAGCTCCAGGAGAAGTTCTCTAATATGAAGGTGGTGGGGGGGGGAAACCAGAAGGGGAGGAAGAGCACCTACAGCTCAGAGAGAATGTAGGAGAAATTCTCCATGCCCTCGTCCCATTCTCGTTTGCTCATGCCCTAGCCCCAGTCAGTCCTGAGTGGCCACGATGACAAGCAGTGGAAGTTGTGGAAGTTAGGAGGGAGAAGCCCTCCTAACACTCGGGGGAGCTGTGGTCTAGGAGGCTGGGGCAAACACCCATGGCTTCTCCTTCTGTGTCAACACCCCTCCTGCTTAGTCCTGACGTGGGTGGGCCCTGTTGCGGGCAGGGTGCCTTAGGAATTAAAGCCTCAGGTTTCCTGCCACAAGACCTGGAGGCTCAGGACACCAGAAGACACCCAAGAGGGAAGGAAGGCCCAGAGCCCCATAAAGATGCTTTTAGGTTCCCAAGTTCATCCTCAAGCAGAGAAGGAAGAGATCAAAGCACAACCAGTTCTAAAGCCTTTGGAAATGGCACTAAAGGACAAACCGCCACCACATCCCAGATTGGCAGCTGGGTGGGACACATGTGACACAGAACCAAACAGCACTGCAAGCACTTTAAGAAGAACAGACATTGAAATCATAGAAGAAGGCCAGTCAAAATTTGCAGCCTAAACCAAATGCCATCAATTACTGCTTAAAAAAAATTATCCATAGATTTAAACAAGACCCCAAGTCTCTTAACATATTTAAAATTTCCAAAATGCAACATAAAATTACAAAGCACATGAAGAATCATAAAAATCTCAACTCATATGAGAAAAGACAACAGATGACAATGTAGAGATGATGGATATTGAAATTACCTGACGAACATTTTAAAGTAGTTACTGTAAAAATGCTCAAAGAAGCAGGGTCAACTCTCTTGAAATAAGTAAAAAGATGGAAAATCTCAGCAAAGAAATAGAAAAAATAAAGCAGAACCAAATAAAAACTTCAAGAATAAAATAACTAAATTAGCTGAGCATGGTGGCATATATTTCTCAACAACTCAGGAGGTTGAGGCAGGAGGAGTATATCAAGTTTGAGTATAATATGAGCATTATATTATAATATAATGTGAGTGAGATGTCTCAAAAAAAAAAAAATAAATAGATAAAACAGGCCCAAAACAAATGAACAAAAATCCTAAGATGACAAGATTTTAAAAAGAAACACCACCTCATTGGGTAGACTTGGTAAAAAACAGGAGTGAGTTAGAGAACTTGAAGACTTAGCAGAAGAATCCACTCTAAGTAAGAGAAGGGAAGAAGAAAAAGAAAAAAAAATGCTGAAATTCTTGGGAACCTGTGAAGCAAAACTGAAAGGTTACTGGAGTCTCAGAGAGAAAGAGAAAAGAAAGGCTACCATGCAGAAAAAACATGGAAGATATAATGGCTGAAAATACCACAAATTTGGCAAAAGACATAAACCTACAGATCCAAGATGAGCAAAGTTCATATAGGAAATATTGAAAGAATTCAACTCTAAGACAAGTCATAACCAAATGGAAAACTAAAGACAAAGAAAAAATTCCTGAAAACATCCAGAGAAATTCTTGTATTAGTCATAAAAGAACTGTTTTCAATGATGAATTACTCATCAAAAACCTTAGAGTCCAGAAGGATGTAACACAGTATTTTAAAAGAAAGAAAAAAACTATTTACCAGGAATTATATGAAAACATCCTTTAAAGAATGAAGGTAAAATAAAGACACTCATCAGGGAGGGTAAATTAAAATTTTTATTTTATTTTATTTTTTTATTTAGTAGATGTGCTCTAAGAGAATCCCTACGGGAAGTTATTTAAACACAAGAAAATGAAACTGGAAGGAAACTGAAATGTCAGGAATAAAAGAAGAGGAATAGAAATGGTGTAAGTATAATAAACTTTTTTTTTTTTTTTTGGTGTGTGTGTGCGTGTGTTTGTGGTGCTGGGAATGGAATCCAGGGGTGTTCTGCCACTGAGCTGCATCCCCAGTCCTTTCTATTTCATTTTGAGAGAGTCTCGCTAAGTTCCCAAGGCTGGCCTCAAACTTGGGATCCTGCTGCCTCAGCATCCCAAATTGCTGGGGGCTGCTGGTGTACATCATCAGGTCCAGCTTCTTATTCTGTTCTTTAAAATATTCTTGACAAGCAAAAGCAAAGCTAGCAGGTCTGATGAGATTCTCAATCTTTATAGATAGAATACATAAGACAACTGCTAGACAAGGGCAAAGGCGGGTGGGAAAGGGGCCCGTGGGTAGATGATCCACTCAACAGCAGAACAGACATTCTCCAAGACGCAACATATCTGGAGTCATAAAAACACTAAATTTAAAAAAAAAAGAAATCACAAAAATATATCCTTTGACAATAATTGAGTTAACTAGAAATCAATAACAGAGAGATAAGAGAATTTCCAAACCTTGGAAATCAAGCAACACACATCTAAATAATACAGAGACTTAAAAAAAAATCTCAAAGTAAAACAGCAAATAGTAAAATGAGCAGAAATAGAAACATAATCCGTGGGACACAGCGAAAGCAGTGGTGCAGGGACATCCACACCATCAGTGAAGGGAAGGAAGGGAGGTCCAAGATCAATAAAATCACCTGTTGTAAGAAGCTAGAAAAGGGAAAGCAAAATAAATCCAAAGCAAGCTGAGGAAGGAAATAACAAAAATAAGAGCAGAAATCATTCAATTATGAACAGAAAAACAACAAAGAAAAATCAATGAAACCAAAAAGTTGATTCTTTGATAAACTTCTAGCCAGCTGAACAAAGAAAAGAAACGAATTACCAACATCAGAGATGAAATTATAACTATAGACCCTAAAGACATTAAAAAAGATAATACGGGAATACAATGAACAACGCTACACCATAAGTTCAATGACTTAAATGAAAGAAAACAGCGACAGAAAAACTGCAAACTCTCCCAAGATGACACAGACAGCCCCAATAGTCGGTTAGCAACAATTAAATGTGCAGCTAAAAACCTTCTGAGAAGAAAATCCAGACCCAGGTTTCACTAATGAATTCCATCTAGTGTCAATCTACAGAAGGCAGAAGAGAGGAACACTTCCCACCTTGCCTTATCACACCAGAATCACCCTCATGTCAAGAGCAGACAGGACGGTAAGAAAAGAAGGCTGCTAGCCAAAGCCACCAGGAGCACAGATGCAAAGGTCCCCAACAAAATGAGAGCAAATGGAGCACAGAGGCCGAACAGACCACAACAAACTGTGTCTCACCCTGGCACCAAAGGGCTATTTTCAATATCTGAAAATCAACTGGTATAAGCCACTGTACTGACAATCTAAAGAAGAAAAAATCCACAGGATCATACCAATTAGTTCAGAAAAAGCATTTGGCAAAATTCAAACCTAAGATGGCTTCACCACGATGAAACAATAAATTGGAATAGAAGGGAGTGTCTTCAACCTGGAAAGGGCACTCACAAAACCTACAGCTGACAACCTACTTAACAGGGAGAGGTCCGGAAGGAGACGAGGGCTGGCTGGACACCCCAGAACCCCCAGAGCTGCAGCAAGGCAAGAGGAAGAAAGGAGAGTCAGACCTATTAGAAAGGAGAAGTTAAAGGACAGCCATTGTGAAAAATGGCACAGAAGTTCCTCAAAAAACTAGAAACAGAACTGCCACAGGATCCAGCAACCCCACTACTGGGTACACAGCCAGAGGAAATGAACTCCGCCATCAAAGAGCAACCTGCGCTTCTGGGTTTACTGCAGCACTACTCACAAAGGCAAGACGAGGAGCCAACGGAGATGGGCCTGACTGATGAACATGTGAAGAAGCTGTGGCCGCTCCACGCCTGTAATCCCAGCTACTTAGGATGCTGAGGCAGAGGAGCACAAGCTCAAGGCCAGCCTCAGGGACTCAGGGAGACCTTATTCAAAGTAAAACAGAAAGAGCCTGTATACCGCTCAGCAGCAGAGCATGTGGGAGGTGCTTGGTAAGATCCCTAGGACCACAGGGTGGGGGGTGGGGGTTAGTATGGCATATATACCCAATGGAATAGTATTTGGCCATAAGAATGAAATCCTACCCTATGTGGATAGGCTTGGAGGACAGTATTTTCAGTAAAATAAGCCAGGCTAAAAATGTTGATCTCATAGAAGTAGAGAGTAGCACTGTGTTTACCAGAGGTTTCAAAGAATAGGAAAGTGTGGGATATAAAAATGGTTTGGATAGTGAGTACAACACTATACAGGTAGGAGGATTAAGTTCTACATTTCTGTGGCACTCTAGAGTGACTACAGAAAAATAATAATAATAATAATTTGTTGTATATTTCAAAATAGTTAAGAGAGGAGATAGATTTGCTAACACAAAGAACTGAGGTGATAGATTTGCTAACTACCCTGATTTGATCACTACATACTGTTTCAGAATGCCACTGTACACAATAAATATGTTCAATTATGTTTCAAGAAAAAAAGGAAGATATATAACTTCCCTATTTGATGACTCCTAGGACCAGAAAAATGAGAAACAAATAATAAGATATAGGCCACAACTGTTATGAAAAAGGATATGAAGATTCCTCAGAAAACTTGGAATGGAACCACCATTTGACCTATCCCATTCCTCAGTTTATACCCAAGGGACTTAAAATTAGCATACTACAGTGACATAGCCACAATGTTTATAGTAGCTCAATTCACAATAGCTAAACTATGAAACTAATGTAGGTATCCTTCAACAGATGAATGGATAAAGAAAATGTGGTACATATACACAATGGAATATTACACAGCCTTAAAGAATGAAATGGTAGCATTTGCCAGTAAATGGATGGAGGTGGAGAATATCATGCTAAGTGAAATAAGCCAATCCCAAAAGCTAAAGGCCAAATGTTTTCTCTGATTCAAAGATGATAATTCACAATGGGGGTGGGGGCTAGGGAAGAATAAAGTTACTTTATATTCAATTTGGAGAGTGAAGGGAGGGGAGGATTATGGGGGCAGGAAGGATAGTAGAATGAATCTTGACATTATTATCCTATGTACATATATAACTACATGACAGACATGATTCTACATCATATACAACCAGAAGAACGGGAAATTATATTCCATTTATGTATGACGTGTCAAAATGTACTCTCTGTCATGTATAACTAACTAAAACAAATTTTAAGAAGATTAAAAAATGAATCGTATTCCTACATAGTAGTTATGAAAAATAGAAACCAAAACTTAAGAAGAATACTAGTTATAGTAACTCCAACCAAATCACAATATTCTGGTATTGCTGTAATAAAGTATACATAGGATTTATCTGTTGTAAGCTATAAAACATTGATGAAAGAAGTTAAAGAAGGGGCCTGGGGCTGTGGTTCAGTGGTAGAGAACTAGCCTAGCATGTGTGAAGCACTGGGGTTGATCCTCAGCACCACATAAAAATTAATTAATTAATTAATAAAAAGGTATTGTGTCCATCTACAACTAAAAATATTTTAAAAAAAGAAATCAAAGAAGACCTATGGATTGGAAAACTCAAAGTAAGATTCAGTGGATTGTCATCTGTTTCTGACAAATCCAAAACAAATCTCAGCATAACATTTTGTAGATAGACATAATTTATTTTTAAAATTTATAGGGGAAAGCAAAAGAACCAGACTAAACAAAAGGGGTATATCTCACTGGTAGAGCACTTGTCCTACACATGTGAGGCCCTGGGTTCCATCCCAGCACCAAGAAAAAGAAACACTTCCTTCTTGCTAGGTGCAGTATCCCCTACCCACACAAACATGGTCTGATTTTTGATGAAGGTACAAAGTCAATTCAACAGAGAAAGAATAGTGTTTCAATAAACAATGTCATAAGACCATTGGATAAAACAATGACCTTGACCTAACCTTTATACTTTCCTATTTATTTCAAAATGATGACAGATCTAAATATAAAGCATAAAACTATAGCATTTTCAAAAACATAGTAGAAAAATATCTATGGACCTGTAGTTGGGCAAAGAATTTCTACATATGACACTAAAAACAGTCTATGAAAGATTAATAAACTGGATTTTAACAAAATTAAAATCATCTGCTCAGTGAAAGATGCTGCTAAAAGAATGAAGACAAAGCTTTAGTTTGGGAGAAAATATTTGCAAATCACATATCTGACAAAGGACATGCACTGAAAATAGAAAGTGAACTCTCAAAACTCAAGCGCAAGACTATGACCAACTAAGGATGGGGAAAAGATCTGAACCAAAGAAAATAATCATATGAAGAAATGATCAGCATCAGTAATGTTAGGGAAATGTAATGAGAAAACCACAGTGAGGGACTGGTACGTATCTAACAGGATGACTAAAAGTTTAAAAGTGACAACTCCAAGTGCTGGCCAGGAGGCAGAGCAAGGGGCTCTAGTCACCTGATGACACATAACAATACAAAACTGGTTTGCAAAATAGGAAATGTCTTATAAAGTTAAGCATATATCAGATGACCCAGCAATCCCACTCCTAGATCTTTACTCCAGGGAAATGAAAATCTAAATTCACACACAAAAAAACCTGTACATGAATGTGTCTAGGAGCCCCATGCAAATCTTAACTTACCTGGCAATTACACACACACACACACACCAACCTAGCAGCAGAGAGAGAGAGAGAGAGAGAGAGAGAGAGAGAGAAGAAATCAACCCCAATGCAGGCAATCTCATCAATACATCTTCTCCTATAGATAAAAATCCCTAGGCCCACACCCACCCTGTACCATCCCATCTCTGACCCCAAGATCCCCTGCTCTGGGACTAATTTGGGGGAGAGGGGAATAGAATAAAAAACAATAAAAGAATCCAGAAAATCCACTGACACATCAGTCAACTGATGAAAGGAGTCTTTGAAACTGTCCTCTGGAAGAGACACTGGGCACAGACATAAATAAAGAATCGCCTTCCTGCTTCACTGCCTTTCTCTTTTGGAATGTTACATGGACACCACTTCAAATGAAGCAAAGAGAAACCAGCTCAGACACTTACCTCTGAACTCGGTTAAAGTCTTTCTCTGGTCGAGTTTAAACAGAAAGAGAACAAAATTTTTACATAAACAGGAATCTCAATGCATTTCTCAGCAAGGCCTTGTACTTCTAAGTCAAGCCACCAGGACATGCAGGGAACTAACTTGAGACCCTAAGAACCCCCTTAGACTTCTTTTAAAGGAGACACAAACACAGGTGACTATTTAATGGTTGAAAATATTCCACGTTCTTTTCCATCAATTACCAGATCCTCTCCAGTGTTGTTCAGAGTGACAGGAAATACTGGCCAAGGTTGTGAAGGCACAGTCCAGGGCTGACCACAGCTGGGACAGCAGGTGAGCCAAAGCAAAACCCTGACCGCACTAATCCTTAGAAAATAAAGTATTCACTGTGTGGGAAACTTCCTCCTGTGTGGCCTGTGGTGGCAGCTTCTTGGTTGGACTCTGGTCCAGCCACTCTATTCTGACTACTCACTTACATACAATATAATACACTAATGGGGGAGAAGACAAGTCATCCAGGATATTTGTTAAAAAGACCATCCCACCCCTACAAATTAACTTGGCATTTCTTTTAAAAAAAATTATATATATATGGTATTTGGACACAATACCTTTTATTTTATTTATTTATTTTTCATGTGGTTCTGAGGATCGAACCCAGGGCCTCACACATGCTAGGCAGGCCCTCTACCCCAGCCCTTAACTTGGCATTTCTAGGGTCTCCTCCAGGACTCCGCATCATTTTGTTGGTCCTCTTCCTTCTCAAGAGCCCAAGTGACATCTCGTTGCCTGACACATGGAGTATGAATCCCCCATTATGACAAAGTACTCAATCCAGCAACTTATCTCCCTCAAATAAATATTCAAGTACATAGCTCTAAAATGTAAGGACTCTTTCTAAAACAAAATACAATGTCATTATTATGCCTGAAATAATTTAATGATTCCTGAATATGACTGACTATCCAGTCAGTGTTCATAAGTCCTTGGCCAAAGGACTTATGAAGAAGGTCCACATCTTGCTAAGTGTCTTCAAAGTTTTCCTCCTCCTTTCTCTTTCTTTTCACTGAAGAAACCTGTCTTCAGCAGTTCAATACTGCGTGGACTTTGTTCATTCCGTGCCCACAGTGTCCTCTGATTTGTTCCTCTGTGCTTCCTGTAAGTGGTAATCAGATATGCCTGATTCCCCATTACCCACCAGACGTCCCCGTGCTCTGTGGCCCTGCAGCATCGTTTCTATTGTTTCTCCGTCCTCTGCACTTCCTCTAAGTTGGCAATCAGATCTAGAGGCTTGATCAGGTTCAAGTGGATTTGAGTTGGGAAAGAATATTTCAACAGAGGTGTTAAGTATGCATGCCCCTTTGGAGGCACAAAATGATCATTGCCTAGATTTATTAATTAATTAGGGGTTATAAAAATATTAATAATCTTATTTTATCATCACATCTTAATTTATTGCTAAAATTCTTCTATAAAGAAAAATTCCCCTTCTCAACAGTTTGATTACATGACATGCAGTATACATAGAAAAGACAGGCTAAATGTTTCATTCTACTTATTAGTTTTCAAAATAATGAATTAATTCCCTGATATCCTTAAAAGGTGGTGAAAGGTTTATTTTCATTACTCTGAAATCACAGGTTTAAACATATTTAATGTGTTCTGAGCCACTGCAGTTATCATCTTATTGACGTCAAACTGTGCCACTGGGAACCTCTTCAGTGTGCTTTCTGGGTCCTGGGCTGTAGCTCTAGTCGTTTTTGACGGCTTCTTTGCTTGCTGGCATGACAAAAAACTCCAGGCACAAGTAGTGCTTTCCTGTTTGAAAACAATAATTTCTACAAGGCATCATGGTTCTTTTTGGTAAGAAATGGTGATTAGAAACGACAACCTGAGTTATCACTTCTCCTCTGCCTCTCAGTTGTGGCAGGAAGGGTGTGTGGCTCGCTGGCAGAGTGCCCACCTTACGTGCACAAGGCCCAGGGTTCCATCCCTAGCTCCACAACAATAAGAGTCTCGTAAGTGGCAGGAAGGCTACCTGATGAGTTCACTCAACACCTCCCAGTCAAATTCATGACTGCAGAGTTTTTACACAGCCGAATCTCATTAGTTTTATATCTGTATCTCCTCACTTGGAATTGTTACTGTGTCATTATGCCATCATCCTGAAATAGTTTGTTTGTTTCGTTTTGCTTTAAACTTTTGGGGCTACTTTAAAAATAACTAGTTTTATAATCATGATCCATATTTACTTGGTTCCAAAATCAAATGTATAAAACAAGGTATGATTAGGAAAGTGTGGCCACCCTCCTCTATCCTCCACACTATTTCCCCCTTCTACTTTAGGTATTGTTTTTTTAATTTTTTGCCATATATATTTCCATCATTCTTGCTAAATATCTCTACACGCTTCCTTGACATTGCTCTTTTCACTTAACAATATGGGGCGCATCCCTTTTCACAGCTCTGTAGTGCTCCACTGTTCCACAGTTTACTTAAGTTGGCCCAAACCAATGAACATTTGGGTGGCTTCTAGTCTGTGGCGCACATCCATCGTTCATATTTTTGCTGATGTACCTTTAGAATAAACTCCTAGAACTTGGAGTCAGAGATCTCTTCTATGGCTAGATTCTGTAAATTCCCTCCCAGAAGGTAGACACCATGGAGTGCCTCTGTCCCCGAAGCTCCGCCACGGGAGCACGGTGCTGAACTCCTGGATCTTGCTCATGACTGACAGGTAAAAACTGGCACCTCAGTACAGCCTAGCTTGTGTTCTCCTGCGATGTGCAGAGTCCAGCCCCTTTTCCTAGGTTTGAGGGACATTCCCATCTCTCCCTGTGAACTGTTTCTTCATATCTGTAGCCCATTTTTCTATATGGTTATTTTTTTTTCTTTTCTGATTTTAGAAGCTCTTTAAATGCCTGAGGTATAAATTGCAGTTATATTTTTTTTCCCCAATGAGTCATTTGCTTTGCTTACTTTTTTTTAACATGCACAAGCATTTGTATTTCATGTGGTATAATGGACCAATCTTCCTTCTACTGGTTCTGGGGTTCGAAACCAGCAGTTTTCTCTACTCTCTGGTTAAAAATGAATTCACCCATGTTCTCTCTAGGACTAACACAACATTTTAATGATGTCCCCTTCTCCCCCTCAGTTCCTCTTTAAAGGACTCACAAACGTCCATCAAGCTCACAGGGTGGAAACAGCTATCTCCCATTTTAAAAGTTGAAAAAATGCAGTGGGCCTCCGGACCCTGCTCTTCCACATAGATGAACCATGCAGGCAATGCACAGAGACATGCGTAAAGGTGCCATCATGCTTTTCCTTACGGAGCCCACCTGTCCCACCTGCAGTCACGAGGTCAAATGGTATCCAAGATACCACAAGTGCCAAATGCCAAGAGAGCTAGAGTCAAGCCATTCAACTCCCTCTCTGTTCAGTGAGCAAACAACAAAGGAAATACAGGTGTGTAAAGAGGGAAGGATTGTCCCTGGAATCAAACCACATCTGCCAGTGGCCAAGGTGAGCAGAGGAGACTCAAAAATATGTTTTGTGGGACCTTTAATGGGAGAGAAGAATTTTGGTTGAAATGGCAGCTGTGGCCACTGATGCAGGGAAACTCTGCCCAGAGCCCCAGCATGTTGGGCATGGCCTGCTTTGTGAAGTACATCCAATTTAGGAACGAGGAAACAGCCTTTTGCTTCTCTTTCCAGAGATATCATGTTTCCCATCTAAGACATTTCTTAACAAGCAGGCTTTGGAAGAATGAATGGCTTCCACAACTGCAACTGGTATGTGGTTGGACAATGTCCTCACTTCTTTGGATCTCAAAATAAGGCCACAGAAAGGAACTGACTGCTTTCATACCGAAAAAGTAAATAGATGATATTCAAATATTTGATAAAAATCTAAGGAAATAACCAGGCCTAGCTAACATCCAATATATAAAGCAATAATTTTCATACTGTATTAATATAAGAAATATATATAATAAACAAATATAATTTATTCATATATATACCTACAAACTAATATATAAACTGCTTGCTTTTTAAATAAGCAATCCAGGTAATACTAGTGCAGATTTCCTCATATTATACTTTGATAAAGCTCAGCTAAAGAATCTGACTCCTCCAAAAAATCTACCTTATTTCTCAAATTTCTTCACTTTTTTTGCCCCCAAGTTCTGAGACACTGTGATGTCAATGACCGTTCTGTTGCCTGTTCTATCCCTGGCACCCAGCACAATGCCTGATACAAAATCATGCTCATTTGTTAAATTAAAATAAAAATTTGAGACAAGTGGATGTCCACAAGCAAAAGACACCTACCGCACACTATCAGAAAAACCAATTCAAAATGGATAGAAGACTTAAACAGAAGAATGAAAACTACAAAACTCCCAGAAGAAAACTTGAGTGAAAAATCTCTGTGACTTTGGATTAGGCAATGGATTCCTAGACATGATACCAAAAACAAAACAAAACAACAACAACAAAAAAAAAACAGACAAATTGTACTCCACCAAAAATAAACACTTTGGTGCTCCAAAGCATACTATCAGGAAATGGAAGGCCGACACACAGAAGGGCGGAATGAGCCTCCTCTTGCACCTGCCCCCTTTCTTCCTACACAAATACCCCTGTTCTTCGGCCCCCTTTCCTTGCTTTTGGCTCTGGTCCTTTCTTCTGTTGTTTCTCCTCCTCTTCCCTCTTTTGTCTTTGTTCCTACTTCTGTTTCTCCTCTTTTTTATTCTAGGAAATGCAACTTATATTTTTATAAATGGGACTCATTTCCATTTTGCTTTTTTTTTATTTTTTTTTTCTTCTTAAAATCACTAGGGAATTTGTCTGAGGGTTCGGGAGCCTGGGTACCAGTCTTCACTCTGCTGCAGGCTGCCCACCTCTGCACTTGTCCAAGGCTTACCAACAGGCACACACACAAAGTAGGCTTTTGATCCTGCAAACCTAGGCATCCCACTGGGATGAGGATAAATATTTATCTCCATTTGCTTTCTGCTGTTGGGCCTGGTTTCTGGCTTGCTCAATGTCCTATTTGGCCCAATACCAGCCAGGTCAGGAAAAGATCACTCCACAGTTCCAGCCTTGAAAACATTCGGGAAGGGCCTCCAAACAGTTCCCATAGAAATTATAAAGGGTCATCTGAGTCCACCACCAGGGTAAGGGAGTATATAGGGAGAAAAGATTCCCTAAGTTAGAGAAGAAAAGCAAATATAAATCTTCTCTTATAAGTCTCTTCTCAAACCCTCACCTAAGAAAACTTCTATAGTGTTCTAGAGGGCTGAATTAGTTATCTGATATCAATTATATAATTAGTGATGGCTGCAGTGGAGGAAAAGAGTAAAGGGTTTAAAGTTTCACAGACCAAGGTTTTCAAATCCTACTTTTGCTACCTATAAGCCAAGCCTCGCTCTCCTAATCAATAAAATCAAGATCATAAAAACCTAGGCTACAGAGTTCTAACACCACACAGGCAAAGCTCAGGGCACAGTTCCTAGGACACGAAAGCACGTGGTTTGCCAAAACCACAAAAGGCACTAAGTACATGGCATTCTCTCTATATTAATGGAGTTCCAGAGCTTCAGGTCACCGAGTTTCTTGCTCCTAAACTGGAAACCACAGAAAAGAAGAAAAGTTGTTTTCTGGGTATAAAATGGAGACCTGGCTCTGAACAGGTCCATCCCTATCTCTTCTACAAACCAAATCCACCATCAACAAGCAAAATCTACCAAAAGCCACTTGTAAGCTCCAGTGGGCATGCTGGGTATAGATCAAGGGTAAGAGCAGACTCCCCAAGCCGCTGACTTCAACAAGGTGAAGGATGGCTTCTGCGAAGAGCTCAGGGAGAGAGAAGTGTGTAGTCCACACCACTGCCACCACCGACAGCCCCCGCCACTCCCAGGGTTGGTTCTCCAGCGCCACCTTCACTAGTAACGTCAGGACTAGCAGGCCTTCTCCCTCCCTTGCTGTCCCCCACCATCCCATCATCACAGCCATCTGTAAGAGCCCGGCCACTGGGAGAGAGTGGCTAAAGGTAAGGTGCCTAGCAAGAAGCCTCAGGGAAGGTTTTATTTGCAGAACTTTGAAATCACCTGTGTAAACTGTGTCACACCCATCTCAGCATCCCAAAAGCCCCAACTAAAGCTGCCTGTGGCAACAACAGTGGTGTTGAACTGGAAAGACTCCTCAAAAGGCAAACTGCCTCCCAAATCTTTCCTACCCATGTGGATCCAGAGAAGGGACACAAAACAAGGGTTGGAAGAAGACACACCCCCACTCCCAAGTGGGTCTCTTATACAGCTCAAGTGTGTCCCAGCATGTAGGGCCCAAAGGGCAAAGGCCCAGTGAGGCAGGAGGGTAGCCACGGCCTCAGGAGGAGGGGCTGGCCATACCTCAGTCTGGCTAGAGGCTGCAGAGCACTTTGTGGCCAGCAGTTTTGTGACAATGAACTTGAAATCCACTGGCAAAGCACCTCTGCCAACAGAGGCTCAGGTCTGGGGAGGCCAAGGGGAAGCATCTGCTGGGCATCTGAGGCCTGTTGCCATAGGAAAGCTGCAACCATATCCTTTTAGAATGGCTCCCACAGGCATGTTGCTGCATTTTCCTCTGAAGACATAAAAATATCTAATGACCTTGTCCACCTTAAAATAATAAGGGTCACAAGTTTTTGCTCCAAGAAGCAGTTACTTTTATTTTCTTGCATCCTTGTAACAAATTATACACAGCTAAACTGAATTTTTAATTATTCTCTTAAAAAAAAAAAAAAGACTTTTTAAAAACTAAAGGTTACTCCTGGGTCTAGAGCTATAGACCTGGCATGGGTCTATAGCTAGAAGCACATTTTTATAGCTAGTTATAAACCCCTGAAATATGAGTTTATACTGGAAAAGCTGAAGCAGCCTTAACTCCAGCCACACCAGTGGGCGCCACTTTAATTACAGTCCCCGAATCGAATAAAACAGTCTCTCTTCTAAGGTAGCATCACAAAGAACCCCATTAACTCTCCAATTACTAACCCAGGAAACAACATTCTCTAGAACTCATGCCAAGAACAAAAGAACCCTGCATGCTCCAACTTCAGAACCTGAACTGGGCTTCCAAGTGCAGGCGGGCGTGCCTCTGAACAGTGTTTACTTCACTATTTAAAGTAAGCGCCCTCTTGGCCAGGCTCACACAGGACTGTTTGTTTGGGCTGGGGATGGGGCATAGTGGTAGGGTGATGCCCATCCAGCTTGAGGCCCTGGGTTCCATCCCCAGCACGGGCAGGGGGAGGGAGGGACAAACTACTTGTTTAACAAATAAAGATGTGTGTTTCCTGGAGTGTTTCTAATTGGGATCTGAGATCCCACCTCCTGAGGAATCCCCACAGATGCCTCTGTCGCCCTCTTCTCTCCAGGGCAGGGAGGGACTGGTGCTCCAGAGAGGGTATTTGCTTCAGAAGGGCCAGAAGGGCCAGGCCAGACAAATGGCTGGTGTCCCAGGATGCCTCCATCATGCTGTCAGCGGGAAGGAGCTGAGGAGGGTCCAAATGATATCCAGCAGGACTCATAAACTGAGCCGTTCAGTAGGCAAGCGAATTCTAAAAATAGTAACCTGGGGAGGCCAGCCCCCTCCTCTCCCACCTCTC
This sequence comes from Marmota monax, assembly GCF_021218885.2. NCBI lineage: Eukaryota > Metazoa > Chordata > Mammalia > Rodentia > Sciuridae > Marmota > Marmota monax. Next base: position 1,887,853 of record NW_026693881.1, on the reverse strand, counting down.
CCTCCTATCTGCAAGGCAGCCCCTTCAGTGGGACACAGCAGGGCCACAGCCCTGATTCCAAAGCCACGCTAACATCTTGGGAAACGCCAGGGCAAAAATCAAAGATTCTTTGGCTGGGTGTGTAATATAAAACTTGAAGTTGTTCCTGTTAAATAAAAACAGCCATGTTAATTTTGGTGCCATTAAAAACACAGGAAAATGCTGTTGCCAAATGGAAAAGAAAAGGGGGGGAAAAATTCTTACCAAATGGGAAGCAGTTGTATTTTGCAGACAGGAGAGTGGCTGGAGAACGGCTGCACAGGAGACTAGAAAGCAGGACTGCAGGAGGAAGAAGAAGGCCTGCTTCCTCTAACTCTTGCCCTCCATTAAGGCAAAAAAAAAAAAAAAATGCACCCTGATTCCCTCAAGGAGACAGAGATCCACCCTGCTCTGTAAATAACAGTAACAAGACATTTTTTTTGCTTGGGCCACCAGCTCCCAGTTCTGCCCTTCTGCAAATGCTCTCAATAACACACTCCCCTGGTTCACAGATTAACCAAGCTGCACAGCAAGGGGGGTTGGGGGGAGTGGGGATAATTTTGAGCAGAATTTCTCTCTTCTAGCTCCATCTCTATTCCCAGCAGTGTTTCCAAGGCCTCTAGAGTGCTGAGGACAGTGCACATCAAGCTCCATGTATGGGGATGGCTACAGACCCTCCAACAAGCCTCCGAGACCATCCTTGGCTGACAAGGACATCTCTGGGTATCCAAGAGGCAGGGGCTGTGCTGCCACAAAGCAATCAAGAAACCAGAGAAAGACAGAAGGAAAGTTAAAGACCAAGACTCTTGAAACCCTCTTTTGAGGAGTTTGAAGAGATTATGGAACATTGATTTTGTTGTTGTTTTACCGCTAAAAAGTGTGTTGTGAGAGGGTTTTTCCTAACTGCCATTTTAATTTTGATGAAACTGTGATCCATACACTGGAGAAATCAATGAGATATCTTTGGCAAAAAGCGAAATAAATTTCACTCTCCATTGCTTTGCCTTAACCTTTCTTTCTCCCATTCAATACACAGTGTCTTCTCACATCAGGGACTGTGCCATAGCTGGCTGACACACACTTCAGATTCGTGTGAGTATCTTTCAGAGGCAGTGCTGGTTTTGTTCCAAAGGGATGGCTTCCACTAACTGACATCTCCCAGATTCTCAATGATAGCAACGAGCACATGATAGCCCTGAACTTGAATCAAAATCCAGGTTGGGTTTCTGTAGGACTGAAGTTATTGTGAAATCCTGGTGAATCCTTTGAATTTGAAAAAATAGATCCTACCTAAAAGTTCACTTTCCTAGACAGCGAGACCTGCTGTTCACTCTGAACCTCCCTTCCCTTAAGCCTGGCATGGAAACCCAGGGGAAAGCCAAGGGAACCGTGGCCACGATCCTGCAGAGGGTCCCAGGGCCCAGACCCCCAGCATCTCACCAGTTACGAGACCTCAGCGGATCCTCCAATCAAGACAGGAGGTTCCTGAGGGGCTGAACTAGAATTCAAAGAGACTCTGAGAATTTTGAAAAGCAGTTTAATAAGATTAATTTCCAGGAACACACACTGACCAGCCTTAAGTTGTGATAACTTGGTGGTGCAAGGGTCTAGAGAGCTAACATGATCTTTTAACAGAAAGCAAGTCAGCTGCCCAGCACAGCTGTGAGGGTTAACACACCACGATTCAGTGATAGGTGAATGAGATCACAGCCCCAGTGCTGAGTAGCTCAGACCACAGCTTCACAGTCAGAGGCAACCTGGGCCCAGCTTCAGCTGTGTCATAGGAACCGGGCGACATACAGAAGCATTCTTTTCTCAGTTTCCTCCTCTGCAGGATGCCCACAATAATGGCTTCTACTGTAGAGACTGACTGGCTTTAAATGGACCAACACAGGAAGTGCACCTAGCACAATACCAGGCCCAGCGTCCAGAGTTCAATGCAGTGGCTTCTGCAGTGACTAGGAAGGAGACCTCTTTCGGCTTCCTGGGTCTGGTTTTGGGCTTTTCAACTTCTATGCGATGAAGAGAATTAGAAAGTGACCTAGCAGAAAGCAAATAAGATGACTACACAATCAGCAAAAGAAGCTACAAAAAAAGGAACCCCGAACTATTGAGTTTATCTAGCCCAGAAAAGAAAAAGCTGGAAGGTTTAATAATAAAGCAAATAAACAAAAGTGCATTATTCAGCATGGGGCCATCAGCTATTCTGCTGCTGGAATCAGGCAGAGAAGGAAGGAGCTTTTTGCTACAAGAGGAGCAGGGTTAGCCATAAAAGAGAATTTTCTTCCCCTTGTGAAAAGTCATTTTTCCTGGTTTTAGAGGCCAGACAAGCCCAAGTCTGATTCCTAGGGACTCCTGTTCCACTTGAACGCACAACAGGGATGGCCTTCCAGCTGCTGCAGCTTCTAACGACAGTACCATATCCTAAAAGCCCCAGGTCCTTCCAGGATATGGGGGCCACTCCCCTCACTGAGCTTTGTCTGGCTTCCTCTTTGTGGCAAGCGCCCTGCCAGACCAGTGTGGGGATCACTACATTCTCTGTGTGTCCGTAGCAAATAGCTGCAAGCTGAATGCTCTGTATGTGTGTGTGTGTGTGTGTGTTGTACATACACAGTAAAGGGTCCTACAGCTCATGGTAATTCTGTATATACAAAATAGCTGCCCTTTAGAAATTAAAAATAATAATAATAATTTGCTATGCTGGTAAAGAACATTTTCTGAATTAGTTCCTTAGTGTCATGCCTCATTAAAGTTGAGATAAATCATATCTATTGCTTGCCTCCCATTGATGTCACTGAAAAAAAATTAGATTAGTCTGGCCAATGTGAAACCATAATGGGGTAGCAGCCTAGGCTCTGCCTACTGTTTAAAATTGAGTTTTAGCTGATGTATTCTAGAATTGCACGGGAGGTGGCATTAGGATGCTCAACTGAGTCTTTAAAACACATTTCAGCAACACAGCCCCATCTCAGTCCATTCATTCATCAAGGAGTCTGGAAATTCAGACACAGTTAGTTGTTTCCATAACCACTACTTTCCACTTCCCTTTCTGGCATTTCATGAACTTTTTCTTCATTCAGATCCCACTTGGATTTCTGCCCAAGTCTAAAGATTAAAACCATCAAAGTCGCAGTCTTCTCAACATCCTTCATTTAAGAAAAGAAACAGCATTAGCCTTCCCCTTTGTTTCGGAAGATTGGTGGCTGGTCTTCTGGCTGGGGCCCTGGGCACCTCCAGCTCACTTCTGAGACTGCAGGCTTTGCACCAGTCAGCTCCACTCCCTCAAAACCAGGAGACCACCTAAATAAATAAAACCAACAGTCTAAACAGTATAAAATAGCACTTCTTAATGCTGATATTACATGTCAGATATATTGGTTTATTTAAAAGAGAGAGAGAGAGAGATCCTTTTTAAATTTCCAAAATTAATGAGAATAGGATGAACACAACTTTATAGTTGTTAAAATTAGCAAAATCCCTGGAAGATCAGGCATAAGACTTCTGTTGTTATTAGATGTGGGGGTGGGGGAACCTCAAGAAATGCATTTTGACCTGAATCAGAGACCATCTGGTGGTTTTAATCTATAGCTTTCATTATTTTCTGGGGAAGAAAATTTAACGTAAGTATTTAAATGATTAAAGTTCAAGCTTCAGCCTTGAAGGAAGACTAAAAAATTATACATGCTGCTTCCTTAAAAAGCTCCTTTGGTGAAGTGAGGAATCCTTTTTGAATGATCTGTGTAATCTGGACTCTTTGTGACAAGCCCTTCTCATTGTCTTTTTAAACAGTAACTCATCAAACTTATCTTATTTCTCCCCAGAGCTAATGTTTTAGAGAACTGTGGGCATTCTGGGTTGGTAAAGACTGTAGAGTTGGTGATTCATGCTAATAAGCAACAAATGTTATAGGTTTTGACCTATGACACTATCAAATTTCTCTTAGCCTAGCAGATTAAAGAACCAACACCTGCTAAGGACGTGACATGTAGCCATCCAGACACATCTGCTGCACATAGGAGTCCAGAGGTGAGCAGGTGAGTAGCAGTTTACAAGCAAGGGACTGAACCCAGGGTTCACCACAGGCAAAGGCAGAACCAGTATAGACCCTGGTCTTTCCAGTCTGCACTTCAGGCTGTGTCCTAAGGGGTGCAGGTGTGCTTGGTTGCCTGGGGCACGCCCTGGCCGAGATCACAACCTGTGAGTGGGCCTGTGTCTCTGCCAGGAGCTCAAACCACATTAGGACCCACCTGCTCTGCACCTTGGCAGCCAAGAGTTAAGAAGCTCAGGCCCTGAACTCTCTGTTAGCTCTTGCTGGGACGCCACCCATGTGATAAGCAGCTGAGCAAAAAAGCAAAGCTGCCCCTTCTAGTGGGTGGAAAATTATGGCAGGGCAGGGCACAGAGACCTCTCTGGGCAGCAGGGATTCCTGATCTCAACACAAGCTGGCCAGAACCTAGCCAAAGCTTGCCTTCAAAGAAGCTGCAGGGGGAAGCTAGGGCTGTGGCTCAGTGGTAGACCACTTGCCTAGCAAGTGTGAGGCACTGGGTTCAATCCGCAGCACCACATAAAATAAATAAAACAAAGGTATTGTTTCTATCTACAACTAAGAAAAAATTTAAAAATAAATCTTTAAAAAAAAAAAAAGCAGCAGCAGCTGCAGGGAACCTTTGGCAGTTGGGCCACAGAAGACCTGGGGCTTGTTTGTGAGGGTCAAACGAGAGCACATCTATCCAGAACATTCAGAAAACTGCAGGTGATCTCATCATTAAAGTATCTGAAGGCCAGAAGGAAAAAGAGCCAGGCACTGTCTGATTTAACCAAGGCCACCAACTTGGGTTGCCAGTCCTAAAATTTAATTGACACTTTTGTTTGTAGAAGGGAAAAAGAAGTGCCCCTTGTAAATTAGTCAAGACTGTGGGTATAAAAGAACTGCAAGAAACCTAATGTAATCATTTTCCCCATTCATTTTCTGGGCCAGAGTCCTTGTTTGAAGGCTCCAAGGCCTTGGGAAGGGCAGGAGCACACAAGAGAAGACGACTTCTCTCCCTCATTTCTGCTCTCCTACATTCCCTGAGACCAGAATCTTCCAGGCAGCAGGAACAGTCCAGTCCTCATACCATAGTATCAGCCTCCTCTGCTCCTCCTCCCACCTGCAAATCCTAGGAACAGCTTGTGCCAAAAGTCACACAATAAGTTTCCAAGACAGAGGTGGCTCTAAGGGCAGATGGGTATAAAAGGTAAGTGGTTTGCATCCCTTTCAGGGAGAAGGGATGCACTGCCGTGGCCTGAGAAGGTTCTCGGGCTCTGGGGAGAGTGGGCTGAAAAGCACTGATCTTCCCCTGAGTCAAATCTCTGCAAGATGCCTAGGGACCAGGCAGGGACAGTCTCCCTCACATGGCTTCTGTGAGCTGACTGAGTCACAGTCACAATGCTGGTGGTGGTGGCGCCCACTGGAAAGGTAAGTATACTGATCTGAGCCAATGTCTCTGACTCTGGAGGAAGAATTACAGAATGAGAAATAGACATTCGGTTTTGAGAACAAGCACCTTCTCATCTCTACCTTTAGAAATACAGTACAGGGCTTCTTCAACAGATTAGGGCCTTAAACACAGAGGTCCAGAAGGAAGGAAGTGTCCCCTGGATAAAGTCATCATCTGTCCCCCAAATAACATGAAACTACCCAGGCACTGGTAGGTACCAGGCTAAATCAGCAAGTTTCTTTCATCCATCCATTAATTTTCCCCACCCCAACTTCCTGGCACAAGCACACAGTAGTCAGCTTTTCATTCATATGACAATTACCTGAGAAGAACAACTTCCAGGAGGAAAGACTTATTTTGGTTCATGGTTTCAGAGGTTTCAGGGCCTGGTTGGCTGGCTCTAATTTTGCTCTGGACCTGAGGTGAAGCAGAACATCATGGCGGAGGAAACCTGCTCAGCTCATGACAGCCAGGAAGCAGAGAGGGAAATAGAGGAAGGAGCCAGGGACAAGATATGGTACCCAAAGAATACCCCCAATTATTGGGTGTGTGGGAGACCCTGCCTTTTGGTTTTATCTCCCCCATCAGGTTTCTCCCTGCTGAAGTTAAGTTTCCGTCTCCCGAGAAGAACATCACGTAATCCCTTACCCACTCCCCTCCTCTCCAAAGGGCGCCAAGCCGAAGGGCGAAGGGCGCCAAAGTCAAAAGTTTTCTCAACTAATCCCCACGGGACACAGTGTCCACTGGCCCATTCCTGAGTCACCCTGCCAATCAGCACCCGCCAGGTCCAAAACAACCCTTCTTAAGCTGAAGCTTGCAGGCTCACACTGCTGCTCTCTGCCTCTTCTTTTCTTCCCCTTCGGGCAGCCCCCCAATAAAATCTCTTGGTTGAATTTCAATCTCAGGTGAGTCACTGGCCTTTCATTGATGACCTACTTCCTCCAACCACGCCCTACCTGCCTACAGTTTCCAGCACCTCCCAGTAGTCCATTCAGCTATGAATGGATTAACCCACTGATGAGATTAGAGCCCTTATGATCCAGTCACTTTCCATAGGTCCCACCTCGGCACTGGGGACCAAGCCTTCAACACCATAATAGTCACTAAGAGTGAGGGAAAGACTAAGTTCAAGACCTCAAATTCAAACATATGCAAATGACATAATCCTGAACCACAAAGGAGTAGTCAGAATAAGCCCTGAAGATGTCTCCCCAGACAACACTCAAGATGAAAAAGTGCCACTTTAGGGGGTTACACTCAAGGTTTTTACCAGAACAGGCACAAGGGTCAAGGTAGGCTTTCTGGGCCCAACTCTGTGCAGTGCCCTGAGGACTAGGGCCTAAGCCCCCTACCAGGCAGTGTACCCTGCTGAGCTCTGGGGCCCAAAATCTCCACATTGCTTGCAGCTCTGCAAGGAGGTATCAAGGCCAGGAACAAAGTTCAGTGTAAAGCCAAACAGAACGGGTGGGGTAGAGTAGGGAGGGCTGATCAGGAGTGGAAGGAGCAAAGGGAGGGATTGCAGATAAAGGGTGTGGGGGAAGGGATGGTAAGGCCAAGTGAGGAGAGAAATCAGAATTAAATGAAAACAGCATTTGTAGCTAGGCCCCTCTCAGTAAAGTCCTGCCATGCATGCATTAACCCTCCATCAATGAAAACAAAGCCCAGGGACCGGGTGCCTGCCTGCTGGGGCACAGAAAGCTTAAGGGATATAATATCTTCCAGGTGGGTGTGCCCAGAAGCACAGAGGTGCTTGACAGGTCGTTTAAAACTGACTGTCAAGGTCAAAACAACACCACCTGCAGGCACAACTGAAAAGTCTTCATCCATCCCCCACCCCCCATTCCGGGTTCTCCATTGTTGTTTGTTTTAAACCAAAGCACAGTTTGAACTGCAGACAAGCCTGACAACTGCTCAAACATGTGTATGTGCACCTTATTAGCGCACAAATGGAGAATATCTGGAGGCTAAGAGCAAGAGAAGCAGGGAGCGGACAGGTTAGTCACTGGCTAGGCAGTCACAGGAGGGGGTATGAGCCATAAATTGCTGGGCTGAAGGAAGAAGACCTGCTCCCAGGGACTAGCTGAGAATGCAGTTTTGCACTGAGGGTGCGCAGAGCAGAGGCAGGATTATTGTGAAAGGAAGGAGCCCTGCCTTTGAGAAGTTGATTTTGCAATTAACTAGAGAGGTAAGAGAGGCCCCTTCTAAAACTTCTGCTTGGGGGCCTAATATTTAAATGCCTACTGATGCCTAGGTGCTGACGGAGTAGAGAAAACCTCAGCCTCATCATCTAACTAGCTCTTGCATCAAAAAGAAAATATATGTTAAATCGCTGAACAAAATTGAATCACCCCCGCTGTACAAAATAAAAACTTAAATCAAAGAATGTGAGGGCTCTAGGACACTCTGCAAACTATTCTAAAGTAACCCTTTGCTTAGGACAGGGAGGCCCAGCAGCTTTCCAGGGAGCCCTTAGCTGTGATGGGGCCTAGGTCCTGGAGCACAGCAGCAGGCAGGAAGCACAGCCAGGCAGCTTCCCTCCCCCACTCACTAGTGCACCTCAGCCTCTCTCCTCACCTGAGAGAAGGTGGCAGTGTGTGGGGTCTGGGAAGCTTTCCAGTTGGTCCTTCCCTGACAGAGACACCCTGCACATGTCCCACACAATCCAATCTCTGAGCAGGATAGCCTAGAGATGGGCTGTTACTCTAGATGCCAAGACCCCACCCCAAATCCACTCAACCAGGAGTTACCACAGTGGGACCTAGGCAATTGCAGGAATCCCAAGGCACTAAAAATTTACTGGAATAAAGGAAGGAAGTGACAAAATTTATTTGTGTAATTATTTTTTTCCTTTTAAATTTTCTATTTTTGTGTTTTTTTAGTGTACCTAATATATTAACACCAAACTAAACTCATACAACTTACACATAAATAAGTATGGATACACAGAGCAAGCGATTATTAAAAAGGCATGAGCAACCAGAGAAGCCAGGTGCTCCCTGAGCTGAGCTGGGAGTCTCCTAAGAAAAGGCCTGTGATGGCTTCCTTGAGCCTTTTACCCACAGAGGTCCTTGGTCGCCACTGACAGCAGGAGGAGGGAACCCCATGGCCAGTTCCACAGTGCACTCCCAGGGAGTTCTGAACAGAATCATTTCCCAAAATGTGATCTGATGAGGTTCCCCCACCCCATGAAATCTTCATCACAAAGCGGGGATCCCTGGGCAAAACAGTTGGGGAAATACAGCTTAGCTGGGGGAATGTCTGGCTCTGGCTCTGGCTCTGAGAGGCACAGATATACCAGGATATTAAATCAGATAATAAAAATATTAAAAGCTTTCTCAGAAGCCCTCCAGTAAAGAATCTCTTTTAACTTTGTTTAATTCATTCATTTCCGAAACTAATTAACCCCCAGTTCTTTCCCCCCACATTATTAACATTCCACAAAACTAGTCTCCCTTGCAACCCACTCCAGACTCTCCTGACTGAGGCTGAAGGGCTCACACTTTCTGTGGCCACGGCTTCACCAGCATGCATCACACCTGGGCATGGTGTACATCCACTGAACGAACTTGCTGTGCCCATCCATCCTGTCCCCACTGCCAGCTTTCAAGGCACGTTCAGAAATGGCACAGGTATAAAAAAAAAAAAAAAACCCAGAAACTGCAGCTGACTCATAAAGGAAGGCACCATCCTTGGGCTCTCAGGGCAATCTCTTAAAGGACACAGTTAAAAACTAGGATCTGCCACCCATGGTTCCCAACAACTGAGCAAGGTGGCCTCGAAGGCACAAAGGCTCAAGAGTCGGTCACCAGGCTTACAAGGGCACCCCTCCTCCTTGCTGTCCCAAGTCTTGGCAGGGGAACCCAACTGTGCCACCCACACTCTTCTGAAATGAAGTTCCAAGATTCCTACTTTCTGGTGAGAAAGGGGGAGGAGGTTATTTTCAGCATGCTAACTGGGAAGGTGAAGGGCAGCTCTGGGTTCTTCAATGACTGTGGATTTGACATTCTATCTTCTGGGAGAAATGTCTAAGCTTTCTGAGGAGTCACCTCTATAAATAGTATGGTTAGTTAACCAAGAAACAGAACATGTTCTACTCTGAGCTCCACTTTGGAGTTAAATCAGGGTGGATTTTGGCATTGTACCCTCAAATTCCACATAGTAATCAACCATTTTTAAAAGGAGCCTTTCCTTACATCTGCGGCCTTTTACTATAAACAAGTGAAAACTTCTTTTTAAGAAAAGGTATCTGAGATACTTGCTCAATTCGCATTAGGGGTAGGATGAAGCATCAAGGAATTCCTCATCCATTTTATGCAAACGGGCCTCTGTGGCAGGGACCCAGCCAGTCCGTTCTAGCTGCACGGTGGCTGCACCACAGCACAGGCCTTGCTCCTGCACAGTAGAGCTGCTCAGGCATCAGGCCTGGTTGAAGGATGGTTTCTAGAGCTGGGTTCACCCCCAAAAGGAGTCCATCCCGGAAGGAAACACACAACTCCACACAGAAACCTCCACACACCGGTCAGAAGCCAGCCCCAAAGCTGGCCGCCCTGGCTTGCTTAGCGTCATGGTCTAGGAGTAAAAGCCTACAAGATGAGGAATATTTCAATTTAGGCACTTTTCTACATTGACGTACATGGTCCTTTTTCACCCAGGGTGTGTGTGTTCTGTCCGGGATGATGTTCCTGAGGCTTTTGTGGAGAGGTGAATGGGAAGGGAAAAGCCTTTCCTCTGCAATGGAAAAATGGCCAGGTGGTGCCAGCTGCCCATGCCAAGCTCAAGGACTGGAAGAGACTGGCTGCCCATGGTGACATCAACAGAGAGGGAAGACTACACATGCAGGTGGAGGGACAGTTGCTTCGGGAAGGCCTTTCAAAGCCTGCCAGCTTCCCTTGAAGGACAGCCCTATAGTGTTCTCTGAAGGTAGGTCTGTCAATCAGTGCGTGGAGAACAGTTCAAAAGACACACAATACTTGAGCGCAGTCGTTCAGGGTGAGGAGTCATGGCTGATGATGATCAAATGCTACTTCTGGATCTGACAAGCAGCAGAGCTGCCTGATGGCAAGATGATGAGCCTGCCTGTTACTCAACAGAAATGAGAGAGCCTGGCTCCACGTGCCCATAGCACCCAGGGCTCTGTCTGATACCCAGACTCTATGGCTGCTTTAGAACCAGGCCTCAGGGAATGCTGACCTTCAAACACACCTTCAACCACAGTGCCACTCAGCTTCCCACAGGAAACCATGAAGCCTGTATACATGATCTCAGAGACAGGTACAGATCAGCCTTGCCCATATTGGAACCTCCAGATCCACAAGACTTACTCTACTTAGTCGAACTGGGACTGTCAAGAACAATAAAATCATCACAGCCAAGGGTTTTCAGAATCTGAGAAGAACATCATTTTATGAACACCAATTACTATTTTAGGAAAGAAAAATTAAAGGACTAAAACACATTAGAAGGAGAAAACCCCTTCTTAATAAGAAGAACACAAAGTAAATCACTTTCTCAAGAAGGAAAACAAAAAGAGAGAAAGAGACAGAGTGGAGAAACTGAACACAAAGCAACTAAGGGGACGTGTCTAAGAGGGCATACAGACTACACAGCACACTGCCTCACTCACCACTCATGTGTGTTCACCTCGACAGCAATGGCAAGCTCACCAGAAAACAAAGAATTGAAATGCCATAGAGAGGGGAAAAAAGGATGGAACTGAGGATCTTTCAATCATTCACACCCACCTGCTCAAAAAAAAAAAAAAAAAAAAAAAAAAACAGAGAAAAGCTACACTGAAAAATAACAGGGAAGAAAAAGCCCACTTAAAATATGTAAGATATATATGCTAGGCAGGTGCTCTATCACTGAGCTACATCCACAGCCCTCAGAATATTCTCTAAAATAATCCATAAAGAGAGAAACTTGAGAATTTGTTAAAATATGAGAAACAAATATCAACAACCAAAAAAGAAAAAAGAAACGTGCAAACCCAAAATCCAGAGAATAGCAGAGTGATGAATTGAAAGGCACACTAATTTAAAGCTCAAAATCTGATTCCTAAGAGAAAGAATCACTAGGATTACATCCTGTCTTGAAACAGGGTGTGTGTGTGTGTGTGTGTGTGTGTGTGTGTGTGTCAAAGCCCTTAAAATTTAAAGTAGGACTGTTTAGAAGTATGATAGTTTTGGTTTAGGGGATCAAAAATTCAAATAGAAGCTAACAAAGAACAAGCAAAGAAAAATTTCCGAGGCTGTGAAACCTAGCTACTTAAGATAATGACACAAATTTATGACTGCTTCCTTCCTCGGCAGAAAGGAGCACAATTAGAAGGCTGAGAACAACGGACCCTTTGTACCAGCATGTCGTGTTTAGCTTATTCTCTTACGCATTGGCTGGGAGATGAGAATAAACAGGACAACACCCTGTCTAACCCAGGAGGAGGGGTGGAGGGAAAAGCCTGTTCCGAGCATTCCTGGGCATGTAGGGGTGCACACCGTTCGATTGCAAATTGAGGTACTTAAGACAACTGTGCACACAATAGTCAGGAAGAAGGATCAGCAAGCCTTGACTGCATAATCCAGTCTTTCAAGAACCAGTCGTGTGTAACTGGGAGCTCTAGAGTACTTCTCCACTGTAAAGTGTTCTAAGATATGTAAATAATCGATAACTATCTAAAGTATTTATCCATTCTATTTGTGATCAATCTTTAAAAAAAAACTTAAAAACTAGGATGAGCAAACATAAACACAGCTTCCCTCCTTTTGATCTATTGTGTCAAAAAGTTTGCAAGGAATCCGTCATCAGCCACACAAAAACATGGTGATGCCAGCCTGAGTGCCAGCACTGGAGAACTCTGTTCAAGGTCAGCAGCTGTAGGCCACTTGGGTTCTAACTAACCAGTCATGAGGGGCAGCGCACCTGTGGTTCCAAGAAAACCAAGACAAAACTGGGCCTCACTTGCAGCTCTCTCTCCACAACCCTGACCGCCTGGAATGATGGATCCTGATCCAACCACTGCCAGTTGTTAGTGTCTCTCTGCTCTTACTTACATGATGCGTGAGTGGCTCAGATGGCCACCCATTTCTCCTCCTTTGTCATTTACTTGGTTTTATTTTCTTCATCACATACATCTTAGTTTCTTTTCATGAATAAGATTTTCATCCCCTAATTACATCCATGAAGACAGAGAACTCATCAACCTTGTTCACCCTTTTAAGTGAACAAATACACCAACAAAATGAGCAAAGGGGCAAAAAAAAAAAAACCCTGTCATAGTGCCATGGAAAAGAGCTCAAAGCAGAATTGGTCACTTATCATAGCCACTCTGAGGCAATTTTGTTCCTCAGGGGTGAAACCACATGTGGATGGCGGGACTGGTGAGAAGAGCTAGGTGGCATTTTGATTTTGGCACCAAACAGAAAACCACAGGAGATTCTTGAAATTCAAATACGGGGGTGGAGGGTCTGGATGTCAGCGAGGTGGTTTTGCCAGTCTAATTATGTGTGGTGACATGCAATTGTGAACTGCTGAAGGGCAAATGCTGGAACAAAGCATTTATTCCAAACATACAGAGGTAAGACAGAGGTGGGTGTCCACTTTCAAGCAGCTGTCATAAACCTGGCTCCAGGTGCTACTCCATCAACTGCACTGCTGACCTAACAGTGCCAGTGCGATAGGCTCCTCTCCCGTCCTGCTTCGGTACTAGAAAGTGGGCTGGTCAGTAGGTACCTGAGACACAGAGAATGTGAGAAGTCAAGAGGAAAACAGCAGAACGTTAACTATCCAAACAGGAAGAGCTGTCCACCCATCGAGGACTCGTTTACAATGCCTTTGTCTTCACAGAGGTATCCAAGTACTCAATCCAAGAAACGTTCCTTCACAGCTCCCAACACAGCAGATTGTGTCTTTGTGAAACCAAAACAGCAAGCCCATGCCCACCGAGTGAGACCCGTGTGGGGAGGGAACAATCCACAGTGTCTTCAAAGCAAACTGGTGATTCTCCTCCAGATCAGAAAGAAGGAAAGCACCTCTCCCCTGAACAGTGGTCCTGGGAAGGGTTAGGGTGGAGGTGGGGGTCAATAAGTAATGACTCTGGTTATTTCAAAAGGAGACAGGAATCACGAAATGTTGCACTGGTAAATACTCTAGTTACTGCTATTATGAAAAACATTCCAAATCCGAAAACACTGGGTAGTCGTCACCTTCTTATACACTGATTTGTCATTACCACACATTCAAGCTGTACAAATGAGGTTTTATTTTTTTCCTCTACTTAGGTAAAATATCAGATTAGGCTCAAAAACAGAATCAGAGTGGAGAGTTTTAAGCTTACACAAATTATAATGTATAATATTTAAAATACAGTGAAATCTTTATGGATACAACCCCAAATTTTTTAAATCAATTCTTTAACACAGTTATTAATGGCCTGTTTTAGGTCACAAGCAGAAGTGAATGCCTTTTCACAAAAAAAGAATACTAAAATGGTATAAAGTGGTACTTGTTATAATTACGACCTAATCACTAAAGAAGTTCAGAGGTATGGAACTGATGATCTTGCATGCATGTTTATAAAACACGGAATTGGGAAAGAACCAGTTAATGAACCGAGAAATCCTTTGATCTCTCAGCATATTATAACTCACAGAACAGTGGAGAGTTACAGCGTGGAGGTCCTTTGGGATGGCTCCTCCTAGCCTTGGGGATTCTTTATCCTATTTGGGGTGCAGAGTTGACCTACGAGGCTGTCATTTTTGTTTCAGCTTTGATTGACAGAGCCTCAGGTAGGCAAAGCCTTAACTCTAAATATAAAGTCATAAACCCCACTTGGCCACAAGTGGCTCAAGGTGTTGGGATCCCAGGAGAGTCAAGCCAAGCAAGTGGAATCCATTTAAGTCAGAGTTTGAAAAAAAACAAGAGTCCCCCCTTCTTTCCCCTTCCCCTTCCCACTGGCTGTGGAAGATGCCACAATCTCCCTCCATAGCCCAAACTCAGGGGACAGCGATGCAGTCCAGGAAGACATCTAGACGAGGGCAGACTTTATTTCCACAGTCTCAAATGGAAGAAAAAGATATCTGACAACCAACCACAAATTTCTGAATGTCCGTTCTCCTATTTTTAAGCACAGAAGCAGTCTTGCTGCTGCTAAGTCATCATCATCATCCCATTGTTTGACATTTGTAACACTTGGCCTTCGGGTATTACTTTAAAAGTACAGAGTTAAGTGTGTTTAAACCACTTTAAATATCGCAAAAAGCAGCAGTGTACCTGCTTGGGCACGCAAACTTGAAAAGCAAAGCTTTATAGAATGGCTGCAGGTCAACAAAATTCTGGTTTTGGCAGCTAATGTCAGGAAAGAGCTGTAGAAAATAAGGTCCTGCCTCTGAAACCACTCTGCCCTTGGTTCCCTCAGGCCACAACCTGGTCCTGTTAGTGAACATGCTCTGAGAAGCTACAGCTCTCGTAAAGTGCTAAACACTCCCAAATAAATATGCCCCCTCAAAACTGTATACAAATGAGAAACATTTAATGAACAACATTTCTTCACCAATAACTCTGCTTAAATTAAGTCCAGGAGACTCTTCAAAGGGACCAAAGAAGCCCCTTTGTTAAGACAAATTCTATATATAGACATCCAAGACAATTACATGATGCATGTAACCAAATATATATAATTATCCTAGTTCCTACATTCCCATTATCTTTATAAATATAGGATAAAAATCAGTCTAAATGACTTTCTCAGACCTCCTCATGGATTAAGTCAAGTCAGCCAGCCTTTAAAAAGTATATGTATGTAGTAAAGATCAAAAGCAAACGTTCTGGTCAGTTCTTTTCTACTCATGGGTTTTACTAAGAATGTGCACAGTTTTCAGGGAAAACACCACAAATGACAGCTGTTCAAAAGCACGGAAATTAATTGGCAGCAGGAATTTCCTTGACTAATGGGGAAAAACTTAAAGTCACATGTTTTGATGAGCTTATTTTTCCCATCCTTAGCCAAGAATATTCACTGTTAATGATTAAGATTTGCAAACAGAAATAAAACCAGGGAAACCCTGAGTATACTCTCTGTCCTTTTTCAGTGGAACACCACTACCCATGGCAGAATAAAGAATGGAGTTAATGAAGGGAGTTTACCTGTAAAAGATACATCGGGGAAAGGTTCAACTTTCTGCAGGAACCAAACCAAGACACGGTAAGAATAATGCACTGATTGTATTAAAAAATAGTAGCACCGTGAGTACCACCCGCCCCACCCTGTGGCAGGCCATATGCTCTGAGCTGTTTGTCCAGCAGTGAGGATTGATTTCCACTGATCTGTCCACAGTCTCTCTGACACAGGGGCTCTCAAGTCGTTGCCTTGGGACTGGTGGTAAGGATGGATGAGACAGCTGGTCAGGATTAGGCAAACAGCCCATGGCCCTGGGACCAGGTCATGTTACTGTGCCCAGAGCTCACGCTTTGACCTTGAACTCATTCGCATTATGCTCTCATCACCCACACTAACAGCCCTGATCAGCTCTGAACAACATACATCACCCTGTGCAACCCCAGCAACAGCGTGGGCTTTTCATTCTCAAGGCAGTTTGAATTGAGCCCATGACACCCACAGGCTCACATGGGCTTAAACACTGACCCTCAAAGGAGCAATAAGATGTCCAAGGATGAGCTACGTGGCCCTTGCCTCCAAATCAAATGACAGCTTTAAGAGAGCTCAAGAAAAGCAAGAAATAGTCTAAGAATTTCCAGAGCATGTGCTCCAAGTGCCACAAGAGAATGACATACCTGGCCATCCCCAGACTTGAAAAGTTAGCAGGGACAATGAGTATATCCAGCCGGGAGAATGGGTGTGTTCCCAGGACAGAGTGTGCAGCTGAGAGGCAAGGAGGGATCAGAGGCAGAAGGGTCTCTTGGCAGACATCCCGGAGGCACATCGGGACAAAGACTCGGTGAGGAATGACCTCCTGGGCAGTGGCAGAGGCATTCTGGAAGCGGCAGGGGTATTCCACGTGACCACAAACACCAGCACACCTGGGGATGACACGAGAAAAGCAGATGCGCTTACTGGTAAACCGTGTCCACTCCTGCTGCGGAGGGGTGGAACTCTTCAACAATGGACCACTTACAGGAGACAGCAGTTCCAACAGGCTCACGAGCAAAGACAGTTCTCTGTTCAAGTGAATAGCAATGAAAGATTACAGATCAAAACACTTACTGAGGGGCTGGGGCTCGGGCTCAGGGCAGAGTGCTTGCCTAGCATGTGTGAGACACTGGGTTCCATCCTTAGCACCACATACAAAAATAAATAAAATAAAGGCATGCTGTCGATGTACAACTACAAAAAAAAAAAAAAAAAAAAAAAAACTGATGTGCTTGAGTTCATGGAGCAGTTCAATCTAAGTGATAAAAAAGCAGTCAAATCTTGTTTTAGAATAAACTGAGGGGATGGGATCCAAACTCAGAATAAAACTACCTCCCACCCAAATAAAAACAATTTCTTCCCTCAGTAACGTGCTTTTAAATATCATCATAGGAAAATCTCCAAATCAGGGACGAATTGTAACTCTGAAAGGAGGGGAAAGTACAGCCAAGCTTAAGATAAAAATTCTGGAAATTTTCTAGAATGAGAGACTCATACTAAGATAGGAGAACGAGCCAAATGACAGTTGCAGGTACAAACTTTTCAAAAGGACACAGTCCCTTTGACTGACGAGCAGTCTGGGGGTTCTTCACAAAGCCCATCCAGAGCAGCTGCTGAGGACCCACTGGTTTTCTGAGGCAATAGTCCCGCAGGCTACTGTCAACACAAATTTAAAGGAATTGTCCTTTTAAGTAACTATATGAAGCCCACTCAGTACCATCTGACCACTACCAGTTATCCCGTCAAAGGTGCAGCTGAAGAGAATTCCTAGAACCTGACTTGCAGGTCTCAGGACAGCTATCTACCCACCAAAACTGACTTCAAAGGGAAGTCTGTCTTCTCACCTGCTAACTTGTCCTTTATGCAGGCACAATGTGCAGCCCCTTTACTTTGTATTACAAATTATGATTATGACAGTAGGTGCTTGTTTGATTCACAGTGAACACTAAAAAATTTTTAAACACCGGCCTGTCCTAATATGGGCAGGTTTCAATGACAATTCCTGTTCCAATTTATGAAGTGCCCTTCTCCCAAGCAAGGCGAGCTCTCAGGAGATCCATACAGCGGTGCTCTCCCCTCTGTGTGACTCAAGGAGCCCGGCCTCTGGCCCTGATGATGCTTCATCGTGGTTGGGGGTAAGAAAAATGGAAGGAGACCTACAGAAACTTCAGCAGAATAAAGCAGTAGAGAGAATATAATTACTGCCATTGAACTCTAGCCGCAGTCCCTGGATTGATAACCTCGCATTGGAGTCAGCCAAGGTGCCTGTTGGTAAGCACTTAACTGAAAGGCCAACGTGTCCACCTAATGGCAAGAACCGTTCGGGGCACTAGTTAATCAAAGGTCTCACAAAGTGGAAATGAACCACCACCACACCTTTTCCTGCTGTATTTACACAGGCATATGATGAGCTACAGTCGTTTAAACTCACACTCCCTGTTGAAAAGCTATCAGAGCGTGTTAGCAATGGAGATCCTGGAGGTGTACAGGCATCTTCTGGATAAAGCCGGGGCAAAGTTTAAATTCCACAAACCACAGTACAACACTGCAAAGAGGCCCTTCATCTAGGAACATACAGCCTGTTTCCACCAGGCAGGTTTATTTCTTATAGACAAGAACACCAAAGGGCAGAAAATAGGTTGAGGTAGCCAGAGATACGCCCAAAAAACCCACTTGTTCAAGGGAAAATTTGATTGAGAGTCTCTTGGGAAACATATGGCACTAGCCTAGCTGATGGAAATGATTCCAAGTGCGTGACTGGGCACTATTTTCCATAATCAAAGTCTGAGAGAAAATGCAGGAGTATACAGCCATCAAACCATAGACAAGTGAGACCAGTAAGGCTCCTAACAAAAATGGAAATGTCATGAGGGAGGTAACTTGCACAGTCCTACATGGTGCTATGGTGTGGATGTGAGGTGAGGTACCCCCAAAAGCTCACGTTTGATACCATGCAAGATTTAGACAAGAAATGACTGGATTATCAGAACCTTAACCCAATCAGCAAATTGGTCCACTGAAGGGATTAACTGAGTGGTGACTGAAGTGGTGGGGTGTGGCTGGAGGTGGGAACTGGGGCCGTGGCCTTGGGGTATATTTTTTGTATCTGGTGAGTGGAGTCTCTCTGTGCTGCTGATCACCATGTGAGCTGCTTTCCTCTGCCATGATGTTCTGCCTCACTTCGAGCCCCAAGGAATGGAGGCTGGCTGTCTATAGACCAAGACCTCTGAAACCATGTGCCCCTAAATAAACTTTTCCTCCTTTAATTGTTCTTGTCAGGTCTTTTAGTCACAGCAGCTACAAAGCTGACTAAAACAGAGAGACCAGAAAACCTGGGCTTCAGCGGCCGCTCAGAGACCAGCTGTGACCGGAGGCAGGCAAGGTGGTATCTGGGACCTCTTTACCTTCATCTCTCTGCAATGTGGCTGCTGAAGGAGGGAAGGAAGTGATTGGAAAGGGGTGTGAAAGAACTTCCCAGAGTGAGTGCTCTCTAACTGGCTTACAATATATATATAGTGTCAGAAACTCGGCAAGCCAAATAAGACTTGCGCATTGCACTGTACACTAACTACGCTTTAATTAAAATGAAAAAACTGGAGCTGGGGGTGTGGTTCAGTGGTAGATCCTTGCCTAGCACATGTAAGGCACTAGATTCGATCCTCAGCACCACATAATAATAAATAAAATAAAGGTATGGGTCCATCTACAACTAAAACAACAACGAGAAATGAAATGATCTCTGAGGTTTCTTCTTGAACCATGACTCCATGACAATTGCTGCGTGAGCCCCTCTGTACATCCAGCCTGCCTCTGAAGAACTCAGGGGATGCTGCTGTACTTGCACTGAATCGTCGAGTCTCGCAGAGACCCCAGGGCCACGTGAGATGTTCTCTTTCCGCTCAGGCAACTCTTCACTCTCCACACCTGTACAGAATGCCCCTCCCCACCAGGCCTGCTCTCCTTCAGAAGGAACTGCCCATTTTCAGTGCCTTTAATCATTTTTGCTGAGCTCCTCTGGACTTCATCCAAGTTTCCGTGCCGTGCTTAAACTGCATGGTCCCAACAGAAGCCTAGAGAGGTTAAACATAACACCAGAGTCCTCTGTGGCTGGAACAGAATAAAGTTAATAAGCTTTTGACAGTTTATCTCAGTGCCTTACAGCTAATGCATTACTGCAGTGCTCACCCAGAGTGGGCTGAGTGTGTGGAACTGGAACTGGAAGAGGGAGTGTTCTTCCTATAATTTAGCCCACATGAACAGTGATCAAAAGTTCAGTGACCAATCCTCTGGCCAAATTTCTGGAACCCAGATGAACACTTTAGGCAAATGAAAGCCTGTAGTCTATAAGGCCCCTGTAAAAGCTAGATTTCCACAAACTGAATTGGGGATCTCAAGGGTTTGAAGTAGAAAGGGGGTTGGGGAAGGCAAGGGGGACCAGATGTGAACATAACCAGAAACACCCTAGGATTGGAGAGCAGCTCTGCTGGCCAGCCGAGCAGAGAGAGAGAGAGAGAGAGAGAGAGAGAGAGAGAGAGAGAGAGAGAGAGAGAGAGAGAGATGTCACGAGTAAACACAGAGCCACCTCCAGCTAACGAGCGGTGGCACCCAGGCATGCCAAAGCCAGGGCAGTTGCTGTTTAATCAGCAGTACTCCTCTGCTGCACAAGCATGCTGCTGAGTGAAGGGAGACCACAGGCATGGTCTACAAGGGGCAGGACCCACTCTGCAGGCCTCCACTTCCATGAAAGGGCAACCTCCCATGAAGGACACACTGCCCTCTCCCCCAGCTTCCCTGACTGTCTCAGCCACTGGGGACTTGGCCTTTTGGGACCTTCATGCTCACAGAGAGGGTACTTTCAGGCCTGCTCTCTGTCTTGCAGTAGGTGGGATGTGCACCTGTGTCACAGAGACTGCAGCAATCTAGTGGGTCGGCAACTAGGTGGGGAAATTCACGCCATTTGGATTGGAGTATCACCCCACTGACCACACACGGGGGCACTCCCTTGGCTCAGCTCTTGTCAATGACAAAACCTTTATTTTAATCTCCTTCTCTCATTCCTCAACTGGTTTTAAATGTAGAAGGACAAGAGAGGAATAGTATTTATCCCATTCTCCAAACCCCAACAGGAATTTTAAGCATCATCTCTTCCTAGAACCCCTTTGGTCTGGCCATCTCTGTCTTTAAGAATGACGGGTGCCAGACCAGTGAGAGGTCATTGTAGTTGTTTCTGGGCAGGAAAGAGAGCACACATAGAGAATGGCTACTACCCACTCCTGGCCCCAGGTCTCCTGGGAACATGGCTAGAAAGTCAAAATAGCAAATTTCTTTCTTTGCCTTCTCTAAATCTTTCACATATTTTTCAACAATGCACCTCCTTATCATGGAACCCTGAGGCTTTAGGTGAAGCCTTCAGGGCTCCTTCCCAGTGAAGATTTTGGGAACTCATGCACCAAGTCTGCATTCTGCAGAAGTGTGGTTCTGCCCACATTCAAATTCAACCAGTGTGAATGGCTCCTTCCAGCTCCTAGGCTCCCCACTTGTCTTTTCTGTCCTAAGATGATACATTCCAGTCAGTAACAGTGGCTTGATCATGGCAAGGACTCTCCTGTAAGGTCATCACTCAGAATCCAGGTGAATGTGGATTCTGATATTTTGATATATTCTGGATATTTTTTTAAGTCTCCAGGTAAAATTATAAATCACCTCTGCAGAGAGTCAAGCCTGGGTGTGAATCTAGGTATTGTTGACTAAATAGGTATAAGAACATAAATGAGTTACTGTCTCAGCCTCAGTGTCCTCATCTATCAAAGTCAATCTATCTTACAGGTTTATCCTCAGGACTGAATGAGACAATATTTAGATCAAGACTTTCTCTGACTTTAAACCACCAATGGCTTCTGTATCGATTCAGGATAGGCTAAGATATGCTACAATAATAACCCACACCCCAGCGTTTCAGCAGCTCAACATAAGAAAGTTTATTTCCTGCTCATACCAACTCCACTGTGGATCCACTGACACTCTAGGGCACCTGTTCTCCTCACTCAGAAATTTAGGCTTGCCCACAGCTGCAAAATGAAGCCTCCTCTATGGCCCCAGTACAGGGGAGGAAGGCACTATAGGGTCTCACAGGCAATTAAATGCTCCCACATGAGAGGGGGTTTTGTCCCTGCTGTACACAATTCTCTTCTTCCCTCAAGCAGACATAAGTGAAATCTAATAAGCAAGAATATTCTACACAGCTCAGGAAACACTTCAAAATAGGCATATAACTTACTGACCAACAAGTGGAAATTGCTCCCTTCTGCCAAAAAAGCAAAGCACAGGCAATAAGACATGTGTGTCAGAAGACAGAACACATGGCTTCATCTCCTAAGAGACCAACCCCTGCAGTCACCATGGCAAGAAAGCACAGCCTGCAAGAGAAACCATACAAGGAATGTGTGCCAGGAGTCGCCCTGACTGTCCTCGAGGAGGACCAAACCAGCTGTACCACTGCTCGGATGTTCACCACCCTGAGAAACTGACCTGGTAGCTCTCTGCCAGAAAGAAAAATGGTTCAGTCGAGCAACAAGTAGCAGGCTGGGAATGGAGCATGAAGCACCAGTCTGTACCCATCCTGTGCAGACCCCTGTTGGCTCCAGAGCTAGAATCAGGTGGGCACCCAGGGAGGCCACAAGGGAAAGCCAACGGCCCGCCCCAATGTGTAGAAACAGCAGTGATTTTCTGACCTATTCCACACAGAAAATAAGTACTGAGGTGAGCAAGGCCCCGACCCCGTCAGATTCCCTTAGCCCACTGGCTTCGGGACAGCTTCCTGCACTTCTAAGAGGCCAATAAGCTCCACTGAGGAGGCCATCCATGGCAGCCACCGCACAGAAAGGCAAGTGGCTTACAAAGTGATCCAGTAGGCGAGCTCCGTCTCGTTAGTAAGTCGTGTTTTTGAGCAGACAAGCGCTAAAAACCAGTTGGAAGGTGCAGAAAGAGGTGGGGTTGGCCTGAGGGTTCCTCCCTTCACACATACAAATGTTTCAACTGCACTCAGAGGACTGCACACTCACTCCTCTCGCTCTCCCTGCACAACAGCACGCCCACACTTCTCCTCTCTCCTTCCTTCCCAGCAGGCCTCTCCCTGCTGTCTGAATCCTATTTTGGGTGAGGTTCTCGGCAGGGATGACTCACTTTCCCAGAGCCTGGAAGGAACGCATCATCCTGCTCCCTCCAGGGTTTGTTTTTCAGCAAGTTCCCAAACACAAACCTGAAGTTGGCCTCGGAAGATGAGAAGGGTCGTTCTGTCACCAGATCCTTCTCCAGCTTTATTTCTGTCCAGCATCCCACCGCAATTGTGAGGGTGGCAGCGGGCATTGGCATGGTTACGTAGTAATGCCAGCTTGAGCACCCTGTGAAGAAAGCAGCAGCACAGTGAGGCTGTGGAAGGCTCCAGGCCCTCCTCTATTTCTTGAGATACAAGAAGAGCCCAGGGCAGGTCACCCCAACAGACCCCAGGTCTCTGGGAAAGCAGAAGGGGGATGTTTCAAGGCAGGCAAGGAGGTCTGGGCTCTTCCAGCTGTCATTCTGAAGCCTCACAGTGAGGCTGAGCAAAATGAGGTGCAAGGTGGTCACTCTCAGCACACGCCTGCGGAGACAAGAACACGTCTCGCTCATTCGAAAGCACAGCTGATATCTCCTGAAGGAATGAATGATCGTTTCTGTCCTGAAACTAAATGATTCTTCCTAAATAAAATAAGTCGAGCTAAAATGCACACCATACAAAATACATGACACAGAGGAAGGGGAACTCCTGGGTTTCAGTCCCAATACTGAAATAAATTAGCTACAGAAGTTCATGGCTTAGCCCCTGTCCTGCCATTCCATTCAGATGGTCCTCCCACTCCTCGATTAGCAGATGAAAAACAGGAGTAGAGACTTCCCCAGAGCCATGACGCCCAACTAGTTCCCAAGAGGGGTCTCAACCCCAGGTGAGGGTGTCCTCTCTATGTAGTTCAAACCTTAGGGAAGCTTTGATCAAAGGGACAAGTGACTGTTAACTACCACTGCATTTGCCTTAGATGGGAAAATGACATGATTCTGAAATCTGCATGATTTAGCACAGCATGGCTGATGCACGCGCTCTAAACTGATGCTAATGTCATCTTATATCACGAAGCCCATTCCTCCATTCCTCATGTTTCCACGAGGGGAACTTCCACTGGAGTAACACCTCTCTGTCAGCCCACGTACAAGAGCTATTTTCGCTGCTTTAAATGTTATAGGGTTACACACTCATGGAACAGCCTGTGATTGTCCAATTTGGTGAGTAAGCAGATAAGATGTCAAATTCTGGGTTGAAATATTGACATGCCCACATTGGCCCTAACATGACATTTTCCAAGAGCTGAGCCGAGGGAGTAGTCCTGTGTGTGGTCAGTGGGGTGACACTCTGATTCCAAATGGCGTGAATTTCCCCATCCAGTTAGATTTTGATCTCCATATGGTTGGCTCCTTCATCTACTGATTCTGAACACAGGAAGGGTCTTTATTACCTTTCAAACTCTGCCAACTTAAATTCAAAGAAATATGTTATGGAATTTCTCTAATGAACAACAGAATTTTATGTAGGAAGCAAAGGCTTAAGAACATGTATGATTCCTGGTGTAATCCAAGCCTGGAAGCCCTGGAGGAGACACCTGAGAGAGGGGCACAGAGGGCATGCCCAGAGCTGCTGGAAACCCAGCACAGAGGCAGTCATTCTCTCAGCCTGCGTGAGTTTCACCCTGCTTCTAGAGCCAGGGTAGCCATTATCGAGATCCCTTTTTCTCAGCTGACCAAGAAGCGGAAGCATGCCCTTTGTTAAAGAGACAATCAAGTCCAACGATTCTAAAGCCAACCAGTGATTTACATCGCTTCCACAGCCTTAGACAGAACCATTATCTCCAGCCCCAGTCAGTGGGAAGAGGGTAACAGTCACAGAAGTCTTGGAAGAGCACGGCATGGAGCTGGCCTGGTAGCTGCTCCACATCTGTGTACCTCAGTGTCGGCCTCTGTTGGCCCCTCACTCCCTGCAACCTGATGCCTCCTGATGCTCCATGGAGAACTTCAGTTTGCACAAAGCCAAGAGAGCAGGTAGGAGGTGGAGTAGAAATGAAAGAGGAGGAAAGAAGGCCCGGGTTAAATATTCTGAACGAACACATTTCTTAATCAGAGGGCTCTGGCCAGTCATTATTTTTCTAAATTATTTTTGAGTGTTAACTGTGGGTCCAGGTTGAATCTTAAAAAGTCAAACCCTTCGAGGCTTGATAAATCAGCAGCAATGGTGAGGTGTCCAGATAAAAAATGGAAGCTTGAATGCATAAGGCCATCTTCACTTCCTCCCAAGCCCCTTTTTAAAGAACAGTGAAAGGAGTTTTTTTTTTAAGTCATAAACCATGAGAACAGGGAGACTAATCTAGGAGACAGCTGCAAACACTTGAAGCTAGAACGCAGACGGCAGAGACAAGTGATGGCAGAACCACACCCTAAGTTGGTGGTGGAGAAAGAGAAGACGCACCCAGTTTCACCCTCCAGAAGCCCAAAAGGCTGCTGGGTGGAGAAAGGTTAACCTGAGCAGTGATGAGAGCCGTGGCAGCCTCTCCACTCTGCACGCCTGGGCTGTGCCCATCCCACCAACCTGGCAAAGGACGTTTTCCAAACAGAAGGCAGGGCTCTCTGTGCCACAGGGGTGTGGGAAGAGGGGAAGAAAGGGCACAGGTGAAGAAAGTGAACAGGATGTGCGTGCAGGACCCCAAGAGCACCAGCCATCTCCCAGAATGCCAGTGGCCAAGCTTTCACCCTCCAGGCAGGAGACTGAAGAAAGCTACCCCACCACGGGCAGAGCCCAATGACAGGAACACCGGAGGACTCCGTGACAAGCCGGTGGTGAGGCTCGCAGCTGGAAAAATCTCCGTGGGCACTTGGTGCTTCCCTCTTCCTGATGCACAGAGACAAACCAAGGACCTCCAGGCACCTTCAGAAAGCCACTCATGCAAGAGAGACCAAAATAGACCAAACAAGCAACCTGGAGGACAGCAACCATTCACGGAGAAGGAAACTCACACAACATCACACACACAAACACCCAGAATCGAGGGAATTTACTGCAGTCTTGACACAAATGCAGTAGAGTATCAGAAAAGGGCATTCTGCAGCAATGAAATGAAAAATACATTGGAAGGAAAATTCAATGAAAGGAATGGGATGAAATCATAAAGGCAAGGAAATCCACCAGAAAGCAGAGCAAAAACTGAATAAAAAAGTAAAGACAAAAGAGATGAGGGGTGGTGGGGATGAGCTCCAGAGGCCCACATCCAGACAGCAGGAGTTCCAGATGGAGGTGACAGAGGGACAGAGGGGAAGCTGCCAGTTTAAGGAATCCAGAAGCACTGCCCCAACCTGGAGAGAACACGGGTTTCCAGACTTAAAGGACTCAAAGCACCCAAAGCACTAAGTCCCTTGACCCCACATTAAGATACATCATTATAGAATTTAGAAGCTTGGGAATGAAGATAAGATCCCACAAGCTTCCAGAAAGAGAAAGGGGTGCTACACAGGGGAGAAGCGCATACATATCATAAGGACATTTTCAGACATGCAGAGTCTCAAAAACTCACCTCCTACGCACCACATCTCCGGAAGGGACTAGACTATATAAAGAATGCTTCGAACAGAGGTAGTAAGCCATTAAAGAAGACAAAGGAGCCAGTGCAGGAGAAAAACAGAGGTCGCCTGCAGAAGGACAGAGATGGGCAGCCAGTAAAGGGGACACCATGCCCACCAGGCAGCCAAGGAACCCCAGGAGACGGCTTCAGAAGGAAACCCGGGAGAAAAGGAGATGTGGGTGATCACCTTAAAAGGAGTTCTGAACGGCTTTCAAAGAGTCTAGGCTTGGGGCTGGGGATGTGGCTCAAGTGGTAGTGCGCTTGCCTGGCATGCGTGCAGCCCGGGTTCGATCCTCAGATCCTCAGCACCACATACAAACAAAAATGTTGTGTCCACCGAAAACTAAAAAATAAATATTAAAAAATTCTCTCTCTCTTAAAAAAAAAAAAAGAGTCTAGGCTTGACAAAACCAAGAAAATGGGGGGGGGGAGGCATGGCAAACAAAACACCACTATTAACTCCAAGAAAAACCCACACGTACAGAAATCATAATGTAATCATAATTTCATTATGAGACTCAGCTCTCAATGACAAAGATAAAATACAAAGAATGTTGACTTAATCAATGCTGTGACATGAGTCACACTGGGAAGACAGGATGTGGGGAAGGAAGCAGGGAGGAGAAAGAACTAAATTTTCACCGGTGGGACACGGTGAATGCTGACGAGAAACCAGAGCAGGTGAACACAGGGAGTGAGTGTGAGAAACCCAGAGAATTGTTTAACTCTAAATATTGCATTTTTAATGTAAAATAATTCAAAACAAAACCAACTAATCAATTGATCAAAAGGTAAACTTATCAGAAAAACAGCAGCATCTTTAATCCTGAAATACTATCAAAATGATGAAATACAGCTGGAAGGAAGGGCCGTCCACAGAGAAGGTGCAGGCGCTGCTCCATCGGGAAACCCTCTAAGGAACAAAGCAAGTGCTGAGCACAATGGTTTCTATGTTCTGTGCTGAAGTTTTGATCCGATTTTTTTGCTACAAGTCTAGTTTTTGGTACCATCTATGGCCTAGGCAAGATGGGACTTGTGGAAACCACAAGAACTGAACTGAAACTGCTTCCAAAAGAAATCACTGCTAAGGAAATAGGAGGTAATCACGAGATCCCTGCACAAGGGCACCAAAAATCCAGAGCTCCTAGTGACATCACATCCCAGCACCACTGTCAGAAAGCGTGTGTACCTTCGAGGTAACACGGGGAGGGCACTAGGAGCCATGAAGGGATTATAGTAAGAGGAAGAATGAGATGAGCCACAAAAAAATTACCAATATCTTAAATAACCCAGAATTGGGGAGTGAGGTAGCCACAGTGATAACAGAACCTGAACTGAGTCTGACGAGAACGCTTTAGAACTGTTGTCGTCACTCCTCCCTCGAAGGTGGCTGCACAGTTAAATAATGGAAAGAAAGATTCTGAATGTTAAAGAGGATGCCCCTCTATACAGCCCACAGATTTTTACTTTCTTAGATTCCTAAGTCCCTTTTCTAGAGGGGCTCATTCGGACCAAACTGCTTCATAGTGCAAGCTTTTAAAACGAAACCTTTTGGGAGCTACCAAGTGACTGACAAACAGGGGCAGATCAGCAGACTGGGCCACTAGGAACCAGCCAGGAACCCAATTCCCAAGGACTGTGGTTGACCCGAGACGTTTCTCAGGAAGAAGAGTCTGGCCCTGAGCTTCTTGTCCAGATCTTAGGTGAAAGCTAGAGCCAGTGGTGACATCACAGAACCCTTCCACACACTAGAAACTGTTTTCGTTAGCTCATTACTACGAGGACATTTCCAAGGTTCCTTGGTAATAGAGAATCTTCCGAGTTGTGTGTCCGTGGATGACTCCACTCAGCCCATCTTGCATGAAGACTGCTCGCTGCCACAGGAAACACCTACCTTGTCCCTTATATAACTACAAAAAATATGAATAACAAGGTGGAAATACTGCCTCAGAAAACAGAGCTTTCATTCCAAAGACAAAGAGAAATCATTTCTGGATAGGCTGCTGTTTGTGATAGACAAAGGGAACGATGGGAGTCTATTCTGGTGCATGTCCATGGGTTAATTCCCGCTCCAGATGCTGCGGCTCCACAAGCAAAGTGTGGGCACACTGCTCGATCTCAGTAGGCACCAGTGTCGCAGTGTATTACAGGGGAATGATCACAGCATTTGTCTCATAGGGTTCTGGAGGATTCAGTCAGGTAATACAAATAGAAACCACTAGGCACAGTACTCAGATCCAGCGCCATCCTCATCATCGTCACTGTTGTCGTCACTCGCATCATCTGCAAGCTCTCGTCTTCACAGCTGCCTCTCCCCGGCGCTCAGGCTGACTTTCTGGAAGCAGAGGCGAGGGATATTTGGAGGTATGGCTGCCACATGTGCACCAAAACCCGTGACCTGAAGGGGCCCACATATGGGGTTTAAGGTTGAATGGCATTAAACACAGTGCACACAGAGCGATCCATTTAAAGGAGAATGACAGCCCAGAGGGGGCATCCTGTGTGACTTCACATAGAATGGACCATTTGGAGACTATTTAAATGGTGTTTACTTTAAATGAGCCATCCTCGATAAAACAGTGAATGCCCTCATTTTCTTTTTTTGATTCAACCCACTTGCACTAGACTGCTTTGCTACACCAGCTGCAAAACAAAGAGAACATGCCACATTTGAAAAACCGAGAGTTTTTCCTCTGCAAAAGCCTGAAGATCATCACACCCCTGGATGACTACACAGCCAGGCCTGGATTCATTAGTAAGGCTAACAAGAGGGGGGTGACAGGAAGGGGCACTCCCTAACTGCAGGCGCCAGCAGCCTCCAGCTCACCTTCCCTTCTGGACAGATTCTGCAAAGGTGGGCTTCTGAAGTCCTCCAACAGTGATCAGAGTTCCTTAACACCCCTATACCACTTTATCAATCTGCAATGTATTCATAGGGGAAAAACTCATTTCAATTGTCTCACCAGCAAGGCAGATCTGTCACAGGAGATATAGTTCTTTTTTTAATATTTATTTTTTAGTTGTACTTGGACACAATACCTTTATTTTATTTTTATTTTTTTATTTTTATGTGGTGCTGAGGATCGAACCCAGGGCCTCACACATGCTAGGCAAGCACTCTACCCCTATAAGCCACAACCTCAGCCCCAGAAATACTGTTCTTATAATCACAATAGCAGGGGCTGGGGATGTGGCTCAAGCGGTAGCACGCTCGCCTGGCATGCGTGCGGCCCGGGTTCGATCCTCAGCACCACATACAAACGAAGATGTTGTGTCCACTGAAAGCTAGAAAATAAATATTGAAAAATTCTCTCTCTCTCTCTCTCTCTCTCTCTCTAAAAAAAATAATCACAATAGCAGCTGCTACAAGACTCAATTATACATTTTCATCTCCAAAATGGGACTGAAAATTTCCTTAAAGATGATTGTTTTTTTTCCAACAATAGGACTTGAAATGTGCTGATTTTCAAATCACAAGAGGCAGTTTAAAATTTAATTCTGGCATCTTTATGTTTATCTATAAAGCACCAATTAAAAAATAATAAACAAACAGTAGGAAAACCAATGGAGCACAGGAAGAAGAAAAAAAATTAACTTTGAAAATAAGCATCATGAAGCCAGCTTCAGCAATTAGCAAAAGCATGTCTCAAATAAAAAATAAAAAGGACTGGGGATGGAACTCAATGGTAAAGCACCCTGGATTCAATCCCCAACCACCCCTAACCCCCCCCAAAAAAAAAAAATAAAACAGAAAGAGCTATAAACATCATAACTAAAGAGTATTTAAACAATTACTTTAACTATTTTTTTTTCAACTACTAGAAACAATCCTCTGAATAGTCACGACGATCCCACCTTCCAGTAAAGAGGGGAGAGGGAGAATGCAACGGAGAGGTCGGGACTCTGCATCCTGAACTTCACAACAACTGTACTAATTATTTGAGAAATTAGTTTTCACAAAAGAAACACTGAAAGAAGAAAAATAAAAACATGGTCTTTTTTACCCACTTCTTTCAGTCATGCCTACCACAACCAGTACACTAAACGCAAGCCATATGGAAAGTCAAATCCTCTGCACTTGGACAAAGAGTCACACCACACAGACGCCACCCTGCTTCTTTAGAGTGTCTTTGCATACTAAGCATCTCAGAACTTATATTTAAAGAGCTATTGTTTTCACTGAAAATTAAAACAGGCACATAAATCCCTCCTATTAAAAGCATCCATGTACCTTTTAAACCTTTCCACCATAGTTACACGAACAGCAGGAAGCCTGTGGGAACATCAAATCGATGCATACTTTCATTTAGCATATCAGGTCCTTTCCTAAGCTCTAACACAGCCCTCCTCACTTTCTACCCCAAGACCTTTTCTTTCTCCAGCCACGATCTCTTCTTTCAGTTTCCCCAAACTATTCCATATGTTAAAGATTATTTTGTAACAACTTTGTATCACAAATTAAAGATGCTTAACAATATGTATAGGAATGTATTTATAAGCATATATAGAAATACCACATACAATGTATATATTATTTCCCTTCAAAGTATGTATTATCCACACATTGTGTAATATATGCATAAAAAGGAGGGTTGGGCTGCCCTTCCCCTCTTGGCCTGCTTCTCCAGTGCTTAGGTCTTTCAGCAAATCCCAGCTTTCTTGGTGTCACTACTTTGCAGATGCCAAGTCTACACATTCTGGTTTTATGAGCTTAGTGCCACCCTCCTGAATACCCATGGTGTGACTGTCTTTCATTAGTTTTCCTCTGTTATTGCTCAAAGGTTGTAACTGGCACCAGAACAAAGGAGACAGTAAGGCCCTGGGTTGGTGAGCACCAGCACTGCCTAACCAGGGCGATGTGCCAGGCCAGGCCACAGGAGCGGCAGGGCTTTGGGTTTCCTTCCCTGAAATGGGGTAAGGCCTCAGGCCCAGGAGGCCCAGGAGAGAGTGACCTTGGAGAGCTTCGGGTGAACTAGGTAAAAGAGCGCCACCTACTGAAGTAAGAACACAAGCGCTATTACATGTGGGGAGGCTTTCCTTGCAGGCTGGGGACATTCTGGCTGGGGGCATTCCTACAGGAAGACAAGGCACCAGGCTTGTCATCCCAAGTCTCCCTGGAAGGTCTGATCAACGATGCAGATGGCCAGTTCACCTTCTACTTCAGTAACATGGAATCAGTGGACTGGACACCAAGCTGTACTGCTCCAGATGGTCTCGGGTTAACTTCAGTATTTTATATTCACATGAGAATTATGAATGTGAAGTCCCAGACAAAATTCCACAAGCAGTAACAAGTGGCACATACATGCCTTCAGCATCACAGTGATCTGAAAGAGGCCATGAGTACTTCTGCATGCGCTGCGTATGTGCAGGGTGAGGAATGCAGGCAAGAGTTAGTAGATACGAATCACAAATGTAAAGAGCTAACTGACAAAGACTTAAAAACACAACAGCACTGTGTGGGACACAGCCCTGGCTCACCAGCAGCCTTCCAATGGAAAACATGAACACATTTGCCCTGCATTCCAGCCCCTTGTTGTAGGTATGGGTATCACCCCAGAATTAATCAAGTATCCAAGTCTAGAAACAAGAAGCTTTCTCTACTTTGCATTTTCTCTTTGTGGGGAACACACTTAATCATAACCATTCCTAAATGCCTTTTAATTTACCATTTCCTTGTACGTAATTCCTAGTTGCATACTGTGGGAGCAGTCTAAATAGAATTGCTCATTTTGAGCTATCAAGAGGGAAGAAAAGTTGGCTTCCAACTGCACACAGGAGGGTCTGGACCCTGAAATCTTGGCTTTTTCCTGGAATTTCCCACACAGTCAAGAGAAAGAGAATGTCAGAGAGCTGGTGGATTGGGCAGGCATTTTGTCCAGAATGAAGTAATGTCTACAGTCTTACTTTTGCAAAGAAAAATAAAATCAGATCCCAAGCAAAGGCACATGTCGTTTTTAACACCTTTCACTTATTCACATGTTTTTTTCTCCTTCATTTGGAAGGAGCTTCGATAGTCTTACTCATCTTCTTGAGGCTTCCCATGAAAAACAGGCAGAGGATTTTTTTAGGAAGTAGGAATATGCTAAATTAGACTCAGTAAACTAAACAAAAAATTACCAGAGAAAAATAATAACATACTCAGACAAATTTTTATTCTTCTAAAATTTATGGAGGCTGGAAAAAAGGCATAAACTCAAATTAGCAGCACAACAAAAGAAATGACCTTGAAATCACTTTTGTCACTATGGACAGAGGGTTTAAATGTTCCTTCCATGAACATATTACTTTTGCCTGTCTACACAGGCTACATGAACTCATCGAATAAATATTTGAGCACTTATTATATACAAAGCATTGTACTGGGCACTGGGTTTCTATACTCAATAGTTTGGCTATACTGGGGCAGGAAATACAGGCGACAATAACACACAGGATAACCCTGTGGCCCAAATAGCTTCGTGCTGAGGAAATTGAATAATAAATGAGTCAAACAAGTTAATCTAAATCTATGGCCTTGACTTAGCCTTCTTGAAAAAATATAATGACTATTCAGCTAATAACAGTCTTACGATGGTCATTATCCTACAGCCCAAATCATTAGCTTTCTTTTTAAAAAGAGTTAGGAGGATTGATTTCCCTCATGGAGCAAAGGCTCTGAGGTCCCTGCCCAAGGGCTGCTGTCATCTCTGCTGCTGTTATCTGTTCCCAGGTACTTTTCCTCCTTCCGGGAAATCATCTGGCGACCGGTGAATGTGCTAATCAGGCTGATGATGTGTCAATGTGATGGAAATGGAGACTTGCTGGGCCAGGTTTGGCCACTCATGTTTTCAGGGCAGCTCATAGTTTCCAAGGGCATGGTGCACAACAGAGTAGAGGTCCTATGAGACCAATCTGCCAATCTAGAAAACACGACTCGGAGAGGAAATAATATCACGTTATATCCGCTTACCTTTTTCTCCAGGGGGTGCGATACATTTGTAGACATTATTCCATCCTCAGAACAGCTGTTTTTGGTTCTGGCAAAGAGCTTTATTAGCACTCTGGTTGCCCTCTGCTCACCCCCAGCTGCAACTGCAGGAGACACCGCAGTGCTGCCTGTAGACGTCTTTCTCCCTGTCTCGCTCAGGCCTTCCTCAGTGTGAACTGGTAAAATCTATTGTGTGATATCACACGAGGTGTAAGTAGTGTGAGAACAAGCAAATCCCAGTGAACATCTACTTTATTATAACTCTGCTCTCAACTGGTAATGTTGGGGGAAAAAATGTCCACAGACATATTCCTGGAAGTATCAAAGTTTTCCATGAAAATTTTTAAGTTAATTCTTATTTTAATTTTTCTATGATAATCTTCAAATAGATAGATCAACAACAGACAGATATGGTAGAAGTCAGAGGTCAGAAAACTTTTTTCTGTAAAGGACCAGGAAGGAAACATTGTAGGTTTTGTGGGTCTTTCTTACAAATAGTCAACTGTGCTGTTGTAGCACATAAGAGGCCCTAGACAATGGCCACGAATCCAATAACACTATTTACAAGGACAGGCCATGGGCTGGATCTGGCCAGTGATCTGAGGGTTGCTGGCCCCTGAAAGCATGCAGGTATGGGTGAGTGTTGCCAGATGACTTCAGAGTTCATGTCTGCCTTAGCTTGTGCGACTGCACAGGCATGTGGGGACTACCACCACTACTGAGAGATAATGCGAGAAGAACATAAGGCTGATGCTTTTGCCCAAGTAAAGGCCAGATGATGTCACCACATGTGTGTAAGCTAAAGTGATGGAAAGGTGGATCATCACAAAAACAAACAAAAAATACAGGGAGCCCTCAGTTCCACATTTGTATTGTAAAAGGCAATTTTATGCCAGCAAAATATTAATCTTTATACCAATTTTAAATTGTTAATCTAAATGTTAAGATTTAGGAGTTTGATCTGTTTTATAATTTTATTTTGGCTTCACAGATGTGCAAGAATTCCAAGCATACAGAGTTTATATCTAGTGTTAGGTTGGTAGTTTTGAAAATATCATTCTGATATCAATAATTTACATCAACCTTGGTAAATCATGAGATTTTTTTTTCTATCTAAAAAGAAAAATAATGCTTAAATTTGTGAAGCAAGGCCAAACACAAAGCCTTCCATCTGAACCACAGGGCCAAACCATGAATGAGAAAGTCCATGGGCAGTGGGGAGATACCACAGGGGATGACCACATGGCATCCTGGGAAGTGCAGTAACCACAAGGAAAACTCAGTGGGCTGGAAGACTCTGGTATCAGTGCCTGCTCAACACAGCAGTGTTTCAAAACACACCCTCTTGTTTTAGCATGGCAGGGAACCAAACAGAGAAGGCAAAGAAAGGGCCAGGCATGTCTAGCAGAACTTGACCAGAAACGGTCAACAAGACAACAGAGCCTGGACAGAGGAGTGAGGCTTATCAGGTTGGCTCTGTATACTGGACTAGAAGGAGTTCAGCAAACACAGGGGACAATGAAGGTACCACAGGAAAGTGACATACTTTATCCCGTCTGTTGGGTCACAGGAGAGAGGAAAGCCATGAAGGCTGTGGAAGAAAATCAAACCAAACTGGCAGAATCGAAGTGAAAAAAGACATCATCCTTAGGACTCAGCAAGAACAGGTCTGGGGAATCAATCTGCTACAGAAACCAAAACCAGTTTAGGAAACTGGTCTTGTCATTATGAGACAAGAAGATATAACTTCTACGAAATAATAGTAAAAAGCCACGAGAAGAAAATAGGCTGAGGTGTAAGTGGTACCAGACTGATATAAAAAAAAATGAAGTTTTTTTTAAAGAAGGATTGATATGTTACAATGACATAATTTACATATATAGTGGAGTTAATAAAGAACAAATATGTCACTACAGAAAAGCAATGGAATAGAGTGTAAATAATAAATGAAAAGGTAAGTCACACCGACTGGGAGTATATTTTTGTAATACATATATCCGGCAAAAGGTTTACGTCTAGAATATTATCGAAAAGTATTCTTAATACTTGGAAGAGATGCTTTTCAAAGAAGAACATAAGTACATCTAATAAATGAAATGCAAACTAAAAGCACAATGAGATGGTATTCACACTCAGTCAGAAGGCTAACAATCCATGGATTGACACTGCCAGGTGCTTAGGGTGATGAGTAGCAACCAGAACTCTCAAACATTGCTGGTGGAAAT
The DNA here is from genome assembly GCF_021218885.2 of Marmota monax. NCBI lineage: Eukaryota > Metazoa > Chordata > Mammalia > Rodentia > Sciuridae > Marmota > Marmota monax. The sequence continues at coordinate 1,852,325 of NW_026693881.1, read as the reverse complement.
ATAAAAAGACACAACCACATTGGACCTAGTTTGGCAGGTGCCAAATCATAAGTTTAGAAACTTATACATATACTTTTAAGGGTCTAGCAAATCCACTCTTAGGTACTTGCCCAAGAGAAGTGAAAACCATGTCCACAAAAGTCTCATACATGAACGTCACAGCGTATTTTTCAAAATGACCAAAAGAATCCACATGCCCACCAACAGACAAGTGGATAAATTGTGATTTATTCACACAATGGATGGCTAATTCATCAATTAAAACAGAATAACTTACTGACATCTGCAGCGATGTGGATGAATCTCACAAACACCACCCAGAGTGAAAGCAGTCAGATGTCAGAACCCATACTGAACAAATGCACTGAGAGGGATTTTTGGAAAAACTAAAACCCCTCTACAGAGATGTAAAGTAGCTCAGTGGTTGAACAGAGTCAGGCAGGGAGGACTGAGTACAGGCCACAGGGGATTGCTGGGGTGATGGGAATGCTCCACGTCATCACAGAGGTGCTGATTAATCGCAAAGGTGTAGACATCTGTCAAATCTCACTGAGTGATACATTTTAAATGTATGCATTGATTATATGTAAATTAAACTTTAGTTAAGTTGATTCAAAAGAAAGGCAGCACATCTAGATTTGTTCTGAAGTTTTTAATTACAAAAATTTTTAAATTTTTTTTTTCTGAGCATCTAGGCAGCAAAACCAGACTACTTTCAAAGAATAAAAAAATGTGTTGCCAGATTTCTCTCCAGAAATACTAAATAAGAGACGATAGTAATAATATTTATAGTCATTTAAGAAGGGGAAAAAATTGACTCAAGAAATCTATATCCAACCAAGAACTGTTCATAAATGAATACAATTAAAAGTCAACTTAAATAGGAAAGGGACCTCAGAAAATAGGCTATACACCCACCTTCACAGGAAAAAAAAAAAAAATTAAAGCCTTTTCCCAGCCAAAAGACAAATCAAACTTAAGAGCTCAAGAATGAAGAAAGTTATTGCTAGAAAAGAGGCTGTAATACAAAAAACAGAACACAAACCTGAGACAAAGGAGACACAGGGGAAGAAAAGCACCAGAAGTAAATACCCACAAAACTCCTTATTGGATACAGAGTGGAGTCCAGAGCCTCTAGTTAATTAAGCTATGAAGCATCCATTAATGAAACATCTGTAGTCTCAAAAATAATAATAATTTAAAAAAAGCTCTTTCTGATTTGACATGAAATATCTATGAGATCAATTTCTTCTAAAGGGAGAAGTGCTATTCACATATATAGCATGCCACTATTTATGCAACAAAAGAGAAAGAACATTACACAAGCAAAATTAGTAACCTGGGTTGGCCTGGGAAAGGGTTACTGGGCAGCTAGGAAAAAAGAAGAGGAAGGAGACTTTATTGAAATATGTTGTCTACTTTTAATTTGTAAATATTATCTACTTTAACAAAAATTTTAAATGTATTATTTACTTTGTTTTGCCTTTACTTTGGAATCAAGTAAATATTCAGTGAAGACTTCAGTACATATTTGTAAATCTAGCTTATGATAAAAAAGACATCACAGGGGCTGGGGTTGTGGCTCAGTGGTAGAGCGCTTACCTACCATGCGAGGCCCTGAGTTCGATCCTCAACATGACATAAAAATAAATAAAATAAAGGTATTGTGTCCAATTACAACTAAAAATTTTAAAAAAGCATCACAAATCAGAAAAGATACAGTAAGTGCTCTTAGAGCAACTGGTTTTCTAGTTGGAAAAAGATAATTACTTAGTCCTCACTTCACAATTCTGTTGAAAACAATATACATAGAATAAAGAGTAAATTATAAAAATTAAGCTATAAACAAAACAGGTAAATCTGAGTACAAAGAAAGACTTTCCAAAGAAATCTGATAAATTTGATTTCACAAACATTAAAATAACCTGTAGTAAGAAACCTCATGTAAAATTAAAGGTATAATATCCTTAATTTTTTAAAGAGCTAATCAATTTTTTTAATATTTATTTTTTAGTTGCAGTTGGACACAATACCTTTATTTTATTTATTTATTTTTATGTGATGCTGAGGGTCGAGCCCAGGGCCTCCTCACACGTGCTATGCAAGTGCTCTACCGCTGAGCCACAACCCCAGGCCAAGAGCTAATCAAATTTTAAAACACGACATACTGTCCTCAGTATAAAAGTGGACAAAGGAAATGAACAGACAGATAGGAATGAAAATGGTTAAAAAACAGATAGGAACATGTGAAAATCACTCACAACCAAAGTGACCCAAATTCAAGAGCCACTCCCCCTTGCATATCTGATGAGCAAAATTCAAGAAAGCCATGACCTCACAATGGCTGAGGGGTATGTAAGCTGGCACAGCCCCTGGAGAGCAACACGGGTTGTGCACCACAGCTTTACACACGCTCACACCTCAGGCTCGGCAACTTCCACTTCATATAAAATGTCTCCTCAGGAACTTTGTGATAGGAGAGAAAATGTGGAAACAATCAAAATATCTGACATGGGAGTGTTCAATAAATTCTGATATAATTTGATGTTGGCGTGAAATTTTGTTGTGTGAATTCACGCAACAAAATTTCACACCAACATCAAATTATATTTAAAAACACTCAATAACCTGAAAAATATTCAACAATCACTGTATTAATAAAGGAAGCAGAATAAACACTGCTATATGCTATAACAACAATTTTGAATTATTCTTACAATCCACATAGATTTTAAATCTGAAGGAAAATGCAACCAAACTTTAGCAATTATTTTTCTCTAAAAATATTTAACTTTATTTTCTTACTTTTTTGAGTATTTTAAAAGTTTCTATAATAAGTATGTGAGAAGAGACGCCATATTTTAAATAAATAATACAACTACCTTGCATCAATATGCTCAGGGTTTGAACTAACAGATTAGTTCTGGAAAAGCAAGTAATTCACAGATAAAAACCTGAAGAATGCATTAGCCCCTGCCTTCCAGCTTTGTAATACACCTTTGGTTCAGAACTTCACGAAGGAGAGCTGTATAGAATGGACCTCTACCAGGACTACCCCAGCGGGCCAGCCAATAGTAGCACTATCTCTTGACCTATGAAAAACCAGGTACAGACACCAGGTCCAAACGACAGAGAACTCAACCGTAATGGTGTTGCCATGACACACTTGCCTGCCCAGAGTCTGCTCAAGACCACCCACTTATGGCCCACAAGCCACTAGGTGAAAGCAACTGCTGAAATAATCCCTGAATTGATAACTCTGGCATGAAGAGCCCCAAATCCCAAGCCCAGACTCTCAAGCACCCCTCCCCAGCCCCTGCTTGTTTTCTCTGGCAGGATGTTTTATAGTATGTTCATTTCCAACTCAACTTATAAAGCAGCTCTTTAAAGTTTAGAAAAACACTGCTTATTGGGTTCCTGGGTCCAGCATGTGTGCAATACATAAATAAGCAAAGAACACATGTACAGTACCTTCCCGAAGCTGTGTTGGCTTGGCAGAATTTTCCCCGCTCATTAAAACAACAAAAGATGCAGCTGCTCGAACTGTAGCCTGCCATGTTGACATGGCAACGGGTGGCTCCTGGCACGGAAAAAGGGCCCTGTTGTTTATGGGAGATCCCACAGTATAAACACATGGCCTGCAGAATAAAGACAAAGACACAAAGGGGAGAATCTTCAAAATGAGTTGTCATTTTTCTCACTACCATGGTAGTGAAGGTTAAGTTGAGCTTTCAAAGTGAAAACATTGAGGCTTTGTAGCTGACTGGTTTCAAAGCACACTGAACTGAAGCTGCCAAGGGGCTGGCCATGTGAATAGCTGAGTGGTTATTTCTCCCAAATGAATTACTTAAATATGTAAAGAGGATTTTTTTTAAGGAGAAAAATATTTTTTGGAAACAAGTTTTAGATACAAGTCTGCCAAGTACATATACCCTTGCCCCTCCCCTTAGGCTCTTATGCCTTCAAAAGAAAAAAGTTTTACCAACATTCTTATACACTTTTTGGAAAGTGTTCTGGAAAAGAAAATATGTTTGGAGATCACTGAGATATTAATGCTTGGAAAAACAAGCTGGTGGTCTCAAATCCAGTGCTGGCGGGCAGATAACCCAACCTTAGAAACCACCTTCTCCAATGGAAGCCTTGTGGGAATCCTTGTGGGAAGGCCAAGAACAGGGGCTGGCATGTAAACAGGACTGTGGGTCCCGATAACCAGGCTTGTGATGGGAAGGCCAAGCGTACAAAGCTGTTACCAGCAAGCCTATGAAACCAACGGATGAAGGCAAGACTCTGCTACAACCAAAAAAAACAGAAACCCGCCCAAACCGAGAAGGGCCCTTCCATGGCTGAGCGGTGGAAAGGACCTGCAGCATCAAAGGAATTCATTCTTTTAAATGGCAGAGCAGAAAGTACAAGATTAACTCCTTGGGGAAAGCACCTTAGGAAAATATTACCACTTTTTGTTTTTCAGAATTTATGACAAATATGATGCTGTCTTAATCAGTTTAATTTATGGTGTGAGTGAACAGAGAGGAAACAGCACAACTTCTTTTTGATAAACTGGTTTTCTTTCCATTAACAACATTATCATTGGACACTTGCCCGTTCCTACCATGCACAGGAACACACGGAATGATGGCCCTACTCTGTGGGTCAGGACCCAGTAAGGACAAGAGAACCCTGCTGGATCCTCCTAAAGAGAGATAACAATATAAGAAATTGGACCCACAAATGACACCAGGGCTGAGAAGCCACCAGGCACAGCAAAGCAAGCCTGAGACCAGCTCCAGCGGTGAGCAGCAGTGACTCTTCCTCTGCGTGGAGGAGCTATGTCACCAGGCCACAGCAACAGGGGCACCTGGCAGAAGCCAAAGTTACAGAAGACTGTCCAGAGGAAGCCAGAACCACAGAGGAGACATGGTCACACGGATGCAGGGAGAAAGGAAGAGATTGCTAGTTACTTGCCAACTCCAGCTCTTAAATCTTCTACCAGTGCTCCCCATTGGCCAAACCTTGCAGGAACCCAGAAGAGAAGAGCCTGGGAAATGAAGTCCCTTCATCCAGGGACGATCCCACTGAGAGCAGAAAGTGGTCTCAAGAGTGAGCAGGAGATGCAGTGTGCGTGCGCTTACCCACAGGTGTGCACACCAGACACGCAGTTCCAAAGGCAGTCAGAAAATCCATCCAGGTTAGCTGGCCAATGTACTATGAGACTGCAGGCAGGTCCCTTCACCTTTCTGTCATGGGTAAAATGAGGAAGGGGAGGGCAGGCAGGTGACCTTGATCATCTATTCTGGCTAGTAAGTACATAATTCTTGATCTCAAGTTTATTGTTCCAAGAATAAGGAGCAAATTTTCATATAAGGCCCCAGATTCTCCCATCAATTTCAGCGAGTTCTGAGCTCCCATTCTTGTCCCCTTGGGTCCTTGGTTAATTGGCTTAACCTTAGTTAACTGTCCAGCCTCAGGCTGTTGAAGTTCCTAATAAGAGGAGAAGCTGCTAGTTCTCACCTCCTCCCAAGCGGGGCAGTAATAGGAGGAGGGATCCCAGAGCAGCTTAGGTAGGTGGTGTCCAGCCATACCTCATTTGGAAAATTCTGCTTACTAGGTGTTTTTCTTTTTCCCCAAAGCCCACGAGAGAAGGGTCCCCAGAAGGAGAAGAATGAGCAGTGAACAGGGGACGTATTATCATGGCCAAGTGGCTGTACAACTCCTGTGTCCTCTGACAGCAGCAGACACTGAGAAACAGGGCCTTCTTTCTCACAGAAGCAGAATGGACTCCTAACATTTCTGGTTCAAGAGTTCTAGGAAGCCCCTTCCAGTCTCAGTACCCTGTGGAGTGAGTCCTGTACAGTCACAGAGAAGTGAAGCACCCTTGCCTAGGGCTCTCCTAAGACCATCTCGGCCTCATGCACGAAGAGGCCTGACCCCACCTGGTAGTCTGAAGTCCCAAGGTGCTTAGTAGGCCCAGTCTGAAAGCATCTGGGCTCTCCATACCTGGGTGACTCTCTGCCCTGCACTGGGAACAAACCCTCCCCGAGACTGGCCTGCCAGGCCAGGGCACACCCTACACTCCACCTGTGCCCCAGGCTCCAGGGCCTCCAGCAGCCTCCACACCTCTTCCATGAAGAAGCCATCAGATCTGAGTCACATCTGAGGACTGCTGCACAGAAGGAAGGGAAGGATTTGGTAGCTCTGAGACCAATAGGATATGGCAGAAGTGATGGCCATCTCATCTTATCGCTGAGATAAGTGGCTTTTGTCTTTGGGGTTCTCTTTTCTCTCTCTCCCTCTCACCATTTGCCCTATGGGAATCTGGTTGCCAAGTCCTGAGGACACTCAGGCAACCAAGGGGAGGGGCCCACATGGTGAGAGGAATGGAGACCTCTGGTCAACAGTCAGAAACTGAGCCTGCAACGACCATGTGACTGAACGTGGAAAGAATTTCCCATCTCGCTCAGGCCTTGAGATGCCTGCAGGCCCATCTGACCGCTCTCTGCAGCCTGTAGGAGGGCTTGAGCTAGAAGCACCAGCTAGCCTGCTCCAGGACAGACACTAGGCTCCTTAGACACTAGGTGAGACAGCAATGTTGGCTGTTTCAGGCTGATCAATTTTGGAACAATTCATTATGCAGTTATAATAAGCACAGAAGGTTCTGAGGTTTCTGGCCCAAGTGATGAGATGGATGGTAAAGCTACTAAACACGGGAACTCAGGAAGGGGCAGGGAGGGAAAAGATAAAGGGTACCTCACTCTGTAATCTGTTTACAAAGGGCTTTACACATCCCCCAGCAGAGGTCAATTTATGGATATGGAGACTACGTGTTGTTAATCCCAAACAGTGGGGTGTCCAAAAATGGGACCAAGTGTCTACACTCAGACCTAACCCTGAGAGTCTAGGAATGACACTCATGCAGCGCACTGTCCGTGCCAAGTCATGTGCCAGCAAGGATGGGGGGGATCCTTTCATAGCGTAGACTGAAAACCCACATGCTGCCCACGTTCTTCCCTTCCCAATTTTGAATTATGTCCCCTCTCGCAATCTAGTTCAGAACATTTTGTTCTAGAATTTTGTCCAGATTTCTTCTGTCATTCTCGTGAAGGCTCTTTCAGCCATTTTGTTGCCTGGGTAACTAAACTCTCCCATCAAGGGGTTAGTGACCCAGTTAGGCCCTAAGGAAGCACTGCTTCCAACATCTCCTCATCCTCACTATTTTTTTTTTTTTTTCCTATCCTACCCTTTACACTGCTGGAGTCCATTTCTGTTAAAAGTCAAAGTGTTTTCTTTCTGGCTTCCCCCTTGGTATCTAGAGCTACAGCTCTGAAACTGTAGATCCAGCCACCAGTCTTAAAAGCCACACCCACAAACACACCCATGTCTAAAGTAAGACTCAATTGCTTTTTGTTGGAATGTTTCCACAGATAGAGGGAGGCCCTAGGCACTGGCTTCTTGAAAAGGCAGTCTCTTTGTGATCCCATCCTCCTCCTTCCCAGGCCTTTCCCTCCTTCTCAGCTACGGCTCACTCCTCCCTTCCCAACATGCCCAAACCAAGTGCCAGGGCTTAGATTCTTTATAACCAAAAGCCTTTGATCTTTTACAGCCTGGTATCCTTCTGCATGTCTCACGTCATAGTGCAAATACTGAAAACAATTTAAAGTTAGGTAACTCTCTTTTAACAGAGATGAAAGCTTCATCCTGTGGATAAATCCTGGCGGAATTTGGGGCAACTGCCAGAGACAGAGGATAGGTAAACATGGGGTCTTCACAGAGTCACGCGATTATACATCCTATGTAGTGACTCCAGAGGAAAGATGGCTTCCATCATGCACACATTCAAAGGAGACCCACTGCATATGCAAGCTGATTCCCTGCTTCCCTGGCCCCTCACCCAGAGGGGAGGAAAATCAATGTGCATTTATAAACAGGCTGCGCAGTATCTGAATGTGTAATCATTGAAATAAATGCAGCTGTGTTTATTCAACATGCACAGCCTTGCACCTCGGCTCTGTTGCTAAAAGGCTTGTGGGAGAGATGTGCAGGCGCCAGCCTGGAATTCTCTGATGCTTCTAACATCATTATTTCCAGACCGAATAACTCCTTCTAGCACGCAAAGGAAAATGCTCTCTCACCAGGGCTCATCTCACATGCCCTGGGAAATCCACCCATGAAGGAGACCCCTGGGCAGCCCAGGTTCACTGCAGTTGGGAATAAGAACAGTGGAAATCATAAAGAAGAGGGAAACATGGTAAGATGGCTGGAGAGGCAGGTCCATGGCTTGCTGCCATTAAAGAACTTCTAACCTGAAAGAACCTGTACAGTAACAATTGCTTCAGCTTCTTGTTAAATGCCTGTGTTCACCGAGTGGCCAAAGGAAACCCAGCCACACTGACCGTGCCTCCAAGGTAAGCGATCCTAAGGACCTTGCTAGAAAGGAGCCTGTAGGGGATTCATTCGAAGCACATTATATTTTTTCTTTTCAGTTGACAGCTATGTGCATTTGTCTTTTCGCAGTCAGGAAAAAAGTTCAAAATAGTTGTTAAGTTCCACTACTTTCCATCGAGACACCCCTTTTCAGAGGCTGGTGATCACGGTTCAAGTACTGGGGACAGGCTGCTGGGAGAAGCAGCAGGGGGTGATGAGCCTGCAGGGTCCATGTGTGTTGTGGGGCTTGATGGGATCCTTCCAAAAGTGAGGCCTGGTCTCTAGGGCTTGGCCAGGAGCCACATACAGGGCAAATCAGTCAGAATCTTTTAAAAGCTTCCCAGGATTACGAAGTCTCCGGCCTTCTCCAGTCTTTTTCAATTTGTTCTATTTGTGCCCAACCTTTTTTACAACCCCATGTTCTCATTCAAACTAGGTTACAGTCTCCACTGGAGGTAAGTAAAAACTTCTTGCTTTTCTATGCCACAAAAACCAAGAAGCCAAAAGTCCTGGGACAGGACAAGTCAACTATGACACAATTTCTCTCTCCACCCCCGACACCCACACCCTTTCCTTATTACCTTTCTACTTCATGGCACAAACACAAAAATCAGAATTCACCCACCATACTGACTCTACAGCAGGTCCACAGAGGACGCGACTTTGATATGGACAGGACTGGAGTGGCTCTAAGCCAGAATTCAACCACTTCTTTATCGAGGTGATTAGGGTACAAGACAGGCAAGCTGCCTATAAAGGCAAAGACCGTATTTGTCACCCGGAAGCCCCTTCATCAGCAGGGATCCAGCTTTGCATCTACGGTAGCTCTCATAGGATCATATACGCAGAAAACATTTGGAGACCCTTTCCTGGAACATTCGAGGAAAGTAGGCTCTGAGATGAAAAGTGACTTGTCTCAAGTCCTGAGCTACGCTCTCACCTCCCAGGTCTCCTCAGCGCCCTCCACTCCTGGTCATGCATGCCGCTGCCTGTTATCATCATCTGCTGTTCAACTGCCCGTTTGATGTTGGAGCACTCTGTTTAGCTAAGACAGTCCCTTGCCATCTTTTCTCCTTAGGGCCTAGGATCCTGGGCTATGCAGCCATACATAGAGGACGTGGGAGAAGGAGGCCAAAACATGAGCCCTTTCAAACATTTTCAAGTTTGGAATTACTGACTCCTTCTTTGCAATTATATGATAATATCACAGAATTAACCTGTATTTCCACTTTAGTTCTCATGAATTTTGTATTGGTTTCTTGAAGCAAGAAAAAAAAAAAGGCACTAATTGTAGAAACGTTTCCTTTATTCCTGAAATCTCTTTGGAAGCCTCTTCTGCTCATTCTTTTAATTCTAAAACTTTCCTTTACAGTGAGATACAAAATAATGAAGTTAATTCACAGTGTGTGGGGGAGGGGCATGTTTAACATCTGTTTTTGATGTCAAACTAATACTCCAAAAGTGTACTGCTTTCTTGTTCCAATGGCTGAGCAATAAATATAACAAAGAAAAAAGTCGTATTTTGCCAACTTCATCCTGGCTGGCCTAGTCTAAATCAAGAATACCACGGTGCTTTAGAAAAGTTTAAATTTTAATATTACTTTTACTATATAATGTGCTTCCCCAGTTAGTTTTCTTATCCTGCAAGGCAATTCAAATAATTGTACTTTTCCTAATAGATTTCCTAGATTGAGCCCAATTCCCTTCTATTTGACCCTCATTCACTGATGTCATCAGCTAAGCCCAGACCTACTAGATATGAGGTGCTTCCCCAACCACCCTCAAGATCCTAAGGGGAAAGGGAGTGGGTTATGGAAAGAAGGCTTTGGTTTTAAATACCATTTTAGGGTCTGTAGTTGAGCTCAGTGGCAGAGTGCTTGCCTAGCATGTGTGAGGCACTGGGTTTGATTTTCAGCACCACATAAGAATAAATAAATAAAATAAAGGTATTAAATTTAAAATAATTAAAAATAAATACCATTTTATTCAGTGAAATGGGGAAAATGTAAGAAATGCAATGAAAATGAAGAAAACACATGAACTTCGTAATTTCCATTTTAAAAGTATTTTCTTGGGTGTATTTAGGAATTAGAATAAAAAAGATATTAAGCCCTGTTCCTTTCTAGCTCTGCAAGAACACCTTTACATACTCCTAACCCTGTTCTTGCTTTCTTCACAATATTTTTAAAGGACACACAAGTCCACAGAGCACATAACAGTAAACACCTTTTCCAAGAAGTGTGTTGTAACAGATTGTTATCCATGTTTCCTCTGCCAGTCACTCAAATGTCACCTACAGTCCAGGATCTGAGGACAGAGGCAAGAAGGGACCTTGAGGTTCAAGAGTTGGCACAACTGCAAAGTGGCTAGACCAAGACAGGCAGACGGAGTGCACTACTTCCAGGTACTTCATTTTAGAGCTAGAATAATAATGGGGAAGAAAAATTATTGAGAATTACTTAGAAGATAACTGCTCTTTTATAATTTTAAAATATTGATTCTTCTCCAGAGAACGCTGCACTTATTGATAAAAGTGGGAGGACAGATCTTACAAAGGGGGGTCTCTGGAGAGAAAGATGGTGACTTTTCTAAATCTGAGGGTTGTTTTTTTTTTTTAATAAACTGTGTTTTGGAACAGCGTTAGATGTTTTTTAAGATAATACCCAGTTTCTCCTGTCATTAGTATCTTAGTTGCCACAAGAGCGAACATGACTGGTAACTGGAGTGCATGCTGCTTTCAGACCTCCTCCGTCTTCCCTGTCTGCCCTTTGCCATCTCGGGACGCTCGAGCACTTCTGATCATCACTTCTGATCATCACTTCTGATCATCACTTCTCCTCAGGCTCCTCCCGACTGACAAGTTCTTAGACTTTGCTTGTTCAAGCTGCTCTTGATAGTGTTGAAGAATACGATCAGATACCGAGTCAAATGTCCCTCAGTTGCAATTTCTCTAATGTTTTTCTCAAAAAGATCTGTGATTGTAAAAACTACAATTTCCTAGTTAAATATTCAAAGATGTATATACTTAAATCCTACTGAAAATCACAATTTTAATAATTTCAAACAAATCTGAACACCTATTTCTTTTCTTTCCCTCCTGGTCTCCAAAGAAATTCCAATAACTTATTCCATAAATCAATCACTATGATTGGTACTGATGTAAGTTTGTCTCAACTCTGCAATTTCCCAAAGGCTGTCTCAGACTAGCAGAACGAGACAGGAAGTGAACTCATTCTCAGAAGGCTAGGGACCAGAGCAGGAGGTAAGATTAGAGGCAAAGAATGGGATAATTATAGCTCAAAGTCAAAGTAATACTTAAAAAAAAAAATCTAAGAAGTATGAGAGGGCTGGGGGGAAGCTGAGGAGCGATGTAAACAATTGCAGGAGAGCCCTGCTCCCAAAACTGTAAAGAAGGCTCTCAAACTCGGCATCCCTCCTCCCAAGCTCTGAAATGATTGGCAGTACATTAGCAAAAAAAAAAAAAAAAAAAAAAAAGGTAAAATAATGAGGAATCTAAGCTTGATTTAGACATTCTTAATTCTAAAATTTAGAGGATGTTGGAGAAAGAGCCATAAGAACAGAACAAATGGCTGCCTAAATGCCTCCCCTGGAAAAGGAAGCCGCATCAAGCCTTTCTCTGCACTAAAGAATAGGGAGCTTCCTCGTGCCAAATACCAGGAATGGCGCCAGAGAGGCAGCACCCTGCCTCAGCAGGACAGACTATTTCACTCCTCAGAAACAGATCTTTCAAGTTCTTTGGGGGCTCACATCAAAGGACAACTGACAGAGTCCAGGGAGGCACGGCTGCCCAAGGAGAGGTACAGTATGAAAGTCACAAAGCACAGCTGGTTTTATTGGACAGCACTTTGCCCAGCTTTGCACCGACTCAATTTCACAGCCATCTATATTCTCTTAGGGGCACTGTGAAGGAATTTTGAAAAAATACTTGCTCGGAGACTCATTCCCATCGACTCCACTGAGAGTCACAGTGATCTCAACCAGGAGGTAGGCTCAGAGTCTCATCATTAAGCTTGCCTTTCAATCGCCTTACTCCAAAATGCCAGAGCTTAATAATCTTTTCATCCTGACTTATAGGAGGTAATCCTATTAAGATTCAGTTTACCTGAGAATTTACTTGTTTTTCTGTGTGTCTAGGATTTGTGGCTACCTGGGTAATGTCACAGAAGAAGTGAGAGCATCTCCACAGAACTGGTCCCTTGTCTGAGAGCACCCCTGAAGTGTGCAAGATTACTGCGACTGTGGAGTGCTCAGATAACCTACCTGCCACTCTGGTCTGAGGTCCAAGCAACTGACCGCCCCTCGGGTTTGGTCTTGTACCATATCCTGATGGCATGAGGGAAATCAGAAGCCGTCAAAGCCCCTGGCTTCCTGATCTGTAAGCTCCAAGTATCAGTGTCAAAGAACAGTTCCCCACAGCCAGGAGCCTGGCCACAGCGAGCATAATAATCCAGCTGCTCCCTCCAACGATCCGCAGGCAGAGTCACAAGTTCACCAACAACCTCATTCCTGAGCTCCTCAGAAATAACTGAGAGCTTGGAAGACCTTGTAAATTTTTCAATACCTGGCACAGCAGCAACATCCACCTCCTCGACCTTTAACACAGACAAATCACAACAGTCCAACACCAGCAAAAAACCCTCTCTCCCATGGTTCCTTGTGTCACAGCAGTACTCTGAGCTAGAGATACCAGAAGCCTGTTCCTGGTTGTCATGGTTACCATCTTTATCAAAAGTATCTTTTTCACCTTTATCACAGATTGCAAAATCATTATATCCCAATTTAGATGCTACGGTCCTTGCATTTGTTGCAGGAATATGGCAGGGCTCAGGTGCCCTAAATGTGCAGGCTTCACTTGACTCCAATTGGCAGGTTTCCTCGGTGGAACTAGTTTGTTTCTTGACTTGGTTTCCATCCTCAAAGAAAAGCACTATGGTGCCCTCAATGGTCTGACTTTCAAAGTTCACGTCTAAATCCAGCACATAGTGCTTCACAAGCATGTGGCTGGTGTTGGCCATAAGAGGCAGATCATCTCTGGAAGGGTCCAGCTTCGTGTCCATGGTGTAGTCTGCTGTTTGAAAGGTTGGTTAAAATCTCAGATGGGGCTTCCTCTCTTGCCTTAATCTTCCAGAATCATAAATGGCTGCTTCCTCAAAAGACACCTATGCCACAAGTTATGCTTCCACAACTTTCAGTCTCCTGGCAAAGAAGAAAAAGACAATAAGGTAAAATTCCAAATAAGATCCTAAACGCTTCTGCAAACCGCTGCTCCTGCGAGTTGACTACCATCCCTAACAATCCCCCAGCGTGGCAGGTACTCATGGCTAGAAGGCACACTAAGCTTTTTGACTGACATGAAAGAAGCTGCGCTATGGGTTTCTAAAAATATTTCAATTACCAATGGAATGAAATGGGCCTCCACAAAGCTGAAAGAATTGTGTTCCTCACTAAAAAAGTCCTTGTTTTGAAAAAGAGCAATTGTTATGCAAAATCATAACTGATCATCACTGTGCTTCTTGTTTTAGAAGATATTAAATGTATCATTTCTAATTTTGTGCATCAAAAGATAAGTGATTGTTTCTCTACTGTGATTCTAAGTAACAAGTGTGAATGAGGGCTAAATGGACTCATACATTTTATTCTTTGAGAGTAATAATTTAATACATACAATGTAACTCCAGGGATTAATGTACTTTTCACATTAGGACTGCTCTCATATCAGCACTTCCAGTAAATTACAGGAAAATGAGCCAATTTACCAAGAGTGCATTCTAAGTATTCCTTTGAGATTGTTCATGGAGATTTTTCAAATTTATAGTTAAATACTCAAGGTATATCATTACATCTTAATAGCTGAAAACCCATTAACATTCTGGATAATAGCCTTTTTGTGGCAAACAAAAGGTCTTCTCATTTGAAAAAAAATAGTATGCAAATACCTATAAAAGGAAGGAGAGAAATTAAAACACAGAAACAGATGTTGCAATAAAGTGTACAAGTTCTTCATAAAAGTTCTGAATCAAAATGTATTCTTATTATATAATAGCAATGCAGCTGAAAGAGAAATTATTTGAAATTATTCAGTCCCTGATGTGCACCTAATTTCTTTTAGCGTAAGCTGTTCTTTTTTTATTCTTTTACCAAAAATGAAAATCAAATGGCAGGAGAAAAGAAAATTCTGACAGAGTAGATATATTTAAAACAATTTTTATATTTCTAAATATCAAGAGGCATTCTTCTGTGAACTACAAAACAACACTACTTGCATTGACCTTTCAAGCAAATTGCAGTGCTCCCCCTTCTGTTTTAACTCCTCCTCACTTCCCTTCTGACTTTATCTGCCTCTCTACTAAATCTTTTTATTTCCCTTCCTTCTAGAATCTCATTTCAGCAAACAACCCTATTGAATTTTTAGGTTTTACCTCTCACAAAGACATTTCCTCACTAAATCTCACTTAACTTTAAAAAATGGAGCCTCCCGTGGCCTGATATGATCTAACTGAAGCTACTTCTCCAGTTATGGGGATGACACTCCCTTTGCACCCTGTTCTCCAACCAAAGGGCCTGCTTAAGACTCCGATCCCTAAAGTAACTCCAGCCCTGCCAGACCTTGCCACTGAGAAGCACCTGAAGTGCTCCTGGATCCCATCTGCCAAATCCTGTTCTCCTTCCACACCCTGGTTCAAGTGCAACCGCCTCTCAGAATCCTTCATTGACCACACTGGCTCCTCTACCAAACTGCATGCGGTAATGATGTTAAACACAAAAGGAGTACAGAGAAGTCAGGGAAGTGAAGAACAGTTTGAGCCAGGTGCAGTGGCCCATGTCTGTAATCCCAGCGGCTCGAGAGGCTGAAGCAGGAGGATTGCAAGTTCAAAGCCACCCTCATCAACAGCAAGGCGTTAAGCAACTCAGTGAGACCTTGTCTCTAAATAAAATACAAAATTGAGCTGGTAATGTAGCTCAGTGGTCAAGTGCCCCTAAGTGCAACCCCCAGATCCCGCCCGCACAAAAAAAGAAGAGTTTGAAGTTTATTTATGGAAAAAACTGGTACTTCTCTTAGTGCTAGAAGGGTCAACAGGCACAGGGGATAAGCTAGGGTATATTGTTTTCTGAATGAAAGTGACTGAATTGCCATTAATTAATAACAACCTCTGACAAAGCCATTGACTATATCCATGCAATGAGAAACAATGATGTTCAAACTTCATCCTGCTGGTGTTTGGAATTGCTAATATACAGCTGTTGACTAGTTTTTTTAAAAAAACATATATTTTTTTAAAAAGCCTGAAAATACACACACATCACCTTAATGGTTGTCTAAACTTATCACATTTGAAGAAAACTAGGTTAGCACTGATACCAATATAGATGTAATTATTCATTGTCTAACCCTAATAGATTCCTTCATTTATTTCTGAAAGTTTATATACTTTAAGAATAAAATATATTTTACAGAACAATGTCTGTTGCTTTTGTGCCTGGTGCAGAGAACAATGCTGTGACGCTCGCTGTCTTAAAGCCTATCCTTTCCAGGCTGTTATCAAACCCACTGTGTCCAAAACCTGTCATTATCCAGTGGCTAACCACTGCTGCCTCTAAAATAAGTGTGCTATGTGGTGTGGTTTCTGTTTTTGTTTTGTTTTGATTTATGAGAGAAAGAGTCTTGCTAAGTTGCCCAGGCTGACCCCAAACTCCTGGGCTCCAGTGATCCTCCTGTCTCAGTGTCTGCAGTAGCTAGGACTGCAGGCACACACCATCATGCCCAGCTCTGGAGTATATTTTAAACAATTCAGCCCTTGTTACCCTGACTGGCTATTCTTTGGTCCTCTTAGCAGATTCTTGGCTACATACTTCATTGTGGCCATTCTGAGTCTTTCCTTCTGCTCATTTTCCAGCTCCATGCTTGCTGACTGGTTCTCAGGTGATTATTTGATCTTTACTGAGATGATCTCTGAAACTTCATCATACCTCAAAGCATCTCCAGTTGTTCATAACTACTGCCTTCTCCTAATTTGGAGGGAACAGCATCCCTTCTGCATCAAGCCAATCCTGCCCTCTGAACCCAATTTTGGAGTCTTGAGAGAGACAAATAAACAACACTCTTCCTTCCCACCAAATTCCAAACATACCAAGAAATAGTAAAGACATGGCAAAGGGAGACCAAAATATCACCATCACTACTGATAAAAGCTAAACTGGAGAACATGGCTTACTGCAAGACCCAAAGACACCAGGAAATTGCATCCCCTGTTCCCAGATGGTTTCAGACAATCTGGGTCAGGTCAGAGCTCCAAGGAGAGGAAAGATCACCACCCCCCCACTGCCCCAAGTAAGACTTAAGGGCTGAAATTGTACAGGAGAATAGCTCTCTGTGGAAAGGATTGCTACCTAAAAATCAAAGGGGAGGAGATGATCAGAACATGCCCAAGTTTATTAAATTAAGCCACCTTGTGAAATAAAGACACAAAACCAGGAGTGTCACTCTAATTGAACTCCCTCAACACGGAAGAAAATGACCGAAACAGGAAAGAACCATTCCCCCAACACCATCGCCTTCCACTTACTAAACTTACAAATTGACAACCTTGTTTTATTTGATTTTTTTTTCCTCTTGCTAACATTTTTCTCTCTCCACCATTCCATCCAATTCAAAGACCAACCATTGTTTTTTGTTTTGTTTTGTTTTGGTTTTTTTTTTTTTTTTTTTGGGGGGGGGTTACTGGGGATTGAACTCCTACTTGCTAGGCAAGAAGAGTTCTACCATTGAACTACACCCCCAGCCTTCGGGTTACCATTTTTAAAAACAAAGGCTACATTTGGCACTGTAGCTTGCTTATTTATTCATCTATACATTTTGAGACAGTGAGGATCAAACTCAGGATCACACACTTGCTAGACAAGTGTTCTACCACTGAACTACATTTCCATCCCTCTGCTTTCCATTTTAACTAGTCTTTATATCATTAAACTTTGGAGCTGGACAAATTTTCAGGCTCACTCATGCAGCTCTCCTCTACAACTTAAAACAAAGAAGTCCAGAGAAGGAAAGCGCTGTGCCCAAGGTCACCCCATCTCTTTCTGTTTGTGAGGAATAGAACTTTTCCCTCTAGCTGATGCTCTTCCTTGGAATTTTCATCCTCTAGATTTCATGGTTATCTCTTCATATCATCTAAGTCGTAAATCAGATGTTACCTCTAAGATACTCTTGCATGTTCGCATTCTACCTTCTTTGTTTTCTTCAATTTGTGCAGACTAGTAATCAATTTTTCTCGTGAAGAATTCAACTTTGGTAGGAAAAGGAGGATTTTTTTAATCCAGCCCCAGAAGACTTGAAGAGCAGTCACTGCCGCCTGGTTTCCAACCTACATTATGGTTTGTATATTATGTGGCTTATTCACCTATTTCCTACTTGTCTGGGATTTCTGGAAACCTAAATCCCCTATCTCTGAAAGTACATAGCTCTCACTGGAGTCAATCAGGGTCACAGTCCCACATTTAGGGCAAAACTGAACTGACTGTGGTTGCAAACACATGTCTGTGGCCACCTTGAAAGGCCTCTCTCAGCAAATGGTAACCACATTTCTAAGCAGTCCGTTGACTTCAGCACTTTTGGCTATTATTGTGCTCCAATTTAAAATGCCAGCGTGTCTCACTGAAGCATTTTTCCATTCTCTGTCATAAGCTATAACATATAAAATCCCTCCCCCCTTTATCAAAACCAATGGTTAGTGTTCCAGTGGCTAACCACCACAGCCTCTAAAACAAGTGTGCTATGTGGTGTCTTTTAAAGGCTTACATGATTGTCTCAGCAACACCATTAAAATGCTTTGAAAGGATTAATGTACAGCAACATTTTTCTTAATGGGTTGGGGGAGGATCAAATAATAAACAGAGCTATGGCTCAGAAAAGAAACTACACTGCCACTTTCAAGCCCCCAAACTGAAGCAGCCTCTGTGAAAACATCCCAATCATTCTAAGAAACAATTTCCCTCGCTTCCAGCTTACGAAGCAACGCATGTCATCCTCCTGGCCCTTAACTCATCTGCCTCAATTTAGAGCTGCCCCACCCTTCAGCAATCCAGGAACTCCTTGGGCCCTCCCCCAATTCAATTTTGTGTTCACAACCCTGCTAAGCAGAGTACTCTGTACACAGTAGGTTCTCAATAAATAGCCATGAAATTGACATCTGAAGACATCTGTGACCTTAACATCTCTTATGTAACACGTCTGGCTGTGTCATTTCTACAGTCTGGTAGAAAGCTACTATTTAACAAACACCTTCCTCCAGATCACTCCTTTCTTCTTCTCAGGATACACCTATACCATTTTATTCCACGTCTTTTTTCTCCTAATCAACTTGGGGAAGAGAAATTTTTGCATATACGCTTATCCTATAGCATTGAACACACTTTGAGTAATTACTAAATATTTTATTCTACAGACTATTTATTTGATCGGAGGTGACAGCTTTCTCTATATCAAGTGTGTGCATTCTTTAGGACACATCAAATATCTTGGACATAACCAGTTTACTTGCTGAAATATACTGTTTCTGGGCACAGTTCCTCAGAAATTCACCTGCATATAGTCACAGGAACACAGCTCACTGCTGTGATCAAATAATTTCAGTAAAATAACTTCAGGATTAAAAGGAAATTTAGTCCAAATTTGTTGTTTTGGGTTTAGAAACATCACATTGACATTATTATGCAACTTAGTCAATAGTATTGAAATAAACCCATGTTGATGGATACAGACGTAGTTTGTTTAACTGCTGTTTAGTGTCCCATGTGAATATTCTACCATCTATCAATATTATTATTTACCTATTGATAAGGTATTTCTCTTAAAATTTTCATTATAACAAACAATGCTGCATTGAACATCCTTGTACACATCTCCCAGTTCACATATGCAACTTCTGTGGTTAAAAGATGTAAAAATTCCATTTTACCTGATATTAATGTTGTCACGCCTACTTTCTTTCAGGTTTTTTTTTTTTCCTGGTACATCTTTTCTATCCCTTTATTTTTAACCTTCTGGGTTGTTTTGCCTAGATTATCTTTTAAAGATAACATCTGGCTGGATTTTTTTTTTAAGAGAGAAAGAGAGAGAGAGAATTTTAATATTTATTTTTTAGTTTTTCAGTGGGCACAACATCTTTATTTTATTTTTATGTGGTGCTGAGGATCAAACCCAGCACCCTGCGCAGGCCAGGCGAGCGCGCTACCGCTTGAGCCACATCCCCAGCACTGGCTGGATTTTTAATATAAGTATCACATTTATTGACTGAAACTCATTTGTCTACATTTATCACAATTACAGTTATAATGACACTCATCTTAACCTTTTTTTTTTTTGAGAAAGGGTCTCACTAAGTTGCTCAGGATGGCCTCAACCTTGCAATCCTCCTACCTCAGCATCCTGAGTAGCTGAGATCACAGGCATGGGCCACCATGTCTAGCTTATTTTGTGTTTTCTATTTACATGATTTTCTTTGCTTCTTTCTTAAGGTTTCCTTTTCTGATATTTGTTGAAATTTTTACTGCACACCTGTTTTACCTTCTAGTGTTAGTTATAAAATCTATTTATTTTCTTTAACATACCTACTTAAAGTCAATCTCTAAAAGCCTTCCAAAAAAATATAAGCACCTTAGACTCATCAACAGTTTTTCTTCTTCCTTACTCCACACCAACTTCTATATTCCTGTAGCTAATGTCTTAGTATCACATTATTTTTAAGAAGCCCCATCCGGCATTTTTAAAAAGCCAATATTTTAAGCTGTGCACAGTGGTGCATGCCTATAATCCCAGTGGCTCAGGAGGCTGAGGCAGGATGATCTCGAGTTCAAAGCCAGCCTCAGCAAAAGCGAGGCACTAACTAACTCAGACCCTGTCTTTAAATAAAATGCAAAATAGGGCTGGGGATGTGGCTCAGTGGTCGAGTGCCCCTGAGTTCAATCCCCGGTACCCCCCCTCCAAAAAAAAAGCCAATATTTACAAGTGTAACTTATTTATATGTATTTACAAGTATGTTCATCAGCTTCCTTACAACTGGGTCACACGTCCACTCCTTCCTTCTGGGTCGGTGTTGTTCCAGTTGCTGCATAACAAATTAACTTGTGGCTTTAAACTGAAACCATTTTGTTCTATTCTGGCAACACTCAGCTGGCACCACTCTTCTATAGCTTGGGGATTCATCCATGTCACTTCCCGGTAATCAATGAGAAGACAGGCTTATCCAGAGACTCTGACAACCAGATTGGCTATACAAAGTCTCTCCAATATGGGGATCTCAGAATAGTTGGACATCTGATATAGAAGCTGGCATCCCCCAGAGGAAGCATCCCTAAACAACAGTTGAAAGCTGCATGGCCTCTTCTTGCCTGGCCTTGAAAGTCAATGTGGTTATCAATTCCACTACAATCTATCATGAGGCAATGAAGATTCAAGGAGAGGGGAAGAGACTCCCCTTTTGATGGGCAAGTGGTAAGTCACAGAGTAGAAAAGCATGGGAGATGGGAGACATTGCTATGGCCATGTTTGGAAAATACCATATGCCTCAATTTCCTCTTCACTTTAGCATTTCTTTCAGAAGCAACAAGAGTGAATTCTTCCAACACTTGCATGTTTGCAATGCTTTCATTAAATTCTCACTATTAACTGATTACTTAACTAAGTGTAGAGTTATTTTTTACCTAGCACTTTGAATACATTACTGTACTGTATTTTGGTATCTCTTTTTGACCCCCAAGCTATGCATGTATGAGGTAGCCAAACAGCCCAATTAAACTGGGATTCTGATCACTTCCCACTATAGAGGAGGCACTACTAGAAGTCCAAATTCATTAAAGTTAATCACCTGCAAAACATTATGTCCCTACGAGGAACAGAACCCAGAGTTTCTACTAGTATGGATCACAATCCTAATATAAGGATAAAAGGAAACAAGAAAATATAAACCATACTCAGAGAAAAAGCAATCAATGAAGACCAACTTGAGTTAAGTAAGCAAACAAGGATTTTAAAGCAGTGATTACTATTATAAATTAAGGACATAAACGCTATGATAAAATGAACTAAAAGAAAACTTACAAGAGAAACAGAATTACTAAAAATAAAAAAGCAAAATAAATTCTCAATTGAAGAATAATATATATGAAATTTGGGCTGGGGATGTGGCTCAAGCAGTAGCGCGCTTGTCTGGAATGCGTGGGGCGCTGGGTTCGATCCTCAGCACCACATAAAAATAAAAATAAAGATGCTGTGTCCACTGAAAACTAAATAAATAAATAAATAAATATGAAATTTAAAAATTCACTGGTAGTTTTCAATAGTAGACTAGAGATCACAGAAGAAAGAGCAACTGAACTTGAAAATAGTTATACAGAAATTATCCAGTATGAAAACCAGAAAAAAAAAATGTTGAAAGGAATGAAGCACCCCAGGTATTTTTGGAACAAAATTAAAAAATTTAATGTGAATATAACTGGAGTCCAAAAAGAACAGTTCAAAAAGAATGAGGTAGCAAAGTATACCAATAAAAAAAAAAGGGCAAGAAGCAGCAGTGAGCACAGCCAGCACCAAGTCTTGATTTCTAAATACCATTTTCCAATAAAGGCACCAGGCCCCCTTGGAAAAATGGCCGACCATAGGACTAGGGCAGGGAAAATACAAGAAGAGCCTAGAGCATCACAGAGGCAAAGAGTGGGGAAGAACAGGGCACCTCGAAAGGCCACAGGCACCAGCCTGGAAAGCTGCTAATGGCTAGTTTGGCCTAAGCAAGCAAACAAATAATGGTAGTACTGGGTTAGAACCCAAAGAATAAGACACATGTCTATGAGTCTATTGTGATATAAACAAATGATCATATAGGAAATTGGAAGATATATCTTCTTATGGAAAAATTCCAAATAATATATGTAGATGTTACTTCTTCTAAGAGGTAGGGATTAATCTTCCTCCCCTTGAGTATTGGCTGGATTTAATGATTTGATCCCAACAAATAGGGAATAGAAAAAAATACTCATTTTATAGTTCAGAAATCTGGTACACACAAACTTAACCAAATTATCAAGCTTAATAGCACCAAAAATAAGTCATATTGCTATCATTACCCCAGATATGATGCAGTGAGAAAGGCACCTTGCCTCCATAATAGTCCCTAAATCAATGTAAACCTGAGAAAATATCAGACAAGTTCACACTGAAGGACATTCTGAAAAACATCTGCTCAGCACCCATCAACAATGTCAGGGCTGTGAATATTAAGTGAAGTCTGAAAGACTTACAGAATGGAGATACGATGATAAAATGCAATATGGTATCCTAGATGGGATTCTAAAACAGGAAGAAAAAAAAAAAGAGGAGGACATCAGTAGAAAAACTGTAGTTCATAGCATTGTACCATCATTACTTTTGTAGTTTAACAAGTACATCTTAATTACATAATATGTGAATCTTGGGGGAAGCCAGGCGATAAGTCTGTAGGAACTCCCTATACTAACTCTGCAACCTCTGAAAGTATCCCAGAAGATACAGATTATTTTTAAAATAGCTGAAATTCTCCAAATTTGGTAAGTTATAAGTTTGAAGACTCAAGAATGTGAGCAAGCTCAAGCAGGATAAATACAAAGGAAATCATATCTATGTACGCCATTATCAAACTGCTGAAAACCAAAGATAAAAAAAAATCTTAAAACCAGCCACGATAAAATGACACAGTACATATGTGGAACAACAGCACATTTGAAAGTTGTTTTTCTGTCAGAGTGACATCTGGCTTCTCATCAGAAATGATGAAGGACCCAGAAAATTGTGGAATGATTTTCTTTTCAGTTCTGAATGAATGGGAGAGGAGGGCACATTTGCTTCGGATATATTACCCCTAAAATCTTACTTAATTATTAACTTTTTAGAAGATCCCTCATTTCGTACTTAGCAAAATGGCATTTTAGTAGATTCCTGATTTAATTATCCAAACTTCTGATGAGTGGACACAGAGCTACTTGATTCAAAACTGAAATTCCCTCTTATTTATTATGTTTCTATTTCAAAACAAAACAAATATAATCTAAGACTAATCCACCCTCCAAAATATCCACCTCTTTCCTTCCTCAAAAACTCTCCTGAACACTGGTTTGGATAAACTGACATGACATGGAACTACTTTTTCCTCAAAGGCTGAGGCAGCTATTCAACTTCCCTGCCCCTCAGAATTTTTCTTTCAGCCTGTCTTCAGATCTCTTTAATTTGGTTCTCTGGCATCCAACAGTTAATAAATTTTCAAAGCTGAAGTCATTTCTAAATAGCAGAAACAGGCCACTCAAAGGATTGCTATTATCTCTCGTACAATTTTAATCTTTTGAGTTTAGGATATGCCTTCAGTCATTTTATTTGGTTTCTAACATTACAACCTTAAGTTTTCCCTCTTTGTTCATTCCTTTTTATTTTATTTTACTTTGAGTAAAAATACAGTGTTAAAACAACATAAAGCTATATGTTTAAATTTGCAAGGACCAGGACATTCTGAATTTAAATCCCTCTAAAAACGTGATGTTGACTGGACCCCAGCCCCAGCCCCATAGGCTACAATAGGGTCTTTCATTGCAAAACTCGCACCCACACATCAATGTCATTTATCACTGAGCAAATAATGCAAGACAACATAATGAAGAGTGGATTTGGGTTTATTCCCTTAACTATAAATAAAAATTTGTAGCACTTTGCAGGATTACCACATGTGGAATGATACCAACTTAAATACCAATCTTTAAGCCAAACTCTAAGTAAGAGAAACCATGCTCTCTGGCCTCAGATTTTAAATAATCTTTCTTTAAATTTACTGCTTTCACGAAGCATACAATTTGTAATCATGTAATGAAAGACCCTATTGAGATATGTGTATGAAAAGAAGAAAAAAATGTGGGAATTATAAAAGTGCTTGTGATGAAGATCAACACAGTGAGGCCAAAGCAGAGTCTGACTCAAAGACCTTTTCCAGGATAAAGAAAGCAAATCCCTGTCAACTGCAGCTTGATTTACACATGATAACTAGACTAGGGTGGGGAGAGGTCTACCCTGAGAACACTGGAAATCACACCAGTATCAGCCTACTCCGAACTCTGTGTAAGCATGATGTGACAGGACGGACTGCACCTACCTTGGTGTTAGCTTGTATGTTCTCTAGCGCTCCTGATCACAACTGAGCACACATGCCATTCCTCTTTCATGCTTAATGTGTTCATGCTCACATTATCAGCAGGCATGGGGATGCAAAGATCAGATTGGAAGTGATTTCTCTATTTCAAAGAAAAAGAATTTATTCTTCTGATTGCTACTTGCTTGCAAAGTAAAGCATGTTTCAGTTCCGTAAAGAGTGCCACTTAGACTAAATTACAACTGACTGTTCAGAAAAGGATTCCTGGGAGAACTCATTTCAGTTAAGTGAAATTTCGACTCCATTTTCAAAGAAGTTATACCCGACAGAAGCTGACCAATCAAGGGGCTGAACTTCAGGTCACGCACCTACTGAACTTCAATGCCTGATTCCTCCTTAGGAGATGTGTCTTAATCAACATTGATTGCTTCCTGGCACTATCAATTAAAAATTTCACATGAAATACCTATTTTTTTCCTCTTTCCACATTTTTTTTCTAGTACCTTATAATCCTACATAATGATGGGATTTTTCATTATATATTTATGTATGCACACAATATAACAATATAATTTGGCCAATATCACTCCCCAACATTTTCCCCCTCCCTCTCCACCTCCCACCCTCTGGTCCCTTTCCTTGACTGATATCCCTTTGATTTGCATGAAATCCCTGACCTCCTCCTTTTTTTCCCTTCTTCCTCTTTATCTTCCCCATATGAGGCTGGCTCATTTTGCTTAACATAATGATCTCAAGTTCCACTCATTTTCCTGCAAATGACATATTCATTTTTCTTTATGGTGAATAAAACTCCACTGTGTATATATACTACATTTTCTTTACCCATTCATCTGTTAATGAACATCTATGCTGGAAATGCTTATGTTTTAAACTAAAAAATAATCCTTCTGCATTAAAATTGTTAAAAATATGTCCATAGAACACAGCAAAGCAAATCTCGGCATAGCCTGTTACAGGTACATTTCCCCCATCAAGACTAACTTTGTAGATGATTCCTTTATCATTTCTTGTCATTTTATTCAATGCATATACAGCCAACTCCCCATCCATCATCCAGGGACAAAAAAACTTGATTTGTCAGTTGTTGTTGTTTGTTTGTTTGTTTTAGTGCATTGAGAGATGAGGAAGATGGTGGATTAGAGGCACTCAGCACTCCCCTGCTTCTGCCCTAGATTAAACCACAGCAACAAGGTATGGCTGCATGGGGGAGGGATGTCATAGGTAAACTCTGGAGTACAATCATAGTCTGAGCAGGTAACAACCCAGAAATACTGGTTATTAGAAATAGGGGAACAAGCACCCAATGTTAAGAACTTTGGTAGCCTGCTGGAGAAGTACCCTTTACCCCAGGCTGTAGGTGAGTAAGTCCTAGCACCCTCAGCAAGTCCTGAATCCAGCACCAGGTAAATACAACGCAAGCAGACAGGAGGCTTGGCATCTGCAGTGGGTTGGCACTTCTCAGTGCTTCCCAGGATATTCAGATGGTGCCAAGAAGGGTCCCCTGGTCTGGGCTTACTGCTGGAGAGATTAAAAAGCCCCAGCACTTTATATCTCCAAGACCCAACAGATTCTTCTCTTCTCAGCAGACACCCACATGACAGACAGTTTGGGCCTAAGGAACTGGTTGTGACACAAAGCTGCTGAGAACTCTCTGGGTGGGACACCAGGTCGCCAGTCAAGGGAAGCGGAAGGTGCTGCCATGCAAAACTGGTAAGGCGAGGCGAGCTCTGGGAGCAGGAGGCCAACTGAGTATGGATTCTCTCCAAGGTGGCCCCCCACAGCACAGCGGCCAGGCGGGCTGGGGTCTCTCAGCTCCCCTCCAATGCAGAGGGCAGGACAGAGTCCTTCCTTCAGCTGCTCAGAGGCCTTCCGGTTACATGCCAGGCTTAGTAACTCGGCCCATGCACGACTGGAGGTCCAGGAGTGCAATCCGACCATCCACAGGCTCCAAGGGGCAGAGGGGCCAGCAGGGCCTCCTACTGTTGCCACATCCCGTCCACCCATGCACATGCAGAGGCCTCCAGGGGGCACAGCCCTGCCACCACCACTGCACGAAGCCCCTGCTGGTACGCGAGGTGGGTGGGCTCGGCCCGCCTGGCTGACAGGTTCCAAAATCTGAGATCTGAAAGGCATCGCTCCCTTTCACATACCTGGGGCCCGGGGAATTGTTGACTGCTTTTGCTTGCTTTATTGTGTGTTGTTTATTTTGTTTTTCCTTGTTATTTTTTTCATACTTTCACCTAATTTTACATATTTTTTAATTCTTGATGTTTTTCTTCTTTCATCTTTATTTCCCTTTTTTCTTTTCATTCTCTTCTTGCCTTCTCCCTTTTGAAATGTATCATTAATTTTACTTTCATTAACATTTAATTTTTAATCTATGTTCTTTGTTAATAGATTCTTTTTTTAAATATTTATTTTTTAGTTATAGGTGGACACAATGTCTTCATTTTACTTTACGAGGTGCTAAGGATCGAACCCAGTGCCTCACACATGCTAGGCAGGTGCTCTACCTGTGAACCACAACCCCAGCCCTAGTTGTTGTTTTTAAAAGGTTTTTATTGTATGTCTATTTCTGATTTGCATTTTTTTTTTTCTGTTGAAGTACTGGGACTAACACGGAGGCATTCTACCACTAAGCTCCACACCCCTCCCTTTTCATTTCTTATTTTGAGGCAGGGACTCCCTGCTTCGCCTCCACCTTCCAGGAGCTGGGATGTCAACAGTGCGCCTGGTTCTGGCTGACTTTTAAGTTGCTGTGACTCATGGTTATTTCTAGGGATTGAGTAGTGCTAGGGATTGAGCCCAGTCTTTGACCAGGTTGGGTGGGGGGGCTTGCTGCTGAGCTACCCCCCACCCCAGCTCAGATGAGAGAACTTGTACCTTATTCCATCCACAACCTAGTCTTGTTCAAACTTCAGTAGATGCTGCAACTAAAAGAATAGGGGTAACAAAAGCCTCTAGCTGATGACCTGGCCCCAAGAAGGCGCAGACTAGGGCACTTGAAGACGTACACTGGATATTCACCCCGCTTAGCAAACACAGAGAGAAACGACATGACTGTCGAGATCACTCCACCCACAAGAGGCCTTAACTCAGGCTGCTTTCACACACTTTCACAAAACCTATGGCAGATAAATCTGGAGGTTACCCAGTAGGCACACTTCATATACTCCACTGCCTACAGCACACCTAGATTAACTATCAGAGGGCCCTCACACTGGAAAAGATGGATGAACTGTTACATTCAGACAATAAAAAAGAAAAAAATAAGAAACCATGAACAGAACATACAAGAACTCAGAGATAACATTAAAAAACCAAATATTTGAATATGAGGATAAGAAGAGGGAGTCAAACTATAGACTAATGGCATAGAAAACCTATTCATTGAAAAATTTCCCTAATCTTAGGAATGATATGGACATCCAGGTACTGGAGGCATTTACATCCCAACTGCCAAAAGTACAAAACAAAGAAAGAATATGAAAAGCTGAAAGAGAGAAGTACCCAATCGCATATAAAGGTAAAGGTCATCAGAATAACAGCAGATTTTTCAGCATAAGCATTCAATACAAGGAGAGCATGGAATGACGCATGTCAAGACCTAAAAGAAAATAACTGCCAACCTAGATTACTATTATCCAGCAAAGAAGAAAAAAGATCTTCCAATATAAGAATAAAGTAAAAGAATTAATAACCAGTAAACCAGCATTACAGAAGATACTCAAAGGAACTCTAAACCCAAGATAAACACAACCACTAGAGCACAGGAAAGAAGAAACCCCATTCGAAAAGTAGTGAAGCAAATGATAAGTAGGAAAGAAACAAACACAATCATTTTAGTACACCATCAAACGTCTATGATGAATGAGAGAAAACAAGCACAGAATATTCATAACCATTAAAAGAAAAACAACACAATGACAAAAACTAGTACATTTCTTTTGATAATAAACTCTGAATGCAAATTATCTGCATACTCCCAATTAAAATACGCAGACTAGCTGACTGGATTAATAAAGAAGACCCAATTGTTTGCCTCCTGCAGGAAACTCATCTCATTGGAAAAGACATACAGACTGAAAGTGAAATGAAGGACAGTGATATTCTAAACAAATGGAATCTAAAAGCAAGCAGGAATAGCTATACTAATATCTAACAAAATAAATTTCAGGCCAATATCAATCAGAAAAGACAAAGAGGTACATTTTGATAAATGGGACAATTCATCAAGAAGATATAACCATTATAAATATACATATATATGCAAAGAGCTTCAGAGCACTCACTTTCATAAAACAAACACTACAGGATATAAAGGAAATGATAAACCCCAATACATTAACAGTGAGTGATATCAATACCTCACTTTTGCCAACAAATTTATCTTCCTGACAAAAGATCAGCAAAGAATTATCAGAGTTAAATTACACTAAAGATCAAGTGGATTTAACATGAACAGCTATCTAAAGATAGTTAACAGTTAACAGAATACAATCTTTTCATTAATACAGGGAACTATCTTCAAAGCAATCCATATTTTAGGCCCTAATGCAAATATTAGCAAATACAAAAAAAAAAAAAAAAAAGCCTGAAATAATTTCTTGTGTTTTATTTCAGGCCATAATGGAATGATACCAGAAATCAACAGCAAGAGAAATCGCATAAATTACACAAACATGGAGATTGAACAATACACTTTTAAAAAAGCAGTGAGTCATTCAAGAAATTGGGGTAGGGGCAAAATTCATAGAATTAAATGAAAATGGAAGCATAAACTACCAGAACCTGTGTGACACAGTGATAGCAGTTTTAAGAAGAACATTTATAGCTATACTTCCCCATAGTAGAAAAACAGAGAAATCTCAAATAATCTATTGACACATCTCAAGACCAAGAACAAGCCTAACAAAACAGTAAAAGGAAAGAAATAATTTTTTAAAAATGTCAAATACAAAATATCAATAACAATACAAAATATCAATAACAATACAAAATATCAATGAAACAAAGAGCCAAATCTTTGAAAACCCTTAGCCAAACTAACCAAAAGAAAGACAGAAAAGATCCAAATAAATAAAATTAGAGATGAAAGGGAATATTAAATCAGATACCACTGTTCAGAGGATCATTAGGGAATTTTGAAAAATTATACACCAACGAATCGAAAAATCTAGGGAAAAAAATGGAGAAATTTCCAGACACACATGATGTACCAAAATTGAACCAACAGTATATTTCAAAAAAACTATATTGATCAATACCAAGCGATAAGACTGAAGCAACAACAAAACGTCTCCCAACAAAGTAAAGGCAAAATGACAAGGGCAGGTTCACAACTGCATTTTACCAAACATTTAAAGAAGAACTAATACTAATGCTTCTCAGACTATTCCATCAAATATAAAGAGAAATAACTGTTCCAGTTCTACAAAGCCAACATTACCCTGTTACCAAAACCTGAAAAAGACATGACTACAAGAAAAACTATAGACCAATATTATTGATGAACACAGAAGCAAAAATCCCCAGTAAAACTGAACTCATTGTCATGTTAAAAAGATCATACACTACGAGCACCATTCCAGGGATGCAAAGCAGGTTCAACATACACAAGTCAATTAATGCAATATATCACATATATAGAATCAAGAACGTAAAAATCACATGATCATCTTAGTAGGCAGAAAAAGCCTTCAGAAAAATTCAACTTCCCTTCATGACTTAAAAAAAAAAAAAAAAATCCCTGAATAAGGTTACAGAGGATCATACATAATAAAGGCTACACCGCAAATCCTAACATCATACTAAATGGGGAAAAACTGAAATTATTTCTTTAAAATCAAGAATGGGACAAGGATGCCTACTCTCACCACTCTTATTCAATATAATACTCAAAATTTTAGCCAGAAAAATCATGCAAGAAAAAAAAATAAAAGGGAAACAAATAGAAAAGGAAGAAGTCAAATCACCCATTTTCAGATGATATACCTCTGTACCTACAAAATCCTAAACATATTGAAAGGGTAATTTAGATGATGAAAGGGAATATTAGAACAGATATTAAAGATGAAAGAGAACTGATAAACAAATTCAGCAAAGTAGAAAGATATAACATTAACATAGAAAAATCAGTAGCTTTCCTATAGACCAATAATGAACTTGCTCAGAAAGAAATCAAGATAACAATCCTATTCATAATACCTTTAAAAAAACCAAAACAAAAATCTAGGACTAAACCTAACCATTGAAAGGAAAGACCTCAACAATAAAAATTATAAAACAATGATCAAAGAAATTGAAGGCAACATTAGAAGATGGAAAGACTCGGATGTTAACGGATTAGGAGAATCAACATTGCCAAAATGGCCAGCTAACACCAGCTGACACTGAATGCTTACTATGTACCAAGCACTCTGACTCATGAACTCACAGAGCCGCCACAATAACATCATGACATGGGCTCTACAACTATTAGTGTTATTAAGCTTGTTTCACAGATGAAAAAACTAAAACCAAGGGATTATATAGCCTGCTCAAGGTTACAGGGCCAGTAACTAACAAAGCCAGAAGTGAACCCCAAAGTCTGTCCCCAGAGGCTCCCTTCTTAACCGCTGCCCTCTGCTGCTTCCTGACATGCTCCCCTGTCCTTTCCCTGAACTTCCATTACCCTTGGCCAATCTTGCTGGCACATGATCTTATGTCCTGCATGGCTGGTCACTGCTGGAGGCATGCAGACTCTACCTACTAAACTAGACTTCAGGGGTGCTGGAAGCCCTCACTGAAAAAATGCTACCCATACAACCACTTCTGTAATAAGCACAGTTCTCTTGGAAAAGGCATGTATTAGTCACATATTTTATTTTCTGAAGCTTTGACATCTTGGGCACTGCTGATCCTGAAGAGACTGTCCCATCCCAGGGCTAGCAAACAATTTGCCAAAAAACACACTTTTCATGTACAAACCAAACAATCCACAGTCCACACCCCCAGCCACCTCCCTGTCTAACTCTCACACACCAAACCAATGTTTCCTAGGCCCTAAATCACCCCAGAGCCAGGTGTCACATAAGTAGAAACTGCCCCTATTGCCCAGAGCCCTCCAGAATTATTGTAAGTAGCCAACCTTACAGTGCTTACCCTGCCTAGCCTGGCCTCTCTCACAGAAGCCACAAGAGCTGCTGCCTGCCTGTGCTTTCCCTCCCTCTCCTGCCTCTGCCCAGCCCTGTGCTCCCTGTGTGTGGCCTGTGTGGCAAGCCTGCCCCCTCTTCTTGGGAACTCTAAACAGTAAACCTCTTTCACAGGAGCTTGTCTGTGTTCACCGGCTCACCATACCTGATTAAAATGAATTCAAAGTGTACTTAAAGAAGAGCATCACCCTACCTAGAGGTCTCTGGCAACGCAAACCACACACTCACGATGGGGAGGACTCTTGTGACTTTCTGATTCCATCAATCTCCACCAGTGGGACAAAGGACTTCCAGGAGGGCAGAGGCCAGCCCTGCTGAACAGAGTGCGTTTGGTGAGCCTGGTGCTCTTGCCTTCCAGTGACAACTTTAGTAGTTGCTCTCTTAGCTGGGGATTGGACAGGACGAAGGAAACCTTCCAAATCTGCCTTCGTTAGCCTACTTTTACATCCTCCCGCAAGGCTCAACAGTGAAAGCTTAACCAGGAAAGAGTCTAAAGACAACCACTGGGACAACAAGGAAAGGCAGACGCTAAGAAAAATGCGGGGACTCTGCAGCCAGTCTTGGGGAAAACAGAATTCCAAGAGAAGGCTGGATGAGTAGAGAAAAAGAGGACGAGCCCAGCAAGGAAGAAGACATGAGGACGCAGACCTGGGGGAGAAGCAGTCTCGATAAGGAGTGGCTGCGGGTTCCTGACGCCCCTCCTAGACAGAGCTGACCAGCAGGAATGAATGGCTACCAGACACTTTTTGAATGGGTTCCTCAATCATATGAAACTAAATGCATACAATACTCAGAGGAATTCAGCTACAGTTCAGTTTGTCATCTCATCCATTTCAAGTATTTTCTTCTTGTTCTCTTCAACATCTCTCTCAGTGCTATAACTTTCTCCTTACAGCACAAGTGGTGCAAATTTTCCCTGACACCCTACTGTCCCAACAGAATATCTACACATTCAGTCATGCTCCTCTGAAAAAATCGTACACAACACCCACCACAAGGGCATCTCACATTTCAGAGGCTCGGGGAACAAAGCAGGAACAGGTCCAGATGATGGAGGGCCAAAGAATCCCATTCATTCAAAATTTCCAGAGATGTAAGGTTCTGAGAAGGTAACATGAATCTACAACCCTTCGGGAGACCAGGTAGACCGGTCCTTCCCCTTCAGGAGTTCAGTGAATTTGAAACTCCTTCTGCCTATTCAGAGACCTCTGGAAAGCCACTTGACCTTTATACACCAGTATTAACAAACCAGAACTGCATCTAACATCTAATATGAAACAGTCTAGGACACTGAGTATATCCTTGCACCTAACCCTTCTACCAATGACTCGGATACTCTAAGCTCCATTTTACAGATGAGTAAATTTGGGCCCAGAGAAGTTGAGATACCTGTCCAAGCACATACAGTCATCAGACAGGAGAGATTTGAATCCATGAAGTGTCGCTCCAGACCCAGGACTCTCACACCCCCTCTGCTGCCGAAAGCCCAATCCAAGACTAGATCAAAATCAGTCATTTAAAGTACAGAGATGTAATTGGATCCCAAACCATAAGCCGAAGCAGACAGGGCACACCACTGACAGGTCAGAACTGCCCAGGTGCACACACTGACCTGACCCCACCAGCACCAGAGTCCCCCCACCACTCTCAAACAGCACCACTCTGCTGCTTATTAGCCAGGCAAGCTACACTACACTGCAGGTCCTACATTTTAGGAACTGACAAAACCTTACACATTACATCAAATGGAAGGGATATTTTAATCCTGATCTAATAAAACTTAACTACATGAAATTACAAAATAGCAAATAGTACTTCACCTATTAAACTTATTGGTTAAATTAGAATCAGGCATTAATAATGACAGAACAATGTCATAATGCAACACTACATACATCCTAAATGGGCAAAATACAAACCAGAAGTCATTCTTAGCACCACACACCAGGCAATGGGGAATATAGAAGCACTAGGTGTAGAAGTATGGAAGCTACAAAACAAACCCTGCTGTAGGCCTCCTCAGAACCCAGCGAAGTAGGGACCTTGCTGACATGTGTTTCCCTGGAATTTCTCCCCACAACAACCTGGACAAGAATAAACTTCTGTATAGTCTGACCAGCTGAAAGGGCTGCTGTGATGTCTTGTCCCCCACAGCTGAACCGCCTCAGTTCTCTTACCCCATTCTCTCATCACATGGTTTCTAAAGTCTTCAAAATCCAAGTCAAGTTCAGTCAAAATCCCCAGGGCACAGTGGTGGGCCCAGGTTTTGAGTACAAGGGTTGAAATAAAGTATGACAACAGCAGATGCCAAAGGAAGGTCCATTATTCCATGACGTGCTTTGTACACCAAGGCTGGGCCAAGAATAATAACTCCTGAACACTTTTGTAGATATAATTCAATTAATGCAGCTTTTAAAAATAAAAAAGAACTGGCTTAACATTTAAAGATTTACCAGACCACCCAGTAATTTCTGTTATATCAGGATACAATTTAACAAAACATTTAAAACCCATTAGAAAAACTAATTTATCATTGTCTATAAATATTCACACTGCAAACAGGACATAAATTAATAGAACTGGGTTACAGAGTTCAATAGGGCAAAAATAAAAGGATTGGGAAAATATGATAAAAATATTGGCTTTTCAGATATTTCCTCTGCTAAAAATGTCGAAGAAAGCTACTTAATAAAAACTATTTTTGAAATTCAGTCCTTAAAGATGTGAAAATATTTCCCATACTAAAAACAAATGTTTTTCTATAAAGAAACAGTAGCTACTCAGGTTCTTAGGAAAATGTATTTTATTTGCAAAAGGAAACTAAAGATATAGATTCCTCAAAGTACCATTAGAAGGGCTTCTAAATCCAATTCCCAATCACAACATAAATCCCCTCTAAAACACATTCACAAAGTCATCCAGTGACTATTTAAAAAGCTCTAGATGTATTTGATATTGTTGAAAAAACACAGCAACCAAATCACCCAAATACCCATCAAATGATGAGCAAAATGTGGTCTATCCACATGTTGGAATATTATTCTGCCATAAAAAGGAATGAAATATTGCCAAGCATGGTGGTACTCATCTGGTGGTACTCATCCCAGCAGCTCATGAGACTGAGGCAGGAGGCTTGCAAATTCAAAGCCAGCCCCAGCAAATTACGAACACCTTGTTTCTAAAAAAGCGGGAAGAGGCTGGATATGTGGCTCAATGGAAAATGTATGAACCTTGAAGACATTATTCTCAGTGAAGAACAAAGATAAAAAAAGGCCAAATGTTATGTAATTCCATTTACATGAAATATCCAGAGTAGGAAAGCTACAGGGGCAGAAGGTAGATAAGCAGGTCCCAGGGACCAAGGAAAAGGGAAAATGGGGAATGATGCTAAAGGCACAAGATTCCTTTTGCAGTGATGAAAATATTCTAAAATAAGACAGTGGTGATGGGTGTACGATTCTGGGAATATACTAAACCCCACTGAACTTCATACTCTGAGAGGGTGAATCTTATGGTCTGCACATATGTGTCAATAAAGCTGAGCAATAGGGAATAAAGGCTAGCAAACTACTTACACAAAGTTCTACAGTGATTTTTTTTAACAAATGATCTACAGAAGGTAGAAAATATTACTAAATTTGGAACAAAAGACTCAGTAAAAGCATACAAAGGATATTAGCAAGGACTGTTACAAGTTCAGTACTTCGAAAGGATTTTTAAAAGAGATACATACTGCTTGAAAGGAGATTTGCAGTTGAAGAGTCACATTATGCCAAGTCACATCTCCTTCCAATGCAATGGAGCACTTCCACTTTATAAGTTATTTTGTATGTTACTTTAAAGACTATTTCAAAACCCGTCAGCCCCGGGTGTGTGTTTAGAACAGCAGTTCCCAAACATCAGCCTACAGGCACCACCTCCAGCATCTCTGCCACCCTCAGGCTGTGCTGTTGCTGAGGATTTCTCCTAAACCCACCACCACTGACTTACCTTTTTTTTTTTTTTGTAACCTCATCTTAGGCAATAATGTGCATAAAATTATAAGTTCGATGTGTTAACTTATTTTTCACCATATACTAAAATAAACCTTTAGTAAATTCAAAATAAATTTGGAATATTTTAATAAATTTAATATATAGTGTGTATATATGTGTGTGTGTAAACACTTTAATCAACTTATCTACAACTTGAAAAACATTGTTTTTAAAAACTGCACACCTGGTAACATATTTATTACTTTTAAAAGTCACAGGAAAGTTAGAATGCTCAGGAAACCACTGTTCAGCAACATTTAGGACTATTCTGGTCCCTAAAGTGAAGCCCACATTCAGTGGGAACAACAGGACAAAGCATGTAGGGATAAAAGAAGAGTGAATGGTAAAGGACAGTGGTGGGCGGCAGGCCTTGAAGAGGGACAGCTGAGGAAGAGGGGTGCGGGTCTCCTCTACAAGTTCCAGAGGACAGTTGCTACTGCCACATTCTGCACATCAAACAGCACAGAGCCTGGAAGAGGCTGATGTGGCGAGCAGGGTTCTGCACGGCCCCTACGCCCCTCTGGCCAACACCGGTCACAAGTACACCGACTGACCGCCCCTGAAGCTGGCTGGCCTCATTCAGAAGTCATAGTGCAGGGGTGGGTTCCCAGGCGTTCCTAGTTGGGCATACGGCATTGCACAAGGCACCCCCACGGTGCACACTGGAGTCTGGACTCCTCTCCTTCCTACCTCCTTTCCACACTGCAAAGGGGATCCCTCTCCTGCTGGCAAGAACCCACTCCAACCGTCAGAGAACACACCTGTCTTTAATCTCCCCACTAAGCACCTGTAATTGCCTCCTGGTGGAGGAAGGCAGAGAATGGGGATGGGGGAGGGTGTCATTTCCTGTCCCTTTCTTGCCCATTCATCATTTTCCTGAAAGCTAGATATAACAATTTTATTTTGACAATTCTATGCAGAAAAATGAAATGTAAGTCACCTCAGACTTCATGTACATCTTGCCCGGACAGGGACCCCGGGCTCCAGCCTGGGGCTCATCAAACAGCATTTTCCAGCATTCCCCACAACTCAGGCCTGGGCACCAGGCCTGGAGACCCTGTGAAGAGCTGATTGCTTTGACAGTGGAAGAGTATGACAAAACCAATCTCCAGGGGTATTGTTTTAACTTCATGACTCATGACTTTTCAAATAATTTTATTCCTAGCATCTCTATATAGTTTTCCAGTGAATATTAAACAATCAGGTAACTTCATTACTAGCAATTAAGATTAATATTTTAATTAATATTCTCAGAAATTCATGAAAACATTTGTCTCACAGAATACAAGACAAAATTATAATCAGATACAACACCTCTCCTTGGAAATCTAGCAGAGTGTTTCTCAAAGTGTGGTGGGAGGGCTGCATGCAATAGAAATGATGTAGGGAGACAGCAGTGGGCTGGCAAGAGTGGAGTTTGAAATGCACTATGTGACACTGACTAGGTCAGAATTTCTGAGGGTGGTGGCCAATAATCCACATTTTAAATAAATCTCCAAACAATTCCTAAGTACCTAATGCCGCTTCTGCACTACTTGAACCAATTCTTCCCACCATAATGCCATGAAAACAGGACTCTCATAGGTCGTTGTATAGCTAAAGTTAATTTAAAAAAAATCAAGGAATAAATATTTAAGATAAGGTTGCAAGATAAAAGGCTCTCTTCCATTAGATTCTGGCTGAAGTTTGATTCCAGGTTGAACTGTAGCCATGAGGGGACACTCTCCACCTCAAGTACAATGCTACCTATTACTGTACCTAAAATGAAGCAATCTTTTCTGACCTTCACCTTAAAACACAGCACCCTCTGTAAGAGGAATGCCATCCCTACACAAAGATTAAAGGGTATTCTAGTGTAACTTCTCATTCATTATTTTTCAATGCTGGGTCTTTGACACTACAATCAGGTTGAATTGGTTGGGCCAGTAGTTCTCCAACTTGGTTGTGTGCTTGGGACTGCTGAAGATCTTGTTTAAAACAAAGGCTACTGGGCTCTAATAATCTGCATTCTAACAAGTCCCAGGAGATACTGGTAACGCTTGGTCCAGAGATGAGACTTTGAGAACCACTGGTTTAATCTAATGCTAGTCTCCTCCCAGCCAACATAATTTAGAATTCACTGTAAATTTCAATCACTGTAAATTTCAGATGTTTTCACCCAGCAATGCTCCAGCCAACATAATTTGGAATTCACTATAAATTTCAGTCACTGTAAATTTCAAATACTTTCACCTAGCAATGCTCCAGCCACTTGCTGTAGGGCTTCTCATGTAGGACTCTTAATGCTGAGTACATGGATTAAGTTCTTCAAATTTAAAAAAATGTGATAAGCAAGTCCTTTCTTGGCAACTCAAGGAATTAGGACCCTTCCTGTTCCTCCCCCAATTCCTGTCCTCTTTCTGACCCTACAGCCCCTTCCTACCCTGCACCCTCAGTCTTTCTGTCCTATTGTATACTTCCTAAAGCAGGAAAGCCATAGGAAGGGCAGAAGGTCCCTCTGTTCCTGTCCTACGGAACTGCACTTTCTTAGCCAGAAAGCAAGACATGTTCCCCACACCTAGAAATTTATTTGGTGATCACACCACAGGACTGCAGCTGTACAGATGGAGTCAGCAGTGAGTAATGCACCTAGGAGGAAAACGAGGTCAAGGGTAAACTCAAGAGTCTCTAGAATATCAGAATCCCTCAGAACTCAATATTTACATTCTGGTTCTTTGAGGGAATAAATGTACTCTATAACACAGATTTCCCATTCAGAGGTAGATTTAGAATTTGCACAATGCAAAAGGGTACCCTGTTCTCTTGAAGTAGCTTTTGACTCCATCTCATCAAGATTTAAATATACATTCCCAGCATCAGGTTGTAACTGACAAACTGAACATGGGTTCAGTTCATCCTTCCCAAGACAAGCAGTTTCTAGAAAGTAAAAAGTTCTCAGGAGCAAGGTAAGAAAATGTATTTGCCTCAGTTTAAACATCTTTGGAAGATCTTCAGGAGTTCAGTCATCTTTTAAATTTAAACATACAGCTGATACTTAATTCGGGGACCACGCTAAAACTATTTAGGAAGTTTTATTTTATTTATTACTTTTAAAGTAAGTTTATTTTCCTTTTAAATTCAATTCCTTATATAGGCTAAGATACATATGCTTAAGAAAAAAGTGTAAACCTGGAGAATAAATATAGAATTACACCAAAATGGAAGGAACTTAAGAATGTTTTTTAAAGTGTCGGCAATAAGCTGGTTAAATTTTGTAAAAACTACATTAACATTATAATTTACCATGTAGTATAAAAATATGGCTTTTTACAATTATTGTTTTAAAAAAATGACTATACACAACAAATACTCTAACCATAGTGTTTTCCAGAACCTGAAATGCCCTCTTCATTTGAGAAGATGTTAAGCAATACTCCAAATCAAAAAGATTTGTTACAAACAAAAAAGTCCTTCCAACAAAGTCCTTCGGTATCCATTTGCTCAAATGTGACCACTGATCTTAGATTTGGCCAAACACTGAGCATGGTTGCAGAAGGCACACAGACTGCTCTGTGTCATCTGCCACTAGAGAGCAAC
Organism: Marmota monax; assembly: GCF_021218885.2. Classification (NCBI taxonomy): domain Eukaryota; kingdom Metazoa; phylum Chordata; class Mammalia; order Rodentia; family Sciuridae; genus Marmota; species Marmota monax. The sequence goes on along the minus strand of NW_026693881.1, from coordinate 1,812,902 downwards.
CACTGAGATGTAATCCTGCTGCTTTTTAAAGTGCAAAACAGTTCTGCCTGCTTTCATGTCTATATTCTATATTCAGTATGAATGTTCATTTCCATGGTCTGGAAAGAACAATCCATTTCTCTTTTGAGGTGTTAAATATTAAACATAAAAATAAATCAGGTCTTCTTTTGAGAAATGTCTGTTTAGTGCTTTTGTCCGTTTATTGACTGGGTTGTTTTTTAGTTTTTGTGGTGCTAAGTTTTTTTGAGTTCTTTATATATCCTGGATATTAACCCCTGTCAAAGGAGTAGTTGACACAGATCTTCTCATTCTGTAGGCTCTGTCTTTACACTCTTAACTGTTTCCTTTGCTGTACAGAGGCTTTTTAATGTAATGCCATCCCACTCATTGATTCTTGGTTTTATTTCATACATTGTCGAAGGGACTACAAATTAGTACAACCACTTTGGAAAGAAGCATGCAGATTCCTCAAAAGACTACAAATAAAACCACTAAATGACCCAGCTATCCCACTCCTTGGTATTTATCCAAAAGAACTAAAGTTAGCATATTATAGTGATACAGGAACAGCAATGTTTATAGTAGTGGAATTCACAATAGCCAAATTATGGAACCAGTCTGGATACCCATCAACAGATGAATGGATAAAGAAAATATGCTATTTTACTCATCCATAAAGAAGAATGAAATTATGGCATTTGCTGGCAAACGGATGGAGCTGGAGAACATCATGTTAAGTGAAATAAGCCACACTCAGAAAGTCAAAAGTCAAATGTTTTCTCTCATATGTGGAAGCTAGAGCAAAATAAGCGGGGAGGGAAGGGTGGGTAGGTGAATCCATAAAAATAGAGGTGAGATCAGCAGAGGAAGAGGGGTTTGAGGAAAAGGAGGAACTACAGAATGAAACTGACATATATGAATATGCCACAGTGAGTTCTACCTTTATGTACATCTCTAAGGCACCAATTAAAAATACATAAATAGAAGGAAGACCAGTAAAGTAGAGGAAGGGGAACAGGGTAGGCAGGGAAAGAAGAAGAAAAAAGGTCTGTGTGAAACATTGTTCACTACTCTTTATCAAGGTAATAAGTTAACTTTTCTTTTAGAAATGGTCACATTTGAGCTGGGAGCAGTGGTGCATGTCTGCAATCGCAGCTACTTGGGAGGCTAAGGCAGGAAGATGGTAAGTTTGAGGACAGCGTGAACAACTCTGTCTCAAGAAAATTGTTTTAATTTTTTACAGGCTGAGGATGTGAGAGCGCATTTGACTAGCACGTGCAAGGCCGGGGTTTAATTCCCAGTACTGAGAAGGAAGGAAAGGAGGGAGGGAAGGAGAGAGGGAAAAGAAAATAAATTATCATATTTAAGTATGGAAATAAGGTTATAAAAATCACCATTAATCATTAGTAGGAAATACATAGGACATTTACCTATTATAGAAAATTCTTTATAGAAGCCACCTTTTAAACTATATCAAACAGATCAACTTCCATAAAAATCACCTTGATGAACATCCAGTTAAAATGTCAAGGCTTGTAATACCACCTAGTTACTTCCTATTTTGCAATGAACATTAATGACACCATAACAAAACCTATGTCAGCTTGTGTCTGTGGGTAACATTTTGGGTCTTGTTTTTAATGCTTTGCTAAAAGAAGTAGAAGTTAGTACCCATTCTTTCTTGATGAATAATGCCAGCTAAGCTGGTTAGGAAAAAACAAAATCAAAAAACAAAAACAAGTTTACTGAAAGTATGGACTTAGGAAAGATTATTAAACACAGATTCTATCAGTTGCTTATAACCTGTTTACTGAATCCACTGTAACTGGTTCTCAACCAACATTGCACATACATATAAGTACATGATAAAAATAAATATGAAACAATAAGGAGCAAAAGGCAACAAAATAATGAGTACAAGGCAGAGGAAAGAGAAAAGCTTCTAAGAGTTGTAAGATTTAAGGATATGTTAACACTTCCACCAAGGAGAACAGACTTCATAATCTGATACCCAAATTCAAAAGAAATGCTCTGAAATTAGGTCATCCAGCACAGGAACCAGGGCTTTTTGAAAAGTATTATAGTTAGAGGCAAAAGATCAGAAAAAGAAAATATTGAAAAAGTAAAAAGAACTACTTACCTAGAAATTGCTATTAAAAACATGCTGAATAAATTTCATAGATTTTAAAACCCTATAGGAGGGGGGTGCGAGTTAAAGAAAAGGCCTATGTCAGAAAAGAGCTTTGAAGCTCTTCCAGGATGGAGAGCAGCGTCAGCTCAGGCTTACTTCAGAAACTCAGGCTGTCCCATCAACCACGTCCACTTGCTCCATAACTACCCAATTGGTAAATGACCCTTAAAATGACCTACTTGGCACCAACACTCTTCACCTTCACTCCACTCAGCTACTCAGCAAACCAATGCTCCTTTTTTTTTAACCTTAGAAGATACGTGGTTTATTATATATGAATTTCCCCTTATAGATGAATCTGAGGTTAAAAATTGGTTTTTGAGGGCTGGGGCTCAGTGGTAGAGCAGTAGCTCAGTGGTAGAGCGCCTGCCTCGAACGTGTGAGGCACTGGGTTCGATTCTCAGCACCACATAAAAATAAATAAAGACACTGTGTCCATCTATAACTAATTTTTTTTTAAATTGGCTTTTGAAATGTTTGAATTATGCCATTTAAATAAGTAGTTATTTTACCCTTTTAATTGCTTTTTAAAAAAATCTTACTTAAGAATTAAAAAAAAAAGAAAAAGTGTTTCATTCTCATTCTGTCCAGAGAGAAAAAGGGAGATACTGTATTTCACCATTTGGTATAGAATCTCAGTGAAAAATAGAGGTTTATTCTCAAACAGCATGTAGGTTAACAATATTTTGAGTCAAGAAATAAAAAACATAACTCTTTTCAACATAATTATTCAACAAGTTCATGGAGGCCAGACAATAGTGATCAGCTGTTGGGCCCAGGCTGCTGCTCTGCTCTCTCGAGGAAACTGGTAGACTCTGTTTATAAAACAAAAAACAGAGGGAAGGCCATTAGACTGCCCCTGACATCTTCATTATCTGGAACAGCTCCACCTCTGAAATATTCCACGTCAACAGTCCAACTTCAGACAAGACCTCCTGTCTCTTCATCTCCTGCTTACCTACCGACATGTACTCCACTGAAGACTCTGATCCCTGAGCTTCTCCACTGTACCCATTCATCTGCTCCCTGACTCCAGGGCAGTGGTTCTCAGCTGGAGTGACTTTGCCTCTCCAAAGACAGTTGGCAATGTCTGGAGACATTTTTGATGCTCACAACTGGAGGAGGCTGCTACCAGCATCTAGAAGGTAGAGGCCAGACGTGTTGCAGAACATCCCACAGTGCACAGGCGAGAATTACAAATGCTCTGGACGTTGAGAAGCCCTGCTCCACACGGCCTTCTTCTATAACATGGTCCCTTTGTTCAGTGACTCTTGGAACAGTTTAACCTCAATTCTACTGTCCTTTCATCTTTCTGACAAAAATGTTCCATAAAACCAAAACCTCAATCAACTGACTCATCCAAATTTTCTACTTCTCAATTTGGCCTACCAAGTTCAACAAAAGCTAAATAAATAAATCACCCAGCCACAAGAATGGCTGCCTCTATATATTCAAATTCTCACTTTGGTGGGACTCTTAACATCACCAGACAGGTAACCCTTTATGTGCGTCTCCAGTCTTCCCCTCAACTCCTATCTGTTCTCCTCAATGATTATTCTAAACTTTAGTACTTCCCTCAATCCCTGCCCAACCGAACCAACACTCGGCGTCAGCAAACTCATTTCCTTCATTTAAGAACTTTTGCTTCCATCAGACGAGAACTTCCACACATTTCTCCACCATCCCACAAATTCATCTGTCTGTCCCCGCCCTTCTGCCCAGGCCTCCCAGGAGAGTAGAAGTGTCCCCCATGTCCCCGTATAGACCTGACCATGGCCTCTGCTCTGGATATCCTCCCTTGGCCTCCTCTGGGTCCCTGCCTCATCAATCACCCTCTACCTCCACTTCCTCCTCTTGCCAGCCCTTTTCACCTGAGCAGAAGTAAATGTTCCAATTTCCTCCTGGGGCAAAAAGCCCACGAATGAACAAAGCCTCCCCTAATTCCTCCTCCCCCTCACTCTTTCTCCTTACTCCACACCACTTTTGGTCCACTGCCCGCTGCTCACTAGAACTCCACAGCAGAGGCAAATGACTTCTTGTTAGTCAACTCTGGGTTCTTCCATCCTTGATTTTGGAGCTTTAATGCAGATTGCCAAGCCCTCTCTTAAGATTCTCTCATTTACTATTTGTGGTTACATGCTCCCCTTTATATTTCCCCACCTCTTTAGTTCTTCTCCCAGTTCTTAGATGATGGTGTCCTGCAGGTCTGGCTTCAAATCTCATGACTAGACTGTGCAATCCATGCCCCAGTAGCTTCAAATCCAATCCCCAATCCTGACCTCTTTTAACTAAGTTTTCCTAGCCAATGACACCACCCCCTTCCCAGAATACTGCAACCTTCCCAAATTTCTTACTCTCACACATACAACCAAGTCATGTTAGTTTATAATCCATGTATCTGGGATCTGTCCTATCAGATCATTCTCTCTGCAACCTGCCTAATACAGGTCATTATCTCCCATCCAGAACATCTAAGAAGAATGATAAATATACATGAATAAAAAAAAAAAAAATGGAGGTTCCTTTTATAAGCAAGAATGCTACACAAATACAATGACATAGGATTCAAAGGAACACAGAACACTGGAATTCATTTTTAAAGAATGAATTCTTATACCAAAAGAATTTAGACAGATCATTTAATCAGCCAGGCTTGGGATTCCCAACTACCCAATAAAGAGTAAAAGAGATAAATATAAGGACCTGAGAACCATAACATTCATTTTGTGATTTTATTTCTAACAGACATTACAGATAGTTCATACCTCTAAATATATGCTATACTTGTGACATATGCAAGATATTATTGGTGCCAAAAGGCATGGCTGATTTGTCTCCTTTGATGCCAAAATGTATCAGGCATATCCTGGTTTCCATCACTTTCAAAAACGAAACCTTCAATTGCAAATGTCAAAGAAATAAAATGTAAGCAAAAAAAAAAAAAAAGCCAAGAAAAATCATGATGAAATTGATTGTGTGTGTGTGTGTGTGTGTGTATGCTAGTTCAAAATAATTTCACCAGGAATCAAGTAACACAGAGTAATGAGTTAGTAGTAAAATGAAGTGCCATAAACCATTCTGACAGTCACTAACATTATGAAAACAGCTCTTCCTACCAGAGAATTCTCATAGTGTGAAAGTCAAATACAGCACAATACATATGCAATACGAGATCATAAAAAGATTCAGGGTCTGCTTTTCAAAGATCAGGTTCTCAGAGAAGGATAAGAACTAAGCTGTAAAAATGCAGTCTGAATTCCACTTGAATACTATCATCCCAATCAAATGAGGCGCACCTGTTACTCTTTTGACATTTTGAGTTCAGTTCTTTCATTGTCTACTAAGCTTGAAGTAATTCTCAATTTTAAAGCAGGTATAAAAGGAGAAGGTATAAGAAGAGGGTGTCAGGCAAAACAACTACAAAGTTGATACTGACAGACCCTAGGGATAAATGAGCTCTGGAGCCAGAGACCCCAAGTTCAAATTTCACTTTCACCACTTACCAATCTTGTCATTTTAATAGTTCACTTAATTTACCTATATTTCATTTTCCTCATTCTGTATAACAGAAACAAAACAGTACCAACTTCCTATGTAAAGTGGATTGGACAATCCTGACTCATTGTAAACACTATAGAGATGTCAAGGAGTGCTATCAGTAGTGTTAGTTTCTTTACTAGTTTTGGACTGTATATCACGTGAGAGGGAAAATTACAGCACATGCCCAGACTCCAGTCTACCATTGGACACCAGGAATTTTGTTCATAGTTCAAAAATGATATCATTTCAGCTGATATCTCCCACCTGGATCCTCTAGGAGCTCGTAATCAAATCAAATCACCAAGACCATATCATAGAAGATGAGAAATATAAAGAAGCATAATTCAATATACAGTTTATCTATACAATGGAAAATTATTCAGCCTTTAAAAGGAATATAGTTCTCACATGTTACAACAGGAATCAACTTTGAAAAAATTATGCTAAGTGAAAGCAGCCAGTCACAGATGAACAAATATCATCACACTACTTTAACTACATGAGGTACCTAGAATAGGCAAACTCAGAAACTTAAGGCAGAATGGAGCTTGCCAGAGCAGGAGAGACGAGGAAAATGAGAATTAACTGTTTAATGCTTAGTGGGTGCAAAATTTCTTTCTTTCTTTTTTAAGTGACCTTTTTTTCTTTAAATATTGTTTTTAGTTGTAGATGGACAATACCTTTATTTATTTGTTTATGTGGGGCTGAGGATAAAAACCAGTGCCTCACACATGCGAGGCAAGCACTCTACCACTGAGCCACAATCCCAGCCCTCTTTCTTTTTTTTTTTTTTCCCCTCTTTCTTTTTTTTAAATGGTACTGGGGATTGAATCCAGGCAAGCTTAACCACTGAGCTACTTTGTATTTTTTGTTTTGAGACAATCTGGCTAAACTGCTGAGACAGGCATTGAACTTGCAATGTTCCTGCCTCAGTCTCAAAAATTGCTGGGATTACAGGTGTGTACCACCATGCCCAGCAAGGACAGAGTTTCTGTTTGGGATGATGAAAATGTTCTGGAAATGGATGATGATGATTGCACAACACTGTGAATATGCTTAATACCTCTGAACTGTATACTTAGGAAATGGCTAAAACTGTACATTTCGATGTGTATATTTTACAATAAAAAGAATCATTAAAAATGTACAGCACATAAAACACATATGAGCCTTAATGGTATTAATATAAAGGACAAACTACTCATCCTTAAGTTCCTAACTAAGGACACCACAGGAGTCAATATCAACTCTTAACTGACCTTGGTTTAAAGTACACACCTAAAGATGAGTATATACCCTGAAATTTTCATATGGAACATTATTTCACTTTGTTGATTAGGTAACCCTTTTAGCTCCTTAAAGGTAGAAAGGGAAGGAGAACTATACTGAGGACACCCGTGTTTACACAAGGCCAATATAAAGCTCCACTTCAAATACCTCAAGTAAGATAACAAAGACACAATAAAAGTGAATTTAATAAATTAACATCTATCCAGAATGGCTTGGAATGAAGGATTATAGTTAGGATAATTTAACTATCTAATAAACTGGTAATTACCATATCAAATATCATTCAAAGAACAATAATTTTCAAAGAACTAGAATGTAAATTCCAAAGACCTAAAGGCAAGACCAGCCTGATAATAAAAGCAGCACTCATGTAGCCTTGAAATATGCTTAGCTTTGTTCTAAGCTTTTTTTTAGAGAGAGAGAGAGAGAGAGAAAGAGAATTTTTTTTTTTTTTTTTGTAGATGGACACAACACAATGCCTTTATTTTTTTTTTTTTTTATGTGATGCTGAGAATCGAACCCGGGTCCCACCCATGTTAGGCGAGCACTCTACCGCTGAGCCACAATCCCAGCCTATAAGCTTTTTATATATGTATCAACTCATCTTCTAAGTATTCTTCTCATTCCTATTTTACAAACGATGAAACTGAGGTATATAAGGGTCAGGTATACATGGGACATATACCTTGCATGGGCTCACTGAGCTGCTAATAACAAGAGAGAGAACCAGAACATAAAATCTAGAAGTGTGGTTCTGCCATGTGTATTTTAACCACTTATTCATTATCTGTTGGTGACAATAATAAGGGATGGACCACAAGTATAAGCAAACTCAAAATACAAGGCAGTTTAGGAGTCAAATACAATAAAAGTCCCAAAGAAACCACCAGATCGCCACACAAGGTAACACACGATGTCCATGACTGCATAAAGGAAGGTGAAGTCTGTTCAGTACACTTAATGTTTAAGAAGACAAGAAACTGTTTAGCACTTAAAAAAAAAATGTAGCCAAAAGCCAATGATTTTCACTTCTACACAAAAGGTAAATACAAAAGGTATTTACTAAGCAATCTTTTTCACCATTTATCTCAGGGATTTGTTTGTCTGTTTGGTTTGTTTTTTGCAGTACTGAGAATTAAACCCAGAGTTCACATGTGGAAGACAAGCACTCTATCAACTAAGAGACATCCCAGCCCTTTCTATTTTTGGTTTTGAAACAGGGTCTAAGTTGCCCAGGCTGGTTTCCAACTCGTCATCCTCCTGCTTCAGCATCCCAGTCACTCAACCATGTGCCACCAAGGTTGCCATTGTGTGTGTGTGTGTCTCTGTGTGTGTGTGTGTGTGTGTTGCATATGCATGCACAGGAGGATCACCAATTAAACTATCCAGGTGTTTTAATTCCAGGAATATGAGAACTTAATAAAAGATACTAGAAAGTGTCAAATCATTCGGATATTTGAGTGAATAAACTCATAGAATTGTGTGTGACTATTATTAGAAAAAAAAACTACACAGAATCTAGTGTTTGATCACTATTAGAGTTTCTTAAAAAAAAAAAAACATGAACAGTGGCACATGCCTGTAATCACAGTGACTCAGGAGGCTGTGGCAGCAGGATTGTGAGTTCAAAGCCAGCCTCAGAAACTTCGGGAAGCCTTAAAGAACTCAGTGAGACCCTGAATAAAATACAAAATACAAAAACGGGCTAAATAAAATACAAAAACGGGCTGGGGAATGTGCCTTAGTAGTTGAGCTCCCCTGGGTTCAATCCCAGGTATCAAAAGGGGAAAAAATCCTTTAAGTCATAGGTAGACCTAAATTTTAATGGTGGCTCTGCTATTTAGTTGCTGTAAACATTCAACAAGTCAATTTCACAGATTTTTTTTTCCTCTGTAAATTTGGGGATAAAAATTCCTAACTCGCAAAGCTTTTGTGGGAGCTAAAGAGAAAACACACACAAAGTGATGGACACAGTCCCTGGGAAACAGCAGATGGTCCGACAATGAACAAGAACTATTCTTCTCTGCCTTATTCTACTTTGTGCCCCAAATATTAGAAGAACCTAATTTTACCAATCAGCAAATCATTGGCAGACTTCTCAGAATGCGAGGAAGTACGATATACTCCTTTCAAAAATGGAACATACAGAGGGTACTAGAAAACAAAACCATCAAGGAGCCCAAGAATAGCAGAATTCTGCTTCTTACTTCATTTACCCAACACTTACTCCGGTTGGTTTTGTAATAACCCATATTATTCCTGTCGAGCAATATGAATCCCGTGGTTACCATCTAAACATTCCTAGACAGTCTGTCACTTTTTCGGGGGCTCCCTTTGCAAGGTAACTGTCCTCATTGCTTGAAAACCAAAAGGAAACCCAGAGGCAAGGAGCATTTTAATGAAATGCTGTTTACTGTTCATGCACCTCGGCAGCTGATTGGCTCCCATGTGGATCATTGTCACAATAGACGTGCACAGTACTGCGCCACCGCCGCCACCGCCAGGCCCCCGGCCCCCGCGAAGACGTGCGCGAGGGCGCCAGCTCCAGACTGCCAGGGAAGGCGCGCTCTTCGGCGACACCCAACTCGGAACTCGGCGCTTCCGACCCTGGTCCCGGGGCGGCGGGAGGGCGTGCGCAGGTGGCAGGAACCGACTCGGACCCGCCAGTCTGCTCAGCACAGGCTGGGGACGCGCGGGACGGGGGACGCGGGCCCGCGGGGAGAGGAGGCGGCCGCAGATGAGGCTGAGGCGGCGGGAGAGCGGGGTCCGGGCCCCTCGCCCGGCCGGGGGCTGGGGGGTCCCGCTGGGGTGCCCAGGGCGGGTTACCGCCCCCGAAGTCCCGGGAGCTGAGGGGAAGGGGGTCTCTGCTGCCAGAGCAAAAGCGACGCAGGAGCAGGCGTCCGGCCGCCAGCAGGACAGGGCGCTGCTGTCGCCGGCGAGGACGAGAGAAAGGCGGGGACCCAACCCGGGCGCACAGGTTACCTGGCTCGACCGCCTGCCCGCCGGCCTCCACTTCCGCGGTCCCGGGGTTACCACGGGCGACCCGGCACGCGCCGCGTGACGTCATCCGCGCGCGCCCGGCCCGCCCCCCGGGAAGCGCGGGGCTAGGCGGAGCACTACCGGAGTCCGCGCAAGCGCAGTGCGGGCTGGTCTGGGTGCTTCGAAGTGTCGGAGTCCCCTGTAGCCTGGCTGCTCCTGACCGCAGGATCTCCTGGGCACTTAAGAAAAAAACGCTATTGAAATACACGTGTGCACTTCTTATCCCTCGGTCACCTCCGCCGTGTGCAGTGGTGGTGCACACTCGCGCGCTCCAGGGCAGTTGAGCCCCGCAGTGTGCCCGCAAGCACTGTTAGAGATCACGGGGACACGGAGGGGTTCGAGACAGAACACGGAGATTATCTTCTACTTGAGGAAGCGGACTTTCAGTGGCTGCAGTATTTTTGCTCTATTTATGCGTTCTTAGAGATAAATGGGTGCAAGGAAAAGTGAATTGCGCAGAAGCTGAAGGAGAGCGGCTGCCTCTTTAATCTGAGCCTTCTAAAGAGGCTCCTTAAAGTGGGATGAGAAGGAGCCAGCTCTGCGAAGATCTGAGGGAAGAGCAGCCACCATAAGGATCTGTGTGTGTTAAGTATGGGGAGGAGGCCACCTGCAGTCGGTGCCCTCGAGAAAGAAGTTAGGGGAAGAACAGAGGATGAGATCAACAAGGCGAGGAGAGGCCTGATCATGCAGAGACGTTCTGGGCTGTTGTAAGGAGCTTGCATCTATTTCAGATGTAGCAGAAAGCTAGTGATGTGAGAGGGACAGGATCTAGCATTATAAGACTATCTGCTGAGTGTGTGTGTCTGGTGACCTGCTGGGAGGCAATGATTGGTGAAGAAAGACAAGTTGCTTTTGCCAAGATCAGGAAAGATGCCATTGAGAGAGATGGACAAGTTTAAGGAATAATTTGGAATAGGTATATGTGACCCGCTCGAGATGGATTAGAAGAAGGTGATCAAGAAAAGGAAGGCGTCAGAAATGACTCCTAAATTCTGGGATGAGCAAAATAGCTATATCATACAATACAGACAAGATTTGTTCCTCCTTTCAACCCTAATTCCTTTGCCTCCTTCTCCTCTTACCTCTGACCATCTCCCTCAGTTTCTTTCCCTTAACCCTTTTCCCCCTTGGTGTTATGCTAATCAGAGCCTATAAATCCAAATCCTTCAGCATCCTTGAGGTTAGCATGAAGGAACAAAGCCTATGGATGGAGACAGAAGAATTGAAGCTCTTGATCTCCTCACCTCTAGTTGACTTTTGCCAACCAGGAATGCCAGCCCAGTGATGTTGGGTCTTCTAATTTTGTAAGAGAAATGATTATAAAGAGATTTACATGAAATCTCTCAAATTTTAAACTTTTGTCAGTAACTCAAATTTTGTTAAACTTTTGTTGTGGATGAAGCAAAACACATCTGCTGGCCAGATGAGGCCTGCAGGCTACAACTTTGCCTCTCAATGGATAATTTTCCAGAGTGATAACTTTGTTCTTGTGTGACAATTCCAGGAAGCTGGCAACTCTCAACTCACTCCACCCAAAGCTTTCTAAAAATTTTTTATTCAAATACCCCAGTTCCACTTAGAGGTCTAGTTGACGTTTGAAAAGTTAAATTATCCTCTTCCCATGCCGCATGTATTCTCTCAGTTTTCATCAATACCCACCCAGTGCCCAGTCTGAAATCCAGGGTCATCCCAGACACTTACCGCTCGTCCACAGTCCATCCCATATTTATGGCATCTGTCCTGCACCTTTGTCCTTGTTAACCCCTGCCCTTTTCACACCTTTCTTGGGGTGAGTTGCTTGACTTCCTTACGCTTCGTTTTCTCATTTATAATGAGAGAATTGAACTAGATCATTCCTAAGATCTGATCCATTTGTAAAATTCTGCTTAATTAAGTCACCAAATATATCAGAATAGTTGCCTAGAATTTGAGGAGGTCTTTCTCCAGCCATGACATTGCCAAGGATGTTGTGACTAGAATGACTGGAAAGATTGGACTTGATGTTCGCTCCCCCGCTGTGATTTGGTGGATTGGATTTCATTTGAAAAGAATTTCTGATGTGGCTCAGGTGAATGAGTCCACTAGAGGAGTGAGTGACAAAGCTCACTGACTGTCCCTCAATATCCAGTCTCTTCTTCCTAGTAGCAAACCTCCAACTTTAAGTAATGGAAGGGCCTTATTTTAGCTTGTCGTATATCCAGAAGAAAAACATTTTTTTGAGCTGTGGCCCTTTGACGAAGATCTGACTAATGGCTGTAAAAGAAATGTGGCAAGTCATGATGACTATCTTTAAAAAACATCAGTTTCTCTTCTCGTCCTCCTTCCTTTGATTGGGATGCAGATGTGCCAGCTACTTCTAAAGCTGTATGTCAACTTCATGGATCGTATGTCATCTTTCAGAGCCTTATGGGAGAGATAAAAATCTGGTCTCTGAGGACTTTTGTTTTGTTTAAAGATTTTGACAGGCTGGGATTGTAATTCAGTGGTAGAGCACTTGCCTAGTATGTGTGAGGCACTGGGTTTGATCTTCAGCACCACATAAAAAATAAATAAAGGTATTGTGTCCATCTTCAATTAAAAATTTTTAAAGAAGATTTTGTCTTTGGGGCTGGGGTTGTGGCTCAGTGGTAGAGCACACTCGCCTGGAATGTGAGAGACCCTGGGTTCGATCCTTAGCACCACATAAAAATAGATAAACCAAATAAAGATATTGTGTCCATATATAATTAAAAAAAATTTTTAAAAGATTTTGTCTTTGAATTCTAGAATCAGACAACACTTCATTCCATAAAATGAAATAAGTATGTCCCTGAGGATTTTTTGAATAGGGCCACTGTTTAAGTCAGCTTTTTCACTGCTGTGACTAAAGGATCCAACCAGAACAACTACAGAGGAGGAAAAGTTTATTTGGAGGCTCATGGTTTCAGGGGTCTCAATCCACAGATGGCAGACTCCATGCCTTGGGGCTCAAGTTGAGGCTGAACCACGTGGCGTAAGGCACACCCGCAATTCCCACCTTCTCTGATCACACCTCACCACTTCAGTTACTACTCCTTAATCCCATCAGGGGATTAATTCACTGGTTGGGCTAAAACTCTCAGAACCCAATCATTTCTCCTCAGAACCTTCTTGCATGTCTCCCATATAGCTTTTGAGGGACACCTCACATCCAAACTACAACAGCTACCATACCAATTTTGAACTATCTGCCTCTGTATTTTCCAAAAGAAATAAGCTGCTCTTTTATTGAAGTCACTTTATTTTGGGTCTGTTTCTTCCATCAGATCTAATTCTAACTGATATGACGATTAGGCATCCCCCCCACACACCCCTCAAAAAAAAACAGGAAAAGCATTTGCAGCTTTTATGCAGACCTGATGGGAAGAAACAGGGTCCTCTTGAAGGAGATAGAGACACACATTGGCCTATAAGAAGGATTGCCTGAGGCAGTAACTCCTAAATTCAGTTTCTTAATAATGCAAGCACTTGATCATTTCTAGACCCATTCATCAGAGCCTGCCTGGTATCCCCACGTTTCCCTACTAACAGAACCCTTATTCAATGAAGAAAACCCATTTACATGAGTCCACTAGAGGAGTGAGTGACAAAGCTCATTGACTGTCCCTCAATATCCAGTCTCTTCTTCCAAGTAGCAAACCTCCAACCTCAGAGAAGATAGGTCCCTTCTCCAGCCCAGTGGATAAATCATAATAAATTGAACCCGGTTATGAAATCCCATTCCCCACTACTCCATGTTCATGGTCCTAGCTCTCTTACAGCTGATGATGGCCACGTGGCCAAATCTGGCCACTGAGCCAGAAGGAGAGGTGCCTATGGGATTCTGATGTGTTCTCCTTATGAAAAGATGGTCCTAAGTATCCCACAGGCCTTTGTTTTCTGGCAGTGTTGCTCCTCTCTTTATTGCTGTGATTCCGGCACGGGAGCAGCCATGCTCCTAGTGCCCAGCAGCCACCCTGTGAGCACAGCTGATGGGTGGGAGGGGGACAGTCAACAAGCAAAGGAAGGAGAGGGTGAGGGACAGTCTGAGTCACTGCTCACATAGTTAAGCCACTAAGCCAGGCCCCAGTCTGAGCCCCTCTTAGTAGGGCTTTTGGTGGTTGATGCTTGAAATAATTTTTTTGTTGCTGCTATTTATGATTTTAAGAGAATTCCAGAATTTGGGGGGGGGGGAGTGGAAGGCAGATTTCCCTCTTCACTATTTTCCATATCAAGCCTTGTTTTCCATGCTTAAATAGAAATTGCTGGTGCTCCTACAGTTCCTCCCGTTCTTCTTGTTTCTGTTGTGGCTACTGTCTTCTGGACGGGCTAAATAGACCCTTACCATGATTTGCTATACTGTAAACAGGATTTAAACTATCTTTAAAATAACTTTTTTGCATACCTGTAATCCCAGTATGTTTTTTGGTGTGCTAGTCCCACTCTTTTAGGCTGAACTATAAAGAGTTCACAGACAGGAAAGGGATATTTATGTTCAATAGAAGATGTTATAGAGGCACTGGAATTTCTGGGTGTCCGTGGGCCACCAAATCTCCACCCACTAAAGGAAATAACAAAATAATTCCTCACTATTCTATTATTGACATGGCCCCAGCAGCCCACACAACTTCTCCAAGCTTGTGTATTTTTCTCATTCGTACAATGAGGTACTGTCAATATGTCATTTTATGGGATTTGGGGGGAGACAATTTTCAAATTTTTACAGTTCTGACTACCCCCAGATGTAAAATATAGTCACATAAACCCTTAAGCTCTTAGCAAATTTTCCTTTAAAATAAGAAAATTAGGTGCTGGTGTTGTGGCTCAAAGGTAGAGTGCTTGTCTAGCATGCGTGAGGCCCTGGGTTCGATCCTCAGCACCACATAAAGTAAAATAAAGATATTGTGTCCACCTATAATTAAAAAATAAATATTTAAGGAAAAAAATAAGAAAATTAGTCTAAAGCTTGCCTACCATGTCTCTGACCCACTTAATGTCACCAAAGGCCACCCACACTTCATACCAAAGGCAGTGAACATGTCGAAACTTAGATTAGGTTTGCATATCTATCTCCTAAGGTGAGAGCAGTGGCAAAAAAAAAAAAGAAAAGAAAAAGAAAAATCTAAAACTCACTGTGGGTTGATGAGAGACAAGTGGGATGATTATGTCACAATAAAAATGCAGGATTTGAAATATTTGCAAGATTCTGGAGAAAATCCTACTCGAGGAGGAGAGGTGGCAGATGAAACATGACTGTGACGATTGCTTTACAATCATGAGCTACACGTCATCTCCGTGACTTGGTCAATGTGTGTCGGAGGGTCACTGTAGGGTTCATATAGAGCTCCATGCCAGGTTAGGCTCCCGGTCTTATCACTGGGGAGCGTACTGGTGGCTCATGCCAGAAATAAAGAGGAAGGGGACTCTGGCTCGAACAGAAAGTCTTTGCCAAGGGCCCCGGAGCTGAAAATGATGCTCTTTTTACCAAAGAGCAGAAAATAAGAGGCATGAGAAGAATTCAAGGTGTTGTTACAGAAGAAGCTGGGAGGTGGATACTCCCAAAAGAAAGAAAGTGGCATTCGTGATAAAATAGTCCCTGGAACCAGGGAACCTGGCAACAATGGCTTTCAAAGGATCTCAGTGAAAGTCAACACAGAAGGTGTTCAGCCCTGGGCAATGCAGAGCCTCAGGCTCCCGGAGAAGAGGGTCACTCCCTCTACTGCTATCTCTAGTTTCTCTTCTGTAACACGAGTGAGCTCTGTCAAGCACATTCAATAGGAACAGAGACGTGCAGAACGGAACATTAATATATTCCTGCTAATTAAAGGTGTGTCATATGCTCATTCATTTGTTTTTCTTTCAGCAGCATTGACTGGGTGCTGCCATTTGTTAGATACACATCTGGGCTCTGGGGATACAAAGATGAAAAAATATGTTCCTGACTTCAAAGAACTTCCAGTCTACTGTGGAGATGAAAGTGGCCTATTACAAAAGGGATCAGAGCTCTGAACTTGGGTCCTACATGGGGACCAAATAGCAAAGCCAGGGATAAGGCAGGTGGTGTTGGAAACAAAGGTGAAGACAAGGTGGGGTGGAAGAGGTCAAAGGAGATGGCCCGGGTATTCCTAGGGTAGCCTTTCTGGTTGGCAGACAGGAGAGGCTAAGGGGACTTGAGAGCCTTGGGTTATTATAGGGCAGCCAGTCTTGAGACTGGCCTCTTGAAGGAGCTTGGTGCATACTTATTAATTTATTGAAAAACAGCTGAATGAAAGATAAGACTGTATATGATTTTGTTTCCATGGTTCTGAGAGGCATAAAAGTAGTCGCATGAAAATATATTTATTTCCCATGAGTAGGACGGAGGGGTCACGTGTTCTGGCTACATTCAGAGGTTGAGCTCAACAAAGACTTTCACCCAACTGCAGATCTAATGGCATAACTTTGAGAAGGTGCCAGCAGAGCTCTTATTGACGGGCCCCCTCATAATGTACCAGAGTCCCAGCCACCAGGGCAGTCACCCTGTAGGAAGACTCCTTCTACCAACATGCAGATGTTTATGTGGATGAAAGCTCTTCTTACTGACCTCTGAGGATGGTATTGGAAATAGGAAGAATTGTTGTCCAGTTGTCCTCTAAAACCCCAGTGACTTTATAAGCAGTAGCAAAAACTTGCTATTTGTCACAACCTATAACCCGGAAAGACATTACTCCTGAGATGCTGCAGGATTCAGCCTTTCAAAAGTCCCTGCCCTTTTCCAATTCCATCACTGCCATTAACAACGTTTTAAAGATTCTGACTTTATATCTACTTAATGTACAAACACTTCCAGGACTGATAAACATGACTAAAGGCTTCCACTGGCTGGATGCTCATATGAGCTGGAACTCTGGTTTCAAATAGGAGTTGAGGATAAAAATGCAGAACCTAAGGGCAGGAAGGTAGCTGAGTCCAAGGAGCCCTGGGAAGCCTTTAGGACTCTCTCTTGTCCTCCCATCTCTTGTTTTCAAGCATTTCTGCTTAACTCTTTCTTCCTACATTTATATTCTCTGAACCTCTAGCCAAGCAATAGGCAAAGACAATCAGCTCAGGGCTGGGGATGTGGCTCAAGCGGTAGCACGCTCACCTGGCATGTGTGGGGTGCTAGGTTCGATCCTCAGCACCACATAAAAATAAAATAAAAATATTGTGTCCACCAAAAATTAAATAAAATATTTTTTAAAAGACAATCAGCTCAGAATACTCAAGTTTCTATCTCCTCCTTCTAGGAGATACCAGATCTCTTGATTCCAATTCCAAATCACCAAGAGAAGGAATATGATGAAGACCAGTTTAGCTCAAGTGTGAACCCTGAATCCACTCAGCTGTGACCAGGAGGCAGGTCAGATGATATGATTTTGGTTGCTGAGTGCCCTTCCTTGGAAGGGACTGGGAAAAGGGATGATTCCTGAGTTTACTATTTTTGTTGCCAGGAGTGTGGAAATACCCATCCAGTAGATGGAGCAAATTCCCATACTAACTGCACAAGATTTCTGGGTTATTGGTGGCGGGGCACGGCCACATGAGAATGCTGGCTTGCGGAGATGACAAAGATCAATGTTGGCAGCTCAACGGCACTGCTGCCTCTGACGCTTTCCTGCATCCCTGGAAAAGTGTAATTAAAATCTGCAGATGACCAGATGAGATCCCCAAGTTCAATGCCTGCATATTCCTAGAATGTGCATAGCTGTGGCATCTAGTTAAGAATGACTGACACAATAGTTCCAGGAAGGTTCCTTGTACTGAGCCCTGCTCTTGCCAGAAAGCCAGTGTGATTAATTGCTCCACGAGATCTGTGGCGGCTGCAGAGTCAGAGCACCTGGAATGTTCTTTCTCATGAATTCACTTTCTTTTGAGTCATTAAAACCTAATTTGAGGGAAACACAGTTTTTTGCTCTTAAGTACAGAAAGGATGGAATCAGACAAGGAGAATCCTAACCATTCTCTCTGTATTTACCTGCAGCCTTTTTAGAGGAAGAAGGCTACCATGAAGGGGCATATGGGATAGCATCAACATTACTTCCAAAAATCACACAGCTCACTATCTCCAGCTGAGTTTTAAAGAGCAGGAGGCTCACCGTGGAGGTCTTGGGAGATTCTTTTATCACAGAAAAAAACAACAACCCAAAATGTCTCCTGTTTTCCATCAGTGTTTTCGGTTTCATTAAGAGAAACTGTTGGCACTGTTCTGTATTTTCTTCTGAATAAATGTAAACAAGAGAGATATTATTAAACCCAGAGAAGACCGTGGCCAAGACATATAGTGACGATGACATTTTAATGGAGGGGATGTGTAGTCACCTGTCATAAAGATAGTAGGACTGTGATCTAAAGATAACACATGTAAGCAGAAATGTAAGGGATAAACTCCTATCTACACTGTGAATGGATAATGGATAAGGATAAGATAACCAACTTTTGGTGGATAACTGGAAGAATATTCATTTGTGGTTGTTCCTACTACTGCAGGGCTCAATGTGAGCAGTTTTCTTTCTCTGTCCAGAGAAGACTTCATGGTCTGCATTTTCACCCCCTAATGCAGGAATGGCTTTATGTTGGTACCTAGAAATCGGTTTTCCTACCACTTGGGAAGGGTCACAGGTGGTGGGCAGGTGCGAATGAATGACAGTGAGTGGAGGCAGTGTTGGCCCAAGCAGGGACAAGAGGGGAATCTTATCCTGCAGAAGGGTGCTCCTGGGGTGGAAGGCCAGATTCACCTGTGAAGGCAAGGATTGAGGAGCATTCTCTTTGCAAAAGCAGACAGATGGATGACATGTATGAGGAACTTACAGAAGAGAGGAGGAGCAAAGTAAGAATTTATTTATTTATTTATTTATTTATTTATTTATTTATTGGGGGGGGTTACTGGAAATTGAACCCCCAGAGGCACTCAACCACAGAGCCACATCCCCAACCCTTTCAAAAAATATTTTATTTAGAGACAGGGTCTCACTGAGTTGCTTAGGGCCTCACTAAGTTGCTGAGGCTGGCTTTGAACTCATGATCCTCCTGCCTCAGCCTCCTGAGCCACTGGAATTACAGACGTGCACCTCTGTGCCTGCAGGAAAGAAATTTTGATACTACAGTGGGGCTGGATTTTCCTGGGTCTTGTACTTGGTGTTAAAGATGTTGGACTTTTCCTCAAAAGCAATGGTTTAAGCAGAGGAGGGAGACATTTTATTTTCATAAGTTAAAAAGAACTACCGCCTATACCAGTTCTATAATGTAGGCACCGTGATGGCCTCATGAAGATAACCCAGGGGAAATTCAGCATCCCTGCAATCTCCTTCAGCCACCCCAAGTAAGTGTACACTTTATGAGACAAAAAGAGCAGTGTGCTTCCTGTGTAAATGCGCTCTAGGCCAGCCCTAAAGTGCAGCCTTCGAACAGCCTTGGGTACAGGGTAGCCACTGGGTATGGAGCACTGTTATTGTTCACCCACACAAAGAAACCAAGACGGAGATTAAGTAATCTGACTAGGATTAGACAGCGAGCGACTTCAGAGTGAGGCTCTGAACGGAGGTCTCCTTGGTTAGAGTCGGGGTCCCCAGGGCAGTCGCAGTTCATGTTCTACCCATTTCCCACACAAGAGACCACTTGCAGAGTCTCACAACATGCCCACAAAGCCCTTCTCTGGCTGCTGGCATCTGTTTGACTTACACACAGGGATTTAACCTCATAGAAGTGACACTAATCAATGAGGGCAGGAGATAGGAAACAGAGTCCCACATCCTGGCTCCCCACCAAATGATTCTGAGGTATGCTTCATAAAGCCTCCTGCAGGGTCCCCAGCAGGTTGGAGGCTCAGTAGCCCACAGAGGTAACCTGGTCATTAATTTACTTCTTATTGACTTTTCTCCCTTCTGCGTCCCAGACCCCCGACTCCTCCCGAGTGCTTCCTGCTATCAGCTTCTACATAAATTCTTTCCATCTAAATCTTTGTTTCAGGGGCTGCTTTCAGGGGAGCCTGAACTAAGAAAGCTCTTAACCAATAGAGTCTATTGCCTCTTTTTTGTAGAGGTTGGAAAATTTCCAGAATATTCCCTGTTATCTTATCTATTTAATGAGCATTTAATGGGTACATGGCCCTGTACCAGCAAGAACAAAGGAGCCACATACAACACCTTTTGGGTCCATTACTTTGGACAAAAGGTGGCAACTCCAAAGAGGGAAACAAGAATAAGTGACAGGGAAAGATGACAGTGTTGTATGTAGGTGGCCCTTTCCAGGGGTATGATGGAGCAATAGCACTTATTTCCTAATATATTACTCTTCCAGGATATTAAATGTCTCTGTCAGGGAAAATAATGCCATGCCATTAAGAATTAGTAATATACACTTTTGGATGACATTACCCCATTAATTCCAGTTCTATCTTAGTTGAACACAAATGCTGTTCAGTGTTTGGATGATTTATCAAGATATGAAGTAAAGCTTGCCAAATCTCTAGCTATAGTCATAAATAATTTCAACATCTTTCATTTCACATTTTCAGTTTAAAAGGCCATAATATTGGCAAACTCACCATGGTTGGACTTTATGCCTCAAATTACATTTTGAGCACAAACTCTCATCTTTAAAAGCAGCGTACATACCATGGCTTTAAAAAAAAAAAAACTAAGTCTGATAACACAATGTAGATTTCTACCTGAATCTTTCATACGGTCTGCAAGAATACTTTGCTTTTCCAGGTGCATTGAGGGTAGCTTGTGGCCCTAAGGAAATGCCAGGTAGCTTGGCCCTGAGCCGTGCTGCCCTGGTTTAGATGTGGATTGTCCCCCAAAGAACTCAGGTTGAAATGTGGTCCCCAATGTAACAGTGTTGAGAGGTGGTGGGACCTTAAAGGTATGTTGGTGCCTTGGGGGTCCCTCCCTAAGCAGGGATTAATGTCATTCTCTGGGAGTGAGTTCTTGTGAGAGGCAATATGGGGAGGTTGTCTTGAAAGCAAATATATGGACTCCTCTGTTCCCTTTTGCTTCCTCTCTCACCACGTGGCCCCTTCTGCCTTACCACCATATTACAAACAGCAAGAGACCCTCACCAGGTGCCAAAAAGATGCCAGTGTCTTTCTCTTGGACTTCCGAGCTTCCAGAACTGTGATAAAAAAGTGAAATTCCCTTATAAATTACCCAATCTGTGGTATTTTGTTATAGTCACAGAAAACAGACAAAGACACATGCCAAATTCCAGAAAGAAGTAGAGTTTACTTCATAGTTAACTGAGGACATTTAGGCTATGATAGCCCTTAATTTCCACTGATTTTTAAGCTTTGTTGAAATAAACCCCCTAGCATTAATTAAAACTATATTTGTGTGATTTGGTCTGTGTGTGAACATACAGAACTCTAGAATGTTCAGAATATTGTCATCAATTCTTATGTGCTAAAGTCCTAGGATTCTGAGGACGTGACACAAGCCAAAGAGTGCAATTCACTAGAATTCTCAAGATAACAGGACAGGATTTGGGGCACTCAGAAGTGAAGGGAAACTATTGTCCTCTCAAACTACCCCAAAATACCAATTGTAAGGCAGACTCTGGAAAGTTTAGTGCCCCATGAGGATCCTGGGGAGAGTCTCCTGGAATCAGCAACATGGGGCTAAACAAGACATTCCGGGGTCACAACAAGGATTATAGCATGGTGTGTGGGACAAGGGGCACAAGATTAGTGGCCCTGAACCCGGCTACACAACCTCTTCTGAAAAGCCCAGATCACTGCAGGCAAGAGATAGGCAAGAACAATTTATGGAGATGCTTGTGAGAGAGAGAGGCGTTGAGTGAAGCAAGGAAAGATTGGCTGTTGACATCGTATTCAATGGAGAGACACTTCCGAGAAAGAAGCTACAACTGATTGTAGTTCAAGTTCCAGAACTACAGAAGAATTAATAACTTTGCACAGGGCGATGAAAGTCTACATAGGTGGCAACATGCACCAAAGAAGCAGAATGAGGGAGTGTGGAACCAAGGCTAGCTGCCAGCAAAGACTGTCACCACCCACTGAACACACAAACAGCCCCAAGTTCTCTCTTTCTATCCTGATGAAAAATTTGCAACTTTTAAATTGCCATAGACCAAATAAACTAGCAACTAACATTTCTCAATTTACATTGCTCTTTCCATGAACTTTGTTTGGTATTTTACTCTTTTGACAATGCAATCATGCTTCTTTTTTTTATTTTTTTATTGATTGTTCAAAACATTACAAAGCTCATGACATATCATCTTTCATACATTTGATTCAAGTGGGTTATGAACTCCCATTTTTACCCCAAATACAAATTGCAGAATCACATCGGTTACACATCCATGTTTTTACATAATGCCATATTAGTGACTGTTGTATTCTGCTACCTTTCCTATCCCCTACTATCCCCCCTCCCCTCCCCTCCCCTCCCATCTTCTCTCTCTACCCCATCTACTGTTATTCAATTCTCTCCCTTGTTTTTTTTTCCCCTTTCCCCTCACAACCTCTTATATGTAATTTTGTGTAACAGTGAGGGTCTCCTTCCATTTCCATGCAATTTCCCTTCTTTCTCCCTTTCCCTCCCACCACTCGTCTCTGTTTAATGTTAATCTTTTCTTCATGCTCTTCCTCCCTGCTCTGTTCTTAGTTGCTCTCCTTATATCAAGGAAGACATTTGGCATTTGTTTTTTAGGGATTGGCTAGCTTCACTTAGCATAATCTGCTCTAATGCCATCCGTTTCCCTGCAAATTCCATGATTTTGTCATTTTTTAGTGCTGCGTAATACTCCATTGTGTATAAATGCCACATTTTTTTTTTATCCATTCATCTATTGAGGGGCATCTAGGTTGGATCCACAGTCTAGCTATTGTGAATTGTGCTGCTATGAACATTGATGTGGCAGTATCCCTATAGTACACTCTTTTAAGGTCAGGAATAGTCCGAGAAGGGCGATAGCTGGGTCAAACGGTGGTTCCATTCCCAGCTTTCCCAGGAATCTCCATACTGCTTTCCAAATTGACCGCACCAATTTGCAGTCCCACCAGCAATGTACAAGTGTACCCTTTTCCCCACATCCTCGCCAGCACTTGTTGTTGTTTGACTTCATAATGGCTGCCAATCTTACTGGAGTGAGATGGTATCTTAGGGTGGTTTTGATTTGCATTTCTCTGACTGCTAGAGATGGTGAGCATTTTTTCATGTACTTGTTGATTGATTGTATGTCCTCCTCTGAGAAGTGTCTGTTCAGGTCCTTGGCCCATTTGTTGATTGGGTTATTTGTTATCTTATTGTTTAATTTTTTTTGAGTTCTTTGTATACTCTGGATATTAGGGCTCTATCTGAAGTGTGAGGAGTAAAACTTTGTTCCCAGGATGTAGGCTCCCTATTTACCTCTCTTATTGTTTCTCTTGCTGAGAAAAAAACTTTTTAGTTTAAGTAAGTCCCATTTGTTTATTCTTGTTATTAACTCTTGGGCTATGGGTGTCCTATTAAGGAATTTGGAGCCGGACCCCACAATATGTAGATCGGAGCCAACTTTTTCTTCTATCAGATGCAGAGTCTCTGATTTGATATCAAGCTCTTTGATCCATTTTGAGTTAACTTTTGTGCATGGCGAGAGAAAGGGATTCAGATTCATTTTGTTGCATATGGATTTCCAGTTTTCCCAGCACCATTTGTTGAAGGTGCTATCCTTCCTCCATTGCATGCTTTTAGCCCCTTTATCGAATATAAGATAGTTGCAGTTTTGTGGATTGGTCTCTGTGTCCTCTATTCTGTACCATTGGTCCACCCTCCTGTTTTGGTACCAGTACCATGCTGTTTTTGTTACTATTGCTCTGTAATACAGTTTGAAATCTGGTATCGCTATACCGCCAGATTCACACTTCCTGCTTAGAATTGCTTTTGCTATTCTGGGTCTTTTGTTTTTCCATATGAATTTCAGCAATCATGCTTCTTATAGTTAGAAAAACAATCCACCCTCCCCTCCACTGTGAACTTGCCTGTGCCCTCCGCCCATGTGACGCATGCTTATGAATCTCTCTTTTAACTTTTTAATAGCTTTACCAAGGTATAAGTGACAGACAATAAATTGTACACACTCTGAGTGTAAAATTTGATTTTTTGACATTGTATATGCCTGTAACATCCTACGGTTCTAGGTAGCTTTTGTATCATTGTCACCAAAAGACCTGACAAGAACAACTTAAAGGAGGAAAACCTTATTTTGGCTCATGATTTTGGAGGTTTAGTCCACAACTGGCCAAATGCATAGTTCTGAGCTGGAAATGATGCAAAAATTCATGGTGAAAGGGCATGGCAGGGGAAAGCAGCTCAGGACACCATAGTCAGGAAGCAGAGAGAGGACTCTGCTCACCAGGGACAAAATGAACCCTCAAGACACACCCCCAGTGACCTGATTCCTCTAGCCACAATCTACCTACCTACAGCTGCCACCCATTTAATTCATATTGGTGGATTAATCCACTGGATTGGTTACAACTCTCATAATCTGATCATTGCATCTCTGAACCTTCTTGCATTGTCTCACACATGAGCTTTTGGGGGACATACATCCAAATCCTAACTGTTTAAGAATTTCATATAAATGGAATCCTATGATATTTTCTCTTTTCAGCCTGGCTTTTTTTGATAGCACATCTATTTTGAGATCCATCCAGGTGGAAGTGTGTAGCAGTCATTCATTCATTAAAAAAATTTTTTTAAAATATTTTTTTAGTTGAAGTTGGGCACAATACCTTTATTTTTTTAATTTATTTGTATGCGGTGCCGAGGATCGAGCCCAGCGCCACACACATGCTAGGTGAGTGCTCTACCCTCCAGCTACATCCCCAGCCCATCACTCATTCATTTTTATGGTTCAGTAGAATTACACTGTATGGATACAAACCATGGTTTGTTTGTCCGTTCACCTACTGAAGGATATTTGAGTTTCCTATTTTTTTTTTTTTTTGTATGTGGCTATTGCAAACAATGCTGCCAAGAACATTTATGTGTAAGTGTTTTGGGGGACATATGCTTTCATTGTTCTTGGATAAATTCCTAGGAGTTGAAGGACTAAATTACATGGTTAGCTTTTTAAAGAATTGCCAAACTGCTATCCATAGGGGTCATTCCCTTGTAAATGTCCCCCAACATCACCTAAGAGTTTAATTTCCCACTTCCTCCACATTCTTACCAGTATTTAGTACACTCTGTCTTTTAAATTTTAGTCATTTTAATAAGCTTATAAGGGGTATTGTGTTTAATATGCATGTCCCTAATGACTAATAATATCTAGTATCTTTTCATGTGCTTATTTGCAATCCATAGATTTTTGGTGAAGTATCTGTTGATTTTTTTTTCTCTGTTTTCTATTGGGTTGCTTTCCTATCATTGAGTTTTAAGCATTCTTTATTTATATTCAAGTCTTTTATCACATATGTACTTTGAAAATATTTCTCTAGTACATGACTTGTATTTTCCTTATTTTAAAATGTTTTTTCAAAAAAGCCTAAATTCTTGCCGGGCACCGTGGTGCACATCTGTAATCCCAGCAACTCAGGAAGCTCAGACAGAAGAATCACAAGTTCAAAGCCAGCCTCAGCAATTTAGTGAGACCCTAAGCAACTTAGTGAGAACTTGTCTCAAAATAAAAATATAAAAGGGCGTGGGGTGTGGCTCAGTGGTGAAGCACACCTGGGTTCAATCCCTGGCACCCCCAACCCCCCACAAAAAAAGCCTAAGTTTTTTCTGGTAAAGTCCAATTTGTTGTTGTTGTTGTTGTTCTTCTTCTTCTTTTTCATTTTTGAACCATTTTGAGGTTATATCTAAGGAGGCTTTGTCTAACCCATGGTCACAAAGATTTTCTCCTATGCCTTCTTCTGGAATTGTTATGGCTTTAATTATTACATTTGGATCTATGATACATTTGAAGTTAGGTTTTTTGGGAGGATGTTTGGGATTGAACCTAGGCCCCAGACCATGATTAGTACCTGCTCTACTAATCATGGTCTGGGGCCTCTACAACCCACCCTCCATCTGAAGTAAATTCTGTGAAAGGTGTGAGGAATGGGTTGAAATTTGAGGATTTTTCTTCCTGGTATGTGGGTGTCCAATTATTCTGGCATTTCTAATAAGCTCCCAGGTGATACTGGTTTTTTTGGCAGACTTTGAATTGCACTGTAATTGAACACATGCAAATAATTAAGGCTATGTGAATAGCAAATTTCATGCAAATGAAAAAATAATGGAATTCTTAATTCCTAAAAAATGAATAAAAGAAAGGAAATGGAATCATAGTGCACCATGCAGCTCCTTGGTGAGCATATGTATGGTCGTGATGCAAACACGTGAATATCATCTTCACTAAAAACAGTAATAAAACTCGAAAGGGAGCACGAGACTCGTTAAAAGAACGAAATCTCCGTCTAGCCAAAGAAACTCAATATGTAATGTCAAAAAGTGTAGCAAACTATATTTTAATGATATGAAGGTAGCTAGCTCCAGGGCGGTCTCTACTCACTACGTGGCTGTCAGTATTGGGTGGACCTACAGGTGAGGAGGGGGCATAGCAGCCGTTTTTTATTGTCAGCCTTCCAGGATTCTTTGCTTTTATTTTAACAACATGTAATTTATTTTGCTTGAAATAAAAAAAAAAATTAGACTTGAAAATACAGGTATTCTAATAGCAGGTTTCTTTTTTTAAATAAAGTTGAGCCTTATTTAGCTCAACAGTCTAGTGAAAGCTGCATGAGGCTTTCAAGATGATCAAATCAACTAAATATGAAAAATAACCCTTTAGTTACTCAACTAATCTAACGGTTGGAAAATATCACATAACTCCAAGAATAGAGTTGCCAGATTTACCAAATAAAAATTTTCCCTGCAATATTTGAGGCAAACTGAAAAAAGGTATGCATTGTGTGAAATTCAAATTTAACTTGCACCTTGTATTTTTTCCAGCAACCCTACCCAAGAAATACTAGGACTCATGAAAATACTTCTAGAGTGAGATGCTGGTATCACGCCACTCTTGTCCATTCCACTCCTCCAAGAATGCCCTCAACAGTTATGGCCAATGTATCTGCAGCAGAAAGTGGTCAAGTTGCAACCCGGAAAATGAATTGTGTCCTCCAGGAAGATAATGAACAAATTTTTTTTTTTTTTTGGTACCATGAATTGAACTGAGGGGTGCTTAACCCCTGAGCCACATCCCAACCCTTTTTATTTTCTACTTTGAGACAGGGTCTTGCTAAGTTGCTTAGGGCCTCGCTAAGTTGCTGAGGCTGGCTTTCAACCCATGCTCCTCCTGCCTCAGCCTCCTGAGCCTCTGGGATTACAGGCCTGCGCCACCCACCTGGCTAAATAATGAACAATTTCTAAGGGCTAAGAAAGCGATCAGGGGGAGCAATTGTGCATCCCTCTTACTTTGACTTGGTCCAAAATGTGCAGTGTTGTAGGAGTCCTCAACAGGAGAAGCGCGAGCCTGTGGTTTTGTATTTATTGTTCAGTTGTGCCTTTTGCATTAGAGTCTTCTATAAGTGCAAATAAATTCTTAGTGTCAGTATGGGAAATTTTAAACAGGCAAAAGCACAGGGGATCATGTAATGAACCTCAAAAACCGTCAGCTCACGGTCATGCTTGCTTCATCTCCACTCCTCCTTAACTCTCTGGGGTTATTTTGAAGCAAATTCCAGACATCATCTAACTTCATCTCTAAATATTTCAGTCTGTATTTCTAACATTCAAGGACTCTGTCCTTTAAACATAACTGTAATACCCTCAAACACACATACTCCAAAATCAACAATGATTCCCCAAGAAGGCGTTTAAATAAAATTTACTACATGAAACAAAAACGACCTCACAGGATTTTAGCCAACCCAAACCTTTCTGGTGTTAATTAAACACTGTGCCCTAGAAGAACTAAATTCAAAACTCCATAGTGTGTGAAAATACCTTGCCATTTTTCAAATAAATATAAGTATTGTTTGTTCATTCATTTGTGGAATCAACAGATGTTGATTGGATATGGACCTTGCTAAGTGCAGGATCCAAAGATCAGTAAGACTGGCACTTTGCCCTAACAACTCTAACAATGAACAGGTTTAAGTGGACTCAAAACAGAATTTATCCGCAAGTAAGGATCCAGGTAGAACTACCAGTTGAAAAGCATTTGAAAATACCTCTGTCTACACTCAGGTAGAGGGCATGTTGCTGGAGGAGTCCTCATGAACAAAGGCATAAAGAAGACAAATACCCTCAATTATTTATTCTTCAAGAGCAAAAACTAGGCCTTCCATATTTTGGCTAATCTGCCCTGGCCTCTGACACTTGCACAGTTGTAGATAAGACAGGTAATCTGCATTTATCAGAGAAATGAAGGTAAAGTTCACTTTTTACTCAAGTTCTTATTACTATTAAGTCTCAGCCAGTCCTAAACCTCCTACATGGTACTGTATCTTCATCTACAAAGACTCTGCCGCAGAATCCTGTCGCTCCTACCAGGAGGAGGTGAGCAGTGAGTCCCCTTCCTGGGAGGGATTGTGCTAAACATCTCAGGGAAGATTCTGCTTTCCTATTGCTCTAGTTTCTTTCCTGCACCTAAGCAGTTGATTTTTTTTGTACTTAGGAGACAGACCAAGAGCACTTAGGCACTGAGCTACATCCCATCCCTTTTTATTTTTTTTTATTTTCAGACAGGGTCTCACTAGGTTGCCTACAGCCTCACTAGGTTCCTGAGGTTGGCTTTGAACACATGATCCTCCTGTCGGCCTCCAGAGCCATTGGCATTACAGGTGTGTGCCACCGTGCCAGGCCTAAGCAGTTAATTTGGTGAATGGTTGCAGATCATTTTTGTCTAGAAGGCGTGAACCCTATGTTTCTGCGGGTATCCTGAGAGACCTTCTGACGAGCTGCTCAGAAATTTACTTCACTGACCATTTTCTTCAAAAATAAACGCCAGAGTGAGGCTTCCATAGCCTTGGGATTGAAACTGATTGCCTCGGAGAGGATTTTTCTGGTGTGTGGCGGGGCGGGGGGGGGGGACGACAGATGGGGGTAGATGGGCCTTTAGATGGAAAGTCTGATATCCCTTTGTAATCATGATGCATGATGCCGACTGTACTGTGTGAACATTTAATCCTAACTGTTCCATAGGAGAGAAGGTCCCGTACTTCCCAGCCGGCCAGCAGTGCAGCAAATGTCTAGAGCCATTTTCCATATCGTCGTGTGCATTTACACAGGCCTGAATAGACCTTTTAAAGGCTTAGCTTAGTGTGGCTGTCGCAGACAGCTAGTTTACGCCAAGTCCTTCTCGGCAAGACTTGAAAGCAAACGGTCAATGGTGTAAACGATTGTATGTGATCATACACTGCCAAATAACGTGCATCTGGGATGACAAACAAAACTTATTAAACAGACAACAAATAGCCGAGGTAAATGTCAAATCTGTTAACTCTCCAGAATACAGAGCTGGACCTCGTCAAAGCCTTCTTAACACAGCACAGCTGGATTAAAATAAAAAGAGCCATTTAGACTTAAAAGCAGGGCTCTCCAAGTTAGAAGGCCTGGATTCTGTTCCTGTCTCCATCACTAATTCACTAAGTGACATTGATTATGACTTTGATTTTTGCTTGCATTTTCCCGTCAATAGAAAGGGAATTTCAGGGCTGCTCCTGAGAGCACCCGAGAATGGTTGCCAGATGGCTTCTGAGGACAGAAACCAAAGCAAGCCACTGTCTGGTCACCTCCTCTCTTACCCTGCAGTCTCCACGACTTTCATGTCCCTTGGAAATAGAGTCGGTGCAGAGAGAAACGGGTGAGGGAGGTGACCGTTGAAAGTCAAGTCACCCTTGTGACCAGGGTAGGCTTCAGAAGCTGGGCTTCGGCATGAGGTGGCCGCTGATGATCAGTTCTGCTCCTGAAAGCCTTGGGCAGAGGGCAGCAGAAAGCTGGGCTCACCATCCTCCTGTCCCGCACCAGCACCAGAGGCCCTGGGCACCCAGAATGTGGACAGTCAGGCCTAAGTTTTCTCAGTAGAACTGGCCTTAGAAACAGGCGTTGCCAGTGGGTTCTTAGACCTCGTTGGATTTTGTAGATTTGGCCCGAAGGTTCGTGAGCTGGAAGCTGGGTCCCCAGGTGTCACAGTGCTCAGAGGTGGTGACACCATTAAGAGACAGGCCCTAGGGGAAGATGGTTCAGTCAAGGCCGCCCACCTTCTTGAAGGGGTGGGTGCTGGTCTCATCCAGTGGACTGGGTCTCACAGGAGTCAGTTCGTTTCCAAGAAGGGGATAGAAGAACGAGGCTGGCTTCTCCCAGCTCTTTCTCTTCCTCTCTGATCACGTGACTTCCCTCTCCTGCAGGCACCCACCTGTCTGCCACGTTGCAATATACCCAGGGACTCTTGCAAGACCATGCTGTTTGGACTTTCCATTTACCAGAATTGTGAGCCAAAGAAACCTCTTTTCTTTATAAAGTACCTAGTCTCAGGTATTTTTTAATAGCAACACAAGATAGACTAAGACAGGATCCTCTTTGCCCTGAAATGTCACCCACCATATACACCAGGACTTTCACTGTTCTCAAGGCCAGAAATCGTGGCCACATGGACAAATCAACAAAGGAGATTCTTAAAGTTCCACTGCACAGGCTGCACTCCTAGAGTCTCTAAGAGTGGAACCAAAGCGTCAACATTTTTTTTTTTTAAAGTCCTTTTGGTGGTTCCAAAGTGCGGCCAAAGTTGAGAAGCACTGAACTAATGGTCCGAATCACTGACTATGACTTAAAGCAGTGGAGCACCTTCATCTTGGGGATGCACTGAAATCACCTACCGTGGGTATCAATGTCACATTAGCCTAGGCTCCACCATCTGAACTGATCTCAGATGCAACACCCGCCTCTGTAAACAGTGAGTCTTTGAGGCCTAAATCTGACCACTTATTGCCTTGTTCTCAATCCCTCTTTGGCTTCCTGTCACACTTAGAATAAAATCCAGGATCCTGACAAGGCCAGCGGGCCCTTCGTGACTCACCCATCTCTTCCCCACCCCCACCCCCCGCCTCGTTGCTCTGACTCTGCAACTTGCTCTGTGCCTCGGACATGCCAGCCACGTTCCAGTCTCTCTTTGTACCCACCGTTCCCTCTGCTTAGAATTTCTCTTCCGGATACACGTGTGGCTTTGCTCCCTGCATTTGGGATTTTGCTTCTCACCGAATACCTTTCCTGACTATTCCCAGCTCAAATGACGCTGCCTTTGTTTTATTGCCCACACCGCCGCCTCCTCTGTCATGGCTTTACCACTATCAGAAACTATGTCATCTGCCGCTTCATTCACTGTCCACTCTCCTCCTAGAGAATAGAAGCTCCATGAGGCGCAGGACTGTGTTCTGTGTGCCTGTAGTGGAACACCCACAGAAATTCCTACCACCCAGTAGCTACTGAGTACACGTGAATGGATGTATGAATGAATGTCCCCTATTCCCAAAGATATCACGGTTAGGAAGGTGTTTCCAGAAAGAATCTATGGAGGTCAACCAGGTTTCTCAAATAAAGCAACATGTGAATGGTATTTTTTTTTCTCTAATTTACTTGACTTCCTTTAATAGGGATGCTGAGTTTCTCTCAATCTCACTGGCCCGTGAATACACTCGTCACACAAAACATTCAAAAAATTTTTCTTTTTATTGGAAAAAAGCAATTGCTCCAAATTAGGGTTGTCAGATTCAGCAAATAAAAATATAAGATGGCCTGTTTAATTTGAATTTCAGATAGATAATATTTTTTTTTCAGTGTCAGTATGTCTCATGCAATATTTGGGATGTCCACTAAAAAATAATTCACTACTTATCTGCAATTCAAATTGAACCGGG
Source organism: Marmota monax (assembly GCF_021218885.2). Taxonomy (NCBI): domain Eukaryota; kingdom Metazoa; phylum Chordata; class Mammalia; order Rodentia; family Sciuridae; genus Marmota; species Marmota monax. The sequence goes on along the minus strand of NW_026693881.1, from coordinate 1,780,977 downwards.
TGCCCCTGAATTTTATCTGACAACCTCAAAGCAAAATGTAATGGAATTTGTTTTGATACAGGAGAAAATGTGGAATCAGACAACTGGATTTGAATCTTTCTTTAGCTACTTTGGGGTTAGGTGAACTTTGGGAAGTTAACTTTCCCAACTCTAAAATGGACATAATAATACCTACTTTGTATTATGATGATGATAAGGAGGAGGAGGAGGAGGAGGAAGATTAAATGTAAAACAAAACCTAGCTGAATCAGTTGGCATAGTGCCCGGACACATGGGGACAAATAATATTACTGTCTTAGTGCTGTCAAATGTAGGGAAACCAGTCATCGAGATTTATCCAGGACCAAGAAGGTATCAGGATGAGTCTTGCAGTATACTAAAACTGGAAAAAATTATTCAGGCCGGCTAGGATAGTTGGTTCCTTTGAGTCTACTTAAAAAAAGTTTGCAGGGGCTGGGGTTGTGGCTCAATGGTAGAGCACTCGCCTAGCACATGCAAGGCCCTGGGGTCGATCCTCAGCACCACATAAAAATAAATAAATAAGGATATTGTGTCCAACTAAAAAATAAATATTAAAAAAAGAAAAAGTTTGCAATTGCTATACTTCTGAACTTATTTTAATTTTTAAGTAAAATATACGAGGATTGTTTTCTATCAATTATCAGGAAATGTCCCATTGCAATGAGAGCCTTTCAGCTTATATTTTAAAAAGCAAATTTATTTTCCAATTGACCGGGAGTCACATTTAGATCTGTGACTAATGTCTTGGAGTCCTCCCCGTTAAGAAACTCTCTCCAGTGACATCATCAGTATTGATCAACACACTTTTAAACCATTAACAGTCAAAATGGGGCATTTGCCTGCCATATGGTTCTGAGCTTTTGTAGTTCAACTCTTTGTTCTTTGCACCAAAAAATTTGCTAAAAAAACAAATTTTTTTCATAGATTAAATGGTGCTAATTATGCAAACACAATGATGGAAACAGCAAGGTTCAAAGAAGTTCTACAGATCCTGAGCCTCTTGGGCAGGGGAGAAGACTGCCAGTCCCTCTGCCAGGACTGCCATCTCTCAATTCCAGGCACCTCTGCGGTGTTCACACGCCTCTGCTGTGCCTTTGGTTTTGGTAACCAGGAGTGACCGAGTGGGATGCTGGCTCTGAACTTTTAGAAACAGGCTCATCCGAAAATGCACAGATGATGTGACCAAGGTGCAGGACAGCATCTAGGGACCAGGTAGTGGTAAGAACAGGAGTGAAGGGTGGGGGCAGGAAGGTGGGAGGAAGGTGGAGTCAAGCCCCTGTAGCCAGTATCCTCATCTGGCAGAGGTAGGGTTCCAAAAGTAGAATTCGGGGGTCTGTAATATTGTTCATTATACTATAATAATATTCTAGGATGGGACAGTTGTCCCTCCATTTTGAGGGGGATTGGTTCCAGGACCCTCCTGAGGACACCAAACTTCATGGATGCTCAAGTCCCTGATAAAAATGGTTTAGTATCTGCATAGACCTAGACGCATCTCCCTGCATACTTTAAATCATCTCTAGAGTCCCTACAATACCTACTACATGTAAATACTATGCAAATAGCTGTCATTCTATATCGTGTAGGGAATGATAACAAGAAAAATATTCTGTACATGTTCAGTATTGATGCAATTTGTTTTTTTTTTCTGAAAATGTTTTATTCAGAGTTATTTGAACCCATGGATCTAAAACCCACAGTTATGGAGGGACAACTATATATTATTTATAATTGCAAAGATAATCAGTATAAGATATAAAATTCTCATTTAACTGAGGAGAGGTGGAAGGTGGACAAAGAAATAGGATACACAGAAGTAAACTAAAACACCACTTTTCTTACCAGAGTTGGCAAACAATCTGAAGTTCAGTCAAGAAATAGAGAAATTTAAATTAGTGATGTGATGGAAACCACCAGAAAGACTAAGAAAGACTAAGTACAGGCTTTTTTTTTTTTTTTTTTTTTTAATGCATGCTGGGCAAATCCTTCCCCTAGCCACTCTCCCAACCCTAGACATATTTAACTTTAGGAACAGATATGGGAGAGGGGAGGGGGGAGGCTGCTGTTTCTTCAGGAGTCTCAGTAGATGTTCTGAAGATTAGCCTGTGACGTGCAGAGATTAGCTTGATTTCAAAACAAGAAATCCATAGAAAGACAGTGCTATCGTGATACAGAGACCCGGCCAGATTCCTCTCTTCAGGAAAAATGAGCAGTATCCTCAGTACTATTTGTTTGGTGAGCTTTCAGAAAATTGACTTGGAATTGTTTACAATTACTTTGTGTTTCAAGGACCTTAGAAATGACTTGGAAAAATTCAAACCACTAAGCAAAGATCATTTTAGGAGAGGGAACCAGGGGAAGAGAGGAAAGAAAATAGATCCAAGACAACTTTCCTGAGGCCATCAGTCCCCCTAGGTTTAAATGCCAAGAGTATTAGTACTGAGTACTAAGTACTAACCTTAGTACTAGTTACATAAGAAGAAATATGCTGTCACCTTTCAGGCCCTCTAGATCTTCCTGGCCTCCTGCGGTTCCTATTCTCTGCCTCTCTCTAGCCAGGACTTGTTTATCCAACACTAAACAATCTACCATTTTTCATTTCACTTCACTTTCCACTGAATTAGGTTTTTCCAAGCCTGCTATGTTAGCTTTGGTGGGTCTGTGGCATCCGCGTGGGTCAAGAGACAGGGTAATGTTTGTATTTAAACCTGGAGCTTTGGTTTCAGCACCAATCAAAATTGCTCATTCTGAGGAAGTCCCCTGCCAGCCAGGACTGAGAGCACATCCCTCATGGTGCAGCTTCAGCTGCATGCAAACCATTCACGCTGGGGTTGGGAGACCTGCTTTGCTCTCTTTCCAACCTGAAAGTGCATTTTCCTTCCCAATCAAGAGTTGCTATGGCCCAGCCTGCTCCTGAGAACTAACAGCTTTCTGAGCACAAAGGAGGCCTTGCCAGGGTCAGGGAGTCACGTCAAGCTCGGACGCACCTTGTAAGACTTGTCTCCAGTCCCTGTGTATCTTCTTCTGAACCCATGTCTTTCCTTGAGCCCACCCTCCCCCTTCAAGGATGTCCTCCATCTTTGCCTAGTTCCATGCCGTCCCAGGGCCGCGTTCATTTGCAAGGGCACTGGCTAAAGGGTTAGGGGGGAAAGCGGTCAGTGCAAGCCCCTACTTTAGAAGCCAGGTGGAGGATACCTGCCTCTCTCCCTGTCTCCACAGACTGAGCAGTACAGACACTAAGCCCTTAACGATTGTTTCTGTGGCATTGAACTCTAGTGGTAAAGACAGTTGTGACTTCATTGGAGAAGGCAAAACAGCTGGTAAGGCCTGGTGGGTGTGCTCCTAATTTGTGCAGAGAGCTTTGTAGTTCACAATGGGCTCTGGCCTTAGGGATTGGAGCCAGACAAAGAAAAAGAGGCCCTTCTATTGAAAACCCGTCTTCCTTCTTCCCATTGAAGTCAACATCAAGTTAGCTTTTGCAGGAGCCAAAGGGTTGAGCCAAACAATTAAAAAAAAAAAAAAGAACACAGACACACACACAGACACAGACACAGACACACACACACACACACCCCACACACACACCCCACACACAGTCTTCTTCTAGGCCAAGCATACTTTTCTCATGAATTCTGAATGCTTGCTGCCGTCTCCTGGCTGATCAGTGTACAGAATGAATTTGGAATCTTTGAACACGATTTCTGAAAAGTGCTAGCATCTTCAGAAACAGAATTTATTTATTTGTAAATAAAAAATTAATTTTTTTCTGTTTGAGAAGATCATCCCTGGGTCTGTATAGAACAAGAAGATGCCTGTCAAGGACTCTGACCCAGGGGTGAGGCCAGCACACGGGGCCGGGCGGAGGCTGGGGAGGTGACTGGGTAACACTTCAGTTTCAGGGCTCGATAAACTGACTTTTACACAGAATTTCTTTTATCGTGCTGTTCCCTCTAGTGGACATTTGCTACAGTTTGGCCGCCCAGTGGCAGCTCTTCCTTCCTAAGAGTACTTGGAGGCTGGGGTGTGGCTCACGGTAGACCACGTGCCCAGCCCAGGTGAGGGGCTGGGTTCCATCCTCAGCATCACACAAAAAAATAACTAAAAATAAAGTTATTTAAAAAAGAGTACTTGGAAATCCCTGCAGAGAAACCTTCCTTCTCATCCTTGCCCTGTGGCTTGGGAGGGCCTGGCCCCACCTCCTACTCTTGGGGTAGACTCTGGTTGACCTAAACCCACCAGCTTTTCCCATCTACCTACTGCCTCTTCCAGTGTTCCCAGGTAAACCAGTAACCCAGTTAGACTCCTAGAGATGCTGGGGCCTTTTGAAACCTCTCACAAAAACAAGTCTCCACCTTCTTCTACATGTGCTACCAGAAAATTTTAAAATGCTCACTTTTTCCTCTGGAACGTGTAGAGAGGAGACCAGTGGCCTGGTGCTGCTGCAGCCATTTTGCCACCACGAGTGGAGAGCCTGGAGTTGCCTAGATGAAGACAGTGATGGGAAGGAGGAGCAATGTGGTATCTGAGGATAAAGCTGAGACAAGAGAGGAACCAGGGCCCTGGACTCCCCACTTTCTGTATCCTTCTTTGTACTGCTTGATATGATATTTTCATTACATAAGTGAAGAAACTCACTGTATTGTCAAGTCAAGTTGGATCCTGTGTTTCTTATGACAGATAGCCCTAAATGATGTAGGTCCCTTGTGGAAAATCTTTATATCCCTGTTGTGTATAAAAACAAGTTTATGGAATGTTTGTGGCCTTGATTGTAGCGATGGCTTTGCAGGTATATACTTGTGTCCCAACTCACTGAAATGTATACATTAAATATATGCAGTTTTTTATATGTCAATCATACCTCAATAAAGTTTTTTTTTTTAATTTAAAACAATTAATTTCCTTAGCGTGGCATTTGAGACAGTACACAAGGGGAACACAGCCAACCTTTCATATCCTAGTCAAACTCTCCCACTGTCTTATCCCTGTTTACTGCTTATCTCTGCTTAAAGGTCGCTCTCTTCGGGCCGGGAATGTGGCTCAATGGTGGTTGAGGCCTGAGGTTCAATCCCCAGCACTGAAAAAAAAAATTAAAGGTCACTCTCTGAAATTCTGCTTTTCCTTGATCCTCTGTTTTACATCTTCCCCGATCTTTCCAAGCTCTATTTCTGTTTCTCTCCAAAATCTTCTTCCAACTAGTATCACTGCTGTACTTTCTTACCCTTTCCCTAGACCATCTTGTGTTGTTAACTACTTTCATATGCATTCGGCTTATCTTTCTGAGAGCAGGTTCACAGCTTGAAGATCTTGTCTGTCTCATACCACCTAGACCATGCCCTCCACCTAGGTGTTAGGACTGCATGTGGGGAGGTTGGCAACAGCAATGCTTCTGCCAACACCAATGGTTACGTCCGGGTGAGGGTAGGGACTCCAGTACAACTTAGGCAGGTGAAAACAGACCAGAGGGAGGGTCTGGCTACATATTTTTCACCCGAGGACCCATGGTCCTATACCACCTCTTTGTGAAACAAAGCTGGTTAGTGTCCTGAAACCTCCTGACTCTTCAGATCCCAGGACTCATGGAAACAAATGAAGTTGACTTACTTGGCCAGGGAGCTTTCTCAATCACAAGCAGGTATCAGGTAGCCATATAACATAGTCCTGTGACTCAAAAGATGCCTGTGTCCCAATAAGTCTGCCAAGCAGGGGCACAATTTGGTGGCCCCAGTGCCCAGCCCTACGTGGAGCCTCCAAGTGATGGCTGGCTATTCAAGAGAACCCCCTGAGTGAATGGCTGGCGGGTGAGTTGGAGATGCTCTCACGTCGTGGTCTCCCTCATCTCTTCCCACCAGCTGCATGGAGTCTGTTTACAAAGAGGAAAAAGGAAGCCTATATTCAGCCTGGCCTCCACGTCATGTGAATCTTTAAAGCTTTTATGACATTCTGTGGTGTTTCCCTTGCATTCCTCTATGACCCTATTACAGTGGAAACAGGCTGTGCTTAGCATTTCACAGTCTGAACATTTAATGACATCACTCTGTGAGATGAAGGGGAGGCTAGAAGAAAAATCCAATTTGGCCCACTGCAGCCCCAATTGCTTTAATTAGTCTCTGTTCTTAACGTAATGAAAGAGCTAAAACTTAAGACGGCTGGCCAGGAATATTACAAGCTTTCAGGTACACTGGGTTCCTGCAAGTTTTCTACTTGTAGAAAAACTGTTAAGGCTGCAGTGTACTCTCTATCTTCAAAATAACAGGCTCCAAGGAGAAAGAAAGGGACACACACATTTCCCAACAAGAATTAGAATATACTTACATGGTACCATCCACCATCTTGGTTTTTCCCAGAGCTCCTTCTACACTGGTTTTCCTCTGTTCTTGCTATAAACTTTGCAACTTTGTGGAATATACCTAAGGAACATGGAACTCAGTTGGGTCTACTCCTCACTACAAGGCTGCACTGTCTACAGTGACATCCCTACTGAATAACTTTTATAGGAACAGGCCTTTGGAACATCTGATAGGATCAGGTCCCTTTTTGCTGAGTGTGGGGTTCAGTCTTCTGAGTAAATAGATGCTTCAAAAGCAGTCAAGTCCCCATCTGGTACATCTGAGTAGGAGTTTGATATTTGCACTGAGAAATACTGAATTCCTAGAACATCAAGAGGTGATTCAAGACTTTTCTTACAAGTCACTTAGGCTTTAAATAGATTATTTGCATATTCATGAGCAGCTATATTTATGGAGTCTGCTCTGAGCATGAGGAAAAAGAGCAGCCACATCAGCTCTACCTTTTCCACGGGCATGCCTTGTGATGCACAAGAACCTTAGGGGATGTAACTTTTTAAAAAGTGAGCTCGAGGTGAAGCTCTGGGGTGGGGTGACCCTCGGTGGGGTCAGTGTTAGGGCTTTACTTAGCTCTGGTGGCCATCTTAAGTAACAGCCACCATCTTAAGAAAAATTTTTGCTTTCCCGCCCAGGGGTGTTTCTGAGAAGGGCTCACTCACCACACCCTCATACCAACCCAACCCCTAACTGCCTGCATTAGGACCTGCCGGCTCTGATTCCTTAGCCTGCCCCACGAAAGTCCTGGAACCTAAGCCTGTGTTGCCTCTCTCTCCTACAGAGAGATGGCCTTTATTTGTCAGCTCTGACAGATAAAGTCTCCTGTGTATCTCTGCCTGGGCTCCGTCTCTCATTTCTCGCTTGCCCATCTCCCGGTTCCTTACTTTCCTTTCCTTGGTGCCGAAACCTGGGATCGGGTTCCCTGGTGTGCCCACTCCCCTCTTTGAGGGTCACTGAGCGTCCCCGGGCCTGATATGAATTCTATTGTGGGACCAGGCCCTTCATTCTGCCAAACGCCTTCTCTGTACCCAACACTGGACATTCCAGGTAAGACCCCTGTCTCCAGTAGACCTAAATGATCTATGGGTCCCGGGAAGTGACTGTTGATCATCTGGCGCTCCCAGGGTTACCGTGTGGTCAGGGGCACCCCCAGCCACAGCTTTTACAGCTACAGCTGATCCCTACTGTCACCAGATCTATAGGTGGTCTTTTATTTGGGTCCTGGATTTTGAGAAAAACCACCGAGGGTGATTGGGAGTTGTTCCTGGTGAGACCTCTCTGCCTTGGGTTAATCTCTATGGCTTCTGCCCTATGTAGCCCCAGCCAGGGGCCCAAGTGCCTCTACAGGCCCTGCCTCCAATGCTTACCCAGCAGTGATGACAACCCCCGAGAATAACCGTCCTCTCGACTGGATGATACTAGCGACTGGGGGATGCCCCACCTCTAAACTCACTTCCTATGTCTCACCATGGGCAGCTCCTCATCCATTCCCTCCCATAGTCCCCTAGGCTGCCTCCTGGCTAACCTAGGTTCTCATTCTCTCTTACCCTGACCTGAAATCCCAAAACTTATCCATTTGTGCAATCAGATATGGCCTCAATATCCTTTGGACTGTAAATGGCTGCTTAATGGCACTCTAGATCCCAATATTACCAGAGATCTTTTCAATTATTGTGAGCTGTGAATGTTCGGGAAAATGGAAAGAGATGTCATATGTTCAGCCCTTCTCCTTTCTACATTCTAAACTATCTGTCTGCAACTCTTGGTCTCCCACACAAGTCCTCTTAGCTCTCACCTCCCCTGCGCCTGCTTCCAAAGGGACAGAAGACCCTATCCCCTCCCTTGACCCAGTGGATGAGCCCCTGTCATACCACAATTCTCTTTCTAATGAAGCCTCCGTAACAACTGTCCCCACGGCCTCTCCACCCTTCTCTCCTCCTGCCACATGCTCACAGGCTGCCATTGCCCAACCCACATCTCTGTGTCCTCTACACGAGGTGGCTGGGGTGATAGTGTAATCTGGGTTCATGTGACTTTCTCTTTTTCAGATCTTTCACAGATAGAAAAGTGGATTGACCCCTATACCTCAAGTCCCACCAGAAAAGTGGATTGACCCCTATACCTCAAGTCCCACCACATATATCAAAGAGTTTCAATACCTGACTCAATCATATGTTTTGACCTTTCATGATGTCCATATGATCTAGTCAACACCCTCCTGTCCGAGGAGCACAGGTGAGTTTGGGAGCAAGCTAGAAATTATGCTGCCCATCCAATTGGCCCTGAAGCGATCCCTGATCAGTACCCCAATTGGGATTAGAATTCTCCTGGAGGAGTAACTAGTAGAAACCAATTCAGTACTTGTCTCATGGAAGGACCTGGAAAGGCAGCCCATAAGGCTATCAATTATGAAAAGCTCCAGGAAATCATCTAAGATAAGAATGAAAACCTTCAGCATTTTTAGACCCCTGACCAAGGCTTTATGACAATATACTAATCTGGACCCTGAGACTCCAGATAGGAGACAACTACTAATGACCTACTTTTTCTCCCAGAGTTTCTCCGATATTAAGGCCAAACTAAGGTGCCTTGAGAGGCCCCTAACTCCCCAAGCTGAGGTTCTGGGAGTGGCCTTTAAGGTGTATGACAGGAGAAAAGAAAAGGCCCGGAAGCAGAAATACCAGATGGTCGCTCAAGCCATCCGTCCAGCCTCAGCATCTGTCCCTGGTTCCACTGGCCCATGGAAGGGTCCCTCAGGACCACCTAGACCCTGTTTTAAATGTGGTCAGATGGGTCACTGGGCTTGTACATGTCCCAAGCCTTGCCAACCTCCAGGCCCTTGTCCTAAATGCCATCAGGAGAGACACTGGGTCATTGACTGTCCCCAAGCCCGTAGTGCCCTCGGCCATCTGACCCTTCTGGTTCCCCTTTCCAACTCTTAAGACTGGCTGTAGAGGACTGAAGAGGCCCAGGTCCCCATCACCCGACCACTACCATCACTCTGTAGGAACCCAGAGTAACTGTGTATTTCAGGTGGGCTTGTCTCCTTCCTCCTAGACCCGGGGCGACACATTCAGTCCTCAAGGAGTGCTGGGGACCTACTGCCAACCCTTACAGACACTAGCCCTGTTTGTGCCTTTGGCTCTCTATTTTTCACCCACTCCTGTTGGTCATTCCACAGGGCCCTGTTCCCCTTATGGGAAGGGACGTTCTTACAAAGTTGGGGGTCATGCTTTCCTTTTCCCCTCCTATACGCTCCCATCCAGACTCACCTGCTGCTCCCCTGATCCTGACCCTTACCTTAGGGCCATCCCCTATTCCGTCTGCCAGTGCCTTCCCATTACTGGCTCCCGAGGTGGACCCTACTGTCTGGGGTGTTTCAAGTCCTCTATTGCCTCACACCAGGAGCCCATTCACATTCCTCTCAAGCCTCCTCCCTTTTCTGCCCAGTCATAATCCCTGCTGTCCCCCCTTGCTGCTGCTGCTGTCCCTCTCCTTCTGCAGAGCAGCCTTGTGGGGCTCCTGGCAATAAACCCGCTTCTTACCCCAGGTGTGTGTGTGACTAGTCCTGGGCCACTTTCCTTTCACTGACCCTGGCCTGAGGGCCCAGGACGATGACCACACCTTCTTCCGTTCACCTAGGCTCTTCTTCTTCATCCACACTCTGGCCTCATTTGGGCCTCAGCGCTTCCCACTGCCACTGGAACTGAAGGATGGCCGCTAAGTAACCCCCTTCTGCAGTGGGCACTTCCTTTCCTGACCCCTCTCCTTGTCATAGGCCTTTTGCTAATGCTTGCCCCCTGCGTCACTAGATTTATCCAAGATCAGAATCAAAGGCTCTCTAACCAAACCGTGAACCGGCTTCTGTTGCATGACCTCCAACCCCTCACCCAAATTGGACTGTCCAGAGTCAGCATGGCCCAGCACTTCCTGACCCTCACCATTGCCTCAATGACACCCCGAGTTCCTAACAAGGATCCAGACGCTGCCCCTTCCCAGCAGGAAGAAGCTACAGAAGATTGATTTATAGCCCTGTCCCTTAAGGGGCCCAATAACAATCAAAAAAGGGAGGAATGTAAGGTCCTTGCTTAGCATCTGGATGGCCATCTTAAGTGACAGCTGCCATCTTAAGAAAAGTTTCACTTTCCTGCCCAAGGGCCTTTCTGAGAAGGGCCCACCCCTCCCTCCGACCAATCCCGCCCTTCACCTCCCGCATTCGGACCCGCCCAGCTCTAATCCCTGCCCCTGCCCCCATTAAAGTCCCGAACCCCAAGCCTGTGTTGCCTCTCTCTGTCTATGGAGAGATGGCCTTGATTTGTCAGCTCTGACAGATAAACTCTGTGGATCTCTGCCTGGGCTCCGGCTCATTTCCTGCTCCCAGGTTCCTCCCTTTCCTTTCAGTCAGGGTCGCCCCAGCCTTGACGCAGCCTCTGAGGGGTTGTGATCTGTGCACAATGGTGGGCCAGCCAGCCACCCGCCTCTCACCTAGGGCTGGCTCTCTCCCTCTTGTAGGACAGGTGACTTAAGGACACCTTTAGAAAAAATGGTGACTTCTTCACACCCTGCCCTCATCCCATAAGGACAGTGAATACTGCCAGAGGAAATGAAGAGAAAATAAAGCAGTTTGATAAAGCAGAAGTCCTTAAGGCCAGTCCCACCGGAACCCGGGGTCACCCAGGCTGTGTGGCTTCAGCATCCCCTCTACCATCTCCTGACCTGCGTCCTTCCCTGCCCTCATTCCTCCACTCTTCATCCCTCATTATTTCCGCAGGTGTTTACAGGCTGCCTCCTGGGGGCCAGGCCCCGGCCTGGGTGCGAGGAGGTAAGGGCCCTGCACAGACCTAGTCGTGGCCCTCACGGGACTTTGGTTCTAAAGCAGGAGGAAGGAGGAAGACCGACAAAAAGCCACAATAATCTGGTCATTTCTAGTCAATCCTCTGGGACAACGATGCAATTATCTTCTGTTTCTATGGATAAGCCTTTAATTATATCAGACTCTCCAACTTTTAATTAACCTGTGCAGGGCATTCCAGAGGGCCTATTTTGGTGCGTTTCCTAGAGCAGCATGCTGTGTGTGTGACCTGGAGACATAGGTAAAGGCGGTGGGGCTGCTCCACTCCCTCTTCTGCCTCAGAGTGGCCGTGACCTTGACCACATCCTGGGCAAATCTAAGAACCAAACAGGGGTGAGCTCAGGGGCAGCAGTGGGCAAGGCTGAGCATGTGGGATGCTAAGGTTGATAGATAATGGTGAATATGTTTGAGATGTGATGAATCAAGGGAGCCGGTACAATCATTCCTCCATGAATTTCTTTCCATTTTCTAAGAAAGCTCAGAATCTGCTTCATGCAGCCCCACTGACAATGAAAGAAAGCATTTGAGGCACTTGCCTGACCATATTCCTAAACCTACAGACTGTTGACACTGCCCCCCCCCACCCCCCCACCTCCAGCAGTGGACGTCCCCAGACCAATTCCACCAACATGAAGCAACTTCCCCTTGGTCCGCACCTCCTAGGAACTCTTAATCAATCTGGGGCTTCCAACAGTGCATTTGCTTTGTGTGTTTTGGCACCAACACTAATATTTAAAGACATATAAATGGTTGTCGTTAGTTGAAATGAACAGAGGACTGGTGAAATAGAACTGTGGGGAGACTCTGTCTTTCTCCCTTCTCAATATGCTTTGGATCCAAGGCAAGAAAAGACCGTATTAGCAAAAGAAAAATTGGCCTAAATGTGAGAACAGTTGCCTTTAAAAATATATGCATGGTTAAGTATTCACGGGGTGGCAGGAGGCCAGGAAAGCACTCAGCGGAGTTTTCCACTCCACCCACAACGTCTCCTCGGCAGAGAGTGTGCTTTTGTCTTAAAGCGCCATCCGCGCCCCCATGTTGAAAAGCCTCTCTGCACTTCAGTCTTTCTACTTTCTAGGTAAATAGAATGGTTAAGCATGAAGCCAGCAGAATTGCGATTTGAAGAGCAGATAAGTAGACTAATAAATGTTAAGCTAACAGAAGCCTTTTTCCCCCTCAAAGACCTTGTCCTTGTTAGGAATGACAGGCTAGTCCTAACCCAGCGCAGCTGAAAGCTAATTGACTTTGTAATTCCCCAAGTGTGGGAGAGAGGCTGGGAAAGGGACCAGCCTCAGACATCACGCAAGTGGTGGAGAGATTCTAGGTGGCTTCTGCTATAATTGTGAGATTAAAAAAAAATTCCCTTACATCCATGGAAGACATGTCGTGACACAGCAATAAAAAAGGATGAATTGCTGGTGCAAGTGACAGTGCCACCAAATCTCAAGAATATGTCTAGCAAGAGAAACCAACCCACACAGACACTGCATGGAATCCTCTGAAGTTCAGGAGCAGCCATAGCTGACCCATGAAGGGTTCTGAGCAGAGCTTGCCCCTGGGAGGCCCCTGTGACAGGGAGGTGCCTGAAAGAGAATTTAGGGTGAGGCAAACACCCTGCATCTCAATCTGGGAGGTGCTGTGTTCACACGTGCCATTGAGCTGTACCTGAAGATTCGTGCACATCACGGCACGTGCGGTACATCTCATTTATTTATTTATTTTTTTAAAGGACATTACACTCAGGAGCCATTGAGGACAAATTGGTAGCAAGAACAATGTATTCTAACATTTGCCTATGAAAGATTTTGTTTTGTTTTTGGTACCAGGGATTGAACACAGGGGTGCTTAACCTCTGAACCACATTCCCAGCCCTTTTTATTTTTTATTTTGAGACAGAGTCTCACTAAGTTAGGGCCTCAGCTAAGACTGGTCTTGAACTTGCCATCCTCCTGCCTCAGCCTCCTGAGCCACTGGGATGACAGGGATGCACCACCATGCCGAGCCGTATGAAAGGTTTTTGTGTGATGAGAGGGTGACTTTTGCAAACATCTTTGAGATCAAATGAGGAGTTAAAGGTAATGGGGCTGTGTCTCCTCTCCCCATTGCAACAGCCCAGGGACACCAGTGTGCCTCGACAGCAGTGCTTCTCAGGGGGACATCACTGGTGCCTGGTCAGGGCATGTTTTCATCATGTGGGTCTATTCTGCAAATTGCATAATATGTGTCATTCTGGAAAATCCATTCCTGGGAGATCACCGGTTGACCAGAACTACCTTTGCACATTTTCAGATGTTCCCTGGAGGGCGTTACAGACTTTCTGAAGAAATTTATTTTGAAAGATTTATATATATATAAAGATTTATATTGAAAGATTATTGTATCAAAATGCGTAAGCCAGAGATTATTGTAGCCAGAGATTATTGTATCAAGATATATTATGTAATCTTACTCATTTTTACCTTTAAGAACTTGCCCTTGCCTTGACTTTTTTGAATATGCTCATAGTTGACTATGGCACACTCCCCTTCAATGCTATTCCCAAATAAATGTCATTATCATTTTTTAATATTTATTTTTTAGTTGTAATTGGACAGAATATTTATTTATTTTTATGTGGCCCTGAGGATCGAACCCAGGACCTTGCACATGCTAGGCAAGTGCTCTACCGCTGAGCCACAACCCCAGCCCATAAATGTCATTATTCTTTGAATAATATTTTTCTAATTTTTTTTGTTTTGCTTCACAACAGTGTGCTAATCTATCAGCTTGTACACTGAGTTTGTTGATATTAAGAAAGTCACCCCAAAATGGCAGAAGAACAGTGAGGTAAAAATTTAGCAGTTTGCTTTATTGATTAGATTTTGTCCTTGAGGTTCTCAGAGCCAAATAATTCATTCATCCATTCATAGGCATGAGGACACAGTGAGGAAAGAAGACTTCTTCTCCCAAGGAATTGACTGACAAGTAAACAGAAGTCTAGGTAGCAGAATCAGGGGGAGGGGCACAGGATTTTGAGAATGTGGAGCCCCATGGAGGTCGGAAAGGATGGACTCCCCTGCCAGGTGGCCGAGGATCAAGGTGAAGTGCGTTCTAGGAGGAGAAGAGCATGCATGTCTAAAACGTAGCACCTCCTGTGTAATTATTTTTGCCTTTCTATGTAATGAAGAAATGAAATTCAGACTGGAAGCAAGATTGAAGATGGAATGTTAGAAAAACAGCAAGGAGCTTGTTTGCGGGGCATCATAGGTGAATGCTCATATGAAATGCCAGGGATAGGCAGCAGCCAGATCCTGGAGTCTCCTCCACCCACCGTCTTAGGTTGAGTGTCCCCAGAAGCTGACTCTGAGGCAAAATGAGATTAAAGATAGCCACAGCTCATTGTTGCTGATCCCTTGGGAGGGGGCGTTATACTCCCAACCTGCTGGTCCCAACCTGCTAGGCCAGTAAGGTGGGACATTTTGGAACTTGTGAGACTCAGCTACAAGAAGCCTAGGAGTTTCCTGGAACATCCCTCTGGGAGTCCTAACTACCATGGAAGAGCTCCCACCGTCCTAAATCTGCCATGTTGGAGAGGCCACATGTAGACTCTCTGGGTGCTGGTCCAGTTGAGTTCCACCTTCCGGCCATCTCTGCTACCCAGCCAGGGTGTCAGTCAATGAACAAAGCTGTCCTGGGTCCTCTATACTTGCCCAGCTGTCAGCTGAACCCTACTGATAAACCTCAGTTGACACGACATGGGACAGAAGAATTGCCCAGCTGAGCCCTGCCCACCACATTCCTGACCCAGGAAGCTGGGAGAAAAGACAATGCTTTGTCACAGCTGTGAAGAAGTTGCCATGCATGGTGGTAGAGAACTGTATTCGTTCTCCGGGGCTCAGAAAACAGTGCCACAAACAAGGTGCCTTAGAATAGCAGAACTGCATTCTCTCGGTTCCAGAGGGCAGAGACTGAAATCAAGGTGCTGGCTCCAGGGAGAATGTGTTCCATGCCTTTTTCCTAGCTTCCCATGTTACCCACAATCCTTGTTATACATGGGCTTGAAGACACGTCACTTCAACAGGCTTCTGTTGTCACATGGCCTGTGGTCTGTCCACATTGTATGTTCTCTCTACTCTTCTTCAAATGACACCAGCCATAGCAGATTAGGACCCACCCACCCTAATCCAGTGGGACCTCTTCTTAACTTGATTCTATCCATAAAGTCTCTCTTTCCACGTAAGGTCATGTTCACAGGTGCCAGGGATTAGTATTTCACCTTTTGGGGGAGTGGTTGGGGTACATTTCAACCTACAGCAATAGCTCAAACACAAAGATTTGAGGAGCAGTAATTAACTTGAGGGGTGATTCTAGGAAGGTCTGGTGGGGGTGGGGTAGTGGAGGAACTGGAAGAGAGAGAGAGAAAAGGTAAAGAAGCCAAGATAATGTACATTATGAAGCGGATTGCTACTGTGGGCAATAGGAGTCAATTCCGCTGAGAAAATCTGGCAGATAAAATAGAAAAACATCTTCAAGTTATTCTCTCTCCACTCCTCCACCTCCCCAGGGGTGAGGAAGATGGAGAATTTATCCTTCAATTCCCATCCATCACTGGCTGAGAGCTGCTCCCTGGGAACATTAGCTTCCTGGCACTTAATGGCCCATTGCCCGAAGCTAAGAGAAATCTCTCCAGTGCAGAGGGCTTGTGCTGGCAACAGAAACCCTGGGTTTCTCCTGGAGCAGGGTGCTGGGGTGGGACCTTCATGGGCTTCGAGATAGCCATGCTATAGTGAGGGTTTTGGAGAAGGAAATAGTGGCAGTGAGGGGACCTACTCAGAGTGCAGAAGTGCCAAAGAGTTTGTCAGAGAAGATGGGTCTCAAATCCAGCTGTAAGCTTTTTTTTCAAAGCCATTTGTCCTGTTTCCTCAAAAATCCTTAGTCAAGTTTCCCAGCAGAACAGGCCTTAGATGAAGTTATTTTGGGGGGCAGAGGAAAACCGGGGAGTGGGCACACATGCCACATTTAGGTTGACATATTAAGGAGCAGGGTCCGCTTTCTGAGATGACACAGAAATGGAATTCACTGGAAGCAGAAGGAGAGGACCAGGGATGACCCTGAGAAAACAGGGTCCTGGGAGTAGCTGGGAAACTTGGTGCTTTGGCGTTAACATGGTCCCTTGTGAGACTGGTCACTTGGGTTGCTGTGATATGGTTCACTCATGTGGCTCTTAAAATTGACCAAACATTTTCACTAACATGATGTCATTTTTATCTTCCCCTGTGCTACAGAGAGGTTAGGTCATTTCTCCCAAAATCACACAAGGGGCAAGGCCAGGGCTGAGCTCGACTCTTCAGACTGGAAATCAAATACGGGACTACTTTATGCCTAGTTTAAAAAAAATATATATATATATATTTAGTTGTCAGTGGATCTTTTATTTGATTGATTTATATGTGGTGCTGAGGATCTGACCCAGGGCCTCACACATGCCAGGCAAACACTCTACCTCTGAGCCACACCCCCAGGCCTTATGCCTAGTTTTTACAGATTCAGTAGCTGAACTTTCAGCTATTTGAGGATTTCAACCAATGCAGGAATCTGACCCTCTGATCACCACCCAGAATCCCCAGTTCTGGAAGGCTGGTCTGAGGAGGGAGCCCCTTGGCTGGTGGGTGAGCCCAGCCATTGGTATTCTGTACGAAGGCACATTGTAGAGAACCTGAGGATCTGGAAGGTCTTGAACCTACCTAGGGCAAAGGGCAAAAGGTAAAAAATTTTCTTTTAAAAAAATGTCTTCAAGACTTGAATTTAGGGGATGCTTTTAAAGAAAAAAAGCTATCCTGGTTTTTTCATGTCATATTTGGGTTTTTCCATGGCTAACAGCATGAACGGAGCAGTCTGGGTTTGGAAAGTTGGAAAGATGTATTCCCGCTATTCCTCTCCACTGAAGCAGTTGCTATGACATCTTGCCCAAAGTATCCTGACTCTTCCCCCAAGAGGTTGCTCTTCTGGGAAAAAATGTGTTGATGCTGGAGTTAGAAATGGAGCCAGCCACAAAGGGCTCCCAGCCGTGTCTTTGGGTCGAGACAGGGAGGTGTGTGAGGTTCCAGTTCTAACCAAAGCAAACATATTTTCTATGGATCCTAATTAAAATGAGGGAGAAATGCCACTGAAAATTTTCATTAACATACCTGCCTATGGAGTTTTATGAAATTGGAAATAAACCTATTTTTAAATTTGAAAGATAATCCAGGGCTGGGGATGTAGTTCAATGTAGAGGCTTGGACTCACACAAGGCTCTGGGTTTGATCCCCAGCACTGGGAAACAAAACAAAACACCCACAGACAGAACCCAGGTAGCAGAGATACAAAATTTAATTGTTTACCCAGTAACTTTAATCATAATTAAATAACAGCTATTGAATTATTTTACTCCTTTTCTCCTCCTTTCTGTGAGTAGCTTCAATATGTCTTGAATCCCAAAGGTCAATATGTGGAAGATTAGGGGGGGAAAAAAAGTCTTTATCTGGTGAGACCTAAATAAGTGGGATTTGCAGGGTGGGGGATGGAGAGGATTTGTTTGTTTGTTTGTTTTTTCTCATTGTACTTTTCTGAATTGCCTGATTTTTTAAATTATGAGAATGTGCTAAAATTTTTTTAAAAATGATGACAAATTATTTAAGTTCCTGCTGTTTCAGTCAAGGTCCAGTTGAAATAACAGAACCAGCAGGGGTTCTGGAGTACGGGATCCTTCAGGGCAATTAGACCTCATGCAATGGTGGGAAGTGCCCTGGAAGTGACACCTTCAAAGGAGAGTGGGGGCCCAGCAGTCACTCAACCCAGAAGCCAAGCACAAGCAGCCCCCAAGAGGGATCATCAGGAAGCATCTGGGGAGGAAGTCACAGCTCTCCAGCTGGACAGCTACTGTCCTCAGAAGCTCATGCTTGGGGCTGCCATCGCCTGCAGAGAGGGCCAACTGGAGTCTCCCCAGGGCCAGGAATGGCTGTCCCTCCATCCAGCCATGCGACCTGCAAAACACCGCGGCTGTTGTTTCTCTTGCTCATGCAAAATGACTCTTTCAGACTACTCTGACCTGGAGGTAACTAACGACCCTCTGTCCACATGAGGAGGACATCCCGGGAAACAAACTTGGTTCCTTTTCTACCATGCTGACATAGATGCCAGGAAGCATCTACCTCTTTTTTGGATTCTGATCCAAGCCCTTAATAAACAAAATTGTGCCTAAGAAGTCCACATTCTTTTTTTTTTTTTTTAAAAAAACTTTTATCTGTTCTTTTTAGTTATACATGACAGTAGAATGTTTTTTGACATCTCATTCATACATGAAGTAAGTCTAACTTCCCATTCATGTGTTGTGCACGTGGAGTCTCACTGTTCGTGTATTCATATATGAACATAGGACAGTGATGTCCCATTCATTCTACTATCTTTCCCATTCCCATCCTCCTCCCTGCCCCTCGTTGGATTAGACAATCCAACGAACAAGAAGTCCCCATTCTTTACAGATTCAAACCTCCAGCTGGCCTCTTGTGTGCCTACGCTGTGTTTTGTCACAACCTGCCATCCTTGGAGAAAGCCAGTTAGTTGGACGGTAGCTGTTGGGATTGTGGAAATGGCTGCGTCTCCCACCCTTTGTTTGCAGGAGAGGAAATCTAAACCCAGATCCCCTCACGTTTTCACCGGTTAATGCTGCAGCACCCAGAGCTCTTGGGATCCAAAGATGCTTCTGTCTTGTCCCTACTTCACCCACCAATCGGTGTCAGATTGCAGAAGTCTTGTTACAAGATCACGTCCAACTACCACATGGTCCCCACCTGGTGAGGCGGAGTGTTCAGCATAGCGCTTACTCTCCCATCTGCTGAAAGGATCCAAAGACTTTGGTCTTTTATTATCACTCATTTGTCTCCTATTTATGAAGCTTCCACTAAGTGCCAAGCAAGTGTGTGCCTTTGGGATGGAACAGCCATGTCAGGGGCAAACCTGTCAACAGAGATCCTGGAACAATGACAGCGTGCAAGAGGGAGAGAGTCTTAGGTTCAACCTGGTCATCTGGAGAGGTCATCTTCATCACAGTCGCATGCAGAACCACCAACCTTTACAGCCGTGGTCACACCAGGATATTGTTAGGACTGTCATGTGTCAGAGCAGTTTTGAATCATGTTCTGTTTCCTTCTTCAGTAACATTTCGTGCCTTACCTGCTCCTGCTTGAAAAGCCTGGCCGCCTGCTCAGGATTTTAAAAAATTAGGGTCTGCTGAGTGTGGCTAGAAGAAAGGACAGTCCTTTGTCCCTCGCTCTGTGAAATGTCTTATTATTTTAAAATCACATAATGAGTTCTTGGAATGTCCTCTTTAAAAGGATAGCTGCATACTGTAACAAAATAGTGCTATTAAAATTTGATAACCTGCAAGCAGCCATTTGTGGTTCTTTCGGTACTTAGGGCTCCTTCAAGCTAGTACTTAGTTTTTTTTCAGTGCATTATTTATGACCATAAAGAACTATAAGTTATTAAAAGGAATCTTTGCTAGCACAACACAAACACTGATTGCTCATGGTTTTTCCTGTGCTTAAGCATTTTTCCAGCCCTATGGTGTAGGGGAAAGAGAATGAGATTTGCTTCAAAATCTCCTACTTCACTATCTTCTAGCCAAATAGATCCACTCCGAGGCTCAGGTTTCTTACCTACAAAATGGCAATGATAACTTTTAGTTTGAGACAAATGATATTATCATGAATCCACTTTTGACTTAGAAAATGCACGTTTGTGTGGCTCTGCCTAGTATATACGGTTCGACTTGGTGGGGGGCGGTGACTGAGGGTGAAGCCCTTGGCTGGTGGCAATGCTGCCAGCCTTCTAAGGGGTGTGGTCTGTAGAGTACTTCTTGGGGGGTCCACACCTATTTTCCTCAGGTCCCGAGCTTCTGGCTTTTCAATCCTCCTTTGCTTTTAAATCTTCTTAATCTGTTAAGGCTCTCGATGGGAAACCTTAGTCATCAGCTTGAACCAGCCTTTCTGTGTGGAATCAGATTCATTTCAAAACCCAAGTGAGAGGATCAGGAAGAACAGAATGTTAAACAGGTGAGAGAAGCCACACGGGCTCAATCTCAGAGTCTAAAGAATGCAGATGTAGCAACACCACAAAATCTAAATGCAGTGAAGCTGCCATACCTTCTAAGTGCGAACCCAAGCCTGGTGTGAAATGCAGGTTGCGTTATTTTGAGGTCAACAAGGTGACTTGGTGAGGCTTCCCTGCAGGCCTAGAGCTGGGTACCCTCAACCTCATCTGTTTGGTGTCCTTATTTGCTTCATGGGAGGACCTCATCAAGGGGTCCACAGCCTCAAGAGTCCAGGAGGAAACCCAGGCAGCAAGTGTGGCCTGCCAGAGAAGACCCAGTCTCTCACTTCCTACTCCTCTTCTGATCCCCAGTCAACCATGCGAGCCAGGAGGGACTGTTTCCTGTGCCAAGTATGGCACTGAGGCCAGCCCTTGGTCTCATCCAGCACTGGCTTCTTTGGTTCTACAATTCCATGTTCATTGAGATTGTTTACTCTGGATGGAATTATGCGATTTGATTGGTTGAAGATGTGGTCAGGGATTTGGAATCTCCTTCCCAAATACCTGAGTTTTATCATTCGTTTTGGTCAGTGTGTGTTTTACTGAGATGCTGTGGTGCTCCTCATACCGTTCTGGAAGGTGTTGAGTCCTCTCAGATGAATGCACTTCACAAAATCTGAAGTGGTTGGCAAGAAGCAAGGGTACCACAGTCATTCTCCATGTATTCAACAGAGTGTCTGTGTCCCCATCATTTGACTGGCAGACACTGTTCTTGCAACATTAAAATGAATGAAACACCCCGGTCTTTATATTTGCCAGGAGCAGAAAAAGATAGAGATGCTGTAGTTTGCATGTGCCCCTTGCAAATTTCTTATACTGGAAACTCAATCCCCCAAAGTTTCGTGTGAATGGTATTTGGAGGTGGAGACTTTAGGGGGTAATCGGGATAGTATGAGGCCAGGAGGGTACAGTGCACTTTATGCAATTACTGGCTTTATAAAGAGAGAGACCTTAGCTGACAGACTGACTCTGTCTTGTTATGTGATGCTCCGTACCTCTGTGGGATACTGAGGAGACTCCACCATTTCCAACTGCAAAGGTGGAAAATGATCACCTTAACCAGACGCTGAGCCAGTGCTCTTGAACTTCCCAGCTTTAAAGTCATGAGCTAAACGAAACTCTACACTTTATAAATTACTTGGTCTCAGGTATTTTGTTATAACAAAGGAAAATGGGCTTAGACAGACAGTACACAAGAACCTAAAAACCAAGAAAATAATATGTGAGGAGGTGTTGGGTACTGGAGGGAAAAAGTGGAACTGGGTAAAGGGCTGCAATCCAGCAAGGACCTTCCACACAACCACCTTTTGTAGTATTTAGAAGAGAGGTTCTGGCCCTAGCTGTACCTGGGAAGCTGACAGGACCGCAAATTCTCTGCCCCGATTCCAGACTTACTGAACGGAAGCTCTGGGATGGGCCCAGCAATTCATGTTTTTTTTTTTTTTTTTTTTTGATAATCCCTCCAGGTAATTTTGCACTAAGCCAGTGTTTGAGAATCACTGCTAGACTATTCATGAAAATATTTCATCACAGAAATGCTATTTTGTAGTTTTTATATGTATTTTAGTTGGAGATGGACACAATACATTTATTTTATTTATTTATTTTTATGTGGCGCTGAGGATCGAACCCAGCGCCTCCCACGTGCTAGGCAAGCGCTCTACCCCTGAGCCCCAGCCCCAGCCCTATTTTGTAGTTTTAATAGTCGTTTTCTCCTAGAGCTGCGCTACAACAGTGCAGGATCAACACAGCAGATATGAAACTCAAGAAAAATAAAACAAAACCCACAGGATACGTGGAGTCAGAGGTCGAGCGAGCACCCTAGGACCACACATTAAATGAGTAGATCATGGTGCTTTGTTTTGTTGCTACTTCTGAGCTGTCTCCATTCCACCCCTTCCTGTTTGATCCATAATCGATGCACACTGGAGCCGAAATGCCTGTCTGAAATCCAGAGATCAGAAGGGCACAGAATGCAGAGATGAGAGTTGAGATGTTGCAATATCTGTAAGGAAAATCGGTCTGAACTGTAAACTCCTTCAGATGGAGAGCTCAGAAATAGGATGTTTCCCTCTTAAACAAGAAGAAGGGACCTTGCGAAGTTGGAAAACGATCACCCCAAGTGTCCTTAGTGCAGTGCCTGGTCTGGCTGCTGTTTCCAGGACCATCCACAAAGGCCCAGGAGCCCTGGGGCTTGGGCTGTGCTGGAAGGAGTCGCAGACTGTGCGGTTTTGTGAGCCACACTGCCCTCTTCTGGGGACCGCAACTCCGTCCGCTGTTCCATTTTTCAGCTTCAAACCAAAGATGGGTCTGCGTTCTCAGATGCACCTATTTGACGGATAGTGACGACGCTGGGGGTGGCACAGCACAGAGGATGGTGGGGTTTGCAGACCTTCTCACTGTTTTAAGAACACATCCCACAAAGAACAGAGCCAGTGGAACAACAGAAGTGAAGAAAATATACAAAGAGGCCAGCCACTGGAGGCGAAGCACAGGAGACCATAGTGACCCGTTCTAGACCACGGGATCCTGGGTACCTTGTACGATTTCAGAGAGAGACTTTATCTGCGCCTTCTCAATGGCCCTCAGCCCTCCAATCTCTGCCTCCTCCAACAGGAGGTGGCCTGCTTCAGTTTGTCTGTGAATCCTCCTCTTCAAGGACCCTCGTCCAAGTGGATTAGGGCCCACCCTACTCCGCTGTGACCTCATTTAACTGTTTATGTTTGTGATGACCCTGTTTCCAAAGAAGACCCCATTCTGAGGTTCTTAGAGCATTTGAGGAGCACGACCCAGTGCCTGGGCTTTGGGTTCAAATCTTGGCTTAGTTGCTCGTTGGCTGCTGAGCCCTGAGCCGGCTATTTATTGACTCTGACGGCCTGTCTTCTCATCTAAAGTGAGGACAAGAACACAGCCCCATGGGCCTTTTGTAAAGATTCATGTAAGTACTTAGCGGGTTCCTGGTGCAGGGGAGGGAATCCAGCAGAAGCCAGCTATTATTTTCACTTTTACTCTTAGGAAAAAAAAAAGTTTAAAGAGAGAAAAAAGGATCACACCATCCCTGGATCAAAACAGACTATTTAAATAAAGAGAATGGTGGGGAGAATAATTGCTACCTGACATTCTTTTCCTTCTCATATTATATTGAGCACTTACTTTAAAAAAATGCAGTTTAGCTCAGGAGAAACTAGGTTGTAGCTAACTGATGGTCTCAGATACAAGAGAGGATATTTGGGTCTCTGTCAGTTTCAAGGGGAGGCACAAAGAGATATTCTAGTTTAAATGTCATCCCATCTGCCTCCACCTTTTCCACCCCCTCCCCACTCTGCAGGGTTGACTTCCAGAACCAGGCTCACTTTGACGTGACCTCAAGAGCGTCCAAGTTCTCCAGCATCAATAGAGGGGGACATCAGATCCACCTGGCAGAAGCAGCAACCTCAACGACCTGATTTCACTGCCCTTCATTAAGTTCTGATATCGGGGACATGGAGATATGGCATCTGAGAAGGCTGTGATATTAACTTTTTAGAAATCATGAACACTGTCAGGTGCGGTGTGATGCCCCTGTAATCTCCGTGGCTCAGGAGACTGAGACAGAAGGATCCCAAGTTCAAGGCCAGCCTGGGAAACTTAGTGAGGCCCTCAACAACTCAGCGAGACCCTGTCTCAAAATAAAATATAAAAAAGGGCCCAGGATGTGGCTCAGTGGTTAGCCCCTAGGTTCAATCACCGGTAAAGTTTATATTTCCAACAAATCAGAGACTTTTGAGGGCAGGACATTCTAAGGAGAGGAAGGAGGTTGAGGAAAATTCCAGAGCCCAACTCATTGCAGGGCATATTCCACCCCCCCCCCCCGAAAGGTAGATTAAGGAGGTCAGCAAAAGCTCTGAGTGGTGCCCAATTCACCACCAAACATCCTGAGGCAACAGCTGTGGTATTTACATGTGCCCAGTGTTCCATGTGCTCCCCTAAAAATGTCTGTGTGGCTTTGTGTGCACATGTGTTTACAGAACGTGTAAATAAATATGAGTGGAATACGAAACACATGCGCCCGTGTTTACAAAATATGCATCCATTTATGTTAATGAAATTACTTCCATCGGAGAACAAACAGCCATTATCTACGGAAGTGCTACCAATTAAGGGAGATTACTGGAATTTTTGTCCCCATGCATGGAGAAACTGAGTCACCAATGTTTTTGCTATAAAAGGCAGGAAACTTGGCTTATGTCAACATTGAAAATGTTATTGCTAAAGGAGCCTGTAAGTTGGAAAGAAAGTCCCCCTCTGAAATTGTATTCTCACAACAGAGGAACTTTTCAACTCAAGTTCACTTCCAGTGGCTTTTGCAATTGACACCTCACGTTTTCACGCATCGGAGTTTAGCAAGCTTTTCCGAGTTTCCAAGTATGAAAATTTCTGGGGAGCTTGTTTAAAATGTCAGTTTCTAAACTCCACCTCCCAAGAATCTAAGGAAACTTGCAATTTCAGCAATGTTCTTTTTAACTCAGGGGCCCCCAGGAACATGATCTGGGAAGCCGCGCTCTGGTGCCTTGAGTGGCAGAATGAGGAGAAACTGCATCCTTTTGAAAATGGGCGGTTGGCTAGGACAGGGTATTCAAAGGGCAGCACACAAGCACAATGGACTGCAAGCCTGACCACTCCTTGCAGTCTCCTGAAGTGCAGCCTTGCAGAGTGGTTAGCAGGGGCTGAGGTCACAAAGTTTCAGCAGGCTCAGGTGCTGGTCTGTGGAGGCAACCTCTGCAGAACAATCAGCTCCTGTAGTCAGAACTGCTGGTTGGCCCCGTGCCCATCCCTGGTGAGATGGAAACTATTGGTCGTGTGTTTATTATGTTGGCATAGCAGTCTTAAGCAATGATTTAAAAACCTCAAAAAATTATAAATGCTTGAGAAGTTGCCAGTATGGTGCATAAAGGTCCATGTATCATCACCCAGGATCCCCCAGGGGGAGCACATTATGTATCTACATGATCAACATGAGGAATTTGAGATAAACATTTCACTACTACAGACCACAGACTTGACTTGGATTCCTCCGGTTTCAACATACACACTTTCATGTGTGTTTAAAATCCCATCACATGCATAGATTCACAACCACCTCTTCCACAATCAAGATACACAACTCTTCCCTTGCCAAAGAGATATCCTCCTCATCCTGTCCAGAATGCCTGGAATCTACAGATCTATTCTCGAACCGAGCACCGTTAAAAAAAGAAGAAGAATAGAGAAGAATGAATCATAAGAGAAAACACCAAAGTGCATTTCAGAGCATGGAAAATACAATTTAGGAAACTTTTGTTCTGTTATTTGTAAATATAGATGCAGTCTGTGTACTGGTTTTTTTTAAATAAAATATATTCTGATGGAGAATTGCTGGGGAAAAATACGAGAAATACTATGATACTAGGGGGAATCATCAGTAAGACATTTCTTGTTGGGAGTCGCCCTGGCTCCAAAGACTAACTTCCCAATCCCCCAAGAAGAGCCATCCAATGGTGAGCCCTGCTGGCTCACCTGATCCTTACCCACCAATCAAAAAGCACCCCATGCCAACTGTCAAACCACCCCCAGCCCTGGCTCTATAAATATGCAGAGCTGTTCCTCAATAAATGGGCATTTTCTTCGATGGCAAGCTTTGATTGTTCTTTCATTTCTCCTCTGGGGGACGTGGGCAATGGAGTGAAGGCCTCTTTGTTTGTGGCCACTGTCCTCCAGACCCCTGATTAATGACTGCTTCCCTTCTGGATGGAAATCTGCTATGTGGACCCCAAGATTCAGCCTCCTTGATGGACCTGACAATGTCCCCTTTGGCTTCCACCTGAAAACTAAGGTGAAAAGGAGCTCAAGCAAGTAGAAGGGCCGGGAGGGGCTCCAGGACTGTATGGGTGCTCGGCTCCCCTTGTCTGAGTCTCCCCTGGGCCCAGAAGCTAATAGAAGCCAGGAGATCAGCACCCCCACAATTCTACTGACTCCTCAAAGCCTGTTTAATGGAAAAGAAAGGGTGTTTCTAGAAAATTTGTTTCATTTATGTACCTCTTAATGGTGTATGGTGCAGGCTCAGGTAATTGCAGGAAAATATTCTCACAATTTTAAATAAAAGTATGAGGCTGGGGCTCAGTGGTAAAGCTCTTGCCTAGCATGTGTGATACACTGGGTTTGATTCTTAGCACTGCATATAAATAAAGTCCATTGACAACTAAAAATAAATATTAAAATAAGTATGTATTTAACATTTTAATCAACCTTAGTTAAAATGCTCCTTAGCTGACAATGGGGGTTCTTTTATCCCAATGAGCCCATTGTGAGTTGAAAATATCATAAGTAAAAATATACAGTTCCTCTGAACACACATCATCCTCTAAGTCAGGTTTCTACCATCACTGCCTCAGAACCACAAGGAAGTGGAAAAATTGCAAGTCAAACCTCCATAAATCTGGGGCCATCTATTTCATACTAATGATAGGGATGATTTTTTGTTGTTGTTGTTAAATTTTACCAAGGTATGTATATCTGGCTGGAGAGCAAATGGATTGTTGCATGATTGGGTCAGTCATTTATCTTCTTGTTTCTAGTTAGAGCAGTCTACCTCAAGGGCTCAGGGCACTGGGCGTGACACGTACTTGGGGACTTTGGAAGTAACTCTGGGGAGCTTTCTTCTCAGGACCCCTCCTGGCATCTGGTCGGTTGTGACGTTGATGGCTTTTGCTCCACAGCTGAGCGAGGGAGTGGTCCATCCTGGAGCTGGTGGGGAAGGCATATGGGGCTGGTCTATTCCTGGGCTGCATATATCCCTGGAAACAATTTCTTCATGCTCTGCTGCACCATCTGGCATGATTTTGTAAATCTTCCCAACAACATGCCATTGATCTATTTCACCAATGCACAAAGGAAATCACCTAGGGCTGGGAAGGGTCCAGTTCTTGGGGCTTGAGCCCTTCCCAGTACAGCGTGGCCATCTTAAGATAGGTGGAGAGCCCTTGTCATTGCTAAGAATTCTTATGATTTGGGCCCCAAGTGACTGTAGGTCTTTCAAGGCACTGAGCGATTCACTGAGAAGTGCCTCGTGAACAGACCTCCTACAGTCCCCACTGTGGTCACTGAAATGATCACGCTTCACTTCCTGCGAGCCCTCTACTGGGACAG
This sequence comes from Marmota monax, assembly GCF_021218885.2. Lineage (NCBI taxonomy): Eukaryota > Metazoa > Chordata > Mammalia > Rodentia > Sciuridae > Marmota > Marmota monax. Next base: position 1,753,488 of record NW_026693881.1, on the reverse strand, counting down.
CTCATTTAATTCATTTTGGAAACTCTTGTATTTGTCGTAGTTTCTTGTCACAACACATTGAAGAGAAGGACATTTGTTGGTAGTGCATGCGATTGTCTTCATTTCTTAAATTCTGAATCAAGAGGGGAACATGCTCTTGACCATTGGCTGCTTCCTGAGGATAATGCAGGTTATAAGCATGGATGTGCAGATGGTGCGGCTTTGATTTACCCGGCAACGCCCCCTTGTGCTGTGCGCAGAGCACACATCCCATAAGCGTCCATCTGGCACACACCTCATCTCCCTGGCTACTTTTTTCCCCTTTTGAGATGAGGTCTCGCTATGTTGCTCCAGCTGGTCCTAAATTCTTGGGCTCAACCAAGTCTCCTGCCTCAGCCTCCCCAACAGCTGAAACTACAGGTTTGTGTCACTGCACCCAGGTTTCCTGCTGTTTAATCAAGCATGCACAAATCATTGTCCCATATGTGGGTTCTTTGTGATAGTCAGAAATGACAAAGCCATTAATACTTCTCCCTTATACAAGTGCCATGGTGTTAGGGATTGGATATGAGGTCTCTCCCGAAAAGCTCACGTGTTAGGCAATGTAGGAATGCTCAGTGGTGAAATTATTAGATTATGAGAGCTGTAATTCATCCACGGATTAATCCACTTGATGAATTAATCTGATTCCAACTCAGTTACTGGGAGGTGACTGTAGATGGGTGGGCAATGGCTGAAGGAATTAGGTCACTGATGGCGTGCCCTTGGGGATTGTATCTTGACCCTGGCTCCTCAAGCGTGTGTGCTCTCCCTCCCTCCCTCCCTCCCTCCCCTCCCTCCCTCCCTCCCTCCCCTCCCTTTCTTTCCCCCTCTCCCTCTTTGCTTTCTGGCTGTCACAAGCTGAATGGCTTTCTTTTGCTGTACCCTTCCACCATGATGTTCTGCCTCACCTTGGGTCCAGAGTTATGGCGTCAGCTAACCAAGGACTGAACTTCTCAAACTATGGGCCCCCAAAGAACATTTCCTCTTCTAAGTTGTTGTCAGGTACTTTGGTCATAGTGATGAAAAGCTGACTAAGATACATGGTAAAGATGATGTGACGTTGTCCCCACATTGCTTCAGAGTGTCATTCCAGGCTAAGCTATTTAAGAACTGGCATTCCTCCTCCACCTCTTCCCATGCTGCAGTGACCTGGGGACATTTGTTTTATGTGGCTGAGCTATCGTGGAAAGAGAATCACCCAGCTGCTTCAGACTTGAAAAAACTCTGACTTGAGGCCTGTTGTTCCATGCTGCCTGGCCAAGCATGACTTACACATGGCCCCAAGTCAACTCATACTTTGGACCCAGGCCATTTTTCCACCCATAAGTTACAACATCTGCTTGTACCAGTGTGATAACAAAGGCTCTTCCACGTTCAGAGCCATGGTATTTTACGTGATGTCCACACAGAGATATTTTGTAAAGAAATTTTGTGAAAACTTTTCTTCTTTTTCTCCAGACATAACGTTTGTAAATTTGGGGTTGGTTTTATGAGATTCTTGGCAGCAGGGCAAACTACCTGTTTTTAGTATAAAGCGTGGGAGTTTGAAGAATGGTTCTGTGGTCTTGGCAACCAGATTGCACAGTGCAAAGAATTCTTTTGTGCTTATATGTGAAAAGTTCAATTGTTGTTGAGGGTGTGTGTGTGTGTGTGTGTGTGTGTGTAAGTAAAGCAAAAGTTTGACAAAGTTTCACAGAAGAAAAGACACAGACATCTGCACCCAACTTGACTTTTCTTTTTGTTTCTTATGTGAAATAATCACTTTTTGGACTCACACAGACCCATATTCTGTATTCATAAGAGATTTCTGTCATGGCTCACGTTTGGACATTTTTCTAAATTATAGTTTATGTTATTATGCTCGTATTTCTCTTCATGGCTCCATGAGCCATTTTTTACACAATAACCAAATTTGCAAGTTGTAAAATAAAATAACTGTCTTTTAAAAAACAAATGTTTGTAGTGGTAGATAAATAGAATGCCTTTATATTATTTTTTTATTTTTATGTGGTGCTGAGGATGGAACCCAGTGCCTCACATGTGGTAGGCAAGGGCTCTGCCACTGAGCCATAGTCCAGCCCTACAATAACTGTCTTAACTCAAGTCTTCCAGAAAGCAGATCCCGAGTCGAAGGTTAAACCACTGATATTTTATTTGGGAGGTGAAAACCAAGGGCAGTGAGGGAGAAGGGGAAAACTGCAGACAGGGAGATTTGCAAATCCACAAGACAGCAGCCCAAAGAGCCACCCAGAGCATCAGCAGTGTGCAGTTGGACATCCACTCCACAAGGGGGCGCCCTCCAGAAGGGCTGTGACTCCAGGCCAGCAGCAAATACTTCCTTTTTGTCCTTCCTGTCTCCTGGGTCCCAATGGTCCACATGCACCCCTAGAAAGCCAAGTGCTCCTCACCCCTGGTGGCTTCTAAGTCTCATTTCTTTCCTCTGCTAAATGAGCATAATGGTGTGACCTCCCTGATGGGGTGTTTTGAGGATTAAAGGAGATGATGAATTAAAAACCCTATCAGTTGCTGGTATTCAAGTGAATGATTGCTAAAGGAAAAGACAAAAGGCGTCCTAAGTGCTCTGTGATGGGCCAGAGGGCTCCTCTTTATCTATGAAATAAGGAGGGACTCAGGATCCACCACAAAGAAACAGTGGGGGCATCTGAGTGTGATGCCAGACTTGGAAGCTTGTCTAATAGTTATATGCAGTTTTTTCAACCATATTCATGAGGGTGGATAGAAAATATGGGATCCAAAGATGATTCTGCAGTAATGATAATAAGCCAAATTTAAATAACATTGGAGGGAAAAGACCAACTTCAGTAATGGCCAAATACAATGACTTATCTTGGCCTCCTCAGGAAAATATCTATTGCAACAGTCTCCCAGGAATTCAGAGAATGTATTCCACCTTATTTCTACCTTGGGGTGGGTGGTGGTGCAACTTTGTAGACCAAGAGCAAAAGTTCACATCTCCATCTGTTGTCTCAGTGGAACAAGTTATTCCTTCAAATCTGGGAGGTAAGAAAATCACAGATCCAAGATCTGGTTCCCAACTTGCTCTCCAAAGAGATCTCATATTTTGAGTGGTACAGTTACATGTTTTACGACAGAGTGGCAACCCCACTTGCCTTTCAGCCAAGAAATTCACGCTGAAGGAAAAACATCCCAAACCATTTTGAAAACAGATCCAATGCTAACACAGCCAAGCTAAACTCCCAAGCCAAGGCATTTAAAAATGTTCTCACATTGCTTGTTACTCCTTTATGGCAACTGAATACCTTTATTCTCTTGTGAATCTCCTAAGGACACAATCTTGTGCTCACAAATATTCCTTGAGATTTGAGATGGGGACATGGATGTTAATACGCAAGCGTGAGCTTCCTGTGCTCAATGACCTTACAATTTGGTTAAAAATAAGTGACAGTATTAACTAATGCTGCCTGTTATATGGAAGTCTGTGGTTCTGGTGAATGAGTGATAGAGATGGCCAAGGTCTCCAAATCTAAGAAAGAGAGAAAAGGGGGGCATAAGTGGACAATCCAAAGGAGGTGGAGACCAGAGGTGGATTTTGAAAGGGGCTGAGAGCGGAACTAGAAGAAAACCTGTATGAACCCTTTAGCATAATTTGCTTCCAGGTACTTGCTTTCAATTGATTTTAAAAATTGCTAATTTGGGAGATCATGCGGTTGACCAATAGAGCGTTAGTCTCCTTCTAGCTTTGCTGTAGATGATGGATGCCTCAGTTACTCTTTGGGGACTTGAAGTCTACTTTGTTGAAACCACTGACTTTTCCCTTGGGCCTGCATAGGTGTTCAATGTGCCCTTTTTATTTTAGGGAATCTGAAAGCTCCACCCTCAGATCATGCTAATTCCACCATTTTCCCAACATGCATCCTATGAGGAGCCATGAAGTTTGATCACGTGTGGGTAGACCGCTGGTTGATTATCTCCAGTTGCTTTTCCCTTCATCTTAAGTCAACTGCTTTATAATTAATTAATTAATTTAAATTAGGTATATATGACAGCAGAATGCATCTTGATTAATTGTACACAATTGCAGCACAACTTTTCATTTCTCTGGTTGTACATGATATAGCATTGCACCATATGTGTTGTCATACATGTACCTAGGGTAATGATGTCCATCTCATTCCACCATCTTTCCTGCCTCCATCTCCCCTCCCCACCTCTCCCTCCCCTTTGCCCTAACAAATTTTCTCCATTTTTCCCAGGCCCCCCACCCCCATTGTGGATGAGCATCCACTTATCAGAGAGAACATTCTGTCTTTGGTTTTTTGGGATTGGCTTACTTCCCTTAGCACTATATTCTCCAACTTCATCCATTTACCTGTAAATTCCATAATATTATTCTCTTTTAATGCTGAGTAATATTCCATTGTGTATATATACCACATTTTCTTTATCCATTCATCTATTTAAGGGCATCTAGGTTGGTTCCACAGTTTAGCCATTGTGAATTGAGTCTCTATAAACATTGACGTGGCTGTGTTACTACAGTATGATGATTTTAAATCCTTTGGGTATAGACCAAGGAGCGGGATAGCTGGGCCAAAGGTGGTTCCATTCCAGATTTTCTAAGGAATCTCCATACTGCTTTCCAGAATGGTTGCACCAATTTGCAGTCCCACCAGCAATGTATGAGTGTGACTTTACCCCCACATTCTCACCAACACTTATTGTTGCCTGTACTCTTGATGACTGCCATTCTGACTGGCGTGAGATGAAATCTTATACTAGTTTTGATTTGCATTTCTCTAATTACTAGAGGTGTTGAACATTTTTTCCATATATTTGTTGATCTATTGTATTTCTTCTTCTGAGAAGTGTCTGTTCAGCTTCTTAGTCCATTTATTGATTGGGTTATTCGCTTTTTTGGTGTTAAGTTTTTTGAGTTCTTTATATATCCTGGAGATTAGTGCTCTATCTGCTGTGCACATGGCAAAAATTTGCTCCCAAAATGTAGTCTGTTCATCTCAATGATTGTTTCTTTTGCTGAGAAGAAGTTTTTTAGTTTGAATCCATCCTATTTATTGATTCTTGTGCACTTTAGGAGTTGGGGCCTAATCAGACATGATAGAGATTAGGGCCTACTTTTTCTTCTATTAAGCAAAGGGTCTCTGGTCTAATTCCTAGGTCCTTGATCCACTTTGAGTTGAGTTTTGTGTATGGTGAGAGATAGGGGTTTATTTTCATTTTGCTGCATATGGATTTCCAGTTCTCTCAGCACCATTTGTTGAAGAGGCTATCTTTTCCCAACTGTATATTTTGGTGCTTTTATGTAGTATGAGAATTTATGTGGGTTTGTCTCTGTGTCTTCTATTCTGTACCACTGGTCTACATGTCTATATTGGTGCCAATACCATGCAGTTTTTGTTACTATTGCTTTGTAATATAGTTTAAGGTCTGGTGTTGTGAAACCTCTTGCTTCAGACTTCTTGCTAAGGACTGCTTTGGCTATTCTGGGTCTCTTATTTTTCCAAATGAATTTTGTGATTACTTTTTCTATTTCTATAAGGAATGATGATGGGATTTTAATTGGAATTGCATTGGATCTGTATAGTATTTTGACTAGTATGGTCATTTTGACAATATTAATTCTGCCTATCTGAGAGCATGGGAGATCTTTCCATCTTCTTTTTTAAAAAATATTTTTAGTTGTAGTTGGACACAATACCTTTATTTTATTTTTATGTGGTGCTGAGGATCGAACCCAGCACCCCACACATGCTAGGTGAGCGCTCTACCACTGAGCCACAACCCCAGCCCCAATCTTTCCATCTTCTAAGGTCTTCTTCAACTTCTTTCTTTACTGTTCTGTAGTTTTTACTGTAGAGGTCTTCCACTCCTTTGTTAGATTGATTCCCAAGTATTTTATTATTTTTTTTGAGGCTATTGCGAATGGAATAGTTTTTCTAATTTCTCTTTCAGAGGATTCATCACCGATGTATAGAAATGCATTTGATTTGTGGGTATTGATTTTTATATCTTGCTACTCTGCTGAATTCATTTATTAATTCTAGAAGTTTTCTGGTGGAGTTTTTTGGATCCTCTAAGTATAGAATCATGTCGTCACAAATAATGATAGTTTGAGATCTTCATTTCCTATTCATATCCATTTAATTTCTTTCATCTGTCTAATTTATCTGGCTAGAGTTTCAAGGACTATGTTGAATAGAAGTGGTGAAAGAGAAAATCCTTGTTTTGTTCCAGTTTTTAGACAGAATGCTTCCAGTTTTTCTCCATTTAGGATGATGTTGGCCTTGGGTTTAGTATAGATAGCTTTTACAATGTTGAGGTATGTTCCTACTATCCCTAGTTTTTCTAGTGTTTTGAACATGAAAGTGTGCTGTATTTTGTCAATTGATGCTTTCTCTGTATCAACTGATATAATCATATGATTCTTATCTTCATGTCTATTGATGTGATGAATTATATTTATTGATTTCCCTATGTTGAAACCAAACTTGCATCCCTGGAATGAACCCCAGTTGATCATAGTGTGCTACCTTTAAAATATGTTTTTGTATGCAGTTTGCCAAAATGTTATTGAGAATTTTGCATTAATGTTCATCAGGGATAGTGGTCTGAAATTTTCTTGATGTGTCTCTGCCTGGTTTTGGTATCAGGATGATACTAGCTTTGTAGAATGAGGTTGTAAGGGTTCCTTCCTGTTCTATTTCATGGAATAATTTGAGGAGTATTGGTATTAATTCTTCTTTTAGGTCTTGTAGAACTCAGCTGTGAATCCATCTGGTCCCAGGCTTTTCTTGGTTGGTAGGCTTTTGATGGCATCTTCTATTTCCTTGTTGAAATTGATCTGTTTAAACTGTGTATGTCCTTTTGACTCAGTTTGGTTTGATCATATGCCTCTAGAAATTTTTTGGTGTCTTTGAGGTTTTCTATTTTCCTGGAGTATAAACTTTCAAAATAGTTCCTAATTGTCTTCTGTATTTCAATAGTGTCTGTCATGATATTTTCTTTTGCATCACAAATTTTAGTAATTTGAGTTTTCTCCCTCTTTTTTTTTATTAGGGTGGCTAAGGGTTTGCCAATTTTATTTACTTTTTTCAAAGAACCAGTTTTTTGTTTTGTCAGTTTTTCAATTGTTTCTTTTGTTTCAATTTCATTGATTTCTGCCCTGATTTTAATTATTTCCTGTCTTCTATTACTTTTGGTGTTGGTTTGTTCTTCTTTTTCTAAGGCTTTGAGATGAAACATCCGGTCTTTTATTTGTTGACTTTTTTCTTCTTTTAATAAATAAGCTTAATGCAGTGAACTTTCCTCTTAGCACTACCTTCATAGTGTCCTGGAGATTTTGATAAGTTGTATCAGAGTTCTCATTGACCTCTAAGAATTTTTTTTATCTCCTCCCTGATGTCTTCTGTTATTCATTCAATAGAGTATTGTTTAGTCTCCAGGTGTTGAAGTAACTTCTCTTTTTACTTTTATCATTGATTTCTAATTTTATTCTGTTATGATCAGTTAGAATGCAGGGTAGTATCTCTATTTTTTTGTTTTTGCTAAGACTTGTTTTGTGGCATAACATAATGGTCTATTTTGGAGAAGGATCCAGGTGCTGCTGAGAAGAAAATACATTTGCTTGCTGATGGGTGAAATAGTCTATATATGTCTGTTAAGTTCAAATTATTGATTGTATTATTGAGTTCTATAATTTCTTTGTTTAGTTTTTGTTTGGGAGATTTATCCAGCAGGGAGAGAGGTGTACTAAAGTCACCCAGTATTATTGTGTTGTGGTCTATTTGGTTCTTGTATTTGAGAAGAGTTTGTTTGACATACATAGGTGCCCCATTGTTTGGGGCATAGATACTTATGATTGTTATGTCTTGTTGATGTATGAGTCCCTTAAGCAGTATGAAATATCCTTCTTTGTCCCTTTTCACGAGCTTTGGTTTGAAGTCCACTTTACCTGATATGAGGATGGACCATGTGATTGTATGTTTTTTCTCATCTTTTCACCTTCACTCTGTGGATGTCTTTTCCTGTGAGATGAATCGCTTCAAGGTAGCATATTGTTGGGTTTTTTAAAATCCAATCTGACAATCTATGTCTTTTAACTGATGAGTGTAGGCCATTCAATTCAGAGTTATTATTGAAATATAATTTTTATTCCTGGACATTTTGGTTAATTTTGGTTTTTAACTTTACTTTGCTTCTCCTTTGATTGACCTTTCCTTTCGTGTAGTTCCTCCCTTTGCTGATTTTCATTGTTGTTTTTCATTTCTTCTTCCTGGAATATTTTGCTGAGGATTGTTCTGCAGTGCAGGCTTTCTTGCTGTAAATTCTTTTAACTTTTGTTTATCATGAGAGGTTTTTATTTTGTCATCAAACCTGGAGCTTAATTTTGCTGGATATAAGGTTCTTGCTTGGCATTCATTTTCCTTCAGAGCTTAGTGTATGTTCTTCCAGGATCTCCTGGCTTTGAGGGTCTGGGTTGAAAAATCTGCTGAGATACGAATTGCTCTCCCCTTATGGGTGATCTGGTTCCTCTCTCTTGCGGCCTTTAGATTCTATCCTTATTCTGTATGCTAGGCATTTTCATCATAATGTGCCTTGGTGTAGATCTATTGTCGTTTTTTTCACACCATCTCATTTCACTTCCATGAGATCCTTGTGGCACTGCTGTTATTTCTATTTCCATTTTACAGATGAGGAAACTGAGCCTCAAAGAGGTGAAGTAATGCAGTCAGGATGTGGCAGATCCAGCACTAAACCCGGGTCTACAGATGAACACGAGACCATCCTTGTCCTCATTATTCTAGACCCCAAACCACTGGGGAAATGCTGACTCCTCCCTTTCTTCTATTCCCACGTAGACAACCAGTCTCCAGGGCTGTGAGGCTGAGGGCTAGCTGATAAAGGTTGACCACTGGTAGGGTCTTCCATTAATTCTTCTTCGGTCACCTTAGAGATGGCACTTTCCATTTTTACGGCCATTACTAGATGACTTTCCAGCCTTAGTGGCACCTGGAGGGGCTGTGAAGAAACAGACGCTGACCCAACTCCTGGGGTGTTTCAGTAGGTCTGGGGTAAGAACCGAGAATATGCATTCTTAGAAAGTCCCAGGTGACCCTGTTGCTGCTGGTCCTGGGGCCACACCTTGAAGACCACCAATCTTTGCTCCTACCCCTATGCCTGGCCCTGCAAGCTGTGCCACAGGTCACCCGTTCTCCACTGCTGCATGGTGATCCCGGCTTCCTCCCCAGCCAGGCTGAGGGTCTGAGGTCTGAGTCTCCTTTCTCTTTGTACTCTTCCTGCATAGCAGGTGGGGCGCCTCACAGTTTGGCCTGAAACTTCTTCCTGGGTTCAAGTCCTTACTAATACTAAGCAACTCACCAGTAACAAACACTCTGACCTTAGGCAACTTATTCAACCTACTCAGGGTCAACTTTAACCTATACAAACTGGGTTGCTAAGAATGGCTATTTTGTGAGGCTAGTGTGAGTACTGAGACAATAATTTTAAAGGGCTTAGCAAAATCAAATGGACTGTTTGTCTGCCACATGGTGTGCCAATCTTATAAATGACAAATTTTGCAAAACAGATGGAGTTTTTTCATGAGGTGACCAAATGTGGACACAGGAAACCAGTCTCACCTCTGTCTGCCCAAGGAAAAGATTCAGGGGTATTCGTGAGATAAAGAAGCAGTTAACCAGGACTGCCTCTACCGCCTCTGCAGGAGCCCAGGCCCAGCACCACCCCCTGGGCTCACCTGGGAGTCCAGGCCTAGCCCACATCCATCTGGGACACTGCAGCCATCCCCATAGCCCTCCCCACACAGTAGACTCCACCTTGAGACAACAGGGCCTAGAAGCAGCTGCCTCTTGGTACAGGCAGCCCAAAGCCACTGTAAGGCCCACCCGTTCAGCCCCATTTCTGAAAGTGGTTGCATCTATCTTGGGACACCCCCACTGCTATCTTGAGTTACCTCAATGCCACCACCTTTAGTTTCAGTAGCATCCTTTGTGGGACACCAGCAGGGTCTGAAGACCAACATCAAAGTGAGGTGCAGATAATCTGCACAGACCCTATAAGATTATAAGGTAGAAACTGTAATACCTCCTATCTGCACTGCAAGAAAGGAAATCACATAGTCAACATGAAAAGACAAGGGAAGAAAGTGCTCCCCGCCAAAACCAGGATACTACAATAATAGAATCTATGGACTGTGCCGTTCATAAAATGTCAGAGAAGGAGTTCAGAATGTGCATGATTAAAATGATCTGTGAATTAAAGAAAGACCTAAATGAGCAAATACATGCAAAAATTGATTACTCCAAAAAAAGGTAGAAGAGCAAATACAGGCAACCATTGATCCCACCAATAAAGAGATAAAGGAGAAAATGCAGGTAGCAAAAGATTACTTCAAGAAAGAGATAGAGATTCTGGAAAAAAAAAATCAGAAATTCTTGAAACAAGGAAACAATAAACCAAATAAAAACTCAATAGAAAACATCCCCAACAGACTAGATCACTTGGAAGACAGAATGTCAGACAATGAAGACAAAATATACAATCTTGAAAATAAAGTTGACCACACAGTGAAGATGGTCAGAAACCATGAGCAGAACCTCCAAGAATTATGGGACAGCATCAAAAGACCAAATCTAAGAATTATTGGGATAGAGGAAGGCACAGATATTCAAACCAAAGGAATGCAAAAACCCTTCAATGAAATATCGACTTCAATGAAATAATATCAATCTCAACTATGAGAATCTGTGAAAATAAAGTTGTCGCTAGTGATAGAAATAGAGACCACAGAGAGACTGGATCATGACTTGGTTTTATAAAGTCTAGAAATTGTGTCTGCATGTGAAGTGGTGGGAGAGGGCCTCACTGAAGGCCACGGTGGGCAGTTATACACAAGAGTTCAACTCCACGGATGGGGTGAAAATAGAGATTTAGGAGTCACTGGTAGAGAGATGAGTAGAAAAGGATTGTTTTTTGTTTGTTTGTTTGCTTTTTTTTTTTTTGTCACAAGAAGGCTAAAAAGAGTCTGTCTTGATACAAAAATACCACTATGCATGCAGTTCAGAACTAAGGTACAGGGTACATGTCATTCCCCAATGTGCTTTTGGCATACTGTGCTTTTTGAGGGAAGCCCAGAGGTGGAGGTGGAAGAGAGTGGTAAGCACATGAACTATGGGACTGGGCAGTACTGCTCAGCCCATTGAGAGAGCAACTTCAAAAAGAAAATAGACATGCAATAGGTACCAAGTGTAGATTTAGCCAGCCTGGGATTGAGATTATAGACTCAATTTTCAAGAAGTGTGATGTATTTGTTTATGTCTCTTTTATTTTTGTGCCTTATTTACTCATCTGACTTTGAGAAAACTAATATTATTTTGTTTATTTTTATGTGATGCTAAGGGTGAGAAAATTAATATTAATGCTTACTTTGAGAAAAGAATAATTGAAATGTGACTTGCATACAGTAACATTTACCTGTTAAAGTGTATAGTCAAGTGGTGTGCACCCCTGTGATCCCAACCACTTGGGAGGATGAAGCAGGAGGATTGTGAATTGGAGGCCAGGCTGGGCAACAGCTTGAGACCTCCATCTCAAAGCAAATAAAAAGAAACAAAAACAAATAAAATGTACAGCCAGCAGTTTTTAGTGTGGTCACCAAGTTGTGCAACTGTCATCACTATCTAATTCTTGAGTATTTTCATCTCCCCAAGGAAAAATTCCATATCCATGAGGAATCACTCCTTTCTTTGTGTCTTTGGCCCTGGAAACTATGAAGCTACTTCTGTCCATATGAATTTGCCTATTCTGGACATTTTAAATGGGATCCTAATCCAGTTTTGTATTCTTCATTACTAGTGTTTCGAACAGAAGTGATTTTTGTATGCAAGAATGGGATATTAATTAGGATAAGTTATATTCCATGTATGTATAATATGTCAAAAATACATTGTCATATATATCCAAAAAGAACAAATAAATTAAAAGTAGAAGGAAGAAAAAAATACTAATACTAAGCCATACGAAAAAAAAAATAAGTATGATTGAAACTTAAAATACTTAGTGTTCTTAGATATTATTTTGCTGTGCTGTTTTCTGCATAAACCCATTTTAGTATTAAAAAATGAATTGATTTTTGTTCATTGATTCCTCATCTTGAAAACTTGCTGTACTGGCTCATGGGTTGTAATGGGTACCTTTGATCTCTATGTTCCTTGGGATTTTCTATACACAAAATCATGTCATTGGAACATACAGATGAATTTGCTTCTTCCTTACCAATCCGGATACCTTTTATTTCTTTTTCTTGGCAATTGTCCTGGTGTTTTTTATTGCTAAATTTAAAGGTCTCATCCTGCCAAGCCACAGAATCACAATCATTGGTCCCCTGGGCTCTGCCCCGCTTTTCCTGGACTTGTGACTAGTTTTCTAGGGTCAGGGAGGGAGGGTGGCGCCTGGTCCTTGGTGAGCCATCATGCTTACTTGCTCTCATTTCCCTGCATCCACGGGTACACAGAGGTCACGTGTCCTCCCTGGCCGGATGCCATGTTGTTCGTGCCCCAGAGGCTCACCCGACATGCAGGAGCTCTGAGTTTGCTCTGGCTGGGAGGGACTCTGCTCAGGCTGTCTTGAATCCGTCTGTGTAAACATAGCATGGCTGTCCCAGACCTCTGGGCACAGGGGACTCTGGGCTCTCCCTTGGCATGAGGATCATGTGTTTCTTCCATTTGGGGTCCCCAACCAGCACTAAGCTTCTGTCAGTTCACCCCGAACACCAGGGTTTGGCCCTGGGCTGGGGTAGGATTTGGATCTGTAATGTTCTCCAAAGGTCCTTGTGTTAAAGGATTGGCCAAATGGTGCCATTGGAAGGTGGTGGAGCCTTAGGAGGTGGGGCCTTATGGGTGGTCTTTGGTAATTACAGGTGCACCCTTGAAGGAGACTGTGGAACCTGGGTCTCTTCCTCTCTTTTCCTGGTTATGAGGTGAACACACTCATGCCATGAGGTGCTCCTCACTACAGACCCAAAAGCAATGGGACCAACTGGTTTTCAGACCAACCAGTCTGAGATCTCCAAAACTGTGAGCCAAAATAAACCTTCCCTCATTTTAAGCTGCTTATCTCAGGTACTTTGTTATAGTCATGGGAAGCTGACTGATACAGGAGCTCTTCTTATAGGTATTGTCCAACAGCTCATGCTTTATGTTCCATTAGGACTCAATGTCTCATCTGGAGAATTTTCGTGTGATTGAAATAATTCAGATTGGTTCTGTACTCCTTCTCCTAAATCCCATGGTAGTGATTTTGCCCCCCAGGGTATTTGGCATGTCTGAAGACCTTTTTTGACCATTACAGCCAAGGGACAATGGATGCTCTTGGTTGTCTAGCAGATAGAATGCAGGGTGCTGCTAAACATCCAACTGCATGCAGGGCGGTCTCTGGTCTAAAGTGCTGTTGGAGTGAGGGTTGGGAAAGCCTGTTATTAGTCCCTTGCTTAAGCTTGAAATCATTGTGGGTCTTACTTTGAAATAATAATCACAGCGATTCAGCCTGGTCTTCCATTGTTCTGTTGCCAGCCTGGGGCATGGAAGCAGGGGTGGATTTAGTCAGGGAAGGGCAGGGAGCGGGAGGCAGCCTCAGGGACATCTGTTGAAACTGTGTGGCAATGCGGAGGAGCCACACAGAGACTGATAACAAAGGCATGAAGGCACTTAGTGTGAAGGCATGCAGTGTGAATCATGCACTCCAAGGTCAAGGGCAGGTGGAGCCATCTCACTGGGGACATCAGAAGGCAGATAGAAACACTACAAAGCAAAGCAAGAATTTGATGCCTAAGTGTCACGGTAACAATAACCTGGGGGCAGGGATGGTAAGGAACTGTGACAGTCGATTGGTCAAACTTACTATTTCCTTTCAAACCATTCATTTTGGTTTTATGAACTTCTATGTATGTTTCACAGTAAAAATGTTAAAAAAAACGAGACATTTGTCAACATTAAAAAAAAAAATCTCATCCTCCCAGAACAGAAAAAGTACACAAACAAAAAAACTGGTAAACTCCAATAAAGTCTGGGATGGATGGGAATGCACCAGTGTCCCCCTGGTGGCTTTGACATTTGTGCTGATGTGATGCCAGCGGCAGGGGAAACAGAGAGGGGTGCACATGGGGACCTTCTGATCTGTCTTTGTCACTTGTCTGTAAATCTGAAATGAGTTCAAAATAAAATGTTAATTTCAAACAAGTCTCATCCTAATCATCTACAAGCGCTTTCCTCTGATCTTCGATCTCTTCCTTGGTTTCTACTCTTTTCTTTTATGATGAGTGAGTGCTAGGGATGACATGAACAGCAGCTAGCACTTGCAAAACAAGCCTGGCCCCGATCTGTGCGTGTAATGTATTATTCTGCAGGATTCAAGGGTACGGAAGGCAGCCACTTGGTGCAGCCCCTGTCTCCACTGTGGTGTGTCCCCTTCCTGGGTTTTTTTGTCCTGTATACATCAATTCCCTACCTAGCAATTTGTAGCTTGATTGTTTTTAACTCTAAACATCATGCCTTAAGTATTCCGCATGCCACTAAAAATCTAAACAAAGCATTCGGAGGCTCCAGAAAATTCCATGCATCAGCGTGCCTGCTTTAACTCCCTCAATCTAGAATGTCAGGCCCTCAGGCTGTTTGCAACTTAAGTGTGACCACTTTTTGGATTACTTGCTCCATTTCTTCATATTTTTTGGTCATCTACTTTGTTTATCTTATCGTCATTTGTTCCCAACAGTTCTACTAATGAGCGGGGTGCCATTGTAGCATAGAGACTAGCAAGCTTTTAAAGTTCTTCCCGTTATCATTCCATATGCCGTACTTCTCTTCAAGAGTGGACAGCAGAGTTTACCGAGGTGGTGATAAAGGAAGAACGTGTGAATAGTATCCCCTGTGGCCACCAGGGGCATCCAGGTAGAGCAGGGTGGATGCAGCCGAGGTTATGATGATGGCCTAGGAAGCCCACGCTTGGGTAGGACACCCGCAGAATCTCGTTCTTTCCTCTGAGCAATGCTATGGGTAGATATTTCTATCCCTGTTTTATACACATGAGGAAACCAGCCCACATCCAAAAAGCCTGTTTCAGAAGGAGCGAGTGAGGAAACAGGGCTGGTATGTGAGGGGAGAAGTCCCATATACCAGTCCTGTTGGGAGTCTGTCTCTCTGAGCATACATACGTTGGACGTGCCAGGATGGGAACTTAATATTTATTGAAAACAAAACAGAAAAACAAAACAAAAATAGACCTGTGATTCCCTTGTTGTAGGAATCCTTGACTTAGGAAATTCTACCATAGCCATTTGTGCTTAATCCATCCACTTAGGGTGAAGCCGGGCAGGACTGAGGTGTGAGCCAGTGTAGATCTTGTCACTCTCAGGATGGTCCAAGAGGTAGCAAGAGCAGCACCTGAGTGTTAGCCACATGGAATCTCATGCCAACTGACCCTGGGCCTGCATTTCAACAGAATCCCTAGGAACCCATGTGCCCAGTACAGCTTGAGAGGCACTGCTCGAAGATTTCTTAGGAAGAAAGATTTTCTTAGGGTGTGGATGAGCCCCATGTATCAGCCATAAGACAGGTTTTTCAGCTCATTCATGCTCACAAAAGTGGCTCAGTGAAGATTGGCTGACAGTAGAGTCTGTCCATGGCTTTTTTATAGTTTTTTTTTTCCCCTGTACTGGAGATTGAACACAGGGGTGCTTTACCACTGAGCCACATCCCCACCCTTTTTTATTTTGATACAGGGTTTTGCTAAGTTGCCTAGGCTGGTCGTGAACTTGCCATCCTCCTACATCAGCCTCCCAGGTCTTTGGGACAGGTGTGCACCACCACACCTGCCTCTTTAGAAGTTTTGATGGGGGAACCAGAGAATTTAGATCCACCAACTTTCCTTGTCCTGCTCTTACTTCTAATGCAGCCATTCCAGTGTGTTCTGAAGTTCCATGGGGCCAGGTTGGGGGCGTGGAAGGAGATCCTCTAAGTTGAGAAGAGCCACAACCCGGTGGCCATGTAGGTGGAGTAATCTGAGAAAGGACAATGGCCATGAGACAATATGGGACACCTCTGGGAGGTGGGGGCCAGTAGGGAGATGCTCCTTTGTCTTGCTTTATATAGGAAGATATTTCTGTTTCAGCAAACTCCTTAGAGAGGATGGTGCTCAGCATCCTGTTTCACAGGAGACTCCGAAGAGCGTTGAGTACAATTATGTAGCAAGCGGCGGCTTCAGGGTCAGATGCAGGTCTTCAGCTTTAAACCCAGTGCTTCCCTCACTGCACAAGGGGCCATGATGGAGGGTACTTCCAGCTCCTTCCAGTGTGCTCCTGCATCTCCCATATTTCCTCCACCTCCTCTACCTCTTGAACCTCCTTCACCTCCTCCACTTCCTGAACCTCCTCCACCTCCTGCACCTCCTTCACCTCCTCCACCTCCTGAACCTCCTTTGCCTCCTGCATCTCCTTCACCTCCTGCATCTCCTGCACCTTCTATACTCCTTCACCTCCTTCACCTCCTGCACCTCGTTTGCCTTCTTCACCTCCTCCCCCTCCTTCACCTCCTCCTCCTCCTGATCCTCCTCTACCTCCTGATCCTCCTGCACCTCCTGCATCTCCTGCACCTCCTGCACCTCCTTCACCTCCTTCACCTCCTTCGCCTCCTTTGCCTTGTTCACCTCCTGCACCTCCTTTATCTCCTTCACCTCCTTCACAAGCAGAAATCTCCTTTCCCAGACTCTCCTATGTTAGTTAGAATTATGGAGGCTATTTGGGTTGGTTCCAGGCTGTTTGAGGGTGGAAGTGAGCAACCCTGGCCATAGAGATGGACTATGGGTGTCAAGAGTCACCGAAGGAATCAGTTTTTTGTATGATGCAGATGTAGGACATGAGATGTGGTTCTGAACTTCATCTCCCATCTCCATGTGACCAGGGCGAGACAGCAGCATCTGCTCCTCTTACACTTGCTTTGATGTTGTAGTCATGGAACTCACAGGATTAAATCCGTTTCTGCTTAAAACACTTAGGGAACTTTGTTTTCTGCTCTTAAACCCTGACTGGGTATACATCGCACCCTCCTAAGTAGGAGGCCTAAGTGTACAATAAACGATGATTTCAGAGGAGCTCTGTGAAGAGCGTTTCCCCTAGCCTGCTCTCACTGAATGCTAGTGCACAGTATCTGAAACACATATGCTTTTCACAACGTGCTCTTATTTTGGTATTTACATACGTTATCATCTAAGCTTCCTGAACTGCAGGATATTAGACTCGAAATGCTGCCATACCTCCAAACTCGAGGCAACAGGAAAAGTGCCCAGGTACCGTTCAATTCCAAACAGAGGTGCTTGTTGGAGGAACAAACAAGCCTGACTGCAAATGTTACTGGAGGAAGGAAAGTCTTCCTATTTCTTCTTCATGTTTGTACTCAGGATCTCTAATGCTGGCTAATTTCTAACTTCACCACAGGATGGCTTATGTTCATTCATGTGGCACTTTGGGCCCAGAAAGTGGTCCATGTTGAAGCTCACACAAAGGTTTAAAGTTAATATGCAGAGACAAAATTTATTTCAGAATTCTTGTTTAAAAATAAATAATAGTCTATTTATTGAACTCTTTGGATGCCGTCATCCCCTTGTTGAGTGCAATATCTCACATGCCCTACAGAATCCAATGTTCCTGTAAGGTAGATGCCATTTCCATCTTGCAAAGGATGAAACCCTGAGTCAGTGAGATGAAGCCTCTTGCTCAGGGTCACACAGCTAGTGAGTGACAAGGCTGGCATTTGAATGCACACCTTTTTGACTCCGAATCTCCTAACCAGGCCATTTTTATCCCCCCCCCCCAGCGCTGAGAATCCACATGAGAAAGTCAGACGGTAGGATTTCATGCCGGCTTAAGAAATTCAAGATGTTTACTGACAATTCTAGGGTCACCAGAGGATGCTAAGGGCTTGGCTCTTTAAAAATATTATTTCTTTTTTTTGCGTGAAAGTGTTGGTCCTGTGAAATGTCTTTGCATGTCTTAATTCATTAATTCATGGAATTCAGACATTCTAAGAAAAGGGACCAGTAATGGCTACTCACGAAAAGGTGAATTAACCAAGATAGGAAAGGCTGCTTTCCTTTTCATTTCCCCCTCTTGACTACCTGAGAGTCTGTGACCAGGTTTTGGTGAAGTTCCTAAGGATGTGATGCCTGCTGAGTCGAACGCCTACCCCACACAACAGAGGAACATGTGGTCCAAGCTCAGCACCCTCAGGAGAAGCCTCTCTTTCCACCCTAACCCTCCCCAAGTAGCCCCTGTGACTCTCAGACAGACGTAGGCAGACTCTTGTTTCCTGCCCTGTATGACAAGGGGGAGGGGCAGAACCCCGCAGCCCACAAGGAAGCCCTCGGTGTGCTTGGACATTGGAGTCTAGACCTTGGCAACTGGGGGCGGAACAACTGGGGACTGTGTTTAATTTTACATGTTGCCCAAGTATCCGAGCTGGGTACCGACGTCATGGGGGGTCAAGGGTCCCCCGATCGTTCAGGACTTGCTCCATGGGTTTTTTGCAAGAACCCCTGGCGCCGGCAGCTACTTCCCCTGCGCCCCGCCTGGACGCGGTGCCCCCAGCCGCGCTCTGCGCCTGAACCTGAACCTTGCGCTCCTGGGCCAACGCGGCGCGTCTCGCGGAGCACAAACTCGCTGACTCCGCGGTTGCCGGGCTCAGCTCGCTGTTAATAAATGTTTAACTTCTTGATTAATTTCCGTGATTTCTGAGGGTGATTTTACAGAGCTCAGCTAACAGGTTCTGAATGCGCGCGGGGCTGCTGGCTCGCCCAAGCTGTAAACACTCCAGATTGCTCTTTGTCTCCCTAATGGGCTCCCTGATTATGCGGGAATGAAATTTAGGCTTTATTTTTTTCTGCCATCTGCATAATTGCCAGCGTTTAAAGACGCTCATTTCCCTCTCATTGCCACTGGGGAAAGAATTGTTTGCGCAGCCTCCACTAAAGGAGTATTTCCCAATTTCTCATCTCTCATTTGTGAAGAGTGGCCCATCATGAACTCCTAAATGTTGGTGTTTTCCACGGGTCTGCCTTTTCTCAGGCAATTCACCTGCTTTTCATTTTCTTTCTTCCACTCCGTTTATACCAGAGAGGGACCCTTATTCCATTTGCTTTTTAAAAAGCTTTGTGGTTCTTTGGAAGGAGAAAAGCGTTATCGGCTGCCACAGAATCCGAACTGTCTCCTTTGTCATTTTGCCTGGGCTCCTTGGGTCACATTTCCCATCCTCTCTTCTTGGGTATTGGACTCGGTGGCGCCTTGTAATCCCATAATGGAACCACACTTAAAAGCTGGCTGGATTCCTCAGAGTACTATAGCTCTGAAAGAGTCCCATTAGTAGCATTTGTCAATGTGCCACTGAGATGGCCAAGCTGCTGGGAGGACATTTGCAAATCCAACAGAAGGACAGGATGATGTGCATCCTGTGAGATTATCCTCAGTCTTTCTGTCCCCACAGACCGGCTTCCCTTTTTATTTTAATTTTTGGGGTCTCACTCTTTCTTACCATATTGCCATTTCTTGACACAGCAAGTGCCCTTATGCTTGCTAGAATATGGCCTCTGATATGATTTTCTGATCACTTAAACACTTTTTTTTTTAAAAGCACAAATTGTAGAATGCTGCACATATTGTAGTACATCTCATACATCTTGATTTTTTTTTTGTTTGCATTTAAATCTTTAACTTCAAGATCATTCCAATTTCTCTCTTATTTTATTTGGCAAAAAAAAATTATAATCAGACAGAGCATTACTATTTTCACTTCGCTATATAGAGTGATGGTGTTTCTTTTGATGTGATTCCTAAGAGGCCGAGTTTTCCATTTGCAGATCTTCATTTGGGTAACTCCCCTCAGCACCCATAGGACTGCTGTGAGTTGCTAACTTCTCTAAGCAACCTTTGTGGATGGGACTTGAATTGATGCACTGTGTGGAAGAAGGCAAATGGTGAATCTGAATAGGCAGAGTTGGAATTCAGGCCGATTGTAGATTCTGAATATCTAAAGCCATTCAAGTTTTTCCTAATTCGTTGGGTTTGTTTCTCGTTGTGCAATCTCTTTGGAAAAACCAGAATTAATCTGGGTGTGGTGGCACACCTATAATCCCTGCAACTGGGAGGCTGAGGCAAGAGATTGCATGTTGGAGACCAGCCTCAGCCATTTAGGGAGGTCCTAGTCAACTTTGCAAGACCCTGCCTCAAAATAAAAATAAAAAAAGGCTCGGGATATGGCTCAATCCTCAAAAACAAACAAACAAACAAACAACAACATCAACAAAAACAAAACAAAACAAAAAACAAACCAACCAAACAACAACAAAAACATAATTATTTTCAACCCTTTCATCAGAGTAGTGATGAGTGTTGCCAGACCAGTGTCCAAGACTGGCATGAATTTGGGTTTTTATCTCTCTGAGATGATTGAGAGATGGACCTATTTGGAGCCTGGTGGTTAGACTAGGTGATCTCTTGAGGCCTTCACTAAGCTGTGGGTTTTTTTTTAAACAATTATTTTTTACAATTCCATAGTAAGATGCTAGAATGACCATCTCATCCTTGCCTGGGAGGAGGATGGTGGAGATATGTGTTGGAAGTTACCCTGGTAGAACCCAAGAGCTTACAATCTGACTTTCTTCCATAGTGATTAAGGTATTTCTTTAGTATCATGGTATTGTAATAGCTTGGAGACTATAAGTTTTGAAATTCAATAAAATTCCATAACTCCCCAATTTATAATGACCTGGTGCTAGCTTTCTTGCAAATGGAATAAAGTCCAAACTTCTCATTTTGGCCATTAGCTGTGCCCGGAGGTGGCTGGCCATGGGGGAGCCCACCCCTGCACGTCACTTTCCCTGGTTCTGTCGATGGCTGTTCTCACACCACGATGGCCACGTTTGACTATTGCGACAGAGACAGTCTGGCATGCAAAGACAAAAATATTTACTCTCTGACTCTTATCAAGAGAAACAGACCTACCTGCCTGTACTATAGGACCTCGCCCTTCCTGCCTCTCACCTCTGGTGCCAATCTCCAGCCTCCATTGCTTCAAGACTCTGTCGTCCCTCACAGTTCTCAGTGAGCCAAGAGCAGTGATGTCCTCTCCCAGCCTCAGCCCTGCCTGCAGAGGCTGTGTTCCTGAGGCTCCCTGCAGATCAGACTCCTCTGGGGGGCTCTTAGGGCTTCACAGGCACAGCAGCCTCAGTTTCCTACCTTCTCATCCTTTAGTTGAGGAGAAATTCACATAATTACCTATTCTGCATGTCCCATATCGCATGTGGGAGTCCCATGGGCCCAGCCTGCACACTGCTCTTGCGGAGAGCACCCTGCAGCCACTGCTCAGTGTACCTGGGCCAGCTCCAGCCTAAGTGTGGGCTCTCTGCATCTGAACCCACGAGCTGAGGCTGGGACCAGCTGGGCAGTGTCACAGGGCCTCCTTGGCAGGAGGGGCTGCTGACTGTGTAATTCTTCCTGGAAGGAAGTGCAAATGTGATTTACCTAGAAGAACACTTGGAAATAAAATTTGAAAGTCTGCTTTGCTAGGAAGAGAACTGAGGAGCCTAGGGCCTGAGTAGGGAAAGAAGGAAGAATGGGGATTCTGAGGAAGGGACTTTTACAATTCAGTCATTCCCAGTGCCTGAACTGCGTGCGCTGTGAGAATTCTCTACAACAGAAGCCTCTAAACTTTGGTATATGTCCAGATGTGCTGCCTAGTGGCTTAAAAACACACTACTGACTTCCTGAATTCTGATTCAATGTGTTGGGCAGAGGGTGTGCTGGGAATCTATTTAGAATACACTTCTCTGGTAGCTCTGATGCATGCCAGAACTTTGGAAAAAAAACTTATAGAAAATTTCCATAAGAAGAGAAATAAAACAAAAGAAAACTAAGCCTCTTTCTGGGTTTGACAATTTTTTCTCATTGCTTATCATCTGCCCTGCTGTAGGAGGTAGTTATAGCAGGTGAGAAATTAGAATACATTTAAATGCTTAATAATGATCATAATCGTGATAGTTGTAATAGGACCACTGAAATAGGAAAAAGGCACTCAGGTGCTAGGAGAGAGGTGAAGTCATGAAGGGGAAGGAAGAAGTGCTCTCATTAGGAACTTTCCCAAAGAGGTGGGACTTGGCCTCCAGCCAATGTTGGTGGGTTTATCTTTTCACCTGAGGCAAGCAGAAAATAAAAATAAAAACAAAACATAAGGTGGCTGGATACAAGTTCAATATAAAAGCCAATATTTCTCTATGTTCTAGTAATGAGTGAGCATGGGTTGAAACAACAAGAAAGCATGCCATAGCACAGGAAATATGGAATGCTGGGGATCAGATTTAACAGAAGATAATCAAGGCAGGTATGTCATAAGAGCACAAACATCACTGAGAGAAATAATAGAATACCTAAGTAAGTTGAGGCTTGTACTTATTCATGGGTCAAATGTCAATCAAAATTCTTGCCAGATAGTACAGACGTTGATGAACTGACTCTAATGTTCATACAGCAATGCAAGAATCTAGAATAGTTCAAACAACTTCTAGAAGGAAGTAACCTGGAGGACTAAAATTAATTGATTTCATGACTTATTTTAAAGCCACAATAATCAAAACACAATAGCTTTGGAAAGTAGCTGGGCAGTTTCTGAAAGTTACTCTTATCTGGAAGATATGACCAGTCACTCCACTCCTAAGTATTATTCCCAAAGAAATGAAAGCAGGAGTCCCAAAGGCCTGCCCACTGCTGTTTATAGCAGCTTTATTTGAAATAATGCTAATTAGAGCCATCCAAATTTCTCAACAGCTAAATAGATAAGGAGATTGTGATATAGCCATATGATAAAGCCTATTTTGCCATAAAAGGGATTAATTATTGATAACTCACAACAACATGGATGAATCTCAAAACAATTATGTTGTATGCAAGAAAAAAAACCCCACATTTTGTATGATTTGCATTTATATAAAATTCTAGAAAATACCAACTAATCTATGGTGATGGAAAGCAGTCCAGTGGCTGCCCTGGTAGTACGAGAGAGGGAAGACGTGGAAGGAAAGGTGTGAGGAAACTTGGGGGCATGGAGCTGTGTATAATTCTGGTTGTGGTGTTAGTTCCAATTACCGACATGTTGAAACTTATCAAATTGTCTATCTTGAATTTGAGCAGTTTAGTGTCTATTAATTATACTTTGATAAAGCTGTTTCTTATAAAGGAAGCCCATGTTTGGGATTCCTCACATTATCATCCTGTTACTCTCCCACTGCATTTGGGAGAATGAGCCTAGGGCAGAATCCTGTGACAAAGCAGCCTTGGGTGGTTCCCTGGGCCACACACACCACTCCCAGGAGTCCCTTCACCGTCACCTCCTGTGTCTGCTGAGGCAAACTAAGGCTCCAAAGGATGGCTCTAGCTGTGTGTGGATCATAATTAAAGCTGCAAATAACCCCAGCGCATGTGTCACTCCTAATTTAATCTAATTAGCCTCTAAATGGGAGCCTCAGTCTGCCTCAGAGGCAGTCTTCCAAATGAAGGGAATTTAAACTGCTAAGTAATTGCAAACTGTGAGGAGGGGGGTTGGGTGTCTGGAGAACAATTGTTATTGTTCTTTGATTACTTGCTCAACTGGATTATTCTCTCATTACCACTAGAGCCATTGGGACTTTAATGTAGTGCCCCTTACAGCACATAAATTATGGTATTTTACAAGACAGATTGGCTTTGGAGGGTCCTCAAACCAACATGGCCTGAGAGAGCTGTTGATCATCTTGGCTTTCTGGGTGTTTGGAGAATATTAAAGCATAGTCTGTAAGCAAATAAATAGTGAGTGCTGCTCATTCAAATTACCTGCAAGTTAATAGCCCTCTATTTAGAGACTCAGTTTTAGTTAGCTTCAGAATGGAGGTTATGAAGTTTGAAGTCATCCTGTTGAACTCATCTGTAATCTTCCGCAGTTCTGACCTTGAGACGAGTCTGCTGTACTTGGGCAGAGCCCTGAAGCCTGCCTGGGCAGACAAAACAGCTGTATTTGAGCTTATTTCTCATCAGTGGAGGATGCACTGCTGGACTTCTCTGAACTGCAGAGATGTGGTGGGGATCCATGGGCTTTGCAAGAAGGAGCCATCTGCTGCAAAGGTTCTGGCTTCAGGGTCCTCCTCTTGGGCAGGAGTTGTTTTGCAGAATCACTAGGAGGGCTGAACATAGTCACCTGCGTGCAAACCTTTCATAAGTCACACGTCACTTGCAATGCTGTTTCATCTGAGGAATGAAGGACTTCAATCAGGGGATTTGCTTAGTCCCTGTCAGTGTCCTGTTCCGGCCCTGACAAGGCACACACACTGGTTGGCTCAGAGCAACGGGGACTCATTCGCTCTCAGTCTGGAGGCCACGTCTGAAATCAAGGCGTGGCAGGCCTGCTCTCCCTCTGACAGCTCCTCTGGCTGGGGACCATCCTGGGCTTGAGGCCACACTGTGACATCTAACCTTGGTTGTCAACTTGACTGGCTTGTGAGATGCCCAGAACTCTGGTAAAGCACCCTTCAGGGCGTGTCTGTTGAGGGTGTTTCCAGAGATAACCGGCCAAGTGAGGGGGCTTGCCCTGAATGTGGGCGGTGTCACCTGATAGGCTGGTGGCCTGGAAGCAACCAGGAGCCAAGGGTAGGGGCTCACACACATGCACCGCAGTCTTGCCTCTTCTTGAGTGGGTTCTCTTTCTTTCTTTCTTTCTTTCTTTTTGCTGTTGCTGTCACTGCAGACATCAGACTTCAGATTCCACATTCTTTGAACTCAGACTCGCACCAGTGCCCCTCCGGGGGGCTTCCAGGCCTTCTCCTGAGTCTGGGGCTGCAACTTTGTGACTCCTATTCTGAGGCTCCAGCTGCTTGGTCTGGGCGGCTGCTGGTTTTCATTCTCTCTAGTTCGCAGATGGATACTGTTGTGCAAACCTATCTAATAAGCCCCCTTTACAGTTATATGCACATTCTGTTGTCTCTGCTCCACTGGGAGAATGACACGTGTCAAGCAATCTCTGCATCCGGTCCTCTATCATCTCCTGTTGGGGGAGTCCCAAGTGTCCTTCTGCCTTTCTTTTAAAAGGATGCTTGTCATTGAGCTTAGGACTCACTCCATTAATCCAGGATGGTCTCATCTAATCCTTAACTTAATTACATCTGCAAAGCCCATTTTCCCAAAGAAGGCCACACTCGTGGGTTCTAGGTGGCATGCTGTGTGTTTGCCATTTAACCTACTATGGACCCTTCGGTTCCAGTGTTGTAACATTTTTAAATATTTTGTTCTAGATGTTACTGTTTGATACAAACTTCAGATAGATGGATTTATACACTGAGGGGTGTAATAGCACTGACCAAGTCTGACAATCTCATCTTGCCTGGGATATATGTTTCTTCATCTCAAAAATACATCCAATATTTTGCTACTGTGGAAGAACTAGTCATTCTTGGGATGTAAACTTATTGGCGGCAAATTTTTGCAAAACTACACAAAGAAAGAAAAAATTCAAGCAGCCTAAGTCACACAAACAAAACAAAAGGTCTGTCTGGCAAGGAGTGGGGTTTAGTTATTTAGAAAGCCGGGGGCTGGGGGAGTAACTGTCACTACTGAGTTTGCCAGAATCAGTGTCCCTGGTGAGTGACTTTTGGATTTCTCCTTTAGCTGCTAGTCTAAAAAGCTGCAGCTGAGGATAGGAGGAAGATGCTCACAGTAGACAATAATAGCTCATCATGCTCCCAGGAACCTGTCCACCAAGATCATCATGGTGCTTTGCAGAGGGTTATTAGCATCATGCCAGTGCTGGGATGTGTCCGTGTCATTCATCCTCATTCCATGCTGTCCTTAGGGGAAGAGTGCCTGTAGCCGAATGCTTTAGGGTCATCAGAGACACAGTCACCAGATTTAATTCAGGATGAGATGGACCTTTGGTGAGATGGCCTGATTCAGATGATCTGTTTTAAAGCTCAGAATTCGGCCTATAAGCATGAGTCACAAGTGCCTGGCTTCCCCATCACCACCAGACTGTGGACTAAGAGGGCCAGGACAGACTCTCCTCCCTCCCTAGTGCTGGATCCTCCATGCCACGGGTGACGGGGAGTCACTGTGCTGGTGATGACACTGGTGTGTTCCCCTCTGTCCTTCCTGTGTTCTCTGGACCACTCTGTACCTGCTCCTCTTGCTCTAGAACATGGACTGTCTGATGTTGAGAGCCACAGCCCAAGGGGCCCCAGCAAACTTCCAGCTGCCAGCAAACTTCCAGCTGCCGGCTGATGATTGGCTCACAGCAGCCCCAGCAACATCTAGCTGATTGGCTCCTCGGCCCCAGCAACATCTAGCTGATTGGCTCCTCTGCGGTGATGCTCATTGGGCTGTTTCCCTGCCCTTTCAGACCACGGAGCTGCTCATTGGGGGACTTTTTTTGGCTCTGCCCACGTGACCCAGCCAATCGGCCTCAAGAGCAGGAGGATTGTGGGAGGTGGAGAGAAGCTTGTGTGGGAGAGAGAGGCTTGAGGAAAGCCGGTGGTGGCAGTTGAGGCTCTGAGGGTTTTTCCTGAGAGGCTGTTTTGTTTGGCGTGTGTGGTTCTAAAAATAAAGTTAGTTTCTTTTGACAAGTGGCTCCTGATTGTGCCCAGCCAGACTGCGGCATTTGGTGGCTCGCACGGGGCGCGACTGAGGGTAAGTGAAACTGCTCGCCCCTGAGGGCAGGGCGAGAGGATGGGTAGCCATTTTAAGATTCTTCTTTTGTTATTTTGTTTCACTTTTGTTTTAAGTTGCCTGTCCCTGGAGATGAGTGAGACGGAAGAAAAACTGCTCACATCTGAGGAAAAACTATTTACGTCTGAGGAACAGATAGGGAGAAAGGACGGATGCACATGTCAGGAGGATAGAAAGGCTATAATGACTTTTTGTTGTTCCCTTTTTATTTCATTCTGTCTCGGTTTTGTTTGGCGTCATCTTGTTGGGTTGTATTATAGTAGAAATACGGGATCAGAAATTAGTAAAAAACAAACTGAAAGAGTGTTAAGTAAATTGTTAGAGGAAGGAGGCATCTCAGTAAAATCAAGAACAATCAGGGCATACGTTGATACAATACAAAAATGTAGCCCATGGCTTTTTAAGGAGGAGTTGTTAAATATATCACAATGGAACCATCATGGTGAAGATTTAAAAAGAATAGAAAAGAAAAGCCCAGGGACTCTGCCAGTTGGCACATTGCCATTGTGGACGTTCATATCTTGTTTGCTTAGTCCAAAGCCTTCAGTTCAGACAATGGTAGAGGAAGAAGAAGACATAATGATTCAAGCAAAAGAGAAGGTCTCTCAAGTTAGTCAGACAGAGGAAAAGATTCAAGTAAAAGAGAAGGCCTCTCAAGCTAGTCAGACAGAGAAAGAAAGTGTAAAACAGAAAAAGCCATCAGGGGGAAAGTTACAACAGGAGACTGCTACTAACACCTTTCTATCACCAGAGGGTGTAAGTGTCCAACCAACAGCACCACCTCTACAGGAGACTGCTACTAACACCTTTCTATCACCAGAGGACGTAAGTGTCCAACTAACAAGGCCACCTCCATATGCTGGGAGGTCCCCAACCCCCGCAGTTGATAGTTGGGATCCTGAGACAAGATCTCAAATATTAACATGCCCTGTATTTGAGGCAGGAGGGCAGCGATTTTACCAAGTTTTAAATTTCAAAACAGTGAAGCAGCTAAAAGAGGCTGTAACAACCTATGGTCCTCAAGCACCCTTCACTGTAAGCATGGTCGAATCCATTAACAACTTGAACATGACGCCAGCAGATTGGGCTAATATGTGTAAAGCTGTGCTAAATGGAGGACAATACCTGTTATGGAAGGTTGCCAATGAGGAATTTTGCAAGGAGACGGCTAGGCGAAATGCAGCAGCTGGTTATCCTCAGAGAAATCTAGATATGTTGTTAGGAAAGGGACCTTATGAGGATCAGCAGCAACAAATGGCATATGATCCTGGTGTATATGCATAAATTGCTGTAGATGCAATTAAGGCATGGAAGACTTTACAAGGACATGGAGGTTTACAAGGTCAATTATCTAAGGTAATACAAGGAGCTAATGAACCTTATGCTGAATTTGTAGATAGGCTTATTCAAACAGCTACCAGAGTTTTTGGGAATACAGAACAAGCAATGCCATTACTAAAACACCTGGCTTATGAGCAAGCGAATCGTTGGTGCAGAGATATCATTAGACCATGGAAACATGAAGATTTAAACACATATATTAAATTATGTAGAGACATTAATGAACAAGAGCAAGTCGTGGCAGCTGCAGTAAAACAGGCTTTAGATGCCAGAGACATTAATGAACAAGGGCAAATTGTGGCAGCTGCAGTAAAACAGGCTTTAGATGCCAGGCCAAGAACATGCTACAATTGTGAACAAACAGGACATTTTAAAAGGAATTGCCCCATTGGAGGAGGGTTTAACAAAACTAGGTATTAAAGGAGTAGAATACCAGGTATTTGCCCACGATGCCGTAGAGGGAGACATTGGGCTAATGAATGCCGTTCTCAAACCACCATAGAGGGTACTCCATTATCAAAAAACGAACAAGGACCAGGTGTTTATCCACGATATCGTGGAGAAAGGCATCGGGCTCCATTGCCAAAAAATGGACAGGGGGGGCCCAATGCTCCGGGGCCCAAAACCACAAATATACGGAGCACTGGAGGAACCCAGCAACCCCATCAGGGTAGTGCCCAGGCCACATTGTCCATCAGATCCCTCATCAGACAAACCAGAGGGAGCGCAGGGTTGGACATCTGCGCCTCCGCCAGAGCAGTACTAACTCCAGAGATGGGAGTTCAAATCATTCCCACAGGGGTGAAAGGACCTCTTCTCAAAGGAACAGTAGGCTTATTATTGGGACGCAGCTCTTCTACTCTAAAAGGACTTATGATAAGTCCTGGGGTAATTGATCCCGATTATGAAGGTGAAATAAAAATTATAGCCAGTTCTCCAAAGGGTATATCAGTAATTTCACCAGGAGATAGAATAGCACAGTTACTAATAATACCCAGCCTACATGATAAATTTTCCAGTCGTACTGTAGAAAGAGGTTCCAAGGGATTAGGCTCCACAGGTGTAGATTGGGCTATGCTTTCTTTAAATTTAGATTCTCGCCCCATGCTAAAACTAAATATTCAAGGACATGAATTTAATGGGCTACTGGATACAGGTGCAGACCTTAGCATCATCTCTCGTCAAGAATGGCCAAAACATTGGCCATTACAACAAGCCACTCAAACGCTTCGAGGCCTAGGAGTGGCGACTAATCCCCATAGAAGTGCAATGGTATTAGATTGGAAGGATCCTGAAGGATGTGAAGGAACTATACAGCCATATGTATTGGATCATCTTCCCGTAAATTTATGGGGACGAGATGTCCTAGATCAATTAGGTTTGACATTAACAAATAACATCAACCAAAATGCACCCACTATTATGACTAGACAAGGTTTTAGGAAAGGAAAAAGATTAGAAAAACAAGAACAAGGTATAGCAGCACCAATACAAATAGATCAAGGAACAGACAGACATGGGTTGGATTTTCAGAAAGGGCCACTGAGACAATAAAAATTACTTGGAAATCAAAAAGACCAGTATGGGTTCCTCAGTGGCCCCTGACTAAAGAAAAGATACAAGCAGCCCATGACCTGGTCAAACAACAATTAGCAGAAGGACATATACAACCTTCTGTATCTCCCCATAATACTCCCATTTTTGTCATCAAAAAGAAATCTGGTAAATGGAGATTATTGCAAGATTTAAGAGCCATTAATAATGAGATGGTTATTATGGGACCTGCTCAATCAGGGATTCCTCAGTTGTCTGCTTTGCCAAAAACCTGGTATGTTTTAGTTATAGATATTAAAGATTGTTTTTTTTCAATTCCAATTCATCCTGAGGATAGTCCACGTTTTGCATTTACTATCCCTGCACTGAATCATGAAGGTCCTGATCAGAGATATGAATGGAAAGTACTCCCTCAAGGGATGGCTAACAGCCCAACTATGTGTCAAATTTATGTTAACAAAGTAATCCAGCCACTTAGAAATCAAAATCCTGAACTACAAATATTTCACTATATGGATGATGTATTATTAGCACACAAAGATAAAAACACATTGCTAGAATGTTATGCCACACTTACAAACTTATTAAAAAATTATAATCTAGAGATAGCAATAGATAAAGTACAATTAAATTTTCCAATTAATTATTTAGGAGTTCTATTATCCTCAACCATGGTCCGTCCACCAAAAATTCAAATACGAGTAGATCAACTCAAATCACTTAATGACTTTCAAAAGTTATTAGGAGACATAAATTGGATAAGGCCTTATTTAGGTATACCAACAGGAGAGTTGGGACCTTTATTTGATATCCTAAAAGGTCCATCAGATCCAAATTCACCCCGAATGTTAACGCCTGAAGCAAGAAAGGCATTAAAAATCATTGAAACATATATGGAAAATATGCATTTGGATAGAATTGATATAAGTTTGCCTTTATTATTTATTGTACTACCAACAAAAAATATTCCTACAGGAGTATTTTGGCAAGAAGGTCCATTATTATGGATACATTTATCTTATTCTCCTAACACTATTCTTACTAGGTATCCTGAGGCTGTAGGACAATTAATACTCAAAGGAATAAAAGCAGCAAAGGGAGTGTTTGGAATTTCTCCCAATAAAATTATTACTCCATATACTATGAATCAAATTGATGAGTTAGCTAATGAGTTAAATACTTGGGCAATAATCATGTGCAAATCTAATGTTTCATTTGATAACCACTTACCATCTAATCCTTTATTGTCTTTTTGGTCATCGCATCCTGTAATTTTTCCAAAAATGACAAGAAAAACACCTATCATGAATGCTCCAAATATATTCACTGATGGGTCAAATAATGGTACAGCAGCAGTAGTTACCCCTGATCAAACTTTTACATTTTTAGTACCCAAACAATCAGCTCAAAAGGTAGAGCTTAATGCAGTTTTACAAGCTTTTGTGATGTTTAAAGATTCTGTATTTAATTTATTTTCTGATAGTCAGTATGTAGTTAATGCTATAGTATCTCTTGAAGATGCTGGTAGGATTTCCCCTTCTTCTACTGTTTTCTCTTTGCTTTCCACTATACAAAGTCTAATCTGGGACAGAAAAGATCCATTCTTTGTAGGACATATCAGGGCACATACAGGATTGCCTGGAGCCCTTAGTTTGGGCAATGATTTAGCAGATAAAACTACACATGACATACATATTTTCTCTACACTAGAAGAAGCTATAAATTTTCATAAAAAGTTCCATGTCAATGCTAATACTTTACAAAAGCGTTTTAAAATAACTAAGGAACAAGCTAGACAAATAATAAAACAATGTCAAAATTGTGTGACCTTTTTACCACAAGTTAATCTTGGAGTCAATCCTAGAGGATTGATACCTAACCATATTTGGCAGATGGACGTCACACACTTGCCAGAATTTGGAAAATTAAAATATTTGCATGTTACAGTTGATACTTCTTCTGGATTTTTGATGGGCTCCCTTCATGCCGGAGAAAAAACTAAAGATGTTATAGCTCATTGCTTACAAAATTTTGCCACTGTGGGTGTTCCAAAACAGTTAAAAACAGATAATGCCCCTGGTTATACTTCTACCTCTTTTAAACAATTTTGCTCAACATTTGGCATTACTCATATAACAGGAATCCCATACAATCCACAGGGACAAGGCATAGTTGAAAGAGCTCATCAAACTATTAAAATGTACTTATTAAAGCAAAAAGAAGGAATTGGGAAGGGGTATATATTCCCCAAAGATAAACTTAAAATAACCCTTTTTACTCTAAACTTTTAAAATTTGGATTCATCAGGACTTAGTGCTGCGGAAAGGCATATGTGTCCAAAAAATGTACATAAGCCCAAGGTACTTTGGAAGGATATTCTAACAGGACAATGGAAAGGTCCTGACCCAGTAATTGTCTGGAGTCGGGGGTCTGTTTGTGTGTTTCCACAGGGAGAACAGCAGCCGATTTGGATTCCAGAGAGATTAACCAAGGTCCTGACCCAGTGATTGTCTGGAGTCGGGGGTCTGTTTATGTGTTTCCACAGGGAGAACAGCAGCCAATTTGGATTCCAGAAAGATTAACTAAAGCGATTTCTACAGACCAAAAAGAAGATGATTTGGTTCAAATCCATAACAACTGATATCCAAAACTCCAGTTTGGCTATTCTTACATCTGCAACAGAACCAGGATGCTTTTTTCAATATCTATTTTATTATTGCCCTTTGCCATATCATGAAGTTCTATTTTGTTTTTTGAGCTCATACAGACCTAGGCTAATGTTTTGCTGATCAGTTCTATTTTTTGACTATAGAGTTTTTAAACATTGCAATGGAGATTTCACCTGTAAAAAGTTATAAGGCCTTTACTATAATGTTATGTGTTGTATGTATTATATTATGTGTGCACACTTGTGTTTTGTGTTATATGTTTGAATGTATGTATGTCCATATATCATATATGATGAGCGCTCATGATAAAATGGATCCAAATATTTTGTTTTTTCACGTGATTTATATGGTTTAATTTAAATTGGGTAAACAACTGTTGAGGATTGTTTTAATATGTAAACAAAAAAGAAGGTTAACAGATCTGTTTGTTTACTTTCACCTTTCCTTTTCATTATATTTAATAATTCTCTTAAAGATAATGTAAATTGTTAAGAAAATTGTTTTCTTTTAGTGCCTTCTGTAATGTTACATAATTTTTTCTTTAGCCATTATTGCCAGAATTCCTATCTTCATCCCAGTGCTGGTGAAGTCAAAGATAAAACCAATCTACAGCTTCTACAATAGCCATCACTGAACTGCTTGCAGAACTTGCCTGGACACATTGTGAGCTCACCTGTATGCATTGTGAACTATCTGTTGGTGCAGCGACTTGTGGTAGTGTTGGGGTATTTTTGCTGATGATGTCATTGGTGGTACAATTTTTCCAAAAGGAGCTGTCAATTGGCTTGGTGTATCTTCCTCCCTTCTGCTTGTCATGATCATCCAGCTAAAATTTGGGGGCCAACAGAGGTGAGGCAAAGAACCTCACCCCCCCGGCTGGTACAAAGACCTCTCCACAGGTGTGGCTGTATACTGGACCGGTAGTCAGTGACGGGTAAGATCCAATTGCAATGGTACCAACCTAAGGACCATATGTACTATTGGACAACCTAAGGCAGGCACGGTCCCTAAGCCACATGCTTGTTGTTTAAACAGAGAGGGGGAGATGTTGAGAGCCACAGCCGAAGGGGCCCCAGCAAACTTCCAGCTGCCGGAGCATCACCGCAGAGGAGCCAATCAGCTAGATGTTGCTGGGGCCGAGGAGCCAATCAGCTAGATGTTGCCTGGGCCGCTGTGAGCCAATCATCAGCCGGCAGTCTGATTTCTGTTCCGAGAAGGGGGTATGTGGTAGCTAGCCTGAACTCCCGAAAGGCCGCCCAGGGAGCAGCTTGGACCTTGCAGGGGAGTTCTGCCTCTCAGAACTGTGCGCTGGGGACTCCTGCTGGTCTTTAATGTGCTCCTCCAGGTCCTTCTTCCATCCTCCCCTACCTGCTCAAGTCCCTGGGTCGCCAGCCTGTGGGATAGCATCAAAGACTCCCAATGCAAAACTTCTGAGATATGGAGGAAAGTGACAGCTGGGCAGTGTCTCCTGGGTCCCTCAGGATCACAGTGGCTGGCCACCTACTCCACTGTCCTGGCAGTAGTCCCTCCATCCCGTTCTCTTTGTGGAAACATTCTGGCAAATTTCTTCAGGCCTGTGAATAGTGATGAGGCCCTTCGCAGCCCGACTGGCCCTGGATGATCCTTCTCCCTTGTACTGACTTCTTTCCACCTATACCTTTGTCAAGGGTTCTTTGTGCAATTCTCTTGAAACCATACTATGTGAGTGTGTCACCTGTTTCCCACAGGGTCCCTGACCCATGGACTTCCTTCATTTATAAAAGTTGAAACATGCCTGTCTCATGATGTGTTCAGGATTAAATGGCGTAGCACCCAAGAAGCATTCAGCACCATGAGCACACAGTTATGTGCTCAGCAAGTGATAGCTCAAGACGTATTTCAAGGTGGAGCTGTCAGAGCCTACCAATATTTATTAAGGCCTAGTTATGGGCAAGGTACAAAGCCAGCCATTTCCCAGGTGACAAAGGTGTATTAGCAAATTCAACGCAGTCCATTCCTTGGGAGACTGGGTGACCACAAGCTTCATTTCTTCTCTTTTCTCCACTTTCCGTCATCATTTAATGAGTGTTTCCTGAGAGCCCACAGTCTTCTGGGGGTCATGTTAACAATACCTGGGCTTAAAATAGTGAGGAAAATAGACATACCCCTGCTTTCAGAGAGTGAAGAGGCTATTGGAGGAGAGAGACATCAATCATGTTACTGCACCATAGAGGTGTATCTGCTCACTGATGTAAGGGCTCGGGAGGAAGAGCACTCGGTCTGCGTCAGGGTCAGGAGATGCTTTGCAGAGGACACACTGCTAGATGAAAGGATGAGTAGACCTGGGCTTGGCGGAGGGTAGGCGGAGAGATCATGGGCAAAGGCCCGGGGAGGGAGGGAGCAACAGCAGATGGAGCAGAAGAGGGAAGGAGGGGCTGGGTGGTGGAGATAGGGGACGTGGCCGTGGAGGGGTGGTGGGGGCCAGATGGCACAGGCCTGTGCTACAAAGTTAAAATGGTTAAAATGGAAGGGGAATTCATGGTGATTTCAAGGTTTGAAAGTGACACTGGCTGCAACAGAGAATGGACTAGAATACTTAGGATAGAGAGCACCACTTAGAAGGTCTTTGACAAAAATCTGAGCCAAAAATAGGCTTGGGCAAGAATGTGGCAGAGGAGATGGGGGGAACTGGAACAGTCCAAAAGACACTGATCCATTGTTCCATCTTCCCAGATGGGGAACACATAGAAAAAGTTAAATATAGCATGTGATACATAATGATGACAATAGTATGATTATATAATATGATAATATTAATATTAACTAATATAATGATTATGATTGCCAACCTATTTTAATGCACCTGTAACCATTTCATTGAAATATTTGTAGAATTGAATGCTTAGGACTTAATGTGTTAAGAAAATAAAAAATGAAATTTCATAAAAAATGAAATCAGG
Organism: Marmota monax; assembly: GCF_021218885.2. Lineage (NCBI taxonomy): Eukaryota > Metazoa > Chordata > Mammalia > Rodentia > Sciuridae > Marmota > Marmota monax. The sequence continues at coordinate 1,718,170 of NW_026693881.1, read as the reverse complement.
CATGGTGGCACCTGCCTGTAATTCCAGCAACTCAGGGGACTGGGGCAGGTGGATTGTAAATTTAAGACCAGTCTCAGCAATTTAGTGAGGCCCTAAGTAACTTAGGGAGCCCCTGTCTCAAAATAAACAAAGGGCTGGCGATGTAGCTTAATGGTAAAAGTACCCTTGAGTTCAATACTCAGTAAATAAATTAAAAAAAGAACAAGAACGTTGGGGGTGACATAGAGGATGAGAGGAGAAAAGAAGCCCAGGATTTTGGCTGTTTGATGATAGTATCTCCCTAGAAATAAAATGCTTATAGAAGATGGATTTGGTGTGGAGGGTGTGGGGAACACCATGAGTTCAGTTTTCAGTTTGATGTGCCCTTTTGAGACATCTAGATGGAAAAATCAAGAAGCGATTAGATGCACGGGTCTGGAACTACAGGGAGAGATCTGAGCTGGAGATTGGAGTGTAGTGGCCATAGGAAAGCAGAGGGTAATTAAAGACCTGGCGGACAGCCTACAGAGAGGGTCAATGAAGACTTCCAGAAGGATAAAAAGCAAAGTAGAGCGAGGTGACAAAGAGAATGTTGCAAGAAAAAGGGAGAAGTTGACCATGTGTCCTGTTCCTGAGAAGTCAAGAGAACTGAAAAATGTCTTAGAATTTAGCAATATGGAAGTCTTTGGTGACCCCGGGGAGAGCGATATCAATGGGCATGTCAGGGTCAAAGCCAACTTGGAGTGCCATGAGGAAATGCAAGGATTTATACTCAATAACCACCCCCTTCCCCGTTTTCTCAATTGATTTGACAGTGAAATGGAGGAGTAAAGGGGCCAAGGGAAGGGCATTTTTTGTTTTTCTTTTAGGATGAGAAGGATTTAAACGTATTTGACTGCTCATGAAGCAGATCCAGCTGAGAGGAGGTAGGTGAATTTCCAAGAAGGAGGCAGGCACACAGTGGGTGGTTTGTGAGAAAGCAAGCGGGTGGTCTCAGCGACTGGCTGAGGAGGATCTCCAGCTAAGCAGCAGCAGGGGAAGGGCTCCTACCTGTGGCTTTTATTTAATCAGTGAAGGAGGAGGAAGGTGGTGGTTTGAGAAGAATCAGTGAGTGAGTTGATTGGAGAAATGCCCAACAGTGTCGAGGGCAAATTGTGGCTTCCTGAATTTACGGTGAGACCTGTGCATCAGTGCGGTCACTCTGTGCGGCCATGCCCTGTGGTGCTTGTACAGACAGGGAGGGAGAAGATCATAAACTATCTGGGGGGAGTTGAAAAGGCAGAGGGCGGGGTCCAAGGCCATTGTCAAGACAACCATTGAAAGGACACCTTATGGGATCTATACTGGCAAAGAGGGCTGGGACAGAGAGGGCCATGGGATTAGGACAAAGGTGAAGGATGACACCAAACCTGACTTTATCCTCCTCTGGAACCTCCCCGCTGACCTTGAGGAGTGACAGTGCTTTCCTGCTGGCATCTATATGGGGGTGTCATCCCTCCTCCGACGGAAGTTGTTTATGATACTTGACAAATGTTTAGTGAGCTTGCTGTATACAGTCACAGAACAAAACTAACATCATCAGAACTGTACATACGTGCACACAACCACGGGGACAATAAGGATGCTGAGTTTATTTCCCTGCCAGGCAAGGGAACAGGACAGTGAAGAAACCCAGTGACAGGTTTGCTGGGAGGAAAAAAAACTCAAGTTTTTTTTTCTTTGGTTATTGTCATCTTTTTGTTTGTTTGTTTTAAAGAATTAGGAAAAAAAAAAGTAGTTTCATGGTATTAAGGATGACCATGCAGGTTGGGTCGGACAGATGGAGTCTGTAAGGCCGGTGTTTGAAAGTCCCGTTGTTCTGGGACCACAAAGCCTCCAGCGAGATGCAGCGTGGGTCTGGCATTCAGTTCTGGTGTTTCTTTGGCAAGTGCTGCTCTGAGTGAAAAGGTTTTCCTTTCACAACGCTGTGCTGATCTGTGCCCTGGGGCCATGGGGGAGCTCCCTGCTTCTGTGGAGTTTACACCCACGGAACACAAAGGGCAGGAAAGTCATGGGGAGGAATGTGTGTCTGGGGGCGGCCTTAGCCATAGCAGGTGGCTGGCCCAGTGCTGGGGAGCTGGGCATCCCAAGACCTACCAGGAACTACCCAGGACCCCGGGAGAGCACCTGGCTGTTTCAGGTAGGAACCCAGCAAGACTGGCCTCCAAGACCCTGGAAGCCAGACAGGCTGAGACATGGACTCCAGAGTCAGAAAGTCCAAGTTCCTGTGTCCTGTCCCGGCTTCCTGGGGAAGGTTCCAGGTTTCTCCAAACCACAGGTTGCCCATTTGTCAAGGGGGAATGAATCCTAACTGCTCTCAATGACAGGGATGTGATGATGTGTTTCAACATGTGTTAGCACCAGGGTAGGCGCGTATGAGCTGCTACGATTACTACAAATAGTGAGACAAGTAAGGAATTTTGCCAAGACGTTTAGTTCTAACTTCTTATTTTACAGAATAAGAAACTCAGCCCAAAGAGATAGGTATAAATTTATTTATTTATTCTTTTTAGATATACATGACAGTAGAGTGTATATTGACACATATACCTTCATGGGTATAACTTATTCTAGTTAGGATCCCATTCCTGTGGTTGTACCTGGTGTGGAGCTCCATGGGTGGTGAATTCATATACGAATATGGGAAACCAAAGAGATTCAAGCAACGTCCCCAGGGCAATCAGGATTTCAGCAAAGCCTGTCCTGGAATCGTGTGTTCTCTTGCCCAGTCTCTTCTGATGATAGAGAGGCAATGTACTTAGTGCCTACAAGCAGATTTTGGAGTCAGGGTCCTGAGTTCACCCCAACTCTGCCTCTTCCTACTATGTCATCATGCACAAGAGGAAACTGTGTTAATTTTTGGCTTTCTCTGCTGTGAATGGAGCTAAAAGCTTCCTCAATAGGTTGTTATAATGATTACATTGGATGAAAGCCAGGAAGGACAGGTAGGTGCAGGAAACCCCGCGTAGGCACTTGCCAGCCTCATACCACCCTTTCCCTTAAACTTCCTGTTGTTGTCTAAGACACAATCTCAAAATGAAGCTTCACTCAGAAGCAAGGCCACAGGCAAGCACTCAGACCTTTAGTGAAATGGTCAAGATTTTTCTGCACTGGTCGTTGGTGCATGGCAACTGTTATGTTTAGGGGTGAGGTGTCTCCCAATGCTCACCTGTGAGATAATGCAAGAAAATTTAGAGGTGAAGTGATTGGGTTATGAGAGCTTTAACCCAATCAGTGCTGAATGGATAAACTGGTGGTAACTGTTGGCAGGTAAGATGTGGCTGAAGAAGGTGGGTTGCTGGGTGTGCTGTTGGAGCTTATATTTTGTCCTTGTTGAGGGGAACTCGCTTCCTCTGCTTCCTGGTGGCCATGTTCTGAGCTGCTTCCCTCCACCACACCCTTCCGCCATGATGTTCTGCCTCATCTTGGGCCCAGAGCAATGGAACTGGCCATCTATGGACTGAGCCTCTGAAACCATAAGCCCTAAATAAACCTTTCTTCCTCTAAAGTTGTTCTTGTTAGGACTTCTGGTTATGGCAGTGAAAAGCTGACTCAAACAGAAATAGAGAGCCCCATTCACCAAGAACACAAAAAGCGGATTAAACAGCAGCAAGCAGACTTGGAGCATTTGTCTAACTCAACAGGGACAAATTCATAGTCACAGGATGAGCTGCAGAGGAAGGCAGACAAAGTGTAGGGGATGTGACTTTGGAACATTGGGCAAGGCAGGTGGCACACAGGAGAGGTCAGAGAAGTGGCCTGAAATGTGGGGAGGGCCCACAGTACTAGCAGCTGAGCTGCCATGCCTGCCACTCTAAGGGAGAGAGTGTGACAATGATGACATGGAGGAGAGGGAGGCCAAGAGATGCACAGACAGGCCCCAGCCCCTCTCCACAGCCCTGTCTTCCTTGTGATGATAGGGGATGTGTGAGATGCCACCCGGTTCCTCAAAGAGGACAGAGAACTTCTCCCCCAGCTTTTGGGACTGCTGCCCGTGGGCAGCGCTCAGTTGTCAGCCCTCTCTGGGATTGCCTCTGTGAAGAATGCCACCTCTCCCATGTCACAGCCTTTTCCAGGGCAGCCAGGAGCTGATGGCAGGCTAACCTGGAGGTATAGCAGCCTGTCTTCCTCATCCCCGCTCAGGACAGCTCTGGAATGTCATCACAGCCTCAGAGCTCCCACAAGACCATCTGAGGTCTTTATCGCAAAGGCGGAACACCTCTCTTTGTCCCTTACTGCTGCTGCAATAATCAGGGCTAGGAAAGTATCCGCAGAGGCAAGAAAATGAAGCTAATTTCTTAGGAGAATAGACCATTGGGGCAATGGGGGGAGCAGGTGGGTAAAGAGGAGGAGTCCTAGAAACAGCATGGTGTGGGTGGTGTGTCCTCCACAGTGGGGGAAGAGCTTCAAACCCAGGCCACAAGGGACAGTGGAGGGGACTGAAAAGTGAGGTGAAGAAGTCAGATTTACGCCAGGTGCTGTGGCAGAAGGCCTCAACTTCAGTGATTCAGAGGTAGAGACAGGAGGATTGTGAGCTTGAGGCCAGCCTCAGCAACTTAGCCTGGCCCTAAACGACTTGCGAGACCCTGTCTCAAAATAAAAAATAAAAAGGACTGGGGATGTGGCTCAGTGGTTAAGTGCCCCTGGGTCTAAAAAAAATATAGATTCTCAAGGACTATCACAGTAGCCTTCACCTCTGGACAGGCGATCACGCAAGGGCTGCATGAAACTTGTTCTGCTGGGTCTGCTGGCTTCTGCTCTTGACCTTCTACAATACACCCTCATACCATTTAGATCAAGCCATCACTCTCCAGCTTTGAACCCTCCCATGGCTTCTCACGGCACTGGGGATAGAACAGAAGCATCTTGCTGGGCCTGCCAGGCCTCTTGTCCTTGATCTGGCTTTACTTCCTAGGGCTGTTCCCCTGCCCTTCTTCCAGCCACACCGGCCTTCTTGCTGTTCCTTGAATATACCAGCCCCTTCAGGGCTCTTGCACCTGCTGTACCCTTTGCTCCTTGTTCCATACGTTCTTCTGTAATCTCTTCATTTGCTCCATGCTTTGTGCTGTTCAGTGTTGGAACAAAGGTCATTTCTATCTCATTACCCTGTTTTATGGTCTTCATAGCACCTTGGCTCCCCAAAATGATTCTGTACCGTTGTTGATTATGCGATTTTATTTCCTGTCTTCCCCACAAAGAGCACAAACCTCAAGAAGACGGACATGTATTTGTCCTGTAACCATGGTAACCCCAGCCGCGTACTCCAGTCTTGGCATGTAACAAGCAGGTGCCCAACACCTATTCGCTGAGTGAAAGAATGATTGCGCAAGGGCCTAGAGCTAATGGGAAACGTGGAGGGCAGAGTTTCAAAGCTGCAGTAGGTGAGCCCTGTGGTCCCCAGAGGTGCACTTAGGGCCGGGCCTGCCCCTCTGCAGGCCCCTCTGCAGGCCCCCGCAGTCCATGGCAATGCTGGACTGTGTTTGGATTCAGACAAGGCAGCATTTGAATCTTGGTTCTGCTGCTTCCTGGCTGACCACAGGCCTCAGACAGGATGTTTGACCTTGAAAAGCCCAGTTTCCTCATCTATAAATACATGTTTGATTAGAAGCCATTCTATCGGGGTGCTGGGCTGATTAATTGTTGCCTTTGAAGCCCTTGGTAAGTGTGGGGCACTTAGCAAGTGCTAAGTTGGTGTCCCTTGCACAGTGTGACTGTTTCGTTTCTGTTTCTCAGGAGGTTACAGGTTCTGTTTCTACTATCTGCTTGAGGCCCCGAGGTTGCAGGAGCTGGGGACTCACTTGGGGAAAGGCCATGCTGCCAAAGTCCCTCTCTCATGAGCACCCCTTGGCTTTTATTTCCCCCCGAGACACAAACCGACTGCTCTCCTAGGGGGCAAAGTAAGCAGCAGTACTCTGGGTTCTGGTGGGTGGCGGGGGTGGTGAGCTGCCTTCCAGACTGTTCCTTCCAACTTCCTGTCTCTGACTGAAACCAGAGCTGACCCGGGCTGTGGGGACCAGATGAGGAAGTGGGGGACTGCTGTTCCCTCAGAGGATTTAGAGCTAGTCAAAGTTGGCCAACACGATGGAGAGGGCATAACTGCACAGCAGGCAAATATCAGCTGAGGCTGCCCGGTTCCCATGTCCCTGAAGCCCCTTTGGATGGCCAGAGAAGTTTCTCCTTTCTGTTCCGATGGCAGCAAGTTAACACCATCCACAGGATGAAGCCCATGTCGTGCCGGGCGCTGTCCTTAAACAGCTGCATCATCTGTGTCACTCTCCCAGCCACCCTGAGATGGCTACAACCATTAGCCCCGATTTACAGGTGAGCAAATGTCTGCTGGGTGAGGTTCAGCCACTGTGAGCAGGTGCAAAGGCCTGAGGTGGGAGGGCGTGTGGCGGCCCAGCCTGGTGGAGTGAAAGAGAGTAAGTCAGAGGCGAGGACAGGGAGAAAAGACCCAGGAGGGGAAGGGAGAAGAAGGCTCTGAGCTAAGGACCTGCTAATGCCATCTCACGTGATTCTCATGGGGCCACCCAGATAGAACACTTGTCCCATGTTGTAGATGAATCAACTGGGCTTACAGAGATTAGGAATCTGGCCTGAGTTCTCAGGCTGGGAGCTGAGAGTCAGACAGGTCTGCCCAATGAATCTTGAGCTCTTTACCTCGTATCAGGCCCGGTGTTGGAAAGGTTGGGACTTACCAAGGACACATTGGACTAGATGACTTTTATGGTCCTGGCCAATCCAATGTTCCGAGGGACTGAAATTCTGATGGGAACTCTCTGATAGTCACTGGTGGGCCCAAACATTGGGCAAAACATCTCAGGCCTTATTATTTAGGATATGTCTCTCTTCTCTTCTCTTGCTTTTATTTATTTATTTTCTTTTTAATACACTGCATTGTTTTTCCTGAAAAGTTACCCCAGGAGCAAAGGCTAAGTGCTGACAGCATCTGCTCTCTGCTGTGGCATCCGCACCCCATTTCCAGCATCAAGGAGATAGTCCCCATCTTCCCTGGTGGCACTGCCACCTTTCCACATCCAGAGCTCCCCCACCTACCACCCCAGTCACCACCCAGGTCCCCACAATGGAACCCCATCATCACTTTGAGAGCTCATCTTGCCTGCCCGTCTGTAGCCTGTGGCATGCAGTCACCCCTGTTTGACCCAATCACGTGCACTTGGACACTGCAGGTCACACCTGTTGGCTTTCAGCTGACCCGTCTGTGGCAACGTCGTCCACTGGAGGCTGAAAAAGCCATTCTTCAGTGAGATTCAGTTTATCCGTGCGTCCATCAGGGTCTTCTCTCCACGGCAGACACCTACATCTGACCATCTCCTGGACATTTCCTGAGTGTCAGTAGGATGCCCAGCAGCCTGTCCTGAATTAGCCCCTTGTTCTCAGTCCTGCCGGCAGCGGACTCCTCTCTGATCCTCCCCATTGCAGTGGAGGGCAACCCTATCTTCCCAGTTTCTCAAACCTCAAATCTTGAATCTCTCCAAACTCCTGTCTCTCGCACATCCTGTCTGTATGTGGACCTTCAAAAACGACCTGCTCCAGCAACTCCTCATCACCCCCACGGGTCACTGTGGCTCGCCACTCTGAGTGGCTTCCCAAGAACCTGTCCTCCTTGTCCACGCTCATCCTAAGTCAGCAGCCAGAGTGTGAAAGCTCAGGGCAGATCATGCGACATCCATTAGACACTCTGCAGAGGTCTCTCCAGCCAGGGTCAAGCCCTGCTGGGCCTCCAGGCTCTACACCTGAGCCTCCCTCTCCTCCCCTCCTGGGCCTTACATCCTCTGCCTCCCTCCGTACCTGCTCTAATTCAGCTTCCCCTGCCTGGGCTGCCACAGCTCCAACCTCTCCACTCTCCTCCTTCCCACCCGTTTCTCGCTCACATCTTCAGTTCTGTGCACAACCATCACTTTCTCGGGGAAGTTTTCCTGAGCTCCTCTGCTTCCTGCCCCTCCTTGCCTCCATGGGGACACACACACACACACACACACACTCTCTCTCTCTCTCTCTCTATTTCATTTTCTCTATATCACTGAGGCTTATGTAATGAATGGGTCTATTATTAATTTCTTTAAATCATCTGTTAAAATGTAAGCTTAAGGAGGGCAGGAGTTTTGTGTTTTCAGACTCTGTCTCTGGAGTGGAGGATGGGGTCTGGCATGCAATAGGTACTCAATAACCATAGTTCCATAAATCAGCGTGAGACACAGCAGTGTTGTGGCCACAAATGGGTCAGGGGGAGGCTGGTGGAGCCTCCAGGCCCCAGGAGACTCTTCTTTGCGTCTGCAACAATTTTCCCTGCAAAACACACCTACTGGAAACCAAATCCCCTCACCCCCCAGCTTTTCAGTTCTAGGAGTCCTGACAAGAGGAGGCTTCAGATTAAGGATCAAGACCTGGGAGGCCAGACGAGTGAGGGACAGGGGAATGCACTTCTCCTGAGGTAGGTCAGAAGAGTCAGGTGACAGGGTGGGCAGAAGACCACAGCAGGGGACAGGCCACGGTGCTGAAACCAGGCCACGGTGGGCTGGAGTGTGGGTGTCTCGACTGACTGATCAGACGTGACCTTGCTGAACTTCTGTTTTCTATTTTAGGGGGCGGGGCTGAATCACGCCTTCTTCCTTGGCGGGGTTGTCGTGGGACTGTAGGAGATTGTGCATGTCGCCCAGAGCAATGCCCCACAAAGCAGGTGGCGACAGTGGGGGAAGTCGAGGTGGTGACGCGGCGCGGTGCGGTGCGTGGGGGCTGCAAGCGGAAAGGAGGCAGGAAGACCGCGAGGAGGAGGATCCGGACCTTGCAGCAAAGTTCCCGCGGGCGGAGCGCAGCGGGCGGCGGTGGCGCAGCGCGGAGGTGTTCCCGAGGCGGGGCCGGGCGAGGCGGGACCCGGCGCCTAAAGGCTCCCAGGGGACTCGGCCCGGGCCAGCTAACCCGCGAGCCTTGCGGACACGTTGAGGTCAATCTGTGGATCGGCGCGTCCTCCTGCTGCGTGTGGCCGATTGTGCCTGTCACCAGCACCTGCCGCCCGCACCTGTCACCTGCACCTGCCGCCCAGCGAGAGGCAAGCATGGCCGACCGGGCGCCCTTCGACACGGACATCAGCACCGTGACCCGCTTCGTCATGGAGGAGGGCAGGAAGGCTCGCGGCACGGGCGAGATGACCCAGCTGCTCAACTCGCTCTGCACCGCCATCAAAGCCATCTCCTCCGCGGTGCGCAAGGCGGGCATCGCGCATCTGTGAGTTGGGCTTCAGGCCTGGGGCCGCGTCCTGTCTGTCTGTCCGCCTGGGGATCTGCCTGGCAATCCTGCGTGTGGCCCTCGGGTCCTCCTGCTGTTCTGCCACTCTGACATCTGAGCATCTCTTTCCCTCTCCAGAAGCTTGCCCCGCTGCACACAGCCCTCCCCTGTCTGTTGGCCTTAGAGGTGGCCACCTGGGGCCTCTTTCCCAGGCGCACCCTGCACCTCTCTCCTCTGGCAGGAGGAAACTGCCTCAGCGCTCAACGTCCTGTCCTAGTGAAACCCCAAGGACTCAGGAAAGTGCTAGCTCAGGGCTTCCTTCCCTTCTTCTTCTTGGCCTCCGCCTCCTTCACTCCCTTTGGAACGGGGGTCCCAATCCAGTATCTCCTAGACCCCCAAAGTCCTGGCAGGCTGGGAGGAAGCCTGTCTGCCCAGGTCCTAAGAACACAACTATCATTTTCTCTGGGAAGTTTTCCCTGGTGTGCCGCGTGCTCCACTGGCCCACCCCTGTCTAGGGCAATTGCCACACTGTCTCGTAAGCAGGAAAAATTCACCCGGTGAGCTTCAAAATCTCTACCCATTTACAATAATGGTGTGTAAGGCCCTTTCTGGGTTAGTGAATAGTTTTAAAAATGTGTATAAGTAGAATGGTTTCGAATGAGCTAGGAAGTGCTTTTCAGACTTCAGTGTGCACAGGAGTCCTTTGTGGATCTTGTTCAGAGGTGGCCCTTCTTGTAGTAGGTCTGGGGTGAGGCCCCGGATTCTGCATTTCCAAGTAGTCCTCGTGTGCTGATCACCATTATGAGTAGTGAGGAGTCAGGGAACATGGGGACTCAGGGGTACCTCCTTGCAACCCTTTTGGTAAGCCACACAACACCCTTTGATTTGTTCTGGTGTGCACAAGTATTTTAAATCTCATTGGTTCTTACTTCCCCTGAAGGATAGCTGGATTTTCAGATTGTCCATACCCCTTCCTGACTTTTCCCACACCTGTGAACACTACAAAATGACACAGGATGCCCATAGCCGATCCTGCTACTTTGGAATGCCTCCCTAGATTTGTTACAGCTCCCCAGCAGTGTGACCTGGCTTCTGTTTTCTGGCAAGCTCTGGTCCCACAGAATGGGTTGGTTGAGCTAATTCTTAAGAAAGAAGCGAATGGTCACATTTATTTTCAGAAGTCAAGCAAGGCCAGGCCTTCCTTGTAGGAGAGAGAGGGCCAGGTATGTTAAGAAAGGTGATGACTCTGTTATTATTGTACTCTCAGCCCCTCCTAATAATGTGTTTCTAAGGATTCTTTGCTTTAGCAAACAGATTTAATTTACGACAAGTGTAGGTGGCCTTAAGGCTTTAGCCCTTTTTAAGGACTAGGGTGATTTGTAAGAAATAGCAGTTCCATTTTTTTATGATGTTTTAAAAACATGTCAGTACCCTTTACAACCCAAGAGAGACTCAGGAGCACAAGATCTGCTTTGAGGTGTCCTACCTTTTAAGCAACCTCAGATAGCAGTACCTGGGAAAAGGGGTGCTAATTATGACTACATAAGATGTGTATTTCAGACTTGAGAGATGTGAACACGAGTTTTTTTTTTTTTTAAATCACTGTTGTTATAAACCACTTAGTAAGTTGCACTAATTTATTAAAAAAAAAATCAAACCATTCAAAAGAACATATAGGAAAAAGTGAAACTACCCCATATCCATTTCCTGGGGTATTCACTGTTGACAGTTTCCCTAGTATTTTCCAGATACTTCTTTACACTCATACAGATTTATACATGAACACATGTTTACATATTCCCATATGCAAATAGCAAACACAATGGGATCATTCTTAACATATGTGTCCAGTTTGCTTTTTCATTCGACACGATGTGGGAAAATAAGTTTGTGCTCAGGATGACATGTGGTCAGACCGGTAGAAATACGACAAGATCTCCAGCCAGGTTTCCAAATTACATTCATCAGAGGCTTTGATGTGTTAGGTGGGGAGCCAGCAAGCCCTCAAAGAGCTTATTAGTGCTAAAGATTTGCTCTAGAAGGTCATATGCTCAAGGGAGTGGGTGCACGCACGGGCACAGTTTGTGGACTCACTCACGATAACAACCCATTAGGAATCATCAGGAGTGTAAGGTTGGAGCCTGATGGCCACATGCTCTTCCTCTGTGCCAACCTGAGTTTGCCAGTGAAGTCACGTTCATTGCTCCCAGTAAGAGAGTTTTGAACTGAAGGAGGCTCATGGGCTACCTAGTCCAGTTCCCTTCTGTATAGCTGAGGACCCCAAGGCCAGGAAGGTGAGTTGACTTGGCTTGTGGCCCAGGTCTCCAGAACCCCAGTATGGGGATCTTCTTGTATACCATATGCTTTATTTATTTATTTATTTTTAAAGAAACCATTAAAGATTGACTGGGGTGTAGCTCCGTGTTAGAGCACTTGCCTAGCATGTACCCTAGCATGGGCCCTGATTTCAGACCCCAGCACCACCAAAAACCAAACCCAGACAAAACAAGTTAAAAAGTGGGGATGGGGTGGTGGCTCAGTGGTAGAGCACCTGCCTGGCCTGTGCGAGGCACTGGGTTCGATTCTCAGCACCGCATGTAAATAAATAAAATAAAGGTCCATTGACAATTAAAAAAAAGTTTTTTAAAAAAGTTAAAAAGTTAAAGCTCACCCAATTCTAAATCTCATTCATTCATCCCACCTTTGATGTAAATTAAGAATTACATCCCAAGGAGCCACCGTCCTTTGGCAAGCATGGCCTTGAAGCCTTATCTATCTGAACACTTCTGCTCCTCTCCACCCACCTGAGGGGAGAGCGCATACAGATCTGTGCAGGAGGTGGCCAGCCTTCTGTCCTTCACAGTAGCTTGTAAGAAGAGCTGGTGAATTCATGGCTCAAGTGACAAAGTCACTGTTGTCCCACTTCTTTGTTTGCATTCCTGGGGAGAAAGTGGTCCTCCACAGCCTGAAGCTTTGTGGCTTTGTGGCGCGGATGTTGCTGGTTTCCCTTTGAACATGTTTCCAAATCACCACCTGAAGAATTCCTGGGCTCCGCTTCATTTAACATACTGCTATTGCACACCCACAAAGGACAAAGCTCCAGAAGAGACGGAGAGATGTAACAGCACAGATCTTACCACCAGAAGAACAAGCCAAGCCAAGAATTTGTTGTAGGACATAGGAGGACTTCTGAGAGATGCTGTCGCAGAGGGGCCAGGACCATGATTCAGGCACGAGGGATTGGGGAGCATCAAGGTGGGCTTCTGTGAGGACAGTAAGGGCAGCCACAGGCTGGATGGCTGTTGAGCAGTTAGACTGGGCGGTCAGGTGAGGAAAGGTCCTGTGTGGGGAAAGTGTTTCTGGGAAAACTGCTCATTCAGTTTGACCAGGGCCTGGAGTACAAATGCTGGGGCGTTTGTGGTGTGAAATTGGGGGTGTTCTGGAGGAGCATCCAGTGACAAGAGTGGCCTCTTTACACATTTGGGAGATTATGGAAAGGGAGAGGGCAGGGGTTTTTGAGTTGGGCAGTGGCATTATGGGAGATTAATCTAGGGAGAAGAGGGCTATAAGGATGGTGTTGGCAGATGAGACATTTGGAAAACCAGTGAGAAAGGGAGTTCCTGTAAGAGGCCACGAGAGCTGTGGCATTGGAGGGGCCGGGAGAACGCACAGGAAGGTGAGGTCTGAGCATGGACGGATGAGAGGGGCAGGGAGCGGGTATCAAAGAGCTGGTTCTGGCAATTGAGAGCAGAGTTGCACCATCAAAAACCAAAGCAGCTGGGTGCAGGGGCGCACGTCTGTCATCCCAGCAGCTCAGGAGGCTGAGGCAGGAGGATCATGAGTTCAAAGCCAGCCTCAGCAACGGCGAGCACAAAGCGACTCAGCGAGACCCTGTCTCTGAATAAAATACAAAGTAGGGCTGAGGATGTGGTTCAGTGGCTGAGTGCTCCTGAGTTCAATCCCTGGTGCCCACCTCCCCCAAACAAAACAAAGTAAAACAACAAAACAAAGCCATACAGACGACAAGACCCAACTTATAAAAACACAAGCTCCTCCAAGGCAGAGCTGGTTTTAGAGGCTGGGGACGGGTGAAAAGATGGTTTTGACATTTTGAAAATACTGAACTTGAGGTATTGGAGAGCTATGCCATTGGAGATGTCCAGCCCGCAGTCAGATGTGCCAATTGGGCCAGAAGTGCCTACTAAGGATTTGGCCACTGGATTTTGGCACACTTTCTCTGAGGCAGAGAAGAAAGGAGATCAGGACTGGAGTTAGCACAGCAGGAACTTGGGAGTGCATTTCTCACATTCCTGGCCCTTGATTCCTCTGAGAATATGGGCAGGTGACATAGCATTCCTGAGCCTCAGTTTCCCCACTTGTGAGATGGGGGACAGCTGTGTGTTCAAACTCAGGGAGTTGTGTGAAGGTGAGCTTATAATCAGATACCAATGTTATAACTATTTTCCTAAAGACTATTTTTTTCTCGGGGGGAGGACTGTTCTCTGTATATGGCTTTTCATTTCTTAGCAGCAGGGATACAGGCTAGAGCACCACGTGGGAAAACAAATTTGCAATAGGAAACGTTTTCCTATCATATTTTTGTTGGGTCCATAAGTTACATTTGCATGTGGGGTCTTCTTCAGGTGATGAAAGAAAATACTATGAAATTTCATTTTAATTTTGGAATTACAGGCCAGCTTATACATGCTTAAGCTTGCCTTCAGACTTGCAGTGTTTATGACATTAAACTAGTGGAGACATTATCAGATTTATTTTCTATTTCTTGGCTTATCTTCTGCACATAACCAGAGAGTGAACTATGACTTCCTTTCCATGAAAGTACAGCCAGCCCCACGTTGTCCTGTTTGCCCATTTTCAGCCTCCGTGAACACAAGCAAAGGTTGTTTTGATGACCTTGAAAGCTGCTTGGTCGGCACCTCTTCAACGTATTTCTGAACTAACCCTTGGATGCTCCTGGTTGGGTGAGTGGTTGGTCATTTACCATGGAAGCAATCAATAATAAACCAGTGTTACATTGGACTTTAGTGATAAGGATTAAATAATAAGCCTTGCTTTTTCCTGGATTGGGAATTATGAAGATGAGCTTGGTTCTTTTGCTCACTGTCTATGCTGCTGCTGCTTACGTTGTCCTGTTGACATCAGGAGGAAATGGTCCTCAGTCCGTGCACCAACCAAGGAAGTCCTGCAGAGCTTGTCTCAAGGTGAGGCAGGCCCTGGCTCTGGTCCACATGTCCAGTACTGTCTTCGGAATTGCTGTGAAAGGCAGCTTTCCTTGGTCATCAGAAATCACCTGTGAAACATCACAGATTTCATGGCCCAGAAACAACACATCCTATTGTAGAAACCATATGCAATAATCAATGCTAACATTTAATCCAAATTTCCAAGGATTTCAAAATACTGAGCAAATTAATCTAGGCTTCAAGAAATTCCCTATTCTATGAATTTCAGTGACTTATAGTACTTTTTCAAGTTTTTTGGTGAGGTTTACAGAGAAAGTAGAAGATGAGATATTAAGGACTGCTTCTCAAATTGAATTTTGGCCCCTAAAGTTCCAGGAAGAGATTTTTTTTTTTTTTTGATGTTTGTCTCTAGGAATTTGAAAGGGAAAGGTCATGACACAGAAGCTTGACTCCTGAGGGGACTTTCCCCACTTTAACTAGTTGGGCTATAGTGCCAAGTAATTTGAATAAAATGGAAGTGAAATGTCACAAACATCTCAAATGAAATATTATTCTCAGCGAGAGCTTGTACGTAAACTTGGCACACTTGTTTTTTTGTCAATTACTTGTGACAACAGCTCTGCACTGGCTGTCACCCCAGAAGTTGCCTAGAAACTGGTTTGGGGGGTGTCACTCCCATCACTTCCTCAGCAGAAGCCCAGGAGGTCTGAGAGCAATGGTGGGTGCCACTTTAGGGAGGAAGTGCTTCTCTGAGCCAGGGGCATTGCAGGCGTTATCCATCAGGCCTACAAACCTGGCCAGAAGCCGTTAGTCGGATGGTTTGGACAACTTGGTGGAGGTCCCATAATCAGGAAGAGGGAAAGGCAGAATCTGAACACAGATCTTTGGGGTGCTGCGTCTTGCCAGGATCCTACCTTGCTTCTCATTGTGGATGTGTTAATGCTGAGGGAACTGGGCATGGCCATGGAACAGTACTATTTCTTTCACACTTACCTACACTTTGACCTCTGTCAACTCAGGCACTCCTCTCTAAAAGCACGAAGCAGATGCACCATATTCCATGTTACAGAGGAAGCACCAAAGGTCAGGGGTGCAGAGTGACCTGCATTTAGGGCTGCTAAGCATGTGGCAGAGCTGGGATTTGAACCCCCATTGTCTAGTCCCAGGCTGCACATGGCCTTGACCACCTTGTCCTGCCGTCTCCTGGTGCACTGGCTGGAGGGAAGGGCCACTTGCCTGCCTTTTATCAGGAGGTGTGTTAATCTGCAGTGGTTGTGTCAGAGATGGGGATCTTGGATGGTAGGTTTTGACGATGCCATTAGGTTGAATGGAGTTTGTAACCTTAGATGTCCTTGGATCCCGTATTATTCTCTAAATTAATTCATTCATTCTAGAAGAGTTTATGGAGCACTTACTATGTGTGGGCATTGTTCCAGGTGCTAAGGATACAGGGTGAGCAACATATTCTCTTTTCCAGGCTCGGGAACTGGAAGGCCTTTCTTCTCCCAGAGGCCCCTTCAAATGTACCATTTCTGGGAGAGAGTTTCTGTCCTCAGAGATCATTCACCTCGTGCCTGGGCTTCAGGTTTAGGCCTCACCAGAAAATAAAACAAACAAATGAAAACAGTGATCTCAGGAGCCCCTGTGCCCATCCCCAGGCAGAGAGCTGTGTGTGGGAGAGAACGTCCTCAGACTGGCCCAGCGGGAGTGCCAGAGCCAGAGGCTTGCCCCCTGGCAGCCCCATGCAGGTTGGCCACATCCTCTGCAATCAGGGTTAGGATGACACTTCCAGTGGCAGCCAATCTGTGCCCTCGATCCAGGGGCTCCTGTGAAGAGGGGTTCCTCCCACAGGCCATGAGACCAATGCAGAGAAGTCACTCCTCCCAGCTTGTGGCTTCTCTGGGTCCTCTCTGATTGGGGTGGGAGAAGAGGCCCTCTCGCCCTAACGTGCTTAGGGGGGGGTCATGTGCTGTCACTGATGCTGGTGGCCCATTCCTGGAGATGTCATCAGACTCCTGACATCAGGGAGACACTCCTGGAGCCGGGTGTCCTCAGTGTTGGTCTGGGATCCTTAAGTGGTTGTCCGTCCGCACCTCTTTGGTGGTCCGTGCTGACCACCCACATTCACGAAGAGGTTTCCATTTTCAAGGCAAACACCTGAGAAGTGGATTAACCCCTCCCTGCTGCTTCCAGAAGTTTCCCCCACCCAACAGTTAGTTGTACCTATTAACTTACCACATACATATCAGGAGCAAGAATAGGTCCCTCGTTAATCAGCTCTGCTCTTTCTATTTTCAAAACCCCTTTAATTAAAATCACCCAAAAGATAATGTGTAATTATGTATTCATCTTATAAACTTCAATCAAAATCCAACACAGAGAGTTTCCAAAATACATCCATCACTACATGCTCAGCGCTGTCCACTGTTCTCTTTTCCAGTCACTTTGATGAGGATACCTGGGAAGCGAGTGTCCTGGGCCTTCTGGAATAATGCAGTTTCAACGCATGCCCCAGATGCTTCAAGCTTTGAAAGCCAGCTGTGAGCCACACGTGCCTGAACAGCTGAATCTTGTGAAATTGTGCCCTGGTTCAGGGCCCTGGGTGCTCAGCTGGTTTCCTTGTGCTGTGGTGTGTAGGACATTTAATTCCATGGCCTGCAGAAGTGGTCAGAGGCTCTTGGGCCTTGGCTGCTCCCCGATTCTCTTGCTTGCTTCTCACTGCACCTTGCGGGAGGCCACACGTAGTTTTTCTTCTTCCATCTCTCAAGTTCTGACATTTCTGCTTAAAGGCCCAAGGAAGAGAAGCTCGCGATGTGGTCTCTCCCTGCCGTAATAACTCCTATCTAAGACAAACTCCTTTGGCCGATGCCACTGTGCAGTGGGATCAACTGCTACAGACCCCTTTTCTGGGTGGGGGTTGGAGAGGTGGCTGATCCCAGGGGTGCACAGTGTGCTGAGGTCCACCTGCTCCTTCACTGTTACAGCTTCTTTCTCTTTCTCCACCAGTTGTTAAGGCACAGTTGGCCCCAGGGAAAGCTCGTTTGGTCAGGGTTCCCCAGATCCCTGCAGCCCCATTTGCTGCCTCATTCTGGCCCCAAAGAACTGACCTGAAAGAGACCCAGGTGGTGTGAAGAGGGCTTCCTCTCATCTGGGGTTCACGGCTGGCATGGAAACTCCTTCCAAACCAAGACTGGCTCTTGGCCTCTTGAGTCTGCCTAGAATTTCCATTTGAGGTACATAGCTGCTTTGTCCGTAAAGCCCTGGCTCAGTGGGTCAGGCAGAGCCCTGGAGGTTGTCGCTAGGTGTGAGCCTAGGCCGTACCTGCTGTTGACTCTGTAGGCAACTCCTCTGGCTCTGTCCATGTGGTCATCACGATGTGGAGAGGAGGCCCTTGCACATCTATCCTTCAGGACCCTTGAGGAATGATGACTGATCAACCTGAACAATTTGATTATTTCTAAGGGGATAAACTCCATGTGCCCTTCAGTTTAGGAGTTCCTGGAAGATATTTCTAAGGGCTTTCCCTCTTTGCTAAGTCACAAAAGCCTCACCTACTTTAGCTTTCTATTGACGAGGACGAGCATTGCCTTGGAGACAGCCCCTTTGAGGGTCCCGCTGAGATGTAGGGGGGGGGGAAGCTGGGGTGAGCATTCATCCAACCACAGCTGCCATGATGGCTGTGGCTCCCTGATCAGATGAATGGAGCTCAGTGAGGGGAACGAGAAACTCAGCTCACCGTCGCCCTCAAATGCTGAGATGTGAGTCACAGAGGGTCCAAAAATCGTGACACAAACCTAGACGTCATTCCTACCCACATGGCAGCATTTTTGGTTGGCAGCCTAGCAATTCACCCTCCTGAGCCCTGTTCCTGCCTTCATGTCACTTTCCTGGGCCTTTTCAGAGGGTTTCTTAATGCCAGGGCTCACTGTGAAGGTCCCTCCAGCCACACATCCTAGGAAAGTCACACAGTGAATGACTTTTGAGCTTGAGGGGCTCAGACTAATCTATCTCCAGAAAGCTCTCTCCTGTGTCTTTCCCTGGGCTACAGAAGGTCATGCTCAGTGTTGGGGAAGGTGACATGAGCCAGGTTTGCTCACTGCTGCTCCAAGATCCTGAGAGGGCTCCTAGCCACAGAGAGAGGCCACGGAGGGACCAACACACAAAAGCCGAGGGTCCCAGAGGGTGGCCAACCTGTCCACGATGGCAGTCGTGTGAGCCACAAAAGATACCAGACACCAGCAACTTACGGGACCCTCACCACAGGCTTCATGGAAGTGGCTCTTCACCAAACCCGGCCAACAACCAGCTGCCTCTTCAGGTCCCCTGCCTTCAGGGTGGCCCCGGCACCACTGGGTGGTAAAGTGCTAATGGGGCCAATGTGAGAGGCCGGTTCTTCCAGCTTTCTTCAGAACTCTTTCCCCCAGTAAGTGTCTCTGTTCTGTTCTCACGGAGAGAGCTTTCTGGAGATAGATTAGTTTGAGCCCCTCAAGCTCAAAAGTCATTCACTGTGTAACTTTCCTAGGACGCGTGGCTGGAGGGCCGTCCCAGTGAGCCCTGGCATTAAGAAACCCTCTGAAAGAGCACAGCAAAGTGACCTGCGGAGCTGAGGTCTGGACCACGTCTCTGCCCTCAGGCCCATGTGCTCGTAGGTCAGCACTGTCTGCCCTTCTGAATCAACAGTGACTTTAGGGTGGAAACCCAGGCTGGCCGGGGGGTGGGGGTTGTCACTAGTGGGGCCAGCGAGGGGGGAGGTGTTTGGGTTGGTGGCTCTGGCACAGCCCCTCTGGTCCACCCAGACTTGGGCTCTCTTCCACCACTGTTGGCTTCGCAATCGAGTTCAGAAAGAAATAATGTGGAAAGAAAAGCAGCCCAGAGACACGCAGCAAGGACCCTTGGTCTTTTGCTCCTGAATACAGAGTGACAGGTGAAAAGAAAGGAGAGGAGGCCAGTAGGGGCCAGGGTGGACGCCGCTTCCAGGCTGGAAAGATGCCGAAAGTGGAGGACACTGATAAGGGGATTGATGAGACCACTGGGGTGACCCCCTGGAGACAGTCACCCAGGCTGGGCATTTGGGTTTGGATGGTTTTTAGGGTGGACTTCATTTTGCCAAGCCAGATACAAGCAAGTTACCTTTTGGGAAAATGTGTCTTCAGGAGAGGAAGCAGTCGCAGGCACAGGAGTATGACAATTGTTCCTAATCCCGCCAAGGTTGCCGTTGGACCCTGGCCTCCATGTGCAGCTGGCATCTTCAATGCTGCTTCTCTTCCTCTTTTTCTTTGTCTTTGCTCACCCAGGCTCCTGTCTCTTCTCTGCCTCCTTCTGGGTTCAGTCTCAGGCCATGACAACCTGCGTCTTCTCTCATGCTAACAAGCCAGCTGCACTTGGGACAAGCCCCTTGGATTCTGGGAAGTCTACAATTACTGACTTGCAGGTAGTTTAAAAATAAAGCAAAAGCTCTGGGCTCCCTTATCCCCTAGGACGCCTTCTGGGGCCACAGGGGCCACCAAGGGTACCCAGGCTGCAAGCCAGAGGGAATGACCCTCCTCTGCTCTAGCTGGGTGGTCTGGAGGGACCCACACTTGCCTCAGAATCTGTTTGGTGGTGTAAAAAATGAGGCGGTGAAACCAGTCAATGTCCACTGTCTTCCAGGACCTTATTTGTTGTGCATCTGTAGAACCTCTTGGTCAGCAGACACCTTGGGTGGCTCTGAGCCAAGCTTCCTGCTTGCTGTGTCTCTCTGCTGATTCCTTTAACCTGTGCAGGTGGGGATAAAAATGAGTTCTTGGATAAAACAAAAGTACAAAAATCTCCAGGCTTTTCTGTTATAATACATAGATATACATAGAGTAATAAATGGATGCACCTCTATATTATTAAAATTAGCATTTCATGGGGGAGTAGAATCAGGAAAAAATGTTTTAAAAGGCTCCTTATGGGCAACATGATGTGAGTAAAGAAAAGATGGAAGCATGTGGATCTGACCACAAAGGTGTGCAGGGTGGGTGACAGGGAGTTGGCCTTGAGAGTGACGGTCATTGGAGTCAATCCGGGGCACTCATCTGTCCTGGATTGGCTCTTCCACACCGTGTATCTATCTTCTTTTCTTTCTTCTAAATCTTGCTAAATGCTCCCTTTCAGTGGGTGTGTGGGTACATCTGTGGATTCTGGTGGCTGTGGTTTATTTTTTGTGGCTTTCTTCCCTCCAGCTATGGCATCGCTGGCTCTACCAATGTGACAGGTGACCAAGTTAAGAAGCTGGATGTCCTCTCCAATGACCTGGTTATGAACGTGCTAAAGTCGTCCTTTTCCACCTGTGTTCTTGTGTCCGAAGAAGACAAACACGCCATCATCGTAGAGCAGGAGAAAAGGGTGGGTCTGGAACCTCCTGCTCAGGGATGGAATGAAGCCATTTTTCTTCTGAGCTGCACAAATGACTACCTGTTTATTCAGACTGGACTCCCAGGAACCACTCTAGCTCCTTCCTGTCCTCTTTTCACCCATTCCACCTTACTGCCAATCTCAGGCCCACCCTCCCTCACCCATGTGCGCTCGTCCTGTGATCATGTGGGTTCTTCTCTCCCATGGACTTGACCTTGGTTCTCACTTCCCGAGGGCAGGTTCAAGCTCTTACTGCCTCTTCTGGGAATCTCCCTGCATCCAATCCCCAGCCTTCTCTCCTGACCCTCCTGCCAACGCAACCCCCTCCGAATTTCCCTCACTGATCTGTGCGTTGGAATCATGGGATGCCTACTGGTCAAGGGAGGGAACAAATCATATTCTCTGTATCCCAGCATCTGTCCCGAGGCCTGCCACATAGCAGGGGGTCAGCGCCAAATGACTGTTGGAAAAGATTGTGGAATGAAAGAGTAAATCCAGCTTTTATAACACAATAGTGATTATGATGAAAAAGACCATGGGGACAAGAAGTACAGTTGTATGGACTTATTACCTTGCCTCCCTGCCCCCAGACAACTGGGGACATGGAGTAGAACTAAAAAAGGAAATCAGAAGATAAAGAGACTGCCTGTCTCCATTTTATTAAGAGGGTCGAGGACACGTCTTATTAACTGGCTTTCCATCATTCCTAAAACAGCACTTACATGTCAGAGTCACAGTTGGTGTTTTTCTCTCATGGACTTTGGCAGTTTGGGGCATATGGATTGAATTCATTTTTGAACCTTCTCCATCAGTCACCCTAAGCTTCTCTGGCTGCCACAGGGGGCACATTTCCATTTTCCAGTTTCTCCCGCTAGCAGGAGGTGATTTGTGAAGAGCAAGAGGCCAGGAAATTATCTTAATCCAGTGCAGGACATTTAAAAACCACATTTAAGGAGGCTAATTTGAAGAATGAAAATTCCCACTGATGTGCTGATAAACTGGCTCTCTCTCTCAAAAAAAAAAAAATCTGATTTGTAATATTTACCAGTCAATGATATAAATGCATTAATCATAGATTCACTTTAAGCTACCACCATAACATCATTGAAAGCAGAATTAGATGTGCACAGTTAGATCTTGAGAGCCCATACCAGTCAGCTCCCATTCAAGGAATGAATCTTTGATAGTCCCACTACAACAGAGGGTCATCTCCCTTGGGAGTTACACTAGGGATATTGTTGACAACCGCAACCTCACATGGCATTTTGAGATCTGCATGGGAAGTTTCTTATAGGTCTGAATGCTAGGAAGGTCTTTGTTTCAACTAAAAAATTGTTTTTTTCTTCCCCCTACAAATAAGGAGAAGTTATTTCTTTTCTTTTTTTTTTAATATTTCTTTTTTAGTTTTCAGTGGACACAACATCTTTGTTTGTATGTGGTGCTAAGAATCGAACCTGGGCCGCACGCACGCCAAGTCGAGCGTGCTACCACTTGAGCCACATCCCCAGCCCAGGAGAAGTTATTTCTAATCTTGCTTCTCTTTTTCTGTGGCTGCCAGGACTCTCAAACCAAAATCATAATTAAACTCTATCCATGATGTAGGAAATTATGACTTCTTTATCTGTAGTCTATCGCCTCCATGTGTACTTCCTATTCTAAATGGTCTCTTCTCTGCTTAATCATCTTTCGAATTCTCTCTTTCTCCTCTCATGTCTTCCCTGACAGAGTGAAAATAAATGACTCTCATTTCTTAAGCTTGCTCTACAGGCCCATTTTGACTGCTTGGTGTAAATTCCCAATTTTGTTACAATATTTAAAAAAGTATGTCTTTTTATTTATTATTATTATTATTATTTATCATTATTATTTTTAATTGTTTATCTTTTTTCTCTGCTCAGGGTAAATATGTGGTCTGTTTTGATCCCCTTGATGGCTCTTCAAACATTGACTGCCTCGTATCCATTGGAACCATTTTTGGCATCTACAGAAAGGTAAAATGGGATCTATTCAGCCCCTGGTTTTAGATAAAAAAAAAAAAAGTTAAGGTGGAGAATCTGATCCTGTTTCACTAGGGGAAGCATCTAGAACTTATAGGATGAAACTCTGAGGTCTGAGTTGATTAGCAAGTCACCTTCTAGCTTTTCAACATTAATTAGATAATAAAAATCCATGAAGTTGTTTTCTAAAAAATATAATAGTAAAATGTGAGTAGGAGCAGAAAGATATTTCACTCTTTTAGCTATATCTTTCTTTTATGTTAGAAAATTACATTAAAAAAAAGTTTCATGATGATACTGTGTGAATTGAGAGTCTGACAGCGACTGAGATTATCTATGTAAAAATTGTCCTTTAAGTCCTGTAAATCACTGCTGAAATTAAATGGCCTATGACCAAAGAATAACCATTTTACAGTTTTTAAAGGATTGAAAAAAATCTAAAGAAGATCGTTTCATTGGTCCATGAAATTCACATGATATTTACTTTTCACCATTCACAGGGTTTTATTGGCACAGGCACATTTATTTACATATTGTCTTTGGCTGACTTTTGGGCATACTGAGAGGGGCAGTGGCAGTGATAGAGGCTGGGTGACCCGTGGAGCCTGAACTATTTCCTCTGTCTGTAGAAAGGGCTTGCGCCCCCTGCTGTGGGTCCTGGAGGGCACACTGTGCAGCACAGGATGGGTCCCTCCCTGAGACTTGGAACTGCCTGACCTGGGCAGTCACTCCACCTCCAAGAGCCTCTCTCCTCTCTCCTTTTTCTTTAGAGTCTGTGTGTATATGAGAGAGAGAGAGAGAGAGAGAGAGAGAGAGAGAGAGAGAGAGAGGAGAAGGGGGGAAGAGAGCATGCTCAAGTATAGAGAAAATGAAACACAGGGAGAGTGTCTGTGTGGCCACCATAAGACAGTATAAAATGGGCCACAAGCCCTCTTGGCTTCAGCTCTTATTTATTTTATTTTTCAGTTTTGCAGTGTGGGGGGCAGAACTCAGGGCTAATTGCATGCTAGGCAAGTGCTCTGCCGAGGAGCTGTGCCCCCGCCCAGCTCTTATCTATTTAGAAATAGGACAGCTCACAGGTGACAGCTGTCTCATCCCGTTTCTTCATCTCCGTGGATGAAGTGGTTCATTCCACTGAGCCATATTTTAGGTGATGAAGGCTGGAGCTTAGTCGTGAGACCCAGAGTCCCCTCTGCTTCTCAAAGTGACTCATTGTTCACTGTTGCCCAAGGCTTCCCGTTCCGTCCACGTGGAAGGTAGCAGCACCGTGGGACAGTCGTCATGGGTCACTGGATGAGTTTTCCTTTGCCCTGGGTGACAGCCAGATGCACTTTAGTATCAGTGTGCATAACAGGAGCTTCCGACCCTCCTCCCACAAGGCAAAGGCGGTGCTTTCTCTCCGGTCCCATTCATGCCCTGAAACACACCATTCCTGCCCTGGACACAGAGAGATGAGATTTTCCCCGCGGGGCACCAGGTCTGTACCATAGCCGGAGAGGTTTGCTGCAGCTCTTCCACATGCAGAACACCTGTTGTTGGTGATGTGTCTGAGAATTCACGGAGACCTATCCTGCTTTCTGCAGAGGTGGCTCTTGCTGGGGACTCAGCTTCTTGGTGCACATGCTCAGTGGAGAGCACCCGTAGCTGGGATCAGGCCTTGTCCACGTGATGACTGGAAAGAGGCTCAAAAGGACCTCAACAGCATGTGGCCCAAGGTTCTAGCTGTTCCTGCTGCAGCTCACCCTGCTTCTGGCTGGAGACATGTGCACAGGACAGATTCTCTCAAGGCGTCAGGCCACACCACGGCTAGAACGTCTGTCTCGTGATTGCTCATTTGGCTTTTTGGAGCATCACATGAGGTTTTTTACGTGTTTGGAAACAGCTTTCCTACCCGCCTTTGTTTTCTTCTTTGAGTTAAACACCTTTCATCTTTCTATCGGAGGCGATTTTCGATCTCCCTCTAGCCTGCACCCGCTCCTGGACACACAAATTGGCAACACACCTTGAAACTATTCAGTCCCCAAAACTAAAAGCAGAGCTTCAAAAGGAGGCTTTAATGGTTTTCACTATGAGGAAAGACCTTTGCGACTTGACAGTCCCTACCCCACCCATTTCTGCCTTTCTCCTTCGCCACCTCAGACGTCTTCCCTGTGCTCTTTATTTATTTATTTTTGGTATCAGGGATGGAACCCAAGGGCACTTAACCACTGAGCCACATTCCCCAGCCCTTTTTTGTATTTTATTTAGAAACAGGGAATCGCTTAGGGCTTCGCTAAATTGCTGAGGGTGGCTTTGAACTCGTGATCCTCCTGCCTCAGCCTCCGGAACCACTGGGATTCCCCTGTACTCTTTATGGGAGATAACACCTACAGCAGATGGAACCTTGGGTAGACAATGGTAGGGACTAAAACTTTATAATTTTTCCAAGTACTTTGTGCCCATTACCCTCTTCCCCAGGCATCTGCCAGGGGATGGACTACACACCCTGGGAAGAAAGACGTGCGGTGCTTGGGTTTGGAGGAGCAAATTCATGCTCTGGGAAGGGTGATGGGTTAGAAGAGAATTCCTCCCAATCTAGGATTCCATGTGTTTATTTTCTCTTTCTTTTGGGTATGTGGGTGTCATAGACAAGTGTTTGTGTTCCTTAGTCCATGCAAGGAAGGCCCCATGGGAGAGTGTTTGGTGACAGTGTTTTGGGGAATTGGTTGTTTACGTTTGCATCTTTGCTGCAGGAAGGCATGGGGGGTTCTGGGCCAGGTGACCCTCCAGAGGACTCAACCTGAATGGAAGGAGAGGATAGTTAGAGGCCCGGGTCCTTCCACTGTGTCACTGGATTCAAGGGAAGCAGTTATTTGTTAACCTCTGACCTCAGGCAGGTGGTCCATATTGACAAAACCATTAATCTCTTTTTTTTCAAGGTGAGACATTGGCAACACTTGCCATTTAGGGAAAACAACTCAAATTTTGGATCCTGGGTTGAGTCTGCACTATCTGGTGAATACAAACCAAATTAAATCAAGTAACTGGACCCGTTAACCAACCAACAACCCAGGTGAAAACTATGGGCAGAACTGATGGAGAGGATTGTTTTCATTTTTTCCTTTTACATGAATAGTTGGTTCAAGAGTCACCTAAGGCATGTAATAAAATGCAGATCCCAGGACCCAGCCTAGACAGGTTGGCCTGATAAGTCTGGACTATAGCCACAGAGAACGCGTTTTTCTTAAGTATCTCAGGTGATTCTGATGCAGATGGTCCATGGGCCACACATTAAAAAGCTCTAGGAAGGAATGACCTGGACTCTGTCTGCTGGGAACCTTGCTCTTCAGCTCCTTGGTAGAGACACTCTCAGCTTCTGGAATCTCCAGCTGCTGAAGGAGTAAAGGAAATTGGAGGAAATTGGCCATTTAAATTTTTTTTTTAAAAAGTTCAGGCAGAGAGCATCAAACTTAGTTTGTTTAGGGCTATTCTGAGGACTGAACATGATTATCAATAAGAAATCACGATTAGGAGCCACCTTTTAAGTCATTCCCTTTCTTCTTATTAGATAAACTGGGTCACATGACTCAGTGCTTTGAATGAAAAAAAATAGAGTCTATGTCACATTCTAAGTGTAGGTATTGTTGGTTAATTTGTGTGTGTGTGTGTGTGTGTGTGTGCGCGCGAGCACATATGCATGTGGGCTGTACTGGTTCCTGATGTAAAATGTATTACTTTTTTCTTTCAAAACTGACCACAATTACTATGGGATATCATGTGATGCCTGCTACATGCACTCATTGTGTAATGTTCAAAGCAGGGCAAGGGTGTCTTTCTCCTCATTTGACATTTATTTGTGGTGAGAACATTCACAATCCTTTCTGCTGGCTTTTCTGGAATACACAGTCCATTATCATGATCTGTAGTCACCCTACCGTGCAGGAGAACAGGGGGCTTGCCTCTCCTGTCTAACTGGGACGGTATCACTGCCTAACCTGCCTCGCTCTCCTTTCCCCTCCTCTCCAGCCTCTGGTAACCACCACCCACTCTCAACCTCTATGAGATCAGCTTTACAATGTGTTTCTTACTGTGGGTCATGGTCAAAGGCTGGGCAGCACCTGCCTTCCCTGCAGTGACTCTGGGGAGGTTTTGCAAATTCTGGGTATTTCTTGGACACGAGATGATATGACCACACAGCCTGTGCTGTGACTGGCAAGAGCTCTTGAAATTGATTTCCTCCCAGACTCACTGCCCTGCAGCCTGGTGTTAATTGGTTTAAATAAAGATGGAGTAGGCAGGTGAAAGACATTGATGCCCATAATCAGATTAAATTAGAGGGAGCTGGCAAGAAGCATGCTGTTTTTTGGAAGTGATAATGGAGAGATGAAGGATTATCAAATTAGAAGAATGGGAGGAGGCCCCTGATTGGAAAGAAGCATCCAGATGCAGGAAATTCAGGGTCTGGTGGGAAGGCTGCCATGGTAATGTAATAAGGATGTGACTGATGTGGAGGAAGGTCCCTCTGGGAAGATGCCTGCTTCATTAGGAGAACACCTGGACAATGCATCCTGCTAATGGTTGATCCAGAGAAAAGATCCATAAAACCAAACAAAAACATGTTTTTTTTTTTTTCCCTCTAGCAATCCACGGGTGAGCCTTCCGAGAAGGATGCTCTGCAGCCAGGCCGGAACCTGGTGGCAGCTGGCTACGCGCTCTATGGCAGTGCCACCATGTTGGTCTTGGCCACCGAGAGTGGGGTCAACTGCTTCATGCTGGACCCGGTGAGAGGGCGCGGGGGAGGCTGGGTGCTGGGTAGTGGCTGCGAGTTGGTGTACACTGTGTGTGGGCCAGAGGGATGGAAAGGATAGGGTCGGGTGGGAAGGGGAAGGAGACGAACACGGGAACATTATGGAGGTGCGAAATGGTGTCTGTCCAGAGCACAAGCGGGGTCTTTGTTGCAGGATGAAGTCTTTCAAATGGCCACTACTCCATTATTCCAATGACTCAAAAGCCTGCCGTGCCCAGGAAGGTCAGATAAATCAGCGAAGTGTGCTGGGGAGGGCGGGTAAGGGGCAGTGGTAGGGACTGGGGTGGACTGGAGAGGTCCAGCAGCAATTGTAACTACTTGGGAACAGAGACCCTGGTCTTGCCAAATTGTACAATTTTTCAAGGAACACTGGATTTTGAAAAAATGTCATGTTTCTAGATGTGTAAACACTGCACCAGCCAACCCAAACACGAGGGTGGACAGGTGGGACCTGTGGAGGGTCTGTGGGCCACCCACCGTATCCACTGCTAGTATTTCTACCTCATTCACTGAGAGGGGAATTCATGAGGGGAAGCGGTACCCCACAGTGTCATGTAACAGTGGGGTACCCCTTCTTCAAAATAGCTTCTTCGAAGATAGCCATCAGGGAGGATCGTAAGTTCAGGGCCACCCCAGGCAACTTAGTGAGATGCTGTCTCAAAATAAAAAATAAAAATGGCTGGGGGTGTAGCTCAGTGGTAAACTGCTTGCCTAGCAGGTGTGAGGCTTCAGGTTTGATCCCCCGTCCTGTGAAAAGGTGGGGGGGACAGCAGTTCCCAAATGGAGTTGGTTTTTTTTTTTTTTGTGTGTGTGTGTGTGTGTGTACCAAATCTCAGTTCACCCTTGCAGTTTTGATAAGACTTTGATGAACTCAAGGAAATGAAAATAAATGAAGGGAATGAAGATAACCCCTTCGTCTACCACACAGAGAAAAGTTACATTATAGAGAAGCTAGGGTGCGGCTCTGAAAAATGTTCACTCATAGCTTTAATTTATGGAAAGTTGCTTCTACGTTCCATAAATTTGCCCATCATTTATTCAATCAAGTAGATGATACTTTTAACAGGACTGGTAAAATTAGGGAAAGGAATCTCTTTGAGTATTTGGTGCCACCAAGCCCACCACTGAACCCTGCACTCAGAGGACTGCTCGTCTATGCATTGACACATTCACTACGCACTTGGTCCAGGGTGCCGGGGGGGGGGGGGAATTGGATTTATAAGTTTCTTTTAATTTTAGAAATGTCTTCCTATGACATTTAGTGTGTTTTGTGCTGACACACTAAAAACAAGGTATGAAGTACAAACTGGAATCCTCTGTGGGTCCGGTTGCTGACAGGGAGGCCGGTGGGGTAGTGTCTGGGTGTGTGTGGCAGGTGGTATTAACCAGAACAGGGCCATCTTTGATCCATGCACTTTTAACAGAACTGGACTTTCACCTCCTTGGAAGCATGGCACTTAATAAATAAACAAGGGCAGGGCAATGGCACCAGTTAACAAATGAGATGACGTCAGGGGGAATTTGTGGCGGAACCAGAGCAGAGTTCAGTCCGTGTCCAGGACCCAGCTCTCGTCTCGCCTGGCCAGCATCCACGGCTTCCCCACGTGTCTTTCTGGTGCTCTCTGTTACCTTTGAGTCATGGACATGTAGGGAAAACAAATCTCTTCTTGCTTCCTGATTGCAGATGGGGTCTCCAGGAGTAGGCTTCCGTGTATTTGATGGTCTTTTCCCTCCTTAGGTCTAAAGGTTTGCAGGAACAGGGTGGGTTGTTGTGAGAGTGTACTGCTGGCTGCCACCTGCGTCCTGATTTGTACTCTTCCTCTCACTGTTGCCTGAGGAGGGCAAGCTGTCCACCGGGGAGATGCTGAGTACTTCTTCCTCTTTGTTTTGACTTGCTGCAAGGACAGGCTGAGAGTTTCTGCTAAAACCACTGCATTCCTAGCAGGCTTTGACTTTTGAGGAGCTTTTGTGTCTCTGGTCTCCATTCCTGGGAGTTTCCCCCTCCTTGGCACCCTGGTTCCTCAGCCTAGATCTAGGACAGGGTGACTGAGCTCTGCACGCAACACCTATTGCCTGTTGTGCTTCCTTTTCTAGATGCTTTTTTTAAAAAAGATATTTATTTACTTTTATTACTGCTTTATTGATTATAAAATAATGTTCCTATATATTTATGGTCAAAAATTTTGGAAGTGGAAAAATAAAAAAGCAAAAAAAAAAAAAAAGTAAAAAGCAAGAGTCATCCGCAGTGATATTTTCAATGACCACTGTGAATTCTCCCTCCCTTCCTTCTAGTTTTAACAGGAACCAATCTTTGTTATGGGAATAAATGGCTGGCTTCTTAACTCACCTCAATAGAGCACCTGCCCTCCAAGTGGGCAGAGCCCTGCCCCCCCCTTCCCGGGTCATCTTCTCCCACATAGGCGTCCATAACAATCCTTATTCAGAGCAGCAGGAATTATGGGCACTCCCCCGCCCCCCCCCAGTTCAAGTCTCCTTTGAAGAACCAAAACCCCAGCAGCATCTGTTCAGTGCTGGGCGTGTGGGAGGAAGTGTCTGAGATACACTTTGCTCATCAGTGAGCAAAGGTGCCTGAAGTTGCATATTCTGGGACTCAAAACTCAGGGTTCCACTTTGTTCAATAGAAACACACAGACGAGCCAAGACAGAATGAAATGCCAGCTCACAGACTGTGGTTTTGCTGTTGTCTGTCTTCCTGAATCCCAGCTGCCCTCTGAGACAGCTCAAGTGCAGTGGGTACAAAGGCATATCTGATATTGCTTTGGACACACAATTCTTCCTCTTTCTCAAGGTTTGCTGCTGTTTTACACATTTCTGCTTGCCCTATGTCTGCATGGTTTCTTTCTTATTTTACGGAAATCATTTGCAAACAGTCAAAAGTCCTGTTTACCACCCTGTTGACTTCTGCAGCAACCCTTTGCCTTTCCTCTCGTTTTATTTTACTTTTTTTGGTCCTGGGGATTGAACCCAGGGGTGCTCAACCCCTGATCCACATACCCAGCCCTTTTTACATTTTATTTTGAGACAGGGTCTTGCTAAGTTGCTCAGGGTCTTGCTAAGTTGCTGAGGCTGGCTTTGAACTTGCAATCCTTCTGCCTTAGCCTCCCTAGCACCGGGATCACAGGTGTGTGCCTGACTTTTTATTTTATTTTATTTTTTGCAGTACTGGGGATTGAACCCATGCTGCTTTGCTGATGAAGTACATTCTCAGCCCTTTTTATTTTATTTTGAGGCAGGGTCTGGCTCATTCGCCCAGGCTGACCTTGAGCTTGCAACCCTCCTGCCTCAGCCTCCCCTGTCACTGGGATCCCATTTCCTTTTCACTCATTCTCACCACTCTCTCTCCTCTCACCCTGCCTGCAGTTCTTGGGGCATTTGGCAGGAATCCCTGGTGGTCTGGGGATGAGGTATGACCATAGGCCACACACCTCCCTGTTCAGCCCGGCCTGGCCACTTTACACCTTGATCTTCCTGGGGGAGGCTGCTTGAAGGCTCTCTACCTTTCCTTTCTTGTTTCAAAGGCCATTGGAGAATTCATTTTGGTGGACAAGAATGTGAAGATCAAAAAGAAAGGTAACATCTACAGTCTCAATGAAGGCTACGCGAAGGACTTCGACCCCGCCGTCACTGAGTATGTCCAGAGGAAAAAGTTCCCGCCTGTAAGTAAGGGGCAAGGGGTGGGGCTGCGACAGTGTTGGGGCCTTTGGCACTAGGGGCAGCTCTTGGGGGAGGGGTGTCCCCCGAGAAGAAAAGTGACCTCTGGGATTGAGAAGGGCCCCGGATCTTATTTGGGACTCTTGAGTTATGTGGAAACCTACTGATTCATGACTTACCCTGCTTTGTGCAAAAGGAGGCAGGGACAGAAGCAAACTGTGCTGTGCTGTGATCTGTGATCTGTCTGTGCTGATCTGTGATCAGGCTCTCACCCGGGTGCTGGGAGCTGGAGTTCTTGCCCTGAGATGTCAGAACTGGAGTGTTATTTCAGCCTTTGCCACTTGCTCTTTGAAGAAAATCAGGATAATTATAATGTCAACCAGATGAATGTGTTTCAGGTGACAAAGCATTTCCACCTTTGGGTACAGAGGGTACAAAATGTGGTATTTCCACCCAGGCACCTGCCTCCAGGCCCATGTCTGAGATGGGCTTCTCTCTTTCATTCCAAGACAGAGTGTGTGCTTCCTGGCATCTCTCTAAAGAGCTTACAGTGGGTGTATAAGAGAAGGGCAGGCCGTGCAGCGGGCTCCACGTGGGCATCGCTCATCTTGTGGTACCAGGGATTGAACTTGTGGTACTTGGTTGAAAGCCATTGACAACTGATATTTTCTCAGGATGAAACCCTAATGTCATCAGGATGACATTCAGGGTCCTCAGAGCAGTCCCAGGCTTTTTCCCCTTTCTCTGTACCTTCTTTGATCCCCTCTGGTGCCCAGCCCTGGCTTGCACACTTCCCCAGGCCCTGGGTGGCTGGTCTTTGCAGAGAGCTGTACAGATTCTCCTGCTATGAAAAGTACAGTGTGGCCCTGCCCAGCTCCTTCCCAACCCCGCGGTGCTGCTAAATGGAACAGTTTTTGTGATGCTTGCTCCAACACCTTGGTCAGAAGGAACCACACTCACTTGGGGGCTTCTTCCTGTAATGTGACCTGTGGGGAGATGGATGGGAGGCTGTTTCTGTTATTCCATTTTCTGCTTCTTGGGAACAGGATTTTCATCGCATTTCTTAGCACAGCTCCATAGCGGCTCCATAAATGACTGGAGTCAAATATGCATAAGAGACATAAAGAGAATGGCCTTGATTTTCTGCACCCCTGGTTACTGTTCTCTCTTTGTAGGATAATTCAGCGCCCTATGGCGCCCGGTACGTGGGCTCCATGGTGGCCGATGTTCACCGCACACTGGTCTATGGAGGGATCTTTTTGTACCCTGCGAACAAGAAAAGCCCCAATGGAAAGGTGAGAAAATTCCCCAAAAAGTGATCAAGAAGGAGTGGATCTCATTTTTAGCCTGGGGTATTCGACTTTGTGTGAAAGAAAAAAGATTAAGACAGATTGATATCCTCTGATTGCTGCTAAAGACGTCTCTGGCACATTCTTTACTAGATTCAAGGTAAAGCCAGTTGACACCAACTACACACAAAAACATTCTCTTGAGAGCCCTTCCAGGACTACAGCAAAAGAGAATTGATGGGGCTGGGCTGTAGCTCAGCCGTAGAGCGCTTGCCTTGCAAGTGTGAGGCACTGGGTTCCATCCTCAGCACCACATAAAAATAAACAAATAAAAATAAAGACATTGTGTCCATTTTCGACTAAATAATAATTAAAACAACAACAACAAAAAAACAATTGATGGCGTTTTGGTCAGGAGGGGACTGAAAGGGCTTGGAGCTTCTGGTGGGTACATGGTTTGGCTTGGACAAAATGAGTTTCACTCATAAAGTGAATGAAAATGGTCCAGTGTCATTACCAAGGCAGCAAATCAAATATATATCAGAGGTCTTTGATCAATTCCAAAAGGCATAAAATAGAAATAACCAGTGAGCCTGACATTTGCTGCCTTAAATACGAGAACTTTTAGGGGAAAATAGACTCTCTGGAGAACATGGAGCTTTTCCCAGGACTGCACTGGTACTAACGAGACATGGGGTGGGCCAGGCTTTCTTATGCTGGCCAAGGAACACCCCTTTCTCTACACAAAGTGTCAATGGGCTTCCTTCCCCAGTATTATGTCCTCTTTTTTTTTAAACATTTTTTAAAATTAGTTGTTA
This sequence comes from Marmota monax, assembly GCF_021218885.2. NCBI lineage: Eukaryota > Metazoa > Chordata > Mammalia > Rodentia > Sciuridae > Marmota > Marmota monax. The sequence continues at coordinate 1,684,762 of NW_026693881.1, read as the reverse complement.
ATGGACCTTTATTTATTTATATGTGGTGCCGAGGATCGAACCCGGTGCCTCACACACACTAGGCAAACGCTCTACCACTGAGCCCCAGCCCCAGCTCCCTCTTTTTTTTTTTAATGTGCAATAATGAATAGCAAGAAAGATCCCCTTAGGATAGTTAGCTATTGCTATATTCACATCTCTGTGTATGGCACTGGGCGGCCAGTTACCCGAGGGCATTCTTCTTTACTTGAAACCCCAGCCTTCTGGGGCCACAGGTGCACTCCAGCCTGTGTGATTAGCCTGCTTTCTAGCACTTTGCTCTAATGCCTCAAAAATTGCTCTTGAACACAAACATAGAAGCTCCTCCTCTTTTTCCATTTTTTGAGTCTGGAGCTGACACATGTATGGGAATCAAGTCAGGAGACATCTGCACAGAGCTCTCTGCTCAGAAGGCAGACTGCAAGAAAATGCATATGAGAAAAAAAAGTTCATATTTAAAAGTAAATGCCAAGATGTGTAACACACTAAACCCCAGCCCTGGAGCCATGGGAGGGTCGTAAAAGGAAGCACAGAATTGCAAACAATGTCACACTGTTTGGAGGAGCCCGTCTGCTCTCCAGATGTCTGCAGCCAGACACTACAGTGGATTTTTAAAAATGCTTTTAGATTCGGCAAAGCTCCATCCCAAACACACAGAGAATCAGTCATTAAGTCCAGTTTCTGTGCTATAAAGAGGAGGGGGCCATCAGTGCTGCCAAAATGTCATTTTGTCCTGGTTCCAGGTGGTCGGCCTCAAAGTTGCTTCGGGTTGTCTGTTGCTGGCCCTTGGTTCCATTTAACCACATGGTTGGCGATTTTGTCTCCGTAGCAACCAGGGGTGGGAGGGAAGTTTTGCAACCCGGAGGAGGGGAAGAGCATGGGTTACCTTGGGACCTCCCACCAGCTCTGCCCCGTTGGGCTGGGCAACAAGCCCCCTCTCTGTTCAGTACCTTCTGGTGTGAGGACTCCAGTGTCGGGTTCTTGTTTTTCAGCTGAGACTACTCTATGAATGCAACCCGATGGCCTTCGTCATGGAGAAGGCAGGGGGACTGGCCACCACGGGGAAGGAAGCTGTGTTAGACATCGTTCCCACCGACATCCACCAGAGGGCGCCGGTCATCCTGGGGTCCCCTGACGACGTGACCGAGTTCCTGGAGATCTATAAGAAGCACTCTGCCAAGTGAGGCGCCCGCCTTGCCCTCACCTGGAGGAATGGCCTCCCTCTCCGCACTGTCCCCACCCTGCCCAATTGTGCGTTCCCAGGCAGCACACAGAAAGCACGGGGTACCTTCACCTAACCCCATGGGCGAGCTGGATTCCTAGTGGAAGGAGGAGAAATAAACTTTTCTTCCTTCCTTTCTTCATTGTTTTGTATCAAGTTAGGACGATGGTGACAGCAACATGTACACAACCTTAGGTGATTCAGTCTTCACACGGGAGTGACCCACTTTACAGGGGATGATGGAGAATCAAGAGTTGAAATCTGCCCAAGGTCTCCAATGAGTGGAGACCGAGCTGTCACTCAGCCAGTGAGTGGCAGAGCTGGGATGTGAACCCAGACATTCTGGACACTAAACCCTGGGTTTAAGGATCTTGCTTCTCCTATGTGTTGTCCCATGAAGTCCCAACCCACCAGAACGAGAAATGAGAGCACTCTTCAGGAGCTGTGTATGGGGGTAACTGTGTAGGCTTGGCTTCCTCCACCATGGGCATAGCTACCAGAGTCACCAGGGGAGGTGTGCCTTGCTATTCAGTGGTGATTTTCTATAAGAGTGTTTTATAAATACTTTATCAAACTAATAGAGTCCAATAATTCCAAGGGTCCAGTTACCATAAAGAAAAGCACTTGTCATAAGATCCAGATTTAAGGAAATACAAGTTAGGGCAAGTGAGAGTGTACTGCACCAATCTTCCTCTATGAACAGTCCACCCTTTAGCTAAGCTTGGGTCTTTCTGGACCAGAAGTTCAAAATCATGGCCACTTATATCAGGTATCAAGTAATACTGGTGGCCTTTCTTGAGCTCTAGATTTAAGTGTGTGTGTGCATAAAATATGTAGTTTTTCACTTGTGAACTTAAAATATGTGTCTGTGTAAATCCTGCTTCTTGCCCTTCAAACACTCCTGATTCATTCCACTTGGACCCAAATCCGAGCATCTCCCCCACTCCAGCTGTGGCTGGCCCGCTCAGGAGAGTCCTTGGACTCACAAAGCACCTTTTGAGTTTTAACCCTCGAGCTCAGTTGGTGCCGGGTTCTCAAAGCTTTGGAGGACATGTAGCAGTCTGGGGGCCCCTTCCTATGCTAGTGACAGCTGTATGGAAACAATTCTTCCCCACCCTGGTGCCATGAGGAAGCCGAGCAAAATAACTACAAGACCCATTTCCCCTGTCATTTTCTGTGTGGTGTCTTTCGATTGAGTTATGGAATATTTTCAACGAATGCTTATTTGCATCCTACTGTGGGCATGCCTACGTCTCCCCATATCCGCTCTGAGAAAGACAGACATGGACATGGAGAAACAGTGATTCTCCACTGATGACCCTTAGAATCTCAGAGTTGGATGTGACCCCAGAGATTCTTGGCTGCTGCCCTTGACAGAGGCTATGAAGGGTCACACTCACAGGAGAGTCACACAGAGATGCACAGAACGCTGGGCTCCATGGTGTCACACTGCTCCTAAAATGGGAGACCCTTTCTCCTCCTGATCAAACATATAATGTTCCCTCATGAAGGAAAGTGCCTCCTCTCACCATGCAAATAGTTGGCTGCTAAGTCTCTCGACTTTCTCAGCATTGCCATTAGCAGGATTTGGTCCCTCTTCCCCTTTCCTACTCTCAGGTCTGATTTTTGCTGGAGGTTTGTTTCATAACCATAACTCATGTCTTCCAAGGTCACAGTTGGCCTGCGGCCTACATTCTAAGTATTTTAATACAAATCAGCCAGAGGGTTTCTCCACGAGAGCATACTTGCTGCTTGGGTCTTTTGCTAAAAGTGAAGAGAATGTCCTTCCAGTGTGACATGAAGCCACATATGCCCTGGATTTGCCACTGTGGGCAGGTTAGACACGGCTTATGCCCAGGTGGGGACAGAGGCAGAAGCTCCACTTGAGCACCATTGGTTCCCAAAACGCCACAGTGACTGTGGCCTGGGCCCCAACTTCAGAGTCGGGAATTATTTCAAGATGCCTGTGGTGGGTTGAATGGCGTCCCCCACAAAGACACGTTCATGCCCAAATCTCTGCCCTGTGAATGTGAACTCTTCCGGCAAAAGGGTATTTGCAGATGTAATCAAAGAAATGATTTTGAGATGAGCTCATACTAGAGGACCTGGGTGGGTCCTCAATCCAACAGGGGTCCTTCCAAGACACACCCAAAGGAGAAGGCAATGTGAAGACTGAGACAGAGGTTGGAATGATGTGCCAAGAGCCCAGGCAACCAAGGATACCCCCCAAAGCTGGAAGAGGTGTCGAAGGACCCTAACTCCAGAGGGAGGGTGGCTTTGTCACTGCCTTCATTTCAGGCTTCTGGTGCTGAGTCATCTGCTTTTTGGTAGTCCTAGAAAACATCTCCTATTCATGTTCCCCAGGGGGTATAATTTGGGGTCCTTCATGCGACAGAGCCCAGGGAATGCTCTTCCTTCACGTGGCCATTCTCAGCAAATGAGTGCTGGGCGCACGGGCTGTTGTGACACCACTCTGGGAATTTGAAGGATTAAACTCAGGGTGGCCTCCCCTTTTCATTGAGATGCTCTTTTTGGTTTCCCTGAAGCAGCGAGCTGCAGGGACTCCCTCTGAGGTGGTGAGGGTGGAGATGGGGGTGAACTGGGATCCTGTTGGGTGTCCTGGCAAGCTGCAGAGAAGGCAGCATGGCCACGGGATGACCTTGAGATCCTTTATGCTGGGGTCAGGGTGATGCAGGCTCAAGTTTTGGGTCTCTCTTTACCAGCTGTGTGAGCCAAAGAAGGATCCCCCCCTCCCAAGAAGACTACATTTCCCAGCCTCCCTTGCATTTAGATGAGGGCCATGTGACAGGGTTTTGGCCAGTGAGATGGGGGTGGAGAGGTTGGCCAGCAGTGCAGGATGGCTCAGCCTCTCTCTTTCCTTCCTGGCCACCTCTGAAGCTGTGTGTTTTAATGATGGTGGTGCAACTTGGTAGCAGCCTGAGCCGCAGTCTATTTCAGACTGTGAGATGAAGGAGGAACGAACCTTTCTTGGCTGTGCCATGCCACTGTACCACCACCTCGGCTGTACTGACTAAGGCTGAGCTTGGTGATGCTTTTTAACCTCTCTGAGCCTCAGTATCTTCTTTTGCAAATGTTGGTTGTGATAACATGCTCTGCTATATTAATTGTAATAGCTATTGTTGTAGTCAAGGCCAGCTTCACTGTAAGTAACAGAAACCCACTCATTAGGGCTAAATTAGAAAGGGAATTTGCTGGAGAATCTCACGGGGATCTTGAGAAACCCGGAATCCTTTGCTTTCCTACCTGCGAGGTCACATTTCTTTTGGTTCCATTATCCTCATCCAATTCACTGACATCTCTGTGTCCCACCTAAGTTTCTAGGAGAAAAAAATCTGATTGGCTCAGCATGTGTCAAGTGTCCACCTCTGGTCCAATCAGCTGTGGCCAGAAACCACAGTCACTTAAGATAAATGTGGCCATGAATAGGGCATACCCCAAAGTTGTCTACCATGTTCTAGGCAGGAATGCTGACTTTCATGAAGGAGCATGTTTGGAACCACACGAGAGGGTGCACCCAGAGCTTCTTGGCAGGGTTTTGCCAGCAAAGAATGATCTCCCAGTTAAAACTCTGGAGTCACATTTCTGGTCTTTGGGAGGATCCCGGAGGGTCTGAATGTCCTGATGCACTTAGACTGGTGAGCATCTTTCACCAAGCACAGCAGGTCATAAATAGCTCTGTGGTCACCCATGGATCAGTGGCACTGAAATCATGGTGAGGGAATGCAGCCCCCCCGCACCCCTTGGGCTTTCACCAGCTGCTCCGTCTCCCCTCTGTTCTGTGCGCCCACCCTGGAAGAACTTTGGCATTTGCTGAAAGGTCAGCAGCTGCAATTTCAGGCCATGTGGGTAACTTGAACTTGTAACATTTAAATGTAGCTGCAAAGGGTATGATTGTTACGCCTGATGTCAGCCTGGGCTAGAGGCTGGCAAGATAGCAGGCCTCCCTCACTCTTTACAAGGCAGTAGTTGACTGCTTATAAATGGCACAAGCCAATGTTTCTCCCCCTGAGCCCTGAATTACCCAAACTTCTCATTCCTGACATAGCAGAGTGCTCAGCTGCCTGTGCTCTGTAGCTCTCTGTGAAATCCTGGCTTGTTGGTTTCCCTGTCTCATTGCTAATCTGTTGTGAATAGTTACATTTATGAAACATAATAAAAAGAATTACTGGAATGGCCAATAGGCATATGAAAAGATGCTCCATATTGCAAATCACAGGAGAAATGCCATTCTAAGCTACAATGAAACACCACTGCAAACCAGCTAGGATGGCAGTTATAGGAAAAAGGAAATAACAAGTGTAGGCGAAAATACAGGGACACAGGAACCTCGTTCATGGCTGGTGGGAATGTGCAATGGTGTGGCCCTGGCAGAAAATGGAACGGCAGCATCCCAAGAAATTAAATGATGTTATCATGTGCTTTAGCAATTCCACTTTGTATATATACTCCAAAGAACTAAAATCAGGAACTTAACAGATGATTACTCAAAGCAACATTTTTCACAACAGCCCCAAAGTGGAAGCAACCCAGGTGTTCACTGACCAATGAATGGATAAACAAAATGTGGTATATGCATGCAGTGAGTATTACTGAGCCTTAAAAAGGAGAAAAATTCTGACACAGGCTACATTGTGCATGACCTTGAGAATACTATGCTAAGTGAAATAAGGCAGTCACAAAGGAACAGATATTGTAGGGTTGCATTTATGCAAGGTACCTGGAGTAGCCAAATTCATAGAGACAGAAAGTATAAAAGTAGCTGCCAGAGGCTGGGGTGAGGGGCAAAGGAAGTTCATGTTTAATGGGGATGGAGTTTCATCTCTGGAAGCTGAAGATGGATGGTGGGGCTGGTTGTCCAACCATGTGGATGTGCTCATGCCATTGAATTGGGCACTTACAAATGGTTAATGCTTGAGGTCCTGGGTTCATCCCCAGCACTCCCTCACCCACCCCCAGATCTAAATGGTAAAAAGAATTACTGAAAAAATGACGTGAAAAAGAAATACATACAAAATAATGTTAATTGTAACTTTGCTTAAATTGGAATGGCACTCATTGTTACATTTAAATTACATCTTAATAAATATAATCAGAACAATCATAATGTGGAAAAATTGCTATAGTCATTTCTAGTTTTTCTACTGATCCACTAGTAGACCAATAGGGTTTGCAGACTGTCTATGATCTACTTTGTATTTTGAAAGTAAAACAGACTTTTGAGAAAAATACAGAGTGAATTTGACACAACATGCAGATTTAGGCAAATCGCTCCATAATCAGGATGCAGAACAATTTGTCATGCAAGACTCTCCCTTGGCTGATGCCCTCCCTGCACCCTCACCCCCCAGCAACCCTGGAAACCTTGGCAACCATCGCTGTCATGTTGTCCTTTTGAGAACACATGGAATCATGCATATGAAGCCCTTTGAGACTGGCTTCTTTCACTCAGCACAATGCTGTTGAGATCCATGTGAAAATAGTTCTTTGCCTTGCAGTATTCCATTCCAAGGATCTACCAGTTGGTTTACCCATTTGCTGCTGAGGAGCATTTGAGTGTTTACAGTTCCTGAATGTTAAAAATAGAGCTGAGGTAAACATCTCCACAGGGCTGTTTGTGTGAATACACATTTCCCTTTTCTAGGGTAGAAGTGATGGTCCCCTTGAGGGGTGTTATTTTGCACCATCACCCAGGAAATCCTCTGCATCAGAGGACAATGTCAGATTGCAAAGGAAACCTGAAAACCACTCAAAGGTTTCTCTCTTCATCTTTCAGTCATCAACTGGCCCAGAACTCCAAAAATCCATCCACTACTTTTTCTATAATTATATCAGAATCGTAGTCAGTCTTCTCACGTGAAAGGCAAAACACAGTTATTTGTTACCAGCAAAATGGCCTGTGGGGATCAGAGAAGGCTCCCTTCTGTGGTCCTCAGTCCCTAGAAGCTCCCAGGATCCTGGTGATATCAAGACTGAAATGTTCTGACCCAGCAGTTCCTCCTCGAGGCCCGTGTCTTACTGAAGCTCTTGTAGCAAATATGAGGACACTGCCTGGGCGTGTTTGAAGAACAAACTCTTCCAAAATTATCCAAATGTCCACACACTGGACCACAGGAAGTCTCTGTGACTGACTCAGATGTATCCCCAGGATGTCTGGCTGTGGCGGACACTTTGGATTGGTTGATCCAATACCAGTGGCCAACTCTCACCTCAGGCGTCCACGTAGGACATGAATCTAGCCAATGCTCTGTTAGGTGGAAATCTACTGGGGGTGGATGGATGGGTTGGGGGGTGGATTTTTCTTTCTTAATAAAAGGGAACTAACATTTCCTTTTTATTTTCTGCCCCTTTGAGTCTTCAGTGTGGGCTAAGTAGTCAGAGTGATGGCCACTTTGTGACCGCAAGGTGACAAGCAGGCGGACAAATGCCAGCAGACCCAGGATGACAGAGAAGGGACAGAGAGGGGTTCCCAACAGGACCTCTGAAGAGCTGAAAGCATGCCACAGCCACTGCCTAGCAAGTGCACTATGAGAAAAAACAAAACAAAACAAAACAAAACAAGCAAACCTGTGTGTAGCTTGCTCCGTGTTTTCTATTACTTGCAGCTAAAAACATTCTAAATAAGTGTCAAGCGGAAAATATCAAACTGAAGAGCAATGTGTAAATTCTTAGTTATGTCTGTATACATATTGTTATAGGCACACTGAAACACTGGAGGAGGAAAGATTGCTAACAAAGTATTGAGTACAACTTATCATTTTTTTTGGAGGGGGTACAGGGATTAAACTTGGGCACTTAACCACTGAGCCACATCCCCAGCCCTTTTTTATATTTTATTTAGAATCTTGCTGAGTTGCTTAGGGCCTTGATAAGTTGCTGAGGCTAGCTTTGAACTTGCAATCCTCCTGCCTCAGCCTCCTGAGTGGCTAACATTACAGGCCAGTGCCACCCTGCCCAGCTACATCTTGTTATTTTTAATCCTCTTTCTCGAAGGTGGGTATTTTGTGTTAAACACATTCACAAGTGAGCTCACTGAATTTCAAGGGGTTAAGTAACATTTCAAATTGTACAACTAGCAGAAAAGTAGCTTGGTACTCTGAGCCAGGTCTGTCCCTAGACACAGAGCTCTGGCCAACACCTGGGATCACCATGGTGCCTGTCTGCCACACTGACCCCCAGCAGCTTCCAGCACAATTATTTCTAGGGAGTGGGATGAGGGGTCAGACTGGTGATGAGGAGTCTTTATACAGTTATTTAGCAAGTATAATTTCGAATGAGTATTATTTTTGTTCTCAAAACACCAATCCAGAAAAAGTGGTAGAGTAAGACTGGAGCTAGGTGCTATGCTAGGAATATGATTTTTTTTTTCTTCCAGATTTGGAAGAGTCTGGGTCTCTATTCAGTCAGATCACACACGTGTTCTGGAAGCCCATTTATCTGAAAGAACCTGGCTAAGGAGATCACGAAATTGGCATTATGTTAGTATGTGACCTATGCCCCAGATAAGATCTCTGCCAATCTACCAGCCTTAACCGTGGGGGAGTCAGGCTCTGCACTGTCCTAGTGAGGAATCCCTTCGTCTTCTTGAATAAGAGGCTTTGATGGGTCATTCTTTATTAGCCGGATCTCACCCCACTCCCATTACTATAAGGTTGCATCTAAGGATCTCGGAAGAGGGGAGCTTGGGAAGGGAAGCGGCCTGGGTTTCCGCGCAGCCCAGTTCTATTTACAGCTTGCATGTGGCGCTTTGGCAGCTGTTGCCACCAGGGAGGCCAAGAGGTTTCCTTGAGGGCTTGTTCAGTCATTTCTGTCACGTGGGTTGGGGCCCTTTGCCTTAAAGGTCCTGGCACGGCCACCGCGGGTTCCGCATCAGCTTCCACACTGCAGAGCCGCAGCCCCTCGCGGAAAGCTAGGGACCGCAGGGAGGAAGGTGGGAAGCATCCTCGGCCACCATGACGGACAGAAGTCCCTTCGAAACCGACATGCTCACCCTGACCCGCTACGTTATGGAAAGGGGGCGGCAGGCCAAAGGCACCGGGGAGCTCACCCAGCTGCTGAACTCCATGCTCACCGCCATCAAGGCCATCTCCTCGGCCGTGCGCAAGGCCGGCCTGGCCCACCTGTGAGTTGGGGCGCATGCGCGGAGCGGACCAGTGGGCGCGGTCCTGCAGGTGCCTGGGCTGGAAACCGGGTCTTGCTTGCTTTCTGTGCCCCAGAAGGAAGTTGTGTATCAAATTGCATGCTTTGTTAAAGGAGGCTTTAAAGTGTTTCAAGAAAGGAACGAAGGACTCTGAGGCCCTGCAGGGAAAAATAGATAAAATCTCTCCAGTTACTACTTACAACAATAACGCAGGCAGGGGCTTGCTGCAGAGCATATTGAATTCTCAGGACTTGTGTCAGCAGAAGGGGATTCTCACAGGCAGCCTGAAACAGCTCTCCACATCATTTGCAGATCTGAGGGTTTGTCAGGACCCTGGTGGATGGCCAGGAGTAGAAATCATTCACAAAACAGAAAACTGCACAGCTCCCCTCCTTCACCTCTCCTCTCACCATAGAAGGAGTCTTTGCTGGCGATGTTTTCAAATGTCTTCCCTGTGACTCTCTGTCTTTGTCTCCACTTGGCGTGCAGGAAGGTGGGGGGGTGCTTGGCCTGGGAGGTGACTGAGGGGTTCTCTTTCCTTGGTTCTTGCTAAGGATTTTTCCAAGTGCAGAATGAGGCCAAGTTCATGCTAAGGCTGCTGAGGGTCATGGCCAAATGTCCAATGCAAATCTTTGATGAAAAGAAACCATCTTTTGTTGGGGCTTCGCTTTCTTTGTCATGATTCCAGGAGAGGTCCTCTTAGAAGTTGAGGGACCTGCTTTTTTGGGGGGTGAGAGCAAACCCCAAATGAAAAGCTAACAAAGTCTAATTATTTCAAATACTTCTTCTTAATAATGTAGCAATTTTAAGATGAAAAAAGTGTGATAACGTAGTGGCACCCCCTCTTCCACAAAAAGTCTTACTGGGTTTCTCGAGAAATCTTCACCATGGCTGATTTTAGAACTGTCAGCAAAAGAATCTCCACAAAAGAGTTCAATGTAGATTAACTTCCTATTTTTGTGTTGCCCTGTTTTAGTTGGCCACTGGCCAGGAGAAGAAATCAGCACTCCAGGTACTGGACACCCCCTTACTAGTTTTTCACAAACACGTGTCCAGTATAATAGTTTGTAGAAATGTGTAAGCAAGGCCCCTGGCCTTGAGCTTCACTTCGCAGAGATGACTACATTTCTAAGATAAGATAAGTTACCAGTTGGGCTCCATGGTAACAGCTGGCAGGGGAGGGAAGAAAGGGGAGGAGAAGCTCTCCCCTTCTCAGGTGCTATCCTTGAAGGGTTAACTTGCCCAGAACAGTGAAAGAAAAAGCTACTTTTATGTGAACTTCTGCAGACTGTGAACTTGTGAGTCCCTCCCCTTACATGCTGGGTATAAAATCTGAACTTGGGGTTCAGGGGATTGATTGATTACAGCAAAAGCTGTGCCCTCTGAACCTGGCTGCAGCCAAATAAAACTGTTTCCTGCTATCTTCGGTACCTTGCCTCGTCTGTCCCTACAACAATAGCATTATATTACAAGATGTAATTATGATAAGATTATAACAGACTTTATTTATGTAAGGATTTGGGACCCAGTAATGGGACCCTACTTAAAGTAACATTAGGATCCATTTGTTTTCCCCTGTGAGTCACTATAACTGCATTATCATCTCATTTGGCAATAATGGCCAACTTCTTCCTCTAAAGGCCTTCTCAAACGTGAGGTCCCCTGTCCTGCTACTGCCAGGTGATGGGCCCTCCTGAATGACACTGGATAGCACCTTTGTCTCTCCCCACACACAAGCCCTGCTTGCTATACTCGAGCGATGCCCTCAGTGACACCCCACCTCAGTGACACTATTTGTCCACACTAGTGGGGTTCCTCCTCACTGCAGGACTCTACCGGTCTGAGGCTGCCTTGGCTGAGTTCTTATTTATCTGCTTGCTGGTAGTTTAGTGTCAAGACAAACTGGTCCTAGGAACTGGAGAATCAGGATGATTATTTAACTTGGCTTTTGCTACCATGTGATCATAGGCAATGGTTTTCTCTTGTTGGAACTCAGTTTCTTCATTTGTAAAATGGAGAGGATACTAATTGCCCCTAACTCATAGGCTTGTGATAAGGGTTGGTAGGTCCATGTGCTGAAGATTTCTACAGTGCCAGCCCCATAATAAATGCTCCCTAAACGCTCCAGTTGTTATTAGCAGGTTGCAAGTGCAGACCTGGAGAAATTTGCCAGCTAGCCTATGTAGCCAATTGACCACTAGGTGGCAGGCGCAGCCCTAGGAAAAGTGTCAGGATTCCATGATTTTTTTTGCTGCTGTGACCAAGGGCCTGGGTCCCTACAATGGCAGCATCTCAGAGGACCTAAAGCAGAAACCTTACCCCCTGTTAGAAGAGCAGCCACACTAATGCCTGTAAGACTGGGCCACGTTCCTTCCACTGTCCCACTCAGGGGAACTCAAGCCCCTCATTCCTTTACTTCCCCCTTGGGAAGACATTTCTAGGCACAGGATCCATCAATTCAATTGATAAGTTATTAGAGGTTATTATTTTTCCCTTTTATATTTTCTCCTCTCTTTTCTATGGAAAGGAGGATGCTGGAGTGCTATCCTAGAAGTCTCTCCTTGATTTTTTGTGCCCACACAGTAGAACATCCCATTTAGAAGTTGTCAGTGAGCTTCAGAGCTAGTTAAAATGCTAAAAGATACTGCCTGTGGGTTGGAGGGTACTGTTCATGCCTGACCTAAGTTGAAACAGGACTGGTTGTGAATTCCTCTTTCTGGAAGGAGAGGTGTTGCACAGGGCATGGAGGGAGGGTGCACAGGACAGGTTGTAAAGCACAGGACAGGCAGAGCTTGCTTCTCACCTCTGCCCACACAGGCCTTGGATGCTCCAGCTGTTCATGCCACAACAACAGCTCAATAGTCCATACTAAACAAGAGGATTGGGCATGTGGTCCTTTTAAATGCCCATGCAAAAATCACATATTTTGATTGTTGCTGTTATTTCTTTTGCTTGCTTTTGTCTTGAACCAGGAAGTCAGTGTTTCTGGTCAGACTGCCAGCTGCCTTATCATAGCAAACATCCAGTGATGAGTGGGGGGTGGGGCGTGGAAGGGAGAGACGTTGTCAGTCAGGCAGGAGGGTGGCTGATGTGTTTGTCCCTGGCTTAGGGTAGTCAGTGGTTCTCAACTCTGGCTGCCTCTTAGGACCACCTGAGGATTTTTTTCACACATAAATGGAATTAAAGTAGGGATGAGAAGAAACATTGCTTTCTTGCCATCCTTTCTCCATAACTTGGGGAACGTAATTTGAGCATCTCCTCTGTGCTGAGCACGGCGGAAAACCAGACAGCAAGGCACGGTTCTTGTCCCCAGCAAGCAGATAATCCAGCAGGGAAGGTGTCCCAGGAACAGACTGAGCTGCTGTGGGAGAATGACAGGATATGTCATTGTGTGGCGGGGATTCATCAGAGAACCAGGAGGCCACCTGGAGGGTGTCAGGAGGCTGGGCAGTGGGCATTGCCATGTGGCTCGCACCAGGAGCAGAGGTGAAAGGGCAGAGGCTTGCTGGGGCTGAGGCTACAGGACATTTGAGGCTGGTGGAAGGCCAGCAATCCATGCAGAATGTGACTCACTGCAGTGGTGGGCGGGTGGCCAGACTAAGAACAGCTGCCATCCAAACAGAGAAAAAAAAATCCCTTCTAAATTAATTAAACTAATGCTAGATGGTGGTCAGGGCTAAGGAGAGGAAGAAATCAATAAAGATGTTGGGGTTGGGAGTTGCTGGTTTAGCTGGTGGTCAGGGAAAGCCTCGCTGAGAAATGAGCTGTGGGTCAAGCTGGACCTGGATGAGAGCCATGTGGCTCCTGGAGGGCTATGCTCATGTGTGTGTGGGGGCAGCAAGGCCACTTGTCAGTTGGCCAGGGCAGCTGCATGCCTGGTGGGTTCCAGAGGAGGCCCAGACTGGCTGAAAGGAGACAAGAGGGACAGGAGGGCACGCCAGTGTGGGAACAGATCTTCTGTGTGCCTGACTCTCCCATGGGCTCTTGTCTTTGCCTTTGGGTGAGGGGAGTGATGTGCCTGGCATTTCAGAAAGACTTCTTTTGCTTAGAGGGGAGAAGGCAGGAGTAGGGAGAGCTTTGCCTTTTAATACTCTAAAACCAAAGCCCTGAGATAGACTTTCTTTTCTTTTCTTTTTTGGTGGTGCTGGGATGGAATTGTGAGCCTCCTACCTGCTAGGCAAGTGCTCTACCACTGAGCTACCCCACAGGGCCCCTAGATAGATTTTTATAGTAGTGATCTTTCTTGTAGTGCTTGGGATAGTCGTGGAGAAACAAATTAAATTAAGAAAGTCTGTCCCCAAATTTCCTCCTTAGTTCAAGAAGCAACCACAGGGCCATTTTATTTCAACCCAGGAGGAGCTAGTGGAGGATCACCCCAAGTCGTGGAGTTTCAGTGCCGGAAGCCAAGCCCTGACTTCTTGGAGGCCTGGAGTATGGCACTGTGCCTGACTCTGGAGCTCCCCCATCCTCCCCACCCCCTGGTGCTGAGCCTAGGTTGTCTCCTGGGGAGACCAAGGAAATATGACCATGTCCCCAAGATGCAAAGGAAGCAAGGCTGAGAGGTGCTGCCACGAGGGGTCGTGTGCTCCTGAGTGTGTAGGACCTGAGGCCGCAGAGATGCGAGGAAGTGGGGGCGCTCTGGCTCTGGCTGGGGGGTTCTTTGCTGCCATCCGGGCTCCCCCAGTGACCTCAGTCGGCCTCTTGTCCTCTTAGGTACGGCATCGCAGGCAGCGTGAATGTGACTGGAGACGAGGTGAAGAAGCTGGACGTGTTGTCCAACTCCCTGGTGATCAACATGCTTCAGTCGTCCTACAGCACGTGCGTCCTGGTCTCGGAGGAGAATAAGGACGCCATCATCACGGCCAAGGAGAGGCGGGTGCGTGGGGCTGGGCACTGGGCCCTGCTGACCAGTAGGGGGCGCCGCTGGGCGGGAGGCTGGGGCTTCTCCCGCCTCTTCAGTTGCAGGGATTTTCTTCTATTTCTTAGAAATTGTTTAGCAGAATTAAGGTTGCATGTTGCTTTTTTTTTTTCCCTCTTTCTTTCGTGGTGCTGGATATTGAACCCAGGGCCTCAGGCATGTCAGGCAAGTGCTCTACCACGGAGCCACATCCCCAGCCCTTGGAAATCCTAGGCTGCCTGGTGAAATAAGCCTCCGTAATAGGGCTGTGAGGTAAATCAGAGTGATTTCCTGATGTGCCTTAGCGGGGGGGGGGGGGGGGGGGCCATTGAAGAATACCAGTGACAGCAAGGTACCCTTGGGGACTTGAACTTGCAGAGTCCAGTAAAAAGCAGAGGTTACTTTGGGGGAAGTTTTCTTCCTTCTGGGAAGCGCTGTACAGTACAGCCTGTGGTTCCTCCTGTCCTTGCTTCTCCTCTCTACCCTCAACCCCACGATTCCTCATAGGGTGGTGGTTTCAGCAGAGATGTTTTAGTGCCTGACAAACTATTAGACTAACCCAGAAAATAAGTCATACAGACCCTGTGCTCTCGCCTTAATGTGATGGTACGGTTGGTTAGCACGGGGCCTGGCTGGAGACGGTCTGGGTCACTTAGTTCACATTTATTAGACAGTGAGGTTTTCTCGTGGCTAAAAATCTCAACCAATGCTCTGCTTCCGTGTAGTAATATAAGATAGATGCTGGGACTATTGGCCCTGGTTTTATACATTAGGCACTGGTAATGAGGGGCTGTTTCTTTATGATGAGCAGGAAGGACAGAATATAGAGCAGATAAGGAAAGCCAAATTTATTAAACACTGCATGCCAGGTATTGTACAGTTGTGTGCAACTTTTGCTTTTGTCTCACATAAATTAAGCTCACACCTATTATTTGTAATATTCAATATCAATGAATATAACCTTTGTTTTACTCTCCAGTCTAATCTGCCATTGTCTTCCCCAGTTGGCTTGAGCTCCATGGGTCTACATACTAGTTCTGGAAAGTTCTACATGCCTGCTGTCCAGGCCAGGAGCACTTGCTGATCTCTGTCTTCCATGTGCCTGTATTTCTTCATTGAATATTCCTCATGAAATGTCGTCTCCTTGCCCACTCTATAACCCTGACCCTGCTTAGATTTTCTTTAGAACACTTACCACACCTGTTAGTCAACCACAATACATGGCAAGAACAACTTCGAGGAGTAGAAGTTTATTTTGGCTCATGGTTTCAGAGGTTCAGTCCAAGGTCAGATGAATCCATTGCTGTGTGTAGAACATTAATGGCAGAAGGGCCTGGTGAAGGAAAGCTGCTCAATTGATGGTGGCCAGGCAGGGCGGGGAGAGAGAGAGAGAGAGAGAGAGAGAGAGAGAGAGAGAGAGAGGGAGAGAGAGAGAGAGAGACACCAGAGGACAAGATTTGATCCTCAAGGGCACATTCTCAGTAAACGACTACCTCTAGCCACACCCCACCTACCTACAGTTACCACCCAGTAGCCTATTCAAATTATTGATCCATCAAGTGGAATAACCTGCTTACGAGGCTATAGTTCTCATAATCAAACCATTTCACCTCTGAACATTCCTGCATTCGCACATGATCTTTTTGAGGGACACTTCGTGTCCAAACCATAATACCCCTATGAATATGCGTAAAAAGGTTCTGTTTTCCACTGGAATGTGGGGGACACAGGGCACAAATTGGTGACTGCTGCTGATCCTGCCCCCAAACCCACGGCCTTGGATGTTTTCAGCAAATATCTGTTGAGTGTGCGAGTAAGTGGGAGAAGCAGGATCACTCCCAGGGAGGCCAGAGGAGTTCCAGGCTTATGAATCGTCCTTGTCTCCTCTCCCTGTGGCTGAACAAGAAAAGAAAAAAGAAGGAAAGCTCTAATGAAGCTAGGACACTACTCATTAGAAAGGCAGGGAAACTCATCTGACTGGAGGGAGAAATGACTCCTATTTTATTTGATGTTTTGTGACTGATGTTCAATTAGCCAGAGACCCAAACCTGTCACCAAGGGCTCTCGGAGCTGTGCACCTGGGAGGTCTGTACGACATATGGAGGGCTCTCCTTGTACGGAATGTTGACTGGGGCCACTGTGACGGCAGAATGGGGGACCCTGGCTCTCACTTGCTCGTTCTATCTTCTGGTCTGTACCTGGGACAGGTGCACTGTATCCATTTTTATTCTCCTGATGGATCTGGGCCTATCGACCAGTAAGACAGACCCAGAGGCTATGGGAATGTTGTTCGGAGATTTTTCTGAACTCTTTTGTCAAAAATGATGCCAGATAAACAAAACAGAAAGAGAGACCCGGAAAGTGTGATCCCAGAACTGCCCTTTCTGTGGACGTGAGTGGAGATGGCCCTGGGAAACCAGGCAGCAGGTCGAGTTCTGCTCTTCTCTTGCAAGGGGCAGTTTCAAACCTGGATTCCTGTCACATCATAGCCACCTCTTAGCCCTGGGGACCCAGATGGGAGGGGAGGGCAAGCTAGGAG
Organism: Marmota monax; assembly: GCF_021218885.2. Lineage (NCBI taxonomy): Eukaryota > Metazoa > Chordata > Mammalia > Rodentia > Sciuridae > Marmota > Marmota monax. The sequence goes on along the minus strand of NW_026693881.1, from coordinate 1,667,928 downwards.
CAAGCAGAAAGAGAGCCATTTGGGGTGGGTGGGCTGTCCTGTGCTGTGTGCCCCCTAAATCTGTGTAGGGCAGAGTTGGCAGGAGCTGTGGGAGTCACGCAGGTCCCCTCTGTCCTCCACAAGTAATAGCATCTTTGATGAGGATACGCCCGTGGCTCTCCATCTCTTTTTGGTGTAGACTCGTCTGCCACACCCAGCCCTGACTTAGAGGCCTGGAGCTGGTGGGACATGCTGATGGGGGGCTCTTCCCTCTGTGATTTAGGGGAAGTACATCGTCTGCTTTGACCCCCTGGATGGATCTTCCAACATCGACTGCCTGGCCTCCATCGGGACCATATTTGCCATCTATAGAAAGGTGAGTAGATGGCTGACTTCTCCTGCCTCCTCCCTGGGGCGGTTTCCAGAAGGTTCCTGGCTGAGAGCTTTGAGTCTGGAGTCTTAACTTTCATCTCCCCACTAACCAGACACACCGTTGAAGGCACACGGGGAGCTCTCTCTGCCTGAGGCTCCTCACATGGCTCTTCTTCTGCCTCCCTCCCAGCATTCCTGGGAGTCACCTTGCTCTGAAGGTCTGGGTGGAACACAAATGTCAGATGTGGTGCATTTGATGGCCTGTTATCCAAATGCCTTGGACCAGAAGTGTTTCAGATTTCAGATTTGTCTTTTTAGATTCTGGAATATTTGCGTTTGTATAAGGAGGTATTTTGGGGATGAGACCCCAATCTGAGCACAAAGTTTCCTTCTGCTTCATGTACGCCCTGTACACAGGGCCTCAATGTAATCATGCACAGGGCTTTTGCGTACTGTTTTGGTTGAGGCCTGTCATGGGAGTTCAGGTATGGAATTTTCCACACATGATATCTTGTTGGCCCTCAAAATGTTTCACATTTTGGAGGATTTTAGATTTTAGACTTTTGGATAAGAGATGCTCACCATGTTAGGTTCGAGGTGCACCCTCTCTTTCTTCTTTGTGCATCCCAACCCTACTGTATTAGTTTTCTGTCATTATCCTGACAATATACCACATATTTAGAGACTTAAAACTTCTCCCATTACTTGTCTCCCAGCTCTGTGGATCAGAAGTTGAGCAGGCTTGGCCGTATTCTCTGCTTAGGGTCTGGTAAATCCAAAATCAAGGTGACAGCCAGTCTGACCTTTTACTACGAGGCTGGGGACTAGGTGTGGGGAGTATTTGCTTCAGACTCCTTTAGGCTATGGAAGGAATTGGGTTCCATTCTGTAGGATCGAGGTCTTCTCCCTCTGCAGGGCGATGGCTGGGGGTCCTTTTGAGCCCCTGGAGGCTGCCTCTGTTCTTTGGCTGGTGACTTCTTTGTTTTCAAAGCCAGCAAAGGTTGGCCAAGGCCTTGTTGCTCTCTGGAAGCCCCTCCGCCACCTTCTCCTCGTCTCCCCTGCCTCTAGCCGCAGGAAGTTATGTGCTGTTTGGGGGCCATTTCATTAGATTGTGCAAATCAAATCGGGACAACCCAGGAAAGTCTCCCTATTTTAAACCCATCTTAGATCTGCCAAGTCCTTTTTAGCTACGCAGGGCAACATATCTGCAGGTTCTGGGGATTAGGATATCTTTGGGGGCTGCTCTGCCTACCCCATAAATGTAGCAACAGAGAGGATCTCAGAGGTTGGTTTGTGACCATCCTGCATGACCAGAAACTTCACACAAGAGCACGTAATCCATATTGAGCACTTGGTGGGGCCTCACTGGGGTTCAGTTCTTGCTGTAGCCATGAAGGCTGGGCCTCGTCCCCTGCAGCACTCAGGCAGAAGGAGACCACGGGTGCTTGGGAGTATCATGGCCTTTTAGTTGGTGACCTGCCCTGGAACTGGTTCTAGAGACTTATCTCTCTGGCTGTAAACACTCATTTTCCACTTAACCGTTTATGATCACACGTGTGGAGATGCCTCTGCTTTCTGTACCACCAACGTGGCACCAATTACATAATTCCCCCTCATCCTCTGGGGACACGTTCTAAGACATCTGGGGATGCCTGTAGTTGGGGGTTGTACCAAACCCTTTCTATACATAACTACAATAAAGTTTACGAGCTAGGTACAGGAAGATATTAACAGCAATAATTAATAATAAGATTGATCAATATAACAATGGCAGAGTTATGTCGATGCAGTCTCTTTCTCTTGGGTTGTCTAATTGCTGTGCTCATCCTTCTTGTGGTGATGTGAGATGACCCCATGCCCATGTGACAAGAAATGAGGTGGATGGCATAAGCATTCTGACATAGGGTCAGGCTACGGCTGACCTTCCATTGGACACCAGGAGAATGATTACCTGCTTGGGGTGAGCCTGGATCTTGGAGCCGTGATGACATTTTCAGACCACAGCTGACCGTGGGTGACTGAAACCCATGGAGAAGGGGATACTGCTGTCATGAGCTTCCCAAGAGTGTCTCTTCCAGATCGCAAGCTCGGTGGAGGATTAGCTATGGCCCAGGTCACTGGCCTGATGAGTGGGCTACAGATACTCACATTAGTGTGACCATGTGGGGTCCTGCTAATGCTTGTCCAAGGCGGGGGGTGGGTGGGCTTAGAATTTGCTTTTGGGGAGAACCTATCAAAAATCAGCAGGAAATATACTTGGGCAGAATATGTGTGTGAGCCTTAGCTTTTCTGTCTGGGGAGAGTAGAACAGAAACAGGAGTGTGTCGTTCTCTAAGGGCTTGAGAGACAGAATGGAGGACGAGACTGCAGGGGGCTTTGCTTTCCCTGTTGGTCTCTGTCTCTCTTTCTTATGGAGAGGGAGAAGGAGACTTTTGCTGGGGAGACAGGAGAGAATGACACAGGTACTTTGATGTCTGGGAAAGCCGAAGGGTTAAGCCAAACTGAAGTGAGGAGAGAAGATTGTTTCCAAAAATCAAGAAGTGGTGTCATGTCCATGCAATCCTGAAGAAAGACGCTGGTGGTATCTTTGGGTGGCTTTGAACCTCAGTGTCCTTTTTGGCTGACTCCCTGAGGCCCAGGCTGAGCTCCTCTCTGGGGCTCTCAGCCCGGGGCTGGTCCTCACCTCTGCTCGGGAGGCAGGTGCAGATATCATTGCCACTTTTTGACTGAGGCAAAGTAGGAGCACAGAGAAGGTAATTGGTTTGGCTAAACGCACACCAAATGACGGCACGGGAGCTGAAGTGGCTGGCTTCCCTCTGACTCCCTCCTTGAAGCTTTTAATCTCTTCCTAAGGCCAACTGGTCTGAAAACAAAGAGGAATGTTCTTATCACACTATAGGCTACCAACCCCTGAGTTTAGGCGAACTTGAGCAGAGATTTCTGCCTTCAAATTTAAATAAAGCACAGGCTTTACAGGCAAGCCCAAATAACCAGGAATTCGCTCTGATAATATTTCTGAAGAAGAGTCAGATGTCAAGCACATTTATGAAAATATGCTGGCATTTTCTGAGACTCAGCACTGAATGTTTATGTCACCAAGAGCCCAGAACACCAATCTGTGTGGTCAAAAGGCTGGGTATAGAACGTTCTAGTTTACAAGGCTTCTAGGTTCACCTCCACCAGCATATTCTAGCTCCATGGCTTCCTGATGTTGGACGAGTTGTCTAATTGCTCAGGTTTCCCGTCCGTCACCCTCTTGCTATCTCAGAGGGCTGGTGAGGCTGTGGAATAAGGTACTGCCCAGAACCAGAGCTCAGTGGTCTTGGTTGTCATTATGGTTTAGAATCATGGCTCAGGACAGTGCAGAAGGCTGTGGCCTTAGCATCCTGGAGGGCTGTTCTTGGCAGAATGCAGACACCTATGCTTGGAAGTGAGGAAGAAAGCAGGTGGAGAATGCTTTGCTAGATGGCTGTTGCCTATCATTTAATAGAGTGGCTCAGCGGGAACTGGGCACCAACCCGGCGGCTCATTTCCTCCGGATACAGTTGCTGGAAATTGTTACTCAACCAGGCCTGTTATCCTGCTGCACAGATGATTTCTGCAAAGGATAAAGTTTATTCATGAGGTGGCTGAGCGTGTGGAGACAGGAGGGCAAGTTTCAAATCTGCCTCCCCAGGGAGGGGACTTGGGGATGTTCACGGGTGGAGGGGACTGGAGGTCAGCAGAGAGCAGGTGAGGCAGGTTCTCAGGTTCCCACGTGAGCATGCGCTTCTGCTGTTGCTCTGAGAGATCAGAAGCCTGGATCCCCGGTGGAGGGTGCCCTCAGGTGACAACAAGATGGTACGTTTCATTTCTCTCTTCTCCAGACCTCAGAGGGGGAGCCTTCAGAAAAGGACGCCCTGCAGCCTGGCCGCAACATCGTGGCCGCGGGCTACGCGCTCTACGGCAGCGCCACTCTGGTGGCACTTTCCACGGGGCAAGGTGTGGACCTCTTCATGCTGGACCCCGTGAGTACCAAACACCGAGGCCTCTGTGTGTGGGGACATCATGGGCCTGTCTTTGAATTCCTGTCCCCTGGGAGAATTCCCTGGTCTTTCCTGATCCTTGTTCTTGGGCTCAAGAGCCTGGTTTGGAGATCCAAGAGCACCATGAAAAGCAGTAAGGACCCCTGTGCACGCCAAGCATCCGTTGGGGGTCCTGTAGAATCAGGTGGATCAACTCCCCCGAGGAGCTTCCTTTCTTCTTCTTCTTTTTGTTATTGATTTATTTCAAGCTGATTCATAAAAACATACAAGTTGTACATTCTTGTGGGGCACCGTGGTATTTCGTGTTGTGTTGAAATCAGATTGAACACATCTTTTTCCCCAAGTATGGATTATTTCTTTTTCTTTTTTTTTAAAGAGAGAGAGAGAGAGAGAGAGAGAGAGAGAGAGAGAGAGAATTTTTTAATATTTATTTTTCAGTTTTTGGTGGACACAACATCTTTATTTTATTTTTTATGTGGTGCTGAGGATCGAACCCAGCGCCCAGCACATGCCAGGCGAGCGCGTTACCACTTGAGCCACGTCCCCAGCCCACGGATTATTTCTTTATGATGAGAGCATTCAAGCTCTGTTTGTCTGGCTTTTCCAAAGGAGTTTATTTTCCAAAAGTGCGTTCACCCTCCGGTTCCTGGGAGACTGCCCCTGAGGACCAAGTTTCCAGACTGAGTCATGGATTCTTGGATGGCACCGTCCAACAGAAGGCTCTGTCACCTGAGCTGCCCAGGACAGGTGCCACCAGCTTCCTGTAACTGCTGACTCTGGAGGCATGGCCAGGGTGACTGGGAAGTGGGATTTTTACATTTTATTTCATTTCTGTTCATATCAATAGCTACGGGTGACCAGTGGCCACTGTAGTGGGCAGCACAGGCTTGGAGGACTCTACTGATGTGCATGTGCTTCCCCGTGGTGGGAGCGACTGGTAGAATACTCTTCTATCAGGTTCTGTTCTTCTCCACACTTTGCACACTGAGAAAATGCTCAGGGACAGAAGAGGAAGAGGGGAACCTCTGAGCAGATGAACGGTGTCACAGAGCCAGCTTCACTGAGGGAAGAAATAGCTGGATACAGGAAGGAGAGCTTAAAAATAAGGCTCAGCCTTCACAGCATGTGTGCTTAAAAATGCTAAGGAGAAGTTTTGCAAACCTATTTCTAAATTGTAAAACATTTTCTTTAAATTCTGGATGCTTTGCCCGTCACTTATGAACTGCTTTGCCAGATACCACCAGGTCTTGTGGAAAACAAAGCAGTTTTGACTAAAGGCCATTTCAAAGCCTGCAGCATTCGTTCAGGGGAAAGTTCAGCACTTGAGTTTAATTCAGGCTTACAAGTGCTTACTGAGCATCTACTATGTCCCAAGTACTGTTCTGGGCAGCAGCGATACAGCACTGATCACACAAACACTCCGGCCCTGGTGGAGCTCTCCTGTCAGTGCGTTTGTGTGGAAGGAGGGAGCTGTCACAGTTCTGAACAGAATAGAGTTAGCTAATAGCACAGGGTTTGCAGTGTGGAAGCCCAGTCACCTACATAAATAGACTCATTACACCAGGGCCCTTGCTGTGTCAGTTTACCAATGCCCAAATTTCCCTTTATTTTCAAAGAAGCAGGCAAAGCCTGAGAAATCCTGTGGGATACAAATATGACCGTCAGACAATAACGTTGCCTCTGGAGTAAGAGCTGCAGATATTGCCAGGGAAATGTGGGTAGTCCTGCCAAGCCATTCATGCCCACAGGTGCACATACGAGGGACCCTGCTCCTATATTAGTCTCTCCCACTTCCTAGTGAGGCCCAGGGAGTGAGCGACAGCAGGTGACCTGCCCAGGGTCATGCTGGTGACCCTGGCGTCAGGAGCAGTGCTAAGCCAGACAGAACCTTGAAAAAAGTTGGCTGCAGGCAGAGCAGTCCCCAGGCGTTCTGAAGAGGTTCTGAAGGCCTCGGAGGCACGTTTGCCTCGGGATCTGACTGGGGGCCTCGGAGCCTCCACCAGAGCCTCTGCTCTCTGCCTCCAGTCACAACAGAAGGCGCAGCTTGGATAGGGAAGCTTGTCTACGTGTCAGAAGGAGAGACAAACAACACCGTAATCTTTCCCCATCTCTCTTTATTAGCCTGAAACCTTTCGGGTCACATCATCCTGCTAGTAGTGAAACTCGAAAGCAGTTTCCATTCTTGCATTATAATCATCCACAATCGTGGGGCTCATCTGGACATAATCACGCACGTGTGGAATGTAATGTGCTCCAGCACCTCTCCTTTCCTTCTCCTCTACCCTCCCCCTGTTCCCCGTCCTCTCCTGGTCTTCCTTCTATTTATTGATTGATTTTTAAAACGGGTGCTCTATAGATGCACACCAAGGTGGAATTCACTGTGGATTATTCATAAATGCCCATAACATAACTTGGTCAATTCACTCCACAGATCCCCCCTTTCCATTCCTCTTCCCAGCCCCTCCACCCCCTTCCTCTACTCCACGGATCTCCCTTCTCTTTCATGGGCTCCTCCTCAGGCACGTTCTCCCTTATTTTGCTATAGTTTCTGTATATGAGAGAAAACATTCAACCTTTGACTTTCTGATGAGTCTGGCTTATTTCACTTAGCGTGGTATTTTCCAGTTCTAGCCATTTACCAGCAAATGCCATCGTTTCATTTTTCTTCATGGCTGAGTAAGATTTCGTTATGTATTATACCACAGTTTCTTCGTCCATTCACCCGAGGCACCTGGGCTGGTCCCTTGACTTGGCTACAGTGAACTGCACTGCTATAAACGTTGATGTGCCCGCATCTCCATAGTGTGTTGACTTTTAGTTCTCTAAAAGTGACGTTTAAGCAAAATCCTGCTGTAGGAAGTTTTGGGACTGTTAGGGTGTGAACTTGAAGGAGCCGTGGAGAGTGTCAGCAGTGACTGAGGCAGGAACCTGAGGGGACAGGATTCCCTCCTGGGTCAGCCAGAGCCTGACTGATGGGGGGGGGCGGTTTGCAGGGCTGGCGATTTAATTGTGTTGGAGGACCCAGGTTGCTCAGGCACAGAGGGACAATGGCATTTTAACCAGACTCTCAATTGTGGGTCTAAACTGCACATCAGGGCATTCATTTAAAAATCACCCTGTGTCGGGGTGACAAGGACCTGGTGCCCTGCTGTCAGGAGCTCTCGTGTCTCGGTGCCTCTGAGGCCATGTGAGTAATTGGTTGTGGTGAGGCTTCACAAACACATCTGCCCCACACTAGGGAACAACACTGCAGAGACCTGAGAGTCCCCAGCCCCAGGCCCAGGGACAGAGAAGCAAGTTCACCTGCTACAGCACTTGTTCTGCTCCTCCCCTGACTAATGAACATCATGGTTTGGAGAAAAAATTGTGTCTACTGAGCTCTTTGCAGATAAGCAAGAGAGAAAACAACCCAGCCGCATCAGGTGGCTCAGTGTGGCCTTGTCTCTCTATTCTAGGAATGAAGATGATGTTCCTTGGAATCCCTAGTCCAGTGGCCAGCTGTGGTCTACATTTCAGCTTTTCACATTCTCAGCCTCAAGATGCACCCAAATGGGCTGGTTTCCAGGCCCTGGTTTTCCTGCTAGCACCTTAGACGTGAGCGTTTAAGATGGTATCTCCATCTGGACGATCTCATTCCACAGGGATTGATGGAGCTGCCTGAGGGACCCCCTGCAGATATTGACCCCAGTGGCCACAGGGATCAGTGGGGCCATGGGCACCATCTTATTAGTAACTCTGAGGTCTCTTGGAATGTGTGCTTATCTGTTTCTTTATGCTGAGTGAACACAGTATCTAATGGAAGGAAGGCTTTCTTCAGACAGAAGTGTTTGGGTTACCAGGAGCCTTTAATGGTTTCCAAGAGAGACTCATGAAGATGAGCAGAACGGCTAAAGCACAGGTTATCACCAAGCTACACCCCTACCTGTGTCTGTAACTTCTGTCTCTCGTTGTTGGTGGCTCAAATCTTCCTGCAAACATTAAACCAGGGATGAGAACTTGGGGGTAAATGCAACGAGACTCCTTGAAAATTAGCTGATGTTAGAGACACCAAGGTAAAGAGAGAAGGCCAGGGGCCATGTTCCCTTGGAATTGTTTGACCTCTTAGTCTATTACTGCTAGAGCTTCCTGGGCAGGCTCCATCTCATGGCTATTCTTTGTAGTACTCATGAAAGCACCACAGGCCAGTTCTAGTGTGCCCACAGCTGACCCCTGGGTCCTCCCAGTAGGCCCTCATCCTCTCCTGCCCCTGATGGTGGTGAGCTGCGCTGTTGTCTTCTGTTTCCTGATATCTCTCTTCTTCCTGATGTCTCTTATCACCTCTCTAGGCTCTTGGGGAATTTGTGCTTGTGGACAAGGATGTCAGGATTAAGAAGAAAGGAAAGATTTACAGCCTCAATGAGGGCTATGCCAAGTATTTTGACGCTGCCACCACAGAGTATGTGCAGAAGAAGAAATTCCCTGAGGTGAGTGAGGGAAGCCGAGGACCCTGGAGCAGGAAGCAGCTGTCCCAATGGGGTCCTGTTTGTATGGGGCTTTGGGGGGCCTTGGTGAAAGAGGTTGGCACCACTGTTAGTGGCTCTGGTCTGTGTGAGTCTGGTGGACTCTGCATTCTTTATAAGCAATCAGTCTCGTTTGTCGACGACATTCTCCTCAGTGGAGTCTCTCCAGGAGCAGTTGTTTATAAAGAAAGCAGGGCCACATTGGCAGTATTTAGAGGTTCAGGGCAGAGTCTCTTTCCAGGCATTCACTTGCTGAGCTACCACCTGTAAGTTCTGGCTATTCAGCTATCTTTGCTTTTAGACGGAATAACTACACTTGAAAGTCCCATTGGCAGGCTGTACTGGCAAAGCTTTGCCTTGAACCCAAGTCTCAGGCAGCGCTGTGCTCTCCACCTGATCACTGAGCTCTGGATGTCACCAACAACGACCAGCTGGACAGTCCATTAAGGACATCTATGGTACAGCTGTGTGCTGGAATTGAGGAACGCCCAGGCCAGGTGTGAGGCGGAGCCCAGGTTGGAAGCGGAGTGATGCCCATCTGTGGGTGGGTCCTTCCTTGCCAATCCTGGGGGGTGGGGTGGAAAAGCAATGATGTGACATGTAGGCCTGGCGTCCCAGGAGGCAGATGGAATCCAAGGACAAGAGCCCAGACTTCATGGTAATAGGTAGCACTCTCTCAAGGATGCCTGTGCTGTCTCAGGTGGAGGCTTTGGGAGTTTTCTTTCTCTCTCTTTTTAATAAATTAAGCATAGTTCCCATAGGTGCAGTCTCCTGTTCTGCTCCTTTGTAGGATGTTGTTCCCTTACCCAAACCTGTCAGACGCCTTGAAGCAAAAGGAACAAGCTAGGACCTGTGAGGTTGGTGAAGTCTCAGTACTTCCACCTGGAGCCCAGTCTTGAAGATGGCTTCACAGTGGTTCCACTTGTAGGCTAAAAACTGTCCCCTCGGGAACACGTGGAGGAAGAGATCTATTTTACCACTAAATCAATGCAACTTCTGCACAAAATGAATGTTTAGGAGGATAAGTCGCAAGCTGGGGGACATTACTTACTGCTCGTGTAACTACTGGTGGGTGCATAGTCTCACTACGTGGTGATGCTTTATAACTCAATAGGACGTGGTCTAGTCCCCAACCAGGAACCCAGGCAGTAACCACACAAGTCCCAGAGGAAGTGCATGTGACTGGTCAGCATGAAGGGGGCTGGTGAAGAAAGAAATGCAAGTTTAAACAGTGCTGCTGCCTCACGTCTGCACATGAGAACAGCAGAGATTGGAACATTGGGCAGCCTCGGGTGTGAGAAGAAAAGCCTCTTATAAATGGTCAGAGAAAGCAGGAGGTGGCAAGTTTCTCAAATGGCCGTCTCGCCATATGGTTTCAAAAATTAAATATTCCTATCTTCTGACTCAGCAGTCTAATCTAAATTTCCCTTGAAATTTATCCTAAGGAGCTCATCGGTCAAAGAAATAAAAAAAAGATAAGTGTACAAAGATATGCCATCACTGCATTGTTTATGATGTCAATGAAGGAACGCTGAAGCATCCTTTGGTAAGGGCTGGTTAAGGTATCATGGATGTTCACACAGTGAAATACTGTGCTACACACCTGGTCTTCATTATACAGTAAGTCCAGAGCCAGGGATGGAGCCTCGGTATAGAGAGCATGCTTAATGGCACAAGGTGCTGAACTCCACCCCTCATTCCAGACAACTCCAGCAACAAAGCCAAGCCCATCTTCATTTATTGATAGTGGAACGTGCCTACAAAATATTGAGTGAAATGTGTGGGTTACAGAACTCACTGTGATCTTACAGCATCTATGTTTATGTATTTATATACACACATGTGTATGTGTGTGAGTGAGTATGTCCATAGTCTTCAGAGATGAGCCAACTTGTTAATAGTGGTTTTGGACACAGGGAGCATAGGGTAGTTTACTTTCTTTGTGTGGTCTGACTGTGCTACGTGCAGGGATCATGTGTTATTATTGATCCTTCCATTTTGCAAAAGAAGTCTCCTTTCTCTTTTTACCTTGTTCTCATCTCCAGTTTCCTTAACGCATGAATTTCCATGGACTTGAGAATAAAGGTGGATCCTCCTGGCTCAGGATTCCCCAGGGAGATTTTTCCAGCTCTGCACATAGTCCATTATCCCAGTAGAAAGAGTCCTGGGGGATTTGGGTTCCAGCCTTTTCTAGAAACAAATTGTGTCAATAAGAACTCTTCTGTAAAGTTGGAGTCCCTAGGAGATACTTAAAATAACCAAATTAAACTTTCTGCTCTTTCAACAATTTTTCTCTTGTATCCTTTCTCACAGCCAGCCTAAATATTTTGACAAGGCTAGAAGGACACTCAAGTTCTAGAATGAAGTTGCTCTTTGCAGCTTTACAAAGCAGAGAAGGTGCCTTAAGCAGATCAGCATCTGCAGAGTTTTCCAAGAGATGCCAAGGAATAATCAGGGTCTAGCAGGCCAGCATTCTTCAAACTTTCAAATGTGATCACTCTTAAGAAATGTATTATACATCTAGAACACGTATACACATGTAAATGCACACACACGTGCATACACACACACAAACACAACTCAATCAAGTTAAGTTTCCTGTTTCTCTATGACTCCTAAATATCTATTCTATTCTATTAATTCCTTTATTGCATTTATTCTATTTCCATTCTATTCTGTTCCAGTTCAACCTATTCCCTTTGTATAGGTTCCATTTTATTAGTGGATTTCCATCCAGTGTGAATAAGTGCTACCTTAGTGTCTTAGACTTTCCACCAGATCTTAAAATTAATCTAGATATTCTGAGCAGAAGCAGTAAACTAAAACAATGGGCCATATATTCCTTGGGTACAGAAGAGGTTAGCTGGAACGGATGGTGTGGCTGACATGTGCATGTGATCAGTATACTGAATAAGGGGCTCTTGTGTAGTGACAATCTAAAAAGCAGGTTGTTTTAATCTCCTTTTCCTTCTTAAAAATCTGTCTGCATGGAGTAACTCCAGGTTGCCAACTGAAAGCCCTCCCCCACACCCTGGACTCTCTGGTCACTCTTAGAAAACAGGAAGTCTGGTCATCATTTAAGTTGTAAAAATATTATCCTATAAGCCTAACATATGAATCAATATGCTGGTATAATTTAAGCATTTTGCCAGTCTTATTAAGAAAAGAAATTCTAAACAACAAAGCAAGTTAGCTAATTCCCTAATATAAATTAAGGCTCTAAAATTCTCTGGTTGTCACTTAATATGGAGTTGTAGGTTTAATATAAATCTGGCTCTAACATAGGAATTGTTTTTTCTGTAGATTTTGGTTTCACTTGTTTTAAAAGTTCCACAGACCTATGACCACAGATCAGTTGGATCTGACCCTGAAAGACCCGGCAGGCTAGCATCAGGAAACTTGTACGAATGCTTAATAATTCCCAAGGGCAACGCCTGAGAGTCCTGGGAGAGGTTTTTCTTATCGATGCAAAGCCAGTTTTGACGGAGGGCCTAGAAGCCCTGGGAAGGCCCAATTCTGACTCTGATAAGAAGAGATTCGATGGAAGCCCAGAAATACATCCTTGGATCCGAGAAGCTCCATCTATAGATACAAGAAGAAATTCTGGCGTTAGATAAACAGAGGATGTTCTTGACACAGTGCTGGGATCCCCTAAGACTGTGGACAGAGGGCAGGGCAGTAAGGAGAGCCGTGCACCCAGGAAGCCCCGTTTGGCACTGCAACTGGTTGGAAGCCAAGGCATCTGAAGGGAACAGAAGTCAGGTGTGTGGGCTCTGGAGGCAGACCCGGGACTTCAGATCCCAACTCTGATGCTCAAGCTCTCGAATCTCATAATTGACATCAGTGATGTCCAGAACACCTTTCTGCAATGAGAGAAACATCCTGCATCTATGTTGTCCACTATAATGGCCACTGGCCACATGTGGGCTTGGAATATGGTTCATCTGACTGAAGAACCAAAATTTAATCTTTCTTAATTTTAATTATTTGAAATTTAAAATTAAGCGGGGCACAGTGGTACATGCTTCTAATCCCAGTGGCTAGGGAGGCTGAAGCAGGAGGATCCCAAGTTCAAAGCTAGTCTCACTTAAGGTCTTTAGTGAGGCCTTAAGCAACTTAGCAAAACTGGGTCTCAAAATAAAGAATAAAAAGGATTAGGGATGTAGCTCAGTGGCTAAGCACCCTGAGTTCAATTCCTGCTACAAAAAATAAATACATAAATAAATACATAAATAAATACATAAACAAACAAACAAATAAATAAATTAAGAATAGAATAGAATAAATAAAATAAAAACATTAAATGTCTGCATGAGGCCTGCATCTACTGTATTGGATGGTGTAAACCTAGAAGGCGGCATATGAAAACATGGCCATCTGTTCTGGCCTGGTCTAGTTGCTGATCTGGAGGCTGTCCTGTTGTTTAGACCCTTTCTTCCTAATGAAGGACAGGAAGTAACTGAGTGTTAAGACCACAGGGGTCCAGCGAGTGGGGGTGGGGAGGAGCCCTGAGTCACACAGCCCGGGAGAGGTAATTACTGTAATTATTCCAGAGTCTGCGCTGTGCTCAAAAAAAGAGGAGATGCTTGATGGAACAGTGTGGTCACAGTGGAGCTCTGTTTGCAGAAAAAGGATGATGGAGATAACTTTGGGAAAGAGAAACAGAGGCCGCCATGTGGCTGCTGTCTCCAAGCTTCACCAGAATCTTCCTTTTCTGTGCGCCTGTCTCCAGGCTGCGAAGCGATAGATCAGATGGATCGTGGCAGCTCCTAACTTAAAGGATTAATGTTGGCATTCAGTGAGAACCATCCACAGGAAATTCCTGACAGCGGTTCCCTTTCTGTTTTCTAATGCAGCCTTGACCCAGGACTCACTCTGGCTTGTGTTCACGTCTTTAAAGTTTGTACGTCTTTGACAAGTACTTGTTTTGAAGGCAGCTTGGCGTCACTCACCATTACTACCCTGCTGAGTTGATCCCCAGCTTTGCTGGGGGGCACAAGGTGTGAGGCTGCCCTGGAGAATTGGCTGCCCCACGACACTGCCAGAGACTCCTGAGATCAAAGAAATTGTAGGTGGTGGCTGGATGAAGGATTTAATCATATGCCCCTGCTTGGCTGTTATGTGCTTCTTTGAGCAAAATCATGATCTTTTACTTACTTCTCTCTGCACGAATGTTCCTTTCATTATACGTCAATAATGAAATTGAGGTTTACAAATACATTGTTAGAAGATGTCTTTAACAGTTTCTAGAGGCGTTTAAGATTTGTCCAGTGGAGAAAGACTGCTTGCAGGAAGTACAAAAGTTATCATTGCCATTGTTCAAGGAGGTCTGGTTCTTGGAAACCGGAAGTTTCCAAGCCGTTGTTGGAAATCCAGTCCTTCTTCAGTATCTGTGGAGTTTGATTCCAGGACCCACCTCAGATACAAAAATCCTTGGATGCTCAAGTCCCTTGTATTAAACAGCATGGTATTTACATTAACCTATGCACATCCTCCATATAGTTTACATGATCTCTAGATTACTTATGATAGCTACTATAATGTAAATGCTACGTAAATAGTTATTATGCTGTTATTGTTTAGGGAATAATGCCAAGAAAAAAGTCCATATATGTTCAGTACAGATGCAATTAAAAAAATGTTTTCCATCTGAAGTGAGTGCAACCTGTTGGTGGGGAATTGGGAATGAATAGGGCTGATGGTGCTCCTTCAGGCTAGCTGTTCAGTTAAGATTGCTGCAGGACACTTACTTTAAGTAGTCCTACATTTAATGGGTTCAATCACTGGCTGAGGTTAGCAGGGCTCTCCATGGCTGAAGTGCTCAGTCTCCCTAAGTCCTCTGCCCTAAGCTAAGGGAAGGGTGGCAGAGCTGTGCCAGCAGGACTCAGGGCCTGGGAGTGGGGCAGGCTAGTTGCAAAACCCTCTGGATCTTGTCTCTTTCTGCCTTCCAGGATGGCAGTGCTCCCTATGGGGCCAGGTATGTGGGCTCCATGGTGGCCGATGTGCACCGTACCCTGGTCTATGGAGGGATCTTCTTGTACCCAGCCAACCAGAAGAGCCCCAAGGGCAAGGTAACTCTCCTGTGTGCTGTCAGGGAACTGCTAGAGCTTGGTGCTGCTCCTGGGCTTCTGTGTCTGCGAGCCGGCAGGGGAGAGCAGCAAGCTCTGCTTCCCACTGGTGAGCTCTGAGTGTGGTAGAGGTTTGGAGAAGGGGCGGCTGGCGTGATGTGACTGGGGATTCCTACTGACCCTCACCTCAGCCTGCCTCTGGGTCATTTGCTGTGAGTCCCCTGTGTTCATGTCCCACTTCCTACAGGCCGGGTCTCATTTCTAGTGGCAGTGCCAGCTGACTTGGTGATTGTTGACCCCTTAAAGAATCTAGTGAACTCCATCAACCTGCTTCCCAGAAAAAGTACGCATGATCACACACTTCACATTCACTTTTGGGGGGTTCACAGATGCCCTGAAGTCTACCCAAGAAACTTTTAGAGAGCTCCCAGGCTTCAGAATAAAAATTTTGGCTCAAACTCACTCAGTATTTCTAGGAGCGTAGCTGAAATTTTATGATACAATCTTGAAAATACATTCCCCAGTGAGAATCATGTCTTATGGTCCAAATTTATCTATAATAGACCCTTCTGTGGAAATGCTTCTGAATTTTAGCAAGTCACAGAAATCACCAGGAACTGGTCAATCACAGGAAGACGCACATTTCCCTCTGTCACACAAACAGCTGGCCACACACCTGTGTGCCATTCTGATTGGCCGTTGAGGTTGGAGTTAGTGGAATGCCAGAACTCAAAGCCATTGTAAGAAATCCAGCGTAGCACGTGAGACTGAGATTTTAATGTGCAGGTCGGTGTATTGGGCATTTTTCTTTGTGAGAGTGTTTAGTGTTTAGCTGAACTCAGAGGCACAGAGAAGTCTGCACGAGAGGTGCCCAAGGACAGAGAAGTGCGGTGGAGAGGAAGCGAGACCAAGCATCAGATGCGGAAATTCTGAAACACAGCCACTCTTGCCACATATTCAGATCCAGGAGGGAAAGCATGAAGAGTTATTACTACTGATTATTAAAATGATTCTACATGAGTCAGAAAATACCCACACAGAATTACTTAAAGGAGTCCTGTGAGCACGTGTCATCCCCCATGTTTACCTATACCTGTTGCCCCAGGACCATGGCCATACTGGAGGGACCATTGACTCTTTTTTTTTTTTTAAATAAATTTTTTTTAGTTGTAGATGGACAGAGTAATTTTATTTTTATGTGGTGCTGAAGATTGAACCCAGGGCCTCACCTGTGCTAGGTGGGCATTCCACCACTGAGCCACAACCCCCTGACACGCCATTGGTTCTTTTTTTTTTTTAGTACCAGGGATTGAACTCAGGGGAACTTGACCACTGAGCCACATCCCCAGCCCTGTTTTGTATTTTTATTTAGAGATAGGGTCTCACTGAATTGCTTATCACCTTGCTTTTGCTGAGGCTGGCTTTGAACTCGTGATCCTCCTGCCTCAGCCTTCAGAGAGCTGCTGGGATTACAGGTGCATGCCACCACACCCAGCCCTACCATTGGTTCATTTTTTTAAAAAAAAAAAATTTGTTTTAGTTGCCAATGAATTTTTTACTTCATTTGTTTATTCATATGCGGTGCTGAGGATGGAACCCAGGGCTTCACACATGCTAGGCAAGTGCTCTTCCACCGAGCCACAACCCCAGTCCCCACCATTGGTTCTTGATCTCCATGTTTCATCTTTATGAGATCTTCATGTTTCTCTCAGATCACGTCCATGTGTGTGCACTCGCATGCACATGTGTTTCTTTCATGTGTGCTTGTCTCTGTGTAGCCATGTAGATTTTAATTGCTGAAAATGAGTAGACTGTGTGGCCCACAGGTCAACGTACCATGAAGTCCTGGGCATTTCTTGCTCTTAAGACTGGTCAACTACAACAGGGGCATCTGAGGACAGGGCAAAATTAACTTGGCCCCCAAACAAGTACATTACTTGCCAATGCTGGGCCTTTATTTATTTATTTTTAAGTATGTGACTCAACAGGCTAGTTGAAAGTCTGAGACTTTCTTGTCTGCACCCCAGATTTCCCCTGCCCTCAAGTCCCCAGGGCAAAGGAAAGGGGAGGAAAAAGCCAAGCTCTGCAAGCCACCAAGGTAAGAGTGTCCCTGCACAGACTGTCTGTGAGACAACATGGCCTCCAGTGTCCCTGATCAGGAACAAAACTGGCCCAGCTGGGTGCACCCACCTGCACCATGGCTTCTCCAGGTCCTGCCCAGGGCCCTCTACTCTAAGGGCAGGGACCTAAGGTAAGGGCACTGTTTGACCAAAATGGCAGTGAATGCCCTCTGAAGTCTTCACCTTCTGTCTCTTGAATGCTTGGCCCTCTAATCCTGACTAAAATACTTTGTTTCTCTCCTTTGAAGTAGTAATGATAATGATAATGATAATAATAATAGCAATAAGATCAGCACAAGACATATTTCTTAAAGTGGTTTTTTTCTTTGAAGAAAAGAATGAAGAAGAAAAAAGCTACAGAGAGCCAGGTCAACCTTTTGCAAGCTGATTACAGAAATGAACTTTTTCTTCTTTTTTGTAAATTACATATTTTGCATCAATGAGGAGAAGGAAGGAGAAGATATTAGGACACTGAGTGGGGGCGTGGTAGCAGGGCTTCCAGCTAGAACGTCATCCGGAATCTAGTGCAGTGTGTGTGTGTGTGTGTGTGTGTGTGTGTGTGTGTGTGTCTAGTGGTGGTTAGGGGTCACAACAGAATCACAGAAATGGAACAAAAGAGGACATTTGATCCAACCTCAATCAATTCAATTCCCCATCTATTTTATGGGACACAAGGTAGGAACCAGCTAATTTTCAGGGTGCCTGTGGACAGAGTAGAAGGCACTCCTTCCTTCAAATAAGTTCAGCCCCAGGTTCCTGCGCAGAACTTAGCAAGCAGGATGCAGGCTGATTTTAACCCCCAGTTCTGTAACCAGCTGGGAACCATCACGGAGGACGGCCAGTAGCCTGCTTGGGCACTTTCTGTGCATCAGGCACTGCTGGGAATGGAGATGTCACAATGACCAGCCACGGCAGAGGCCATCCTTGCCCTCAGGGTGGGCAGTGTGGGGAGCAGTCGGGTTCAGCACACCTCATTGTGATGATGGAGGTGCAGGGTGCTATCAGAGCATGAGCAACAGAATTTCCCTTAGTTCAGGGTCCAAAATAAAAGACCGTGTGAGCTCCAGTAGGCTGTCCATCTAATCTACACTCCAGATGCAGAGTTCCTGCAGTACCATCCTAGCCACTGTGATCGTCTGCAGAGAGGCCACCTTGCCCTTTCAAGTGACCTTAAAATTCATCCAAGCTGGACATCTTACCAGCTATAAGTCCTCACATGGAGAGGCTTCTAACCATGTGTGCACAATCAGTTTGCCATAGCCAGCAAGAAGTGGGCCCTAAATCTTATATCTCCAAATCAAGAGACAAGTCTCTTATAGGCACCACGGTCACCAGATAGGCAGATACACGGGTCAGCCACCTGGCTAGAGGTGAGCTACATAGAAGCTCATTGGTTTGAATTCCTCCTCAAGATTCAGGGATGTGACTTGGGATGTCTGGCCGCTTACAAAGCTTGTCTAACGTGTCTGTTTCTCCATAGCTCCGGCTCTTATATGAGTGCAATCCCGTGGCCTATATCATCGAGCAGGCAGGAGGTGTGGCAACCACAGGCACCCAGCCTGTACTGGACGTGAAGCCTGAGAGTATCCACCAACGAGTCCCCCTCATTTTGGGATCCCCAGATGATGTGCAGGAATATCTCACCTGTGTACAGAAAAACCAGGCAGGCAGGTAGTGAATCTGGCCTCATGAGCCCTCTTTTATGTGTCCTGTACCTTGCACTGAGGACCCTGTGAGTGATACTTGAAGATGGTGGTGATGAGAAAGAGGCAAACCCACATTCAGAAGAGCCACAGCCCATTGCTAAAGGCAGGGTCAGAAGTCCCAGGGCATTCTGTGGTTCATAGAGAGGGCTGAAAATAAAAACTGACCTGTGAAAGGAATGACCTTGGACTTGTCTTCTGTCATGAACAATAACAAACAGGGGTGTGATTTTAAAGTCCATCAACCCAAGTAGACAGCAGCCACTTCTGGAGGGTAAAAACTACACAGATGAGTTAAGAATTTGTCTTGGGCTGGCTGTAGTTCAGTGGTCAAGCATGTGCTTAGCATGTGGAAGTCCCTGGGTTCAATCCCCGGCAGCACCCCTCATACATGCACAACATAATTTGTCTGGATTGGCTTGAAACTTACACATAGTGTCTTCTCCTGAGGTGACTGGGACTCTAATTCTGTTCTCAGATATAAAAAATGGGAAGACATCATTGAAAAGATGTCTCTGCACCCTTAAACCCAAGGCCCTTTGAGGGGTGTTTAGCACCCAATCTATGGTGGCCTTTTAAAATTAAGTATTGTTGGGTGTTATGGTTTGGACATAAGGTGTCCCCCAAAGCGCTTGTTGATGCAGGAGTATTCAGAGGTGAAATGATTGGATTGTGAGAGCTGTAGCCTAGTCAGCCCATCCTAGTTTGAATGAGCTGACTGGGTGGTAACTGTGGGCAGGTGAAGCGTGGTTGGAGGAGATGGTCACTGGGGGCTGCCCTGGTGGGGTCAGCTTCCGTACAGCCCCTGCCCCTTGCCCTCTCTGCTCCCTGAACCTGCCATGAGCTGAGCAGCGATCCTCTCTGGTGCTCTCCCGCCATGATGTTTTGCCTCATCTTGGGCCCAAAGTGATGGAGTCGGCCAACTGTGGGCTGAGACCTAGGAAATGAGAAAAATAGAAATTTTCTCTTCCAAGTTGTTCTTGCCAGGTATTTTGGTCACAGCGGTGAAAAGTTGATTAATACAGTTGGTGATAGCAAAAAGATAAGAATAATTTAAATGTTCACCAGGAGGGAGACAGTTGATATTGGGAAAACCATGCAGTAACTTGAATAAATTATAAACCCACTCTAGTCTCTTATGAATATGGAAATACCTTCTGTATTTTTATACAAAGGCATTCTCGACATCAAAATATATAAATACCGAAAGGAAGAAGTATACTGGCTGGTACCCTAAGGCCTTTTAGTCCCTTCTAATCTGATGACAGTCAGTGTGTTCTTGACCCTCGGGCTTTATTTTCACCTAATGGCATCTGATCACCTCCTATTTTCTTCAAGGAAGAGAGAAAACATGAGGAAGTTATGAAGGAAAAATGGGAGACGGTGGGTGGGTTTGGATGGTGGATCTGGAAGGTGGGTCTGTGTATCCATCAGTGTTCTCCAAAGAAATGAATGGGGTGGACAGGGGACTCAGGCAGGACTTCCAGGTTACACTCACCAGGCAGAAATCCTTCCCCAGGAAACCCCAGTTTTATTCTTAAGGCCTTCAGCTGACTGGATGAAGCCTGTCACATTACCAAGAATAATGTCCTTGCTTCAAGCTAATTGATTGTACATGTTAATCACATGTATACAGTAACCTCATGGCAACCTCTAGACTGGTATTTTGCCAAAGATCTGCGCACCATATCCTGGCTAAATTGACCAAAAAAAATTTAATCCCATCACAGACTGTAAATACAAAGATGGAAAGACGGCCAAGCTGTGGTAGGTGAGAAAAACATTCTGCAAATGGCTATGGCATGGTGCCATTCTGAGCAATCAAAAAGCACAAGAAACGAAAAAAGAAAAAAAAAGCTATGTCATTGAGAAGCAGAGCAGGAAGGGTCTTCTAGGTTTGTCCCCGCTGCACTGAAAGCCCTGGGGTCTTGGGACACTAACTGGTCCTGGAAACAGACGTGTTCCCAGGTCAGGCTCTGGGAGGGAATGCCTGTGCATAGAGTTTGGGTGTTCAGACCCTGAGTGCTTGTCACATGGTGTAGACATTCTTGTCTGTGCTGAAGGGGACCTTGGGCACCTGGAGTCCCACCCCCTGCCCTGGGCTTGGCAAGGCTGCTCGCTGCTGGCCCATGAGAAATCAGAAGCCATCTGCAGGAAGCCAACTATCACGTATGACCAACTGCCGCAGTCTGGCTGGGCACAATCAGGAGCCACTTGTCAAAAGAAACTAACTTTATTTTTAGAACCACACACGACAAACAAAATAGTCTCTCAGGAAAAACCCTCAGAGCCTCAACTGCCACCACCGGCTTTCCCCAAGCCTCTCTCTCCCCCACAAGCTTCTCCCCGTGGAAACACATAAACAGACCCCCGACTCCAGACAATCACTGGGTCAGGACCTTGGTTAATCTCTCTGGAATCCAAATCGGCTGCTGTTCTCCCTGTGGAAACACACAAACAGACCCTCGACTCCAGACAATTACTGGGTCAGGACCTTTCCATTGTCCTGTTAGAATATCCTTCCAAAGTACCTTGGGCTTATGTACATTTTTTGGACACATATGCCTTTCCGCAGCACTAAGTCCTGATGAATCCAAATTTTAAAAGTTTAGAGTAAAAAGGGTTATTTTAAGTTTATCTTTGGGGAATATATACCCCTTCCCAATTCCTTCTTTTTGCTTTAATAAGTACATTTTAATAGTTTGATGAGCTCTTTCAACTATGCCTTGTCCCTGTGGATTGTATGGGATTCCTGTTATATGAGTAATGCCAAATGTTGAGCAAAATTGTTTAAAAGAGGTAGAAGTATAACCAGGGGCATTATCTGTTTTTAACTGTTTTGGAACACCCACAGTGGCAAAATTTTGTAAGCAATGAGCTATAACATCTTTAGTTTTTTCTCCGGCATGAAGGGAGCCCATCAAAAATCCAGAAGAAGTATCAACTGTAACATGCAAATATTTTAATTTTCCAAATTCTGGCAAGTGTGTGACGTCCATCTGCCAAATATGGTTAGGTATCAATCCTCTAGGATTGACTCCAAGATTAACTTGTGGTAAAAAGGTCACACAATTTTGACATTGTTTTATTATTTGTCTAGCTTGTTCCTTAGTTATTTTAAAACGCTTTTGTAAAGTATTAGCATTGACATGGAACTTTTTATGAAAATTTATAGCTTCTTCTAGTGTAGAGAAAATATGTATGTCATGTGTAGTTTTATCTGCTAAATCATTGCCCAAACTAAGGGCTCCAGGCAATCCTGTATGTGCCCTGATATGTCCTACAAAGAATGGATCTTTTCTGTCCCAGATTAGACTTTGTATAGTGGAAAGCAAAGAGAAAACAGTAGAAGAAGGGGAAATCCTACCAGCATCTTCAAGAGATACTATAGCATTAACTACATACTGACTATCAGAAAATAAATTAAATACAGAATCTTTAAACATCACAAAAGCTTGTAAAACTGCATTAAGCTCTACCTTTTGAGCTGATTGTTTGGGTACTAAAAATGTAAAAGTTTGATCAGGGGTAAGTACTGCTGCTGTACCATTATTTGACCCATCAGTGAATATATTTGGAGCATTCATGATAGGTGTTTTTCTTGTCATTTTTGGAAAAATTACAGGATGCGATGACCAAAAAGACAATAAAGGATTAGATGGTAAGTGGTTATCAAATGAAACATTAGATTTGCACATGATTATTGCCCAAGTATTTAACTCATTAGCTAACTCATCAATTTGATTCATAGTATATGGAGTAATAATTTTCTTGGGAGAAATTCCAAACACTCCCTTTGCTGCTTTTATTCCTTTGAGTATTAATTGTCCTACAGCCTCAGGATACCTAGTAAGAATAGTGTTAGGAGAATAAGATAAATGTATCCATAATAATGGACCTTCTTGCCAAAATACTCCTGTAGGAATATTTTTTGTTGGTAGTACAATAAATAATAAAGGCAAACTTATATCAATTCTATCCAAATGCATATTTTCCATATATGTTTCAATGATTTTTAATGCCTTTCTTGCTTCAGGCGTTAACATTCGGGGTGAATTTGGATCTGATGGACCTTTTAGGATATCAAATAAAGGTCCCAACTCTCCTGTTGGTATACCTAAATAAGGCCTTATCCAATTTATGTCTCCTAATAACTTTTGAAAGTCATTAAGTGATTTGAGTTGATCTACTCGTATTTGAATTTTTGGTGGACGGACCATGGTTGAGGATAATAGAACTCCTAAATAATTAATTGGAAAATTTAATTGTACTTTATCTATTGCTATCTCTAGATTATAATTTTTTAATAAGTTTGTAAGTGTGGCATAACATTCTAGCAATGTGTTTTTATCTTTGTGTGCTAATAATACATCATCCATATAGTGAAATATTTGTAGTTCAGGATTTTGATTTCTAAGTGGCTGGATTACTTTGTTAACATAAATTTGACACATAGTTGGGCTGTTAGCCATCCCTTGAGGGAGTACTTTCCATTCATATCTCTGATCAGGACCTTCATGATTCAGTGTAGGGATAGTAACACGTATGACCAACCATTGAGCAAGTCTTCTTGGGCGCCTTCCCTCTTCAAACCTACAGATGTTTCCAGCATGAAGAGAGACCCACAGACGTTCCTGTTCATCCTTTGCTAACCACTGACCATAAACCTGTGGATAACTTCTATGTCTGCCCTCAGAACAATGACCTTCCGTGGTTCTGCATAATCACAGAATGTTTTTTCTAGTAGTCTCACAGTTTCAGGTCTTGCATTTAAGTCTTTAGTCCATTTTGAGTGGATTTTTGTATATGGTGAAAAATAAAGTTCTAGTTTCATCCTTCTGCATATGGATGGATATCTAGTTTCTTTCTCTTGTCCCATGTCTTAGAGGAAATGCTTTCAACTTTTCCCCATTTAGTATGATGTTCGCTGTGGGTTTGTCATGTATAACTTTTATTGTGTTGAGGTACAATCTGTCTAATTTGCTGAGAGTTTTTATCATGAAGGGATGCTGATTTTATCCAATGCTATTTTCTGCATCTGTTGAGATGATCATGATTTTTGCTCTTTGTTCAATTAATGCAGTATATCATGTTTATTGATTTGTGTATGTTGAGCCATCCTTATGTCCTTGGTAAAAGTCCCTGTTGATCATGGTGTATAATCTTTTTGTTTTATTGTTGAATTTGGATTACTATTTTTTTTTTGAGAATTTTTGCATCTGTGTTAATCAGGGATATTTGTCTTAGTTTCCTTGTGTTTGTGTCTGTGTGTTCTTATATGGTTTTGGTATCAGGCTAATGCTGGCCCCTTGAATGAGTTTGGCAGAATTTCTTTTCCTTTACATTTCTGGAATAGAGTGTGAGGAAGAATTCAACAGTAAAATCACCAGGTCCTGGGTGCTGGTTTGCGGAACACTTTTTACTACTGATACGATCTCATTACTTGCTCTTGGTCTGTTTGGGATTTTTGTTCCTTCATGCTTTCATTTAGTAGGTTGTATATGTCCAGGAATTTACCCATTTCTTTTAGGTTTTCTAATTTGTTGGCATTTATTGGTTTATATAACTCTAATGATCCTTTGTGTTTCTGTGTTATCTGTTGTAATTTCATCTGATTTTATTTATTTATTTTCTATTTTTTTCTTAGGCTGGCTAAAAGTTTGTAGATTTGATTTTTTTTTAAACCTAACTTTTCTTTTGTTGATATTTTTGGTATTTTTTAAAGTCTCAATTTCATTTCTTTTCTTTCTGACTTTTGTTCTTTCTTTCCTTCTACTAATTTTAAGTTTGGTTTGTTCCTGCTTTTCTATTTTCTTGAGGTGCATCATTAAGACATTATTTGAAATGTTTTGGATTTTCAATGTAGGCATTTATTGCTATAAATCTTGCTCACAATACTGTTTCTGCTGTATCCATAGGGTTTTGCTATATTGTGTTTCCATTCTCATTTGTTTCAAGAAAATTTTCAACTTTAAATTTTTTCCCCAGGTTAAGGAGCCTGTTGCTTAATTTACATGCATTTGTACAGTTTCTAAAGTTCTAATTATTGACTTCTAGTTTTATTCCACTGTGTTCAGAGAAGATAAATGATTTCAAGTTTTGTTGAGAGTTTTTCTTTTTTTTTGAGGCCTAACATGTGGTTTGTCCTGAAGAATGTTCTGTGTGATAGTATGAAGATGTATTTTCTTTAGCTGTTTGGATAAAATGTTTTGTGAATGTCTGTTAGGTCAATTTGATCTATAGTATAGCTTAAATATGATTTTTAAGGGACTGGGATTGTGGCTCAGCAGTAGAGCGCTCGCCTAGCATGTGCAAGGCCCTGGGTTCAATCCTCAGCACTACATAAAAACAAAATAAAGATATTGTGTCAAACTACAACTAAAAAAATATGAATTTTTTTCCTGGGGGGCTCATATCTCTATTGTTAAAAGTGGATTGTTGAAGTCCCCAATTATTATTGTTTTAGAGTCTTTCTCTCTTTAAATCTAATAGTATTTGGTGGGCCAAAATAATTATATATATTTTTTTCTGTATAATTTTATATAGTCCTCTTGCTGAATTGATCCCCTTATCATTGTCTAATGATCTTGTCTCTCTTTATGTTTTTGAATTCACATTCATTTTATGTGATGTCAGTATATCCACTTCTGCTCCTGTTTGGTTTCTACTTGTGCAGAACATCTTTTTCCTCCCTTTCTTTTCAGTCTGTGTGAGTCTTCATTGGTGATATGATTTTCAAATAGGCAACTTAGTGGGGTCTTCTTTTTGACCAGCCAGTCTCTTTTACTTGGAGTATTTAATCCATTTAAATTCAAGATTATTATTATTGACAGGTGAGAACTTTCACTTGCCATTTTGTTATTTTCTCATTGTTTTGTGTATCTTTTGTTCCTTTATCATTGATTATTTTTGTGATTGGTGGTTTTCTGCAATGATATGATTATATTTCTCTTTCTCATTTGTGCATCTTCTCCACTACTACGGTTTATACTTCCCTGTGTTTTCCCGGTGGTATTTGTCCTTTTGCTCTTAGATGTAAAAATCCCTTCAGAATTTCTTGCAAGTTTGGTCTAGTGATGATGAACTCCTTCAGGTTTTGCTTGTCTGGGAAAGGCTTTATTTTTTCTTCACTTCTGGAGAATAGCTTTGCTCAGCATATTATTCTTGACAGTTTTTTTTTTTTTCTGCCAGCAGTTTGGAATATATCATTCCACTCTCTTCTGGCTTCCAAGGTTTCTGTTGAGAAATCTGCTGTTACTCTAATGGTGATTCCTTCCATATGACTTGATGTTGGTCTCTTAGTGCTTTTAGAATTCTTACTTTGACTTTTGATAGTTTGACTACAATGTGCCTTGAAAAGGACCCTTTTACATTGAATCCAACTGAGGTTTATGAGCTTCATGGATCTGGATGTTGATGCTAGGCTTTGGATATGGTTTGAATGTTTCCCAAAGCCTCAGGTGCTGTGATTTAATCCATATCATGAGGAATGAAAGGGGTGAAAACTTAATCAACCTGTGGTGTTTAGAGACAGCAACTTTGGAAAGGATTACATGAGGTCGTTAGGATAAAGCCCTCATGTTTGAATTCTGGTGACTTCATAAGAAGAGGGAGGGAGCCCGGACACACATACATATATGCACTCCCTGCCTCTTGCCATGTGATGCCCTGGATGGCCTGACCCTGCCATCATGAGGTCCCACACCAGGTGTGGTTTGTTGATCTTGCCCTTCCAGAACTGTAAGCCAAATTAAACCTTTTCCTTATAAATTAGCTAGTCCATACTATGTGTTATCAGCAGGAGGAAATGAAGTAACACACAAAATTGGGAAGTTTTCAGTTATTATTTTGTTAAATAGGTAATCTGCGCCTTTTCATTTTTTTGTCCTTTTTAACAACTATAATGTAAATATTTGTTAACTTAGTGGTGTCCCATAGATTTTGGAGGCTTCCTTTGTTGAATTTGCCATTCAAATTATGTAATGTTTTCCTGATTTCATTGAATTGTCTGTATATCTTCTCTTGTATTTTGATGAGTTCCCTTAATATCATTATTTTAAACTCCTTTTCATGCATTTCATGTATTTCCTTTTCTTTGGGGTCTGTTAGTGAAGAATCAGTGTATTCCTTTAGAGGTATCACTTTATGTTCCCTTTTTACACTTCTTGTGTCTCCCCCTATGTTCATATTTGCACATGGTGAACTGTTTTCTCTACTAACTTCATAGGGTGGTGTTTGTAATTGAAGACTTCCTAAGGGAGAAGGGACCTAGGACATCAAATAGGTATTGTATGCCTATTTGTGTTGATTTTGGTCCTGAGTGGGCATAGTAGTGTGGTGCCCATGATGTTCCTTAGGCTGCAGTGAGCATCAGTGAGCATCAGTGGTGCCTGCAATACCTCAAAGCCAAGGCTGTGGGGTTTGTGAGATTGGTGGGCAGCTGGAGTCTGAGTCTCCTGAAGGGAGGCTGAGTTTCCCTCCGGGTGGGGATCAAGTGACTGTTTCACATGCTGAGGGTGGCCAGCTCCTGACCCATTACCTGCCACTGGGAGTAGGTCATTTGGCTGTTTTGTGGGCAGCAGGTAGGTGTGGCTTTGAGATGGCACTGGATAGCAGAAGTCTAGAGGAGGGCCAGGCTCCTTCCTGAAGCTGTGCAGTTGGGGTAAACACCCCAGCAGTTCCCTAACTGGGGCTCATGGCTTGTGAGGGCCGATGGGTTATCCAGTGGCTGAGACCTCAGGAGCTGAGGAGTTTAGGGCTTTGGTGGGGGCTGCTGTAGGTGCTGTGTTCCCCTTTTCCCTGCCATGACAAAATCTTTGTTTTGAGCTGATGCTCACCGGTGGGACCGGGCAGGTGCACCAGTAGATACAGGCACTTCTTCCTTTTTGTAAAGACCATCCCGAGACTCTGCTCCTCAGCATCTCCACTACAGCCTCACCACAGACAGCTCTCTCCCTCAGATATCAGTTGAATAGCAACTGTGTATTGTTTGTCTTGGTTCCTTCTTGTGGAAAGCTAAGTCAGCCATCTTGTTGACACCAATCTTGTGAAATGCTTTTTATTCAATAAAATATATTTTTAGTTACCAATGGACCTTTATTTTATTTATTTTTTATGTGGTGCTGAGAATCAAACCCAGTGCCTCACACATGCTAGGCAAGTGCTCTACCACTGAGCCACAACCCCAGCCCCTTGTGATGCTATCTCAATGTTATAATCAAACATTAGTATTTTTGTGTTCACCTTAAGTGGGACAGATTTCTGGGATTTCAGAAACACACTAAAGGGTTTTTATATCTGTTTCCAAATAGTGATTGCTAATAAAAGTTCCCTTTTAAATTTCAAATATAAACACCTATGGCATTTTATACCTGTTCTTGACCAGCCAGTATTTATTGTTATCTGATTCTTTCCCTTCAAAGTCATAGCCAACCACCAGAACACTGTGACATAATTCTCTACTACTGCAGTTTGGATCATAATAAATGCCATATGTAGAGGTATCAAAGATTGCATTTTAAAACCTTGTAGTTATACTACTTCTAGGAAGTCAGTCTTAAAAAATAGCTCAGGACACAAAATTGCTTGAGCTAAGTGGTTCTTTTCAGTTTTAATAAAAAGTAATCATCATTGGAAAAAATTTGAAGATCTAACTATTTGGAGAAATGTCAGATACATTAAGCTACACCAGCAGAGTTATGTAGGGTTTTAAATATAAAAGTGTTTATCATTATGGAGGTATGTTAATGTGGTGTTAAGTGAAAACAACAGGCACATATTACATAATGAACAACTCTGTGAATCTACACCCCAGTATCCATATTGAATTCTGTGTATGAAGAATCAAGCTCACACTTTTGTAGGTTAAAGTCTATGTTGTCTTTTAAAAAGCCAATGGTGAGCACTCTGGGCCCAGTAGTGTGGGATGTTGTGATATTACTTTTAAGATGACGGATAAGTTGCTGCTTCTGGCCTACAAAGAAAAAAAGCCGCACTAGTGGATCTCCTTGGATTTTGGAAGGAGCTTATTCCTCATTTGGGTGTGCTACCCCAGCCCATTTGCTGAGTGACCTGAAGGTTCTGCAATAGGTCCAGGCTGCTGTGTAAGCTGCTTTGCCATTTGGACCGCGTGGCCCAGCAGAAGCAATGGTGCCTGAAATGTCAGTGGCAATTATAATGCTATCTGAAACATTTGGCAGGTCCCTGTGGGTGAATCACAGCGCATATCCTTAGAATGAGTTCCTTATTGGAATAAGTTCTTGCCATCCTCTGTGGATAACTACTCTTTTTTTCTTTTCTTTCTTTCCCTTCTTCTTCCTCTCCTCCTCCTCCTTTTTTTTTTTGATAAATACTCATCCCTAAAAAAGAGTAAACACTTACCCATGGGTTATGAGGTATCATGCAACCTTAGCTGGCCACCATGAACTAGGTTTATCTGATTCACTAAGCCATGCAGCTGGGTGCACAGGGGGACTCCATCATAAATTCAAAGTGGTATGTGTGATTAGGCTAACAGTCCCTGAAGGAACAAGTTATGGGAAGAAGTGGCCCCAAAGCCCACGGTCTCCGCTTCTGCTACCACCACCTTCTCTTTCCCAATTTACACTTTTGGTTTCATGGAGAGTTCTCTGCTATTAGTTGGCAGAGCAAGAGAAGACTCAGAACTGGTTTACAGATGGTTCTACTAATACACAGGCACAAAAATTGTTCAAAATTTGTAGTGCTACAGCACTATAAACCCTTTCTGGAATGTCACTGAAGAAAGGAAGCTTTCCCCAGTAGGCAGAACCTTGAGTAGTGTACCCAGATTCTTACTTTGCTTGAAAGGTGAAAAGGCTTGATGTACAATTATATACTGATTCATGGCTTGTGGCCAATGGTTTGGCAGTGTTATGGTTTGGATGTGAGGTGTCCCCCAAAAGCTCATGTGTTAATGCAGGAACATTCAGAGGTGCAGTGTGTAGATTGTGTGAGCTGGGACCTAATCTGTCCATCTTAGTTTGAATGGACCACTGGGGTACTAACTGTAGTAGGTGGGGCATAGCTGAAGAGGTGTGTCACTGGGAACATGTGACCCCCTTCTTCTTCCCTGTGGCCCCTTCCCTTCTATCTCTGCTTCCTGGGCATCATCAACAGAGCAGTACTCCCCCACCACACCCTTCCACCATGATGTTCTGCTTTCCCTTGGGCCAGAGCATTAGAAATCAGTCCACCATGGAGTAACCCTCTGAAACTGTGAGCCGAAATAAGCTTTTTTTCCTCTAAGTTGTCCTTGTCCAGTAATTTGGTCACAGTGTCAAAAAGCTAACTAACCCAGGCAGTGTGGTGAAGATGTGGAAGGAATTTTTCAGTTGTGTAACTGAAAAATTGATGATAAGGAAATTTAGGGAGGAGGCATGTGAATGAAACTCTCTGAATGGGCAAAACACGTGAAAATACCATCATCCCATGTAAACGTTCCCTCAAAGGGTGGCCTCAGTGGAGGAAGACTTTAACAAATGGATAGACTGACTCATTCTGTGGATACAGTCAGTCTCATTCTCCAGCTACCACTGCTATCATCCAAAGGGTTCACGAGCACAGTGGCCATGGTGGCAGGGACGGAGGCTGTGCACAGGCTCAGCAACATGGGCTTCCACTCATTGAGGCTGCCTGGCCATGGTCACTGCCGTGGGTCCACTCAAGTAAAAGGAGAGATGAATGGTGAGGGCCATGGCACCATGCCCCAGGTGATCACCAGCTTCCTGGTGGCGGGTTGATTACATTGGAATACCTCCTGGAAGGGGCAGTGCTTTGTTCTCATCAAATCCTCTGGATTCAGATTTGCTTTTCCTTAATGAAATGTTTTTTTTTTTTTTTTCGACTGAGAAGCTTCAGTGGACTTAACTGAACGCCACATCCACCATCATGACATTCCACACAGCAGTGCTTCTGATCGGGGAACTCCCTTCACAGCCAAAGAAGCACGGCAATGAGCCCAGGGTCATTGGTTTCACGGCTCTTACCCTGTTCCTCACCATCTTGAAGCAGTTAGATTGAAAGAATGGTAGAAGAGCCTTCTGAAAATGCAGCAAGAGCACTCACAAGGGGCAGGACTGTCACCCCACAGTGACCCCACTAGGAACACTTTGCTTCCTGTTCCTTCAACCTTACGGTGTTAGGCCCTGAGTGAGGAATGTTCCTGCCAGGAGACACAACCGTGATTCCCCTGAGTGGGGAGGTCACATTGCAGCCTATCCCGTTGACTTCTCCTGCCTCTGAGTCGGCAGGTAAGGAAGTTTGGGTGCTGGCTGGGGTGACTGACCCAGCTTACCAAGGGGGAAATGGGACGTTGGCTCCACGGTGGAGGTGGGGAGGAGGCTGTCACGAATACAGGGGCTCCTTTGGGCATCTCAGTATTACGGTGCCCTGGGAGTAACAACCTTCAGGAAAGAAGCTTTGGGTCAGCCAAACAGGTGAAGAACAGTGACCAGCTGAGATGCTTGCTGAAGGCCGAGGAAACAGAGAATGGGCAGAGGGAGAAGGCAGTTAGAAACACCAGGTACAAACACATGACCAGTTACAGAAACAGGACTGCACTTGTCCTGAGTATTGCACTCATCGTTTGTTATGAATGCTTTTGTGTGTTTACTTGTAATTTATAGATTCCAGTATACTTATTTATATATGTGCACATATATGTGCATATATATATATATATATATATATATATATAAACATTGACCAGGGGTAGATTTGCGACAATTAATACAATGTGACCACTTGCTTGACTAGGTCACAGAACATGCAAATATCTGAGAGCCCTTTCTTCTAGGTATATCTGTGAGAGTGTTTTTGGATGGGATTAACATTCGAGTTGGTAGTTGAGTGAAACAGATTGTTCTCCCTAATGTGGGTGGCCCTCTTCCAATCAGTTGAACTGAGGAAATAAGAGAGTGCTACCTGTGTGTCAAATCCTTGAATCAATGTTTTCTTGACTAACCGAGGCCTCTGGAAGGATTATGCCTTTGACCCCACAGTAAAGCAGTATTAAATTAACCCTACTATAACTTTTATCCCCATTTCCTAAATGAGGATACTGAGGTTCAGGGAGCTGCATGACCCGAGTGGCTGCTGGTCCCCCCACTCTGCCTTGGGCTCTGCTCTCCGGGTGCAGAGCAGAGCTTGAGGGTGGACAAGAGAGAATCCCAGATACTTTCACAGAGGAATTTCAGGGTTAGAAGTCAGTGAGCGTCTTGAAGTGTGGGAGTTATGTTTCTACATGGAAAAAAATCAGTGTCCAGAGGGCCAATTTGTTATCTACTGAGATAAACCTCTTTGCTCGTTTGGCAATATTTGTCTCAGTTTTGAAACCCTGCATAGCTGTCCACCTGTGCAAGTGGCCTGTCCAGCTCTGTGGAAGAGGAGCGACCTGTTGTCATCCTCTCCCTCCCAGCCAGGGCTCCACGTTTCTCCTTGTTTTTCATTTCAAAGGAGCATGTATCATTATAAAATGTGTTTTTTTTCAAGCAATAAAAAAATTAGAATATATTGTTGAGTGGAAGAAAATAAAGCGTGAAGTAGGAATATAAGGTGCTACCTTTTGTGGAAAAGGAGAGAATGGGGAAATCTATCCTGTGTTTGTTCTTAGAATTAGACTCAAAAGATTTGGAAGGGTCTCTGTTGACCACCAAGTGGACGTCCCAGAATCCTTTTATAATGCCCTTGACTGGTGAGTAATCACCAAGTCTGTAAAGAGTTGGAGAATTTTCAGATTTCAGGGCAGATTCTGTCAGTTAAGAGATGGAAAAACCAGGAACAAAAATAGACTTGAATGACCACAGGAAGACAAATATGCAGTTATTTAATCTCTTGATGAAAGAGATTTTAGGTGGCATTGGAGTTGAACCAAGACCATTTTCTTTTTTAAAAAACATTTTGATTTGTGCAGTATTGTCATACATGTTAGTTGGGTTCATTTTGACATAATTATACAAACATGGAATATAATTTTCTGCAACTCAATCCCCAGTCATTTCCCTTTCTCTTCCCTCCTCTGTCCCCCTGTTTTCTCTCCTCTACTGCACCGATCTCTGTCCTATTTATTTACAGTTTTTAAAATTAGTGCACTATGGTCACACATGAAGGTGAAATCCACTGTGGTCCTTTCAGGTCTGCGCATAGGATAATTTGGTCATTTTCATTCCATCCTTCCTCCCTCCTGATCAATCCCTCCCTCTACTCCATTGATCTCTCTTCTATTTTGATGGGATTCTCCCCACCTTTTTTCTTCCTTATTTCACTATAGCTTCCATTGAGAGAAAACACTGGACCCTTGGCTTTCTGGGTCTGGCCTATTTCACTTGGCATGATGTTCTCCAGCTCCATCCATTTACCAGCAAATGCCATGATTTCATTCTTCCTTACGTCTGAGTAGAACTCATTGTGTGTGTGTGTGTGAGTGTGTGTGTGTTGTGTGTGTGAGTGTGTGTGCAAGTGTGTGTGTGTGAGTGTGTGTGCGAGTGTGTGTGTGTGAGTATGTATGTTGTGTGTATAATATTTTCTTTAACCATTCATCTGTTGATGAGTGTCTGGGCTTGTTCCATAATTTGGCTATTATGAATTGTGCTGCTATAAACGTGGATGTGGCTGTATCTCTAAGTGTGTTGATTTTAGTTCTTTTGGATAAATACTAAGGAGTGGGACAGCTGGGTCACATAGTGGTTCCATTCCTAGTTTTTGAGGACTCTCCATATAGTTTTCCAAAGTGGTTATACTAATTTGCAGTCCCACCAGCCATGTGTAAATGTACTCCCCACCCCACATCCTAGGCAATATTTATTTTTATCTGTATTCTTGATAACTACTATTTTGACTGGAGTGAGATGAAATCTTCATATAGTTTTCACTTGCATTTCCCTGAATACTAGAGATGTAAAATTTTATAGATTTGTTGGCCATTTGTATTTCTTCTTTAAAGA
The DNA here is from genome assembly GCF_021218885.2 of Marmota monax. Taxonomy (NCBI): domain Eukaryota; kingdom Metazoa; phylum Chordata; class Mammalia; order Rodentia; family Sciuridae; genus Marmota; species Marmota monax. The sequence goes on along the minus strand of NW_026693881.1, from coordinate 1,634,202 downwards.
AGCATCTGTTTAGTTCCTTTACTTATTTATTGATTTAGGGTACGAGGGATTGAACTCAGGGGCACTCGACCACTGAGCCCCATCCCCAGCCCTATTTTGTATTTTATTTAGAGACAGGGTCTCACCGAGTTGCTTACCACCTTGCTTTTGCTGAGGCTGGCTTTGAACTTGTGATCCTCTTGCCTCAGACTCCAGAGCTACTGGGATTATAGGTGTACACCACTGCACTGGCTTCTTTTACTTATTTATTAATTGTGTTATTTATTTTTTAGTGTTAAGTTTTTTTTTTTTGAGTTCTTTATATATAGTGACATTCATCCCCTATCTGAGGACCAGATGATAAAAATCTTCTTCCATTGTGGAGGATCTCTTCATGCTCCTGTTTCCTTTGCTGTGCAGAAGCATTTTAATTTGATGCTATCCCATTGACTGATTCTTGGTGTTATTTCATAAGCTTTAGGAGTCTTACTAAGGAAGTTGGTACCTCTGCCCATGTGTTCAAGTGTTGAGCTTACATTTTCTTCTGGCAGTTGCAGAGTTTCTAATTCCTAAGTCTTTGATCCATTTCTGTGCAGGTGAGAGATAGGGTTCTAGTTTCATTCTTCTATATATGGATATCCAGTTTTCTCAGCACCATTTGTTAAAAAGGCTGTCTTTTCTCCAATATATGTTTTAGACACTTTGTCAGGGTTCAGATGGATGTGAGTGTGTGGGCTTGTCTCTGTGTCTTCTATTCCATTGATCTTTATGTCTGTTTTGATGCCTTCAATACCATGCTGTTTTTATTAGTATAGCTCTGTAGTAGAATTCAAAGTCAGGTGTTGTGATGCCACCACCATTGCTCTTCTTATTCAGGATTGCTTTGGCTATTCTAGGTCTTAATTAATTTTAAAATTAATTGCAAATTAATTTTAGAACTATGTTTTCTAGTTGTGAAGAATGCCATTGGTATTTTGGTGGGGCTTGCTTTGAATATAAATAATGCATTTGGTAGCATGGCCATTTTCAAAATATCATGGCTGCATATCCAAAAACATGAGAGCAGTCCTTCCATCTTCTCACATCTTCTTCAGTTTCTTTCTTCTGTGTCCCATAGTTTTTGTGGTAGAGGTCCTTCACCTCCTAGAACCAAGACCATTCTTCCATTGTCGCCCTCCTGATTTCAAATTGCTTCTTGCTGCTTTATATAACTTTGAATTCCTTCAGATAGAAAGAGACAGAGACAACATAGAAAGAAATAATAAAAAACCAGACACAAGGTCAAGGCCTGTCTGAGAAGCACACTCACTATTCTGTGGCAATAGCCACTCCAGTTTATAACAGCTTGTATGTCCTCAGTGCAGGGCCGATTGCTGTTTGGAAAACAGGATGTTTCCCCCAGAGACTGTGTGCTCAGACCTGTGTCTTCTTGATTCCTTCTCCCTGCCATCCTTCTTGGTATATTTCCCTTGTGCCGTACTGTGTCACCAAAAACAGCCCAGAGGTACTGTGTCATCAAAAACCAGCCCAGAGACACCACCAAACAAACACCCGAAGCCACAGAGTCCTTCAGTTTTTGATGCATTCCCATGCAGTAGATATATGCAATATTATTTACATTTTTCTATTGGAAGATCATAAGCAGAGTTTTCAAATTACTTGTCAAAAGGCACAAAAATAACTCTTACTGTTTTTCAATCAGACAATGGATTCATTACTCTTATTTCATGTGGTTATTTTTTTTTTAAAGAGAGAGAGAGAGAAAGAATTTTATTTTATTAGTTTTCGGCAGACACAGCATTTTTGTTTTTGTATGTGGTGCTGAGGATCGAACCCGGGCCGCACGCATGCCAGGTGAGCACGCTACCAATTGAGCCACATCCCCAGCCCCTCATGTGGTTATTTTGAGGAGTAAATGAAATGAAGCCCAGGCTGTATGTAAAATGCCTGGCACCTGGGCTGTCAATACAGGGTGACTATTGTTAACATGGATGTCTTATGATGGTGTTCATGATGATGATAAACAAGGGGGTGAAAATAATAATGCCTTGAATTTGCAATAATCAGAGTTTTGAAATTAGAATGTTTCCCCAAAGAGATATGAAAGCAACAAATTTTGCCTATTAATGTGTTAATTTACAAACTATGAGAAAATGGACATTCTCACTCACCCCAGGTAGGAGTACACAAGGGAAGGTCTTTTTTTTTCCAGCAGGCAGTTCCATTTCTAGGAATTAATCTTATATCTATAAGATTGCACAGATCTATAAAGATATGCAAATATACGAATCGCAATATTGTTTGTAAGTGAAAAACAACACAAAATTGATGTGTCCACGAATAGGAGAAAAAGAGATTGCTAATGAATGAAGATTCGGTCTTACGATGGGATGAGAGATACGCATTGACAAAGACGGACACCCGTGGTGTAACGCTGGATCTAAAATAGAAGCGTTTGCATTCTTTGAGGCTGCTTATGGTCCTAGACATTTTACTACTACCTTGGATGGTGGGCAGGGGGTAAATTCTGTACCTATTCTGTAAACTGGAATTTTGGTCCTGAGAAAGAACTCTGGGTTAAAGGCTACAGACCTTTAACAGCTGCACCATCCCCACCATTACCTGTCCTTTCTGCGTGGGAAGATCTGCCCTTGTTCCCTTGATTAGCACCAGGACTCACTGTGAAGGATCCTACGGTTCAGTGTGCAGTAATACAACTCTTTGAAGATTGAGACTAAATGCCAGGTCACAATAGGGTGAGTTAGAGCAGAGCAAGTGACAGACAGCGGGTCCTCAGTACAGGGCAGAAGTTCCTGAATCAGTGAGGCTCCATCCTTAATGGAGGGGAGCAGGTAGCCTTGTTGGTATGTCTTTTGAGACAACAAAGGACAACCCAAAGGAAGGAACACTTTTCAATATCCTTGATTTCACTTTTTACCCACTTCACTGGGGTTGGGATGCAGATAATTCCAGCCTCAGTTTTGATAGACATAAAATGTGAGCCAAAGGTATATCCTCTCTGAATCTTGGTTTTATTCACTGTAGAATGTGGATAAGACCTACAACCTTATAGGGTTGTGTTAAATTTAAAGATTTGACACAAGTGTTGTTATAACCAGTCACATCCAGAATCTCTCCCTTTAAGATTGATCTGTGCTTGAGAAATGACATCTCATCCAAAGGCACCTAATACCACACCAGAACCCCATGACACTAAGAGGCCCTGCATTGATCATGTTGATTGCCTTGGCTATTCGTGCATATCTGGAATCAACTGTGATTCCCTAGAGCAGTGTTTAATTTCATCCAAGGAAACAGCCCTCAATAACCACAAACCACAGGGTTTGTGGGGCTGGTACTCTCCATCAGGAAGGTCCTCTGCAAGATTTCCTCCTTCTTTTTCTGTTTTTTAAACCTCATTTTCATACAGTGGAATATTTTTAACCATAAAAATGAATAAAGTATTGGGCTGGGGTCGTGGCTTAGTGGTACAGCGCTTGTCTCATGTGTGTGGGGCATTGGGTTCGATCCTCAGCACTACATAAATAATAAAATAAAAATAAAATTATTGTGCCCATCTACAACTAAAAAAGTCTTTAAAAATGAACAAAGTACTGACACACACTATGATATGATGAACTTTAAAAACATACGCGAAATGAATAAATCAGACAAATGATTCCATACTTTGTGATTCTATTTGCATGACATGAGTTGAATGGACGAATCCACAGAGATGTTAAATAGATTATGGGAAGGAGATTTGGACTAAATCTAAGTTGTAAGCACAGGGTTTCTCTTTGAAGTGATGCAAATGTTCTGAAATTCGATAGCAATATGGATGAATAGAATATTAACCACTGAATATAAACCACTGAGATGTTCTCTTTGAGATGATGGATTTTATGCTCTGTGAGGTGTAGCTCAATAAGAATAATGCTTTTTATGTGTAAAGAAGAAACACCTATAATCAAAAATCACTCCCTGTGTCATGGTTAGAGGCAAAGACAGATCGCTTTTTACCAAGAGATCCAGGTACATGTGTACCTGCCAGGGGGCTGTTCAGAGGAAGAGTACATCATCTGTGGGCACCTGGTACTCCTGGACATGAAATCATGATAATAAACAACTCCTGCCGTGGTGCTGAGGATTGCGGTGGACTTACAGTGAAATATCACTTAGCTGACAAGCATTCTTCAGAGCCATTTATTTGTTTGTTTGTTTATCTGTCCCAGGGATTGAACCCAGGGTTGCTTAACCACTGAGCCACATCTCTAGCCCTTTTTATTTTTAAATTTTCAGACAGAGTCTGGCTGAGTTGGTGAGGCTGGCCTTGAACACCGGATCCTCCTTCCTCAGCCTCCCTAGTCCCTGGGTGGGTGCACCAGCCCCCCAACCACCCCATGCAGGTCTGCTCTGGGCATTTTGCACACGCTCCTCATGTCATTTCCACAGCAATGCTGGGTCCGGTTCTCAGGCTTCAGCTTGCCTCAGCATCACCCAGAGGGCTCAGGAAAGGAGATTTCTGAGCCCCCCCACCCCAGATTCTGATTCAATAGGTCTGGGACAGGGTTCCAGAATTTGCTTTTCTAGGAGTTCCTGATGCTGCTGCTGCTGGTGGTTCCCTTTAGAAACCACTGTGCCGGGAGCTGAGCGCTCTTCTGGGATCAACTGACAGGTGAGGGCCATCCGGCAGGAGGGCTGCAGAGTCAAGGGTGGCGTCAGGGACCTTCTGCATGTGAAGAAGTAGCTGGAGAGCAGCCGGCCAGCAGGGCTTAGAGAAGGAAGCTGAGCTTTGGGGCCTTTGCCCTCCTCCCTCCACCCAGCCCCCATAATGTGTCTGACACTCTGCTCTGAGAGCCCAGGGGCAGCAGGAGAAAGTGGAATATGAGTCCTGAGTCCTGAGCTGTAGGCCACAGGAGGTGAAGTCCCGAGGCTCCTCAGGCCATGGTCTCCATTATCTCACAAGTGCCTTTCACCTGGTGTCCTGCTAGAAGGAGGAAGAGGTAGGTGGCCACTGGGTCAGAAAACACCAGGGGGCTGCTGAGTATGTGGTCAGCAGTGTATGTGAGGCCCTGGATTCCCACTTGAGCTCCAAAAGAAAATTATTTCATTATATTTGTTAAAGCATAGCTAGGAATACTTTCTTCAGGACCAGTGAAATGGATGTTGGGACCACTGCAATGGGGTTTTGCAGGGAAGGAGAGAGAGAGGCCTCAACTCCAAACACAAGGCCAAATGGGAGCTATAACCAAAGAGTAGGAAGGGCCTCAGGAGATGGGAAACTATTAAGAAGGAACATCAGTGGGAAGGGGGAGTCCGGCTAAGCTGACTACCACAGTGACGCACATCTGTAATCCCAGCGAATCAGGAGGCTGATTCAGGAGGACCGCAAGTTCCAGTCCAGACTGGGCAATTTAGCAAGGCCCTGTCTCAGAACAAAATTAAAAGGCAGTGCAGTGGTGGAGTGCTTGGCTAGCGTGTGCAGGGTCCTGTCTTTAATCCCCAGCCCTGGGGTGGTAGGGGACAGACTCAACAGCATTCTTGCTGAGGATGAGCTGGGGTGACCTGGAATCATGTGGGGTGGTGGAAGATGGGTACCTGATCAGATGTGGAGGATGAAGAGGTATCAAGGATGAGGAGAGGACTTCTTGCTAAACTGATTTTGTAGAGGCCTTGGCTAAAACAGATTTTATGAGAAGTGCACAGATGGGCCAAGCAGAGGGTTTTGTGGCCACACAGAGAGTGAGCTGCCTGGCCTGGGCTGGGGCTCCACCTTGACCTTCTCTACCACCGTCCGTGAGGGCTTTGCTCTGTGCCTTTTAACCGTGTCCCCCTTGATCATTTCTAGGAGACAAAGGTCCTGCACTTTCCCTAGAAACAATTCATTGTTAGATTGTTAGATGTAAGTGGGATGAAAATGCTTTGAAAATCTCAGATATTAAAAAGATTATTTGATCATCAATTCTTTTTTTTTTTTTTGGCACTGGGGTTTGAACCCCAAGGAGTGCTTTACCACTGAGCTATATCCTCAGTTCTTTTTATTTTTGAGACAAGGTCTTGCTAAGTTGCTGAGATTAGCCTTGAACTTGTGATCCTCCTTCCTCAGTCTTCCAAGTGGAGTTGCTGGGATTACAGACGTGAGCCACCGCACCTGGCAACAAGTGCCTTTTGAAATGCATTTTATATCATAGGGTCCTTTGCTTAGATGGTGGTTTCCTTTTGTAGGAGGAATTGGGTGGTGGCAGGATCAGAGATCAGGAGGGACCTCTGACCTCCAGAAGTGAGTTGATGAATCACAGACCTGGGAGTGAGGACAAGGGATGTGGAATTAGCCCCACAAGGTCAGGCCCTGTTACCTCCTACCCCAGGATGCTCGGCCATAATTTCACTTAAACACACCTGCCATGTTATGTGTCCATTTGCCATAAAAGCAAGATTATTATAGTTAATCTTAGAGTTACCTTGGGAAGGTTGAGCCTCAGAGAAGCTGTTTGGAAAAGTACATGCAGAAATTTTCTAAGGAAAAGCTCAAACTGCCCTAAGAAAAAGACTGGTGATTGATTCCTCTTTCTACTCAATGGACTGACTCTGAGTTACTCCTTCGGGAAAACCAAGGTACAGGAACTTGGAAAATTAAAGTTACTTAACCGGTGGTTTCATAGGAACATCAATTAATCAACACACCGTTTTTCATGCAGTTATAAAAGGCAACAAACCACTTTACAAATGAAGCTGTGCTAGCTAACACTTTCTAAAGAGTAACTCTTGGCTCAGTGAATTTAAACAGATTGGAGGGGGTGCTGGGGGCCTTGTTGCACGCCTATAATCTCAGCTGCTTGGGAGGCTGAGGCAGGAGGATCATGAGCTCAAAGCCAGCCTCAGTAACTTAGCGAGGACCTAGGTAACTGAGACCCTGTCTCTAAATAAAATATTAAGCCTGAGGATGTGGCTCAGTGGTTGAGTGCTCTTGGGTTCAATCCCTGGTGCAACCCCCCCCCCCCAAAAAAAAAAAAACCCCAAATGGTCAGCATATCACCTCTTTCTGTTACATTATATAACAAGTTTTGTATAAAGAGGTGCTTCAATGACTTACGGCAATAATATCAAACATTCTCTTGCCTAAGTATCCTCCTCCCTTCCTTCTGAATTTAAATCTTTCTTGGTTTACTTTTTGATTTTGGTCATGCTGGGTTTTGTAAGGGCAGACAGGTGTCATCTCTTTCCTTCCCCATAATAAGAGTCTTTTTTGACACTCTATATAACAAAAGAAATATAACAAATTTATTCACTCAGTTTTATGTGACATGAGAGCCTTCAGAGATAAGGATCCAGAGACCTGGGGCAAACTGTCTATTTTTATGCTCAGGTTTCTGACCTCGGTGGAGGAACGTGATTTCACAAACGGGCATATTCTGATGGGCAAGCCCACAGCCTGTCTGTCCAGATTCTTGTTGACCTCGCTGCAGCTTCTTTCCAGAGGGGTGGACCCTATTATCAGACAGGCCAGGTTGGAGAATTCCTGCATGGCCAGCTCCTGGACAGACAGGCAAGAGGGGGGCTAGAGAAATATTTCTAGTGTTTATGACTTGCTTTGCAGAAGAGGAGTTCTTGTGCCCATGAACAAGAGCTGTTCTTTCTGCTAATAAGAGAAAACAGGGGAAAAGCTTTGTGACATGGGATTTTGTCAGGATTTTGAGATGTAATGTAAAAAAGAACAAAAAATAAAAAGTAGATAAATTGAATTGCATCAAGTCAAAATTTGTATTAAATAATGCTGTCAACATAGTTAAAAAAGTAATCCACAGAATTGGAGGAAATATTTGCAAGTCATTCATCTGATGAGGAATTAATACCAGAATATATAAAGAATTCCTAGAATTCAACAACAACAATAACAAAACAAACAAACCATTACATAATGGGCAAAGGATGTGAATAGACATTTCTCCAAAGAAGAGATACAAATGGCCAATAAGCAGAAGCAGAGATGCTTTATAACATATAACATAAATCATTAGATAAATACAAATCAGAGCCATGAGATACCACCATTTAATACACATTAAATGGCTATTTTTAGGCAAATAAAATATCTATTAAAGATATATAATATTTATCTCTATCTCTATATATCTATATCTATCTATATCTACCTTATCTATATCTATATATCTATATCTGTATCTATATCTCTCTATCCAACTAGATAGATAGATAGATAGATTGGTAGATAGATATACAAGTTTTGATGAGGTTTCTGGAAACCAGAGCCCTGTGGCCTGCTGGGGGTTAGTAGAATGGTGCATCCACTATGAACAACATGGGAAAAAATTAAACAGAGTTATATATTTAGCAATTCCACTTTTGAATCTATGACCCAAAGAAGCAGAAATTGGAAAATATATTTGTACACCTCAGTTGACATCATTAACAAGAGCAAAATGTGGAAGCAACCAAAAGTACATCAAGGGATGAACCGATAAGCTTCTAATATGATACCTACATGCAATAGAAGATTTTCCACCTTAAAAAAACAAGGGAAGTCTGACACATGCTCTGTTGGGGTCTCCTTGTCTCTTAATGGCTCTAATTTTCCATACTGTTAGAATGGCAATGAAATTTCAATGTGAGTTGGGGATGAGACAGACATTCAACCCTTAGCAGTAGTCAAATTCATACACACAGAGAATAGAATGGTGGGTTCTAGGTCTGGGGGAGCAGGAGTGAGAATTGCTATGTAATATGTACAGAGGTTGGGGTTGAGAAAGAAGGAAAAGTTCTGGAGATCTATGGTGGCAATGGCTGCCCAGAAATGAGGATATCCCTAATATCACTGAAATTTACACATAAAAATGGTTAGCACAGTAATGTTTATGTTAATTTTTTTACCACAGTGAAAAATATCATAGGTTTGATTATGCTTCTTTTAGTTGAGTTATTAATTGAATCTTAAGTAGAAATAAGCTTACAATTAGAGAAATGCAAATCAAAACTACACTGAGATTCCATCTCACTCTAGTCAGAATGGCAATTATTAAGAATGCAAACAATAATGTGTGTTGGCAAGGATGTTGGGGAAAATGTACACTCATACATTGCTGGTAGGACTGCAAATTGGTGGACCATTATGGAAAGCAGTGTGGAGAAAACTTGGAATGGATCCACCATTTGACCCAGCTATCCTACTCTTCAGTTTATACCCCAAGGACTTAAAATTAGCATATTACAGTGACACAGCTACATCAATGTTTATAGCAGCTCAATTCACAATAGCTAAACTATGGAACCAACCTGGGTGCCCTTCAACAGATGAGAAAACGTGGTACACAATGGAATATTACTCAGCCTTAAAGAAGAATGAAATCATGGCATTTACAGGTAAATGGATGGAACTGGAGGCTTTCATGGTAAGTAAAATAAGCCAATCCCCCAAACCCCAAACCCAAATATTTTCTCTGATAAGTGGATGCTGATCCATAGTGGGGTGGGGAATAGGCAGAATGAAGGAACTTTGGTTTGTGTACAGGGGAGTGAGGGGAGGGGTGGGGCTGTGGGGATGGGAAGGATAGTAGAATGAGACAGACATTATTAGCTTATCTACATGTATGATTACACTACTGGAGTGATTCTGCACCATGTACAGCCAGAGGAATGAGAAATTGTGCTTCATTTGTGTTCAATATGCCAAAATGCACTCTACTGTAACATAAATAAAGAAATTTTAAAAAAGAAATAAGCTTACAAATCAGCATGCCCTATTTTACTCAAGAAGTCAAAATATGCATAAAAATAGTTATTGGGGAAACATGGACATGATATTTTCCCATAAATATTTTTTTTTCCTCCTTCTCACTTAAAAAACAAAGCAAAATGAACAAACAAACAAACAACAACAAAAAAACAGTACTGGGGATTGCACCCAGAGCTTCACACATGCTAGACCAGGACTCTATCATTCAGCTACATCCCCAGTCCTACAATGAATTTTTAAAATAATAATAGAAAAATGAAAAAGGTTTAGAATGTTTCTGGGCTGTGTTCCTCAATTCCTTAATTATAAGAGCAAATATCTACATATTACACACACACACACACACACACACACCCCAAATGTTTTCCCATACTCTGTATCTTAAATTCTAACATTAGCTGCCATTAAAGTAAATTTCTTGAATTAAATATCAATATGTAGACTGAGGAAAAGATTGCAAAACACAGAGGGAAATCAAAGCAGTTCCCAAAGTTCTCAGTTGCTTCCCCCCCTTTTATTAACTTTTTACTAACCAATTTTTATTAATCATTTTTTATTTCCTGCAAGTAACTCATTTCTGTAGGTTTTGCTGAAGATGCAGGGGAAAGAAGAATCCTAAGGGAGGAGCCAGGATGGGATGCATGACCGCTGGCCTCCCAGCCTCAGGGACCCTTCCTCCAGTTTCTTCTCCCACCCAAGATTCGCGCCTTGCCAATCTCGTCACTGCCCTGGGGGTTGTCAGATTCTTCTAAACCCAGCTACATCTCATCTTCACGTTGGGAGACGAAGTCACGGGTCTGTGCTTTTCCACCGGCTGCACCCTAGCTGTAGGTTAAACAGGAACGACCTGGCTGGAATGTGCTGCCTTTCAGCACTGCAGAAGATTTTAACCAAAACCTCCAGAACTAAAGGAAAACCAGGTTTTGCTGAAAATCCACCAAGGGTTGGCTGTGAGCCCTTTTCCTGAGCCATGGCCCAGCGCCACCCATGGCTCCCTCCCTTCCTGGGGCTGGGGTGTCCTGCTCAGCTCCTCCCAGTCCAGGGAATGCAGAGCCCTCGGGGAGAGGCTGAACCCGAAATTGCCTGGAGTCCCGCTTGGAGTCTCCACCCAGAAGTGGACCCAGCCAATCGCAGGGCGTGCAGGTGGTGGGGGCGGGGCGGGTAAGGTCACAGACAGGGTCTTTAAAGCCCAGATGAGGTACCTCTGGACCAGAGGTTCCGACTTCTGCCACTTCCGGTGAGTTGTATCTGTGGGGTGTGGCCACCTCGGGTGAGCGCCCTCGGCCTTGCCTAGGCATATTGGGAACAGACTGGAGAGGGGGCCCTGGTCCAGAACGCAGGCAGGACTCCCAGGATACAGAACATCTTCCCCTCCTCTGCTAGCCTTCGGGTGGGATGTGGGGACGGTTGCCGGGGAACCCAGGAGAGGCTCAGACCATGCAGGAATCCCAGGTTGTGCCAGTCACCCTGGGCCTGGCCAGGAGGGAGGGGTCAAGTGGAACCCCTGGCACGCCCAGTCACCGCAGGGTTCATTGCTCCTGGGCCAACGGGAGCACCCTCTTGCCCATCATTTCCAGGTAAAGTCCTCCAATTTCGGTGTGTGCAGAGGGTAGGAGCAGGTGGCATGCCTGGCTGGATGTGGTAGCTGTGACTTCCAGTGCCTTAGCCACATGGCCTGGTTTCCTGGTTGGGGTAGTGAGTGGGGATGTTGGAGGCAGAGTCCTAAGTGTGGGACAGAGAGACCTGTGGTGCTGTTCTTCCTACTTCCCTAGAAAAATATTCCAGAAAGATTGCATTCAAGACAGAAAGGTATTCCACCCAAGAAGATGCCCAGTGGCCCCCAACTCTTGGGGACCCCTTTGTCTGTACTTGGTATCAGATGCCTCAATGAAGTTTAGCTTAGGTGAACTCAGTAGCTTTGGTACATAACCTGGACCAACTATCTCCTAATTTCCTAGTTGTTGTTTTAAGGTTTTAAATCATCAGGTACCTTCACATGGTTCTTAAACCTGAACTATCATTCCATTCAGCGTCTCAGTCCCTAGGGCTGTGGACAGGCTGCTTTCCATTGGTGGCCAAATACTCCCACTGGAGTGTTTTAATCCAGCTACATCCTTAGCCTCTTCTACTGGCCTTGGGTCAATTCTTGGGAGGAAAAATTTAAATATTTGAATTCCCTCATTTCTTTTGCTTTTCCAGGGCTTGAAGCATGAGTCCCTCTCTCTTCCTGGTCCTCCTTGGCTTCCCGGCACTCTCCGCTGCTCCAGCCCTTGAGTATGGTTTAAATGCACAATGGCACCAGTGGAAAGCAAAGCACGGGAAAACCTACGGCACGGTGGGTGACATGGACACCGTCCGGGGGGACCCTGCAGAAAGTGGTCCTCGCTGGTCACAGTTTATGGCCAGAGAGAAGCTTCTAGAGGCCAGCTCTTAGCAGGCAGTGACCCGAGGGCCCTGTGGTGCACTCAGTGGTGTCTGGGCCTGGAGACCAGCTCACAGGAGTGGGAAGCCCTGCCGGGCCATGGTTTCTCTTCCACCTATGTCAGCAGGTGTCCCCTTGGGGAGATGGGTTGAGTTTTAAATAGAAATAAAAACTATCAGCTGTGCTTGCTTCTAGAATGAAGAAGGATGGAGGCGAGCGGTGTGGGAGAAGAACATGAGGATGATCGAGCAGCACAACGAGGAGTACAGCCAGGGGAAGCATGGCTTCACCATGGCCATGAACGCCTTCGGGGACATGGTGCGTGTGTGTGTGTGTGTGTGTGTGTGTGTGGGGCGCTTCACTCTGCGCTTCCTCGCCTCAGCTCCTCACAAAACCATCTCCTGACCTTTCAATGTTCTATTTACCTTTCCTTGAAGACTAATGAAGAATTCAGGCAAGTGAGGAACAGCGTTCAATACCAGAAGCTCCAGAGGGGGGCAGTGTTCCAGGAGCCTCTGTTTGGGGATGTGCCCGAATCTGTGGACTGGAGAAAGAAAGGCTACGTGACTCCTGTGAAGGATCAGGTATGGGACAGTGCGGGATTCAGACCTTGCATCTCCCACAGGAAAGCCCAGGACTCCATGCCCCTGCCCTGCCACACTGGAGGGGCACGCAGTTCACTGTTTTGGAGAGTATTTGGCTATGTGAATTGTTGTCCGAGTTTTGCTATTTGTTTTATGGTTGACAGTTTGTTTTATTCCTTTTGCAGGGTCACTGTGGTTCCTGTTGGGCTTTTAGTGCCACTGGGGCCCTGGAAGGACAGATATTCCGGAAAACGGGCAAACTCATCTCGCTGAGTGAGCAGAACCTCGTCGACTGTTCCAGGGCCCAGGGCAATATGGGCTGCAGTGGTGGCCTGATGGATTTTGCCTTCCAGTATATTAAGGACAACGGCGGCCTGGACTCAGAGGACTCCTATCCATACGAGGCCAAGGTAAACAGAGCTTCTCATGTTGTTGACAGTCCATATCTGCTTTTGGAAAAATGGCACGTTTTCAGAATTCCCAAGAATTCCTTCAGAATTCCCAAGTTGAAGTGTAGAGTCTATCTTCACCCTCTGTAAACCACCAATGTCATAGAAGTCTTCAGCCTTGGCCATTCTTTCCTGAGATCCTTTCATATATCTTGTTCTTGCCTCTGTGGAACATGGAGAACATGCCAACCGTTCCACGTTTAACACAGATTCCTCTGTTGTGGGAAGTTCTTATGGATGGGAAGACCTAGAGGGTCTCATTGAAGATATGTGAGCTAATTTTCAGTTTCAAATCAATTTAACAGCATGTCACTGCCTGGGATAATTTATAATAGCACTGACATGGAAATCTTAAGCTGCAAATTGCTGGGTGTTGGGGTTCTAACACATGTTCCCCCACAGGTGGATGGCATTAATCAACTGTCTCCCTGCTTTACCTTTAAAAGGATGGATCCTGTAGGTACAAACCTGAGAATTCTGTCGCTAATGACACAGGCGTAATATACATTCCAAAGCACGAGGAAGCCCTTAAGAAGGCAGTGGCATCTGTTGGGCCCATCTCTGTTTCTATCGATGCAAGCTTGAGGTCCTTCCAGTTCTATAAAAAAGGTGAGCATATTTCTTTCTAGAAACGGGCACAGAAAAACTGTAATGCCACCATGACATACCAGCTTGAGGGACTCTTGGGTATGTAAATTTTTGGTAAATATTTGGGTGCCTGGATTTCAAATTCTGTACATGTAATATATATACTTGATGTTTCCACTCGACCTTTCTTCAAGCAGATCCCATGAATGTGAGTACTGCATATTTTTTTTAAAAAGCTGCTTAATTAGCTTAATTCCCTCTTATTTTCTCCAATTATTTAAAATTTACCTACATTTTTATTTATGCAATTAAATCTTAAAGGAGCTTTTTGATTCAAGTAATTTTGTGTTTTGTGCTGTTTTCTTAGATGGACATCCTAGAAATAGAATTACAGTGTTTCAAAGAGTGGTCTTTTATGCACCTAGTGGTCTTTTATGCACCTAGAAATACAAATTAGTATAAATCCTTCTGTTTAAAAACAGAAGGATTTATGCTAATTTAAACAGAAGGAAATATGCTAATTTGTATTTCTGCTAGTTTAATATCAGCTCTTGAATGCCTAGCTTTGATTACAGTAGAGCTTGATTGTAAGTTTGTATCATCTCAGTGAATTTGGAAATGCCTCCTTATTGTTGGTGACAAGGGGTCACTGCCACTGTTCCTGGAGCTTTCACCCCAGCTTTGATTTTATCTCCAGGCATTTATTATGACCCAGACTGCAAAAGCAGTGAGCTGAATCATGGTGTTCTGCTGGTTGGCTATGGTTTCGAAGGAACAAACCCGAATAAAAATAAATACTGGCTGGTCAAGAACAGGTATGCATTGCCCAAAGCATGTATGTTTGACATTCAAGAAGGAATTCTTGTTTGCAGTCAGTATTTAGTTATAGGTCCTAGAAATATTTATCCCTCTTAGGTTGAATGAGGAAATATTAATGCATGCTGATAACATTAAGATATTGTTCCAGGCTCCTTGGGGTATTAAAATATGGCACGTCTGCCGTTGCTTTTCTGAATTCTGAAAATTTTCATACTTCTGAAACACATTGGACTGCAAAGACATCCTGTCCTTTTTCTGTCTCTGATTTTACAATCCTGTATAAGATAATTGTTTGGACTCAGGGGTGGAAGTTAAGTGTCAATTTAGATTCAGCAGTTTATAGAGAATGAACAAGAATATCTGCTTCTCTTCATTCTGTTAAGTCTATGGTTTCTGGGACAGTGTCTAAATTAGGTGTTATTGTTAATAAAGCCAATGTGCTTTATTTTTCCTATGAAATGGAAAACTTACTCTTCTTTTAGTTGGAGTAAAGGATGGGGCATGGATGGCTACATAAAGATCGCCCGAGACCAGAACAACGTCTGTGGAATTGCTACGGCAGCCTGCTATCCTACCGTGAACTGATGGACGGTGATAAGGAAGGACTTGATTGGCAACAGTTTCTCCAGCCCAGGGATTTCATCTTCAAACTGACCTGCCCCCTCTGTGTGGGAGCCCAACGCTTGAGTCATTGATGATTCAACTGTGATGTGAATTGTGACATTTTTATTCTAGTAAAATATCACTATTACTTTAATTACTGCTATAACCAGCTTTGTATTATTGACTCTTCCAATGACTTCTGCATTTTCATTTTTTTTCCCTGAAAGTATGCATAAACTTGTGTCTTTAAAAATAAAACTGAATTCCAAATGTGATGGAGAGGCTTTTCATTTTTTTTAGTGCTCTGACTTTTCGTATCATCAAACATGTCATTTGGCTCTGAAGATATAACTAAGCGTGGCAATAGTTCTCTGGGACAAAGAATAGGTGCCTTTTCTAGTTATGACAGTATTCCACCCTTGTTCTTGCTTTTGCTTTCCATTGTTTTAGTTACCTGGTGTCAACTGTGGTCTGGAAATATTAAATGGAAATTTCCAGAAATTCAATATTGCAATTTACATCAATTTCCTAATTTTGAATTGAGTGCCATTCTGCATGGTGTGATGAAATCCACTGAACCTGGATGTTCTGTTGTTGAGCTTTTGAGTTCCTTATTGATTCTGGATATTAACCCTTTGCCAGGTAAATGGTTTGCAGATGTGTCTTCCGATTCTGTAGGTGGTCTCAGCACTGGAATGACAGTTTCCATTTCTCTGTAGAAGCTTTTGAATTCCCTTTGTCAATGTTTTTTTTTTTTTTTGTCAATAACCTTGAGGTCACTCCATAGAATCTTGCCCAGACCAAGGTACTCAGTATTGCCCCTATATTTTCTTCTGGTAGCTTCATAATTTGGGGCCTTAACTTCTTAGGTTCTTGACAGATTTTGAGTTGATTTTTGCATGCTGGGTGAGAGGTGGGGCTCTAGTCTCATTTTAATGCATAGTTTACTGAAGTGACTGTCCTTTGTCCAACATGTATTCTTAAAGCCTTGTTGAAAGCCAATGATTGAAATTACATGGATTCATGTCTGGGTGGTTACATGGATTCATTCTGTTCTTTTCATCTATGGGGGGGTGTTTATGCCAGTATCACGCTGTTTTGATCACTATAGCTCTGCATTGCCTTGAGGTCACCTATTTTAACGCTTCTAGCTTTATTCTTTTTTCAATCTTTCTTCAAGATTGCTTTGGCTGTTCTGGGCATTTTGTGGTACCATATGAATTTTGTGATTGTACCATCCGGTTCTGTGTAGAATTTCATTGGTATTTTGATGGGGATTATATTGAATCTATAGATCCTGGGTAGTATGAGCATTTTAACAAGATCAGTCCTTCCAATCCATGAACATGAGATAGTGTTTCATTTGTGTGTGTGTGTGTGTGTGTTCTGTGTTTCTTTCATCAGTATTTTATAATTTTCATTGGAGTCCCTTCACTTTCTTGGTTAAATCTATTTCTAGATTTTTTCTATGTGGTATTGTGAACGGGATTAAATTTTTATTTCTTTTCAGCCAGTATATCATTGCTTTGCAAAAATGAACTTTTTGGCATGTTAATTGTGTATCTCCTTTCTCTACGTCATTGGTCTTCCTTTTTACTTAATTTTTAAAAAAATTTTCCTTCCTTCTTATTTATTTCTTAATGGGTGCATTATAATTATATATAAAATTGGAATAAATTGTGATATATTCATACATATGCCTCGTATGGTATATAATTTTTTTATGTGCTATTGGATTTACTTTGCTAGTATTTTGTTGAGAATTTTTGCATCTATTGTTCATTAAGGCTATTGACCTATAGTTTTCATTTTTATTATTGTTATGGCCTCATCTAATTTTGGTATCAGGCTAATGCTGGCCTTGTAGGATGAGTTTGACAGAAATCCTTCCTTTTAAATTTTTTTTTAAATAATTTGAGAATTTGTAGTTCTTTAAAAATTGTCCAAAATTTAGTAGTGAAGCCACCAGGTCCTAGAATTTTTTTTGTTGGGACACTTTTTATTTCTGATTCAACTCATAGCTCATTACTGATCTGCTCAGGTTTACCATTGTCTTTGTGATTCAGTTTTAGTACGTTATGTGTGCTCAGAAATTTATTAATTTCTTCTGGGTTTTCCAATTTGTGGGCATGCAGTTGTTTCTAATATTCCCTAATGATCCCTTATATTTCTGTGGCATTTAGTTTTAATGTTTTCTTTTTCATCTCTGATTTTATTTATTTGGGTCTTCTCTCTTTTTTCTTGGTTAGCCTGGCTAAAGGTTTATCAGTTTTGTTCATGTTTTCAAAAACCAACTCCTTATTTCATTTGTCTTATGCATGCTTTGGTCTCCATTTCATTTATTTCTACTGGATCTCTATTATTTCTTTCTAAGTAATTGTGGGATTTGTCTTTTTTTTTTTTTTTTTACTTTTCCAGCTTCTTGAGTTGCATTGCTATGTTATTTCAAATTGTTCCCCTTTTGAGATGTAGGTTCTCAGTGCAATAAGCGTCTCCCTTGATGCTGCCTTTGCTGTTGGAGCCCAGGCTCATTGATGTGTTGTGTGTGTCCAGTTTTTACTTGAATCAAGAAATTTTAAAATTTCCTTTCTGATCTCTTCATTGACTGATTGGTTATTCAAGAGCACATTATTTTTTCCCCATGTAATTGTATAATTTAAAAAGTTCTCTTTGTTTACTTTTAGTTTTATCTCATTGTGGTCATGCAATCATTTCTATTTGTTTTAATTTGTTGATTTGTGGCTTACTATGTGGTTTATTATGGAGAATATTCCTGGTGTTGATAAAAAGAATTCGAATCCTTCAGCTATTGAACAGAATGCTCTGTCAGTTCCCTTTAGCCTACAGTATAGGTTAAATCCATATTTCTTCTTGTTGATTTTTTTTTCTTTGTGTGTAGATGATCTTTCAATTGATGAAAGTGAGGTATGAAAAGAGAGAGAGAGAGAGAGAGAGAGAGAGAGAGAGAGAGAGAGGATAATATATAAAAATAAAAGGGTTCAACTAGACAAAAGGAAATTATAATTGTAAATATATATGCACCAATGGTTGCTTTATATAACTGGGTCTCTTAGTGTTTGGTGCATATATATTTACAATTATAATTTCCTTTTGTCTAGTTGAACCCTTTTATTTTTACATATTATCCTCTTTCTCTCTCTCTCTTTTTTTTTTTTTTACAGATTTTTACATATAGTACATTTTATCTGATCTAAGTAAGCCATTCCTGTTTGTTTTGGGTTTCCATTTGCATAGAATATCTTTCCCCAAAGCTACACTTAATGTAGTCTATGGGTATCTTTACTGATGGAGTGAGTTTTCCTATAGGCAGCCTATCCTTAGGTCTTTTTTTTTTTTAAATCTATCCAGGCACTCTATATATTTTGTTTAGGAATTTAATCTGTTTATATTCAAGGTTGTTATTGATACATAAGAATTTACTCCTCCTATTTTGTTAACTGTTTTCTGATTATTTTCTATATTTTTTGTTCTTTTCCTCTTTTTTATCTTTGTGATTTAGTGGTTTTCTTTCTTTTTTAAAAAAACAATATTTATTTTTTAGTAGTAATTGGACACAATACCTTTATTTTATTTATTTTTATGTAATGCTGAGGATTGAACCCAGGGCCTTGCACGTGCTAGGTGAGTACTCTACCACTGAGCCACAACCCCGGCCCCAATTTGGTGGTTTTCTTTAGTGATAGATTTTGATGTTTTTCTTTTTTTTCATTTGTATATTTCTCTGTTTTATTTATTTTTTCTTGTGCTTTTATGATGGTCGTTATTGTCCCTTTACTTCTTTAGGTCTAGGAAATTTTCTGCTATTATATCATTGAAAAGATTGTGCATTCCTTTGGTTTGTATCTCTGCTCCTTCAGGTATTCCAATAATTCTTAAATTTGGTCTTTTCATGTTATCCCATAGTTCTTGGATGTTCTGCTCATGGTCTCTTTTCTTTTTTTTTAAGTTATTAATGATTATTTTACTTTATCATATTTTTCAATTTACATAGACAAATATATTGAGTTTAATATTTTCTTTTTTATTGATTTTTTAAAAAAAATAAATGACAGCAGAATGCATTACTATTCTTATTAACATATACAGCACAATTTTTCATATCTCTGGTTGTATATAAAGTTTGTTGACACCAATTTGTCTCTTCATACATGTACTTTTGATAATGATGACCATCACATTTCACCTGTTCATGGTTTTTTACCATCTTCTCTGCATGGTCAACTTTTCAAGATTATGTATTTTGTCTTCATTGTCTGAGGTTCTGTCTTCCAAGTGGTCTAGTCTGTTGGTGATGCTTTCTATTGAATTTATAATTTGGCTTCCTGATGCCTTCATTTCGAGGATTTCTATGTTTTTTTTCCACAATCTCAAACTCTTTATTGAAATGATCTTTCACTTTCTGTATTTTTTCTTTGATTTCACTTTTTATACTATCCCCTACTTCACATATCAATTTAACTATGTGCAATCTGAAATCCTTTTTAGATATTTCTTCTATTGGGTTATCAGTGGCTTCTGTTATTGAATCATCCTAATTTTTGGGGGGTGCTTTATGCCCTTGTTTTTTCATGTTAGTGTGTTTTCCCATCTAAAAATATGGATCTGAGGCAGCATAAATTCTACCCTTTAGACATATAGTGTCCCTGAAGGTTTCCAGCACCTCGCCTTTAATGGTGAGACCAATATCAACAGCACCCAGTGTACACAATATAGAGCCTTAAACCCAATAGCTCCCACTAAGGCATCTACTGCCTTCTCACATTAAACCAAAATGATGAGTTCAATAACTATAGTATAAACAGAAAATTTGTTAAAACAGTTTACAATTTCAAATAGTGGATGAGAGAACAGAGGTAGTGTAGTATGTGATATTCAGGAAAGAGGAAGAGAGAAGCTAGAAGTAAAAATTCATAGGAAGAGTGGAAGAGGAGCCAACAGAGATTGGCTGTTGGTTGGAGAAAAGTTGGAAAGAAAATCCAAGGAAATAGACGAGAGGAATAATACGAACAAAGAGAAAAAAATTAAAGACATAAGAATACAATAAAAATGCAAAACACCATTCACGTATCATTGTCCTCCACACACTGATGCATAAAAAACATCCTGTTCCAAATATGGTAGAGCGATCAGTGAATAAAAAATAAAATAAATCTTGCTGGAAAGTGGAACTGTCTCTGTCAGTGTTCAACAGTTTCTCAGCTCTGTCTCTGACGTCTCTTGGGATCACCAAACCCAGATCAGCCCTCGCAAACCCAGTCACTCTCCCACCAATCTGGGTTTCCAATACCTCAGGCTTGGCCATGCTGCAGTCCCAAGATCTCACTGCTGCTCCTACTTGCAGAGAGACCACCAGGGATACACTCATGGGAAGAAGCAACCCCGAGATGCAGCAGCAAGACAAGGGCCACCAGCACTCTCAGCAGGAAGACCCCAGGTGCCTCCAAACCTTCAGGCACCCCCACACTGCATCTGCAGATCCCAGCTGGAGTCCCCAGACAGAGGCTCTTGTGGTGGTAAATCTGCTGGCACCCAGGCCCCAGGTACTGGCTGGTGTCCCAAAATGGGTGCAGCTACCTGCAACCAAACCTGGAGTCTCCCCCACAGCAGTCCTCTAGGTGGTGGTAATAGTGATGGTGGCGGTGGTTGTTGGCAGCATGTCAGAGCAGTGGCTGCTACAGCTGTGGGGGCATCACCAGGCGATCCCTGGGAGTCAGCAGAAGTGTGGGCTTCAGTTGCATCCGGGACAGCGCTGTCTTCTGTGGCAGCAGCAGGTGGTTGCATTTGCAAGGGCAGCAGCACTCAGAAAGAAGACCCCAGGTCATGTAATACTGACTAGGCTGGCAGCAGCATAATCAGAGGCAGCAGCGACGGTGATAGTGGTGCAGGCCACAGTTGATTGACCAGAGGCTTTTGGTTCAGTGGCAGCAACCGTGGAGACAGGGTGAGAAGTAGCATTGGAGGTAGCCGAGGCTGTGCTCAGAGAAGAGTCCTCCGGGCAGGGCAGCCATGTCGTCCGCGACAGTGACATCTGCAGTAGCCAATATATTTCATTAGATGAGTAGATAAGCAAAAGACAATTAGGATCAAATTAAACATTAGAAATAAATCTAAATGGAAGAGATTAATAAACACCTGTAAATAATAATACTAAATGTTAATTCTCAACTCTCCAATTAAAAGAGACTAGCAAATTGGATAAAAAACAAGACTCGACCATATATTGTCTGCAAGAAACACGCCTCACAGGCAAAGACACCTGTAGGCTGGAAGTGAAAAGATGGTAAAAGATGCTCTGATGCAAATGGAACCCAAAGCAAGCAGGAATACCTGATCTTATACCCATGAATGCAGCCATCAAACCCAAATTAATCAGAAGAGACAATAAAGGTCATGTAATACTGGTAAAGGAAACAATCTATCAAGAAGATATAAAAATAGTAAATATTTATGCCCCATACTTTGGTTCATCTAATTACATAAAACTACTTGACATAAAATCTCAGCTATATCCCATTACAATAATGCTGGGTAGTTTCAAGTCACCTGTCTTGCCAATAGATAGCTCATCTGACATACTTGCCATCAAAGATACTTTGGATCTAAAACATACAATAAATTAAGAGAACTTGAAATTAGAAATAAATGGCCAGAAAAACAATAGAAATGAAATAAATACATACTTGAAATAAAAAAATACACTTTTGAATGAAAGTTGAAATCACTGAAAGACCAGGGGAGAAATTTTTAAAAATTTATAATTAAAGAATAGAGATACAATATTCCAGAACTTCTGGGACACTACAAAAGTGGTTCTAGAGGGAGGTTATAGCTAGGAGTGCCTACATAAAAGTCAGACAGATCTCAAAAAAAAAAAAACCCACAAAACTAATGAAGCATCTCAATATATTTGAAAAACAAACCAATTCTAAACCAATAAGAGGAAGGGAATAACAAAGATCAGAGCCAAAGTCAGCGAGAGAATTTGAAAGATACAAAGAATTAATGAACAAAAGCAGTGGTTCTTTGAAAAGACAGAGGAGACCAATAAATACTTCACCAAGACTAACCAAAAGACAGAGACCCAAATTAATAAAATTAGAGCTGAAAATGGAGATATCACAACAGATATCACTGAAATCCAGAGGTTCCTAAGGGACTATTAAAATATAGAAGAAATGAGTTGATTCCCAGACACATATAACCTACCAAAATTGAAATATGAGGATATAGAAAATCTAAACAAACCAATAATAACTAATGAGATTGAAGCAATAATAAAAAGTCTTCCAATGAATAAAAATTCAGGACCACATGGATTCACAGCTAAATTATGCCAGAACTTTTAATAAGAACTTATGACAATGCTCCTCAAATCATTTTATGAAATATAAAAGTAGGGAACACTTCTAAACTCATCCTACAAGACCAGTATCATCCCCATTCCAAAAGCAGATAAGGACACATCAAGGAAACATCAACAAGAAACCAATGTCCTCAATGACCATAGGTGCAAAAAGACTTAATAAAATATCAGTAAATCAAATTTAAAAACATTATGAAGATGATTATATGTAATGAACAAGTTGGTTTCACACCAGGCTTTCAAGATGATTCAACATATGTAAATCAATAAACATAATACATCACATAAATAGATACCAGGAAAAAAAATCACATGGTCATTTGTTTTGAGGTAAAGAAAAAACTTTTGACAAAATTAAGCACCCATTGGTGATTAAAAACCTTGAATGAAACAGGAAAATAAGGAGTATGTCTCAACACCATCAAGGCTATATATGACAAATACAAATCCAACATTACACTGGATGGAGAAAAACTGAAAGCATTTCCTCTGAAATCAGAACAAGAGATGGATGCCCACTCTCATCACTCCTATTTAATGTAGTACTGGAAATCTTAGCCAGAACAATGAGGCAAGAGAAGGAAATAAAGGTGACATAAATAAGAAAGGAAGAATTCAAATTATTACTGTTTGAAGATGGCATGATTCTATACTTAGAATATCCAATAAGTTTCACCAGAACTAGAGCGGATATTCATCAAACTAGAAGGAATATAAAACTAACACATAAAATCAATAGATTATCTAAACATCAGTAATGAATTTTCTAAAAGAGAAATTACAAAAGTACTTCCATTTACAATAGCCTTAAAAATAAATAAAATACATAGGAATAAACATAACCAAGGAGGTGAAGGACCTCTATAATGAAAAGTGTAGAATACTGAATAAGAAAACCAAAGAAGACATTAGAAGATGGAAAGATCTCCTATGTTCATGGATATGCAGAATTAATATGGTTAAACTGGCATACTACCATAAGCATTATACAAGTCCCATGCAATCACCATCAAAATACCTGTGACATTCTTACTGAACTAGAAAAAACAGACCTATAATTCATTTGGAAGAATAAAAGACCCAGAATAGCCAAACCAATTCTTAGCCACAAAAGTAATGCTAGAGACATCCCAATACCTGACTTCATATTCAGAGATGCAGTAACAAAACCAGCCTGATATTGGCACCAAAACCAGACATGAAAACCAATGAAATAGAATAGAAGACAGAGAAAAACAGAAGGGGGTGGTCATCTGATTATCAGCAAAGGTGCCAAAAATGTATGTTGGGTAAAATAGAGACTTTTAAACAAATGGTGCTGGGAAAACTGAATATCCATATGTAGAAGAATGAAACCAGAGCCTTATCTCTGATTCTGGATAAAAATCAATTCAAAGTGGATCAAAGACCTAGGAATTAGACAAGAAACACTGTGACTGCTCTAAGAGGACATGGGGTCAGCCCTCCAACCTATGGGAACAGGGACCAACTTCCCTAAAACTCAAGAAACAAGGCCAAGAATCAAAAAGTGGGGTGGCACCAAATTAAAAAGCTTCTACATAGCAAAAGAAACAGGAGCATGAAGAGACAGCCTCCAGAATGGGAGGAAAAAAATCTTGGTCAGCTACTCTTCCAAAAGGGGATTTATATCCAGAATATATAGAGAAGTATTCTTCAATTTCTTTCGTTAGTGTTTAGTTTTCATTGTAGAGGTCTTTCACTTCTTTTGTTAGATTGATTCTCAAGTATTTCATAATTTTAGGCCTCAAGGACAAGGGATGGGGTGATGTTTCAGTCTACATTACATGTGTGAGACTGGCATGGACTCATGTCAACTGGGTCATTTCCGTTGTAGCAAAAACTGGATTAGAACAAGCCCACATGTAGACGTAAAAAATATGGCAGAGATTCCTCCAGGAGCTGGATCACACCTGATGTGTGCTTGCTTTTCCTATTTCCACACACCTGAGGTGATTCAGAAGCTGAATTTGTACCAGTCACAGCACTTGGTTGCAAACAACATAATCCCATCTTTCTAATTGGAGCCAAGGGGCATATATTTCTGCCTATTAGGCCTGAGATTTCAGGAGTACAGGAGAACAAGCTTGGATTGTGCATAGCCAGGAACGACCTAGCTGAGACGGTCCTCTACACCTACCCCAGAGGGTTGTCTTGAAAACCCTAATATACGTGATGACCAAACCTGGAACCCACAGCCAGTAGCCACACAAGGCACCTCTCTCCTGTCCCTGTGTTATTCACACTCACCTTCCCAACCTGGCCAGGCACCAGTCCATGGGAGCTGAGGCCGACAGTAGAGCCTAGCTGCAAGATGTGGGGGGAATAAAGATCTCAGTTTTCAAGAGGCTAAAGTCCAGCAAGGCCAGGAAGCAATGGAATTGCCCATAGGAGTGGACTCCCCAAAGAGGGACACTTCTCCACCTCTTCTCACCTCCCCACAAGCTTACCTTCACCTCTCAAATCCACTCCTGGCACCAGAAACCTTACCTCCAGGTCTGTCTAGAGTAGCCAACCTGCAACACCCAGAACCTCAGCATGCACATGTTGAAGGCTTCCCCCTGGCTTTGGAAGACATATCAGGTAAAGATGCCTGAGTAGTGACGGACAGGTGTGTGGGCAGGTGCTAAGAACTAGCACCCTTTCATAGAATTTTGGAAAATTATTTGGTTTGTGGTTCTCATCTGCGTCTGGAGGAAACCAGGGGCCTCCAGGATACTTTGATTTCAGCTGCTTTTGCCCACCCTCACTGACACCAGGACCGGGGTCAAGGGCACACGCACACACACACTTGCACCCTCAAAACACCTATACATACACATTTATACAAGTGCAGACAACCATGCCCACGTGCCACATGCAGGCACATACATGCATATTCTCCCATGGACACACATGCTGCTGGATGGACACATGCACACACGTGCATACCCACAGAGTCCTACCAGCCCCGCTGCCTGCTCTCTCCACACCATTGCTCCTTCTGCCCAGACACCAGCACCATATGCCACGGCTGCTGGGGCATCCCCCCATGTGCCGTTCTTGGCTTGAAACAGGCAGTCTGCTGCACGCTGTGTTGGTGACTGAGGTTCCTGCTGGTTTGGTGACGACTTCCCGTGAAGACGCATCCCAGAGGCTGCTCTACAGGCTGCTCCTTGCACGGAGTGTCTTTTGCATCTTGTCATGTTTGGGTTTTTATGTCTTTGATCTACAGCAGGTCTCATAGAAACCAAGCCAGATCACGTTTCTATTCACTCTGCCGTTCTCCCTCTTTTGATTGGAGAGCTTAATTCAGTTACATTTAGATCAACTCCTGATAAAATGAACTTGCGTCATTTTGTTGTTATTTTTTTTTCTGTATACCTGATAGCTTTTAAAAAATCACTCATTTCCTGCTTGAATATGTAGTTAATTAATTTAACTCCAATCTATTTCACTTGATGTGTCTTTTACAGCTATTTCTGGGTGGTTCCCATAGGGATTTCATTTACATGCAAACCTGCAACACTCTGATGTGACTTAACTCCAATGACATTCAAGGTGCTGGTCCTGCCCAGCTCCGACCCCACCCCACTCTCCGGTCATGATGTCACAGCTCCCTAGGCGTCTGCATTGTGTGTCACATAACATGCTGGTTTCTGAAGCATTAGTGTGCTGAATCCTGCAGGAAGCACACACAGTACTAGGTTTGATAATGGTCCCTGGGTTCCTTCACTTCAACTGGAACTGGTTGCTTCAAGCCGGGTGGGTCTAGGGGTGACCAGCTCCCTGGGCTCTTCTCTGTGCTGTGGAATGTTTGTGTCCCTCCAAAATCCCGTTGAGCCTTCACCCCACCATGCACTGTGGAGATGGGACCACTAGGAGGTGACTGGTCCAGGAGGCTCCACCCTCATGCAGAGCATGCTGCGTGTGACCAAAGAGCATGAGCAAGTGACTTCCGCCCCTCAGCTTCTTCTGCCACGTGAGGACTCTGCAAGAAGGTGCCACGGTAGAGGCAGAGAGGGGCCCTTCCCAGACACTGAATCCAGAGGTGCCTGACCTTGCCTCCTGGCCTCCAGCTGTGACATTCCTCCGTGCTGTGACAGTCCACTCTGAGGTATTCTGTGGTGGCAACACAGAAGGACTAAGCCACCTGGGAATGCCGCCAGCCCCTCCTCCTAGGTGGAGGCACTTTCCCACACTAGGATTCTTGGTTGACACCTTTTCCCTTCATTACTTTGAGGATCTCTTCCCACTGCCTCTGGATTCCAAGGTTCCTGATGAGAGATCTCGTGAAGATCGAATGAGAAAGTGGTGAGGAGAGCTCTCTTCCTCTCAGCTCTGTGGAGGTAATGCGGCCTATGGTGTGTTTCTCACCTCCCCATCACTGCGACAAAATGCCTGAGACAGTCAACTTATCACTGAGGAAGGATTTATTTGGGGTCATGCTTTCATGAGTTTGAGTCCCTGGTTACTAGGCCTTGCTGCCTTGGGCCTGTGGTGGCATGGTGCATGGTGGAGGAGGCGGCCCCTTCCCCTCATGGCAGCTGAGAAGGCGAGAGACAGGAGTGGTCCAGACCCTGAAACCTCCTCAATGTCTTGCCTTATTGACACACCTTCCTTCAACCAGGACCAACCTCTTAAAGCTTCCATCACCTCCCAGTGGCTCCACTGACTGGAGACCAGGTCTGTAAGAAGCGGGCTTTGGAGGGACTTTTCAGATCCAAACTGCAGCAGTATCTCAGGGAGCAGAACATGTTCTATAGCAGAGCAATGCAAGGGAAGTGCCACCATCTTGTTTTCTGTCTTTCATCTTTTCTCTCATGATAGTGATCAGGTTCAGGGCCTCAGGCATAAGAGCCTCAACCATTGTCTTAAGAGATCATTCAGAGTCTTAAGAAGAGGGAATCGAATTGAGTCTAGAAATCTAAGTGTTGAGAAGCCAGAAGTACAGATTTCTCAGGCTAGCAATAGCCACTGAAGTATGCTGTGGGTTTTAGTTTCTAAACAATGTCAATCTCTACAGGCCACTTGAGCTTTTTTGCAGGTGTTTGTATTTTGATGGAAAAGTTCCTTGAGACCACACAGTGAGTGAATTAGTGTGGGTTTTCCACAGATGTGATTGGTTAGTTTTCTGCTGTAGCCTCACATGGAGCCAGAGTCAGGAAAGTGTGACACCTGTGTGGCTCTGACAGGGAGGGGCTGGGACTCTTGGGATTATTACGCGGGAAGCTCTTTGTTGGGGACCCACCCAACTTAGCTGCCTTGTTGGGATTTTTTTTTTCCATTTTGCCGTATTTTTTCCATTTTTCCTAATTCATTTTTCCCTCATTTATGTTTTTATTCTTTTATCTTTTAAAAAATTTTAAATGTTTTCTATTTTCTCATTTTTCCTGTTTTTTGTCCTCATTTTTAAAAATCTTTCTATGATTGCCTCATTTTTCACGTTTGCGTTGTTTGTATTTCTTGATATTTTTCGTGCTCAGCAGAGAAACCAGGGCACTGCACATGCTAGGCAAGCCATCTGTGTTGGATTACTTCCATTTTTATACTTTATAAATTCGTTTTTCTTTTGTCTTTATTTTCTTTTTGCTGTTACTTTTCATTTTTTACTTAGTACTATTATTTGCTTGTATTTGTTCATATTACTAATATAGTTAGCATATTATGAACTGTTAAGTGTTCTCTGTGTAGTTACTATAACTGTTCCTTTGAGCAACCCAGGCAGTGCATGAGAACTGTCCCAATGTGCCAAGAGACTGACAGAGAGCTAGACAGATCTCAGAGCATGGAGGGGACAATTTATTTGAGTCCTTCCTCATGGAAGTGTGTTATTAGGTTGTGCAACCACCACTTGAATACTGGCAGCTTGGGTCCAAGGAAGGTCAAGTTTATGAGTGTCGACAGCAGTGGCTTCATCCTGACTGGATGTATTTCAATAACCTTGAGCTGATATCAAACAACCAGGCTGGAGCCGGGATCTGGTTGCAAAGCTCCACAAGATGCTGGTGGTTTAGTCTTATTTTGGATGATGGGAAACAATGCAAGAAAAAACACCTAGGGTTGTTCTGAGCCCATCATGGAGTGTCAGCTCAAGGTGGAGACAAGCAGGTCAAGCTGAATCCATACGTGACACCCCTCATCACAGCTCTTACAATCTCACACGCCCCCTCTTCTGTGATCTGCCCTGAGCCTGTGAGGGCTCCCATCCTTGCAGAGGTGGTGCCAGCTTGTGAGCAGCGTGCACAGAGCTCTAGAGGCACGTGCATGAAAAGAGACAGAACAGTTATGCAAAAGAACAATCCTCCTTCTCTTCCAGCAGCCACAGGACCACACACACTGAGCATGTCTGCTATGGAGGAGAGAGGAGAGAAGGCATTCACAGGGGTTATTTTGTGTGACCTGAGGGGGGCAGCAGCGGGGACGTGCAC
Organism: Marmota monax; assembly: GCF_021218885.2. NCBI lineage: Eukaryota > Metazoa > Chordata > Mammalia > Rodentia > Sciuridae > Marmota > Marmota monax. Next base: position 1,605,192 of record NW_026693881.1, on the reverse strand, counting down.
ACAGCATTTGTGTTAACAGCACAGCTTCCAGGCAGATCAGCCAAAGACCCCACCAACAAGTGTTCTTAGTGCCATGAGGTGTGTCCTTGAGCCCGCTCAGCACTAAACTCCAAAGGGTCAACAGGAAACGTGTTTAGAAGGCCACTGTCTCCTGGCCTAACTAACCTGGGTGGGCAGCAAACCACTGGAGTCCCACTGTACTGTCCCTTACACAGGAGTTAAGGCTCTGTGTTGAGACAGCAGAGCTGGATCAACTCTGGCCACAGAGGATGGGCAGTCACCATTTGCCACGGAAGGTCTGGTGGCAGGAGCCAGAGTGCCCACCCACTTCAGGTGCCTAGGAGGGCAGCCCAGCCCGTCATGTGGGTGTGGAAATGGGCTAAACCTTTGCCAGAACTTCACTGCATCTTGCCAAGGGGGGCTTCCTAATGGGGCCTGGATCTGCTACTGGAACAAGCCGTCCCTTGGCTCTGCCAACTGGCTGCCTGGGTGTGTTATTGAGGATAAAAAGGCCAGGACAAGGCGTGTGCCGGGCCTAGTGCGTACAGCCTGGTCTGTGACATGGGTGTCCTGTCACCATGGGCCGGCAGGGTACACGTGCAGTACACACTTCAAGGCCTTTGGTTCTAGCATTTGAGTTCACTATTTTGTTGGGACATCTGGTTAAGGCCACTAGACCATGTTCCACTGATTGATTTGCCATCAAAAGGTGAGGCGTGACAACACTGCCCAGCAGAGGGCACAATCAGCAGCCATGGCCCAAGAGTTCCCACTTCCATGCTGCCCGCCATTCTCCATTGGATGCTCGGATTTCCATCCGTCTCAGACCAGGTGTGTCCATGGCAGGACATACTGCAGCAGCAGTCCAGATGCTCGGGAGCCCCGGCTACACGTCTGTCCACCAACCACACAGTTATGGCACACACCGTGGGGCCTTCCTGTGAGGTCCCAGGCACTGGGGTGGCCACCTGAGGGGCTGAAGCAGTTTCACAAGAACCTGGCGGATGCCACCAGCAACTCAGGAGAAGCAGAGGGGTTTGCCACAGCAGACTGAGTTGGGGAAATAGGCCACCCACCATCCTAGGGAGGTGGCCATGTGCACTGTGACTCAAATCCTTGGTCAGGGGCTTCACTTCTAGTAAAGCCTGGGACACTGCTGGAAACTGCTGCCCTGAGGGGAGGGTCAGGCTCAGCCTCCCTCCAGAGCTCTGATTAACAATAAGGTACACTTGTCCTTGTTCTTGCCAGAGAGCCTGACTGGTCATCTACTACACAGGTGACACTAACCTGCACTGTGGTGCCCTGTAGAGGGCGCCCAGAGCCCATGCCTCTGCTATCAAGTGTTTGCTTTCCACATGTTCCTACTGGGGATCACACTAGTCTACGTGGTGCCCTTATTAATTCCTCAGTGGACAGAGGTGTTGACCCAACAAGTAATGAAAGGCCCCCAGAAACCCAGGATTCCCAGAGAAGGAATGGCAGTTTGTCACATCATTCCTGCAATGCATCTTTTCTTACCCAATTGGACACCTGTGGGGTCCTCAGGACAGCCCACAGCCTTGGGTCTCATTGGGGTGACAGCACATTAACTCATGCACAGATGCGTGCACAGTTGCTTCATTCACTCCTGAAACAGAGTGTGTCTTCACAAATTAGCATGACATCATCCACACGATGGGACCAGGGAATGTAGGTACGAAACTCCTATCAGAAACCTGAGTGAGGCCCTGAGCCACCATGTGGTGACAGATAGCAGGACTGTGCAGATTTCCCGGAGGCAGTACCTGGGATGTCCCCTGCCTGCCCTTCCAAGACAAGAACAACTGGTCTTGCCATCCCATTGCTGAGGACTGATGGAAAGATAGGAGCTAAGCTCAGCACAGCATGCAGAGAGACAAGGTGGGTGTGCTTGTTCTTGAGCCCTGGTAGTGGGGGGCACTGCAGACAAACTCCTAGGAATCACCTTGCCCCACCCCCTCTAGTCCACAGCCCTTCTCCAAGTCCTAGCTGGCCTCTACCACCCAGAGGGACTCCTGAAGGGCTGGTAGGTAGGACCTGAGTGCCACCCTGCTGCTCCTCTCTCTGGGCCTCCCATCTTGCTTGTGCACCTGGCAGCTTGTCCTGCCTGGTACTTCCTGTCTGGGGACAGGAGGGCCAACAGCTTCCTGTTGTCTTCCTCCCTAGATTCTGCATTGACTGCCCATCCTGAGGTAGAAATTCCCCACAGAGACCTCGAATGTCTTTCCTGGCAGAACGCCATCCAGCCTCTTCTCAGGGACAAAGGACATTAGTAGTAAACATGGACCACTGCCCTCCTTCCCTGGGAGGACCAGGGATGATCCCTGGCCCATGTGGTTCCCAGTGGAGCACCAGGGCCCTAAGTCCTGGCCACGTCAGCCCCAGCCCTGGCCACAGAGAGTGAGGAGGGGTACATCTCGAGTGGCCTCAGTGCCAGAGCTGGGCTTCCCTGAGCTCCCTGCACAGGTGGGAAAGGCTGGGCAGTTGGTCCCTCTCCAGTTCCCTCCACAAGGCTCCCCAGGTGCAGTGGCGCCTTCCCATCTCTCCCTGGGAAGCCACCAGGGAGCCAGTCACATCACACCAGCTTCCTGTCTATGTTAATGGGTCCCCATTTCTCTTCCCTCTCATTTGTACCTGTCCCTGTTTCCACCAGACTTTGCTGGACTAGGAAACCCAGTGCAGGTCACATTCAGGCTCCTGTTTCTCCAGTGGCCTCCCCCATGTGATAAACCTCTCATCTATTAGACTTCATGGGGGGAGAGAGGGGACACACACAATTCTAGAGGCATTTTCTGTCCTTTTAGTTGTACCATAAAAGGAGCAATTCTGGGTCCTTGAGGCACCGGGCATAGATGACTTATCATGCTGTATTGTCCCAGTGTCCCCTGGGTGTCACCAGTGCTCTCCCAAGAGGGACCACTCCTGTTAGAGAAACTCCTATATCATGTGACAATAATATTTCCCATGTTGTGCGGGCCTTAGGGGGCTAACTTGAAGGCTACATAGGAGCTCACAGCAAGATGCCATGTTTCCTCACCACAATGGAATAAATGACATTTAGCAAAGAGCAGGCTGACTCTTAGAGATCTGTGGAAATCCTTGTGATCACGCTGTGGGCTCCAATAACTGAGCACAGGCCCCCTCTCCCCACCTGGCTGCAGATGGCCACCTGGGGATGTTCCCCAAGGGTGCTCCCTTTCTCCCACCCATTCCCTGGTCTCTCTGTTGGCTGAGCACTTGCTCTGGACTCACCCACTCACACTGTAGGAGGACTGTTCCCAAGGAGCTGTGAGAGCAAGAAGGAGAGGAAGAAGGACCAAGAGGCAGGAGCACAGAGTGGGGGAAATTCCTGAAGGAGGTGCATTTCTGGGCACAGAAAGATCAGGGTGATCCCCCGAATGTGGTTCAGATGAGGGACATACTCAGAGGAGGGAAAACAAGTGCCTTCATCGTGGCTGGGTAATACTGGAGAGCCAGCTGCAGAGGCAAGGCTCCCCCAGAGCCCCACTGCTCTGCGTCATTTACAGGTTCTGGTTCAACAATGAACACCCAGCTATGGTGACTCTGAGCCAACATGGCTGCAGTCATGTCAGGGGAAGCCACGCCGTTGTGCATTCGTGCTGCTCATTAGCAGTTAGTACAGTTAGTATTGTAAGTGCTGCTGCTTAGCATGTGTAGTGAGTGTAGCAAGGAAGTCACCTGTGTCCTCACCTTGCAGGCAGCTCCTCATACAAGGAGGCCATCACAGGTCAATATCGGGTACTCTGGACCCTTGGGCAGGGTAGATTTGCCAAGGTGAAACTAGCCAGGCAACTCCTAACAGGGCCCAGGTGTCCATGAATGTCATTCAGAAAGGACAGCAGAGCTCCTCCATCCACCATAGAGTATTGGCAGGAGAGGACACAGTGGAGGCTCGAGTCACCAACGTCATCCAGCTGTTCCATGTTATCGAGACAGGTGAGGACAGCTACGTTGTGATGGAGCAGGCGAGCAGAGGAGAGCTGCTGCTCCAGGTCAGGAGGACGGCAGCATGCAGGAGAGGAGCCTGGGGACCTGGGTCACCTCTGCTGCGTGCTGCTGCCCCAGGTGGGCGTTGCTCACAGGAGGCTGAGAGAGGAGGTATCCCGCTGGATGCTGCAGGAAAGAGAGAACTCGGTGACTGGACTGCACAGCAAGTCTCAGCTGGACCAGAACTCAGGACATTGAGCAGGACTCCCTTACCACGTGCCCAGATCTGTGTTGGGTTAAAGAGCACGCTGATCCACTGAAGCTGTAGGGATCCTGGGAGTCACCTTCAAATTCCTCCCCATGGTATCCCATCTTGAATGCAGGCACCGTGTTGCTGCTTTAAAAGTGGATGCTCTGTGGAAGGTGCAGGACTCTCTTCTACTTTCCATGGAAAACAAAATGGTCATTGGAACTACTTCACCTCCATATTGGACCACCTGTGGGCACCAGGGTTGAGCAGGTGAGAAAGAGTCATTGGGACCTAATCATGAGCCACTCCTCACTCCAGGGCAAAAAACTCACTAAGATCATCTTCCTCATGGCTTTTGACCCTGATGATCCATTCAACGGAAAAGTGGACTAGGTAGTGAAGGCCATCACCTGAGACTTCAGATGCAGAAACCACATGCTGGGCTCCAGAGTCACAGTTGAGCCCTGCTGTTAGCAGTTGGGCCTTGCCCATCCCCAGAAGTTCTATCCACCTACTCTCAAGGAGATGACCTTTGTCTTGAGCTGCCCTTCCCAACTTTACCTACTAGTTCTCAGAATATCAACTGCCTGAGAAGCACCAGGAGTCCTTCCTGGGGACACAGAGAAGCATGTCCCTCTCCATTATATCCACAAACCAAAGCTTGCCTATGCAAGTCAAGAGCCAGGAGTGTGAGGGTTTGACATATTTATCCCATGAGTGTTGAGTGCTAAAGTCACACACCCTGAATTCAGGAACAAAGTGGCTCCAATGTAAGAAGTGGAGAGTGGAGACCAAGTCAGAATCTCAGGAGGTGAGGTGGCGAAGCTGTAGTTTCTGCAGTTTCCTGTCTTTAGACTATGCTTTGATCATAGTCTTTAAACATTAACAGATCACAGTTGTGTACAATGTGATCGCGTGTGCACACGCCACAGAATGACCTAGACTTGCATGTAACACGCTCATTACCTGGGACAGATGCTTTAGGATTGCTCCTTTCTGAAATCTAAGAAGTTGAATCCGAGATCCAGAGAGCAGAATGGCAGGTGCAGCTGGTCAGGGAGGGGAGAGGTGGGGGATGGAGATGGGTGAGGCCCAGTGGGAGGAGAAGTTCAGCCAGGCAGAGGAGTCGGTCTGGACATCCACTGACCAGCCTGGTGACTTAGTCAAGGACCTGGAACTGTACGAGTCAAAGATATTAAAAAGGGGGAATTTTAACTTTCTTCTTGCATTTAAAAGGGAGAACATGGGAACTCTGACCTTTGAGGACCTTGGCTGAATGGAGTGGGAGATTGTCCAGGTGTGGATTCCAGCTGTTTAAAAGAGGAGATGAATGTCCACACTGCTGCCTGCTGGACACACTGCTCAAAGTCCTCTGTTCTGTCATGGTGAAGTGCACAGTTCACGATGTAGCTAGGCAACCTTCCCTAGGAGCAGAGGCCACCTGCAGACCCAAGCTGCAAGGTGTCCGAGAAAGAAGAAACACACGTCACCAACACAGTCACTTGAACCTTGGTCTCTAGAGTGACCTGGAGGAAAGGTCCATTATCTAAGCAGTCTCAAGAGGACAGTCACACACTCCACTGGTCTTGGGACACTGGCTGTCTGAGCCCTTGAAGTGTCTCCAATGTGCCCTCCACTCTGAGGGTACATTGATCAGCTCTGCCCCATGTTTGCCTGTCACTCTTTGGGTACCATGTGGCAGGTGAAGCACTGAAGCTCACTGACCTAAGAGTGGCTTTCAGTGATGCCTGGTCCCTGGGACATGGGTAAGAAAACCTGAGTGTCACATTCTGCTCAGGAATACCCAGTTGGCTAAGCCCCAGTGACCTACAGGTGTGGACTCTCCAAGGTGGGCCCTCTTGATAACAGCCAGTATTAGCAATCTCCTCCTCTTCTCACCTCTCCACACCTTGGCCTTCACCTTTCAAATCAACTCCTAGCACCAGAATCCTTACTTCCCTGTCTGTCTGGAGCAGTCAGCCAGCAGCATCCAGATCCTCAACATGTACAATGTGAAGGTGTCACCCTGGCTTTGGAAGACCTACTGGGTAGAGCAGTGATTGACAGGAGTGAGGGCGGGTACTAAGATCTCACGCCCATTCCTGCCAGTTGGGAAAATCATTCAATTTGTGGTTCTCCTGTGTGTCTGGGAGCAACCACAGGCCTCCAGAATGTTCTTGCCCTCCAGCTGCCCTTGTTTACCCTCAGTGACACCAACACCAGGACCAAGCTCACATGCACACACAGGCACACACCTACACACACATGCAACTGTGCCTCACACGTGCACATGCACGCTCTCAGGGGCACTCACGCATATTGTCCTGTGTGTGCACATACTGCAGGAACACAGAAGCACAGAAGCCCAATCAACCCCAGAGTTCTGAGAGAGAGATGGGTGGGGGCTGGATCCCAATTGCTCATTTAACATTTTGCCTCAGGGACAAGACTTCCTGCAATTAGGAGCCAGTGCTTAGATTCCACCAACCCAAGAGTCCCATCAACAAGCCTGCCATGAAGGAACCTTAGAGGGAGACTTTAGCTCCAAGTTAAGCAGTGTCCTGGGGGAAAGACCTCTATAGCAGCAGAACAACAGGGAAGACTCATGTGGTTTTGTCTTGTTCAGGGAGGGGATGAAACCTAGGGCCTCCCACACAGCCACCTACCACTGCTTAAAGCAGGGTTAATGAAAGAGGAACTGAGTTCTTTGGGTAGACACTAAGACTTTAGAAGAGAAAGTTATCACAGAATTGTGAAGAGTAGAAACAAGATCATTGACAATGTATCCTAGATGTTTTAGTTGCCAAACAAGTAAATCTCAAACTCTGTAGCACACAAGGCAGGCATTCTCTGACATTCGGTTTTTTTATTTTTTTTTCTTCTTATGCAAAGATCCTTGAGATCAATAAGTAAGAAAAGCTCTGTGGATTCTCCCCAGATGTGGGTGGTTCATTTCCTTCTCTTATTTCAGGGCAGGGATGAGAAACATCCCTGGGCTGGACTTCCAGTCTTCATGGTACAAGAAGCAGTGTGGAGGGGACCTGGGGCTCTGGGACACATAGCCTACTGAGAACTTTTCTTTTGTTGTATTTTTCTGATAGTTTTTCCCTGTTAATTCCTTTGGTGCATTCTTAAGCATCCAAAAAACAAATAACCCAACCAATAAATGGGCCAAGGACCTGAACAGACACTTCTCAGAAAGTGATATACAATCAATCAACAAATATATGAAAAAATGTTCATCATCTCTAGCAATTAGAGAAATGAAAATCAAAACTACTCTAAGATATCATCTCACTCCAGTCAGAATGTCAGCTATTACGAAGACAAACAACAATAATGTTGGTGAGGATGTGGGAAAAAGGTACACTCATACATTGCTGGTGGGACTGCAAATTGGTGCAGTCAATATGGAAAGCAGTAAGGAGGTTCCTTGGGAAACTGGGAATGGAACCACCATTTGACCCAGCTATCCCTCTCCTTGGTCTATACCCAAAGGACTTAAAAACATACTACAGGGACACAGCCACATCAATATTTATAGCAGCACAATTTACAATAGTTAAACTGTGGAACCAACCTAGATGCCATTCAGTAGAATGGCTAAATAAAAATGTGACATATATACACAATGGAATATTACTCAGCAATAAAATGTAAATGGTGTTGGAGAAGATAATGCTAAGTTAGCCAATCCCAAAAAACCAAATGCTGAATGTTTTCTCTGATATAAGGAGGCTTACTTATAATGGGTAGGGAGAGGGAGCATGGGAGGAATAGACAAACTCTAGATAGGGCAGAGGGGTGGGAGGGAAAGAGGACAGGGGATTAGCATGGTGGAATGTGGTGGACATCATTATCCAAAGTACATGTATGAAGACATGAATTGGTGTCAACATACTTTATATACAACCAGAGATATGAAAAATTGTGCTGTATATGTGTAATAAGAATTGTAATACATTCCACTGTCATGTATTTTTTAAAAAATCAATTAAAATTTTAAAAAATTAAAATTTTATTTTCCTATTACTTTCCCTGACACCTTTGTCATCTTTTTTAATCCATTTGATGGCTGCCTCATTTTTGTTCTGCATACATTTGTGGACTTACACTGTTGGTGATCAAACCAAGGGCCTTTTAAACTTTCCCCCCCAATTCCTTATTTGCCTTTTTACTTGTACTATTTACCATATTTTTATTTACTCAGTATTATATTATCTTTCCTTAATGCTTTTTCCATATTTGGTGTAATTTAATTCATCTGCACTTTCTGTTACATTTTCTGTGTTAGTGCAGTTTTTCTGCAATAAGGGTGCAGCAGAGGAGGCTGTCCTGGGATCCAGGGGCTTGTTCCCCACTCCCCAGCCAGGTCCCCACCTCTGATGTGGGTACATCTACCTGTCTGGCCTCCCTCGACTTGATGCCCTTATCCATTCCTCTGGTCACACCTAGGCCTGGGTCAGCTGCCCTGTTTGCTGGGGCTGCTGCAGGATTTCTGTGACCCCCTTTACACCTCTGAGTGTGGGAGTCTGTGTTGTAGGTAGCTCCAGCTTTTGCTCCCAGTTGGAAAGTGAGTTCTTCATGGAGGGTTCAGTCTGAACCTGCATGGGGGAAATGATGGGGCTCAGCAGTTAAGCCCCAAGAGAAAATAATACATGTATTGAGAGAACTGAGGGAGATGATGTTGTCAAACTGGATGGATCGGTGTATGGAAAGGAATGGCCAGTGGGAGCAATTGATTGGGCAGAACTCCAACTCAGAGGGTCACCAAAGTCACCAGATCAGTCTATGGACACTCTAAAGGGGACACGGGATGGCTCAGTAACTACTGTGGGGTTTAAGATCAACAAGGCTACAAGTGGCTCATAGGGCATTTGAGGAGAAAGCACAACACCTCTTGGGACTGAGGCGTCTCCCATCCTGATCTGGAGAGGGATCCATGAGCCTCCACATGTGCCCACCCTGCTTCTTTCTTCTCCTGACCACCGTCTCCTGGGGTAAAGCACTATTAGCACCTGAGTGCTGCTGTGGCCACAGTGACTGCTGGGCAGTGACACTGCATGGTGAAGACTGGGCACATGTGGTGGCTGACTATGCACGAGGCCTAGAGAGCTCCCAGGACATACCTTCAGAATCACAGGATCCCACAAAAAGGATCCCCAATGAATTTTTGAAAGCATAAACTCACAGACTGAAATGGAAACACAGGACTGGGAACATGGAACTTACCCTGGGAGAGTCTGCATTCCCCCTACCCTCCTCCCTTCCTCATAGATGCTCTCTACTGGTACAAATCCTCCTAGGACACTCAAGACCCCTGGCTGAATGCTGACCACACCTTGGAAAGTCAGGCTGGCTGAAAGGCCCTTAGAGACAAAAGATCTTGGAGGAATGAATGTGCTGAGAGCCACAGCTGAGTCAGAATGGCCCCTGGCATTTTGCCAATAGTATTGATTGACAGGTGAGGCATTACTATCCGCCTCGGCCACTACTTTGCAGTTCTCACGCTACTTTGAGAGTTCCCATTGGTTGGGGAAGTGCAGGAGGAGGGATTTCCGGAGGATATTTCCGCTGCTGGTTCCTGGACAAGCCGTATGGCATTCGGGAGGAGTTCCCGGGAGCGTGTGTGGAGCGTGCTGGTGGAGTTCAGAAATAAAGTTTGTTCCTGCTTCAGTGGCTCGTGATTTGTGCCCAGCCAGACTGCGGCATGAATGTGCCACTGCTAAGGGAGGGGACATGGTCACAGTGGAAAGATCAGACACCTGCATGGTGCAGTCAGGGACCTGAGCAGCACGGTGCAGTGACACCTGAGCTGCCCTGAGGACCACCCACACCACCTCTCTGACTCCCCCACAGGCTGGGGCAGAGGACTTCCTCCTGCTCTAGGGCTGTCTCAGCACCATGCAGAAGGACAAAGGAACCACCTGTTCATTGTCCTGAAGTAGCACCACCAATTCACAGAGGTGACACAGCAGCTGCCTGTTCCTGCATCCAGCTCAGAGCCAGGTGCCGTCAGAGGCACGGGGCCTGGCTGTGGCTGCTGCACTCACCTTGATATTTCTCTCCTGCCACTTTTCCATCTAGGATTCTGGATTCACTCCATTGATTTTATATCTGACCCCTGGTCAAGTAGAAGCACACGGGGCTCTGATCCTGGTCTGGATGGACACCACCTGTGTCCATCTGTCAGGAGCCTCAGTGTGACTGTGAGACTCGAAAGAAGGAGAAACTTGGTAAGAAGCATCTGCCTTCCAGAAACATGGATCAGGGTTCAGAGAGAGCAGGGAAGGGATGTGCCCAGGAAATCAGTCCAGTCTCTGATTGTGGACCCAGGTCTCATCTCCAGGCAGCTGGAATTCATGCTGTCACCCACTCCTGACTTCCATAGGATACTTTAGATAGCCACACAGGCACAGGTGCCCTCTAGACTGGCATCCCTTGCACTTTGCACCTCACCATGCCCTGGAGGGAGGGCTCTGGGCCAGCTGTGCCTGGCACACAGCAGTGTGCACTTCCTCCTGGCTGTCCCTGCATCTGTGTGGGTCCACTCCTGGCAAAGCCACTCTCCATGGTCCACTGAGCATGGGCATCTGTGAGTCTCCATTTAAAATGCAGGGAGACATGAGAAACTGACATCTTGGCTACTTCAATATACTCTGAACATTCTTGAATATGCTCTTCCAACTCTGATGTAGGTCTCTAGCCTTATTCTAAGGTAAACCTGACTAATCAAACTCTCCCCTGTACATGAAGTCAGGAAGCTCAAAGCACAGGGTTCCCTTGCTATGGTCTGTCAATGCAGACAGACTGGAAATGGACTGGTTCTTGCTTTGAAGCACAGTGTCTTCTCCTTGACTGTAGTGCTCTTGCTATGCAGTAGATCGTTAACTCATTCCTCCTGTCCATGGGAAGTTCAGCTTCTGTTGTGAGTTAACCCGGCTTGATCCTCCGCACATTCAATCCTTCATCACCTGCTCCTGCCAATCTACTGCCTAACTCTACGGTTCAATTCTTTCCAATTCCAAAAATGGGGGATCTTGGCCCATCTGTCTTTCTGAAGTGATGGTATATTAATTAGCAAGATGCAAACATTCCATGGTGTGTTCACATATCTAATCAAACCATAGTATGCAAATGAATACAAACGTGATTACTAAATTTAATAACACAATTATCAAAACATAGACAAGAACAAAAAATAAACTGTTGGAACCACAACTTGATGATGACACCTACAGGTTTCTATTCTTGTTTGTGATGTTTACCCCTTAGATTGGAGCCTCTTTGTACCTAAATTCATGGGTGACTTTAGCACACAGTACTCAGAATGAATATGCCTATCCTTGCTCCTGGTTCTTATCTTGGATATTGGAGATTTGTTTTCTGGATGATATCCACAGTCCACATGGGCTTCTTGTCTGACCTCTATTACTGCTAGTGTCTATGGTGGAGGGAAGGGAATAATCCAAGGTCCCCAGGGGGCTGTGCTGTGTTGGGGGAACACGGCAGGCACACTGGCCCATCTCTAGCCCTTGATTCATAACTTTCTAGTGGTCCTCAGGATGGTGATGTTCTCAGAACTAGTCGCTAAAACTGGAAGGAGAGGCTCATGGTAAAGGTCATCCCATGGGGGGTTGAAAGAAAAAGGATAGAACTTCGGGGGATGGGCAAGGCCCAACTGCCAACAGCAGGGCTCAACTGTGACTTCAGAGCCCAGCATGTGGTTTCTGCATCTGCAGCGTCAGATTCACCTCCTCATCCACTTTTCCATTGAACAAGGACTCCCAGATGACATCAGGGTCAAGACCCACAAGGATCATGAGCTTAGTGAGTTTGGGCCCCTGGGGTGAAGAGTGGCTTATGATTAGGTCCCAATGACTCTTCCTCTCCTGCTCAGCCCTGGTGCCCACAGGTAGTCCAGGGGTGCAGGTGAGGGATTCAATGACCCTTTCCTTCTCCATGGAAAAATAGAAGAGTGTCCATCTTCTACCTTCCACAGAGGATCACCTCACAGAGCAGCACCAGGTTGTCTGCCTCCATTGGGTTCCCATGGGGAGAATTTGAAGAGGACTCCCAGGATCCCTACAGCTTCAGTGGATCAGCGTGCTCCTGAACCCACCACAGATCTGGGCACGTGGTAAGGGAGTCCTGCTCAATGTCCTGAGTTCTGGTCCAGCCGAGAGCTGCTGTGCAGTCCACAGTCACCGAGTTCTCTCTTCCCTGCAGCATCCAGCAGGATACCTCCTCTCTCAGCCTCCTGTGAGCAACGCCCACCTGGGGCAGCAGCAGGCAGCAGAGGTGACCCCAGGTCCCCAGGCTCCTCTCCTGCATGCTGCCGTCCTCCTCACCTGGAGCAGCAGCTCTCCTCCACTCGCATGCTCCATCACAACGTAGCTGTCCTCACCTGTCTCGATTACATGGAACAGCTGGATGACGTTGGGTGACTCCAGCCTCCACTGTGTCCTCTCCTGCCAATACTCTGTGGGGGGGACGGAGCTCTGCTGTCCTTTCTGAATGACATTCATGGACACCTGGGCCCTGTTAGGAGTTGCCTGGCTAGTTTCACCTTGGCAAATCTACCCTGCCCAAGGGTCCAGAGTACCCGATATTGACCTGTGATGGCCTCCTTGTATGAGGAGCTGCCTGCAAGGTGAGGACACAGGTGACTTCCTTGCTACACTCACTACACATGCTAAGCAGCAGCACTTACAATACTAACTGTACTAACTGCTGATGAGCAGCACGAATGCACAACGGCGTGGCTTCCCCTGACATGACTGCAGCCATGTTGGCTCAGAGTCACCATAGCTGGGTGTTCATTGTTGAACCAGAACCTGTAAATGATGCAGAGCAGTGGGGCTCTGGGGGAGCCTTGCCTCTGCAGTTGGCTCTCCAGTATTACCCAGCCACGATGAAGGCACTTGTTTTCCCTCCTCTGAGTATGTCCCTCATCTGAACCACATTCGGGGGATCACCCTGATCTTTCTGTGCCCAGAAATGCACCTCCTTCAGGAATTTCCCCCACTCTGTGCTCCTGCCTCTTGGTCCTTCTTCCTCTCCTTCTTTCTCTCACAGCTCCTTGGGAACAGTCCTCCTACAGTGTGAGTGGGTGAGTCCAGAGCAAGTGCTCAGCCAACAGAGAGACCAGGGAATGGGTGGGAGAAAGGGAGCACCCTTGGGGAACATCCCCAGGTGGCCATCTGCAGCCAGGTGGGGAGAGGGGGCCTGTGCTCAATGATAGGAGCCCACAGCATGAGCACAGGAATAAGCCCATATCTCCAAGGGTCAATTTGTTCTTTGCTAAATGTCACTTATCCCATTGAAGTGAGGAAACTGGCAATTTGATGTGAGCTCCTACGTAGCCCTCAGGTCAGCCCCCTAAGGCCAGCACAGTAAGGGAAATACTTTCCTCACAGGATGTACCATGATGTACATGAGAGGTGTGGCCCTAGAAAAGTTACTGACAGGAGTGGTTTCCATTGGGAGAGCACTGGCTAGTCCCAGAGGACACTGGGACAATTGAGCATAAGTATTCTATGCCCAGGTGCCTCAAGGACCCAGAATTGCTCCTTCTATGGTACAATTAAAAGGACAGAAAATGCCTCTAGAATTGTGTGTGTCCCCTCTCTCCCCCCATGAAGTCTAATAGATGAGAGGTTTATCACATGGGGGAGGCCACTGGAGAAACAGGAGCCTGAATGTGACCTGCACTGGGTTTCCTAGTCCAGCTAAGTCTGGTGGAAACAGGGACAGGTACAAATGAGAGGGAAGAGAAATGGGGACCCATTAACATAGACAGGAAGCTGGTGTGATGTGACTGGCTCCCTGGTGGCTTCCCAGGGAGAGATGGGAAGGCGCCACTGCACCTGGGGAGCCTTGTGGAGGGAACTGGAGAGGGACCAACTGCCCAGCCTTTCCCACCTGTGCAGGGAGCTCAGGGAAGCCCAGCTCTGGCACTGAGGCCACTCGAGATGTACCCCTCCTCACTCTCTGTGGCCAGGGCTGGGGCTGACGTGGCCAGGACTTAGGGCCCTGGTGCTCCACTGGGAACCACATGGGCCAGGGATCATCCCTGGTCCTCCCAGGGAAGGAGGGCAGTGGTCCATGTTTACTACTAATGTCCTTTGTCCCTGAGAAGAGGCTGGATGGCGTTCTGCCAGGAAAGACATTCGAGGTCTCTGTGGGGAATTTCTACCTCAGGATGGGCAGTCAATGCAGAATCTAGGGAGGAAGACAACAGCTTGTCCTGTCCCCAGACAGGAAGTACCAGGCAGGACAAGCTGCTAGGTGCACAAGCAAGATGGGAGGCCCAGAGAGAGGAGCAGCAGGGTGGCACTCAGGTCCTACCTACCAGGCCTTCAGGAGTCCCTCTGGGTGGTAGAGGCCAGCTAGGTCTTGGAGAAGGGCTGTGGACTAGAGGGGGTGGGGCAAGGTGATTCCTAGGAGTTTGTCTGCAGTGCCCCCCACTACCAGGGCTCAGGAACAAGCACACCCACCTTGTCTCTGTGCATGCTGTGCTGAGCTTAGCTCCTATCTTTCCTTCAGTCCTCAGCAATGGGATGGCAAGACCAGTTGTCCTTGTCTTGGAAGGGCAGGCAGGGGACATCCCAGGTCCTGCCTCTGGGAAATCTGCACAGTTCTGCTATCTGTCACCACATGGTGGCTGAGGACCTCACTCAGATTTCTGATAGGATTTTAGTACCAACATTCACTGGTCCCATCGTGTGAATGATGTCATGCTAATTTGTGAAGACACACTCTGTTTCAGGAGTGAGTGAAGCAACTGTGCACACATCTGTGCATGAGTTAGTGTGCTTTCACCCCAATGAGACCCTAGGCTGTGGGCTGTCCTGAGGACCCCACAGGTGTCCAATTGGGTAAGAAAAGATGCATTGCAGGAATGATGTGACAAACTGCCATTCCTTCTCTGGGAATCCTGGGTTTCTGGGGGCCTTTCATTACTTGTTGGGTCAACACCTCTGTCCACTGAGGAATTAATAAGGGCACCACGTAGACTAGTGTGATCCCCAGTAGGAACATGTGGAAAGCAAACACTTGATAGCAGAGGCATGGGCTCTGGGCGCCCTCTACAGGGCACCACAGTGCAGGTTAGTGTCACCTGTGTAGTAGATGACCAGTCAGGCTCTCTGGCAAGAACAAGGACAAGTGTACCTTATTGTTAATCAGAGCTCTGGAGGGAGGCTGAGCCTGACCCTCCCCTCAGGGCAGCAGTTTCCAGCAGTGTCCCAGGCTTTACTAGAAGTGAAGCCCCTGACCAAGGGTTTGAGTCACAGTGCACATGGCCACCTCCCTAGGATGGTGGGTGGCCTATTTCCCCAACTCAGTCTGCTGTGGCAAACCCCTCTGCTTCTCCTGAGTTGCTGGTGGCATCCGCCAGGTTCTTGTGAAACTGCTTCAGCCCCTCAGGTGGCCACCCCAGTGCCTGGGACCTCACAGGAAGGCCCCACGGTGTGTGCCATAACTGTGTGGTTGGTGGACAGACGTGTAGCCGGGGCTCCCGAGCATCTGGACTGCTGCTGCAGTATGTCCTGCCATGGACACACCTGGTCTGAGACGGATGGAAATCCGAGCATCCAATGGAGAATGGCGGGCAGCATGGAAGTGGGAACTCTTGGGCCATGGCTGCTGATTGTGCCCTCTGCTGGGCAGTGTTGTCACGCCTCACCTTTTGATGGCAAATCAATCAGTGGAACATGGTCTAGTGGCCTTAACCAGATGTCCCAACAAAATAGTGAACTCAAATGCTAGAACCAAAGGCCTTGAAGTGTGTACTGCACGTGTACCCTGCCGGCCCATGGTGACAGGACACCCATGTCACAGACCAGGCTGTACGCACTAGGCCCGGCACACGCCTTGTCCTGGCCTTTTTATCCTCAATAACACACCCAGGCAGCCAGTTGGCAGAGCCAAGGGACGGCTTGTTCCAGTAGCAGATCCAGGCCCCATTAGGAAGCCCCCCTTGGCAAGATGCAGTGAAGTTCTGGAGAAGGTTTAGTCCATTTGCACACCCACATGACGGGCTGGGCTGCCCTCCTAGGCACCTGAAGTGGGTGGGCACTCTGGCTCCTGCCACCAGACCTTCTATGGCAAATGGTGACTGCCCATCCTCTGTGGCCAGAGTTGATCCAGCTCTGCTGTCTCAACACAGAGCCTTAACTCCTGTGTAAGGGACAGTACAGTGGGACTTCAGTGGTTCGCTCCCCACCCAGTGGCCTTCTAAACATGTTCCCTTTAACCCTTTGGAGTTTAGTGCTGAGCGGGCTCAAGGACACACCTCATGGCACTAAGAACACTTGTTGGTGGGGTCTTTGGCTGATCTGCCTGGAAGCTGTGCTGTTAACACAAATGCTGTGTGCACGTCCCCGCTGCTGCCCCCCTCAGGTCACACAAAATAACCTCTGTGAATGCCTTCTCTCCTCTCTCCTCCATAGCAGACATGCCCAGTTGTGTGTGGTCCTCGGCTGCTGGCAGAGAAGGATTGTTCTTACTATTTGCATAACTGTTCTGTCTCTTTTCATGCACGTGCCTCTAGAGCTCTGTGCAGGCTGCTCACGAGCTGGCACCACCTCTGTGAGGCTGAGAGCCCTCACAAGCTCAGGGCAGATCATGGGAGAGGGGGCGTGTGAGATTGTAAGAGCCGTGATGAGGCATGTCACATATGGATTCAGCTTGACCTGATTGCCATCATCTTGACTCTTCATTGCCATGATTGGCCCAATAACCCTGGATGGCCTTTCTTGAACAGTCTCACAGCCACCAAAAAGACTAGCAGAGTAGTTTATGGACTTTTGCAACCAGATCCTGGCTCCAGGAAGTACCTCACCTGTGAATATTTCTATGCTGAACAAGATACACACAGGGTGAAGTCACTTTTGTCCTAACCTGCACATATGCCCTTCTTTCCCACCCACTGTGCCAGGACACAAGAGTTGAGCTAGAATCATGGGAAGTCCCTGAATAAACTGCTCCCTTTCCTCCTCCAAGTCTGTTTGGCTCTTTCTTGTTCTCATGGCTCCTTGGGATCAGCTTCCCCACAGAGATGGGGTGATTCTGGGGCAGATACTGCATTAACACAGAATCTGAACATTCCATTCTTTGGGCACTAATGACAGTCCAAATATGAACAAGCATCATGAGGTAATATAGCACTACTAAACAAAAATTAAGAAAAATGAAAAACTGTACAAGGAAAAGGAAAAATTGCAAAATGGGGAAAAATTAAAAAGGGAGAAAATTTTATATAAAACACTGCAGACTGCTAGGCCAGCCTTCAGAAGCCCTCAGATGGCTCATTAACACTGCTGATTGCACTAAAGGTAACAAAGGGTCTGAATACCAGAGTCTCTGGAGCCCCCATTTCCACAGACACAAACCTAGAGATAGGAGCTGGTTTGAAAAGTAAGGGTGGGAGATGAGCATATGAGGAGATGGCTCATATTATACATCCTCAAGAGGGCCCCCATGTCTGGAAGCCACCCCTGTGGGGCACTGGGCTCAGCCAACCAGGAATTCCTGAGCAGACGACTCCCCTCAAGTTTTCTCTCTCGTGACCTTGGGGCAGGGGAAGGCTGAAGGCTGCTCCTGGGGTCACTATGCCTCAATACTTCACCTGCCACACAGGCACTGAGAGGGCTCTAGCAGGAAACCAGAGGTAGCTGATTACACTGGAGGGCACAGAGGGGGCAAGTCAAGGGCTCAGACAGCCAGTGTCCCATGACCAGTGCAGTACGTGACTGTCCTATTGAAACTGCTCAGATAATGGACCTTTCCTCCAGGTCATTCCAGAGACCAAGGTTCAAGTGACTGTGTGGGTGACGTGTGTTCCCTCTGTGCTGGGCTATAGCTCCTCCCCTAACCCTCTGCGGTGCACCCCACAGACCTGCTTGTTCTCCACCTGAGCCATTCCATTGCTACCTGGGCAAGCTTCTTGAAAACAGAAATCTTTCTTCCTCAGCCCCAGCCATGCCCCTCCCATCCCATCCCCCACACAGCCAGCCCCCTGCAACCCACCTTCTGGAATCTCCTGTTCAGTCTTCCTGGTAGATACGCTGTATTCTCATCAGAGCCTCCCTGCAGTTACAATTAGGACCTGGAATGTCCCTCACAGGCTCCTGTGTTGCAGGCTGGATTCCAAACACCACCATGTCCAGAGGAGGCACTTTGGGGAAATGACTGGACCATGAGGGCTCTGAGCTGACCCTGCATTACTCCACGGAGGGGTCCTGTCTGAATGGACTCGTGGGACGAGGTGGGAGCAGTAGGAGGTGCTGGGCTGGAAGCAGTGGGCCCTGGCATACCATCCTAATGGGCACCTTCCCCAGGCTCCTCCCCTGTGCCTCTCTCCTAGCTGCCCTCATGTGTCCCTGATCCACCCTGACATGGGGACCTGCGTAACCACACCCTCATGGGGATGGGGCTGCCCTCCCTCTCTGAGGATGGCCTTCATTTAGCACAGAGGAGGTGACAGAGTGGTTGTCATCATGACACTTCTACTTCTTATAGTGGTTACTGATCCTTGACACATCTTTGATTCCCTAAGTATTTATTGATTTGATTTACTAAGTATTTTCCTAATAATAAACATTATTCCTCCCTTTTCTCTAGGGGAGCCTGTTGTGAGTTTAACTGTGACTTCTTTTCAAGAAATGTGCCATAGTTCTTATCACCAGTACTTTACCTGTGGGGCCCTAGTTTCATCACGTGCTGATTATGAGATCACGCTTCTGCTTACCTTCTAATATTTTAAAACACTTAGGACAATGTGTGCCCATGGATCCGATATCTTTTCACATCTCATCTGCTAGTTCCTTACACTTTCTATCCAAATTTTAAAGATGACAAAAACAAAGTTGAGAAAGTCCTGAACTCAGCCTGGTGATGAGCACATTGCAGAGCAGGGAACAGTGTGCATCCTGATCTCCTGGAAATCACTTGTCCCACCCCCATGCACCTCCTAAGACAAGGGTGACCTTATGTCCCTGGAAAATCTTCCAGTCTGATGTCTCCACCAGTGGGGACACAGATGCTGTCTCTTCTGCAGGCAGCTGGAAACCGTGACCTCAGCCCATCTCTGACTGCATAGGATGCTTTAGACAGCCACACAAGCATAGGTGTCCTCTGGGTGGGCATCCTGCACACAGAAAACCCAGCACTGTGCCCCTCACCATGCCCCGAGTGGAGGGCTCTGGGCCAGGTGTGCTGGGCACACAGTGGAGCACACTTCCTCTGGCTCCCCTGGGTCTGGCTCTCCTGGCAGCTCCCACGCCACAATCTACCACAGGAGCAGCAGGGTGACCACCACAACTACTGGCATTCTGTCCACCTCTTACATTGAAGACCCCTTATTCCTGAATTCAGGGTGTGTGACTTTGGCGTTCAATACTCATGGGATAACTATGGCTCTCCTTGCTCCTGGCTCTAGGCTTGGCTCTAGATTTGTTTTGTGGATACAATGAAGGAGTACTTGCTTCTCTGCCTTTACTACTGCCAGTGTCTAGGGTGGAGGGAGAGTGACACAGGGGCCCCCAGAGAGCTATGCTGGAGCGTGTGGGGGGGTGCATGGCAGGCACATGGCCCATCTTCAGTCCTTGACCCTCTCTTGGTGCTGCTCAGGCAGATGGTGTTCAGAGGACCAGTGGGTAAAGTTGGAAGGGCAGGCTCACAACACTTGGCATCTCTTCAGGGGTTGAGAAGGGTGGAAGTTCGGGGGATGGGTAAGTCCCAACTGCCAACAGAAGGGCTCAACTGTGACTTTGGAACCCAGCATGTGGTTTCTGCGTCTGAAGCCTGAGTCACGTGGCCATCACCTCTTCATCCACTTTTCCATTGAACAAGGACTCCTGGATCTCATCAGGAACATGAACACAGTGAGTCTGTGGCCCTGCGGTGAGGAATGGCTCCCGATTAGGTCCCAATGACCCTTCCTCACTTGTTCAGCCCTGGTGCCCAATGGTGGTCTTGTGTGGGGGTGAGGGAGTTCCAATGACCCTTTCCTTCTCCATGGAAATGTGGAGGAGTATCCTGCATCTTCCATGAGGAATACATCCTAAAGTATCACCAAGACACCTGCCTCCATGGGGAGAATTTGAAGAGGACTCCCAGGATCCCTACAGCTTCAGTGGATCAGCGTGATCCTCCACCCACCACAGATCTGGGCACGTGGTAAGGGAGTCCTGCTCAATGTCCTGAGTTCTGGTCCACCGAGACCTGCTGTGCAGTCCACAGTCACCGAGTTCTCTCTTCCCTGCAGCATCCAGCAGGATACCTCCTCTCTCAGCCTCCTGTGAGCAACGCCCACCTGGGGCAGCAGCAGGCAGCAGAGGTGACCCCAGGTCCCCAGGCTCCTCTCCTGCATGCTGCCGTCCTCCTCACCTGGAGCAGCAGCTCTCCTCCACTCGCCTGCTCCATCACAACGTAGCTGTCCTCACCTGTCTCGATTACATGGAACAGCTGGATGACGTTGGGTGACTCCAGCCTCCACTGTGTCCTCTCCTGCCAATACTCTGTGGGGGATGGAGGAGCTCTGCTGGCCTTTGAGAATGACATTCATGGACACCTGGGCCCTGTTAGGAGTTGCCTGGCTAGTTTCACCTTGGCAAATCTACCCTGCCCAAGGGTCCAGAGTACCCGATATTGACCTGTGATGGCCTCCTTGTATGAGGAGCTGCCTGCAAGGTGAGGACACAGGTGACTTCCTTGCTACACTCACTACACATGCTAAGCAGCAGCACTTACAATACTAACTGTACTAACTGCTGATGAGCAGCACGAATGCACAACGGCGTGGCTTCCCCTGACATGACTGCAGCCATGTTGGCTCAGAGTCACCATAGCTGGGTGTTCATTGTTGAACCAGAACCTGTAAATGACGCAGAGCAGTGGGGCTCTGGGGGAGCCTTGCCTCTGCAGCTGGCTCTCCAGTATTACCCAGCCACGATGAAGGCACTTGTTTTCCCTCCTCTGAGTATGTCCCTCATCTGAACCACATTCGGGGGATCACCCTGATCTTTCTGTGCCCAGAAATGCACCTCCTTCAGGAATTTCCCCCACTCTGTGCTCCTGCCTCTTGGTCCTTCTTCCTCTCCTTCTTGCTCTCACAGCTTCTTGGGAACAGTCCTCATACAGTGTGAGTGGGTGAGTCCAGAGCAAGTGCTCAGCCAACAGAGAGACCAGGGAATGGGTGGGCGAAAGCGAGAATCCTTGGACTAAATCCACAAGGCACTATGCTTAATGATTGGAGGCCACAGCATGAGCACAGGGTTGCCCCCTAATCTTCAAGGGTCGACCTACTCTGTGCTGAATGTCCCTTATCTCTTTGGGGCATGGAAATCTGGCATCCTCAAATGAGCTCCTAAGTAACCGTCAGGTAACCCCTAAGCCCCATACGATTAGGAAAATTGTTTCATCACATTTTAGATCCTGTTGTACAGGAGAGGCATGGGCCTAGGAGGGTTTCCCCCATGGAAAAGCAGTAAAGAGTCCCAGGGGACATGGGGGCAATGGAACATATGACAATCATCTATGTCCCATTGTTTCAAGGATACAAAAGAGCAAATTTAGTGGAGAATTAAAAGATATTCATAAATGCCTGTTGAGTGCATGGCCCTTCTCTCTCTTCCCCAGTCTGACTGCCTGATGGGGTGTTTTATGTGGTCAAGGCCATATGAGATGAAGGACTGGCCAAAGGTGCCCTTTCTACTTAATTCCTACCTATTTAAGTCATTTGGTCTCTCTTGTTGGTAGAGGCCATCTAGGACTTGCAGATGGGCTGTGGACTAGAGCGGGTGGGGCAAGGTGATTCCTAGGAGTTTGGCTGCAGTCCTCCCAGTACCAGGGCTCAGAAACAAGCACACCCACCTTGTTCCCTGTGCATGTTGTGCTGAGCTTAGCTAATACCTTTTCATCAGTCCTTTGTAACTGGACCGGCAAGACCAGTTGGTCTTCTCTTGGAAGGGCAGGCAGGGGATGTTATAGGCACTGCCTCAGGAAAATCTGTCACCTGCTATCAGGGAAATCAGTCCTGCTATCTGTCACCAGATAGTGGGTCAGGACCTCACTCAGATTTCTGATAGAATTTTAGTACTGATATTCCCTGGTTTTATCATATGGATGATGTCATGCTAATTGTGGAAGATTGTCCTTTGTTTTAGGAGTCAGAGACATCGATGTGCACACACCTATGCATGACTAAATGTGTTGTCAAAGAGACCCAAGGCCGGGGACCATCTTACAGTTCCCACAGGTGTCCATTAGGGTAAGAAATGATGCATGGCAGGAATGATGTGAAGGAAACTGCCAGGCTTCCCCAGGTCGCACAGAGTGAACCGTTGATAGGGTTTACCGGGAATGGTGGGGAGCTAGGGCTTTTCAATGTACATCTGGCTCAACACTGGTGTCCCCTAAGCAGCTAAATAAGGAGCCACATGAGAGTAGTGTGCTCCCAACAGGAGACATTTGAGAAAGCAAAGATGCATAATGCCCAGGAATGGGCTCTGGGCACCTTGGACAAGGCACAGCAGTGCACAGTGATATCACCTGTACAGCAGATGGCATGAGTCAAGGTCTCGGACAAGGTAGCTTTTTCTTTACTCAGAGCTCTGGAGGGAGCAGAAACTAGACCCTCCCCTCCAGAGTAGCAGTTTCCAGCAGTGTGCAGGCCCTCCTAGAAGGGAAACCTCTCACCAAAAGTTTGTGTCACATGCACACTGGCCGCCAGCATAGGGTGGGGGAGGCGTATTTCACCAACCTCAGTCTGCCACAACAATGACATAGCCCTTTGCTTCTCCTGAGTTGCTGACGGCATTGTCCCAGATTCCTGTGAAAGGGCCTCAGCCCCTCAGGTGGGATCCCACAGGAAAGGCCCCTACCTGAGAATGTTTGGTGGTCAGATGTTTGCAGCAGGATTTCCTCAGCAACTGGACTGCTGCTGCAGTGTGTCCTGCCCTAGACACCACTTGGTTTGAGACAGAAGAAAATCTGAGAGCCAATGGGCAGAATGGCGGGCAGTATGGATATGGGAACTCATGGGCCTTGGCTGCTGTTACTTTTATCATCATTGGGGTGGTGTACTTGGGCCTCACCTCGTTGATGGCAAAATGGTCAATGGAGCGATGGCTTAGTGGCTTCTGCCACGCTCTCCTAGCAAAGTAGTAACCAAATTGCCACTGTTAGGGCCTCGAGATGCATAAGCCTTGGGTACCTGTACCTAAGGACTGTCCGGACGGCACCCACATCCCAAGGCATGTAGGGCAGCATGGACCCCAGCACATGATGACTCATGGCGTTTTTCATTTGCCTCATAACCTCTAGGCTTCAGGGTTGGTGGAGAGAAAGAAGAGCCATTTAACAGTTCTAGGCCTTATTAGGCAAATCTACCTTGGCAAGATGAAGTTCTGGACAATACTTAGCCATTTCAACACCCACATGACAGGCTTAACTGTCCCTCTTATGCACTTGCTGCAGGAAGCTCTGACCCTGTCCCACGAGCATCCATGGTCAAATGTAACTCCACAGTCTCTGTCCCCAGAGTTCATAAATGGGCTGCTTTTTTGTATTCCAGGTAGGGGACCACGTAGTTGGGGTCTCACCTGGCTTCATGGCTTGATCCCTCTGGGTGGGTTGACTGGTTCTTGCCATCCTCCGAGATGACTGTGGCCTGCTAACACATTCCCTTTAGAAGTCTATGCCTGTGGTCACAGCTAATGACCTGAGTGTGCTAAAGGACATAGCTCCAGGCACTACAGCCAGCTTCCTTTTCCAACAATATCTGTGGTTTCTTGTCCGTTTTCTGCTCTGCCTGGAAGCTGTGCTGTTATCAAGACAAATACTATTTGCACATCCCCACTGATGCCTGCCTCGTGTCACACATGAAAACCCCTGTGAATGCCTTCTCTCCTCTCTCCTCCATAGCAGACATGCTCAGTTGTATGTGGTCCTGAGGATGCTGGCAGGGAAGAAGGATTGTTCTTACTATTTGCTTTAAGCCTGAGAGGTGGGCAACAGTGGGACAAATAGGTGGGCAACTCATTAACGGGACAAATGACCTCATTTGGAACCATGAGGACTCCTCACAGGCTGGGACTCCTCACAGGCTCAGGGCATATCATGGAAGAGGGGGTGTGTGAGATTGTAGGGCCGTGACAAGCGGTGACTCAAATGGATTTAGCTTGACTTGATTGCTGCCATCTTGACTCTTCACTGCCATGACTGGCCCAAAAGCCCAGGGTTTTCTTGAACAGTCTGACAGCCACCAACAAAAGACTAAACCCTCAGAGTGTTTTGTGGAGCTTTGCCACCAGATGCCAGTTCCAGGAAATGCCCGGTTCTTTAATATCAGCTCAAGGTTATTGAAATACATCCAGTCAGGATGAAGCCACTACTGTTGACACTCATAAACTTGACCTTCCTTGGACCCAAACTGCCAGGATTCAAGTAGTGTATGAGCAAACTAGTTAAACACACTTCCATGAGGAAGGCTCAAATAAATTGTCCCCTCCATGCTCTGAGATCTGTCTAGCTCTCTGTCAGTCTCTTGGCACATTGGGACAGTTCTCATGCACTGAAACTGGATTGCTCAAAGGAACAGCTATAGTAACTACACAGAGAACACTAACAGTTCATAATACGCTAACTATAGCAGCAATATGAACAAATACAAGCAAATAGTACTAAGTAAAAAATAAAAAGTAACAGCAAAAAGAAAATAAAGACAAAATAAAAAAGAATTTATAAAGGGTAAAAATGGAAGTAATCCAACACAGATGGCTTGCCTAGCATGTGCAGTGCCCTGGTTTCTATGCTGAGTACGAAAAATATCAAGAAATACAAACAATGCAAACATGAAAAATGAAGCAATCATAGAAAGATTCAAGAAAATGAGGACAAAAAAATAGGAAATATGAGAAAACAAAACATTTCAAATTTTAAAAAGATAAAAGAATAAAAACTTAAATGAAGAAAAAAATGAATTAGGAAAAAAAATACAGCAAAATAGAAAAAAAAATCCCAACAAGGCAGCTAAGTTGGGTGGGTCCCCAACAATGAGCTTCCTGCGTAATAATCCCAAGAGTCCCAGCCCCTCCCTGTCAGAGCCACACAGGTGTCACAGTTTCCTGACTCTGGCTCCATGTGAGGCTAGAGCAGGAAACTAACCAATCACATCTGCGGAAAACCCACATGGGTTTGCTCACTGTTTGGTCTCAAGGAACTTTTCCATCAAAATAGAAACACCTCCAAAAAAAGCTCAAGTGGCCTGTAGAGATTGACATTGTTTAGAAACTAAAACCCACAGCATACTTCAGTGGCTATTGCTAGCCTGAGAAATATGCACTTCTGGCTTCTCAAGACTTAGGTTTCTAGACTCAATTTGATTCCCTCTTCTTAAGACTCTGAATGACCTCTTAAGACAATGGTTGAGGCTCTTATGCCTGAGGCCCTGAACCTGACCACTAGCATGAGAGAAAAGATGAAAGACAGAAAACAAGATGGTGGCACTTCCCTTGCATTGCTCTGCTATAGAACATGTTCTGCTCCCTGAGATACTGCTGCAGTTTGGATCTGAAAAGTCCCTCCAAGGCCCACTTTTTACAGTCTGTGGATCCACTGGGAGGTGATGGAAGCTTTAAGCCTAGTTGAAGGAAAGTGTGTCACCGAAGCAAGACATTGAGGAGGTTTCAGGGTCTGGACCACTCCTCTCTGTCTCTCATCTTCACAGTTGCCATGAGGGGAAGGGGCCTCCTCCACCATGCACCATGCCACCACAAGCCCAAGGCAGCAAGGCCAAGCAACCATGGACTCAAACTCATGAAAGCATGACCCCAAATAAATCCTTCCTCAGTGGTAAGTTGACTGTCTCAGGCATTTTGTCGCAGTGATGGGGAAAGACACCACAGACTACATTACCTCCACAGAGCTGAGAGGAAGAGAGCTCTCCTCACCGTTTTCTCATTCGATCTTCACGAGATCTCTCATCAGGAACCTTGGCATCCAGAGGCAGTGGGAAGAGATCCTCAAAGTAATGAAGGGAAAAGGTGTCAACCAAGAATCCTAGTGTGGGAAAGTGCCTCCACCTAGGAGGAGGGGCTGGCGGCATTCCCAGGTGGCTTAGTCCTTCCGTGTTGCCATCACAGAATACCTCAGAGTGGACTGTCACAGCACGGAGGAATGTCACAGCTGGAGGCCAGGAGGCAAGGTCAGGCACCTCTGGATTCAGTGTCTGGGAAGGGCCCCTCTCTGCCTCTACCGTGGCACCTTCTTGCAGAGTCCTCACGTGGCAGAAGAAGCTGAGGGGCGGAAGTCACTTGCTCATGCTCTTTGGTCACACGCAGCATGCTCTGCATGAGGGTGGAGCCTCCTGGACCAGTCACCTCCTAGTGGTCCCATCTCCACAGTGCATGGTGGGGTGAAGGCTCAACGGGATTTTGGAGGGACACAAACATTCCACAGCACAGAGAAGAGCCCAGGGAGCTGGTCACCCCTAGACCCACCCGGCTTGAAGCAACCAGTTCCAGTTGAAGAGAAGGAACCCAGGGACCATTATCAAACCTAGTACTGTGTGTGCTTCCTGCAGGATTCAGCACACTAATGCTTCAGAAACCAGCATGTTACGTGACACACAATGCAGACGCCTAGGGAGCTGTGACATCATGACCGGAGAGTGGGGTGGGGTCGGAGCTGGGCAGGACCAGCACCTTGAATGTCATTGGAGTTAAGTCACATCAGAGTGTTGCAGGTTTGCATGTAAATGAAATCCCTATGGGAACCACCCAGAAATAGCTGTAAAAGACACATCAAGTGCAATAGATTGGAGTTAAATTAATTAACTACATATTCAAGCAGGAAATGAGTGATTTTTTAAAAGCTATCAGGTATACAGAAAAAAAAATAACAACAAAATGACGCAAGTTCATTTTATCAGGAGTTGATCTAAATGTAACTGAATTAAGCTCTCCAATCAAAAGAGGGAGAACGGCAGAGTGAATAGAAACGTGATCTGGCTTGGTTTCTATGAGACCTGCTGTAGATCAAAGACACAAAAACCCAAACATGACAAGATGCAAAAGACACTCCGTGCAAGGAGCAGCCTGTAGAGCAGCCTCTGGGATGCGTCTTCACGGGAAGTCGTCACCAAACCAGCAGGAACCTCAGTCACCAACACAGCGTGCAGCAGACTGCCTGTTTCAAGCCAAGAACGGCACATGGGGGGATGCCCCAGCAGCCGTGGCATATGGTGCTGGTGTCTGGGCAGAAGGAGCAATGGTGTGGAGAGAGCAGGCAGCGGGGCTGGTAGGACTCTGTGGGTGTGCACGTGTGTGCATGTGTCCATCCAGCGTGTGTGTCCATGGGAGAATATGCATGTATGTGGGCACGTGGGCATGGTTGTCTGCACCTGTTTAAATGTGTATGTGTAGGTATTCATGAGGGTGCAAGTGTGGTGCGTGTGCCCTTGACCCTGGTCCTGGTGTCAGTGGTGGGGGGGAAAAGCAACTGAAATCAAAGCAACCGAAATCAAAGCAACCTGGAGGCCCCTGGTTTCCTACAGATGTTGATGAGAACCACAAACAATAATTTTCCAAAATTCTATGAAAGGGCCCGCCCACACACCTGTCCATCACTACTCAGGCATCTTTACCTGATATGAAAGCCAGGGGGAAGCCTTCAACATGTGCATGCTGAGGTCCTGGGTGCTGGCTACTCTAGACAGACCCGCAGGTAAGGTTTCTGGTGCCAGGAGTGGATTTGAGAGGTGAAGGCAAGCTTGTGGGGAGGTGAGGAGAGGTGGAGATGGCTAGTACTGGCTGTTATCAAGGTGTCCCTCCTTGGGGAGTTCACTCCTGTGGGCAATTCCATTGCTTCCTGGCCTTGCTGGACTTTAGCCTCTTAAAAACTGAAATCTTTATTCCCCAGACACCTTGCAGCTAGGCTCTGCAGACGGCCTCAGCTCCCATGGACTGGTGCCTGGCCCGGTTGGGAAGGTGTGTGTGAGTAACACAGGGAGAGGAGAGAGGTGCCTTGTGTGGCTACTGGCTGTGGGTTCCAGGTTTGGTCATCACGTATGTTGGGGTTTCCAAACAACCCTCTGGGGTAGGTGTAGAGGACCGTCTCAGCTAGGGTTTTTTGGTATGAAGTATTTTTTAATATTTATTTTTTAGTTTTCGGTGGACACAACATTTTTATTCCTGGCTATGCAGAATCCAAGCTTGTTCTCCTGTACTCCTGAAATCTCAGGCCTAATAGGCAGAAATATTTGCCCCTTGGCTCCAGGTAGAAAGAGGGGATTCTGTTGTTTGCAACCAAGTGATGTGACTGGTACAAATTCAGCTTCTGAATCACCTCAGGTGTGTGGAAATAGGAAAAGCAAGCACACATCAGGTGTGATCCAGCTCCTGGAGGGATCTCTGCCATATTTTTTACGTCTACATGTGGGCTTGTTCTAATCCAGTTTTTGCTACAACGGAAATGACCCAGTTCACGTGAGTCCATGCCAGACTCACACACGTAATGTAGACTGAAACACCACCCCATCCCTTGTCCTACACAAGCTCTCCCAGCCAAGGCAGTGTCCTTCCATGGCTCTGGAGTCCTCTATCCTGAGGGAAAAAATCAATAAATCCACCCAGAGCCCACGAGTCCCACAGGGAATGGGCTTTCTCCCTTCTCCAGGGCTCTGGGCACAGGAGAGATAGTCCAGTCCACAGGTCCACATTCCCCTTGAGTTCCCTCTTCAGACACACACCTTCATTCCATTGCTCACACACACAAGGACCCCAGAATCCTGCACCTTCAATAGTGGTGGTCCATCCCCCTGGGAGATCTGTCCTGCCTGTTGGTTTCACTGCTTCTGTTTGGTGATTTCACTTCAGATGCCTAGGATAGGCCTTCTCTGCTCTACCCCCTCAAATAGCCCTGCCCGGCCCACCCAGGTCTCCAGCGCATTAGCCCATTCATCCTTCTGTGTATTTGTCACAGTCTGTAATGGTCACATCTGTCCCCTTGGTTATTGTCTGTCTTCTTCAGCAGAATGGCATCTTCAAGAGGGTAGGCTTATCTGTCCTGATTTTCACTGTGTTGTCTCTGATTCCTTGTGAAATTCTTCCCTGTGTACATAACAGTTTCAGTGCCTGCCTCTGAGCATTTCCTTAATCAATGTGTCAGAGGCAGAAACACTGAATCAAGGAGCGTGAACAGGTCGAAGCCCTTCATGCCCAGAGAGTCTGAACAGAGGGCCCCAGGTCTAAAGGGGGGAGAGGAGACAGGAGGCTGTCAGCCTGGGGGTGCCTGGAAGTCTTCTGGGGACCCCATTATAATTCAGATTCTGACTCAGGTGTTCTAGATGGACTCAGACATGCATTTTTTTTAAAGAAAAGAGAATTTTTTAATATTTATTTTTTAGTTTTCGGCGGACACAACATCTTTGTTTGTATGTGGTGCTGAGGATGGAACCCAGTGCCCCACGCATGCCAGGTGAGCGTGCTACCGTTTGAGCCACATCCCCAGCCCCATGCATGTTTTAATTGATTATTTTTAGTTATATGTAACATTAGGATACATTTTAACATAATCACAAAAGCATGGAATTTGCTCTGATTTGGTCCCCAGCACTTCCTCCCTCCTGTGACAAATACACAGAAGGATGAATGGCCTAATGCGCTGGAGACCCTGGGTGGGCCGGGCAGGGCTATTTGCTCCCCTCGCTCCCTTCCCTGTATGCTACTGATCTTTCTGCAATTTATTTATAGTGTTTTAAAAAGTTAGTGTCCTGGGGAAGTACTTGACGTTGGGATTCACTGTGCTACATTCATATATGCACCTGTGAAAGTTTGGTCAGATTCTTTCCACAGTTTTTCCCCTATTTTACCCCCTTCCTCCCCTCCCTCCCCTCATCTACCGTACTGAGCTTTCCTCTGTTTTAATGAAATTCCCTCTCCCCTTTTTCCTCTCTCTTTCCCTCTCTCTCCCTCCCCACCCCTCCATCTCCACCTTATTTTGGATTAGCTTCCACACATCAGAGAAAACATTCAACCTTTCTTTGGGATTGGCTTATTTCACTGAGCATTATAATCTCTGGTTCCATTCATTTATTGGCAAATGCCATAATTTCATTCTTCCTTAAGGCTGAGAAATACTCCATTGTGTATATATTCTACATTTTCTTTATCCATTCATCTGAAGGGCACCAGGTTGGTTTCACAGCTTGGTGAATGGTGTTGCTGTAAATATTGATGTGGCTGCATCACTGTAGTGTGCTGATTTTAAATCTTTTGGATTATACCAAGGAGTTGGATAGCTGGGTTATATGGTAAATTCTTTCCTAGATTTTTGAGGATTCTCCACACTGAATTCTAGAGTAGTTGCACTAATTTTCAGTCCCACCGACAGTATATGAGTGAATCTTTTCCCCCCACATCCTTGTCAACATTTATTACTTGTATTCTTCATAATTGCCATTCTGACCAAAGTGAGAAAAAAATCTCAATGTAGTTTTGATTTGCATTTCCCTAATTGCTAGAGATGTTGAACATTTTAAAGACTGTTTTTAGTTGTAGATGGATACAGTACCTTTATTTCATTTATTTATTTTTATATGGTCCTGAGGATCGAACCCAGTGCCTCACACATGCTAGGCAAGTGCTCTAGCACTGAGCCACAACCCCAGCCCTGGACGTTTTTTCATGTATTTGTTGACCATTCATATTTCTTCTTTTGAGTAGTGTCTGTTTAGTTCTTTGGTCCATTTATTGACTGGGCTATTTGATTTTTTTGATATGAAGTATTTTGAGCTCCTTGAATATTCTGGGCATGAACACCCTATCTGAGGAGCAGGTGGCAAAGAGCTTCTCCCCTCTGTACGCTTTCTCTCTACTCTCCATTGTTTGCTTTGCTGTGCTGAAGCTTTTCAATTTGATGCCGTCCCACTTATTGATTTTTGGTTTCATTTCCTGTGTTTTAGGAGTCTTGACAAGGATCTCAGGTCCTGTGCCAACATCCTGGAGTGCTGGGTCTGCATTTTCTTCTAGCAGCTGCAGAGTTCCGGTCTAATTCCGAGGTCTTTGATCCACTTTGACTTTGACCCACAGTTAACTTTCTGACAGGGTGACACACGGGGTCAGACTTCACTCAGCCGAACATGCATTTCCTGTTTTCCCAGCTCCATTTGTTCAAAATGCTCCCTTTTCAACACCTTTGTCTGGTGCTGGGTAACTGTGTTCACGTGGGCTTGTCTCTGTGTCCTCTGTAGTGTCCCAGGGTCTTCATGTCAGCCAGTGACCTGAAGCCTTCTCCAGAGGCCTCACCTCTGCTCTCTGCTCCATCTCATCGGTATCTGGTCTCCACACTGACACCTGTGTCTCTGCTCAGGCCTCGGCCCCCAGGCCAGGAAGTGGATTTGAAAGGTGCCAGGGCTGCCCCGGCTGGTCGCCATGTGGATCTCAGCTCAGGCACCACAATCCTGGTGGTGGTTCATGAGGTTCTTAGGATTTGTGTCTGAACCTGCGATCCTCCTGCCTCAGCCTCACTGGCCACTGGGATGACAGGCATGTGCCACCATGCCCAGCAGAAATTTGTAAAATTTAAGATCTGACAAATGCAAACCTCTCTGCACTTGATCCACAGGCAAGAAATCCATCATTCACTCATTCACTCACTTGGGTCAGGGAGGACAGGACAGAAAGGCCAAGCTATTCTCTGTGGAGTGCATGCTCTGGTTAGAGGACAGACTAAACCAGATGATGTGGCACTGTGGTCAGTGCTAGGGATGGAATAAATAGGACATGGTGGTAGAGAGAGATGGAAGTCGGAGGCAAATAAGAGGTCACTGTGGACCAGGATGGCCGTCACCTCCAGCAATCCACAAGCCAGACAATGAGTGACCAGGTTAGAGGGACTGGGCATGAGGACGGGTGGTTTTGCCAGACAGGCTTCTGTCCCCAGACAGAGAGAGGCTGATTATACCCTTACTTGTCCTTCATTCTGCCAATGCATGGTCTAGGTGCCAGCGTCCAGCTGCCTACGCCGGACACAGTGGTCCCTGGCTCCCAGGCCAGGTTCAATTCTGCCACCTAAGCCACCCACACATGTCCAGTGCCCAGAAGGATCCCACAGCCAGCAGGACCAGACATCTCCCCTGAGCTTGCCCACAAGCCTGCCTTCCACAGGGACCCACAGCTGCCAGCCAGTTCCTGGGGCCCTCAGCAGTCAAAGGGCTCCTAGCCTGACCTCCAGCTCTCTAGTGCTGACCAGACTGCTGAAGTACTAGGAGCTGCCCAAAGCCCCCAGAATGCCAAGAACAGGCTGGTCCTGGTAACCTCAGCCTCAGGCCTTGAGACAACTGCCTATTGGCTCCAGTTTGGTCCAGGGGAGAACAATAGGCCAAGGTATCACAGGGTAACCATCACCTCCTGAGCAGGAAACTCACTGAGCCACCTCAGGAGGTGATGAGCCACCTGAGAAAAATTAAATCTGAAATAATTAATGAAGAATTAAGAGACAGAGCCAGAAAATAGGTTTTAAGGGAACTGGAGCGCCTGATAGGTTCTCCAGGCCTGATAGGAAGTGGAACTGAACAACTAGAAAATGGCTTCTATCCTTTATTTAAGGGAGTACTTCAAGGGCAGGGATAGGGTTTCAGCGGGTGGAGTTTTGCTTACTGGGGTCTTGCAGTCAACAGGCTGATGGGCATCTTAGCAGGCCATGCCCATCTCTGAGAGGCCATGTGTCTATGTGGCTCCAGGGGTCGCCCCAACTCCAGTGCAGTGCAGAGCCTGGCAGAGCTGGGTAGGACGTCGTATGTGCTGGGCGATCTCACAGCAGGACTGTCGCTGTGAGTTCCCAGCTACTAGACTTTCCCACCCAAAGGCTTCCATGCTGATTTTAGTTCACGGATGGCTCCTGGTGCCAAGGCATCCCCCAAGAGGACAGACTTCACCCTGGGCAAATAGGGACAAGGAGGCACAGGACAGTGGTCTGTCCCACCATGCATAGCAGATGCTTGTGGGTGGAGGGAGAAGAGCTGATTTCAGACCTGGCCACTCACTCTTCCTCAGTCTCAGCAGAGGCCAGGGACCCCTAGACGTTAGGCTGCTCACTCAACAGGGTCTCGGCCTCCAGTGATCCTATCTCAGGCTCATAGGGGCCCAGAGGAGACCAGGCAGGGGCTAGGTGGAGGAATCAGGCAGGGGGACACCAAGGGAAGGACTCTACAGGACTGGGCAGGAGTGGGCACTAAAAGAGCCAGAGTTTGGTGCACCCTGGGGAGGTGGCAGTGGGGCGCAGTCCAGGGAGACCCCCATGTGCCGTACCAGGCTGCCAGGCACACGCAGTGCCCATACCCACACCACCCCAGCCCTCGCAGCACCAGGATGTTTTTCCTTGATCAGTAAAGGAAAAACTTGTACCCATGTAGACACTGGAACACACACATCAGAGACCACCCTGCCTTATCCTGGCCCCCCCGGGGCCCACAGTACCTGCTCCTGCCAGTGCTGCCCTCCCCAGCCCCATATGGTGCTGCACCTGAGCAACTTAGTAGAGCCTGTCTCAAATGAGAAGTAACAGGTCTGGGGTGTAGCTGGGTGTAGAGCAGCCCTGGGCTCGATCCCCAGTACTGCCCAAAAAAAGAAGGAAAAAAATTGTTCAGTGGCTAACCTCTTAGATTATCTTGCACTTATTAGATCTTAAAAAAAGTGTCACTGTACTTTTATTAGATGATAAAAGCTCAAAGGTGAGAGGACCCTAATAAGCACTTAATCTTACAGGAAAACCTTAAGCTTGGTTTTCTTTGATGATGTCCACACATAAGCAATGTGAAGTCTACCCACTTCTAATTTATTTGACTAAATGTTCACGGCCATGAGTAGCTGATTTTTAAATTGTTGGAGTTATCATATTTGAGGAATTTAACATGTTTAATTAGTGATAAGAAAGTAATAAAAGTCTGGTTTCACATGCTTACACACTTAAGTAAGGAGTAAACAGGGAAACCTTTGAGTTCTTGCCTGTGTGATGTGGGCTAAATTTAGGATGGGACAAAAGAAGAAGAATCGGTGATCATTTAATTTATATTACAATAGACAGGATGAAATAGGATAATTTTAGTTCCTTCACAAAGGTGATGGAACTCTTCTGTGACATCAGGAGTCACGAGCCTCGCTTGACGCCATGTGAGTGGAAGTGGAAGATAGTTTCAGAATGCACGATTAAGTTTTTTTTCTACATACTTTCTCTGATGAATTAGAAAACAGTCATGCTATGGACACCCACTCAGTGGGAAGCATGTTGAATTTGAGAGACGAGAGACACCACGGTGTCCATGAACCTTGCCTGTCTCCATGTTCCATGTTCAGAAAGTGCTCTAACTTTTAATTGCTAAACAATAATATTGAAATAAGACCTAATAAAGTTCTTCCAGACCAGTTACATACTGCCACAAAATCAACCCTAAATACAATGAAAGTAGCAAGAGATGGGAGGTGTGTGGGCTCTAGGACAGCTCCTTCCTGACAGCCCAAGACGCAGAGGTGGCTTACCTTTGCTGCTGTCTGTAAAATGTCAGCTGTGAAGCTGTTTTGTCAGATGCATGGCTGCCTGCAAAGCTTTTAAATGTAGGAAGGCAGATAATCTCCACATGGACCCCAGAAGGTGGTTTTTGAAGATTTCCATCTTTGTATCTAAAGGTCTAATCTATGTGCTCAGGCCACACCATCTCCAAGTTCATGGGATTCTTGGGAAGAAGGAATGTCAATTCACCAGAGTTGCTAAAAAGTTTTATTAACTTTTCTCCTTTAGGGTCAGCTGCAGTAAATTATTTTAAGAAGTATATCTAACCATAATAATTTTGCAAAATGCAAACTCAGTTGCATTAAAAATATTACCAAGTATTCAGATTGATAATATTTATTACCAAATAAAAGTTTATACAGTCTTTTAAACTATTAACACCATAAGACACTGTCATGGCAGAATGCATGATTTTTCCAGGGTGCTGTGAGTCACACGATGATACCAGATGGTATTTCTGAATAAGTGAATCACACTGTATTCTAATGTGTACAAGAAACTATTTTTTAAAATAATATCTTTATTTTATTTATTTTTATGTGGTGCTGAGGATTGAACGCAGGGCTTCGCATGTGCTAGGCACTTTACCACTGAGCCATAACCCCAGTCCCAAGGAACTATTTTTTTAAAATGCTTTATGGGAGGAAAAAAATTGTTTTTTCTTCCATGAAGGAAGTTTCTACAGCTATATTGCAATCACACTTCTGTTGGAATGTGTGCTATTTTCCCAACATGATGGAAAAACTCAGTGTCTTGCCTAAAGTGAACACAATGTACAGTTTTGCATTGATTTTATCAAATTGGGATGAGTGAGCATTGTGCAGCTTCAAGCAATTTTCCACTGCTCCATCTGCCAGAAATGCCTGCAGCTCCTGAACCAAGTGGTCATTTCTGAAAGATAACAGGAGCCGATTTAGCAGGTGGTTGCTCTGGGAACTTACTATGACTTTTAATTTTTATTTCAAAGAGTTCCTATTTCACCATTAAAAGAATGAACCCAAGATCATCGCTAAAGTCGTAAGACATGGAAGACAGGTTTCACAGTAGGGGATACAGGACAAACAAGAAGGGACCAGCCTGTTCAGTGTGGGTGGCATGCTGCTCAGACTGTACTGACTGACATGATTTATCCTGGAGGTATTATAGTCCCTCACTGAATCTGTAAATGGAGATCAGGTGTGTGCAAATGCTAAAGAGATTTTAAAGCAGGCCTGTCAGTAAGCAGGTAAATATCACAAAAGGAAGCAATGCCTCTCAAGCTCAATTGACCATGTGATCCCTCAGCCCTTAGCTTGCCCCAGTGTGTCTTTCCAGGAAGCTTGAGTTGCTCTTCAATGAGGTGGCCCACATTTCCTCCTTCCACCAGCAGGGACAATGTGCAGCTACCCGGGCTGCCCGGCTATCACTGGGCCATGTGCATGTACAGATATAGCATAATGAATTCCACGGTTATGTATCATTTTAATGCATCAATTTTTAAAAATAAACCAAGGCTGCCATAGCAAAGAGAAGACTGTTTTTCTCTTGAAGTCAGATGGCTGCAAACTTTCCCGGCTGTACAAGTACTTTCTTCTGCAAATTTGTATGTCCTTTGAGCTAAAGGGGCAACAAAAACCAGGAGGATCACCGCAGGGAGCATCCTGCTGATGGACACCCTGGAAGATAAGACCCACACGTTATTTAGAAATGTGATCTGATTTCAGAGGGCACCACCACTTCCAGAGAACGCTCTCCCAGCATAGTTCTCACCAACACACAAGTGCCAGGGAGCTGCTGCCACCAGTGTGTGCCTGAAGTGGAGGTCACGTTGGAGAAGTGGTGACCATTCCAGAAGGCTCTAGAAGCCAAAGCACACTGGATAGTGCTTGGGAGAAGGCCATGCAAGGAGTGCCTTTCCTTTCTGCTGTTGCTAGGCACCAGCAGCTGAGAGAGTCAGGGCAAGTGGCCAGGCCAGAGTCCTGCCCCATCCACGCACTCCTTCCCTGCCAGGGTGGGCAGGGCCTCCAGGGTTGGCAAAGACGCTGGGCTCGGGGAAGTCGGACAGCCTCAGCCTTGCCAACTGGGAACACAGCAACGCACTGGGAATCGCCAGCTCTGTGCCAGCATAGGGCCCTTAGGGCACACTTGGGCAAGAGGAACCTCTCAGCAGGGAGTGAACAGCCCTGGTGGCTCTCTGGCCAAGTCCTTTTGTGTCCCTCATTCCTGGTGACCAATGTGAGTGTTTGATTGAGTGATATCCTTTTCCTACTCCCTCCCTCCCTCCCTCCCTCCCTCCCTCCCCTGGTGCTCCTTCCCTGAGTCTGCAAGGCTGGCCTGTGCATCCCAGCTGCCGCCTCTTGGGCCTGGCCCTTGTGGGTGGGAGCAAGAGGACTGCAGCAAGGAGCCGGGGAGACCAGGCAGGGAGTGACAGGGAGCCAAGGCGGCCTGTGGGGGTAAGGTGACCAGTGGAGGAACGGGAGGGTGCTCCTGATTCCAGCCCTGTGTTGAGCACAGCTGGCAGGCCACACTGAGGAGTGGCCAGGTGACTTCTGCAGCTACCCTCCCTCCCTGGCCAGCACTGTATGAGGGGCAGCCACTTTAGTGCCCCCAGGACCCAGTTGTCCTGTTGCTGGGCAGACAAAAGGCTAAGGCCATTCTTCTCATCTGCCATCCGCCTCCTCTCTTGGCACTGAGTTGCTCCCCTGTTGTCCTGGGGGACCCTTTCATGCCAGCACCTCCATTTAGCAACTGGAAGAGGCGAATTTGCATTCCTGAGAGGTGGTTTAGGTGCCATGTAAAGGTTCCAGCGAAGTTTCCAGAGAGTCCTGCCCAGGTCCACCTCTTGACTTCTGACTGACAGAGAGATGGCATTAGGTTTTCAAGTCCCCAATGCACATTGACAAGTCTAGCTCACTTTAGCACACACTGACAGGTTCTAACATAAAACTGTTCTTACAGATTTTACAGTTAGGGACAATTATCCTTATCTCCCTGAGTTCTGGTATCTGGTCTGTGTAAGGTCACCAAAGTCCCTCCCTTCAGGGTAACCTGCGTTTGTCAACATTTGAGGCTTACATTTCTCCTGCAGATAACAGATTACTTGCTGAGATATGTAACATGTTCTGTTGACTTAAACCAGAAAGCACGTGGGGTCAGCACAGTGGACCTCGGTTTAGACTGATTCCCTTAACCTCATATTCCCACCAGTCAGGTCCGTCTGATCCTTATTAAAACAAAAGGAAATGTGACAACCATCTTAGGTACACTATGTAGATAAACTTCATTGCCAGTTTTTTTTTTGGGGGGGAGGGGGGCAGAGAAGAGGTCCTGTCTCCAGCAGAGGCATCCTGCTGAGGACCCTGCATCCTGGCGGGCCTGGTGGCTCTGATCCTCACTGGTGAGGACCTCACTGTGTGCCCAGGAAGAAGAGCCAAGACTGGGCTGTGCAAGACAGGGAGACAAAATCCTGGTTGGCAGCAGATCAGCAGGACTGCCCGGGGCCCTTTCAGCCCTGATCACACAGTGGGCACCAGCCAACACTCGGAGCACAAAAAAAGGTGGGGTGGGTAGCCTGCTGCTTCTGGGGGCTCCTCTTCCCCCTCTTGCCCCCTGAGCCAGGGTACTCAAGATGGGTCCTGTGTGGGAAGAGGACAGAATAGAAAGGGAACTCAAGGCAGGGAGGGGCAGAGGAAGGTGGGCAGGGCACCTACATAGAGGCTGGTGATTTGTAGCCTGAGCTACAGCACATATCTTACCCAGAGGTCCAGTTATTCCTGGCATCCAGGTCCACCTACCAAGCAGTAACCCACATCCCCGTGTTGACAGAGAGGAATCAACTATGGGCTGTCTGCATGACAGGCCCAGCTGCAAGTCAAGATGAGCCCCAAGTCCAGAACAGAATACCAGCAGATGACCAAGGACATCATCATATAAGCCTGAAGGTGAGGGGCTTGTCCAGCATGGTCCAGGGTCTGGGTCCAGTCCTAGCACCATACCAAAAAACAAAGCCAAAAACAAACAAAAAGATATATATATATATATATATATATATATATATATATATATATATATATATATATATATATCTCCAAGCCAAGTTAACATTCAGATCTTCTACTACTAAGAAAGCTAAAAACTGGCATCAATATAAACGAATTTGATTTTAATATTTTTCTGTGGTGTCATTTGCTCCAACACAATCTGAAGTCAACATTCTAGATTATTAAAAGTCACAAAGTTATAGAAATATTTTCCTTTTTGAAAACCATGTTCATGTTTTTCCCAGGAAACAGGGGGATGCCTGCAAAGCCTTCAGCTGACAGCATGACCCACAGACCTAGCTGGGCTCCTTGGAGAGAACGGTCTTCCTGGTGTTCTGATGACCCCGATCCTCTGTTTAATCTGTAAACATGAGGAGATGGGGATTACTTTCCTGGTGCCACACTGTGAATTCAGTGAAGGCTAATAATGCACAAAACGAGCTTCAACTGTTCTCCTCTCATTCTGGAAGATCATTAAAGATTAAAAGAACAAGAAACAAAAAGATGCACAAATGGTTGAAGAATAGTTTCCTTCCCCAACAGTGAGTGCTGTTTTCAGTGCCTGTTAATGGAAACACTGCCGAATATTCAGCAGATATTTAAAAATCTGAGCTTATTGAAGAAACCAAAGAGCTGAACTAATAAATGTTTTTAAAGGATGTTGGGTTTAAAAACGAAAACACTCAAGACTGGTTTCCGACACTTTACAAGACTGAGAACCCACGCTTGCTACATAAGATGATGAGGATTAAGAATCTACATAATTTATTTGCATAGTATCTCCTTAAAAGACAAAACATGATAGTTTGTAAATACGTGGTGTTTTATTAATGCCAGTTGATTCACAGGATGTCAGCACTGGAATGCTTTGGGGATTTCGATCCAGAACAGGGGTCTGCCCGCTCTACAACCCCTCGCCCTGCTGCCACTCCAGGCTCCTCTGGGCATGCGCAGGGAGGTCAGGGCTAGGGATGTGCGGTCACTCTTGAACTTGGCAGTTGCTTCAACTTCTTAAGGTGGAATTGAGCGCGTTCTCTGACGGTTATCAGAAATCAACCGTCCACCAGGTCCTCGTCCTGGTACTTGTCTTTCAAAGCCACCTCCCTGCCACCCCTCCATTCATTGCTCTGAGCTGTCCTGGACGTCCAGCTCCCGAGGAGCTCCCCCTGGGCTCCCCTCGGACAGGCCGAGGGAAGGTCCGCTTCCCACATCATCCAGATCGAAACGCGGCTCGGGTAAGGGACCCGGACGCACCGTTGTCCCAGTGTGGATCTCTTGGCCCTAATTAGTGCAGTCCCACAGGACCCAAAGTTCCCGAGGGTCCCTCCGCAAAGTCGGCAAGGTCCGGCACGAAGGTAGTTCCCAGTCCCTGCGTCTGGGCTTTACAGTGAGGCACCTTTGGAAACGCTGAAGTCAAGTTTCCTTTTGGTTTTTCCAAGTAAGTCTGAGCGCTGAACAGTGTGTGCACAGCCCCCATGCAAAACGGGGGGACCTCTGCTGGACATGTCTCTGGAGCATCGGTAGGACCTCAAGATTTGGAAGACATGGAGTTAAATCATTTCCAAGGTAAGTAATGGAAGTTTTTAAACGAAACAAGGCTGGAAAAATCCTCTTAGTAATAGTTATCTATGGTTAAAATGTCAAATCACCTTTGAGAAAAAATATTCTAAGGAGAAAGCATTTGTATGTGTGTGTGTGAGAGAGGTACTGGGGACCAAACCCAGTGCCTTCAGCAATCTGGGCAATTACTCCACCCCTGACCCACATCCCCAGCCCTTTTAATTCATTCATTCCTTCCTTCCTTCCTTCCTTCCTTCCTTCCTTCCTTCCTTCCTTCCTTCCCTGGTATTGAACCCAGGAGCACTAAACCACCAAGCCACATTTCCAACCCCTTTTTGTACTTTATTTAAAGACAGAGTCTTGCCGAGTTCCTTAGGGCCTCACTAAGTTGCTGAGGCTAGCTTTGAACTTGTCATCCTTGTGCTCAGCCTCCTGAGTTGCTGGGATTACAGGTGTGGGCCACCACCCCTAGCCATATATATTATATAGATACACTTTTTTTTTCTTTTTTAAATTTCAAGTCAAGGAGGTATCCCTGAATTGCCCAGGCTGACCTCAAACTTACAATCCTCTTGCATTGGCCTCCCAAGAAGTTGGGATCACAAGCGTGTCCCCACCAAGAACCTATTATTTTAACTAGGAAAAAATTTCAAGGCATAGCAAGTCAATCAATAACCCTATC
Source organism: Marmota monax (assembly GCF_021218885.2). Taxonomy (NCBI): domain Eukaryota; kingdom Metazoa; phylum Chordata; class Mammalia; order Rodentia; family Sciuridae; genus Marmota; species Marmota monax. The sequence goes on along the minus strand of NW_026693881.1, from coordinate 1,564,139 downwards.
AATTTTCTAAGTCACAATATGGTACCCAGATATAAGTTACAAAAGTGATATGAGGATGGGAAACGCTTCAAACACTGCTTCTTGGCCAGCTCCCTTTAACGTGGCTGACTTTCAAAGTCACCTGGTGCTCATCTTTCAAAGCCATCTCCCTGCCACCCCTCCATTCATTGCTCTGAGCTGCCCAAACTACCCCCTGTGCTTCCTGTGCAGCATCAGTAAGCTGGGCCAGCAGAATCACACATGCGCATCTCCTTTCCTGGCACACCAAAACTTTGCTGGCTCTTATGATCCTGGTGCTGGACCAGCTGTACATGAAGGCAGCATGCCTTGCCAACATACCATTCCTGTAAAGTGTTGTGGTTTTTGAAGACTCCATGTCAATTTTAAAATCTATGCAAAGTCCCATTGAAAATATGTTGAGATAAAGAGGGGCTAGCCAGTATGGAATTCACAGTGAACATGGGTTCTTCCAGGAAAATATTTGTTGGGGCTCTGTTCTGTGCAGTATGACTGTATCATGAAACAGAGGACAAAATCCCTTTTAAAGATTTTTTAAAGATTGATTTAAAGTGTACTGGGGACTGAGGAGTCCTTCCAGGACCCCAGGGTTCAGGATTGTGTGTCTGCAATGATCCTTACCAATATCCATGTACAAATAAGCCTTAGGACGGAACATTAAGCAAAGGGACCTCCTTGGACCCCAGATTCCTCTTTACTTACCATTGTTTCTCTGCTGCATTCTTGAACCCATCCCCCTCTCACTTTCCTCCACACTGCTTCACAGAAATGTCCTTTATGGAGGTCACTGATGGCTTCTGTTTTGCTAAATTCAAGCTCAAGTTCTTTTCTCACCTCATCCTTTAGCTGCATCCTTTAGCGGCATCCTTTAGCTGCACTGAGGACCACTGAGGACCACCTCCTTCTCACAACACTTCCCTCTGGATTTTGAGACCTCTCCCTCTGCCTTCTCCACTGTCCTCCTCCTGCTCCTCCTCTATCAGGTCTCTAGTGGCCCTCAGCCCCCTTCTCCTTCCTGTGAACCTTTTGTGGCCTCACAGCCTTGGGGACCATCTACCTGCTGTAACCCCCCAGGCCTGGGCCCTCATCCCTGGGGGGCTCCTGACTCCACCTGTGACCCCCCAGATGGCAGCCTGTTCCCACTGTCTGCATTGCTCCTGCTTCTTGTCTGGCCCTTCTGCTTCCCACTCTCTGCTCAGCATCCCGAGGGATCCCTTAACTGCGTGAAAAAAAAATGCAGCATCGCCTCCGACCCCATTTAAACCCTGCCACTGGCTTCTCATCACGGTGGAGTCAAAGCTCGGAACTCCAGGCAGAGCCCAGGAACTCTGTGTGCTCTTTGGCCTCATCTCCTACGCTCGCTCATTCACACTGTGGCCTGTCAGATTTGCTTTTTTGTCTTCTTTTTTTATTATTAGCTCATTATAATTATACATAACACTTGAGTTCATTTTGACATAATTATACAAGCTCCAATTCAGTCCCCGTTACTTTCCCTCTTCCTCTCCTCCTCCCCCTCCTATTCCCTTTTTTCTACTCTATGGATCTTTTCTCTGTTGTAGTTGTTTTTTTTTTAAATAAATGCTTGATGGATACCTAAAGGTGGAATTCACTATGATATATTCATATATGGACATAGGAAAATTTGGTCAGATTCTTTGCACTCTTCCTCCCTTTTCCCACCCCCTCCTCCATGCCCTTCCCTATTCCACTGACCTCCCTTCTCTTTTCTTGAAATACCTCTCACACACTTTTTTTGTTTTCCCTCCCCCCATCCTTTATTTTCCTCTGGCTGCTGCATCTGCAAGAAGACATTTGACCCTTGACTTTCTGAGTCTGGCTTATTTCACTTAGCGTGATGTTCTCCAACTCGATCCATTTTGCCAGCAAATGCCATGAATTTGTTGTTCTTTATGCCTGAGTAAAACTTTGTTGTGCATATATACCACATTTTCTTTATCCATTTGTCTGTTGGTATGTAGGTTTTTCTGGTATCTAAACTAGCAATCAGACATTAAATCCTAGAATCTAAAGCATAGGGCATGGAAGAAATAGTCAAAAGAAAGAAGGAAGAGCCAGAACCGGTTTAATGAGAACCTAATAGGTCTGTGTGTATACCTCGCAACATAGCATTTTTTTTAAAATCCCAAGCCAACACACTTGCAAATAAATATATTTGATAACATTCTGAAAATGAAAAGATGAGGTTACTAAATGTAAATGGAAAGAAGAAATTCTGCATATTTCTGGGACAACACAACAAAATTAGAAGAAGCAAGAAAGATGCTCAACCTCTTGAAAAATGTTAAAATATTGTTTTAAATAAATGAGTGGCTGAGTCAAAGGGCAGATCCAAAGCAGAATTGCAGAGCCTATAAATATAGGTGATTTCAAATATAGCATGTTCAGTCCATGCAGCGTTGGTGAAAGGAGAAAGCTTGCTGACCGGGAAGTTCCCGTGTGACCAGGTATGTTCAAGGGAACCAGCAACCCTGCAGAGCCACTGGACAGCAGTGGCCAGGCAGGCAGTGCTGGGGCTGGTGAGGCAATCAGAGGACTCCCTCCTGATGAGCCTGGTCATGGCTTCAGGGTCCTCTTCAGCACAGGGCTCTGGGCAGCACCTGCAGATTGTCATTGGCTTACCAGGTCAGAGCCGCCCTCTGATGGCAGAGTGAAAGTATCCAGCAGTGACCATGGGAAAAATGGAAGAGACGTGACCCGCTGCTGGTGAGGGCTCAGAGCCAGACTGCTCTCTCTCCCCAGCTGCTATCCCTCTGATTGGGTGGAAACTGGTGCCGGGTACAAACACTTTAGAAACGGCAGGATGAGGTCCTGTCAATACCAGGAGGTGACTGAGTCAGTTTGTATTTTAGAGGCAGGACACAGAAGGGTTTGCGGAGCCCCATTAAAGGTCTGTCCTTCGTGCCAGTATTTGCCTGGCATGCAGAGGGCCCTGCATTCTCCATCCTCAGGACACTCTGTCACCTGGTTATAAACCAGTCTGGAAGAGAATTTGGATATAGCTGAAAATGTTCTGAGTCACTCTTTCTCAGCTTTATGGTGGTGCGGAAGCCACATGAATTCAGTAGAAACTGTGCTTTGGACTGTGAATGTTGGTCTTTTCTTAAACCATGAATTTGCAGGGCAGTTTCTCTTGGTGCCACAGGTGGTAGCGGTCCACAGCTCCGGGTCGGCTACATGAGCATGAGGGGAGACAACCAGTATTCCACAGTGTGCTGTGTTGCTGGCGCTTTTGGGGGGAGAAAGGTATTCAGTAAATTAGATGAGCTATCCAACACTTCCCTGCAAAATAGAGTCATGGTCCCTGATTTTGCCCATCTGTAGGCTATTGGAAGCATTTAAGCAGGCTGGGCTAAGGTGCGGTGTTGGTAGAGTAGGTGTCTTAAATGCATTCGCAGCTTCAGCTATTTCAAGTCATGGTGGATTTATTGGAATGTGGCCCATCATAAACCGAGGAGCAGCTGTGCCTTGTGTAACTGGAATCATATGGTTAGCTGCCATTTGATATCTGGCTTCCCCATTTAGCACAATGTCCTCAAGGTGCCTCTACATTGTAGCATATGTCAGAATTCTTGCCTTTTTTAACGTTGAATAATATTTCTATTAACCTATCACAACCTGTTTATCTGTTCACTCATAGATGGACACTTGTGTTACTTCCACCTCAATTGGTGATTGACAATAGGGCTATGCAAATTTCTCTTTAGGTCCCTTCTTTCAATTCTTTTGGGTATATATGTAGGCGTGGAGTTGCTGGATCATGTGGTAATTCCATGTTCAATTTTTTTGAAGTTTGGAAAGTCATAAATAAAGCTACTGTCAACATTTGTGTGCAGGTGTGTGTGTGTGTGTGTGTGTGTGCGCGCGCACGCGCCTCCTTTCAGTCAATGCCAAGACGTGAGTGCTGGATCATGTGATGGGTTGGTTATCTTTGGCTCTGTCAAGCCGGCTGCATCATTTTTCATTTCCGCTAGCAACCAATGTGGGGGTGTCCTGGCTGCTCTGCTCCTCACCACTCATGGTGCTGCCCTTGCTTTGGCTTTCGGCCATTCTGGGGAGTGTGCAGTGGCAGCCCGTGGTGGCTTTAGTTTCTGGTTCCCTAATGGTGTGCAATGCTGAGCACCTGTTCATTTGTTTCTTTATCATCCATACACCTTCTTTGGTAAAGTTTCTGTTTAGATATTTTTTGCCATTTGTAATGAGGATTTTTGTTTGTTTGTTTCCAATTATTGCATTGTAGGAGTTTTTTGTATATTTTAGATTCTAGTCTGTTATCAGATGTGTGTTTGCTGCTACTTTCTCCCACTCTATAGCTTGCTTTCTTTTTCTTGCCTGCCTCTCACAGAGCAGAAGTGTTGATCTTGATACAGTTCACGTTGTTGGTGTTTTCTTTGATGGATTGTACTTTGAGTGTTGTATCAAAGAAGTCCTTGCCAAACCCAAGGTGATCCAGAGTCTTTTCTGTGTCATCATCTAGGAGTTTTAGAGTACAGCATTTTATATTTAGGTCTTAATTCCTTTAGAGTTACTTTTTGTGGAAAATGTAAGGTCTATGTCTGGGTTCTTTTCTTTGGTTTTGCATGTGTTTGAAAAATCTGTTTGCTGAAAAAACCATCCTTTCGAAGTTGAATTGCCTTTGCACCTGTCAGTGTCTAGTTGCTATGTCTGCATGGGTCCCTGTATGTTCATACCTGTGGGTCCTTGTTTGTTCTATTGATTTATTTCTGTTCTTTCACCAGGGTCCCACTGTCTCGATTACTGTAGTTTTATTTATTTATTTGGTACCAGGGATTGAACCGAGGGGAGCTTAACCACTAAGCAACATCCCCAGCCCTTTTTATTTTTTATTTAGAGACAGAGTCTTACTGAGTGGCTTAGGGCCTTGCTAAATTGCTGAGGCTGGCTTTTAACTGGTGAGCCTCCTACCTCAGCCTGTCAAGCTGCTGGGATTACAGACATGCGCTACCGTGCCCAGCACTGCAGTTTTATAGTCATCTCCAAAATTGGGTAGAATCATTACTCTGACTTCTGTTCTTCAATATTTTGTTGGCTATTTGGGGTCTTTTGCCTTTCCTCACAAACTTAAGAATGAGTTTGTTGATAAATAAATCCGTACCATAAATCTGGGGTATTTGACTGGTTTTGCATTGAGTCTGGAGGTGCTGACATCTCCACAGTGTTGCGGTTTACTTGTGGATTTTCTGTCTATTTATTTAGGTCTTTTGTTTCTATCAGCTTAGTAGTTTTCTTCATGTAGATCTTACACTTATTTTGTCAGATTGTACCTATTTCTTTTTCTGGTGCTGTATTTTTAATTTCAAATTCCAATTTTTCATAACTGGTAAGTAAAAAAAAAACAATTGACTTTTTATTGTATCTTTATAACCTGCCAACTTGCTATAATCGCTCATTATAATTTGATATTTTAGGAGAGTTTTTGTTTTTCCTTTGGGAGCACAATCATGTCTTCCACCAACAGATGCAGTTTTATTTCTTCCTTACCAATCTATTTCCTTCCTTCCTTCCTCCCTCCCTCCCTCCCTCCCTCCCTCCCTTCCTTCCTTCCTTTCTTCCTCTACCCCTGCCCCCCGTATTATTTCATTGTGTTCCTTTATTATCTTTGCAGTCCCCTGAGGTCCGCAGAGGGGCTCACTTTCATTTCTTTCACTAACAGCGTATCTCCTCTTTTTGTCCTTATTTATCTTGACTCGAGGTTCATCAATTTTACTGATACTTTTGAAGCATCAGCTTTTCATTTTACTGATTTTATTTACTGATTTCCTGGTTCCAATTCTTTTTACCTCCGCTTTTATGATTTCTTTTTTTTTTTCTCCTGCCTATTTTGGATTTAACTTGCTTTACTTTTTCTAGTTTCCTGTGGTGGCCTTTTAGATGATTGGTTTTAGATCTTTCTTTGGGTCTAATACACGAACTTATGCTATGATTTTGCTCTAAGTACTATTGTCACTGCATTCCACAAATTTGGGCAAGATGGATGTTCATTTTCATTTAGTTCAAAGTATGTTTTAATTTGCAAAATAGTTCTACAGGATAGTTGTTGTTTTTAGGAACCTGTTTTCTGAGCTGTTGGAAGCCAACAGAGCCCTGTGATAAACTCTCAGAAATGCTGTGGCTCCTGCTCTTCAGCGGCTGCCTGATTTCCTGCACTTCTGAAGACTAGAGGGTGCACACAGCTGGAATCACAGGTAGGCAAACAGGCGGAGCAACTGCTTGGCACTGGCTGGCAGAGAGTGGACATCCTCAGCATGGCTGGCCGGTGCACTCACACCAGAGAGGAAGCTAGAAAGGATGTTCCTCTTGCAGTCACCTTCGCTGTGCCGTGAAAGATGCAAACAGACTTGCTTAAAGGGCTCAGGTGCAGTCTGTCAGCCATTTATTCTTTGATCGAGGAAAATAAATTAGATTAGAAAGCATACTTGGGAGTGATGTACCCAAAGGAACTGCTGTGTCATGTAGCTAGGGAGAAGCCAAGTAACCTAGGTTCTTTTCCAACTTCAAAAGACCAACCCAAACTCAAAAGGAACATTTGTAAATACGTAAAAAGTGACAACTATTTCTTTCTTTTTTGGTCCTGGAGATTGAACCCCGGGGCACTTAACCACTGAGCCACGTCTCCAGCCCCTTTTAATATTTTATTTTCAGATAGGGTCTCACTGAGTTGCTCAGGGCCTCACTAAGTTGCTGAGGTTGGCTTTAAACTTTTGATCCTCGCTGCTGGGATGACAGGCGTGTGCTACTGCACCCAGCATGACAACCATTTTTTTTTTTTTTGGTGCTGGGGATTGAACCCAGGGCCTTGTGCACGTGAGGCAAGCACTCTACCAACTGAGCTATGTCCCCAGCCCATATGACAACCATTTTTGGTAAATGTTTAAATTTCTTGAGATCTGCAACTTTGAGGCAGATAGGAAGAAGGAGGAGATGGAAGCTTGCCAGAGCTGGCTACCAGGCTCCTTCCTGCAGCAAGGGCACGTCTCTTGGCATAACAAAGGCACAGGGTGGCAGAAGAAGTTTGAGACCTATTCCTGGTGGTGTGGCGAGCTGATCTGACCTTCCCTCAGTGTCCAGGGTAACCCTAGAGCACATTTCTTAAAGGGTGCTGGGTCTCGGGGGCTGGTTGCCAGCCTAACCAGACAGGCCAAGGAAATAGACAAATCCACATTCATTTTGGCTTTTTTCCAGGTATGTTCTTAATTAACTTTTATTGGTGCATTGTAATTATACATGACAGTGGGATTCCTTGTGACATATTCATACATGCAAGTGACATAATTTGGCCAACTCATTCCCCTCACTGTGTCTTCCCTGCCCCTGCCTCCCTTTCTCTGCTCTCCTCGTCTCCCTTCTACTTTCACATCATGTAGTAATGGTTGTAGTAATCATTGTAGTAATCTGGTGGATTTTCTTGAACACTTTTAATGCACAGTTTGTCATATACCTGAGTCTGCAGTCCCCGAATGGCACTGAGCATATATTAGTAAATGGAAGTTCATTTCACAGAAATGATCCAACTTCAAAGGCTACAAGAAGCAGAAGTGACGATGGTACAGAAAGTACAATGGAAATGAGACACGTTCCTAGGTGACTAGTCATAGTCTCTTCCCCAGGACTATCCCTAAAAAGAGCGAGACCAGCAGGGAAGGGCAGAGGAAGGTGGAATAGACTTTAAGTTCATTGAAAAGGAGGAAAAGTAAACCCCATAAGTCAACCACTGAGCAGGAAAAATGTGGGTTCCTGATGCTGCTCCTTGGCAGCTCCACTCCAGCTCTCCCCAGGCCCAGCAGTAAGGAGCCCCACCCTCCCACCCAGGCTGACAGCTGCTTGCATTCCAGATTCATATTTTAAAACAGTGACTCAGTAATACTAAGTCTCCAATTGTGTAATTTGGGCATCCATGAAACAGTAGGGGCTCATTTCAGCACCTCTTAGATCATAATGTGAAAATCTCCCAGGATTCATAAGGCCAAAACTCAATGTCTCTGGGTTGGGCAGGGTAAGACCCAGGGTGACGGGAAACGTGTTGCGGGCGCTATTATTCTCACTCCAACAGAAACATCTCACTTCCAATGGCCGGGTAGACCTTCAAAATAATAAGTTATAGAGCATAAAGAAATTTGAAAAACTATCTTGAGAGGGAATATTTTAGAGATCAGAGGAAAAACTACTATGCTTTGTGACAAATTATATAATCTGTTCTACCATTCTGGGCATATCATCAAAGATACTTTTAATTTTCAGTTCAAAAATACCTAGCTGCTTAAAAAAAAAAAAAAAGCAGAAACAGAATCTTTTTAAGATGATGGGAGTCATAAATAGCACACTAGTGACTGCCAAGGGGAAAGCTTTTGAACAAAACCATCATATTCTGTAGGGATTGTAGAATCTGGACTAACTGTGAGATGAAGGAACTAATCAGAGCAATTCAGAAATGCCAGCAGGCAGAGGAAGAGGAGTCCCTGCTGAGGTGAGCACCAGCAGGGACTCACCCCCAGAAGCCACATTTCTTGGTGTCCCACTGTGTGAGGGCTTCCCCCAGGACCATATGGGGCCTCAACAGAAGAGTCCTCAGGGACCTTTGCCTCACTCCCTGACGGGTCAAAACCAAGAGAGACAATGCAAAGAGCAAGGAAGATTACACTTTGTTTCAAGTGGGGCTGGGGTTGAAATGAAAGGGCTGAAATGGGCTGGAGCCCTTGTCTGACATGCAGGAGGCCCTGGATTCCATCCCCAGCAACAAAAAGAAAAAAAAAAAGAGCCAAGTGAGTTAAGGCCTGCCAAGAATCTCATTGTAAATTTGAACAAGGGAAAAGCAAATGTGCTACCCTTTGATAACAGCTTTAGTCTTTGATGAGAACATGCACTGTGTATCCTAACCTCATCCCCAGAGGAAACGATGGCATATAACATATACTGTCCTATACTTAGGTTAACATTCAGTTGATGTTATAAAGTAGGGATTATATTCTGTACACAAGACTCTTTTTAATTAATCCATTCACATTTTATTTATGTTTTGTTGTGCTAGGGATTGACCCCAGTGCTCTCTATCATGGAGCCACTTCCTCAGCCCTATTTATTTATTTTGAGACAGAGTCTCATTTGTTGAGGCTGTCCTTGAAGTTGTGAACCTCCTGCTTCAGCCTCCTGAGTCACTGGAATTACAAGTGTGCACCACCACTCCTGGCTTAAAGTGCTTTTTAAATGCCCACTATTATAACCATTTTACAGTTACTTGAAAGAATTTAAATGACTACATAATATTATATCCAAAGGACCTGCCATAATTTATTTCAAAACCATCCTCCATGTTGGATGTGTAGATAATTCCCATGTAAACTTGCTTCTCTTCATGGGATCATTGGATGAAGGTTATTCTGCCTCTCCAGCTTGTAAGATTTTGGTCACCACTGGATTCCAATCCATAGCAGTGCTTGAAATATAGTGACGTGACAGTGGCATCTGTTGAGATAGTGAACACACCTACCCTTGCTTTCTTGCTCTGACTGGTCTTATCCACAAAATGTTCCTGATTCTCACCTCAACCCCACCTAACTCTCTCTCTCTCTCCTAAGCGTTCCCTTGGGGTTCTTTTTCTTTTTTCCCTTCTGTAACTGTCTTGTAGGGAAGAGGGGAAACGCTGTTCAATGGTCACTATGCCGTCTATTCAAGAAGGGCATCTGTGCCCAAAGGGCTGCTCTTTGTCTAGAGACCCTGCTGAACTTACCGACCATGAAATGGTCCATCAATGAAACGGTCCATTAGGGACCCTTCCTCAGTGACCTCGCCAAGCCCCTCCCCCCAACCCCCATTTAATTAAATCACCATCCTTGTGTCTGGGGACATCCGAGCAGTGTGGCTGATCCCTGGGCAGGGAAGTGCCAGTCAGCAGCTCAGGAAGAGTGCACTAATTTGCACCTAATTACTGCAGAAGTTGTTAGCAGAACTTTGTGATGTCATCCGCCAAGAGAGGGAAAATGTAGCCTGGCGTATTGGCACACTCCTGGAATCCCAGTGGCCCAGAAGGCTGAAACAGGAGGATGCTGAGTTCAAAGCCAGCCTCAGCAATTCAATGAGACCCTGACTCTAAACAAAATATAAAATGGGGATCTGGCTCAGAGGTTAGTGCCGCTGAGTTCAATCCCCACTATCAAAAAAAGAAAAAAGAAAAAGAAAGAGGGAAAATGTAAAAAGAGAAAGCTCAAAGGGGGGAGAAAGTAGTACTTTCTTTTTTTAAAATTTTTTAGTTGTAATTGGACATAATGTCTTCACTTATTTTTATGTGATGCTGAGAATCGATTCCAGCACCTCGCATGTGCCGGGCGAGTGCTCTACTGTTGAGCCACAACCCCAGTCCTGTACTTAGATCTTTCCTGCCCCAAATCCAGACATCATCCTTCCCTCACCACCGGATGGCAAGCAGAAAGTAGGTGTGAAATGTCATTCAAGCCAACAGTGGTCTTTATTTTTACCCTACCTGTGAAACTAATAAGTAGTCAGCTCCTCCAGCTCGCCTGTGGGAACCAAGAACAGAGCACTTCAAAACCGGGGTCGGGAGAAAGCAATGGAGACCATCCTTTCCTCCGCTCCCTAAAGGTTGTGCAGTATTTGGGAGCAAGTGACTAATTAGTGCAGTTCAAGCCTGCTTCGGTTCCAAAGGAGACTCAGGGGTGAGGGAGTGGGAGGCAGCATCTGGAGTTCCCCACCTTTCAACCAGAATTTATTTTAGGAACAATTTTTGAAAACTAATGGATGATAGGAGAGATGTGTGGATGAACAGGGAACTGTAGAGTAAAAGCCAATCATGGAAGACACCTCTCTGAGTGGGGCACAGAGGGACCACAAAGCTTGGTACCAAACCTTGCTCTCTGTTCTCGTCCCTGCCTCACCCACCGTGGGGCCCCACGCGGGTCTGGCCCTCTTCCTCACCAGGCGCAGAGGATGTGGTTGATGACGGTGCAAGAACTACTCTCCTCAAAGCATCCCTGTCCCGAGCTCCACCTCTACTCAACAGCTTCCTCTGCTTTTCTTGGGCCCAAATCCTTTCTGTCCCCGAACCACTTCAAAGGCTTCTTTTACAAACAGCGCAAGGATACACCACGCCCAGAGCGTTATCTGACCTGACCTGTAAAGACCACTTTACCTACAAGATTTTAAATGTTTATGGGCATCATGAAAAGTGTCAACCACAAGGCTTATTGGCATGAGCATTTGAGAAACCCATGGGCCAGGAGAGTAACTGGGGCAGCGATCACCTTGTACAGGTGACCTGAGCAGAGGCTCTGAGGAATCAGGAGAAACCTATTTCTTCTTTTCCCTTTGATGTTCAGGAGCAGGTCAGAGCCTCTCCCGTGATCCGCCCTCATCAATAATGATCTTTCCAACACAATGATGACACAACTCTAATGTAGCCTTCACTTAAAAAATTTAGCTCGCTGCCTTTGACTCTGAAAACTGGAAGTCTTAGAAAGCATAATTTCCCCTCATATCCAGAAAGATCAATTATTTTCTAGGACGTCTCCTACCCCTATTAAGAACTTCTACTTTGTCCCAACCACTTTCCAGCTACAAAAAATAGCTGGTGACTTTAATAACCAGGTGTGTCTCTCTGCTGTCTCAAGAACTCAGAAGAATGCTAAGAAGCCACCAAAGAGAGGGGAAATGCTCTTCAGATATACCCGCAGCTGCCCTTCAGGGAAATGGAAGGACTTTCTCTCTTTCTCTTTCTTCCTTTGATCCGTCCTTCCTCCGTTGTCCCCCATCCTTTTTGTGGAGCTGGTGATGGAGCCCATTAAGGCCTCTCCCGTGCTAGGTAGGTGCTGGACCACTAACCCATACCCTCAGCCCTGGAAGGAATTTCAATCCTCAGTCCAGACCAGGTGAGCTGGGGGTCAAGTGGAAGCTCAGTCAGCAGAATGGCTGTGGGTCATCTCGTCATTCATGTGTCTGCAGCTGTCCCCTGCATCTGCTCCAGCTGGGTCTGTCTGTCCGTCTGCAGAGCAGTGCCCCTCAGACCTGCCCGTCTCCAGGGAGCACCCAGGGTACCTGCGTGCTGAGGCAGCATTTCATAGGTCCCTCTGGATAGTCCTGGGTAACTGTGGACACTCCCCTCTTAGGAGGATTCACAATGGACATGTGCATTTTATAAACCAATTGGACTGGTTTATCAGTGTCAATTTGACTGTTTATCAAGCATCTTCTATTAGCATCCCAGGTGTCTGTGTCCTCTCCCTATGCAGCAAGGGTGTGGGGGACTCCAGACAGATGAGTTCATAGGGAGCTCTGGACACTGCCTCACCAAGCAGTTGGTGGTCACCTCTATATGGGGAATTACCCACTTAAGAGACACAGTATAACCAACTTCCAGAGGCTGCCCCAAACCAGGAAGGACTCTAAGGCCCACAGCCCTGAGTCAAGGGAGGCTGGACAGCACCAGCTCACATATGGACTCTGCCCAGCACCAGCTCTGTGACTTCCAACATACTTTCCACTATTTCTCAGCATGCATCCTGCAATCTGTTAAATGGGCATGTGTGGCTAAAAGGAATTAAAATTATATGGTCTTCAGCCAACAACTGATGCTATTGTCATTCATGTTATTGAACTTGCTCCAGGAGGTGACAACCCATGTTCCTTCAGGCAATCGTAAATAAGTGCCCATCAAATCAGTAATCGCCTCTCATAATCCATCCTTAAAAGCAATCCAGAAAATAAGATGCTAACTGCTTACCAATTATTTTTATTGTGTTTATTTCTACAGAACCATCTTCCCTCCTCCACAAACATGGAAGAAAAGACAGAGAGGAGCAGGAGGGAGAGGCCCAGAGCCCCAAGACACATAGTTCAATCTCTGCAGCCTCTGTAGGACCACACCTGCAGCCCTGTCTCCCAGGCAGCTCCAGGCCAGCCTTTCAGCCTCAAAGTTATTTTGGACACAGTGTTTTTGAATGCTTTGGAGGTACTGGATACTCCCTTAATTTGAACCCCGTGGAGTGAACTTGGCTCCTCCCCTACACTCAAAGTCCTCTGGGGAAGCACATGCTTTTTGCATGGCTCCCATGTGCAGCAGTTTACTGGCTTGTCTTTACTATCTCCTATTTTCAGGGAGCTCAGGGTCATTGTACTTCTATTGACACTGAAGGCCACAAGAAACCTTGGAGAGTGCAAAGAATGCCACTCATCCTCCCTGGGCCCTGGGCTTTTATCCCTGCCTCTGCTGCCCCCGCAGAGGTTTCATGAGCTCTCCTGGCTCTGAGCAGCCTCAGATCCTGCATCTGAGTAGGAAGTTGAAGAAGCTTCCAGGGGTCTCCCGCCAGCCCCCGTGGGCAGAGAGGCTGGATCACACCTGCAGCAGGCACATTCTGCTGGTTGTGCGCCTGCCTGGCTGAGCCCCTTCAGAGGGTGCTTCTGCAGCAGGAGGTTCCTTCTGTGTCTCCACCACCAAAATGGTGCTGGGGGGGACAGGGGCCCCAGGGGCCCCAGGGCCAAGCTGGGGGGCGGGGGGCAGCAGGACTATTGGCTGTGCTGCTGGTCTTCTGCCCGACTGGGTTCTCATCAGGCCTCTGACTTCCTGTATCAGAGCAGAAATTAAAGGTGGGAAGGGCAGGCACATTGCAGTCCCACTGCCTCCGGTTAGCAGAGACCCTGGGCTGCGTCTTAAGGGTTGGGGAAGGACTCCGATAGTTGAGACTCCTCGACTCGGGTTTCCTGTAGCCTAGCATCTGGTAGGTGGCCATCACCTGGGCACTGTGTCACCGACTCAGTGGGTCTGCCTCTGGATGGGACTCGAATCGGAATCAACAGAGAATAGTAGTCTCGTAGAACAAAATTTATTGGCAGCAAATAAGGAAACCACAGGAAATCACTTCCAAGGCATGATGAGTCCCGGTAACCAAGGCCAGCCGCAGTTTATTTGGCAGGGAGTGCGAATGCGTGTATGTGGGCGTGGAGGTCCCTCCGGGCATGCGCAGGGGCCTGCAATCCTGCGCAGGCGCGCTGTGAAAACGTGGCTTCTGCTCTTCCCTGGGTGGGGATTTGGGTATTGTCATGAACTAAAGTTAACCTCTCTTGGCCACTGGCACGTGCACCTTAGTATTTCTGAAAAGTAACTGTAAGGAAATTTGATAGAAAAACAATTTTACTTTGACCTGGGCACTGAAAGGGAGACAGCCAGCCACCTGCTTTCTCAGCTGCCCCTCTGCTGACCATGCCTCTGGGCCGTCGGGAAATCCTGAATCTTTCCCAGGCGTTAGCGGTGGATAGCATGAGCTGCCGGTCAGGGACCCGTGCGGTCAGGGCTGGGGCAGTGCTCAGTTCCTGCTCCTAGTCCATGTTCACGCTTGCGCCACTCTGGTGTCCTCTAAAGCGCTGTCCATGCTGGGATCAAGAACTGAAAGGCTTTCAGGAGCATTTCGAATTTGAAAGAAATGGAGCGCGGGGTGTTGTACCCACTGCTCAGTGTCTGCTCCGGCAGCTCCTTGAGGTCCTCTCACTGACGGGCTTAGGATAGACGAATGGCTTCAGGCCTGGTCCCTCGCCCTGGTATCCACGTGGGGAAGTGGTCATCGGACCCAGGAAGAGTTGTGGGCAGCATAAGGGGGGTTGCCACACAAGACATCCAGCTTCTGGCAAATGGGGAATCTGTTGCACACCTGGAAGCTCAGATTGGCATCCCAACCTGGGTGTTCTGCCGTCGCAGTGCGCCTGGCTGCAGGTTCCCCATGTCTCCATCTTTCACTTCAGCGGTGGTCAGGAGGTAGTAGAAACCTGTCCTCTGCTAATGCCCTCGGTGACCAGCGAATGTGGCTCCTCAGATAGTTTCATGAGGTGGGGGTGAGTCGGGGTCTTTGTGCTCTGCACTTCTTGGGGCAGTCCTACAGGCTGGAGTTGCTCTGTTGTCTCTTGTTAATGCCCTTTGTGACCTCTGGGCCTCAGGTCCCCATCAGGAAGTGGCAGGCCTGTCTCCCCATGCCGGAGTTCCCTGACTGAGGGTCTGGAGGCCCTGGTTGATCTCAGGGTCTCCTTATCCGCAGAGATGCCCCTGAGCATGCCCATGGACCTCCTAACTATGCTAGCCCTGCTAACAAACTAAAGATGAGAAAAGAGACCAATGAGAAGAGGAACAAAGAAGAGCAAATCTAACTGTAGTCAGAGTCCTCTCAGGTCACCAAAAAACTAGCTTCCTAGGTGAAAAATAGTAAAAATCCTAGGCCCAGCTAGCCAAGGACTTCTGTAAGTGCCTGGGATTCTCTAACAATGACTCCTTATAAGTTCAGAGCAAGAAAAGGATCTATCACAGGTGGGGATAATTCACAGTGGACTTTTTGCCTTTGGTTTCAAGAGCACTTTTCTCTTTTTTTACCCCCCCCCACCCACCCAAAGAGCTTCTTTAAAAATGTAGCTTATAGAGATCAATATTCACATTATTAGAAATTAAGCCCTGTAAGATGTTTCAATGTAGCAATTTCTAGCTTACAAATCTGTAATAACTTTTGCCTTTTAAAGGGTTTGTCTAATTTGTAATGTGTAAAAATTGACTTCCGCCTTCTTCAAACTCTGACCAAGGGGTCTCAAGTGACGCAGCGGTCTCGCTGGGTTCACAGTAAGACTCTGGGCTCGACTAGCCTTTCTTCAGACTTCTCTTACCCTTCCAGTCTCCACCCTGCTGCCCCTCTGTGTCTGCCCCACATTGCCCATTTCTAGCAAGAGCCTTGCTAAGGCAGGTTAGACACCCCCCCCCCCATATACGCTGGGTATCCCTCTTGATATCACACGCTCACCCCTACTGTGGGTGTCTGCTGGCCCTGGCCAGCCTTCAGCAAGAACCCAATAGCCCTGTCCCTGGTGTTTCCTCTCAGTGATTTCCAGCCCCTGACTCCACCCTGCTCCTGGGCTGCAAATCCTCTCTGGTCCAGGCAGCGCTGGGAATGGGCCAGTGCCATCCCCATACCTCTTCCCTCCCGTGGCAGTGGTTCCTGAATAAAACCTGTCTTGACTGCCTCACCGGCTACTGTCCTGCTGAGAGCCACCGCCAAGTCTGTATGGCCCCTGGCATTTTGCCAACAGTATTGATCGACAGGCGAGGCATTACTATCCGCCTCTGCCGCAACTTTTGAGTTCTCGCACTATTTTGGAGTTCTCATGGGGATTTCCAGGGATTCCCCAAGAGTTCCCATTGGTTGGGGAAGTGCAGGAGGAGGGATTTCCGGGAGAGATTTTTCCGGCTGGGGGTTCCTGGAGGAGCCGCGTGGCGTTTGGGAGGATTCCCCGGGAGCTGTGTGAAGTGTTTTCCTGCAGTTCAAAAATAAAGTTTGTTCCTGCTTCAGTGGCTCGTGATTTGTGCCCAGCCAGACTGCGGCACTGTCCAGTACTGGATTTTCTTTATAAGAAAGCATTCTGTTACAGAAGGCTCAACAAGGGACCTCGCTAACACCCGAGGAGCTAAGGGATAATAGTTTTCACCATATCTTTAATGCTTTTTTTTTTCCCTTGAGTCTTCAGAGTCTATTTCCTTCACCCACAAACCAGAGCACTCACTGGGTCCATTGAGGTCTTTGGGGTCTTGCTCAAGGTGGAGTTGGCCATGCTGTGGGGGAAGTGCATGCCCTGCTCTTTTTCAAGCCCCTTAGGCTCTCTAAGGCTCAGGATCTCTGTGTGGCACCAGCGCCTTCGAGGAGTAGCAGAGGGGGTGGAGAATTTCCTTTTCCTGGCCTGAATTGCCATCTTCCTCTGAAGAAATTTTAACACTCGATGTCAGGCAGATCCCCTTGACAACAAATTCCCTTAGTTTCTGTTTGTCTGAGAAAGTCTTTACTTCTCCTTTTGTGAAGGATTTTTATCAGATACAGAGTCTTGCTTGCATGGATTCAGAAGAAGAGATTGATGTAATTTCTATACTTACCTTTCTTCTCTAGGGAATGTGGGTCCCCTGTCACCCCCAGAGTCTTTCAAGATTGTCTTTGATTTTTTTTTTTTGAGGTTTGAATGTAATATACCTCCTAAATGTAGCTGTTGGGGTTTCTTTTTTATGAGTTTGTTTGCTTTTATTTTGTATTCACCTGTTTACTGCTCTCTGAGCTTGTTAGATGTGGGGTCTATCATTAATTCAGGAAAATTCTCATCCATTATTACCTCAGTTACCTCAAATATATTTTGTTTCTCTCTCTCTTCTCCTTTTGGTATTCCCATTACACGTAAGTTGCACTTTTATAATTGCAACCCAGGTCTTGGATATTCTGTTCTGTTTCTTTATTCTTTGTTCGACTTGCTTTTCCAACTGAGAAGTTTCCATGGACCTGTCTTCACACTCAGTGACCCTTTTCTTAGCCATTTTCAGTGAGCTGCTGAGTCCATCAGAGACATTCTCATTTTTCCCACAATGTTTTCATCCCTGGCATTTCTTTTTTTTTTTTCTTGGTATTTCAATCTTTTTCCTTCCATTACCCTCTGTCCTGGCATGCTGCCGGCCACTGATTTCCTTAGAGGGCTGAGCATATGTGAATATAATCATCGTTACGGAAAATTCTGGGTCTGACCATTCTGAAATGCCTGCGGTACCTGAGTCTAGTTCTGTTGCTTGCTTTGCTCTGGTTCTTTAAGCGGTGTTTTGCCTTTTAGAATGTCTTGTAATTTTCTGTTGAGTCAGATGGATGTACCGGGTGGAGAGAACTGAGGTGAGCGGACCTTCTGCGGGAGGTTTTATGATTTCACCTAAAAGTAAAGCTCTGCCTTACTCTTTGCTTTAGCCATAGGTGTTAGAGACTAAAATTTCCTCTGGTGTCCTTGTTTTTCTTTTCTTCCCCTGTTCTCTTGGGTTTTGTAGTCTCCTGTCATCGTACAGCACTGTCGACGTGGAACGAGGCGTGCAGGTGGGTGGATTGGGTCTCCATCTTCCAGGGTATCTTTGGCCTCTGGGCACCCTGCACCCCTGCTTGGGTGAGGGAGGAAGGTGGAGGGGCCTGGAGCTGAGTGCCCTCTTCCAGGGTGTTAAGCTCTAGGAATGCCCTAGATATCTTTCAGAATGGTTGCTTTCCCCCTCCTCTGTGGGCACGCAGGAGGGAGTTTTCACTCTGATGTTTACTCTGGCCACCTGTGGGGCTCTGGAGTGGGCTCAGCTCAAGTGCCAGGCCCTGCAAGATGGGGCCCTCTTCATCTGTACCTCTCAAGCTTGTGAACCCCGAGCCCAGCAATGGTCTGTTTACAGTTTGAGCTTCCTGTACCAGCACTGGCTGCCCGGGCTGCGTCTGTTCCTGAACTTCTGCTCCTGGTAAGCCAGGGTTCTCTGAATTCACCTGTCTCTCAAACTTGATGGTGGTGGGGGGCACTAGTTTGACCTGTGACCTCAGTTCTCTGATGAATCAAAGAAAAGGTGTTGATTTTCAGTTTGTATGGCTTTTTTTCTTGCTTCAGGGACCATAGTGACAGTGTCTAACCTGGAAAATACAAGTTTTGCTTGGGCTTTTCTCCAGATATTTGTCCTATTATGAGTAATTATTGCCCATGTCATTTCATGCATATGTGCCCGTGTTTGTTACCCCAGCAGGGAAATCCTGTGTCTTGGGATATGCTTATTCTTAAGTTCTATTCAGTGTGGGACATAACTGAGTCCCTCCATACACGGGGTGTTGCCAGTCTTTTTAAAGAATGCTGGGTGCTCTCTCATTGGGATTTTAGTTTGCATTTACATGAACACGAGGAAGTTGAGCACATTTGGACCTTTCTTTCATGAATGGCATGTTCAAGCTTTCTACCTACTTTCCTCTGGGGTTGTGTGTCTTGCTGATTTACAGAAACTCTCTTGCATGTATTGGATGGATCTGTCCCCACTCTGACTTACCTCTTCAGTGTCTTCTTTGAATAAACCGAGATTCTTCATTTAAATGTCATCTGATTTGTCAGTCTCTTCCTTTATAGCTGTAGCTTTTGTTGTTGTTGTTGTTTAAGGAAAAAAATCAAAATATTTATGGGCTGGACACAGTGGCACACACCCATGATCCTGGCTACTCTGGAGGCTAAGGCAAGAGAATCACAACTTGGAGGTCAGCCCCGGCAACTTAAATCTTGTTTCAAAAAAAAAAATGTAAAAAGTTGGGAATGTGGCTTAGTGGTACACCCCTGGGTCAATCCTCATTAGAGGAAAAAAAAATCAATACCTGCTCAAGGTCATAAAAATAATTTATCTTAGGCAAGTTTATTTTTCTTTTGTGGTGCTGCAGATCAAACCTAGGGCTTTACATATGCTAGGCAAGCAAGCACCCCACCACCAAGCTACACTTCCAGCCTAGAAGTCTACTTTTTCATATTCATATTTAAAACTGCATGCCTTTTCTTGAACTGATTTTAGTGGGTGAGATGTTAACATGTACCTTTTTACATTTTGGCTAACCCAGAGACCTAGCACCATTCATTTTAAAACCATTTAATTGATGATCTGCACTACTCACTTTGCCATAGATATCATATCCACATGTGTTAGTGTGTTTTGGTGGCTTCAATGTCTGTTTCAGGGCTTATATTTTTTCTTTTCCTTGGACAATTTTCTATTATTCTTTCAATGTTTCTGTTTTAATTTCTGTTGCTTAATATTGTCTTTGTACCTGTAGAGGAGATTATCTAATCTATCTGCAACGATGCCTTGGCTTTTCTTGGCCTTTAGTATCTCCTCTAGACTTTAGAATTAGATTGTCAATTTACATTTCTCAAACCCTATTATTTATATTTTGGTTTATAATAAAACTGTTAATTTTTAACCCATGACTCTCCAGTCCTTGCTGCCTACCTGTTCCCTCTAACCTTGCCCACGACACACTCCTGCCAAGCCCAGGGAACCCCAGGTCTCCCACACAGCCCAAACACCACTCCAGACAAGGTCCTGCTATACCAGCCCAGGACAGAACCGGACCATGTGTGCCTGCCTTCTGTGTGAGAAGAGACCCTGCCGAGGGACCGGACAGGGGCCGCTCTCCCACTCCCTGCTCATCACACATTGGGGCAGGAAAGGAGGCTGTGCCCTGGTTCTGGGGGTCCACCAGGGCTCCAGGAAGTGGCAGTGACGTCTCCTGTCATATTTTGTTGTCCTCTGAGAGCCAGGTGAGAGCAAGAGGTCTGGTTGGCTCATGGGATGAAAGCCACTGTAGTTTTATGCCAAGTGTGTGTTGTGTTTTTATGTGAATCTCTGTGGTGTGTGTGTGGGGGGGGGGAGGGAGGGGGAGGGAGGGAGGGAGGAGCCAGAAAAGGAGTGTTAAGTGCCTCACTGGCTGAAAGACCCCATATTCTTTCATGGGGTTATGGTGATGACAGGTCCCCAGGCCTGAGACAGAGTCATGCCTTGGTTCCCTGGGTTAAGTAGTGAAGCACAAAGTTGACGAGATAGTCTGGGAGTTAGGGCTCTTTATCCCCTGGGTGGCTGGTTCCTGTCATGAGAATCTGATGACAGGAGGCAGGTCCCCATGGCACAGGTGGAAAGGTAGCCAGTGGCTATATTTGTGAATGTGGGGTGGGGTCCCATGGCTGCAGCCATCCCTGGCTCTCGGGCCATACCAGACAACAGCCAGCAGAGGGCATAGAGACTGGTGTGCAGCACCGTCCAGGCAAAGGAGCAGGAGGTGTCTGGAAGGAATGGCCTCTTCCCACTCATGGCCAGAGGGGAGCCGTGGCTGGCTTCCTCTGGGTAGAGGGATGTGGCCAAACTCCACAGAAGGCTGTAATTTCAGGGGTTCTCCCACCAAAGGCCTGTCCAACTTCCACTCCCCTGAGCTTCCCAGAGCAGAAGAGAAGCGGTGCTTGCAGACCAGTGTGGCCATGGGGACAGACCACAAACCCATCTCAGCCTCTTACATAAACACCCTGGTATGAATGATCAGATCATGTTTGATGCAGCTGCACTGATTTTACAGACATATTGGTCTTATGTTGATTACCTTTGGTAGAAGTCAGGATGACTGTAGAGAGAAATATGTTTCTAAAGAAAAACTATTATATTCTTGTTCAATTATAGCCCTGTGCATGGCCTTCAGGTGTTTTGTTACCTACCTGTAGACTGGCCTAGACCCCGAACTCATCTCTATTCCTCCAACCCAGTTGTCTCCCAGGGAATTGGTACAGATGGGAACCACTCTTCCTGAAAGCCTTAGGCAGTGAAGCTCATGGAGTTGATGGGAATTTCAAGGGGCTGCTTCAGGCCTCATACCTGGGCCATATGGAAGTTCACCAAACTCCCCGGTGCCATCACCAGAGACAGCCTAAAAGCCAGGATAAGAACTCGATGTCTTCATGTTGGTGGCTTTTCCAAAGAGGAGACTCCCTGCTACAGTGACGTTCTTGCCCCTCTTCCCCTTTCCTTGTATTTATCCTTTTTTTTTTCACCTGGTGGGAGAATGGGTATAACTAGAATTTCAGAATCAGTGGTTTCTATTGACAAGCAGGTGGCTCTGCCTTGTCACATCTGGATCTTTCTCTGTCCTAAGGGATCCTTTAGTCCAACCAGCAGGAACATTGGCAAGATCCCCATGACATCTTTGGGTTGAAATGGTGGTACTAGCAGCCCCTTTTGTCATTGTGTCTTGATTCAGTCTAGTCATGGGGTACCAGGTGATGAAAGTGTGGGGCCCTGTGTTCCTTAACAAGTGGAGAAGGCCTCCAGCAACCAGCTCCCTATTTGTCCCAATCCAAGGGTTATCCATGCCCATCTCACAAGGCTCTCTAGATCCTGCTAGAACCAGCCAGAACAGGCTTGCTCAAGGAGGTGTAGCATTCAGCTTCCCAGGTGTTCCTCTGGCCTTCAGAAGGCCTCAGGGCCTCTGGTCCCCACTCCAACCAGGGCCATCTCATCCCACTCATTTGCACCTGCTGCCAGCACACTGCCAGGGCTCAGACCTACAGACCTTGCTCTCCAGGGAAAGGCACACCCCCTCAGACCTGAGCACCATTGCCTGTGCCTGCCTGCCTTGGGTACTGCAAAGTAGAGCACTTATCCTGTCAGGTTTGGGAGAAGACACCAGCTTCCCCACTGAAGGGCAGTGGCACTTGGGCTGAGTCTGCTAAATAGGGCGCTGCCATTATCTGGTGGTCAGCCTAGGGCCCCCTGGAACTGACAGTGAGGGACTCCCCTGCAGTCAGCAACGACAGGGCCAGTTGGTGCCTGGTGGAGATGCCAGTGCACATGAGTGTGTTTTCAGGGGTTATTTAAATTAGCTTTACATAGACACAGACCTCTATATTTTATCTGTTAACTATATGTTATGTAGATATCTATATATTGTTATATATTGTATTTACTCTGTATACACACACACACACACACAAATTTTTTTTCCTGGGCCTCTCATGTCCCTGTTCGGGTGCCAACTGCCAAGGCCCTCTCATCTCTGCTCTTGGCCACAGCTATTAAAGAGATACTAGACAAGGAGCGATGGGGGATGAAGAACAGAGAATAAAAGGTGGGTGGAGGTTGGGGAAGAATGACTCAGAGCTAGCTCAGCACATTTATTATATAGGTTTTGTCATCAAAAGGCTATTTGTGGGAAAGTTTCAGCAAAGCAGACAGTCTGAAGGACGCAGGACTGGTGAGATGATGGGGTCATCTTGTTTTGCTCAGAATTCTCTATTCCTGGGAGTTGGTGTCTGAACTCAAGGCCTCAACTGATAACTGCTGCATGCCTTTGCATGTAGCCTCTCCCAGACGGTGTCACCCTAGTGTTACCGCTGTTGGCCGGTGAGGAGTCCTTGCTTCCCCAATGTTGAAGAATAACACCAAAGAAGCACGCGGAGGCAAGGTCAGAGTAGAAATTAGAAGTTTATTAAAGGACAGCAGAAAAGACTTCTCCCAGAGGAAGAAGGGGACCCAAGAGGTGGAATCCGTGGAAGTGCAGTTGTCTCCCCTTTCTATAGTTTTGGTGATGGAATGTAGGGGGAAGGGTTGGGACACAGGTAATCTGGGCAGGAAGGACTTCATTAACACTTCTTTGGGATGGGCTATCTTCAAATCTGCTGGGGCTGTTCCCTGGGTTCCATTAACATTTCTTTGGGGTGGACTTTGGCCTAGGGCCTTTCCATTCCATGAGTTGTCCTGCGTTTCCGGAATCATTCTCAGCATGGCCTCCATTTTAGATCTCACTGATATTATATTAGGCCCCATTTACCTAACTACACTGACTACCTAACTTTAAATCTGGCTTCACTAGCAACTGGACCACCTTGACCCTCACTTTTGCACAGCCACAAGAGAGTCAAGAGGCCATGATTTAAATCACTTCACATATTTTGGTACCAGGGATCGAACCCAGCAGCACTAAACTACTGAGCCACATCCCCAGCCCTTATTTTAATTTTATTTTGAGACAGCATCTCGCCAAGTTGTTGAGACTGGCTTTGAATTTGCCTCTTGCCTCAGCCTTCCAAGCCACTGGTATCACAGGCATGTGCCACCATGCCCAGGTATATTCTACGTATTAACAAATAGATATGTATAAAATAAACATGACCCATAGAAACACTCAAAACACACAAATTTGAAGACATTCCATCCAGAAAACAAATTTGAAGACATCACCAAAAGCCTGACCAACCCATAAGGAGAAGTAGAGAAACTGGAAGTCATCAAAATAAAAAACTGAGGTTCTGTGAAGGACCCTCTTGGGAACATGAAATGACAAGGTGCAGAATGAGAGAAATATTCAGAAACCACATATCTAATTGGGAGGTATAAAAAAATCCTCACAACAGCATTGTTCTACAAAAATCCGATGACAAAACAGACAAAAGACACCAGAATAGGCATTTCACAGGAGATGTGTGGGTGGCAAATGAACACAGGGAAGATGCTTGCCACTGTGTTGTAGGGCTGCAAGTTGGTCATGAGGGAGCACCAGGAGGCAGCCCTCAGAACACCTACCGCAGAGCACAGGAACAGTATGAATGCTGGGGAGCTTGTGGGAAATCAGGTCACTCCCTTGTCAGCAGAGGCCATGTAGAATGTCACAGCCACTCTGGAAAACAGCATAGCCCTCCTTTTTGTACCAGAGATTGAACCCAGAGATGCATAACCACTGAGCCACATGCCCAGGCCTTTTTATTTATTTTGAGACACTGTTACTTAGGATCTAGCTAAGTGCTGAGGCTGGCTTTGAACTTGGTGATCCTCCTGCCTCAGCCTCCTAGCTGCTGGTTTTCAGGCATGTGCCACTATGCTCAGCATATCTCCATAGCTTGCTCTAAACACCAACCCCCCCAAAAAGTGTTGGTTGGAGAAAGTCCCCTACAACCCGACAACTCCATTTATCCTAGAGAAATGAACACCTACTGTTCAGTAAAGGGTTGACTTAGAGGGTCTGGGAAGTTGAGAACCTACTGACATCCCAAAGACAGGCCTGGCCTTCCCCAGCTCCTGGGGCTTGACATCTGAGGTTTGGGAAGATCCTGTCTCTTTTCTATGTCTCCCCACAAGCTCAGGGGCCTGGGGCAGTTTCTGCTGATGAAGGAGATCTCAGGTGGTCCTGGCACAGGCCTAGTAGACCTTGGTAGGAGTTCTGTGAATCCTTCTAGAGAGCCACACAATGAAGGACCCCACCTCCATCAGACAGCAACACCCCAAGGGAATAAGGCAGATGCTGCCTAAAGTCCTGGATTGGGTGGGGGGCCTGTACCTTTTCCTGGAGAGCAGCCTGCGAGTTCTGAGCCCTGGCAGGTTCAAGTGAGAGGGGTAAAATGGCCTTGGGAGGGAGGCAGGACCAGGCCAAGCAATGGAATAGTTGGGAAGGTTGTGGGGGGGCCGGAAGATGCACAGTCACTGGTCTTTCTGGCCAGGCAGAGACAGGAGGGGGACACTTGCAGAGACCTAACTGAACATGACACCATTGACTTTCAGAACAACCAAGAACAATAACAACAGAAAACAAAAACAAAACCGTATACAAACCAAAACAACCCCCTCAACTCAGTCTACTGGCCTCCTGGCCTCCCGGCCACTCCTCCACCTCTCTACTAAGCTCCCAGCATGGGCTCGGCTTTCACCGCTCCACTGCGGACAGAAGTGGCCGCCAGGTGGCGCCCAACAAGCAGCGCCAACTGAGGACGTGGGCGGGGGCGCGGGGCTCCTCGCCGCCCCTGCGTAGAGTTGGGGACCAGGGTCCCCTGAACCGCAAATCAAGCTGTGGCGTCCGACGCCCTGGAAGACAGCTCCGTCCGAGTGCAGGGGCTAGGGGTGGCGGAGGGACTTGGAATGACAGAGTGCTGGATCACCGCCCACCTGTGCGCGGCGTTTCGGAGGGGACCGCGCCACCTCGCTGTTAGACTCCGCATCTACACATCTCTTGCCAAAGACCAAGTGCACGAACCGCACGCTTCTAAACAGAGCGCTTCGGAGCCACCCTGGCTCCCGTGCCACGCACCCTATCGCTCAGGGTAACCCCTCTTCCAGTAGAGGCGCCCGAACCGCACGCTCCGGACGCAGGATCTCGGCGACAGGGTCTCAGGGACTCGGCTCTGCTCAGGCTCCCGCGCGCGCAGCGCGGTTAAACCCAGAGTCCAGACACCTGGCGGCAAGTAAAGCCCGGGGCCGCAGGAGCTGCACGGAAAGGAGAGTGTGCATCTTCATTGAGTTTGCACCTCCCCGCGGGTGCACACCACCACCGCGTCCCCGCGGACACCCCGCCGAGGCGACGCTCTCCCACGCTGTGACACGCGTATAGACGGGTCTCACCAGAGACAAAACACAGGGATGACCTTAGTGTTTCGCAGAGGTGGCGCGGCGCCCGCTGGGTGGCACACGGAGCTCTCTTGCACCCACCTTGTCTAAAGGTCTCTGGCGAAAGGACGGAGGGCGCCGGCCGATCCTCCCGAACACGGTGGCTCCCTTTCGCCGGGAACACGGACGTGCACTTGTTTATTTGTAATTTTACATCCATATAGTTATAGCCCACGGTGGATTTTTCTCCAATCCTTGATGGTGGGCTCCAGAGCATTTTTTCACGACGTAGAATTGTATTCGTTAACCCCCTTTCCTTCCCCAGGAGCAGGCGGAGGACGCTGTGGTGCCCTTGGGGACAGCTGTGCGGCAGGGTGGGGTGGAAGGAACCCAGGATCTTGGGGAGCCTAGGGGTTGTGCAGGAGGTAAAGGGGTGCAGCGTGAGGTGCTGGAGAAATGCAAGTGGACAGAGGACACAGTCTCCTGAAGGAACCGGGGAGCGGGAGTTCCCACTTCCTCCCCTCCCAATTCCACAGGCTCTGGGTCCCTGGAGGTGGCCAGGCCCAGATGGCCCGACCTGAAGATGATGGGTCAAAGCAGATAGGACCCACGCGGCCTCCCAGAGGACTCTCTGCCTCCCCGGAGTGAGGTGTAGGCGAGGAGGGGAGCCCCCGCTGCTGAGGGGCTGCGTCAGGCCTCTCTTCTCTCTCCACAAAGCTGGCTCCTGAGGTGACCTTGTCCCTGTTTACAACAAATCCCATCACATGACAACTCCCAACCACTGAGGACTTGTCATCGTGACAATTCCCACCTCAGGTACAAATTTTAAAAAGAGAATGGAAGTAAAGCGGGCAGTTTTCTAATTAGGTTTCTGAAGTAAACAATGGGGGAGAGCTGGTACATGTTCTTATAGGGCCTCATAAGATAACCAATGGGAGAAAATGGGGTAAGGTCTTCAATCAGGTCCATATAGGAAAGAAACCACCCCACAGTTCAGAATATGACACTGATTTGCAGACACTGGGGCCTCAAGCCTGTCTCTCTCTCTCTTGCTTGAACCACTCTGCTCTACTTACTGGAGTGCTGTCTTCACCCTCAATAACTCCATACTCCCTGTGACTTCTCTATGTCTCGCTCAATTCTTTGTTCTTCACACCAAGGACATGGACTTCCAATGATAACACTTTTTGCTCCCAATCATTGAGTGACGCCGTGTGAAACATTCCTTCCTGCTTTAGAGATATCTCCAAAGTTCACCTATTTTGGAGATGTCGCCAACGCTGGCCTTTGTCCCTGTACGTCCATGCCTTGGCCTGTCCCTTCTGGCCTGCGCAGTGACTTCCTCTCATCCCACATGCCCTGTTGGCTACCACTCCTTGCCTGGAAGACTGCTGTCTGTCCTCTGAAGCAGCCTGTCCTGGGCCAGCTATGGGCCTGTTTGCCCTGGTGTGGTCACTCCCTGCCTTTCCTCTACTGGGGACTTCTGCCAACATTTCTCAGGGCTTGGCCCATGGTCAGCACCAGGGGGAGCTGGGGAGCAGTTTAAGGAAGGAAGCCAGCCTGCTGCATCCCCTGTCATCCCTGTCTCTGTGCCCGCCCCTTGTCACCTGCCAGGCACATCCTCCCTCAGTGGTGGCAGCTCAGCACAGGCACCTGTCCCCTTAGCAATGCTCACACCATCTGTCTCCCCTTGTCCCACTAGTCCTAAGGTGGCCCAGCATCCTGCTGCTGCTGATCTCCAGGTTGCCCTCCTGTCCCCTTTGTTTAGCTCTTCCAGGACATTTTTTGAAATAGAACTTACTTTTTGAATCATTTACCCTCAGAATGGACTTGAATGAATGTTTTTGCAAACGGCAGATTGCTTTCCCCCGTCTCCGTTCACTAGATGCTAGAACTGTTTTCTGTTGCTGCTGTTATTGTCATTATTTTGGATACTCTCATAAGTCACTGGGTTAACAGGTGCACACCACCATGCTGGGAGTCAGCAGATAATTTTAATGCTACAGAATTTACAGCTTTGTCTGATAAATTTGGCTTTTTCAGATATTTTTGTGTTTGATGTTTCTATCACTCAAAGGAATTTGAGTCTTGCTTTCCACCACAACAGCAATGTACAGATAATCACCTGGTGATCTAAGAACTACTGAACCTATTCAGATTTCTTACCACCAAGATGTACTTTAGACATTGGGGACAATAGAATACAAGAGTTAAATATTAACATATGGCAGTCTGTGTAGGCAAACAGTACCCACTCTATCCATTCCAGCAGGTTGGACACCAGTCTCTTCTACTGAAAAAAATAAATGT
Organism: Marmota monax; assembly: GCF_021218885.2. NCBI lineage: Eukaryota > Metazoa > Chordata > Mammalia > Rodentia > Sciuridae > Marmota > Marmota monax. The sequence continues at coordinate 1,536,091 of NW_026693881.1, read as the reverse complement.
TAACCAAGATACTAGAGCCTTTTTTTTTTTTTTGGTACTGGGCATTTAACCCAGATGTGCTTAACCACTGTGTCACATCCCCATCCCTATTTATATTTTATTGTGAGACAGGTTCTCACTAAGTTGTTTAGGGCTTTGCTAAGTTGCTGAGGCTGGCCTTGAACTTTTGATCTTTCTGCCTCAGCTGAGATCCACTGTGCCTGGCTAGAATCATTATTTTGTTTGTGGAAAAAATGCTTTACTTTTTTTTGTGTGTGTGTGGATAATAGAACCCACTATGCTGATAAGTTTTACTAGTGTACGTTGTTTGCACATACTGAGTTTGCATTTTGATCCTTTATTTGTTGCTTACATATCTAGTTTTCCACTTTCTTTAGAGGTTTCCTTCTGAGACTTTTGTAGCCATTCCTTTCTATTAAACATCCTTATTAATTCATCTGGCGTGAGCTCTGTTTTCTTGATCGGATCTTGACTGATATACCAACTTCAAGGTAAAAGTTTCCTAAATTGTTTAGCAGGCCATTATTGACCATCTGATCAGGCCAGAGCACTGAGGACACAGATCAAAACAATCCAGTCCTGACGCCCCTGTCCAGGAACTGGATCTCACAGGAGACAAAGTCAGGCCTGTGATGAGCTTCTGGATAAGCACAAGGCTCAGGAGCAAACCCCAGAATTCAAGTAGGCTCTGGACCCCAAGGGCTTTGAGAATGTGGCCAAGTTGGCAGCATTGAGAAAGGCCTGTGCCTTGGGCTAACGAGCCAGATTAGGTGGCGCTCTTTGCACTGCAGGGAGATATTTAGGAGGAGAGCCCATGCAGGAGCACAGAGAAGGGATTAGGAAGATGTGACTAAATGCAGTCCACAGTTTAGAAAGACATCTCCATGCTTCAGGATTGGTGGCGCTGTGGATGAAAAGATGGAGCCAGAAGAGAATTCTTGGTTGGTAGAAACACCCGTTATTGTTGGTGCACTGTGGAGGGAAAGGGAGGGTCCAGAAATTCAAGACAACCTTCCTGGTTATTTATGAGGTCTTCTATGACTATCCTGGGGCAGATTCTCCTCTCTCTGAATTCTACAGAGCAATAATCCCACTCCAAATAGTAGCCTGTTTCCTTATCACTCAGTCTTTAAGATGTTCATTTCTGTTCTTTTCCACGCAGATTGGATGATGGGTCCTAAAAACAGAACCCAAGACTTAACATTTTGCCTTTTCTACAGAGTATCCCCAATGATATTTTGCATTAAAGGTAACAAATTTTAACAAATGTCTTTGAAGAATCAAGATATAATTTTAGATGTTCTTCAAAAAATAATATATGACCATAAGCCAGATTAATTCAGAACTTTAAGAATTTAATAAAATAACTCCGAATTGTCTAGTTTTCTAAAATACCAATTTAATAGCTGTTATAAAGTAGCATAACGTATAATCTTCCTTTCAAAAGCTTGATCTTCAGTTTCATTTTGATCTTAGTAACCTCATTTAGTAATGAGTATTTAGTAATGGCTTGGTGATAGGATTTTTTTACACCACTGAGGACCTGCAGTGGCTTTTTCTTTTACTTGACTGGCTTTTTATGATTCCTGGAACTGATATTAAGTATGTGGTATAATGCATAATTACCTCAACATGACAAAATGAAAAGTGCAGTTAGAATGACTGAAATAGAGTGAAAGAAAAAATCCAAGGCCGTTTGACTTATTGATGTTATTTCCATTTGTGTAATAATAATTTCTTAATATTGACTCAAGAGAATGAAATTTACTTCCATGTTGAATCAAAGGAGAGGGGTATTTGTTGGCAGCATTGCATGGATCAGATTCCATCTAGTCTCCAGAATTTGGGACAACCCAGTTCTGTGGTGTAAGCCCTGGAGTCAATGACACTTTGATACTGCAGCCCTAGGAAACGAATAGAGAAACCCGACCAAAGTGTGAAGGTGACCTGAAGATAACTAGAAGTCCCAATGGGCTTCCAGGAGACCATCTGGCCCTGCTCCCCCAGATTAAGTTCCACTCTGTTGGTCTCCTAGAGCTGCACTAACAGTGTCACCAACCCGGGGCTTAACACAACAGAAATGTGTTGTCTCCCAGTTCTAGAAGCCTAAAGTCGGAATTGAGGATGTGAGCAGCACCATCCTCAATGCCCCTGGGAAGGAGCCTTCCCTCAGCCATTCCTTGGCGTAGAGCCATGAAATCCAAATTCTGCTTCCATCTGCCTCTGGCCGTCTTCCCTGTGTGTGTCTTCGCACTGCATTCCTCTCTGTCTCCCTTCTTCTAGACGGGAAGCTAATCATATTGGATTAGGGCCCACCCTACTTCAGTGTGACCTCATCTCAATTATCTAATGACCTCAGAGTGTCTCTCTTTCCAAATAAGGTCACAGGCTGAGGTACTGGGAATTTGGACTTCAACATATGATTTGTGGGGACATGCTTCAATCCATAACAATGAGGACAGACAGACATGAACTGAAGTGGCTTGCCTAGCTGGCCAAGGCAGCATCAGAGCGCAAACGTCCAACCAGGAAGGATGAATAGACCCACTTCTCCTTTAACGAGATTGTGTTCTGACGGGAAAGAAGAGAATTATATAGATAAGAACAAAAGGGCAAATGGGTTACCATGAAGTGGCATGGCGCAGATGCTAGAGCAGTGGGAGATGTCAAAACTGGTAGGAAATTTGCAGTATAATCTCACTGTGACACTAAACTTCCCCAGAAATGCCCAACCACTATCTTAAATTGCTGAAATACATATTGCCAATTAAAATTGTACTACAGTGGAGAGGGTACTACAAAGTTACATGGAAACAGTTTTTTTCTCACTGGTCACTAGTCACTAACATCACACCAGGCAGGGGAGGTGACATCCTCTGCTGCATGTTCTTCATGAGTCTCTGTTTCTGTCCTCCATCTGCCCTGGCGCTTGACAGTCAACCGTGGTCTTAGCCAATAGAAGGTTGGCAGAAATGACAGCAGACTTGAAATGATGGTGTTCTTGGGACGTGCTCTCTTTACACCCACCAGCACCTGGAGCAGGTCATGCCTGGCTTGGCCTCCTGCTCACAAGAGACATTTGGAATGGAGGACCATCAGCCAGGTCCAGCCCAGACCAACCAAACTCCAGACAACCCTCAGATCCAAGTGACCTCAGAAAAAGCCAACAGAGGCTTCAAGGCCAGGTCCATCCTGATGGGGTGAACCCCACAGATGCATTACAACACAGATTATTTTTGTATGCCACTAAGGGCTTGCAGTGGTTTGCTGTAGAACTAAAATTAATTCACTCACCATGCAAAATTGATTAAAGTCAATTAATCATCTTGCTAGTCTTCTACTTTTTTCCTTGCTTTTTACCTTTTAAAGTATATTGCTAAGTGGCATTAAGTACATTCACATTATTGTATAACCAACCATCACCCTTTCACCTACTTTTATAATATAAACAAAAATATTTTAAAATATGGATATTAAATAATGGAGCTGAATCACATTCTATTCACCCAATGGTACACAGAACCATTGGATGTGAATCAACTGGAAACAATAGGTACGCAGAAGGTAGAAAACATTGTCCTTGTTCTCAGGAATCTTACAAGGGTCTTAGTTTCTATACACAGAAGAAAAAAAGCTATTTACGAGTAGAAATTATTTACTTATTTTTAAAGTGAACTTGCTATATAGAAAGAACATTCCCTTAGGAAACATAAGCTATCTAGACAAAGAGTGTGCAGACTCTGGTTTTCCATCAGCAACCTGAACGCTGATCTTAGAGCTTCTCAGTCTACCGGCCCCTACACCTGTCCTCTGGGGAGTCAGAGAGGTCCAGGGTGGGCTCCTTCCTACAGGATCTTACCAGAGCAATAAGGCTGTGTCTGAGCAAATGGTTTTTCTTCTTCATAGGTCACGGCACTCTAGCAGATTTGAATTGTCAAATGCAAATCCTAACAAATTAAGCTTGCCATCCAACAGATTCGTAGTGGTCTCTTTTTAAAAGCTACTGTAACAGATTCTATTTTAACTTTATAATGCAAGACAGAAACTTAGAGAAAACTCTAAGACACTGGAAAGTAGGATCCTCCTATGACCCACTAGAAAGAGGCAAAGTCACTGGGAAGGAAGGGCACTCCCGGCTGGCCTGCACCCATGTGCAGCTCAACGCCATGTTGTCATCTGCAAAGGGAAAGGCTGGTCAGACGGGCTCAGCCTAGAGGTCTCTTCTGGCAGGATTGCCAGCACTGCGGCGTGAATTATTCTGTTGGCTGTGTGTCTCAAGTTGAACAGCCTGTGTTTCAGAGACAACCCATTTTAAATGTATACTGTGCAGGTAAAGCCCCATTGGCACAAGAATTTAGGAAGAAAAAGCAAGCAACCCAGGAGCTCAGAAGTGTCAGACTCGCATGCAGAATTATAGTCAGCGGGAAAATAGGGGTGTCAGGTGAGGTTTTTGAAGAGCTCTCCTCAAGTGGAGCAGAAAACCCATTGGGCACAGGAGGAAGACTGGTCCTGACAGCTCCTATGGGTGCTGCTGAGGGACATACAGGCTAAGGGAGGAGAAAAGGGAACAAGAAAAACTAAGGCCATAAAGAAAAGCAGAGGCTTAAAGAAGGATAAGACAAGGAAAAGACAAGAGCAGCTTAAGTGGAGTAAAAAGTCTACTACAATTAGATATTCAATAATATTAAAAGTTAAATTGTAAGAATCGAAGCAAAGCCAAAACATGGAAACCAGGGGCACCAGTGTGACAAGGCTGTTCCCTGGGTACTGCTTCTGGGTGACCCCAGCTCAGCCTGCAGGGACTATCTCTCTGGGACTTCTAAGTATACAAACTATTCTCCTGTGTCCCCTCTTGTGGCTGCACCTGAGTGGCCCTGACTTAAGAGAACAGAACAGGTATGATCTAATGGGATCAGTAAGAAGTGTCACCGGGAGTCTGAAGGGAAAGGTCACTTTGGCCTGGACCAGTAGGAATCTCTGGCACATTGGCTGGGCTTGGAAGGACGGGAGGGTCTGAGCAGATGAACAGCTTGGTTTCTCAGGCTGCCATAACAAACCTTCTCTGGGTGGCTTTAACCATAAGATTTTACCTTTTCAGGTTCTGGAGGCTGGAAGTCCAGTGTGCCAGCATGGCAGGGTGCTGGTGACAGTTCTCTTCTTGGCTTATAGATGGCTACTTTGTTGCTATATGCTCCGGTGGCAGAGAGGGGCCCAGCAGGCTCTCTGGTGTCCCTTCTTACAAGGGCATTAATCCTATAGTGAGGGCACTTGTCTTGTGACTTCATGCAACCCTAATTACATCCATAAAGGCCTTGTCTCCAAAAAGTCACCCTGGAGGTCAGAGCTTCAACATATACATTTGGAAGGGGTGGGCACAAGGGTTCAGACCATAACAATGAGCATGTCTGAAGGCATCTCAAGGGGTGGCCAGTAGTGAGGGGGAAATGGCCTGCTACAGGACTGGCAGGTGCCAGCCAGCTTTCTCTCACTGTGAAAAATACCCATCATGACCCACTTAGAAGAAGTCAAGGGTTATTTTGTCTCGTGGTTTCAATGGTCTCAGTCCATCACTTGGCTCCTTGCCTTGGGGCCAGTGGCAGGCAGCATATCATGGGGGAGCATGTAGAGGGAGCTGTGCACCCCAATGCAGCCGGGAAAGAAAAGAGAGACAGAGAGACAGGTAGGGGCCAGGGGCCTTTATCCCCTGTGCTGCAGACCCCAAAGACCTAAATTCCTCCCACCACCTCCCAAAAGAACCCAGGCCGGAGACCAAGCATTTTAGGCATATGCCTTTGGGGTAATTCCAGATTCAAACTAGCAGGTTGTGGACAAACTATATTTCCTGGAAAAAGAAGTATGTTAAGGAATATCCCCAACTACCTGGATGGGGAGAGAGAGAGATGTTAGGAGACGTCTGCCAGATTCTGACTCAGTAGGTGTAGACCCGGAACTCAAGGAAAACCCTAATCTGTAAAGCCCCCTGCGTCATTCCGACGTGCATCCTCACTGGGGAATAACCAATGCCGGCCAAATCATAGAGGACTTTAAACACCAACCCAAAGGGAATGAGCACCTTCTTCTGGGTGCTTGTCCCCAAGGTCCTTTTGGTTAGTAAAAATGCACCTCTGACCTACAAGCACAGCAAGTTCTGGAACCCTGGGGAGGCTGGTGGTGCTGCCGCAGCGCTGACCCGGTGATTTAGTGGGCCAGAGGGTGGGGCGGGGCACAGGACTTTGACCCATGAGGTGCGCAGGCTGGTGCTTGATGGGGGACCAGAGAGGGTGGAGAGAGAGATAGGAGTCGGCTCCCAGGAAGATTGCCTGTTCTCCATTAAGGCTGGAGCAGACGCTCTCCAAGGTCCTTATCAAGTCAGACGTAGAAATAGCTCTGAACCACCCCTCCTGGCTTCTCGCACCTCCTCACAGCGGTTTCTCCCAGCTGGACTCAGCGCCCGCCCGAGGGTCTCTGAGCTGGAAGTCCAGTATGCCGGCTCAGTCTCGCCACTAGAGGGCGCGCTGGCAGCTGAAGACGCACTGGCCCCAAGAGGCGGAGCTGCGCATCTGGGTCCTCCTTAGGTTTACAGGCTGGTGTGCAGACCATGGAGTTAGATGAAACCTAAAATGATTACCCGCTTTGGGGCAGACAGTGCTGGGCTCAGTTTCAGCTTTGCCCACTTTGCAGGTGATTGCAGCATGCTACTCAACATACCTAAAAGGGGGCAAGGACAGCCATCTCTCCATCTTGCCATAGGGACTCAATTGTCCTTTAGGTACAGGCCTATCACAGAACCTGCCCCACTGCTGACAAGCCAACAAAGTTATGGTCACACCGTCCCAATGAGGCCATCCTCCGGTCTTAGAAAGTAAATGCTTAAGTGAGGAATTATCCAGAGTGAGAAGCACAGACCATGGTTAATTGCAGGGTTTGCTGGAAGAAGACGGCAGAAAAGGGTGTGATGAATTCTGAAGGTGTTAGGAAAACTTCCACAGAGGAACAAAAGCGTAGACAAGTGACAAACCCACAGATAAACCTGCAGTGAGGAGCCTGACACTGCAAGGCCCCCCTGTGGTGGCAGCTACCGGGAAGGCAGAGGCAATGGGGTCTCTTGAGCCCAGGAGCTGGGCAATGTAGACAGTCCCTGCCTCAAACAAAAACAACAACAAATGCCGCAGTCTGGCTGGGCACAAATCACCGAGCTGCCACAAAGTACTTGTATGTTCAAACAGGAAACTTTATTGCCTGAACTCCAACAGCACTCCACGCACACTCCCTGGGAACTCTCCGGAACGCCACCCTCGCGGCCCCCAGGAACACCACACACCAACCGCAACTCCCTCCCCTGGGCTGCACACGCATTCACTCTCGGAACCGCGAGAACTCAACAAGAACTCCAAAGTAGCAGGTGCGCAGGCAGCAAGAGCCGCCCTATTACTGGTGTAAAGGTCTAATATATAATTGAATTAATCCAGCATCATCTTAATGGCTCACCTCTCAACCATTACTTCTGGCAAAATGCCAGGGGCCATCCGACTTGGCTGTGGCTCTCAACAAACAAAAACAAAAACATACTGTGGAGAGAAATCCCACGAGTTTTCCATCTTTTCTTTGGGTCTCTTGGAATGATGTACAACATATAGACTGGTCAAGATTAATGAATTAGGACCAAGGACTGGGTTTCTATATCTCTTCTACTTGTTAATGGCAGGACCCTGTGTTAGTCACCAGTGAAGCAAATTATAACTCACGCATTCAAAAACTCCCAAAATGATTTTGATGTGCACCCCACTATTTTATGTAAGATATTTTCAGGTTAAAAATAATAACAATAATGGACCCTGTATCTCAAAAGTCTATATGTAGCTAGTTGGCAAGGACATCAGCTGAATGTAAAAGAATAAGTATCATAAGAGAAGTTACAGATAAAGTTCTGATTTCATTGTAATGAACTACTTTCATTAAACATGAACCCTGTTCAAATTACAGGTAAATCTATGAGAAATTCCTTATAATTGTAATGTCTTGCCTTATTTAATAATATAAATTTGAAAGGCGTGCTGATTTCTTCAGTACTTTCCAGTAATAATGAGGATTCAGATCACTAGGTGTCACTTTTTCTCTTTTAGAATTAGAAATCTGAAAGCCAATTCTTATTTGTAAAATAAAATTAATTATCATCTTTGAAAAAATGTCAATGAAACAGATTTATTTTTAGAAAAACAAGTTCCTGTTTTAAACAAAATCATCAGAACCTGTGCATCTAAATACATTGTCATTTTAAAAATCAGCCTAAAACAATATATTCCACACATCTTGAAAGACGTTATTTGAAGGAAGTTTGAAATACCTCTTAAAATTTCCTTAAGAGACTGAGAATCATGAAAGTAAGTCTACTTATCATATATTTATTGTTAATATATTCTTTGCTATTATCCATTTTACATGGCTTTTTAAATAATCAACTTTAAAAAATCAACACATAGAGTACATATTTATGGGTCACCATGAACGTTTTGATATACGTGTCCACAAATAATTGCTTTTTTTTTTCAGTATTTAGGATTGATCCCATGGTCTTGTGCAGACTGGGCAAGTGCTCTAACCACTGAGTTACACCCCCAGTCCTCATTTTGCTTTGATACAGGGTCTTGCTAAGTTGCTGGGGCTGGCCTCCAACTTGGGATCCTCCTGTCTTTGCATCCTGAGGAGCTGAGATTATAGGCATGCACCAATCAACTTTTAACTGGCATCTATATTGCAAAACACATGTTTTCAGTGATAGTCACAGAGTTACTCAGTGAGTCATTTTTATTTAAAAGAAAAGAGGATAATCAGATTAGAGGAAGGAGATGGTGGCACGAAGTGGCAGAACAGACCCCAGGTCGAATTGCAGTGTGACTTTCAGCAATGTCTAAATGGCTACGTGCCTCACTTTTCGTCTATAAAACGACAGTGCTAATTCTGGCAGATAGCTTCGAACACTTGTGAAGGTCTGGCGAGGGGCCTCCATGGGAACAGTGCTAAAGATTCCTAACCGTCACAGGGGCCACCCTGGACGTCCGCTCCTCGACTTCCTTCTGCTTCCAAGGCCATGGCCAGATGTCAGGTTCTCTGGTTGCTCTGTCTACATGTCACCCTGCTCAGCAAGGTGGAAGCTTATTGATGGCAGAATGTGTTGTCTTGGATTATTTTTGTATTTTCACAGTGCAACCATGTGTTGACTATTGCTGCTTCCCACTTGATATTTGTTGAAAACAAGTAGGTAAATTTCATACTCTTGTCTAGATATGCTCTATGTCAGTTCCTCTGAAGATGTCAAAATGTGTTCACTGAGAGTCACTGTCAACAGCTTAAAAGGGTGTAGGACAGTTGGTCCTTCCTCCATCCTTACCCCCTCCCTTTTTTCTATCACCTGTCACATTTATTGGCTCAGAATTGGTGGGAGGAAGTCTCAGGTACTGAAATGAACCATGTGAATTATTCATCTGGACTTTTTGCCAGTTAATTCAACAAAGTGAAAACATCTCAAACCCACTCTCCAAATGACTCATTTAAATTCATGTTTATGTATTTAACCAACATTCTAGATGCCTTCTGGAAAGCTCCATAGAATTCCTCTATTATTATAATTCCCCTCTCTTACTAATCTTTTATCTGTTAGAGAAATTGAATTCATAATTTAAAACATTTCTTCACAAACTTTAGACCTAGCTGGCTTCACATGGGGGGAATCTGTCATATAAGGAAGAGAGAACACCAAATTTGATAAGGAGGAAGGAATTGTCCCAACGCTTTAGGATACTATCCTGTATAAACACGTGGCAAGAACATGCAAGCCCATAAAACTACATCCAGTTTTTCTTCCCCAAATGAAAGTACTAACAATACTTAGCAAGTCCTATCTATCTATCTATCTATCTATCTATCTATCTATCTATCTATCTATCATGTCCATCCATCCAATGAACCACATTTTACATGAGCCCTATCACTAACTCCTTACAAGGTACTGTAAGTTGAGTACTGCTGTTAACCCCCATTTTGCACATGAGGAACTTGAGGTGCATGCAGAAGCTTACGTCAGTAACCCAAACACCACTCACTAGTGTGTGTTAGAGGCTAGATTTAAACCCAGGGCCCTCTGCACCCAGAGCCACTGTCCCTATTGCACTGCCTCTTAGACTGCCAAAGTTGACTTTCAAAACCATCTAACCCAGGACTTTCAGGGGACATTCTGAGTGAACCAGGAATGCAGAAGAGGTGTCCCAGGTGAGGCACACGGAGCTGAGCACCCCTCCTCCTGTAGATCTCCTTCTGCCCAACTTCAACTGGAACGTCTTGGTCTCTATTTTATAAGCCTTTCCACTTAAGATTTAATTTCAATTCATCTTAAAAAGGCTGAACGCCATGGGTCCAGGCTAACAGGATGCCCCCAGCACGGCCCTGTTTTACAGAGAGGAAAAGCAGCCTGTCGTTGACCCTGCCCACTGCCCAGAACCACCACTCCCCACCAGCCCCACCCATGCCCACTTCCCTTCTTAGACTCCTCCCGTGGGGGGCTGGGCCCCTGCGTGACTTGGCTTGTATCTCATACTTGCAACCGATCTGTGCCTGTGATCTCAGTGGATTCTGGCTACTCCCCAGTACTCTGTGAAAGCTCCGTTTCCTCCAGGAGAATAATACAGGCAAAGGTCCAGTCCACGCCTCTGGACGTGGACATTGCAGTTCCCTGGTCCAAGGCCAGTTGTCGGTGACCGGCTTGGTTTCTGGGCCTGCTTCTCAGCCTTTGGTCTAAACGTCCCTTTCTATCCCAGAAACATAATGCCTCACATATTTTGAAATCAGAAACAGCGATGCCTCTGGTTTTGATTTTCTCAAAATTGCTTATGAGGAAACGTCTTTTGTGGCTACTCAACATCTTTTGTGGTTCCACATGAATTTGAGTTATTTTTTTCTATTTCTGTAAAAAAAGAAACCATTGAGATTTGGGTAGGAATTGAATGAAATATGTAGACAGATTTGTGTAATATGGAAATTTAATAATAGTAAGTCCTCTGATCCATGAACCTATGATGACTCTCCACTTATTTTGGGTCGTCTTTAATTCTTTCACCAATGATTTGTGGTTTTTAGCACTCAAGTCTTCCAACTCTTTGTTCAGTCCTCACTTTTTGGTGGTATTATAAGTGGATTTTTTACCCTTAGTTTATTTTCTGGTAATTCATTATTAGTGTTTAGAAATACAAATGATTTTGGGGGGAAGGGTACTAGGGATTAAACTCTGGGTGCTTAACTACTGAGCCACATCCCCAGCTCTTTTTTTTTTTTTTTGAGACAGGGTCTCACTAAGTTGCTTAGGACCTCACTAAGTTTCCAAAGCTGGCTTTGAATCTGCAATCCTCCTGCCTCAGCCTTGAGCTACTGAGATTACAGGTATGTGCCACTGTGCCCGGCTAGACATACAAATGATTTTTATGTGTTGATTTTATATCCTTCAACTTTATGATATCCATTTAACACTTTTAACAGTTTTTCTTTTGTGGAGTATTTATGATTTTTCTATATTTAAGGTCATATCATCTGCAAAAACACAATTTGCTTCTTGCATGTGTACTTGGGTGCCCTTTCTTTCTTCCTCCTGCCTAATTGTTCTGACTGGGACTTCCAGTACTGTGCTGAATGGAGCCTGTGCATCCTTGCCTTACCCCCAATCTTAGAGGAAAGTCTTATGTCTTTTGCCATTAAGAGGCATGTTATCTGCGGGCTCTTGACGAATGGCTTTATTGTATTGAAGTTCCTTCAATAGCTAAGTTTGAAGATTTTTAAAAAAAAAATCATTGCAGAATGCTGATTTTTTTCAAATGCATTTCTTGCTCTACTAAAAGGATCTGTTAAGATGGTGTGTCACAATAATTGATTTGTGTATATTGAACCATCCTTGCATTGTTGGAATAAGTGACACTTGGTCCATGGCATATGATCCTTTTAATGTGCTGTTGAATTCTGTTTTCTCCTATTTTATTTAGTGCCTTTTGCATCAATGTCCATAAAGGATATCAGAGTTTTCTTGTGATATCTTTTGCTGTCTTCATAAATGAATTTGGAAGTGTCCCTTCTTTTTAGGTATTGGAATAACTTAAGAAGAATTGGTATTAATTGTGGTTTTAATACTTGAATTCACCAGTGAGATCATCTGGTCTTGGGATTTTCTTTGTTGGAAAGTTTTTGATTACTGATGAAATCTTATTACTTGTTAATCTTTTCAAGTTTTCTATTTCTCCATAATCCAGTCTTGGTAGCCTGTTGTTTCTAGGAATTGCTCGGTTCCTTCCAGGTTGCCCAATTGGTTGGTGTACAATGGTTCCCAAATGGCTATGATTTACTATTGCATTGATTTCCACATCTCCTCTTTCACTTCTGATTTTATTTGCATCTTTTATCTTTTTTTGACTTATTTATTCTGTTTCTCGTTTAAAAATCAAATGACTCTTTGTTGATTTCTCATCTCTCTCTTATTCATTTCTGCTCTGATCTTTGTTGTGTCCTCCCTCCTGATATATTGCCACACCAAGATCCTTCACCAGGATCTCCATGAACTAAGCCAACCAGAAGCAAGCAGGTCACAGATGAGCAGATGATCTCAGACATGCAGCCTCTTTGGTAGCCCCCCACCACTCAGCAGGGTACATGATGTGTCACCCATGTGCAGTGCACCAGCCACTGCACAACTGCACAGAGTCTCCCCTGTTGAGCCAGTAGGTAACACAGTGATTCTATTAGCTGGTACAACTTTAATGGCAGAATTTAAAGAATCCTCTTGTACAACCATAGTCACACAGCACCTGTTATCAAGCCTATTTTGAGGGATAAATTTCTGATCATTGCCTCACTTAGACCTACTCCAAACAATGCCAGGAGAAAGGATGGAACAAATGATGCTCATCTGGAGGGGTTAATGCCTCCCTGTGACCTTCTCTTTAACCTATGATATAGACTAAGAGGAGTGGATCAGTGTTCTGATTTTGACTGATTTTGCAACAACAACAATAAAAAAATGATTAAGTTTCCTACCCACATTGGTCCTTCACTTTCCATCCATCAGGGCATGAAGTTGTCCATGCATAAGGTCGTCCACAAAATCCTCCACAACAAAGAGCACACCCCCGGCTCACACAGGGTTCATTTCTGGTTTTGTTGTTCATGGACACCTTCCTCGGAATGATGAAATTACTGATGTCTAGCCATGGGTCTGAGGCAACATTATCACAGTTAAAAGACTGTCCTCCCATCCTGGCACATCAGTTTGCGTGAAACTCCATTTGGGGTTTGGGTGTAAACCCGTCTTATAGTTTGGATTCTTGCATCCTGTGTCTAGACTGAGTTAAAGCAGTGGGCCTAGACATCAATATTCCTGCAACTTGAACAACAGTTACACTGGGATGTTGCCAAAGGTACCTGCTGGGAACAGGACGACCCCTTGGATCACGTAAGGATCTGGGATTGGTGTGGCAGATCCAATACTTTGTCCAGTTACCCACAGAATGTGTGGATTGTGAAATTTTGATTGCAGCATTGCCCTACCGAGTGGCACAGGTAGGCATGAGCAGGGATAAAAGAGAGTGAGAGTTTCATGTGGCAGACCGTCTCCATCTGGGATCTTGGGGAGCTGCCCACATCTGAGACAGCATCTGCTTCTGGGGAGAAGCTTCACTGGTCAGCTATACCGTAAAATCTGTAGTGGGTAGTTTCAAAAGTGTGTGTGTTGGGGGGGCCTGGCCAAGTTGTGAGATGTGGACCCTAGTTTCAGAGCCTCCGAGTTCTATTGGTGGTGAGAAGACCTTGGTGGGGTCCTTTTCAGTGGAGTTCAGGGTGGTCATCTTCTAATATAATTTCCAGAAGACCCAGTCCCCAGGTTTCAGTCTCTGAGAGGACTGACTGTCCCTGGTTGTGGTTATTCCGCCTGGTGCTGTGGTTTGAATGTCTCCCTACAAATTTCATGTGTTGGAAATTTAATCCCCCAAATCATAGGCTAATGATATTGGAAAGTTAGACCCTGGGGAAGTGATTGGGTTCCAAGGGCTCTGCTCTATTCATGGCTTCATGGATTAGTGGATTGATAGATTATCACAGGAGTGGCTTTACTATAAAAGCAGCTGTCTCTGGCTTACTTGATGCCTCTCACCATGGGAAGTCCTCTGCCCTATCATGACCCAGCAGGACGTCCTTCACCAGATGTTATGCCATGTTTCTGGACTTCCAAGACTCCAGAACAATGATTGAAATAGACCTCTATTATTTCTACAGTACCTAGTGGTATTTAGTTACAACAACAGAATATGTATTAAGAGACACGGTGACAACATACTTGAAGCATTTAGTCACACCAGAATGAGGATAGTTGAAGGTATATCAGGCTCTATTATTAGGAGCAAGGCCTTCCAATAACTATTTCATAAGGAGCCAATTTTTTTTCCCAGTGGTAGTGGGTCTGATTGCCATCACTCAAGGGTGGACCAAGGCTGTGGAGAGCAGTTTGAATTGTGGCCTCTGAATCGTGTGTCTGTGTTTGTGCTGGGTGCTTCTGGTGGGAAGGTGCAGGTCAAGATGCCCCAGTTGCTATGGTAATGCCGGCCAGGGGTTGCTACGTGTAAAGGCATATGGCTCTATTAGTGGAAGCCTTGAGTTCAGCACTTTCTCCCAGTTATAGTGAATCCTAAGCAAAACAAGATGACCCTAATGTCTTGCCAGTCCTGCATCCTTCATGTTGCCTGCTTTACTGAAACTTTTCCACAGTTAACCTTTGGATGATGAAACCTGTATAATAAATATGTTGAGCAAGCTCTTAGTCAGGGCTTGGCTACCAACCTGGCCCCAGCTTTTTCTCCTCATGTGTGTGTGTGTCTGTCTTTTCTTCATGCCCTATCACCTGAGCCCTGTAGCCCCTTAGTTAATTGCTGCAACCAAGAGAGATGAAAGGGTCGTGGCACAAGGCAGTCCAGTCAGTTAATTAGCTTTACCTGGTGCTATTGTGTTTATACCTTATTTAACTATTTACAACTTTCCTGGTGAACCAAGTGCCTCTATCACTGGAGATTTCTCTAGTAATGCCCCATGGGGGAAACATCCCCAAAGGTCTAACAGCACTTTAGCTGCTACTATGGATGACTGTTCCTGCATAGGAAAGTTTCCCTACAGCCAGAGAAGATATGTTGAAAATGCAAACTGAGTGAAAACCCTCTATAAATTTTCAAAGGTCCATTAGGTAGCACAAAAGTACCTGGAGCCATCCAGGCCTCCATGCATCCCCACTTAACCATGAATTTATATGCTCTCGAGTTACAGTTTTGCTTCTCTCATTCAGGAATACAGCATTGCTCTTACATAAGTTATCAAGGGTAATTTTACTCAGATCATAGACCTCATCTAAACTGCATATCTTGATAATTCCTGCACTGGCTGACTTAGCATGAAAATCTGCCAAGTATTTCCTTGGTATTCAATTAGTTCTTGTTCTACTTGATGATGGGTTTGTAGTTTTATATATCAGTCAGTTTCTTCATTAGAGTTTTGGAGATTCTTATTTGGACCAGGGGTATTATCTGGAAATTATTAGAAACCTATATTTACCTGTATTTATTTATTTTCTACCCTCAACCTCATCCTCAGCCAATCTTCCTGAAAAAGAGGTAATTTTGAACTGTAGCTAACTGCAGATGCTTTTAGAGAAGAATCATTCTGTGTGGATGATGAAGAATCTGATGAAAATTTATTGTTGCCATTAATTGATAAGGAAATTTGAAACATTTTACTGATAACACATTATACTTCTAAAAATCTCATACAGATTTTAGAACATTCATATCAATAATATATCTATAAATGTAACTTAAAGAGAATTTAGCATAGTTATCATTTGATAATGCCTGTTGTATGATCCAATATATTAAATAGGTCTAAATAATTTAATGTCTTTTTCCAATGTGGGAGGTCTAGAATTTGCCTTTAGGAGCTTTTTAAAAGTTACCAAAGTTTAAAACACTTGATCAAAATAGGATCAGAGGTCAATGAAAAATAATATCTGTTCATTCAACTTTTGTGATAATTAAAAGACTTCAAAGGCAAATGCAGAAATTTGCCTCATTGTAGAAAAAACTTTTCTCTTCTATGGAGAGACTTCCTTAAGTGATCAGAAGAAATAACAAAGAGAAGTTGAAGCCTGGGTAATCAACAATGAAATGCAAAATCTTTGTTTCAGGTCCTGATTACCTAAAAGGCAAAGGACAACCTTGTGCTTTCCCTAAGACATGTCAATGCTCCAACGTAGATTTGTTATTTTAACAGAGAGGACCAAATTCTAGTCTTGTATCAGTACACCTTTGATATTGATACTCATTTTTTTTAGAAAAAATGCATAAACAATTTTCTTGTAATTTTAGCTAGCTCAATCACACTTTAAATTAATTTCACAAAAATTCATCTACCACAAACCTACCACCTTTCCTCTTCCTCATTTTGGAACAACTAGTCATTCTACTTTTAAGTCTTTCGTGTAAGCTTCACTCACCAAAAACATGCCTCACCTTCCTCAAATGGGGAGTCAATGTGACAATCATATGTTAATTAGCATTTTTTACACTCTAGCATCCATAATGCCTAGCAGATATCTAAGAAATGAGCAATTTCAATTTTTCAATCAGTATTTTATAAATGAGAAACATTTCATAATTTTTAGAAACATGTTTCTTCATGGCATAATTTCTTCGTGTTTAATAGACCCAAGTTATTTAACTTCTCTATACTATATAAAAACAAGATGTCAAAGTGTATATACTCCAAATCTATGTTCAGCAACTAATGTTTCAGTATTTTAACCTCCTTACAAATGACTCAGTCATTTAATGACTATGTATTTTGGTGGGGCCTGGGTGATGGCAGGTGTGTAGGCGGTGAGAAGAATTCACCAAGACAAAGAGAGGCAGTTAAGAGTTTGGAGGAAGATGGGCTGAACTCTTACAGCAGAGACCTGACAAACACATCTGCCCATGGACTCAGCGGTTTCTGGGCTTAAATGTACTTTTGAGTTGTTTGTTTGCTTTTGGTGGGCTTTTAGCTGGGAGTGGTTTTTGCTAAGTGAGGGATGATTGACAAATTCCTGTGCCTTGCTCATAATGCCTATTGCACATGCACCAAATGCTCATTACAGAGTTTTTCATTTATTTGGTGCATGAGTTGCAAGTAATATGTGTAAGGTCTGAAGTGGGGGGATCTCCCTTCTAGGTTTCTATGGGTCGGCCTTGGGAATCCATGCATGTGCTCCTTGGGATGGTTGGGCAACCTTTTAGAAAAACAGGATCTTGCAGATTACACTTTGGGGAAGTTTGCTTTTCTGATAACTGCAAGAGGCAGGAGGAAAGAGAGATCCTTAGCCTCTGCTCGTGGAGGTGGGGTGGGGCCTAGGGCAAGGGTCCTCATCTATGCTGCCTCATGTATTACTTAACATAACATGACTTTAAGACTTAAAGTTTTTACTAAGAAAGAATTCTGAAACTATGATCAGATCATCTGTAGACTTTTATTCCAATAAGGGGTCGAGTTACAGGATGCTTGGTCTTTTCTTGATTGACCTGTCTGATTATTGCCCTGGGTCATTGTTAGCTAGGTTGCTCACTGTAATTTCTGCAGTTTACAAATTAAAGCTTTCCCCATTGTGATGACTTTGACTCTGAGCTGTTTCCAGTAAGATTAACCCATTCTTCCAAAATGCACAAGTTGGCAGACAAATAATGGAGGTGAGGCAGAGACCATCAGTTGGCCACTTAGCTGCTGTGGTTGGCTGAGGCTCAGCTATTTGTTACTACAGAGAATCCCTAAGTTCGATTTTCAGTTTAATTACTACACTCATAATTTTGATACATTGAATTAGCTGAGGTCCCAGAAGTTGCAATCTTAGACTCCCTGAATTTTGACATCCAAATTGGCCCTGACCACAGTTTAGTTCTATTTAACCAATTAGACACCCAAGGCCTCTCAGTTCCATTGATTGTCAAACCAGCCTGAACCTGGACCCCATCCAGTTTTGCCAGTGATTTATTTACCATTGGAACCACCAAAAGCTTGTCTTCTTGTAGCACAACTGACCCTCGATGCCCCCTCCAAGGCCATGTACCCTTCACAATACCAAGGCCAGGATTAAAGCCCCAAAGAGATTGGGGCTCAGTACAGAAAGAGCAGAATTCAACTTAAGAAGAACTCAAAACCCCTGGGGGTCCTTCCAAGAGAGGAAGAAGGGATCTCCAAAGGTGTCTGTGTGCCTGTCCTGCCTTCCTCAAAGGGTCTTGGAAGTCAGGTTCCGTGGGAATCACCAGAATTATCAAAAGATAAAATATACTAAATTTAATTTAAAGGTCTTAATCTGCTTTTTTTCAGTTTCCAGAATCAACTTCCCAACCCAGTCCCGATGAAAAGTACCCTCAAACAAGCCCAGATGACTCAAAGCTCAAATCCACAGAGCTTTGGGGTCCAGGAGTGAACTTGCCCACGCCCTCCTTTTGCTGTGAGAGAATGACAGGCGCAACAGTCCTGGCAGGTACCATGCTGTACACTCAGTGCTCCTGGGGGTCAGGATCCCACTGTGGATGGCATCTGTTAAAAGAAACACTTTAGACAAATGAAACTTAAGAGAGTTCACTTGAGCAAGGACCAGAACAGGTTCCAAGCCAGAACATTTATGGACAGGAAAAGGGAAGTGGCAGTCAAATAATGGAGGTGAGGCAGAGACCATCAGTTGGCCACTTAGCTGCTGTGGTTGGCTGAGGCTCAGCTATTTGTTACTACAGAGAATTCCTAAGTTCGATTTTCCATTTGTTTAATGACTGGGTTAGGTGGCAGTTTGTTACAACGCATAGCACAGAGATTTCCAAAGCCCAAATTTTGTTTGATTTAAAAACACTAAACTTCTTTTGCAAACAAATCGATCTTACTGTGATTCCCTTTGGGCACGAATGGGTTTAAATATATAGGTAAAAATTCTGATGCAGAAGAAAATAATAGTGTAGCTGTTATTGAATTCTAATTCATTATTTGAAGATTTATTATCTACCTAAAGTCTGAATTGGATCACAAATTTCTAGGTTTTCTCCAAAATCTGGCAATGACCCTCCAAACTAATACTTGAAACTTTTCTCTTGCCCTTCTAGTTTGGAATCACTGAGATTTAAACTTTCCTTGGCTTGAGACCTGCAAGCCGAAGCTAGACAACTTGATATATACTCCAGATAAAGTCCCAGGTGGCTTATGTATGAGCATCTTTCATGCCTGCTGTGGTGTGGATTGCTCAGAAAGTTCACAGCACCTGATACAAATTTCAAACCCGTCTGTCAGATGGCTAATGCCTACCCTCACTCCCTCTGAAGATGCTTCAAGCCCAGCATCTAGGAATTTCAACCAGCTGCCCTCTGGACTCAAAAATCATGTTTATAGTTGGTTCAACCTTTAACCTTTTGTGTTTTTCACAAAACATGGCACCTTGGTGTGCCACTGGAAATAAAGAGTCAGCAAGGAGGTCTTTCTGATTTCTTCTGCCCATCTTTCTTCTGCTCCCCTTACTCTTCCAAGTTGGGTCATAGAAACCAGAATTTCCTCTCAACTGAGGCAGGACATAGAAACTCCTACCCTAAGCCAGCCATAGATTCTAGTGATGTTACTTTCACCTTCCTGCAGATTTCTGGGTCAGTGCTGGCAGTAAAGAAATTTTCTGGCCTACCTTGTCTCTGTAGGTAATAAGACTCTCATCTCAGAAAAAAAAAAGAAACGCTACACAGAGAGACCAAGAAGAATCTGGATAGCCTTGCTGGACCTCCCTACTCACTTTATTACCATTAGGTCAAACCCTTTAAAAAAAAAATCACATTTTCACCTGATTGTCCATACTTCATTGAACAGAAGCATAAAAACGAATTTCCCTGGGTATTTGGGACTTCATTTGTGAAAGCTCCCACGTCATGCATAACTTTGATTACATAAATTTGTGATGCTTTTCTCTTGTTACCTGTCTTGTTATAGGGACACAGATGCTGGCCCTTTATCATGGGTGAGACTCTGCTTCTACAAAACCATGTTGGACCACGAAGCTCTGACTTATTCACAACTGCTTTTGGGTTTCAGAATGATGGATGAAGATGCCTTGGCAATTCCTAGAACCACTCCAATGCAGCTTACAGCATTTTCTAGGAACACTTCATTTAATTCTACTAGGTCTTACCAAAGGCCTTGATTTAATCTTTATCCCCAGACCTTATTTTATTTTGACAAGTTTTACTGGTTGAGAGAACTAGAGACAAGAGAAATAGTTTTATTTCCCAACACAGAAAGTTCTGGTCATCTGACATTTCTACATTCTGGACAACTGGGGAGCTTGGCCAAATCCAGACAATTACCAAGCATGTTTTCCATCTGCTTTCTGTCAAATTATTCCGGCGACAGTGTTACTGCTACACATAATGTGTCACTCTGTTTTGCAGCCTTCAGTGTCAATTTCCACATTGTTTTCCCTGCCCTTGCTCGTGGTTGGCTTGCCAGTTTTTCAGTTTCTGTTAGCAATTTCCTCTCCGCATTTTCAGAGTTAGCCTGTAGCTTGGGCCTAAATCCAATCACACGTATTTTTGGTTCTTATGGCAATACCCTATTTCTAGGGCCAGATTTCTTATTTTAAATTTTTAAATTTGTTCTTTTTAGTTACACATGACAATAGAGTTTATTTTGACATATTTATACAAGCATGGACTATATCTTACTCTAAGTAGGATCTCAGCCTCATGGATGCACACGATGTTGAGATTCACTGTAGTGCATTCGTCTATGTACATGTACATAGGAAGGTTATGTCAGATTCATTCCACAGGGAGGAATAGAAGTTCAGTGGATTAGACAAAGGAGAATAGAGGGAAGGGAGGGGGAACAGGCCTAGGGACAAAGTTTTAAATCAGTTTTCTATTTCTGTGCAGTAAACCATCCTCAAAAAGAGGGTGATAATAACAACTCTTTAACTTGTGCTTCTGTGAGTTGATGTCTTTGACTGGGCTTAGCCGTTCGGTTCTTCTGGCCTCAGTTGGACTCTGTTATGCACAGTGACCAGCTGAAGGTCAGTGAGGGTGGCTCTGCTTGGCTTTGGAGGTGTCAGGTAGAGCAATGGGGGCAGCTGGTCCACGTGCTTCTTATCATCCATCTTGCTACTCAAGCTTGTTCTCATGGTGTCTGGGCAGGGTCCTCAGGGTCGAGAATAGCAGCACCAAGGGTATCTTGAGGATCACCCAACTAACAACAGGTCCATGACACTTCTCATCCATGGTGTTAAGTCAAAGTCAATCTCATCAAGATTCACTCAAGTTCAAATGGCCAGAAGGTAGATCCCACTCTTAAAGGGAATTCTACTATGGAGAGTCATTGTGCCAGAGATGACCAGAGTCCATGACATGCTAGCACGAAATGTATAATTTGTAATTTTGGCATTGACTTTGGATCAGATGTGGAGTCCTTTCCAAAACAAGTTGAAACACTGAACCATCAGCCCAGCACTCTGAAGGGAATCTCCCTAACAGAAGAACACGATTTCTCATCATGAGCTGGACACCTACCGAGCTGAATACCCTGGAAATCAAACACAGAATTCAAACAAGCAAGCAACACTCAAAAGAGCTGTCCAAGTCCCCAGCCATTTTATAGCCTTTTTAACTTAATGAGATAACATCTGTTAGTAAATCCTCAACCAAAAAGGATTAAGGCAAAAACAGTAAGAGTCAGAGTTACCAGAAGAAACAAGAGTGACCCTGGGGAAGGAGATCTGGAGACTTGTCTGTGGTAACAGCAAGGAGCCCTTAAAAATACGATGAAATCGGTACTAGGGAAAAAACCCCACAAAATTGGCTAAAATCAAAGAATGAAGTTCAACAGGGGAGAAACGCTGCTCTGGAGAATGCAGTACCCAGGTTGCTCCTAACCCGGGCTGTGTCTGGATCAGAGCCATTCACACGCAGGTTTAAGCCCATGGAAAAGACATTTCCAGGGAGTATTCCCATGGCCACTGCAAGGTAATATGCTCTACAAGAAATTAATAGGAGCTTCCATTTTTATCAGGGGGAGGGCTAGAATAGCATATTTAGAAATTTTATGCTTTTTCACATTCTATGCAATATGATTTCCATTTGTAGTCAAGAACAAATCCCCTAATTATCTCCAAATCTGTCTTAAAATAAGATGCATTGCTGCTACTCTGAACCACAATCCTTTCCTTAATATTTCTATTAGTAGTTTCTAGGAAAAGATTTTAACCCCCTCAAAATGGCCCATTCAGGAATAAAATACTTACAAATCATATTTTTACTTAGGTAAACATGATATCCTTGCCCTGTGTTTTTCTGAAACACAAGTAGAAAATTTGTTCCTGGAATCTGACATAATGTACCCTCAAGATCAAAGAATAGATAAAGACAGCAATGCAGGTAATGGACTTGGGCTGTGCGTCTCACGCTGGGTAAAACCGTTTTATTACTTTCCTTTCTCTGTTGTGAAATATGAATTCCGGAAATAAGAAATTCCAGCAATGGAGATTTAACAGCATTTAAGAAACAATAGCCAAAATCATGTGTTCCTGGGATTTTCTAAAAACAGAGTATTTCCATCTCTCCTAGGAGAAAAATAAAGCCATGCCCAGACAAAGGCTGCTTACTGCTAGTTATGGACCTAGAAGATGGACTTCAGGAGCAGGGGCTACAATCTGGGCACCAATATTTTAGATATTGCCTCTCTGAAAACCTAGACAAGAGATCAGACTTGGAATTTTATTTTCCTTTCACTAAGAAACCCCAGAAAATATATTCTCTGACCTATATTGGGGGGGGGGAATATTTTTTCAAGAAGTTTTTTTTTTTTTTTTAACTTTTGGGACCTGACTAGATTTTCAACACCTACCTGTTCTCCTGGATTAAAGCATGCCTGCCACGGGTCCCACCAGGAGACTAGACTTGCACACACTCCGAAGTCCACTTCACCACCAGAAAAGCAGTAGCCCGGGATCAAGGAGGAAAACCAGCAGGCCCCCCTCTGCCCAGGCCACCCCTAGGCTCCGCCCTGCACCCCCTGAGCAGCCAGTGCGCCAGGTGGTCCTGCTGAAGGCCTCCCTCCAGGTCTAGGGGGCACACGGGCTGCATGGCGGTGAGCTCCGACTGAGGGGTAGAAGTGGATTCCGTGGCCCAGGCTCTACAGAGATAGTAGGGCAACTGCGGCCACATCCTTTCTGTTGGAGGATAAGGCTGAAAAGGCCTCCATGTGGTGAGAAATCGTGGACCCCCTACTTCCAGAAGGAAGCACATGGAGCCTTGCAGTGGCTTTCTATTAATGTCCACAGTGAGGAGCAGGAGGGCCACATCACCTGACCCTGAGTCTCTGCCCGATGCAGTTCTAATCCACACAGGTATCTGAACAAAATGTTCTGTGGTGTGTTCTGAGGACAAGAAAGAAAATGAATGGGCTCTCCTGGTGATTTTTCTAAAAACAAGTTGATCAACCACAAGAAGTCATGCTCAGCTTCAAACCTGACGGGGTGTGGCTGCATCACCCATGACCTCTGCACACTTCCTGTCTTCCGGGAGGCCTCTCCTCTCTGGCATTTGGAAATCAGACTCATAAGGAGAAGTCCTAGAAGGAGCTGTCTTTAAAGTCAGGTGTTCAGTGCCTTCTGGAGGGACATCATCTGAAGAAGGAGCTGTGGTTTCTTGAGGGCCCCCCTGTTTCCCATCACCTCAGGAAAACACAAAATCTAACGTCTCGTCCCCACTCTTCCCGACTATGGCCTTATCTGTGGCAAGAACGGGTAAACATTTGGATCTGTTTTCTGTGGTGAAGAGGGTTTCTGTATTCATTATTAGCTCTGTTTGAGAGATCTATGAAGCACTCAGCAGATAATGAGGACAGCTGATGCCAAGGTTCTTTTTTCGTAGGTTCTTGATTTCTTGAAGCAGTTTGGGGTTCACAGTAAAAACGAGCAGACAGTACAGAGATGTCTCACGTACTCCTCATCCCACCCACGGCCTCCCCCACCTGCAACATCCTGGGCCACTGTGGGTGTTGGTTAGAACTGATGAACCAGTACTGACACATCGTCATGGCCCATGGTGACACTAGGGCTCCCTCTTGGTACTGTGACTTCTAAGGGTTCTACCACGTGTATGATGACTGCCCCACCCTTGAAGTGTCACGCAGAATACTGCTGCTGTCTGAAAGTCCTGTGTGTTCCGCCCCTTCGCCCTCCCTCCCCTGGAGCCCCTGGCAGCTGATCTTTTGACGGTAGTTTTGCCTTTAGTGAAATGTTGCATATTTGGGATCAGAGAGCATGTGGCCTTTTCAGATGGCTTCTTTCACTTAGGTTCCTGCTTTTGAGTTTCCCCCATGTCTTCGTGATATAGGGGTGCTATGGTTTGGATGTGAGGTGTCCCCTAAAGCTCACATGTGAAACAGTGCAAGAAGGTTCAGAGGAGAAATGATCAGGTTGTAAGATCTTAATGTAATCAGTGATTTAAGCCTCTGATAGGGATTAACTGAGCAGTCACCGAAGGGTAGGGTGTGGCTGGAGGAGGTGGGAATTGGGGGCATGGCTTTGGGGTATATATTTCTATCCATGGAGTGGAATCCCTCTCTGCTGGCTGTCTTCTCCTTCTCTTGACACTAACTTTCCTGCAGCAAACATTTCTGATTTCAATGAAATCCAGAAGATCAATTTCTTCTTCCATGGACCATGCATTTGACATTGTATCTAAAGAATCATCATCACACCCAAGATCATCTAGGTGCTCTCCTACTCTACCTTCCTGAAATTTTACAGTTTTATAGTTTTCATTTAGGCATATATCTCAGTTAATTTTTATAAGCGTATAAAGTCTGTGTCTAGATTCATTTTTTTTAGTACTGGTTGTTGAGTTGTTCCTCCACTGTTTCTGGAAAGGACCATCTTTTCTCCATTTTGTTGTCTTTTCTGCTCTGTCAAAGATTTGTTGATTCCCCCCCCCCCCCCCCGCCAATACCAGGTTGTATTGATCACTGCAGCTTTCTAGCATGTCCTGAGCCTGGGTAAGTTCAGTTCTCCAACTTTGTTCTTCAATTTTGGATTGGATACTCTGGGCTTTTGTTTTTCCATATAAACTTCACTATCAGTCTGTCAATATTCAAAAGACAGCTTGCTGGGGTTTTTATTGGGATACTGTTGAATCTGTAAATCAGATTGAAAATAAATGACATTTGGCTACATTGAATCCTCCTATTTGTGAACATGGAATGTCTTCATTTATTTAGTTTTTTTAAAAAATTTCTGTTATCAGATTTTTAGTTTTCATCATAAAAAATATTGTACTCATTTTGTAAAATTTAAGCTTCATTTGGGAGGTATAACTGTTAATGGTAACACATTTTTAATTTCAAATTCCACTTATTCATTGTTGGTATATTGGAACAAAATTGACTTTTGTATATTAACCTCATATACTGAGATCTTGCCATTAATAGCTTATTAGGTCCAGGAAGGTTTTCATTCCAATTATTTTGGATTTCTCTATATAGATATTCATGTCATCTGCACATAAAGAGAATTTTATTTCTTCCTTTCCAATTTGAATATCTTTTATTTCTTTTTCTTGTCTTATTGCATTTTCTAGGACTTCCGGCACAATATTGAAAAGCAGTGGTGAGAAAAGATATCCTTGCCATGTTCCTGATCTTAGTGTGAAAACTTCAAGTTTGTCACTACTAAGTATGATATTAGTTGTATGTTTTTTGTTGTATTCTTTATGAAGTTACAGAAAATTTTCTCTATTCTTGTTTGCTGAGAGTTTTTGATCATGTATGAGTGTTGGATTTTGTTATATGCCTTCTGCATCTACTGATAAGACCATGTGTTTTTTTTCTTTAGCTGTTGAGGTGGTCAGTTACCTTAATTAATATTTGAATGGTAAATTAACCTTGCATATGTGGTATAAATCCTATTTGGTTGTATTTATAACTCTTTTTACATATTTCTTATTCAATTTAATAATATTTTGTTGAAAGATGTTTTTTTTTTGAATCTATATTCATGAAAGATTGACCTGTAGTTTTCTGTTTTTGTAAAATATTTTTCAGGTTTTGGTATTTGAGTAATGCTGTCCTCATAGAATGAGTTAGGGAATATTTTCTCTAGTTCTATATTCTGGAAGAGGTTGCACATAATAGGGATAATTTCTTCCTTGAAAGTTTAGAGATTTCAACCATGAACTCATATGGGGCTGCTATTTTCTGTTTGGGAAGGTTATTAAATACTGACTCAGCTGTGTTAATACACATAGTCCTGTTCAAATTAGCTATTTTTTTTCTTGTGAGTTTTTTTCAGGTTGTGTCTTTCAAACAATTGGCCCATTTCATCTAAGTTATTTAATTTGTAGACACAAAATTGCACACACATCTCTTCATTACCCTTTTAATTTCCATGGTATTCATAGTGATGTGCTCTATTTAGGTCTAACGTTAGTAATCTATGTATTCTCTCTTTTTTAGGATACAGACATATTAATTTTACCAATCTTTTCAAAGAGCTAGATTTTCATTTTGCTCACTTTTTAAAATTGATTTCCTTGTTGTTTCCACCTCAATTTCTGCTCCAGATTATTTGTAATTTATATTTTACTAATATGAGTTGAAAGAGAGAAACAGAATCATATAAAATGTTAATAAAACTTCAAAATGCAGAAAAAGAATGAAAAACAATAACAAAGACTAAGGGTGACAAATGAAAAACATTGAACAAATATGGTAGATGTAGATATGCAGACATAGTTGGGTTAAAGCACCAATGGTCTAAATACACCAATTAAAAGAGATTTTCAGAGTGGATCAAAAAACCAAGACCCAACTATATGTAGTCTACAATATATCCATTTTAAATGTAAAGACACACATATACTCAAAGTAATGAAATGGAGAAAGATATACCATGCTAACATTAATCAAAAGAAGCACAAGTAGCTATATTAACTTCATACAGAACAGACTTCAGAACAACGAAAATGATCAAGGACAAAGAGTTTATTACATGATAATAAAGGACATAAGGGCTGGGTACATAGCTCAGTTGGTAGAGTGCTTACCTCACATGCACAAGGCCCTGAGTTTTATCCTCAGCTCCACAAAAGAAAAAGAAGAAGACATAATAATTCCTAAAGTGTATGCAACTACTAAGTGCCAAAATAAGTGAGGTAGAAACTGAGATAAATTAAAAAGAAATAAATGAATCCACTATTCCAGCCAGACAGATCTTGAGTCAGAAAATCACTAAGGACATTTTGAACTTAATAGTGCCATCAATCAACAAGATAAAATTAATGTCTATCAACTACTTCATCCAACATCCTCAGATGGCACATTCTTGTTCAGTTCACATGGAACATTTATCAAGATTGACCACATCGGGCCCAGAAAACACATATCAATCAATTCAAGAGAATAAAAATGACACCATGACGGCTCTCAGATCACAATGGAATAAAAGTAAAACTCAATAACAGAAAAATAGCTGGAAAATCCTCCAAATACTAACTTCTAAATTACATATGTGTCAAAGAAGATATGTCTAGAGAAGTTTAAAAAACAGTTTTAACCACATGAAAATGAAAATACAACTCATCAAAATTTGTATGATGCAGTAAAATCAGTGTGCAGAGGGAAATTCATAGTGCTAGGTAAATTTGTGTGATCTAAGTTTCCACCTTAGGAAACCATTAACAAGTGGTCTGCAACCTGTCAATCACTCGGAAAGCAAATTAAATCCAAAATAAGCAGAAAAAAGAAATGATATATTTTTTTCTTTATCCTTCATCTGCAAGTTGGACCTTGTGTAGTTTTGTTTTGGCAGGGGGGCTGTTTTGTGTTTATCCTGCATGAAGTCCTCTGATCTTCCTAGGTCTGTGGTTTGGTGTCTGATATTAATTTGGGTAAAATTGTTTCTCTTATAAATCTGATAAACATTGTTGCCTTTCAGTTTGTTCAGCTTCTTGCTTGTTGTTAAGATGGAATGGTGACTTCCAAGATCCTCACATACCAGACCAGACACTGGAAGTACTAAGCAATGTTCTCTTAAAATGAAAAAGCTGATTTGTTTGTGAATTGATTTAGTGAATTATTTAAATCCAAAAGAATAGAGCAATAAGGTTAGTCAACTTTCAGCCACAATTTTTTTCCTAAATCTTTGTGAGATTTAAATATTTATTATTTTTAAATGCATGCAGTAAGAATCAAAACTAGTATATAAGTAAAGAGGGAGGAGAAGAGTAGAGTTTAGTGGATTAGACAAAGGGGAATGAAGGGAAGGGAAGGGGAATGGAAATAGGAAAGAGAGTAGATGGATCAGACATAACCTTCCTATGTTCCTATACGAATATACACAGTCAATCTCAACATCATGTACATCTATCTGCAAGACTGGGATCCTCATTAGAATAAGATATACTCCATGTTTGTTTAAATATGTCAAAATAGATCTATTGTAATATAACCCAAAAGAACAAACAAACAAACCCCCCCCCCAAAAAAAAAAGAAGAAGAAGAAAGAAAATCAAAGGGAGATCAGTAGATTAGAAGAAATGGACCAGGGGGAGACTGAAAGGGAAATACTGTGTAATTATATTGGCCACATTATATTATTCTGTTCTACTGTGTGCACATATGAACTATGTAACAACAAATCCAACCATTATGTGTGTGTGTATATATATATATATATATATATATATATAGTGCCAATAAAAATATTTTTTAAAAAAAACCCTAGTGTACATATATTACTGGCCTGCTGTGTACTCAGACTTACTTTGATGATTAGAAAAAAGTCATGGTATTGGGAAATCTGTCCACATGGCTACTATCCAACTCTCCCTCCATGTCTCAGACACTTCCACAAGTGGTCTGCAACCTGTCAATCACTTAGCAAACAATTATGACATTGACTATGCCACCCATGTTTGCCTCTCAGGGGACATAAAGATGAATGGGATCCCCACAGCCTACTTAAGGTGCAAAGCAGATAAAATACAATGATTCCAACAAGACAAGTAGCACTCAAGGGAAAGGGGAGCCTGATTCTGCCTAGCAGGCCTGGGATAGTCTAACAGTGTGTGGCTGACAAGGGGAAAGATGCTCACAAGTCAATACAGCAACATGAGCAAGATGAGGGTGACTTGGCCAGCATGCCTGGGTGAGCTGAGGGAGATGGACGTACGTGTGTCTACCTGGAAAGGTGTGCAGCCAATGATGGAGGAACAGGAATTGTGGCAGGAACAGGAACAACTGCCATGGGTTACATATACTCTCTTCACTGTCTCGAGAGCCCACCTGCTTCTGACAGTGGCACAACCAAGTGCTACGTATACCTTGTTCTACTTACATAGTCCTGCAAAAGTTAAGTATTTTCCAAGACAACACAGCTTAGTAAGAGAGACAGCCAAAAACAAACCAGATGTGCAATCCCAAACTTCACACGTCCACAATGGCACATTTACTTCTCCCCCTTTTATTATGTTTTTACTTTTTATTTTATCTATTATTTTTTCTGCTGCTGGGGATTGAAACCAGGGCCTTCCATGAGGTAGGCAAGTGCCCCACCACTGAGCTACACCCCAGGCCCTGGGGATTTGGAAAAGATTGGGCCAACAGGAAGCACGTGGCTTGCAAGTGCTTTGTATTTTGTCATAGAGGCCGTGGGTAACCACGCAGGATTCAAATGAACAAGACCATTGCTTTAGAGATTGCTCTAAAACAAGGGGATGTCCTTTAGACAAGGTGAGGTGCTTTAGAGACTGCTCTAGAACAAGGTGAGGTCCTTGGAGACTGCTCTAGAACAAGGTGAGGTCCTTAGAGACTGCTCTAGAACAAGATGAGGTCCTTAGAGACTGCTCTAGAACAAGGCGAGGTCCTTGGAGACTGCTCTAGAACAAGGTGAGGTCCTTGGAGACTGCTCTAGAACAAGGTGAGGTCTTTAGATCCTGCTCTAGAACAAGGTGAGGTCCTTGGAGACTGTTCTATTAGCAACTTGGAAACAAACTGAAGAGGCACCCTTCTAGAGGCAAGCAGTCTGGTTGGGAGGCACGGCCAGGATTCAGACATACATTGGTGGTCTGTGACAAAACACCAGGTAATTGACGTAGGTTTCTGTACTTAGAGCCACCCAAGACCTCCGCAAGAGGGCCCCTTCTGGGAGCTCCAGGAGGCTTAGGAGCCTCCACTCGTAACAGACACACTAATATGTATCTGTCACTGAATTCTGCGCTCAGCACTGGTGCAGTCCAGTCTTCTGCCCTCTAGGTCTACTCAGGCCTCAGGGAAACAGTTGTCCTCTGCTCCTCTTGCCCCCAGCCTGAATCACCTCCAAATGCAGTGAAGGCCCTTGGTTGTGTAGCTGTGGCTGTTGACTCTGCTGCATGGTGAAGAGCATTTGAGCAGCGGGAACATGTGTGTGAATTCCAGTGGAGGGGACAACAGCAACAGAGCGGGAGAGGCTGCCTGGCTACGAACATACCAGAGCGGGGAGTCCTCTGTGAGGATCCCCAACCTTACACTGTAGGTAGGGACGAGCTTTAGAGAAGCCAGAGACAGAACTGCCAGAGAGCTTAGAGAACCAGAAGAGATTCCATCAAGAGGAGTGTGTGTGTTAGGGGCAGGGGGTTTCATATGTAATGGAGTGCATATATTTTAATCTGCAACCAAAAATGGAAATTCAGATGTGCATTACCTAATTTTGAAAGCCCCACACCCTCAAAAAAAAAGGAAGAAAAAAATGAGTCACCATAAATCAAAAATTAGAAGCTAGGCATAAAATTCCAGAATCATGACCCAGTTTCTCAGATTTAAATCTTTGTTGCAGCTGAAGGAAAAGCTAGTGTTTCCAGCCAGGGTGCCTCAGCTCCCCTCTCAGCCCTCCCCAGCTCCTGCAGTCTTGCTCCTGTCCAGTCCCTTCAGACAATGAGCTCTTGCCAAAGTCACTCACGACCAATTTGTGCTAAACCTGAAAGTCCCTTTTAGAATCTGTACGCTTCTTAGTCCTGCTGAAGCACCTCCACTGTTGACGTCCTTTCTTTGAGCTCCTCACCCTTGGCTTCTGTGGGCGCTTGCCCTCCCCTTCTTCCTGCCATCCCGAGGCCTCCCTCCTTCTCAGTTCCTGCCCAGCTTCCTCCTCTCTGTCCCCGTCCTTAGGACCTCAGCATCCTGCACTATACACTCTCTTCCACATCCTCTTTGGTCTCTGCTCTGTAAACTGCTTGGCTGACCTCCATAACTTTTGTAAATTCAGCTGGGGACAGACTCAATATTTGTGGGGAGTGGAGCTTATCCAACCCCAGGGAGCTCTCTGTAAGAAGGAACACACATAGAAAACCAGGTGCAAGCCTTTAGAATGTGTTCATGCTTCTCATCAACCTGTCTGATTCAGGCGACCATGTTTACGCTGGTGACTTCCAAACTAGCTCCTTACCCAGACCTTTGCTGTGAGCTACAGATCCTCCTGGACAGCTGTGGCCTGGACATCTCCAGGGAGCTGCGCCTTCAGCTTCTCGGGTCGATGTTCCAGATGTCACTGACAACCTTTCTCTTCACCACTGATCCTCTTTCTGCCTACCCTGCTGCAGGGATTAGGACTCAGCTCGCCCAGTGTCTTTGGTGACTCATGACCACCAATCCCCACCCCCACCTGCAATCCGTCACCAAGGACACTGCCATCCAGTCCCCCTAAACCCCTGACTCAGTCCACTACCTCAGCCCACGTCCTCATCAGGCTGTGCCTGGATGTTGCCTGGATGTCCCACTGGCCTCTTGACCAGCAGTCTCTTCTTTCTGGTCCTTCCTTCATATGCTTTCTGAATTGTATTTCAAAAGCACAGACATGATCACATAATTTACTCTGTTGACATTCTTCATTGTTTTTTCCAATAATTTTAAGATGAAGCCTTTGCAGAGCCAACACCCCCATTGCCAAGATCACCAGCAAGTCGTTGTGACCTTGCAGTGGGCTCTGTGTAGCAGATGAATAGCAAAGGTACCAACCTTCAATGGCCAATGTTAGGGTTTGGATCTTAAATGTCTCCCCAAGGCTAAAGGCTGGGTCACCAGTTTAGGGCAACACCAAGAGGTGGGTGGGGCCTTTAGGAGGCAGGGCCTAGAGACAGGAGGTTAGATTGAGGGGGCTGTTCAAGGGAATATCAGGACCCCATCCCTTCCCCTCTTCCTCTTTGCTTTCTGGACATCCTGAGGTGAGCAGATGGGCTCTACACACTCTCACCTCAGGGTGAGATGATGCTCCGCCTCACCACAAGCCCAGAAACGATGGAGCTAGCCCACCATCATCTGAAACCATGAGCCAAAGTGAACCTTTCCTCCTTTTAAGTTGTTCTGTCTCATGCATGTGTCACAGCAACAGAAAGCTGATTTATATGGTTACTCGTGTTGTAATGTTAGTCACAGGCAGAAAGGAGAAAGTGCTTTACCAAGAACCTGTGATGCATTCAGCACAAAATTGTGAATACTGTGGCCAGCACCTTTGGTTTCACCATATCCTGTGCAGGACAGAACACAGGGACACACAAATATGGAACTTTAAGCATATTATCTATTATGTACAAACATCATCATAGTTAACATGCTATTTTATGTTATTTTTTCCATTTTACAATCTAGTGTGCAATAAAAGAATTTTAAAAGTTAATGTGGACACAAATATAACAAAATATCACTTCCTGAATTGCTTGTACAGGTGCCTCCATCAGAGTCTTGAACCAATGGAAAAAGAGGTGAGACCCTCATCTCCTGGGACATAGTGAGGACCGTTGGGTAGAATAGCTACCTGGCACATGGCTCATCAAGGGGGCTGACAACTGTGACCACCCCAAGTGCAGTCTGCAAGAGGGCACCTGTCTGCAGAAAATCTAAGAGAAATAACATAACTGTGGCAAGTCAGTCTGCTTCTCGCTATGCCACGTATAATAGGAGACCCCTACCCAGTAGGACTGCCTGTTCCTACGCTGCAAGCCCCCTTCTCAAGGCCACCACATAGCAACTCAGGTCATGTGAACAATTATTGTTTATCTACTGCCAATACTACAGGTAGAACTGACACCTCTCTTTCTTTTTTGGTGGGGGGGGGCTATGGGGATTGAACTCAGGGCCACCCAACACCGAGCCACAACCCCAGCCCTATTATGTGTTTTATTTAGAGACAGGGTCTCAGCTGCTTAGTGCCTCACTTTTGCTGAGGCTGGCTTTGAACTTGAGAGCCTCCTGAACTGCTGGGATTACAGGTATGTGCCGTAGCGCCTGGCTTACAGCACTCTTAATAGTAAAATGGCATTAAGTTGGGACTCAAGATAGAAGAAAGAAAGAAAGAAAAAGATAAAGTGTGCTTCTCTTAATGGGTTCTAACAGCAAGGCAAAAAGTTATGGTGCAACTGATAAAATCAGTCTATGTAAAACAAATGAGATAAGACCACACAGAATTCGAGGTCAATAGCAACTGAACATTTAGTGAGCTCCTGAGAGGCTCATTAAAGGCTTCTGGCCCAGCCCTTAGAAATTCTAGGAAGAGCTACCTTTCCCTGCAGAACAGAGGAAGAAGGAATTGGAGCTGCTGAAGTAGGAGCCTGACCCAGGAGCGAGGCTGTGGTGACCTCTTGTCGGTGACCCCCAGATCTGTAACAGTAGGATAAACCACCAGATTGGGTGGAGACTGGGGAGGAGTCTGAGCCTTGTCTGTCAGGCAAAACAGAGAGCAGAGGCTCATTTAGCACCTGCTGGGGAACAGAGAGCATGAGGGAACCCGGCACAGGAGAGAGCAGGAATTTGAGCCTGAAGAAGAACTTCCTTTTCCCTTCTGTGCACACACACTGTGTAGCACAATACTTCTGGCACTAATACCTCTGCATGAGGAGCACCCCATTCTCAGGCAGGCACCAGTGGAGAGGCCTCCAATACAATCCAGGTCTGACACCCCCTATCTGGAGGGAGCATCGGATTCCACGGGTTAAGGACCCTGTCTCACAGGACCGGCCGCCTTCTTCAGATGCCACCCATGACTTCCAGGTTCCAACCTGTGCCTCTGACTGACTGGCTATAGGTTTGAGTTCCCAGGCTGCTCCACCCCACCTCCCTGGGTTCAACCACTGTGCTAGAGCAGCTCAGAACTCAGGAAAAGACTTTATTTACATTGTCCCACTTTCTATGGGACAGAGGATGCAGAGGAAAAGTCAGGTGGAAGAGATGCACAGGAGGAGGTACTCAAGAAGGGTCATAGAGTTCCAGTGGCCTCTCTGGGGACCACTCCCTGGGCACCTCCACATGGTCAACTATTGGGAAGCTCCCAAACCCAGTCCTTTGGGGGGTTTTGGGGGGCTTCATTATGTCCGCATGACTGAGTACATCTCTGGCCATTACTGATCAACCCAACCCACAGCCCCTCTACCCTCCCTGGGGTCTAGGCAAACAACATCTAATCCCACCCCAAGGCCATGAACTGAGCCTGACGTGAAGCAGGGCAGTCCCACTGTAGACCCTAGAGCTGACCTTCTACCTCCCTGTGTTGACTGGTCATTGGCCAATGGTGCCTCAGGTCAGACAGAGCGGAAGGAAGAGCATCAGCTCTCGGGCACGTGGCTCCCATTTGAATTGGGAGTTCTCCCGGATCCATCAAAGAGGTCCTTCTCCAGGCTCATCTGAAGTTATGAAGTTATGCCATCAACTCTCACGGCAGCTGGGAGATGGCTGCCTCTGCCCAGTTGAAAGGGAGCAAAAAAATTCAGGCCAAATGAAGTGTTTCCAACATCTTTGAAAAACAGCTTGCGTTCAATCTTTCAGATCTTATTGCCATCCCAGTTCATTTGCATGTCTGAAATAAATTTAAAAAGCAGCTGTAAAATGTTTTCAGAGCTCTAAAGACCCTCTTGGTGACTGCTGTTAATCTACAGTGCCAGATCCTTCCAGATTGCAACTTGTTCTTTGGGAGTAAAGGTAAGTATCTGAATAAAATAGTTCAAAAAATATCTCATTAAACCAAACAAGTTATTGGTATGTAGGAACTCACCAGAAATGTATTTTAATTACATAATGTTTTCTTACATTTAACCTCTGTCTGTCTTCAGAATGTGTGCCCTTCTGGAGCATGAAGGACACTCAAGACACTGGGTGATGTTGGACTGGGGACAGGGACAGTCATTAATAAGGAGAAGAAGCTCACTGGGTGTAGCTTCTGCTGGGTCCCTCTAAGGCCTATGCAGAGCAGAGTCATTCTGGTTGGTCCCTTTGTGTGACAAAGTGTCACCTATAGTTGTGACTTAGGTTTTATTCAGTCCTAGTAACTGCCTAGAACAACTACTTCCAAAAATGAGCCAAAATAACCCTTCTCCCTTTATAAGCTGGTTATGTCAGGTATTTGACACAGTAACGCAAAGCTAACTGACACAGCTGTGATCTACCAAAATGCCCATCTCCCATCACTCACGAGCCAAGAATGACCTTCACTCCCATGTTGGCCTTGGACATGAAGAGGAACTTCCACATCAGGTTCAAGCTGGAAATGGATTTCCCCCTGGACAGACCTCATCTTTTCTGTGTAAGAGTCTAATGGTATTTAATGCCCTTCTTGTGTATGTGACTCTAGAATTTTCTTTGTGTTTTTCCACTTCCATAACCATGTCAGGTTTCATGTGTTCACCAGGAGTGCAGATGCTCAGAGATTACATTGCTCCTTCCTTTCTCCACTAAATGAAGTCCAGGAATGTAAAGATGAAGGTGTGTCTCTGTGTCCCCTGCACTAAGGGCAGGCGGGGAACATGTGTGTTCGTCTATACACACCCTAGGACAGTGGGAAGTACGCAGCATGGGATACTTTAGTAATGCATGTATGTTGGATTAATACAGGAATGAATGAAGTAACTGAAATCCATATTGCATTGCAATGGAGTTTTGTGCCAGAAATGTAAATCACTATGTGATAGGCCTGAGCCACTTACTATGGAGCTGACCCAGATATCCGGGGCATTGTGAGCAACACCTCAGATGGGTGATCACAGAGGCCAAGTTGTATGTGAATGCTGAGCAGATTGATTCTGACAGACAGCCTCCTGGATGGGTGAATTGCTTCTTGGAGGCCTTAGAGGTGTGCACTAACTCTCAGGGATGAACTTCAGATGCAATCCTACCAAAGGCCTTGAAGGAAACAGCCTAAAGGTCAAAGGTCACCACTACACCCAAAAGTCCAACATGTGAGTATCATTTGCTCAGAGGAACCCAAAAGGAGTTGTTTTTTATAACTTTAAAGTTCACAAGAATAAACAACTTGGATATTTTCCAGGCTTTGCTTTTGTTTCTCTCCTAAGAAAAATATCCCGAAATATTCCTCACAGTGAGTTTCAAGTTGTTGAACACACAATGCAGAAATAATTAAGGGCCTCACAGATGATTTTCTGTAAATGTCTCCAATTGAGTCAATTAACCAGGCTTTCCTTTCAAGGCTTTTTTTTCAAAGGCATTTATCATTGATATCGGAGCAATATTGCAAGGTAACAATTTTACCCCAGATTGTCTTCTTTTGAAGACTCCCGTGCTTTGTTCCTTGCTTTCAAATTACAAGCCGCTGCTGTCAAATTTTCTTCTGGTCTGTTCTGCCATGGAGAGTCCTTTGAAGTGATTGAACTGAGCCGAGAACAGGATGTGAAGGCAGGAACTTGAGGCCTGAATGCTGCCCTGGCCTTATTTATTTCCAGAGATTTCTCAGTAGCCCACAGAATATTCATGAGGGAAGGGAGCAGCTATGAAGTGGGTGCTAAGGCTGCTGTTGATCTCGGCCTCCTCCATCAGGTAGACTGAAGGGGCTTGTGGCTACTGAATATCTGGAGAACTAAAAATCAGAGGGGTGTCTGCCAGCTGTCAATCCACCCACCTGCCATCCTAAGCCAAGAACCCTGCTCATTGATATTCCCCAGGCCAGAAGCAGCCTCAGGCCTTGCTCAGCTCAGAGAGGCCCAGCAGGCCTTTGCCCCCACTCAGCTGCTGCCTTTCAGGACTCTGAATAGGGCAGGGGCTCAGCAGCTCCCCCTCGCCTTTCTCCCTCCCACCTGCCCTATCTTCCTCTTTTAGCTGGGGTCCCAGAGGGAGTGTCAGCATGCAGCACAGCCAGCTCCCCTCTCTTTCCCCCTCTACCTTTAACTTCCTTCTTCCCACTGAAGACAAATTTTCCCTCTCTCTTTCCTATTTTATTTCTCTTTTTGACTGGCCTTTCCTCTTCATTAGTTTAAGGAAAAAACTGAACAAGAAATAGGAGAGGAGAGGAGGGGGGGGTGGGGGGAAAGGAGGGGAGGGGAGGGCAGAGGGAGCAAGAGCATCACAGGTTTATTCAGGACCCCTGCAGAGGGTCCCAGCCAAGGCTGGAGCCCATCTTGCAGTTTCAGCTTGGGGAAGTTACAGGGGAGTGAAGTGGGGAGTTTTGCAGTTTGGTTGTTGCTGGGGGGGGGGTGTCAGGGAGGGTCCTTGTGGTTGGTTGTCACCTTCATTCTTTGTGATGGTCCCTGTTCCGTGTCGAACAGGGTATTTCTTGAGATTTCAGTCCCTCATAACAATTCTCATAGAGGGTATTGTCTGTGCTTGGGTCAGGCTGACCGTTGCCGTGGGTCAGAGTGACTGTGGGGTGACATTGTTCTAAGGTGGAGGATATGTTTAGAAAATGGTGTTGCCTATGTCAAGTCCTCCCTAACAGGTGGAGCCTCCAAACTTGTTTTAATTTTTTCCTCCCCTAAAATTATTATTTTAATATTGCCTCTCCTTCTATAGTTATTGAATATGGAAAAATGAAAAGCCCCCAAATAGTGAGTCCTGGGAGAAAGAAATAGAAAAGACAGCCATACAGTGATGACTTTCTTCTCTCCCAAGATAAGTCCTTCCCAGAGGCTGGCCACAGGCAGGGAGAAAGCATCTCATCCAACCTAGAAGTGACAGTCTTTAGGAAACACTGATCTCTTTCAAGACAACTTCTCTCCAGGTGTTGGCCGCCAACGACCCCCAGCTCAAGGACTCAAATTCCCCAGTGCCCAGACTGACACACTCACTACGTCGCCCACAACTTACATAAGCCCAGTCCCCTTCTTCGTTCAGTGGCTCATTTTCCACCAGGAAAGTGGGTCCATTCCCAGAGGTGTAATTCTGTTCCTGAATAAAGGCTGAAATGATCTGTGAAGTTTGCCTCTGGCCCTGTCTCTTTGTTCTAATAATAATAATAACCTATTTTTCTACGTATTTCACCATAAACCCCTTTAAAACTAGTTTATCCTTATATCCAATTCACTTCCTCTATTAGGGTTTCTAGTTTAAATGTACTTATTTTGTTGTGTGCATAATACAAACCCACAAGTTCCTACTACCAATTAACAGATGTTAATAATTTATTGTGTTTGCTTCAGGCTCCTTTAAATAAAAGACTGTTACTGACAAAATTGAAATACACTTTATACCATTAACAGTCTCCCCCCACTCCCTGCAGGCAACAAGTGTCTTAAATTTGAGTGTATCTTTCTTGTCTGTGTTTCTAACACTCTAGGATATGGGCACAAACCCCTAAAGCATGTGCATTATTTCAATATTTATTTTCTAAATTTACATATAAAATCATTTTAACTCCTTTTTTATCCCATTTTTTAAAATATGTATTGTGTAGTTTCATAAAGCTCAATTGCTTTCATTTTAACAGCTTTGTATTCATTTTTCTAGGGCTGCTGAAATAAAATTCCACAGATGGAGTGGCTTGAGCAACAGGAATGTATTCTCCTAGTTCTGGGAGCTGGGAGTTTGAGACAAAGGTACAGGCAGGTTGGCAATTTCTGAAGTTTGTCTCCATGGCAGGAAAAAGGTCATCTTCTCCCCGAGTCCTCACAGGGCTGTCCCAATGTGTGTCTGTGTCCTAATCTCCTCTTACAGGGTGCCAACCATATCAGGTTAGGGCCCACCCACATAGTGACTTTAATCCCCTCTTTAATGTCACTATGGTCAAAAGGGACCAACCCCAAGGTAATGGCAAGTAAGACCTCCGCAACTGCATTTCTGTGGACACGGTTGGAGAGGGTCTTGCAATGAGGTCAACTTCCCGGTTGACCAAAGTGCTCGAGGACGCAGAGGGGGACCCAACAGACAGACCCTTCTGTACTCAGGCTCCCCAGGCAGAGATCTAATAGAAAACCTGAAACAGTCGTGTGGACACAGGGGACACAAATGAACAATAGTGAGGAGAATGTGGACAGGGCAGGAGACAAGGAAAGTTCCCCGCCGGACTCGGGTCTCCAAGACCCATCTCTTCAGAGATCTGTTACTGTTGCTTTTGCAGTAAACCTGCTGCTAGCTTGCCATCTCTGTGTCCAGCTCTTTAATTCTTTGCTGAATGTAGACAACAAATCCAGCATCCAGACACGAACAATGCCATCCTTCATACATATATACTATATAATTATGTGAGATCCATATGACATTTCTGATATAATACTTTGTTTCTTCATCCTCTTTCAATATTAATATTTTGTAATCTCTCACTTTCAAAAGTAATGAAACATAAATATCTCCTTGTACACAAGAAAAAAATTATCAAGAGGATTGAACTAGAAGAGGAATTACTGGGTTTAGGGTATGTCTGCTTTCAGTTTGTCTCAAATTTTCATATTTATGTTCCTGAAAGTACCTGAAAATTGTCATTTCCCATATTCTTACTGATGATTGAGGTGGTTGATTCTTTTAAAAAGCCAACCTATGGCACAAA